>NC_133166.1:51645000-52895000 GCF_040802235.1 Manis javanica
TGTTGGCCACAAGCATTAATATGTGAAGTATTCTGTGCAACATCTTAAGGGTATTTCTGTTAAGAAAAACTAAGTTATAGTGTCTGTTCTCATTGAAGTATGAGAAATAAATATGAAAGTACATATAGTTTTATAAACTTCTGTGCATTACTTCATCTGTTTTTAAAAGTTCTTGATTTAGGGAAAAAAATCTTAGATAATAAAAAAAGGTGCATATTAACATAATAGATTTAAAATACAAATTAAACCTAGTTCTTATACATGTGAATAATTTTGCTAAAATTGCATTGTTTAAATATATAATAAACTAACCGAGATAGGTATGTTATTACCCATTTGAGTAAAAAAGAACTACACTAACTCTGGAAGGATAGCCAGGCAATAAATACATTTTTCTGATATATTACTAGTAACTAAAACTGGTCACTCTTGCATTTCTAGTTGTGTATCAGCCTGTGAACTTGTTTCTCATGTAGCACCTTCATCAGTGTAAGATATGTATATATGGTTTGCAGGGCTTGGGAACAATTAAAGTGAATCCCTTTCATTAACATAAGTTTGGAAATTCTTTTGACTAGTTTAGAAGTAAGAATCATGTTCACATTTTTATTCTTTAAATAGCTTTTCAGATGGTTTTTGACCCATACTTTAAAATATAATCAATGATCCTTTTGTGTGAAATATTAGTATTTAGTTAAAAATTCTAGTTTATGTTCAAGGAGATCAGTTGTAAGATATTTAAGATAGGCCATTAAAATAAACAAGCCAATTAACTGATTTAGGATGTAAATACTTATAAATATTAGTGTTACTTAAAAACAAATTTATAATGGTAACTTGAAGATGCTCATTGAAATTTTTCATTTAGAAACAGAACTGTTATGTGCTTGTAATATGTTCTGTAATTTACAAATACTTCATTGGGTAATTGTTTGATATATCTGTATAAGTTGGTTTTAGAGCAACTAAAAGCCCTTTAGGACATAAGACAGAATGAAAACAAAAGAAAAAATACCACTACTTGATATATTTTTAAAGGAAAAACTCCCACTTTTTCTATCATCATTTGTTGAATTGTGAAACTTGTCAATATTGAACTTCAGAAACCATTTGACGGTCATACCATGCTTTCCTTTGCTTTCAGTGCCTCGTGAGATTTGTGTGTATGTATAATATTCAGGGATTCAGACAGAAATGCATGAATAGGCATATTTCATTTAACCTAGATCTTTTAAACTTAGAGAATTAACCCTATGTAACAATACACAATCACTTCCCTCCATTATTTCATTTTGGAGTGTAATTCCACAAATACCAAATAGCGAAAGGAGCGTTCCCCTCCCTGCAGACCCTCGCTGAAATGACGGCAAACTTCAGTCTCCACTTGAACCATACTGACTCTTCCTGCTGCAGTGGAAACCTGAGGCAGGATTTAGCCGATTCATATGTCAGGTTGTTGATTCTTCTGCATTTTGAGGATCTTTCAGAACTCCTTGTAAAAAGATTTATTAGCTCAATGGTAAAGTTAAGTGGTGGGGGAAAAAAATCCTCCACATGTAAAAGCAAATGAGTTTTTAAAGAACAGAAAATAATCTCTATGAGAAACTACTTCTAGATTACCCTGTGGAAATAAAACTTAACTCTTGTTAACTTTTCTGTAGAAACATGCATTTTGATTAAGCCAAATAAACAAACCAAAAAAAAAATCCCTAAAAGTAGGCATAGTCATTTATCTATATACTCACAAATATTTTGTCTTTTCTGATCATCAGTATTTTTTTTCTTGCTTTATTTGCTTCATTTCCTTTAATTTTATTTCCCATTATTCATGGAGAGGTTTTCTGTAAGACTACATTGATTCTCCAATCTGCATCCCTCAGCTAGAGCACTCGGTTTGGTACTGCCCCATCCCTGCCCAAAGGCATGTAGAGAGAGGGCTCTCGCCTTGCCCAGCCTGTTCACCGAGCTCCCTTTGAAATTGGTGTAGAGGGGAGAGATAGACGTACTGGATGACTATTTGAAACCAGTGTAATTTGTAAATTTGCCATAAATTTTTAAGTGAGTGTTGGGACACAGAGGGTGCCAAAGTGTTTCCAGGGTTAGCATGCTTTCAGAAATCAAAAGAAAATGGAAGTTTTTATCTCATTTTAGAGGTCTCTGATACAAAAGCTTTTTTCCAAAATTTTACCAAGATTTCAGCAATTAATTAATCTACAGACTTAAAAGATAGTAAAATATTCATGGCAACATTACCATGTTATATTTATATGTATAAACAGGCACACACACATACACACACACACACAACACACAGTAGCAACTTATCAAATACTACCACTTAATACCACCTGGGTATTAAATTAAGTTGGGAGCAAGTCAAATGTACACTACCTAGAAGAGTGGACCTTTATCTCACCATGAAAAGTGAAGAAAATCACTGCTGAAATTAATACTTTTCATCTATTCTGAAAAGTTTTTATGCAGTCGTTAGAGAGAAAGCCACATTTCATTTTGTCAAACCAAAAACCTACCTCCTAACTGCCTTTGTATAAAAGCGAACACAACATGTCAAAAATAATAGCATAGCCCTCAATATACATTGAACTGGGAAAAGAAGTTAGGAACAGTTTGGCAAAGATAAAACAAAGTTAATTTTTGTATAATTTTCTCTTCATTCACATTCATACCAGGTAGACTTTGTCAAATACCTATAGTAAAGAAGAACTTGTTCATGCATGCAGAACAAAATAAAATAAGATTAAAAGCTCCAGGAAATCAGCCTGCTTCAAAAAACCATTAAAGTGTGCCTACCCCTCAAGCTTTACAAATGTGTTAATTGTCGTGTTTCAGTCATGTAAATATGTTTCAGCATAAAGTAACCAAGATTTCCTGTTGTAGAAGCACTGCTGTCTGGGGGGGGCAGTGGGGTTGGGGAGGGATGAACGAGGACTAAATAACACACTGTAATGAAACCTGCCTTTGGGCAGCACATGCCTCAGTTCTCAATGCCCAGAAATACTTCACAGACACTCTAGGCTGCCTAGCAATGGGAATTTCTAATTCTGGCTAGCTTGACAAAGTAAATACAACTATTGAACATAAGGCAGCTCCTAATAAAAAACAATTCCCCCTTGTAAACACCTACATTTGGCCCCATTAAAAATTCTTTCTTCATACCCAGGAACTAGCAGACCTGTAAATGTGGGTGTCTCAGAGTAGCTAAAGAGTAGTTGGAGGTTTGATGCTGTCAGGTTGTTTTACATTGCCATTTCCACTAAGCACATCATACCCCATCTCAGGGCTTTGTGCAGTAATGTTCTGCATACACTGTAGGGCATTATGCAGGCAAACACACTGGCCATTATGCTCTCAGGGCTCGTTTATGGACAGCCAAAAGGAAATCAATATATTTTCATAAATATGATATACTTACAAGAAATATATGATTGCCACATATCCAAAATGAGTGTTCAAAAACAGAAAATTTTGAAAGTTATTTAGTGGACTAACATTAATAGGATAGCTTAAGCAATTACCTGATTTCAAAATTCCCTGATTTCTACTTTTTCACATATTAGAACTCATCTATTCCATAAGCTGTATATCAGTCAGACCTCTGCCAGTCTCTAAATTGAATAGTGGAGTGGGTCTACTGTAGTTTTGAAAATCCCTTTTAGGACTCAGTCTTGAGTTTATACTTGTATTTAACTGCTAACACTTTGCTAGATAGGAGGTAAGGAGCAAACATTAGTTTGAATTCTAGTAGATGAAAACAAGAGAATGTTACCTTTGCCACCTCCAGAGTAGTTAATATATGCTTAAAAGAAAAAAGGAATAAAAAGGAATCCTCATGTAATTAGTAGTTTGAATTTATTTCTAAAAAATGTGTTTTCTTTCAAGCTCAACATTCAGATCTAAAAACACTGTGTGTTCCTAAAGTACCTTACTATTCCTTAAGCCACCTAAGGGCAGTACCCGAAATACTGCTCCTAAAATATTTCCTCACTTGTCTCAGGTAGAAAAGAGGCTTCCTGACAAAGCAGGCTTGAAGAAATGACAAAATGATAGTCTGTCCACAGAAGGACCCCAGTCTTCCTCCATTTACTGCCAGAGCAGCAGTAGGCCCTAGATCTCAAGCATCTCTCAGCTTGGCCTGCTGAAGCTTAATTCAAATTCTACGCACTCTGGAGTGTATGTGCTCCTGCCTGCATTGTGTGTTTCAGAGCTATACAAGCCTTGGGTGAAGCAGCGTTTGGAGACCAGTTGCCAGAGTGAGAAGCCCTAATATACAATGAAGGAAAGATGAGTGGATGGGAGTCAGCTGGGGAGATATGAGGAGCCTCATTGAGGCCGTCAGGGCATCACAGGGGTGGAAGTGGCTGTGTGTGACTAACCCCTCTCACTCCTTTATCCCAGAGAAGAAGAAGGGGATTAGGAGAAGGCAGCCTTCACAGTGTTGCTGCTGCCCAAGTTTAGGTAGCAATTTAAGCCACCTTATTCCAAATGTTACCTAGATGATTTTTTTCAGTCCTGCTCATGTTAAAACAATTGAGAATAAAATGTGCAAAAGAACAAAGGAGGAACTAAAAGAAAAGATACTGACTTTAGTTTGTATTTTAAGCAGAGTTCTCCAAGAATTATCTAATTTGTTCTCCATCAAGATATTAAATAAGGGAGGAAAATAGCATGACCCCCACATCTTAAATGTCTGGACGCTTAGGAGCTTTGGGACTGAAACATGGTAATGTTCTTATTACTAGGTAATCCAAAAGATTCTGACTCACTTTTTGAGAGGATTAAACTCATCCCCACAAACAGTACTGCCAGAGTGTCTCCTCCATGAACATTTCACACACAGCCCAACCCCTCCAACTGGAGTCTTTCTGCTAGGCAGGCATGAGATTGAGAACCACCATGCCCCGTGTAAGGAGGCTGGGAGAAGAGAGATGCTGTGGATCACTTAATATAAAAAGAAAAAAAAAAACAGGATCTCAAGTAGCCAGTGTATACCACCTTTTGGAAAAGTCTTCTTTTATAGAACATTTGTGTTTGCAACAACTGTTGTTTTCTATTATTGAAAATGTCCACTCATGGTTTTATAAGGATATGAGTGAGATAGCCCTGGTATTCATAGAAATAAGCTTACACCACTTTGCTCTAAGAATTAAATTCAAGTCACTTAGCACAACTTACACACCATATACAATCTGATACCTACCTAGCAGCTATACTTCTCATAGCCACTCCCTTGTTTGTTGACTACTCCAGCAAAGCTTACATTTTTTCTGTCCTTCAAACATGCCAAGTTATTACTGCCTTAAGTCTTATGCATTTTATTACCCTTGCCTGGAAACTTCTTTATTCCAGGTTTTCATAGGTCCTCTCTCAAATTTAGATCTTAGGTAATATGCATTCTCCAGAAAGTCCTTCACCGATTAAATAGCAACCCCAGCCAATATCATACCACCATGCTTTATCTCCAGCAAAGCACCTTTCACCATCTGAATTATATTATTCATTCATTTGCTTTTCTATGTTACATGTCTCCTCTTGAGTCATGTCAGTATCTGTATATTGCCCTTTCTCAAGTTGGAAGTTCTTTGAAAACAGGGATCTTGCCTATCTTGTTCACTATTTTATCTCTAGCACTTGGGAAGATTCTGGCACATAGAATAATGAATAAAATGTGGACTCTG
This sequence comes from Manis javanica, assembly GCF_040802235.1. Classification (NCBI taxonomy): domain Eukaryota; kingdom Metazoa; phylum Chordata; class Mammalia; order Pholidota; family Manidae; genus Manis; species Manis javanica. The sequence goes on from NC_133166.1 coordinate 51,650,697, forward strand.
AAGTCCGACTGCCTGAGTTCAAATTCCATTAGATACCCTGAAGTTGCACTATCACTTCTGCTCTGCCCAGACTTGGTCATGTGGTCCATGGCTAAGCTGAAAGGGAAGTGGAGAAGTGAAGTCTTTATTCAGGGTGGCCATCTTTTCAAGATTCTTCTACTAAAGGCAAAAGGGAGAGTAGATATGGGAGGATTATTATTAGTGTGGCCTAGTCCAGAACCCTTTAGAACCCAAATATCCATGCACAGCCATCTTCCCATACACTTGCCAGGAGTGAGTGGGAAATTCTACGGGCTAGAAACTACAAAAGGGCTCTGCTGGGCAGTAAGACTGTTGCCCAGTTTGTAGCTCCCACTGGGGCTCTCTGGAAGAAATTCCCTGGTCTGATAGCCTCTGTATGCCTTTAGGAAGTTATCCCTGTCCATTATCAGTCATGGCTATGTGAAGTCACCACTGGAGAGTGGGTCTTTTTGGGGCTGCACAGTTTTCATAGATCAGGTTTAGGGGCCTAAGATTACTTTAGGGGTAATAATCATAGACTTTTGACCAGGCTTGTGATTTCTTTGCAATGCAATTCCCTCAAGACTTTAGGTTTCCAGTCTATTTGCTTCTCTTCAGTCCCACATGCACATAATCACAGCCAGGGAGTTGTCTAGACGTAGTTCTGTGATTCAGCTTTTAGAGAGAGATCCTAATTATTGATGCAGAAGGAAAATTTATACTAGACAATTGGGGACTGGCAAAATAGTTGTAAAGACTGGAAGACGTTGCCACTGACCTGGCCTCCAGGGAAGGTGCAGCCTTACCATAGTCAAGAAGATGAGGAATTGGGAGGCCACCCCTAGAGGTGTTAACTGAAAGTGCACACCTCTGTGGGTGCAACCTTGGGGTAGGTAAGTTCCCACTGCCACCACTACAAGTGCTCCTTATCCCCCATGAAGCAAGTACCCAGACATGGAAGCACTGACCTGGCCTTCGCCTCCTCCACCATCTCACAGCTCACAGGAAGCTGTTGACCAGTCACTGGAGTACTGAAGCAAAAAAACTGTCCCCACAACAGTGCTTGCCAAAGGCAGCAGTCAGAGCAGCAGAAAGATGGCTCCTGCTTCCTTTCCACCTTCTAAATCAAGTACAGATGGATGCATCTAGAATTGACCCTGGAACAACATAAGTTTGAACTGCACAGGTCCATTTATACATGGATTTTTTCCAATAAATGTATTGGACAAAATTTTGGCAGTTTGCAACAATTTGAAAAAACTCATAAATGAATCACATACACTAGAAATATTGAAAAAAACTAAGAAAAAGTTATGTCATGAATGCATAAAATATATGTAGCTGTTAGTCTATTTTATCATTTGCTACTATAAAATCAACAGTAGGCTTTTAGTACTTTTGGGGGAATCAAAAGTTATACACAAATTTTCAACTGCACAGGGACAAGGATCAGAGGGCCAGCACCCCCAACTCCTGAGTCGTTCAAGGGTCAGCTGTAATTGAATAGGCGTAATTCATACCTGTCCAGCCTCTGACCTATAGGCAGGCACACCATGAGGCAAATGGATGCTTGTTCACAACTGTTCCATTGGAAGACATGAGTCTTATTTTCTGGCTTCTCTATTCTACCCATATCCCTTTCTTTCATCTTATTAGTAATGAGCATGGAGCCATCTAAATCATCAACTTGAGAGGGAAGGCAACACCCTTGATCTGACTTTTGTCTCTGAGCTGGCTCCCAATCGCTGGCTGGCTTCTTAAGGAGGGTGTTTTCACCAAGGCTTAAGGGCACAGCCATCTCCTGTGAAGGTTGTCTGTTTCATTGTCCAGGTACAGAAACAGCTGTGTTTTTCAGCCCTCTGAGGCCCCAAATTACCAAGCCTTTAGTCAGCTTAGATTGTGGGCTGCAGGCTGAGCACCTCCTTTAACAGAGCTGCAGCCCCATCTGTCTCTTCTTCCAAATTTTATACCTCTAGCCTAAGTTCATGTCTCTTTTATAAATAACATTGTTGAAAGTTGCAGGAAGCAACTGACACACCAATATTCTGAATTTCTCCAATGTTTCATCTGGAGCCGCTAATTTAGGAGTTACAAGGTTTGACTTGCAAGTCATTACAGGCATGACAAGTGTCACCAGCTTTCTAATCTGCAATATGTAACTCACTGCCCACCTTCCAACCACTAAGCCAATACATATTTAGATCACAAAACTCAAGTACTCTATTTTCCAGGTATTAAATTCTGTATAAACAGGAGATAGGTTAGGCTGTTATTAAAGAGATTCAAAAATAAGTGGCTTAAAAATGCAGCGTTTCATGCATCTCTCACAGGAGAGCCCAATTTGGTGGCCCAGGGCTCTTTTGGTGTCCAGATGAAGTCAGGAGACCCTAGACTAATGTTACCGGTTTGCTGTGCCGTCTTGAGCCCATCCCTTCCACCTGATGGTCCAGGACGGCTGCTTCAGCACCTCTCCTTGAGCCACACTTCAGCCAGTGGGAAGAGGGAAGTTAAGCTTGTCCCTGACATTTGCAAAGCCTAGAGTAAGAATGCAAGTAAAGGACCACATAATCATTGTATACCTAAAAAATACTAAGTTATCAAGCCAACAACCATTAAATATGCTTTGTCTTTCTTCCTTCACAAATATACCTTCCTGGAAAGCCAAGTTTGAATTTAAGATCACAGTTACAGTCCAGAAATGCAGACATAAGGAGAACTGGCCTGTACTCCTCCTCCTTTCTCCATCCACATAGCATGCGAATGGCAGTGCCTTGGCTATTCCTGGTGCCCCAGGGTGTGTACGCAACAACACAATCCATCCCTGGGGGATGAACCTTGGAGGAAGAGGCCTGTGCAGGTTTTGTGCACATTTGGACATGGAGTTCTAAGGTTCTGAATACCCAGGACATGTGTATAAGAAAGGATATGGGCTCTAAATGAGCACAACCCCTTCATGCTGTAATTCTTCAGCCTGTGAGGACCCAGGATGGGAGCCCTCTTGCCAGACCCAAGTAGAGATACCAAGGGATACAGGGGAAGTAAATGGCACCTCCCTGCCTTTAAAGATCTGACCCTAACCTTAACCATAGCACTTTGGCTAAAGGTGAAGGACCAGAACTTAGTCACTCAAGCCTCATTTATTGGCAAAGGAAGCTGAGAAATGTGGCCTTTATTCAGGGAGGGCAGGTACCCCCCTATACTCAGAGATTCTTTTTCTCGCTGCAAAAGAAGAAAACATACTGAGAGTGAGCTAGCTATCTCTGCCACGGACACTTTTCACAAATCACACTTTGTTTAGACAAGTAAGTTCTTCACAATCTGCTTTCAGAGAGGTGAGTTTGGAGGCAAGACAATGCTGTCAGTTATAATTGACGGTCAAAATAATTGCACACCTGAGCATGTTTAATGGGCAGCCAATATGCAATGTGCCAGCTCTGAAATTTTCTCATTTTCAGATCAATCAGGAAGAAACAAATTTTTTTCAATTCAAAGGGTGTAGTATTATTAGGACATTCAGTAAAACAATTTTAATCTTAAACCCTGAGAAGGAATTGGACCTTAAACAATCAAAAACTAAATCCTAAAGCCTGAACATGTTTGTGAGTTTTTTCCAGAAATACCCAGCCACTACCAAATGTACACTTACCAATCTCAAAAGAGCCCATTGTTTTCCCTGGCCTCTTTGTATATGAGAGTCACAAAAAAATTCACCGAAATTAAGCAGATGCATCTTCCACATTGCAAAATTTTAACCCAATGGAGAATAACTACAATATAACATTACATTATAATAGCATAAGAATTATGGAATAATATAAATGTAACAATGCAAAAACATAATGATTATGTAATAGCATATAACATTGACTTGTTTTGTAAGTTGAAACAACATTGTAAAATCTTGTCAAGAAATCGTAGAGACACTGTGATAAATAGATGAAACCTACTTCCTCTGTCTTCTTCCCTTTATCATCCTCCTTGTGCCACTGGAAGGACTAATCTGTCTTTCCACAAAGGAAAGGGAAATATCTCTCTTCTTATGCATAGAGCAAGAGAGGCTCTGACCACTACTTTAGTTCCCACTCTCTGGACTTGCAGAGGCAGTGTGCATTTTCTTGGTTGGAAACTAAGACTGGAGCCCCAGGTAGTCGGTGATAGCTCACATGCCACATGGCTTCTTCTGGATGGTGATTCTTCACTGTGACCCTTCTTGAAACTGTAGCTGACTTGCTAGTTGTCTCCTTCTTCCATAATAGTCGATTTGTTAAACATATTTGCACATTTTAAAATATTTCCCAGCCTCCCTTGAGCCAGGTGTAGCCATGTCTTCAGTTCTGGACATGAGTGGAAATGAGGTGTCCAGCTTCCAGCCAGGTCTTGCCTTCTTGGCCCCTTCTTCTTCCCACCAGCTGAGAGAGAGCAAAAATATCAGCCATGGAACCAGAAGTGGAAGCCCCTTCTTAAGGATGGCAGACCTGTCCTTCCAGCTCAGAATCACCTACATCTAGACTTTAAAAGGGGAAAGAAAGAAACTGCTATCTTTTTTTTTAAGTCATTTTTTGGAGGGGATGGGAACAACTACTTAGCTGTACACTAATTCATTCCCTGCCATTCAGAGCATTGCCTCCTAACACAGACTATGGCTACAGATATGAACAAATCATCCTCCAGGTGAGGGTATCACACAGCTCTTGAAACAATCTGGAATGGATCAGGATAGCAAGCCTCTTATTAATTTATTTCCTCTCCATTATTGTAAAGAGGGAGAAATGCTTTTAAAACACCAGAAGCTTCATCTTCTCATATTTCCTTAATTAGTTATTTTGTCAGCAATGAGGACGTGTGTGAAAGATAGATTATTAAAATAAGATGGACCCCAAATGGCCTCTTCAATACAGCCATGCTTATTTTCACTATCCCAGAGCCAGGCATCTGACATGCCCCATTTTCACTACTGCCCCTACAGAGTATGAGGAAATTGTTTATAGACTTTTTAAATCTTTCCAGAAGCAAAGACCATGATTTCAGTTTCCTTTTATATTTGTTTATAGAGCTGAAGTTGAGGGCAATGTGTACTTAATGTTCAGATGCTGGCTTAGTGACTGAGACCTGCTGGCTAAGTCCAACACTCTGTTTCTGTTGCTTATAATTATGTGTAGTTCATTATATTTGTAAATCATTTCCTTGCCCTAATAAACTCACTTATTTTGATCTTGTTGAGTTGTATATATTTTTATGAGCCACCTCAAATGAGTTTTGGGAGAAAAAAGAGGTATAAATAAGTTAGTGTAGTACTGGTAGTTCACAAAACACTTATACATTCCCATCGGATTCTAACAGCAGTCTTTTGAGTGGGGGATAGATGAGGACACTGAGGTTTAGACATATGAATTAACTTTTCTGAGGTCACACTCAGAATGGGTGACAGAGGGAGTTATCAATCTTTCGCTGGCTGCCCCTGTTAAGGGACCAGTGTAGAGCCCATATGTTCTAAGGTGTTTGTAAGTTTTATTTTAAATTGGCTATGTTTTAAAGAAAAAGAAAAAGAAAAATCTCTTAGAAAGTATTTAGAAATATTAACATGTATTTCTGAGCTTCTGAGTAATACAAAGTGGGCTTTTTAAGAAATGTCATAAATTTTTAAAGAATTGAAGTAAATCTCCATTCACCTGCTTTACGTAGAGTTAAAATGTACTACATCAATTGTCAGAAAACCAACAGAGCCTGGTGGTTTGGTGTTGGCAAAATATGAAAAATATAAATTGATTAAATTTATTTTAATAGATATTTACCTGCAATTTGTCTCAAATCCAGGTATAATCTAGATTCATTATCATGCCCCTTCTGTCTGGGAACTGTGAGTGCTGAGCATAGGCAAGCCTGGCAGGCCAGGAGAAAGGAATTAGGAAGCAGACTGTGGAGCCAGGAAATCCAATCATATGTGTCTGTAGGATCCATTTAGGTGCTGATTCGAGAAGGAACAAAATGTAGACAGTGGCTGAATCCAACAAAGAGACAGAGGTAGGCAGGGGTGAAGAATCTCCAAGTCTGACTCAGCTTGGTACCCCCTGGAGCCATGGAGCAAAGCGTTTTTGCTGCTGCTTTATTGCGACCCAGGGCTTCCGATGGGCCTAAGGGTGCCCTTAGCAGGGGTTTCCCAGTCTGCCAGAACATGCTGCCAGCCTCAGTGTTTCCCACCTGGTAGCACTGTAGAAAAGGTACCCGTCAAGCCAGTGGAACCACTGCACATCACCTGGCCTCTGTAGGAAATTGGGAGATGTCACACCTTTCCCAAATCCCTTCACCTACATAGAAATCATCATTTAGACAAGGCACTAATGAAAGAAATAGGCATCCAGCCAGCCAAATGTGCATCTCCTGCATCAGCAACATAATTGGTTCCTCCCAGAATCTGTGGAGGGGGTGCTGGGTGGGAAAAATTTCCAAAACAAAATATAAGAGACATTTTTGGCCCTGGCCTCAGAATCCCAGATATAAAAGGAGGAAGATGAATACCTTGATTTGGTTTATAGGGTTGAAATGGTGTGTTTTTTTTATTATCTGATTTTTATTTAAATGATTACTCAGTAAAACCTCAAGGTCTAAAATTTGTATGCCACCACAGCCTTGCAGCTTTAGTGTAAAGGAGGTCACCATGCTATGGAGAATATCACACAGCATATTTCTTCAGAAGACAGATCTGGGGTACAGCAGCATCTGAACGTTTACTTGTCAAGTGTGTAAATGCTTTGGAAGCCTCAAAGGAAAAGTCCCTGGTGCACCTGGCAAGCCTGGAACTTGATCTTTCCTTCTTCCTTGCTGCTTCACATCACACTGACATGGTGCACAGGGGGGTGCTCAGAAAAAAAGAAAACAAAACCCACTACTTGAGAATTTAGTCTGCATAGTAAGCTCCTTCAAGTAATAACAAAAGCCAGCAAAATCATACGTAGATTCCCATGTCGCCAAGTGCCATCCTTGGGCTTTTTCAAAGGACATGAGTATGCAACTAGCTTTTCAGTATAACATTTTAGTTAGAAGCATTTAACCATATCGCCCAAAATTTTTGTGCTCATAAATTATACACGAATGATATTTGACTTTTCTTCAAAGCCATTCAACCTGAAAGATTTCCAAGCATGTCACATGTCACACTTAGCTACTTTTGCTATGAAGGGCTTTCCGCCAACTGGCTCACATTCACTGCCTAGAGAAGCAGAGGAAGAGAAATTTTTAGCAAATAGGTAAGCTCCTAAAATAAATTGCATTATGCCAGTTCTGAATAAATGACACTAGTTTCTTCATTTAGATTATCAGAACAGTTTGACCCTTCAAGCAAATGCATCTTAAAGATTTATCATTGTACTATTAAGCAAATCACCGTTTCTACATGTCAGAATCCAACTCATTATTTCATACCTCGCCCATCTCCGTGAAGCTTTTCCTGCTCCCCTTCCGTCACCATGATTTCTGCTTTGTCTCTGCCTTTCTTGTAGACCTGATTTGGAGTATTCATTATGATGGTTAACTGTGTACTTGTCTTCATCATGTTACTATGGAAGGTGCTCTGTTCACATATCCTCTCTGAATGCCTTGTTCAAATAGATTCTAGATATTTGTTGACTTCAGTTGATTTCCTAAACAGCCTAATCATCTGACATCAATCTTTGTGAGGTTCCAACCAAAAGTATACACACACATGCATATGTTTTTTATGATTAATTTTAAGTTTCAGATACCCTTCATATCATGCATGGATCTTAGTTATTTTTCCTTTGCTTATTAGTAACAGCTATAAGAACTTAAAGAAACATTAAAATATAAAACATACAATTAAATGTCTCTTTTATTCCACATGAACACTGATAGAAAGTTAATGCTACAAAGACATTCATACCCTCAGACTGTAGAGGCATGCAGTCTTATATAAGTTCCTAAGCTTTTTGTGCTTTCATTTCTGCTGAAATTCTTTCTGGAACAAACCAGGGTATGAAGAAATGACAGAATTATTTAAAACGAAGAAATAAATATGTCTTTGAGCTTTTTTTTAATCATTCAAGAAATAGAGATTTAATTACTTAATATGTCACAGGCTGGATGCCAAGTATGGATGCAAATGAGGAATACTGTATGAATTTTACTATTTGGATCTTACAACTTTTCTTGACCTTTCTTTGTTGACCATATATCTGTATAATAGTGTCCTTCATCCTAGGTATATTTGCAGTAAAAAATAAGTACCATAAAGCTCAAGGAAGAGTATTCTCATAAATTATTTTTAATGTTTTAAAATAGTTTGATCCTCTGCACACAGCTTCTGTTTACATGACAACAAATAAGCCTTTTATCAGGAAGGAAACTAGCTGGAACATATGCTTGTGCATCACAATATTTTGGCAAAAAAAGAATGGTTCTATCCTTTTTTTGTCTTTTTTTTTCCCCCACATTGAAGGGATCTTCCAGATGAAGGGTTTCAGGTAGATTGTCTCTAGGTCAGTTCACTTCTACCAGGTGTTCACTAGTCATCAGGGAGGGCCCCCTCCTGCTGTACCTACTTCTCGCATCCACTCTGTGCCGCACCTAACAGACACATCCCTTTGAGTTTTATGAAATCGTGTGGGTGGGAGCACTAACAGTTAAAGGAATTTGATAGAAAGCCTTCCAAAAACTTAAAGTTCTTTTGAAATATGAATATTTCTCCCTAATTACAGCAACAGTTCTGTGATTATGGTCATTTACTGGGTCTGTTTAAATCAACCTGTATCTGCAGAAAAACAGTGAGGGGTGGGAGATGTTCAAAGCTACACTACACTTTTAAAAATATAATCCACCAGCATGCACAGGAACAGACTTACCAAGACCTGGAACACATGTTATAGCTAACTTATCTCAGCATGTGAAAAATATGGACCATTTGGTATCATTTTTTTTATTATGTCAATATTTCTGTGAAAATCATAAGTTCCTAGAACAAGTATAGCCTGGAAATAGAGTCCTTAGGTCAACTTAATAGACAAAGGGCAACATGGGAACATGTAATTGATGCAAAGCTAAATTCGATAAAAAAAATAGCATTTGGAGCCCTGGCAAAAACCAAACAAAGCCAAAAAACAACTCTGCCATGATTATGTGGTATTTTCCAATTATGCTTTTATTTATGCATTTACATGATTTCATTTCTACCTAAATCCAGATACATTTAGTATGGACTCTGGAAATGGTCCACTAGGACTCCTGGTCCAGTTCCTATAATGGCAATAATTTTTTAAATCTAGTATAAGAATAAGATGTAATTATATGGGGCTTCAGCCTGAGGAACTGTTTTAGCAGGAATTTTATATGCAAGATTAAATGCTGATCAACAGAGCATAATATTGTATCCTGAAGTGTGCTAGCGAGAGCAAAATTAATTATTCTTTTTTCTTCTTTCTTTCCTTCTCCTGAAATCTTCTGCCATAGCGACTGCATTTGCCTCCAGACTTGTCAGAGACAGTGAGCCGCTCAAGCAAACAGGATCTGGCAGAAACCGCCAAGCTGCTGGGCCCAGGCTGTGGCATGATGGCCGGAGGCAAGAAGCACCTGGACTTCTAGTGATTCCTCCTTAGCTGTTGCATGCAAAATGATATGACACTCTAATTATGATTGCTAATAGCTTATGTAAATATTTTTCTTAACAATTTGACCCTCCAATCCTTGAAAAACACAGGATTGCAGAATGAGGCCACTGCTCTTCAATTTTTAAAACCAACTTTTTACACAGAAGTAGTACAGCAGAAATGCTTTCATTTTAAAATTGTTTTGTGCTATATCTAGAGAAAACACATAATCTTCTTTTCAAATAATACAAATAAAATGTAAAAGATTCAAGCTGCCTTATAGCAGTTATCGTTGTATCTGTATAAAGGCACTTAGTTCAAGGTAAAGCAGTCTTTCACAGCAAGTAGCATATAAAACATTAGAAATTCTAAGTTGTATGAAAAAAAACACATTTTCTCCCCATTTCTGGAAAAGGTCACTTGCTGCCAAAAAATGCAAAGGTTTTTTTTAATTAAAAATTCATTTGCTAATATGTAGATTGTAATCAAATGAATTTGCCTTTATGCATCCATACTAAATTGATGAAGACAAAATAATATTTTGGGATTAAGACTACAGTAAAGATAACTAGTCTGCATAGCAGTTATTAAATATAAAGAACTCAAGTGATAGAAAGCATGGAAAAAGAAGTTGGTGGTCTTCTGTTTAATAATCCTAAACAACTCAAGTCAGCACTATGAAATTATGTCAACAGACATAATTCAGGATTGAAATTCAGACTGACAGCTGTGTTAACACTAGGATACTGGGAAGAAAACAAGCATTGAAGCTTGGCGAGAGATTTTTTTACAGAACTTAGGTCTGAGACAAAGTAGAAAATTGAGGCTCACTCAGATTTCCGCTGTATCGTGTAAACCCTTTGTTAATTATGAACTTTGGTTGGTATGTATATTTATAACTTATACACACATGTCTTTGGGGGTATATAGCATACAGAACTAGTTTTCCTATAAAACACTAGGTTTTTAATTGTATGTAGTTCCATATTCTCAAAGCTTTGCACACATAGCAAAAAGCAAATAGTTAAAAAGTAACTTGCATATTTAAGTAAAGAGTCTAATTTTTTACAAAGCTGTTTAACATCTGTTAGGAGAAATTGAATTTCCAAAATACATCTCAACTATGTTAGAATAACTTGAAGCAGTTTTAACTAGCATTTTTAAGCAGTTTGCTTTAAATATACCACAAATTATACTTTATTTGTTCTTGACAACATTGTAGAAAACAAAGGCTAGGTTTTTTAAACTGTCTCACCAATATGATGAATGTCAGTCACTTAAAAAAAAACCCACTGTAGCATAAACACATACTGTATACAGCTTTTATTCAGAATTAGAATAATTGAATCAATGACAGTGATTTGCCAGGATGTCAAATCTCTCCATCATATCCTGTCACTACCAGTTTATTTTTTGTGATCAAAATCAAAAAGACAACTATTTTGTCACCCGCTATTTCATTAGTACTAAAAATCAGGTTTCTTCTATTTTTTTAGAGTGTCTGGTTTATTTTTTTCACTTCTTTTAATTCTAAAGACACAAATTCTTCCCCATTTTCTTTTCAAAATAAAATTTCAGAATTGATCTGTCAGTTAAAATTGAAGGGCTTTTATACTAAGCAAAGATGCTTTTAAAATTTAAAGCAACTTCGAAAAATCAGTATAGTCCATAGATAACAAATAATGTGCAGATACTCCACAAAAGCTTTGTTATGTCCTTTGAAAGCATTATGAACAGTGTGAATAACTTCAAATGAATATTTTAGTAGGGTTATTATTTTAATAACTCTTAACCTTTTTCTTACCGTGTTGTGATTCATTTTATACAAACACACAACAGAACGATTACATAGCATTTGACTCTGAAAAGGAAATGTGAGGTCATCAGATATGTAAATTGCTTGTCAAAAATACTTAATAGGTCATTGATTTACTACCCTGGCTACTACCAAGTCTATAAAATTAACACCCCATTACTAGTTAATATATGCTTTAGAAATAGATAAATACTATAAAAATTGTATGTGCATATTTGAACCCTTATTTTAAATATAAAAGAAACTTAAAACTCAGTAAAAGTGCATTTTGAAAAATAATAGTACCTGGGCTTTCCAAAAATCAGATCCAAGTGTTTTGTTGCTCTGATTCACTAGGCATCACTTATTGTAAAAATAAGCTACTGGAGAGGGATGTATATTTTTTGTCTTCCTCCCATAAAAGCCCACACTAAAAATATGTTTTTTCCTTCTGAGAACATCATCAATTATCCAGCTGCTAATAACTCACTACATAAAAAAATTGACTTTCAATATAGGACTACAGGCCATTTTGATACATTACGGAATATATACTGTATTAACACACATTTTTTCAGTTCTCAGCTTTTTGCAAAGATACAAATATGAAGGTGACAATGCCAAACATAGTACTTGAAATGTCCTCATATCTTTTAAATGTTTCTAAAACTTCAAGACCCTATGTGGTATTCACTTCTTATGCTAGATTTGCCTTTCTTTAACATGAGGCAAATATTTTGACTATTGCATTCTACTCAGGTGCTGGACTTCCAAGACCTTCTAAATTTCTTTTTAGCAGCCACTAATTTTCACTTTTCCTTTCTTCCATTTATTCTTTATCTCCACCTCCAAGATCTGCAAATACTAACACTAGACAAAATAACTACTTCAAAAGGAGCAACACTCTCTTATCAATTCCGTATCTTTAAATTTTAAAGAATCAGATACAAACATACAAAAGGAAAGGGGGGGGACCCTATTCATTTGTTTAAACCTATTATGAATGTCATTTCTAAAACATCGTGTAATGTTTTCCAAAGATAGGCACCATCAATGCCATCAAATTTAAGCAATACTAACTCTAAGTACTTAGAGTTGAAGTTTAAAACTGGTTAGTGAAGTCATTTGTGACCAAGGTAGGAAAAAAAAATGATGAGATTTATTCTTGAGAAACCTAAGAATTTGTATTTGGCCTTGGTGAGTCAAACATACAGAGAAGAAAACATTTTTGTTTTGTTTTGTTTTTTAATCTTGTCAACATTAAGGCCCAGAGCAAAAAGAAACAAGAGAAGAATATAGACATCATCTTAAGATGACAAAAATTCACAGAACAAATTGAACCTTAAAATTATACTATATAAATGAATGTTAGGAAACCTAGTTATGATTTTTTTTTAAGTGGGAAGAAATGATTGTGAGTCATAAGAGGAAGCCAAGTTGCATACCATTTAAGAGTTAGGAGGCACAGCTTTGGGGGGAAAATATTCTGGGAATTTCATTATAGTAAGAAGCATTGGTTTAACTGAGAGTAATCTGAATCTTTCTTACTCAGACATTCAGTTACAATTCTGTTCCCCTGGTCTCCGTAAGTCATCAAGTTTGGAGAAAAATCATAGGCTATTTATTAGTCTTGTGATTCTACTGAGGATATCACAGATAGAAGGTCACCATCATAGAAAATCACATCAAAGCATCCCTGCAGAATCCCCACTGGTAAATATATACCTATCAGTAAATAAACACAAATAAATTATTTCAGCAGTGAGTAAAAGGCCACCTCCTGGGCACTGCCTCCGCACAGTGTCACGCTGTCCCTGGGAGAGGCCCTGGAGCACCATTCAGAAGGAAGCGCCCGTCCCTAAGGCAAGGGCAGAAGGCGAGGCAGCCGGTCCATCCTGCAAGACCAGAGGGCTTCTGCAGCTGAGCAGCCACTCTTCAGACTCAAGCGGACTGTGCCACAGTGCCCTGGCAGTGCTGACTCTCAGAGGGCATGTACACATACCCAAGTGCACATATACAGACCATCCACTTCCACAACACTCCCCTTCCCCCATTCCCAGCTCCTGCTCCCAAAGTGCCACACCCAGTTCTCCAATGTCTGTGCCTCTACACAATAGAGCCCTGGGCCAGCACTAGCTGCCTGACCAAGGCCCAAATCAGAGCCAGTTGGAAATTCCCTTCTTGGGGGGAAAAGTCAGCCAGCCAGCAGCTGCAGCACACACTGCACATAGCCCTTCTGTGATAGTTCCCCAGGCACACATCCCTCAGGGACTGTAGGCTGCAAAATGTCAGGAGGTAAAAATATCTGCATGGGTAACTGTACTGACAGTACATATGTGTGCACACTCTGCAAAGCATGCAAGCATACAGTGCAGACGCATTAAATAAAACACGCGAACACAGGAAAACTAATCAGCCTAGGAAGGTGTCTCTAAATGTGCAGCAGTTCTGATGGAATAAAATTATGAATATCAGCATGCTGGAGAAATGATTCACAATTATTTGTTCACAAGTAATTCCTTAATTAGAAAATAGATGTTGAGCTAGAAAGTTAATTTTCATGGCTTCCAATTATTTTCTGTATTTCTGATCATTTGCCTTTGGGACTTAACCCACCCCATCCGCCCACCCCCCAAAAAAAGAGCAGAGTACAATTCCATGGAAGTGTGTCTTTGTCCCCAGAGGTGTCTGCCTGTGCAAGCATTTACTCTCGACTGCTCCTACCCCTGGCCATTGACTGAAGTTTGCAGAAGAAAACTTCTGTGTTGACTTATATGTTGCACAGACAGACAGAAATAAAAGTCTCAGACAGGCCTTTTTTACCCAACAAAGGAGGCTTATTTTTTTCCATTCTTTACTTGGGCTCAAGCACTCCTGCCCTGCGTGCCGCCACTTTAAACATGATCAGATCTGTGCTTCATTGCAAATAACAACTGACCAACAATAGGCCCTGCTTCATAGATTTGGGGATGTTTGGCTTAAGCTGCCAATGACTGAAGGCCTTTAACTCCCACCGGCCAGTCACAGGCCGCTTTGTTGTTGTCTGTTGATGTGTCTGTGCTCATTATTCCTTGACATGCAACATCCACCCTCCACCCTCCAACCATCCACACCGCACAGAAAGCGAGATTCAAATGGGAACAGCTGTAGTGGTTCAATGGGAAATGATGCCTCTTGTGCAAAGGGGAGGGAGAGAGAAAAGGAGAGGGCCTATCTGAGAAAGGGAACAGCTTTCAGAGTCTTGTATAAGAAATCTACTTCTGAATATACTTCAGAGAAATCGCTGTTGAAATAGGCTGACAGTGGAAATCTGTCCAGATTGAAAATGCCAACCCTAATTCAAAAGACAATTCCTAGTTAATAGCTTGTTGCATTTTTTTAATTATTTCTAGACTTTGAGCTTTTGAATGAAACAGCTTTCTGGGAAATGTTACCATTTTGTATATATGTTGTGGGTATAAATGGGCACAGGTCTATACACAGCTTTAAGCAGAATTTTTTCCCTAATATTTCTGATTTATGAAACAGGGAATTCTTTAAGGATCATCAGGATTTTAAATAGACTATGTATGAAAGTAACCATTGCTTTAGGATGTTCATCTAACATGGAAACAAAATTTGTAACACCACACTATAAGGTTAAAAAGCAAATAGTATAATAAAGGAAATACAAAGGCTTTGGCATGGTTTTTACAATCAACAATGGTTAATTTTGATATGTAGTTGTGAACAACTTCAAAACACTTACGTTTAAAACTCTTGCAAGCACTTTTAATTGTTTAGGAATGAATTCTAGATGCACAAAATGATTGGACTGTGAACAGTAATACAACTATATCTAAGAACAATTAACTTTGCTGGCCAAAAAAGAAACGTATGATTGCATGAAAATGTGTATAAAACATCTATAGAGTATCCTTGTCAAATATAAATGAAATTAACTTTATTATAGAAATCATTCTGAGGATTTCTAGGGAAGACAAATACTTACATTTTGACATAAAACAAATTGGATTTTATCGAAGACACACTCTACCTTTTAGCTATCAACTTTTTTCTTTCTTGAACTTATATCTTACCCTTTTTTGCACATAAACTTCATCTGTTAACAACCTTTGGAAAACCAACAGATATTTCTTACATAAATCTAGTGCATGTTGTTCCAGGTTTACTTATATGCAAAGGAATGATACAAACTTGGAACATCAGTCCATAAACTATGAACAGATGGGTAGAAGTATTTGATATATCTTGATAAAACTCTTAAATTTGTGGCAAAGCTTGTTGATCACTGTTTCCTTTTTTTAAACAACTTCATGACCAGCACAGATCAAACATCCATCCAGTCTACATTGTTCTTTTTTCTTTATAACATACAAATGCCCATTTACAAATAATACACCAAAATGAATAAAAGTTTGGATACCAAAATGAAGATTTGTTCCAACTGATATCGTGCCTTCTGTATACAAAGGTCCTTGTTTCAAGTCCATTCCCCAGTGGTGCAATACAGGACACAATTGCAGAACTGAAGTGCTTCTAACAGCCATTTTTTCTTTCCTTCCTGAAAGCCCAACTGTTGTGTCCACATAGTCACTGACTGAATTAATACAATATATCCTTTCTTTTTTTTTTTTTACTGTAATCTTGGCCAATATTGAGACATATCAGGTTCACTTCCAGGAACTTGAACTGGAACTGACACACCAGGGGAAATGAGTCCTAGAAGTGGATGAAAGAGATAACCATGTAGATACTCCCTTTGCGAGACAGGCATGGAGTATGAATTTGTAGGTTAAAAAAAACTCAAATACTTTCTAACATTTTAGCTGTATTTTTTTAAATTTTCAAGTCTTACAAAGAAAAGCAGCACCTTCAGAAACCAGCTCACCTGTTTACACATATCTATTGAAGCCCAAGTCCTCCCACTCAAAAGAAAAGGAAAAAACCTCCATTTGTTTGTATGTTTGGAACTTGACCAAGAGAGCTATCTCTGGACAACCAACATGGTACTTTTCAGCCACACTGAAAGGCATAAAGTCCTGGAGGAGCTACGTGGGTGGGAAGTCTTCCAACAAGCTCTCACCGTGCAGCTCAAAATGCTTGGTGAGCTTTGGCTAATCTCTCCTCAGAAAATTTACATTCTCAAGCCTTGTCTTCATATACAACTTCTAGGGCAAAATTCAGGAAAAACAACTTTGCTTTTTGTTTATATGATGTCAAGTTATTATCTAGCTTGACTGAATTCCCCTTTGTAATTAGTTTTTCCCAGAGAAGCAAGCAACAAAGAGATAAACATTCTTTTTAGGTAACCTCTGAGTGAAGGGAGATCACCTGGCAGAATGAGCTGCACAGGCTGCCTCTGTGCAGCCTGCGGAGAGCGGAGGCTCACCTGTGGACGTGGTGCCCGTGGTGCCCATTGGCTGACTGCTCATGTGTGTCTGCATATGTGGGGGGGTGTAGGTGTCATAACTCCGACCGTTCACCGAGGGGCTGGTGGGCAGCATGCAGGAGTACGAGGAGGTCTGGCTGGGGACTGGGGGCTGAGAGGAGAAAGGCAAAGCTGTGGTTACTGAGAAACCCGCCATATAGCCACATGCCCGGGCTCCCCCCTCCCCGGGAGCTCTGCCAACAAGTCTCATGGCAAAGATGCCCTCAGGTAATGTGCTGGCACCCCTTAAGAGAACTCGACGATCAGCCTCCAAACAGTCCTTCCACCGGCCACAGCTGGAGTAAAGCTGCCTATGCACCAAACTTCTGAAAGTGTTATAAATTCAGACAACTGTTGAGCTAGACAGTTGGCACTATCCATAAAATTAATAGGATTTTGTCCATTTTCATCTTGGACCTCTGCTGGCATCTACAGAGAAGCTATAGTATGAGGACTACAGAAAAACACACACACCCTTCCCTAAAAATCCAATCTATTTGGGAATCCAGTGACCCCCAAATCCCACACCTCAAGCTTTGGGACATAAAACAGGGGGAGGAATGTCTTATAAAATGTGGTTTAGGGACCTTGGGAGCCTTTCATGGTTGGGCTCATGGGATTAAAGATTCTTTGAAGAGGCAGATCAGAAGTAATCTCAGATTAAAGTGGTCAGAAGAGTCCGTAAATGCCTAGCCTCATCCTGAGAATTAGCTGGGACTTCCCTAAAGACCCTAAAACTCAGGTTGTGTTTTAGCCATAAAATCATGCTGCTACCCTCTTAAGAGTCTGAAACGGTGATATTGAGGAGATAAACCTTTCTCATAACTAAATAAAAAACACAGAGCTAGGGCTAAACCCTTCATGAGCCCACAGGGGTTTATGCCAGGGCAGCAAGCTTGGAATGAATGAATAGAAGCGTAATGTCAAGAACGAGGGAGATAAGAGTGTAATTCCACTCTGCAAACTTTAGACACATTTAGCATTCAAAGATCTATATTCTCAGAGAGGGTGACATGTTAGAAAAGGTTCAGAGGGAGACACCCACCCTTTATAAAATGGTTAAAGATTCTGGTTAATCAGGTGAATTGATAGACCAGCACTCTGGCACTCCCAAAATTCAAAGAGTAATTTTCTCTGAACAGTAGATTCATTGACAATTTTTATTTTCTTTATGCTATATATGAACACATATACATTTCTAATTATATGTTATGTCATTTTTTAAAGTCATTGAAATAACTTGACCCTGCATCAATCTATATGTGGAAACACTATAATAGAACAGCAGCATCTATTTAATAGTTTCCAGTTGTTTTCTCATACACACATTTTGCTATCCTCACAGAAACCTAGATATTGCTATAATTTACAAAACTGAAGAAGACACTCAGTGGCCTTATTAAAGTCAGCAGATGACTGCTAACATCAAGTTCAAAGAGGCAAGCAGGCCTTGAGGGCCCTGCCAGAATTTCAGCTTGCATTTGTTTCTAAATCCCTGAAATAACCTCCTCTAGGCAAACTGACTTCTGCAAAGTTCCAAGATAGTTGTAGTAACACCAATTAATGGACTGTTTTCTTACTTTACATTTGCACTATGGCCAATAATATCCAGATGCAATAAAAATAAATGTGAATAATTCTCTGAAGTTGCTTCTCTAACTGCTTCTGTATTAGTCTGAATGTTTCACTATTATTTGGATTAGAGATCCAGCAAAAGATGTTCAGTAGAGAATAAACAATCTGTGTAACCCCAGGACTGTTTCCAGCAGGGCTCAGGCTGACCAGTCTTATACCATCCAGCATTTCTCACTGTTGCACAAATAGGAGAGTCCTGGGAAAGTCACTGCAGAAAGGCCATCAGAAGACCAATTTTTTTTCCCATCAAGAACCCATCCAGCTCCAAATTCCAATCCACCCCACATAACTTACATAACTGCCATTATAAAGGGTTAACCTAGTACAGGACCTAGGGCATGTAGCAGCTGATAAATAACTGGGACAGAATTGAGAGCAGAGGCAGGGTATTATACCCAGAGAATAGCATCAACCCTCCCAGGCAGCTAGGGAGCACCACCAACTCACTACACAATTCACAGCACAGAGACACTAACTTTCTAGCAAATACCTCCTATTCCCTTTTTTATTTGCAAACTATAAAAAGAAAACTAGCCCCTCTTCTATGTTAAAGTGTACCCCAGTATGCAAATATCGATCCCATTCCTGATCTTTTTATCCTTCTTCACTAGTTTATCACACATATCCTAAATAATGTCCAAAATATATACACAGGATATATAGTCATTAATATGAACACACTAATATAAGTACAAATTTTATGTATACTAACACCTTACTATCTAATAATGTGCCAGCATTATTTCCATTTTCTGTTACAAGTTTCAAAACATGCCCCATTCCCACCGAACATTATCAAGCTAATATATCCTATAAGCAAAAGGCAAATTAACTGGACTGAACATCAGGTTTGGGTTTGTTTTTTTTTTTTAAGGCATGGCTCAATCAGTCAATCAACTAAAAGACTGAATTGACTGCATCTCAGACTTGACTGGGCAAGCCGATCAGTGTAGTGAGCAGGGCTCCCCAGGGTGCGTACACAGCCAGTGAGGTCTGTGGGCCCTGACCATCTCCTCCCTGCTTCTCCCAGGCGCCTGGTATGCAGGCGGCCGCCAGCCTCACTTACTTGCATAGGCAGATTATTGGCCATGGTGAAGCTGGGCATGGGTGGCAGAGCACTGTACGTGTTTGTGAGGGCTGTTTCTGTTCGCCCCAACATGGAGCCAGAGGTGAAGGAGGAAACTGCAGGGAGAGGGACACGACGTTAGGGAGAGAGTCAGAGAGCCAAGGGCAAACAGGTTAAAACACATTTCTTAGTAGTATTAATACTCCAAATTACCAGGCGTGGTGGGTTGCGGGATTGGCTGGTAGACACTGGTGCTGAAACTACTGCTGATGGGAATGTGACTAGGTGTGTTGCTAGCCTGTCTTCTCTGATTCCTCAATTTTTCTTCTCTTCTCCATTTGGCCCTTCGATTAGAAAACCATACCTGGAAATCAAATGGAACAGGTGAGCCTTGCACCGACTCCCAGCTCAGCCCCGGCCCTGGCACTTATGCCATCCAACCCCCGCCCCTCCCCCACAGCAGCCAGGTATGCAGCAGAATGAGTCTGTTAGCACTTAAATAAACCAACTGTGTTCCCCAGAAGCACCTTTGTCTCTAGAAAAGACAAATGATATGCGTCACAAAGCATGAAACCACAGTCTCTGGGTACCTGTATTCTTGCTTCAGGTAGGTCTATTTTGGCTGCTAGTCTTTCTCGGGCAAACACATCTGGATAATGGGTCCTCTCAAACTCTGAAAGAGTAAGCTGAGTTTTTGATGTTGTGCCAGATGACACACAGCGTGTCACCCAAGCCCTGGATCAAGCGGGTCCCCACCTCCCCACTTCCGTTGCCACCACCTGATTCCCTTTAAATTGTGACTACTGTTAGTTTGACTGTACGTACTTAGAACTGTCCCACCAGAACCAAGCTAAATTTTCTTTGGAATGACATTCATTTAAGGACCCTTCAAAAATGATTAGCCAAATCATTTTTTCTTTATGAGAAGTGAGACTTTAAGCCTTTGAATTACTGGTCCACGAAAAGAAGAAAGAAAACAGACACATACACACATACTGAGAAGATGCCCAGGGAGAAAAAAACAAAAAGATGTAAAGAAAAAAGAAAGCTTTTCAGTCCTCTATGCAAAGGGTCCTGGCTAAATTTAGCTCTTTGTACTGACGATGTGGCATTTAGTTTGATTTACTGCTTCTCTACTTTAAAAAACTCCATCACCTTTCTCCAGGGCCTCAATTTGCTCTTGGGTAAAAGATGTTCTATTTCTTTGCAGCTTCCGCTTCAGCTGAAGTCGCATTTGGGCCTCATCTGAATCTTCTCCGTTGGAGCTGATGGAGTTGGTATTCTCTCCCCCTCCTTCTTGTTGCTGGCAGCCATCTGGAACAAAAAGAATAGGACAGTATGAGAATTTGGAATAGCACGGAGCCTCCAAAAGGGGCTTGGAATAGCCATAAACTCCAAGAGCAATCTATTCAGACGATCTTGCCAAAACATTTCCAAGTGTCAGACTTCTTTTCATAAAAGGCATTAGTGACATAATGTTACCTGTCCACCATTTTCTGTTTTATCAACATGTGACTATGCAATACAGACATGGATAGAGTGACATTTTTTTTTCTGAATGACAAAACCAGCTCTGAAGTTTCCAATTAAAATGCTCTTTCATAACTAACCTTAATTGCCCAGATGCCTCACCCAGTTCCCTTGCCCTACAGAATTTTACCTATGGCTATGTTGGGAAAATAGAAGAGTGATGTTCGAGATTTCAGCTGATCTATAATCAGTAATTCCTATCGAATCAATTAGATGTTGATAGGTTTGTAGAAAATGCTATTAGGAAACCAAACCAAGCTTGTAATCTTTAAAAAAAAATATTTATCTAGTTTTTATTTGAATTCTGCACAGTCAATTTCATTTTAAAGGTTGTGAATTTAGAAGTGCTTGCATTGTTCTGCAGTTTTATTCAACTATTGTATGAGTGCGCTTTGCCTTGACACCTATTACGAGCACAGCTGTAATTATATCATCACCAAGAACAGGCTATAATTGCTGAAAATGGAATTTTATATTTAGATAAAAGGACTGTCCATTCTTTGTAATGTGTTGCACCAGAGAAAAGTAAGATTTCTTTTAAATTTTTAACATATAATTTTAAAAAAGAAATAGTAGAGAGTTCACTAACTAGCTAAATATGCTATGCTGCAGCTGAATCCTTGGCATATCATTTAAGTAGTACATTTTTAATTAGGGCATTTCCACCACTTTTAATGTAATTTCTATCATTAAACAGGAGAAAGTTTTATTGTTTTCCCTTCCTGCTTGGAGGGCAAGATGTGCACTTGGGCAAGCTGTCTCTCCACTTGCACCTTGCTCCTGAGGCCACAGCCTGTCTGAAGTGAAGGATTCCACCCTGACCGGGCCGCCGGGGCCCAGCTGGGTCCTGGGCCTTGGGACCTATGTCCCCAAGGGATACCAACAGGGGCTGCCCCCACCCCCCCACCCCCATGTTAGAAGCTTGGCCATTTGGGGGGAGGGGACTCTCCCAGCGCCTTGGTGGGAATCGACTTGGCCAGGAATATCATTTATAACCAGGAGACAATAGGCAGCGCCTTCAAAGAGTTCAGGGAATTGTGACAGGATCTAGTGGGATCTTTTCAGGAACTTTGAAATGTTTTAAAACCCCAACTTTCTTCCCCATTTAAACAGGCGGATTCATCGGCACTGGCCACCATATGGGCCCTTGGAGATCTATTGAGATGACCACCAACACTTGAATAGCGAGGGGCTGCTTTTCAGCACTGCACAATGCCCCGCGAGTAAGGGAAACTATTAAACTCCTGGGGCAGGAGCGTTGGCAAACTTTCGTGGGCAGAATTTTGAGGCCACAATGAACGCGGACAACAAAAGGATTCTCTTGAGGCGTGCAGCGGGCCACATTGTGTTACAAGAAGCCCAGTCAACAGACTTTTCAGTGAAGTGTGTTAACCCCTCTGCTCTGCCATCATTAATCAATGTCCGAAGAGCGGGCGCCTCAATGCTATTTAGGGCGCTTGGCTGGGAGGGATGAAGGGGGATGGGGGCCAGGGAAGGGGGTTGGAGAAGGCAGGGAGGGTGGCTGGAGATTGGGCCGGTGGCGGGGAGGGGGCCAGGCAGGGAGGAGGAGACCGGGGTCCCAGGTGGGGGAGGGAAGCAGGAAGGAAGGGTGTGCGGGAGTGTTGAGGAAGGGAGGAGGAGAGAGATGGAGGAGGAGGACTCCGAAGAGGCAGACGCCAGAAAGGTATATAGAAGGACAGAAGAGAGTGTTGAGAGGAAAAGAAGACAAGAGGATGGAGCCAGAAGGGGTGAGAAAGAGGAAAAGGAAGAGAAGGGAGAGAATTAGTAACTAAGCCGGCTCCGCTTTAAGGTTGTCTTGCCTAGGTAGGAAAGGTGGGGGGCTGGGGGAGGGCTGCTCAGCTGAGGGACAGAAGCTCAACTCACACGTGCAGACACAGTGTCTGTGCTATTCTACTGCCCCAAGTTTCTGGGTGACCTTCAATGAGTTTTCAGGGAATGAAATGGAGAGCTCCCCTTCTTTTTGGATTAGGAGAACAAGGAGGACTTAAGAAATTGTCCTTTTTGGGCAGCTAGAAAGGCCCGCTGGTTTACTGCTTTTGGAAAACACAAAAATCTGTGACCCTCAACATTCAGGGCGCTAAGAACACAATGTCATCTTGCCGGGGTGGTCACTCATGCCTTCCGGTGGACCCAGTCCTTTTTCTGGCACATTCGATCTCACCAATTAAAGCCGCCTGGGTCTCCCTCAGAAGACCCCGGCAGATAGCATTCTCTGCTCTAGTTTGCTTTTGTGACATTTTCTCAGTTTTACAATACGGAGATTTACACGTGCTCCCACCCCTCTGCCCCCGCCCCGCTCCACCCCCACCCCAACCCAAGAGTGGAGCTGACTTCAGAACTGACACTTAGGAGGAAAGTCAAGGGGGTTGGAAAAGCTGAGGTTGGGGTGGGGCAGAGCAGAATTAGAGGCAAGTCAGGAGAAACCCATGCCAGCAGTATCCCTCCCCAACCCGGCAGGCAGCGTGAGCATGCACCACTGAAAGTTTATTTGCTACTTTAGAAGTAGCAACTGATCTCAGCAAGCGCCGAGGGAGCGGTCCCTCGTAGAGTGGGCGTCCTTTTTTTTTTTTTTTTTCCTTTTGTGGTTGTACCTTCCACTTTTAAAGCTTGAACAAAATAAAACT
This sequence comes from Manis javanica, assembly GCF_040802235.1. NCBI lineage: Eukaryota > Metazoa > Chordata > Mammalia > Pholidota > Manidae > Manis > Manis javanica. The sequence goes on from NC_133166.1 coordinate 51,674,395, forward strand.
AGAAGTTGGATCTCAAATGCCCCACATGATAAACCTAAATGGCAGACAATTAAGATATCTTCTTTAAAAGGCGCTCCCTCAGAGCGCGCAAAGAAGGGGGCTTCAATGGGCACCGTCCACCTTCCAGCCTAATCCCTGAGAAGGCAAGTGAAAGCGCCTCCCATTATTCCAGCTCCAGGACCATCTGACTCTGGGGATAGGATTTGTTTCCTGGAAGAAGGAGAGAGAGAGAGAAGGAAAAAAAAAAAAGACGCTGGGAAATAAAATCATTCCTTAGTTTCTTAGTGTCTTAATCAGTGAGGCGGAAAACAAGCAAGAAAAGATAGCAACCCGGTTGCGGCACCTTTTCAGCTCTGGAGCTCGGATCAAAACATTGTAGCATCTGTTGAAAAAGAGACTGACTAAATCCTATAGAGGGCCTGGGTATTATGGGCGGTGGGGGGATGAGGGGCGGAGATAAGAAAAAATCTCCGTGATCCCTAAAACCACCAAACCGCTGGAGAATTGAGGCTGGATAGAGTTGTCTCTTGTCAGCCCCACGTCGGCCCGATTTTATTCACCGCCGCATGGCGTTGATCAGATGGAAACCATATTTGTCTCCCTCTGAGACCTAACCTCGCCTTATGCTTTCGGAGTAATGGACTCTTTAAAACCCGAAACGGCCTCCCGGGCTGGGACGGGGCGAGGGAGGGAGGGGAGCCTCCTTAGCACCAAAGGTCTGAGGATTCCGTGCACGTCAGCCGCCGCGGAAGCTCGCCACCAGCGGCCGCGGCCCCCCAGCCCCGGGCGGCGACCGTGCCCGGGGGACATCGCCGAGGAGTGGGGTGGCGGGGGCGGCAGGGCGACTGGCAGCTGGTGAGCCAGAGTTCCCTAGCAGCTCGGCGCCTCGAAGTTAAACAGCTCCGGAACTAGCGCCACCTCCCGCCGCAACCATCACCGCCAGGTCCTGGCAATTGGGCTCTCGCTTCCCGCGCTCACACTCCCTGGGACGACAGGCCGCCCAAACCCGGCACCACCTCTGGTGGGAGCGGTGGGGCCAAGCTGCTGCTCTGGGCCTGGGTCCCGCTCGGGAGGCAGGAGGGGATCCACTCCCCAGGCCCCACGCCGACGTGAGCCTGGCGCCGACAGCCCACGGGAAGGAGACTCTGGGCTCAGCCCTCCCAGACCCGGTCACTGCGCCCCGCGTCCTTCCGAGGATCGGACCCTGTGGACCAGACTCCGCAGGGGAAGGGTCGCCAGGACCTCAGATTGCCGGGGGCTGGCGGGCGGCTGCTGGGGAGCGCGAAGTTCGGGTGTGCGCACGTGTGACTCCTACAGTTGCAAAGGTCAGGCGAGCGGGTAGTGGAGTACACTCAGCCTGCCTCCCCCTCTTCTCACCGGAGGCCGGAGTGAGCCCTGGCCGACAGCCTGCGGAGGCAGCGCCCCGTGCGTGGGCCCGCCGCGCCGCGGGAGGCCGTGGGTTGGGGCCGCCCCGGGGAGCTCGGGCCGGCGTGGCAGGAGGCCTCGGCGGGCCAGCGGCCGCGCTGGGAAACACGGAGCAAGCGCTTTGCTTCCTATCTTCCCAGTGTCCGTCCTATATTGTTTTCTGCTCTTAAAACTGACATGTCTAATTGGCAATTGGTGCCGAATCGTGTCCAGAGGTCTCTTGTGGAACATTTCTACAGCTGTCTCCCTCAACTAGACGCTTATTCATGTCGCCTTAATGAGAAACAAAACGTTCTCTAATGAGCAATTACAGAGCGACAGGATTGTTCCCATAACAAATTCTTGCGAGTGACAGAAGCATCCTTTGTACCAGATATTTCGCATACTGTTACCGATTTTCCCTTCTCTAGCCCGGCTCGGTGGAGACGCAGGGCACCCGGAGCCGGTTCGAGATCGCACGGGCGCGGGCAGCCCAGTCAGCGTTCCGGCGCCACTGCCCCCAACCGGGCCCGGAGCCCCCAGGCTTCCTCGTGCTCCAGGGAAGGAGACGCCACGTCCCATTATCCCGCATATTATCTCCTTGTCACTAGGACAACAAATACCGATTAATCTTCGGAGTAAACTGTTTCCTATTTTTGACCAAGCTACCTCGGTGTGTGCAGAGGAGGGGACAGCCAACCCACCCCACCGCACTCCCGTCTGCTGGTCTTCCTCCATCTCTTCTCACAGATCCTGGGATGGCCCAGAACCCTTCTCTCCTTCCAGCCAGAGAGCAGCTCCGGGAACCCAGAAGTCCAGCTGACAGTATGCTCACCCCATCCTTCTTCGCAGTCACCACCCACAGAGAGTGGGAACTGAGGGCTCAGAGGGGCAGAGATGAGAGGAGGGAGATGGTGGGGTGGCTTTAGCTGTGAAACCACCACTTCCAATGCCTTGTCCTCCCAGGCCCTGCATCTGGCTGCTCACCCTTTCATATCCACCCTACTCATAGTCACATCATTTGTCAATTACAGCAAAAAGCAAAATGATACAATTATGTTTACCTCACAGTCTGTCAGTGTGTTAACTTGTCACACTTCTACAGCAAGGGGGCTCTCCATGCATTTTAATGGCAGATCTGAATAGGGCACCACACAGCTAGCTCCTACACACACACACATACTCCTGCCCATAACACACACACACACACCAGCCCAGTGCATACTATTCCTGGCATACACAACCCTTGAATTCCCAGACTAACCAGATAGTTCAACAAACACCACCTGCATACACAGTGCAAGTCAGTGTATTCCAAGTCTGTGAAGAGTCTCTCCACTAAATTCTCCAAGCACAGAAGCCAAGAAGGAGAAAGGGTGCGGGACAAGAGAATGGGCAAGGGGTTGTATGTATGAAGAGTTTTGATGATGGGTGCTCGGGTTTTACCTTGCGTAGGTTGTCCAGGCACCGAAGTCCCCGGATACCAACCCGGGCGGGTGCCCCAGCTTCCAGTCTGCCCGTTCAACATCCTTAGTTTATCATACATGCCGTCTGCGCCCATCTGTTGCTTTTCGCTAGCCAGGTTGCGAAGAACTCTGTTTATTGATGACACCTGGAAATCAAAGCAAAATCCAACCAAATGGTAGTGTCTCCTGAAGACACAGTTGCCCTGTAAGTCCCCATCTCAGCATACCCACCCACTTAAAGAACACCCTTAACACATTAGAAACTCTCAGCCAACCTTGAACAGTGAGTAGATTTGCAGAGACATATAGATAGAATGACACCCATCAATTTGGGCATGGAAACTTGGGTGGGTGAGTGAGGGGACATTTCCTTCACCACTGCTCTGAGTCTCTGGTGACCTAACTCATATGGTTGCTTCACTTTGTTTAAAAAAGTTCCCCAAAAAAGATTAAGACTTGGTTTAGAGCTTTTTTTCGCTTTGTTTTATATTAGGGCAGAAATGGATGTTTGACACCTTCAAGCAGGTGATTCAGAATTTAGAACCTGATTTTCATTTTCATTTTCCTTCTTGGTTCAAGTGCCTTTCCCAAGGTGCCTCCGCCCTCTACTTTGCAGCATGCAAATGAGGTGAACAACTCCCCACACTTGACTCCCATTTTCCAGATCATAAAAAGGTCAGAGTGCTCCTCTCAACATCCCCAGGTACAGAGGAGACATACGTGGAGCAGGGAGGAGACAAAGACAGAAAGATACTGAGTCAGGGGAGCTGGTGAAGAAAAAATGGTAAAGAAGAAAGAGCATGGAGCTTAGGGCAGGGAGGGGGAATGTTCTCAGTGAACTTACACTTGGTATGTTATCGTTGGTACAGACCCCCTCGGACAATAATCTGTCTCGGATTTCCCAAGCAAAGATGGATGGACACTCCCGCTTATACTGGGCTATTTTGCTTACAACTTCTGGAGTCGCTACTCTTGGTTTACTACCACCGATTGCCCTGGGTCTGATGGAGCCAGTCTCGTAATACCTGCCCAGAATTTTACTCACACATCCGTTGGACACCTGCATAGGGGAAGTGGACAGAAAACCACATTATTAATAATTTCAAGACAAAAATAAAATTGTTTAAGTATGCATTAAACAATGACAAGCTTACGTTTTGATTGTCCAGCACTTGGACTTTTGCATCTGCATGGGTCTATAACACAAAAATATACCTTCAATGGTATGAGAACTTACTATAGAGAGCTTTTTTTTCTTAAAATTACATTTGTAGCCCTAAAAACTACAAATATACTTTCAAACAGTTTGAACTAAAAAAAAAAACTATGAGTTTTTTCAAAAAAAACTTTTCTTGAACACTGCCTCAAGATGCATCAAAACGAAGTCAGATTAATTTTTTTGTGCTGCCCTTGCTTAAAGTGGTGTTATGTTTTACTGAGAAAAAGGGGCAAATAAACCAAGTTTTTACTTATTTTTTCTTTAAAAATATGCCCAATTGAGTAAATGTGAGCTAGGGAGAAAAGTAATAGCATTTGACTTTTTAACTCAATATGTATCCTTCATGACTATGAATATGAAGAATGCAAACAAATATCTAAAAATCTGAGGTAAGCATGGAATGAGGGAGAAGGGAATGGAATGATACCGGTTTATATAACTCAGCTTATTATAGCTCATAAACTGTTCTCACAATTAATGTTTTTACCAAATGGAAAGAGAAAAGTGGTTTTTTTAAATTGACACAAATACATTTTTTGTTCTTAAGCAGATGAGTTATTTTATGTGACTGACCCAGGTTGAAAGAGACAGGGAAGGAAAGGGGGAAGCGGGAAGGCAGGGGAGTGGTGTGGGGCCAGGGGCGGGTGAGTGGGTGGGCGAGGAGGGTCCATCATTAGCAGCGTTTGCAGTAAGAAATGAAGAGAGGGCGTTGAGAGTGGAGGGCCGCGGGGGCGGCGAGTGGGGCGGCGCCGGGAGGATCACCTGCAGAATTCGGGAAATGTCGCACGGCCGAGCCCCGCTGTGAGCTAGCTCTACGATCTTCTGCCGGGTGGAGTCCGGCAGTGGCCGCCCGTTGACAAAGACACCACCGAGCTGATTCACTCCGCTGTGACCTGAGGAGAGGAGAGGAGGAGAGGAGAGGGCAGGGGAAGAGGAAGAGGACGCAGAAAGCAGAGGAGGAGGAGAGGAGACAACCACAATGGACCCTCAGCTCCCTGCCAGCCCGGGACAGCCTCCGCTAGTCGTCCCCGCTATCGGTCACAAACTCCAACAGGACCCACAGCCCTGCCAGAGCACCAGGCAGTCCAGACTCAAGCACAGCCGTGCTCTAGCCCCCGGACTGCGGAAGCACCATAAACATGCCAACGAGCAAGAAAACAGGCACCTCACCACTGCCACCAGCCCAGCAGTGCCCCCAGCCCACTCCCCCACTTCTTAAATGCCTCAGCCAGCCTCTGAAACCACAAGGTACAAACAACCAGCTCAAATAACACCCCCTCAGAGGTCCCCTCTGAGTGTCACAGCAAACTGTGGAACCCACACTGAATCTCCAAGGTCTCTACATTGTTGGAACCATGACAGCAAATCCTACAGCCCTTCAGCGCTCCCTTGGACGCCTGAGTCCAAAACGTCTCCTCCTATCACACTCCAAACTCTGGCAAAGGCACCACACAAGTACCGGAGTTTTTAAAAAAGAAAGAAAGGGAGGGGCGAAGGGAAGGAAAAGGAGTAGAGAAGAACCAGAACAGCCTATCTGTGGCTAGTAAACCCCGACCTGGGTTGTTTCCGTGCCTTCACTGCCCGCTTGACGGTCGGAGCCCCAGAGAAGCCCCAGCCACAAAGTAGTCCAGCGCCGCAGCAGGGCCGAGAGCTGGGAGTCCGGAGGTCTGTTTGCACCAGCCACAGCTCGCCTTATCCTACTTTCGCTGTGAAACTTGGCTCTCCTGACAGCCCACGATACATATCAGGAAAAATCAAAAAGCGAAAAGGGAAAGACCACACTACAGTGTCCCCATTCCTCCTTTATCTCAAAACCTCACCCCATTGTGTAATCTTAGAGAATAGGAAGAGGAAATTAGCACCTCTCTGTAGCCCCCTCCCCAGAAACCACATTCACACAAATAAAGCTAATTGCCAATCTCCATTTCCTTAAAAGTCTCCAACCTGCAGCCCCGACTCTAGAGAGTAGCCCTTCCAGGAGAAGACGTGGCTCCCAGCTCAGCTTTCCAGTTCTCTCCTCTCCTCTCCTCTCTTCTCCTTGGAGCCTCTGATAAATTGACTCCAGGAGCCTGAGCTTCTTAGCAATAAATAAGCTCCAAATATAGAAGAGGGGGGAAAATATGATGAGCCTCTCTGACATTTGTCTTTAAAATAAAACTAGCTGCACGTCAAGTTTGAGCTTAATTTCTGGAAATAGGCGGAAGTCGCTCCAGATCATGCACGGAAGGCTAATTGAAAAGATCAGTCGGGGCGCTTGTGGCAGCCTTGTCACTTTGTGACAGTGCTCCACTCCGGGAAATTGCATCGTCACGACAAACAGGACCGTGATAAAACGACCCTTTCCGTCCCTATTTGTAGATCACTCAGACAAGATTAAACTGCACTCTTTCAGCCCTTCGAGGGGAGCCGTATTTTCAGGGTAGCCAAAGGCTTGGCACGGATTGGGGGGGGAGACTGAATTGGGGGTGGGGTCAGAGCTTCAATTCAATGAGAAATGACAGGCATTTGGGGGATCTGGACTCCCAGCCCGGCCCAGCGCGAGCTGAGACATCTTGGGGACACCGTTTCTCCAACAAAGCAAGACCTAGTCTGTACTTCAGGTTTCCTCTACATTCCCTTCATTGCCTTCCCTTGACCTCAAAAGATCCACCTACAGCTCCAGCTACGGAGCTTCCCCTTTGGGCAAAGGGAGCTTTCCCTCAAAGAGAAAGGCTGCCCCGGAAAGAGAAAGACTTCCAAACTTCATGCACAGCCTGGGAAATTCCCAGTCTGTGAATGCCAAGGCGAGTGAGGCCGGTTAATCCTAAACCTCCCTCCTTCTCCCCTCACTGCAAAAAATAATGTGCCTGCCACCTCCACAGAGACCGCAGGCGGGTGCTTGCCCAGGAGACGCCAGGGCCACGTCGCCTCTGCCAGCAGCGAAATGGCAGCGAGGAAGTGCAGTTCTAAGTTCCCCTTTAGAGGTTAAGCCTCAATCATTATGTCCCTTCCCTAGGGACGGCTGGAGCGCTAGCCCAGTGGCGATGATTATGTACCTAGAATTCGACCAGGAAGCATCTGATAGGAAAACATATGGTGTCAATTTGGATGCTCTGCGCCTTGTGCACACCCGGGAGGAGCGGCACAAAGCCCTGCAGGCCGGCCCGCGACCCCGTGCCCCTCGGGGCCCAGCAGCCAGACCGAAGCGGCAAATGCTCGGCCCTGAGCACCCTGGCCAGGCCGCGGAGAGTCTGGCGCTGGGGAGCCTAAGCTGGGAGAGAACCCTGCTGCCAGGAGAGGTGGGCAGACTTGCCTTCCCAGGAAGGGTGCCTTCTGGGCCAAGCCCCAGGGCCTGGCAGGTTCTGCACAACTAACTCACCTTAAGGCTGCTCACCATATTTGAGCCCTCTCCTGCGCCTTAAGCCCACCAGCTGTGCAAGCATGAGGAGCAGCTAGTGCCACCAGGGCCTATGGATGAGGTGCCTAGGACCCTCTTCCTTGGGCAAGGGAAGCTTGCTAAAAGACTTAAGCCTTTCACACGCCTACCACAGCTGAGGCCTTAAACTGCATCCAGACTCCACACTTCAACCCAGGCCTAGTTTCACTGGCCTCCAGTCTTGCCTTGCCACATACCAGCTCCCACAGACTCAGCAGGAAGATGGGCTGGGGCCTAAGGCACCTGGGCAGAGGGAGGATGAGAGACACTGGAGAGGGGTAATCAAATGCACTATGGCCCTGCAACTACCAGGACGCACACAGCTGCAGCTACCAGGGCTGGGTGGGCCTCAGCTCCCTGTCCTGACCCAGTAAACCTTCTCTCACCAGTGCCCCTTAAGAACCCCAGGGTTTGAGTTTACCTCCTCAACCCCACCCAGGCCTACGTGCCCTGCTCTCCTTGTCTCCTAAGGCCCAAAGCTGGGGTGGGGAGGGGAGGAACTGCCCTGAGAGTAACTGGTGGAGGGGAGCCCCCGACCCCCCACCCACCCATGGTGGAAACATTCAGTCTTGGCTGTGCCTAAAGGGGCCTCCTTCTCTTCCCGCAACTAGAAGCCTCCGCCCCGCCCAACTCAGCCCAGCCCCTCTCTCTGGGGTCAGAGCCCGGGCAGAGGTGGGGAGGGGTGTGAGTTACAGGATTTGGGGGGATGGGGTTTCTCTACCTCAGCTTCACAAACTCAAACGGGCTGTTCTGAAGGGCCCAGCCCTGTTCTTGCAGGAGCTGGAACTGCAGAGCAAATGCCCTCCCGTCTCCGGTTGCCAGGCCTGGAGGGGGGCGCAGCTGCCTCAGGCCCCTAGGCCTCTTCCCTCGTGCCAGGCAGCCTGACCAGCACAGATGTCGGGAACCTCTATGCCCTCCCCTGACCTGCTGGTCTGTGCTTCCCCAGGCTGAAGTCTGAGAAAGACCAGTGGCACTTACTGTTTTGCATGCTGGCGCTGGCTGGGGGCCGCGGGATCCCACTGGACTCGAATATGGGGCTCTGTCAGTAAGAATATAGTCATTAATCCTGGGCTTGTGCCAGGTAAGCCTATATCCCAACCAAGAATGACTTGGAGCCAAGACAGGAGAATGCCCCTTCTTTAGGAAATGATCCACTCTGTCGCTTGGGGCGATCTGAGGGTCATCTCTGCCCTCCAGTGCGTGCAACACCTACCCTTTGGGCTACAAACAAAATACTCCAATATTCCCAATCTGTTTCCCCCAAATCCATTAGTAGTTAACCCTTTAATCAGGGGAAACAATGACTCAGTATTGAATTTTTCCTTTATCTGAATAACAATGAAGAAGCATTCTGACTCTTTTCAGTTTGGGAGCCCAAAGCAGCCACCACAGAACTTGCCTGAAATCTGGGATGTTTGTCCACTCTTACAATAAAAGGTCTCACACATCTGCACGCCCCTAGTTAAAGTCTTCCCCCTAAGACAAAACAGAAGAGAAAAGTATATCAAACTGTGGCTCAAAAGCAGAGGCCCATGGGCTCTCAGAGGGGAAAAAGTGCACCTAGGGCTCAAACTGCCAAAAAACCCTAAATGCCAGAGTTATACCCATATTTCCAATGGCATCTCCTGAAGAAGTCCCCACCTTTTGGAAGTGGCTACTCTGGCCCGGTTTGGGAAAATTAGAGAATTTGACATGTCAGGGTCCCATGTTGCAAAACTATCAGGAAACAGGGAAATAGAAGAACAGGTGAAACAGCGGGGTAAGGAACAGAGGCTGTGGACTGTGCCTGAAGTTTAGAGGTGGAGAGAAAGGGATCACAGAACTTTGGGGTGCCTGATAGTGCTGGCTCGGGCTGGTGGGGAGGGCTGCAGAGCCATTCTCCCTTCTCAAGGAATTTCACCTCCTCCGTTACCCCAAGGCCCCAGCACCTATCTCTCTGGTTACCCCTTCATCCTTCACTCTCCCCTCTCAAAGCTTCCCAGTCAGACCCCCACTCCACCCATCTCCCAGCCCTTCTGGAACTTTGAAAGTGACGAGCCAACTTTTTCCCCCCAAGCCTCACTTATTGTGATTAACTTCTCTTTTGGTGTTTAGATCTTCCCCCCTTTTACTGTACTGTGACACACGCTGTCTACCTCGCCTCACTGCTTTAAAAAGTATGAACAGGAGGGGGTGAGCGTGGTCGACAAAGCCTACAGACAGCGAACAATGGCTTCTATTCTCCAGCTCTCCCCAAACTCAAAGAGCAAAACCGAGTCTCCCAAACCAGCAACACAGCTTCCAACCAAATGTACCAACAATCCACCAACTCACAAAGGGAACAGAGGAACACTTATCACTTTGTAAATCCTGACCCAGTACGGTTCCCCAAGATTCCCCCTCCACCACTGGCTCCCTGCCTTCCCCTAAGAAGGTGGTTCTGGGGAGAGAAAATAGAAAAGTAATTTCTTGTTATAAATATCTGGAGGTAATTGTGTTACTGGTGTGAGTTGTTAGGGGCTGTAAAAAGATACAACGGCACCGTGGGGAGCTCAATTGGGAAGAAAGAGTTACAATAAAGAGCCCATTCAAGAGGTTTGCAAAAAAAAGGGGGGGGGGTGTAAAATAATTAAATAGTCACAGCATCATTTCTCCTATTTAAGAAAAAAACTAAACTAAAATATCCATTCTTTGTCCTGTTTTGCCTGATGTGATTATTAATTTTGCCTGTTTTCAAGCAAAGAATTCCAAGCACATTTTTTTCTCTTCAAGGCCATATATATATGGTCTGATTTATTAACTAGCTGAGAGGCAGCTTAAATCCATAAAAATAAACTTAAGAGAAAGACTTTTTCCCAGCTTCTGAAGTGGCCTGATAACAGCAGAGGGCTACCCAGTTACCCCTAGCTGGGTTGGCTCCCAAAGCCTCCCTCCTCTCTTTCATTCCCCAGGAGCACAGTTGTATCCAGTACAGGCAGAAACCCCAATTTGAGCAGAATGTGCCCCCCTACCCCCAAGTGGGACTCTGAAACTGCAAAGTAGTAGCAAAAAGGGAGAAAGGGAGTAGAACTCTCCTAGAAAGGGCAAAACTTCCTGAACTCCTCTCTGTAACTCACGATGTACTCAACCACAACTAAATGCTCCCATCCTAGCCCGTACATTCTTGAAACTTAAAAAAAAAATCACTAGCTGATTCCAGCAACTGGGAAGGTAGAAGCATTTCAAATTCTGGTTCTGCTCCATTCCCACCCCCATCTCGGCTAAGAAGCTTTCTAATTACTTAAGTAATCATCGTTAACACTTAGTGGAAAAGTAACCTGGGAAGCCGGGCACACCGACACCCGGAAGCAGTCGTGCGCAGAAACACCAGACACCCCTAGCTGCCGCCAGAGCCCCCAGCTCAGCCGGGGGTTTCCTACAGTCCTAGCCGAGTCAGAGACCCGCGTCAGGAACCCAGGCGACTCCAGACACCTTACAGTTGCTTGGGACCTTGGTCCACTAGGCCACTGGACCACTGTATTCCCCCATCTCAGAAACAAGCTTCAGCTTTCAAATGCTGTTGTTTTAATTGCTTAATTCTCAAAATCCATCCCCAAAACTCCTTAGCTAGGATGAAGGGGCTTGCTTACTTTAGGCCCTCTCAGCCCCCAGCCAAAGAGTAATTAGCAATTAAGATGACAAAGTTTTACTCTCTAGGGCCAAATAAGATAAAAACTAGTCAAACTGCCTTCAGACGTTTTCAAAGGTTGCCACCTATTAAAAAATGTAATGTCAAAGGCAACAACTAGATTTCTCCTTGGTAAACTCACCAAGCCTTTCAAACTCTTAAGATTTTCATTTCATTTTCTGCTCCCGACGCCTACTCAAACCTTCCCAAGTTTGAGTTAAATATCCAAAATAGTTTAGGGAGCTTTGGAGAGTATGAGAGAAAAAAAGAAACCACCCTCACTTTGTTTTTAAACTTTCTAGAAATCACTCATGACTGGAGGGCCAGGTTTTTAGCACTCGAAAAAGAAAGCATTTCCACTTGAAATTCAACTCCATTTCCCCCCAATTACACTTGCTAAAATTCAGGGCTATTATGGTGCACGGAGACTGAGAAAATCTGCTCAGGGAAAGAGGCAACAACTTTACGAACTTTGAAAAGACACTTTTCCTCCTGGGGTCTTAGAATCGAAAAGCTCTCAAATTACTCAGACTAATTAGCTGGGAGAGGATGTGATCAGACGGAGGAGAAAGCCAATGCTTTCATATTTTTTTTAAGGCCTCACAAAGAAAAATTCAGGGGATTTGGATTATTTAAAAAAAAAAAGCAATCCACCTTTCCACCTCCAAACTTGTTGAAATGGCAACACCGTGTGCAGCTTTGTCAGAGGAACACAAGGAAAAATACCCACCGAGCGCTGGGGACTGGAGGGCAGGGAGGACCCCAGCTTTCGCAGGGCGAGGGCGAAGGTTGGGAGAAGCCTGGGGAGCAGAGTTTTCAGGATTCGAGCCCTGCGCTCAAGTCGGGGCCAAGAGCCTAGGAGCTGGATGGAAGCGGACAATCCTCCTGCTCGGCTCCGAGCTCCCTCGGAGAGCGCGTACGACCGCCTTGGCCTGATGGCTTCCTCCCCGGCTCCCGCTCGCTCGTTCTTTCTCTCTGCCTCCAGCGTGTGGCTGCCTTGCCGACTGACTCTGCTCTGGCTGGCGGCGGGCGCGGTGCCCCTCGACGCTCGAGTGCCAGCCGACTCTTCCGTGCCCGAGCCGAGCGCCGCACAAAGCCGGCGGGGCGGTGGCGCGGCGAGCCGGCTCCCTCGGCGATCGCTCCGCACGCCCGCTCTCTGCGCGCTCGCTGGGCCCTAGGCTGGACAAAGCGCCCGGCGGCGGCTGGTCTCTGCAGCCGTTCCCGGGCCTGGGGCCCCCAGAGCCTCTTCGTCCTCTCCCGCTGGCCGGGAGCATTTGACGACGCTGGGGCTGGGAGCCGCGGCTGCTGCTGCGCGCGGAGCCTCGGTTCTTCCTGCGAGCTCAGCCCGCGCTGGCGCTGGGGTTGAGCCGGCCGCCCGCCCCGAGCCCTGCATCGCTCCCGCTCGCCGGCCGTCGCCCTCCGACGCGGGCTTTCGCTGGAAGTAGAAAGTTTGGGCTCCTGCGTGGAAACTTCTCCGGCCCAACTCTCCCGGCGTTGCAGTGGGGGAGGGGACCAGCGGAGGATAGGAAGGAAGGAGGGAAGGGGGAGACCTGCCGGAATATTGCAGTAAAAATGAAGCAAGAAGAAAGAAGGGGACTCACCTTTATGAGGCATCCTCTCTCGTCAAAGCTCCTGTCAAGAGTTTTGTTTGTTTGGTGATTTTTTGCGGCTGTTGCTTAAAGACCACAATGATTTGAAATGATGGTGTTCTAAGGGAGTTGCTGGCGAGAGTTTTCTCCACGGACGCTGCTGGTTTGGTGTGTGAGAGCAATTCTCAGATCCCTGCGAAGGAGACAGAGATTGACAATAAAATGGGCTGTCAGCGACTGGCGAGTGAGAGATAAAGAGTGTGGGTGAGGGAAGTGGCTGCAGCCAGCACACCTATGCTGATTGGTGATGGCTCAAGTGTGTTAATGTGTGTGTGCCGGCTCCCGGCCTCGCCTCCACCGCTCCTCACTGGCCCATTAGCGAAGCCTGACCTCTGTCATCATCCTCCAGCAAAACACTTCCTCCTGCGCCTGAACCAGAGCGGGAAATGAGGCCGAGCCACGGTTCGCTTTTCAAACCCACTAATCACTCCACAACATGCAAATGTACCGCTCGCTCCCACACAAAATATTGCTTTATGCAAAGCAGCGCCGGGGCCTCGCGCCAGCCGATTGGATACTCCCTCTCCCCGCCTGGTGCAATTGGTCGGTTTGTTTGAATATGAATACACTTGTTTTCTGCCCCGCCGGTGGGTCCCGGCTGCTCTCCCCGGCGGAGGGCCCCCGCGTCTGGGCTCCGGGGCTGGCGCTCGCCGACATCTCTGGGCTCCGAGCTTTCCTGGAGTCAGCGCGGCCCACAGTGTGGCCGAGAACTTGAGGGGTCGAGTGAAGGCCGCTGAGCTGGGGGTTGCATCCCCCTACCCCCACTAAGCTGGGCGCGGGACTCCCAGTTTATGAAGGGAACAAGTTTCTGCAACTCTGCGCAACCCTTTTTTTGCCTACTCCAGCGCAGCTTGGCCTGCCGCCCCGCCCCCGTCAGCCCTCCCCTCCCACACCATTCCCAACCCCGCCTGGGCGCTGGGACACCGTGCACAGCAGTGGCCGCGCCATAGCCCACCTGCTCGCTAGGAAGAAGAGAAAAGAGGCGTGAGCCTCACTGTTGCCGGCAGCAACACGCGGCCGGAGGCTACGGCGAAGCCTAGGCCGAGGAGGCCGCGGAGCTGGGAACCCGGCGAGGCTGGGCGGCCTCCGCAGTGCAGGGCTCCCGGGCCGGCCCATTCCTTCACCGTCACTTCCCTGGGCTTTTCTTCCGTCCTTTCTCCTTTCAGAAGCGGCGGTGCGCAGCTGAGTGGAGGCACCGACTGGGCTGGAGAGGCCCGAGCAAACACGCCACTTACTTTGTGTACAGAGGGTTCTTGTGAAAAGCCCTGAAGAGTCCTCACCAAACACTCACCAACTTCTCCCACGTGCCATTTGTTGACTAAGTGCGGCTGCTTTTCTAGAAGCCGGAGAGGAGGGGATGAGAGGGTGAAATAGGAGGGAAGGGGGTGATGGTGGTGGCCGGGGATGGGGGCGATGTCCAATGCTGGGAGGGAGGGAGGGAGGGAGGGAGAGGAGGGGGAGAGAGAGAGAGAGAGAGAGAGAGAGAGAGAGAGAGAGAGAGAGAGAGAGAGAGAAGAGAGGAGAGAGAGAGAGAGGAGAGGAGAGAGAGGAGAGAGCGTGTGTGCGCGCGCGCGCGTGTGTGTCCTCGCCAGGCATATCGGTGTGTCAGCGTATTGGTTGTGTGCCGCCGGTTATCTGTGCGTGGTGCCTGTATCCTGTATCTTCCCACCACGATTCCCTCTCCTGGGTCTGCTCAGTTCAAGAAGGTAGCTCCCCTTCAGCCGTTGCCAGAAAACCGAAGAGGAAAGTAAGTAAATGGCTTTTCTCTTCTGACCACACACCAGAGGTCCATTTGTTGAATGCCGGACGATTAGGACACACCTCACTACACTCCAAAGGCGCCCCTCCGCGCCTGCAGTTAAGGTGACAGGGGAGGCAGAGGCTGCCTAGTCCTGAGAAGTCCCATGCATTCGGAGCTTTCAGGCCCGGTGCAGGGAAAAGAGGGAAAGATTAGGATGGTGAACGCACCCCAGAACCCGGCAGTGTAGAATGGGGTTGGAAGAGCTGAGGTGGGGAAGCTGAAACAAAGCCACCCCTGGGTATACGTGACTCCTCTTGACTTACGAAAAGTGCTGAAAGTCAGAGCTCATCAATAAAGTCTGTGCACCCACGTCTCCCTGCTGACCTGCGCTGTGGCACCTGCCCCTGGGAGTGCCCCTCAGACCGTCAGGCCTACTCTGGACCTCACATTCTTGTCCCAAATGAGGACCCTCAAAGGCTGAAACCAAGGAGCCAGGTCAGAGCTCCGGAGGAGTGGAAGCCTCTTCCCCGCAGGCCAACGCTGGAGTCACACAACCTGCTCACCATCTCTGCCTGGGGACGGTCCTTCCCTGGCCCAGACGCACCCTGCACCGGGAGAAAACTCAGGCCAGAGGCGAAGGAGGTGACACCAGGCGCCCAGGTCAGCGGCCTCCGCGGTGCAAGATTTCGTAGGACCGCGACTTTCAGAGGATCCCGGGAAGTGGGGCAGTGGGCCCAGGTCCCAGACCGGCAAGAGTCTGCGTTCTTTTTCTCTCCCCATTTTACTTCTCAAACAAATATTAAAGACCCTTGAACTCAAGTCCACTGGAAATAAGCGAAAGGGGGTGGGGGAGACCCAGAGGCCCAGAGACTCTGTCCGAAGTGGAGGCGAATATCATTTTTACAACCTCTCAATTAGCGACCGAGTGGATTAGCACCTTCTTAATCTTTGGTTCGGAAAGCAGCAGCAGTAATCTTGTTGCTATTTTCCCCCAGGGCACACTGGCTCTTTGAATCAGCTCCTTCTCCCACCCCGTACTACTCCCCACCTCATCTAGGAGAAAAGTTTTAACAACAAAAAAATCATAAAGAGGAGAAGAGCCGTGAGCGGATACCACTGACGTCACTGGGTGGGGGTAGGAGCTGGGGAAGGACTCTTGGAAACCCCTCTGCACAAACAAGAAACAAGGACTTGCTGCTTCCAACGTGTCAGTATTTGGGGGAGAGCGCAGCCCGTAAGGAAGTCAGAGTTTTCAAAGTTTAAGGACAGCGAGATTTCTCGTTCTCTCCGAACTAGGCTCAACGAGGCTAGGGGTGCTGTTCTATCCCGTGGGAGCCTCGGGCGCCCCGCCAAGCAGCTGTTCTGGGGGCGACACGGACGGTCGGGGTGCTGGGACTGAGGTGCAGCGCGCCAGGGCTAAAAGTGCGCAAAACTGAGGCAACTCGCGGGTCGCCATTTTAATTGCGGGTTCCAACACGACCGAGGCCCACTTGCTGCCCTCCAGGGCGTCGCGCCTTCGGTTTCTGTCTCGACTCTTCCTCTTCCTGGGTCCTGCCCTGTCCGCCGCACCTTGGCGCCCAGGGAGGACAGCTCTTCCTCCTGCTCCTCCAGGGCCGCCGGGGTCATCCCACCCGGTAGGGGGAGGCTCTCTGTGTCGAGAGAGTCACGCTGGGGATCGCCGCTCGCTCAGATCGCCCGGAGCCAATGGCCAGTATCGGTGCGTAAGTGTGAGACCGGGCAGCGTCTCACCCTCAGCGGTCCCTGGCATTCGCCTGTTCCGCTGCCGAGGTTTCCGGTCCGGAGGCGGCCTCGGGCAAGGCAGAGACTCGCCCAGCTCTCGGGAATATGCTTTCGGCTCCCGGCTTCGAACCAAGAGCCTCCCACCCGATGTTGTGACACCTCTGAACTGTCGCTTTCTAGAGCCAAGCAGAGTCGCAGGACTGGTGCGCTGGGAAGAGTGGCGACGAGTCTTTCTTTGGAGGAGGGAAGTCTCCCCAGATACCTGCGTCAATCTGCAGAGCCTCAAACGGCACTCTGTCTGCAGGCCCTGGGAAGATGGGTTCCCTGGATAGCGGAATTGGCGAAACGGGTCAAACGAGCGCGAAAGGCAAAGGAGCCCACCCCTACCTCCCAGTTCGGGCCGCCTCCTCCACTCGGGGCCTTTCTCCCTCTCCTCTCTCCAGCAACCTGCAGGTTTCCAGCTCACCCAGCAACCTCCCTGAGCCCAGAGCACCGCGAAAAGGAGAGCCAGGAGCCGGCCGGGTGGTTTCTCCGGGCCGTGGCCACGCTCAGCTGGGGAAAGCCGCGGTGCCTCGCCCTTCCTCGCCTCCTGCCAAATGGCAAGTGTGTCGGGGTGCTCTCTGGGTTCAGTCGCTTCCGTTCACTTTAGGCGACAAGCATTTCTCTTTCTCCCTCCCCTCCCCTCGAAAAATACTTTAAAAACAACATTGCTCACTGGTCTCGCAGAGAAGAGATCCCTGCAGCCCGGCAGGTCGTACTCCCAAGGCTTTGCTTCTCCGACCCCACACGCTGTAGTCCGGATAGGGACCAAGTTTAAACCCCCTGATATGTAGGGCACTTGGAATCAGTGGCACTCTCCGATTTTTCAAGTAGGGTTCCCAGGAAAGTTTGCTTTCCATTTCGTCACCCAAGAAGGTTCCCCATCTCCTCTTTCCTTTGCCTTTAAGAGGCAGGAGTTCAGCTTCAAACGAAAAGGAAGCCAAGGCCACCTCTGTGCCTTCTCCCTGGAGATCCCCTCTCTAAACAGAGGTTTGTTTTTAAGGCCAGGGACCGACTCCTGCAATTTGTCCGGTAGAGGAGTAGGGAACACGCGGGCTGGGGACCAGGGACTCTGCTGAGAGATTTGAGGCTGGGAAAGGGGAGGGAGCAAATGTCAGGGCTGGCTCGCTCGAGCAGCCAGGGAACCGGAGCTAAGCGTATCGGGCTTTTAAAATGACATTGATTGGGACAAGCTGTTCCCCACCCCAGTAAGAGTTAATCTGCCTGTTAATCAAGGCACTAAGGGGCTCAATGCGAGTTTTATTAGCGATTGGAGAACAGAGGCGGCAGCGAGGGATCAAAAGACGGAATCCCAGATATTTGTCAGCGCAGTCACCAAAAAAAAAAAAAAAAAGTATTTTCAATTAGAGAACAATTCGGCGCTTTTCATCACTTTCTAACTCAGCCTCACAGATGGTGACTTTCAAACCTGGGTAGCGGGGAAAACCGATGCCCCGAGGCAGCCGTGGAGCGAGAAGCGGGGGAGGAGCTGCGGGTTTGCTTCAGCGAGTTTGGCTGGGGAGAGTTGGAGAATTCTCAGCCTGGGGCCCTGAAGCCTCAGATTCCTCCCGAGAGAAGAAGGAAAAAAATAAAACAACAAATAACACCACCAGTATCGAAGTCCATCCCTCCTGGTCAGCAAGCCACTGGTCAGCGCCAGCCCCAGCGCGCAGCAGCGAGCGGGCCAGAAAGTTTGCGCAGAGAGGGACTCTCCTTCCCTCTCTCCAGCGCTGCCCCCTTCCACCCCGAGGGGCCTTAGGTTCCCTTCGGTTTTCTTTCAAATTATTAAATAAACAAACAAGTAAACACCCAGGCCCTGAGAAAATTTGAGTAACTCATTTCATAATCCAAATTATATGAGCGGATCTGAAGGGGTAAAAAAGACAAGCCAGCCGCATAACTCCTCTACTCAAGGCGTGACAAAGCGACAGAGGAGGGACCCGCCTCGCCCTGGGCGCTGGGTGAGGACTCTGGTCAGAGGTAATTATGTCACTGAGTCTTCTCGCCATGACAGCCGAATAAACACAATCTCCAATAAACATCTCTAATGAGGGAGGAGGCCCAAGGATGACTGGGTTTGATTTATGGCTGGAGGAGAAGGTCCACTTCTCACTGCGAAGCGGGCAACCTGCTTGCCACCCAGCTCTGGAGAAGGGAGCCCAAGGAGCAGAGAACCCAGGCCCAGGTAAGGAGCGCGGCCCAGCGGCCGCTTCTCATTCCCCTGCTTCTGTGCGGAGGTGAGCACGGGACGGCCCCGCTCAGAGCCGAGCAGTGGTCCCAAGCACCCATCACAGATAGATACCAACGTCCTCCGAAAGTTCCCCTAGGCGGTCTAGAGCGACAGGAGCACGGCTGGGAGTGAAAGGCGAGCCCAGGGCCTGACCTGCAGGCCTCCCCGACCATCTACGCCCTCCCCGGCATCTCTGGCCGCTTGGGGATGGACTCCCAGAACTTTGGTCCTGCGGAACCACGAGTTAGTCTAAGTTGGGGGCTGTCCCTTCCCTGACCCACTTCAGGGAAACTTTTGGCACCTGACTTGGGCCGTCTGGGGTTAGGAGAGTGGCTGGGCACTGCTCTCCCAGGCACTCAGGTGCCCGGCCCCTCTGGAGCCCACCAGCTTCCCACCGAGGTATCAAGCGCAGAGCCGAAGGTAACCCGAGCCCGCCTTCTAGCTCAGTGAGAATCGCTAATTATTAGGTCTTCCGAAGTGAAGCTCAAATCACACGCTGGGGGCTTTATGCGCTGCCCAGCTCTAAGTGCAGCATTCTTTCGTCCTCTTCTCCCCCGCTCCTTTCTGAGAAACGAACTCCCATCTCTAAGACTTTGTTTCGGTCCAACCATCTACACTTGGCAACCGCGGGAAACTTTTGCTGCACTTCGTCCGACCTACAGCGCGGGTAGGGACTTCACGCGGGAATGTCGTGAACTGCGGTTCTAGGGAGTTCTGGGTGCCAACTGCAACCCCGCCCTTGCGTATCTCATGATCGTGAGCGGCTTCTGCAGAAGGTAGCAGATTCCCAACTCCTTCCCACTCCCTCCAGCGGGGCACCAAACTGGAAGTCCAGTCTGGGGACTGGCTCATTTTGCTACTTTTGCAGAAAAGCACACTCGGCAAAGCAAGACACTTTCCCACCCCTATCCTATCCCACCCTCAGTAACTCCCATCTTTGTGTGCCTCCTTTTAAAAGCAAAAAATCAAAGCCCTGGGCTACTTGGGGAGGACTTGGATTGGGGCACCCGTTGCGGGCAGCGGAGAGGCGGCGGCGGCCCCGGGCCGGGCCGGGCCGGAGCCTGAGCGGTTACCTGGGAGCAGAGGGCGGGGAGGCAGGTGAGCCTGGCGGCGCCGGTTCCCACACTTCTCACCGCCGCTCGGCAGGGGAAGTGGCAGATCTGACAGCTGCGCTCTACGCGAGGACCTGCCCCAGAGTTTAAATGTCAATGATAAGAAAAGAGGGTGCTCAGGCAGGCGCTAACTTTCCTTAATATCCATGCCAGCGCGGTCCTCATTGGCTGACAGACCCGCGTGACGTCATGCAGCCAGAGTTGGGTTTAGCTCCGCGCAGACAAGCGCTCAGGCTCGGCGGGAGTCTGCTCCTCCCCACTCCGAGTCCGGCCTGCTCCTTGCCCTACAGTGGCCTTCCAGGGCCTGGGCCGTGGCTGCCCACGCCCAACATGGCCCCGATTCACCTCGCCCTCCTTTAGGGAGTAGTCAACCCCAAGGAAACTAGCCCTCTAAGAGTGCGCTAGTCCTCCCGGTCTGGCAAGCGGGTTCCTGCCCCTAGGCTGGCCAGCTACCTTTCCGGATGCCCATCGGGTTCCCTCCTTTGATTCCCGAGGGAGTCACTTCGTCGAAGGCACTCGGAGGCCGCGCCAGCATTGTGAGGGTTCTCTGGCAGGATTCGTTTTCTGGAGGCACTCGAGAAAAGATGGGTACCCCAATCTGGCCCTCGCGCCTACAAGTCACCAGCTGGACACAGACAGGGAGTCCGAGGACAGGACAAGCGATCCTTGCCCTGAGGCTAGGCCAAAGTCCTCTCTAACCTCACACTCTAACCTCTCTGGGTACGAGTGAAGGGATCCTCACACGGCGCCTGCCTGGGCTTCCCTCGCTCCCTTGAGCTGAAAGTCACATAGAAAATGCAGGTGGTTTTATTCATCTTTGACTTGGGGGTTAACTGTTGATTTTGTGGCTTACAGGAGGAAAATAAGGAAGTCCTAGATTCTGAAGTCAAGACTTCCCTTCCTAGAATGAAGAAACAGCAGAAATTGGGGAGGGTCGGCAGAAAACTGGCCTAGTGGTCTGTGCTTGTTTTCCCCTCACACCCGCTGTGGACTGGGAGATGGCTTAGCGGAGCTAGGCCACGCTATCTTGGGATGGGGTCTTAGATCCACATTATCATTCTCCTTTCTTCCCTCTACTCCCCAAATAGGGGCGGGAGTTTCTCCATGTCCAATCCCTTCCTTTTCTGCCCTCATCCGTGTCTGGAACTTGGAAGTGACAGAGAGAGGTCCAGCCTGGAGGGGCAAGGGGCGCTTGATGATGTGGCAGGAGAAGTTGTGGAGCGTGGAATTGTCTTCAGGCAGTTCGTGAGAGGCTGAGCTCCGCTATCTCCGGGCGCATGTGTGTGGAGGCTCAGAGGGGCACTCGTGGTCGAGAGAGGGGCTACAGAGCCAGCTCCTGAGAACCCTGCTCGCATGCGGGCGGCGAAGGGAGAGAGGAGCACAGATGGCACCGAGGCGCGAGAGGTCGAGCGGTTCCTGTTTGGCCGCCGGGACACCTGGACAGGTGTAGGACTTCGCAACCAGCCGGGATGCGACTCCAGGCAGCCCAACAGTCCGCTCCTTTTGGCCAGGCCAGCTCCCTGCCGTACTTGATTTTTTTTTTCTTTTTTCAGCCCTTCGAGGCCCTGTGGGCTGGGTAGAGGTGGGGAGAATGGGAGCCTGTTGGAGGAGAGATCTAAGAGTGGTGTTCTTACTTATTTGCAAACGTTCCCCACACTTCTCCCCATCCCAATCCCCTGCTCTTCCTGTGTCTGAGGTAAGGAGAACCTACCACCCCACATGGCCGTTCTAATCTGGACCAGGATGTACTGTGGTTCTGGTTTCCCCAGCCAGTCTCCGCTGGGGAGTGGTGCTCAGGGAGGTGTTTTCTCTGCAGCCATCGGCCATCTTCCGTGACCTAGTTTCTTGATAAGGGACCTAGCTCCCCTGCAGGATGTGGTCCAGCCCCCGGCCCCAGATGTCCTAAGATCTCTCTCACTCCACTGTCTGCCTTGGAGTTTGGACTGCGGATAGGCCCCGGGCCTGAGTAGGCCTTCCTAGCTCCCTAGTTTCTGTAGGCGGCTCGCTCCCCACCCGGCCAGACCGGAGGCCGCCAATAAGACTGCTCCGGTCATGTTTGGAGTCCAGGCCATTAAGTGTGCACGGATCCCTGCAACCCAGCAGGGTGCTCGAGAGCGACGCTGGAAACGCCACGGCCCCCGCCTGCTTATCTGGCAGTCAATAAAGGGCGCGCTAGGGCCGCGCAGGAGCTCTGGGCCGTGGAGGCGAGGCAGGGCTAGTAGCCCTTCCGAGCTCCCGGCCAACGCCGGAGCAGCTCTCCATTTGGCCCGGGGCACCGAAGGAAGGGCGGGAGGAAGCCCGCGCTGGGGTCGCCACCCGGGAGAGTACAAGCTGAGCCGCTGCCGATGTTCGGTATCCCGGGTAGCTTATGGCTGTGGAGAACTCTGGAGATCTCCCAGAACCCCAGAGCCAGAGAGCGGGGGGTTGGGGGGATGAGGGGATTGGGGTGAGGGGTTGGGGGGTCGCTGCCAATCATGCCTGCCACCAGCACTGTGGGCAGTTCAGCCTGAACTGGTCCCTCGTGGTACCCAGCCTGCGAGGCCTGGGCTTGTCCCGCCTGGGCATAAGCAGACTCTCTAGGCCGCACGAGCTAGCGGCTTGGGCAGAAGGGCACCGCCTGTGGCCCAGGGGAGTCATCGATGACTCGAAGCCGGGGAGGCAGAGTGCAACCTGAGGTTGGCTGCAGGTGGGGTGCAAAGGGGCCAGAAAGGGGAAAGAAATCCCTTTTCTTCCAGGCTTCCCCTCGGCTCAGGTTAGCCCAGACTGAAATTGTCCGACACTCAGGACAGTTCTAAGCTCCTATTCTCCACAGTAGCAGTGAGCAAGATGGACAGCCGCCCTTCCCGAGGGCTCCCTGGTCTGCTCCGCGTATGACTGAGGGGAGGCCCAGAGCTTTCCTTTTAGCCCGGACTGGAGAAGTGGGGAGTGGAGATGGGAGTGAAGGGCTTGAGGCAGGGGATACTGGTGGATGAAGGGAGGGTGAGGGAAGATTAGAGAGTGAGGCTTGGCTGGAAGAGGAGAAGGAGAAGGGAATGGAAGAGAGATCCGTCCTTGGCTGGAGCTGCAGCCTGAGATTGCTGTTCTTCTCCAAGGCATTTTCCTTTCTCTCTCTCCCACCCCTTACTTTATGCAAATAAAGCAGCTCCCAGATCTAGCAGAGCCCCTCCCGCCAGATTAAGTGCTAATGGGCAGGTGGGAGTTGAGTTAGTATTTGCGTTTTCACTGAAAATGGGCATTGGATCTTCCAACAATTGAGAAGTAGAAATGCAATAATGCAATTTTCCATTTCAGTATTTTTTTCATTTTAGTAAGTCTGACTATAATGCATCTTCTTAACTTCTGTTTTAAAAATAAATATTCCTGGTGGGTACTAATTTATAAAGGGTTTTAATAAAAAGATTAATAGAGAAGGAGGGGAAAGTCCCTGAATAATTGAGAAAAAAATATTGTGTATATTGTGTGTCTTTTCAAAAAACTGCACAAGCCAGAAATCTGTATAGTATCTCATGAATTCAATTTAGTGGGCAGTCCATGTGGCTCTTGCTCTTTCTTCCTCCCCTTCACTTCCTTCTCTTTAAATGACAAGCTTTTTAAACAATGTTTTTATTTTAGGTGAGAAATGGAGGGATATTTTGTGAACCTGAGCATCAAAAAGGAGAATATTTGGCAAAGAAAATATTTAACTGCATTATAGTGTGATTATATGCCATACTGTGATTTCTGTGCTATTCAATTATTTTACTGCTCTTATTCAAGGGAATGCTTAATTTCTTTTCTCTTCTCTCCATTCCACCCCACCATAAAGTTTTCTTGGAAATTTTGGGGAAATAAAATCTCCAAATCCTTCCAGGTTGCTTTCCTACTAAGCAAATCTTTATTATAATCAATTTGAGATAACTGCTTTTCCTTTCTTTCTAAACATTTTCATGTTAAGTCAGTTTGTGGCACCATGTTTGATTTCTTTCTCTCCCTGTCTGGGTGGAGACTGAGACATTAGCTGAATTCCCTGGGGGTGATTGGATGCAATTCGCTGAAAGTAGACAGGCATGTCCTGGATGTTAGAAATTCACTTTTTCTCAACGTGACAAGGCTGCCTTCGATCTGCAATTGTATTTGAATGGGCAATGAGCGGAAAGATCTCTCATCATTAAGCCTGTTTCTACTTTAGCAAAATAACCAGAGCCTTCATTTGCACACAAATGCTCACAAAACTCAGATTCCCTGCAACTCGTTAATAAAAAGGGATGGCTGCATAATTTAAACTGGAGGTGAGAAGGTACAGAGAGATAGAGGTTTTCAAAGGCATCCCTTCCATTCCCCCAAAAAGGTCCAAGTGATCGAGCTGACTTATTTTACTTTAAATCTTAAATAAGATGTGAGTTGTAACAAGAGGATTGGCACTTACTCTGTGACCCTTATAATTGGATTAAATATAGACTGAGAGGTACAAAAACACACCAAGATTGACACCTGCCAACTGGACTTCCTTATGATTGATTGTGATGTTTCGTGCTGGCAACAATAATGAAATAAATTGTACGGATAAAGCAGCACATTTGTCATTTCCGTGCCATGAGTGAGGAAGTCAACGAGTTAGGAAAGCTGTTAGCTGACAGGCAAGAGCGGGAGGCAAGCTAAAGAGATAAATAAGGATTCCAGGCATTGACAGGACAAATTATAACTTGTCACAATCTTTTTAAATTCAGAAGTTTTCAATTAACATATATATTGCTGTTACATATAAGATAAGGGGATACCCACGTAAACATGAGTGACGTGCCGCAAACCCCTAGCACCAATGGCCTGGGTGCCCAGGCCTCTCCAGCTGCAATCGCTGGTGAGCCCAGGAGGGCACCCGAGGGCCATGGTTGCCCGGCCAGCTACCAGGTTTGGTAAGGTAGATGAGGATGTGTTAGGTGGAAAGGCAGCTCTTTTACCTCTCAAGCCATGGCTCCAGTACCCTTTCTTCACTGAAGCAGAGCTCTCAGCTCAACGAAAAGTGGGGGCAAGGCCTGAGCCCAGATGTGACATGAAGAGACCCAGTTCTCTACCTCCCCAAGTCACCGCATGGGAATAAGAAATAGAGGGCAGAGGTGCCTCCCACCCCCACCTTCACCCTCCTAAGTCACCCTCAGGAGAGAGAATACAAAGTGCTGCACTTGGGTATTAATCAGCAATGACCGTGGCCTGGAGCCAGGCCTAGGCCACTGAACCCTGGTGTGTCCTGAGGACTCCCACGCTCTGGATTTCTTTGATTGCCTGGCCTAGCGCAGCCCTGGAGGATGCCACAAACCCAGCTTTCTTTGGTCCTGTCCAGGGAGAGGGGATGCTTTTCCTTATCCATCCCTTGACTTTTGTACACAGTTTTAGGGGCTCCTCCTTGGCCCGTGAGTCAGGATGAACTAGTTGGTTCATCCCTGAATGTCCTGAGGCCATTCAAGTACGGTTAGTGGGGTTTTATAAAGAGCAAAGTGCCAGATTTACCCGGCGGGGCTACAAGTTAGGAGCGACCACGGGATTTCGGATCGAGGAGTCTAGGGTCTATGGATGGAGACCAACGTAGTAAAGTTTGACGCGGGTTTGACAAGTAAGGGAACGTAAACCGCTTAACCGTCTCCACCGCAAAACAGACTGACATCTTAGTTTAAAGGCTGCCGCCACTCCTCTCCCTACCCCAAGCTAAAATCTGAACTTCGCAGTTTTACTCGGTATTGTCAATCCCTATCAGGATTTAGGTCTCCGCCTCCCGTCAAACTCTAGTTGGAACTTCGAAAAGTTAGCGGAGCGAAGTGAACGTCCCCAGGTCGGAGGCTGCTGGGCCGGAAGCACAGCCTGGGCTGGCGACTAGGGTGTAGAACAGGGCCTCATCCCCGTCCAGCACGGGAGCTCGGGGCCGCTGGAAGTAGAGCAGGTCCGGTTCCAAGCTGGCGGGGGAGGTCGGGCCTGGGAGGGCGCGGCGCTTCTTCCCCATTATGTGGTCGCCTCTGCAGCCTGTGCTCTGCTCCTGCCTGCGTCTCCTTGCGTGGTGCCGGGAGCCCGCGCCCTCGTCCTGGTCCTCGTGGGGAAGAGCTCAGTCTTGGGGTCGAGGCCACAACCTGTCACCACGAGCACTCAGAAAAAGAGAGTCAACCCCATACTACACAGCCCAACACCGCGAAGCTCTGAATCTTTACAAAGACGGAGCCGAGAAGAAGGGGAGGGGAGGAAAGGGAGGCAAAACACAAGTTACAAGGAATTAGTTGGAAGCGGCCACATTCCCCAGCGACCGCAGCCATTAACATTATAATCTCAAACGCCATTTTTTATGTAACACTATTGTTAGTAAATCAACTCCTCAGGTCCTCTGAGACGTTGACCCCTGGCAATTCAGTGAAAGTGTAATTATCTCCCCGAATCTTGGACAGATTTAAGAGATTACATTTCAACTAAATCTATATCAATGCTAATTCCCTTTCTCCCCCCGCGAGCCTGCAGGTGCTAGGCACGGGAAATGGCGTCAGGCCCCAGCAGAACGCTTCACAAAGAGGAGAGGGCTTGCTGTGTACAAGGCCAAAAGCAATGAAGCCCCACATAAAATTACACCTATTTTTTTTTTTTTTTTGCTACAAAAACCTGGTTCTTATATAGCAAAGTTAAACAAAGCAGCTATGCTAAATTAGCGTTACATAAAAGCGAGTTTAATGCTCGGTTACAGTCAACTGGTGTATCTCTGATGGCTAATTGTCTATCAAAATTAAAGAGAAAAGAACAAATGATTCGTTATAAGAAGGTGTTAAAAGCTTCAACAAAAGGACATTTCACAAATATAATATCGGCAGCTCAGGGATTGCCCGCAGGGTTGTTCAGGCTCTGGCCCTGCGCAGCTATGAAAAGTGGGGCGCGGGGTACTATTTGCCTGGCAAGAGCTCATTTCCTCCCAAATGAGTATAATAAAAAGCCGAGAGGCGATATTAGTGTAAAGATCGGGATTAGTCCTAATCGGCGCACTGGACGTGGGCTTCAAAGGCGACCCCTACTCTCTGTGCCCAGGCTGGGGGCGGAGGGCTGTTTGCCATCGCCTGAGGACACCACATGCTACTCGCCACAGCCTCACATTCAGGGACAGGAGTGAGTGAGCACGGGGCTGGGGGTAGTTTAAACAAAGGAGAGCAGGCTTCGTCGGTCTCGGCTCTTCCCTGCCTCCTCCAGGCATGAAGAAAACGGTCCGGGGCCTTTTTGGGATCTCGGAGGCACGGGCACAGCCCAGCACGTGCCTTTCGGACGCATGGTGCTGGCCTCCGGTGGCTCAAGCTGCGGCAGCCAGCCCACCCTCCCAGGCTGAGGAGGACGCAGAATATAATACCACGGCCCCCTTTCCCAAGGCGGCACCAGATCTAGAGCTCCAGGCAAATTTGTTATTCAAAGTTAATTAAACCTGAAAGCAACCAAAATGTGCGCGCTAGGCGCGCGGAGGTCAATTCCGGACTCGTACAGCCGGCCAGCCGCTTCAGAGAAGCGGTGAGGGCCGCCCAGGCTCGCTCACGCCGCCGGAGTCTCTGTAAGAGGATCTGAGGCTGGGGAATAAAAGCCGAAACCAAATCAGGCAGGAAGAGCAACAAACCGTCTGGAAAATGGACTCACAGAGCCGCAAGAATGTACTTTTTTTTTTTAATCTTTGACAACTTGTGTCCTAAAGAAAGTGTATTGAAGATAATTGAAATGATTACAATTCATTGCTGCCTGACTTTGAATATGAACAGTCACATAATGACATCCCTGCAATACAACAAGTTTAATTTCCATTATCCGACTTCTGGATCTTCGTGCCAGCCACAGAGGCAATGCTGCGCTAATGCAGAAATCCTAGCTTCTGACTGCATTATTCATTTCGGAGACGTGAGGGTAGGATAGGGGTGGAAAATGGGTTTGTTTCCTCCTCCCCTTAGCCTTGTTCTGATAATTCCAGGGACCAGTGGACACCGACGAGGCGATAGCCGAGACAACCGCTGTCAAGGGAGCACTTTACCCGACGGGGCTGCGGGAGATGGCGCTGCGCCTCTGTCCTGTGGTCCCCAAGTATTCTCGAACCCGCACTGGACGGGTCCCCAGGTCTCACCTAGCTCTAGGGTCTAGGGAGGGCTAGGTTGGGGGCACCCTCGCCAGGTTGTCCTGTCAGGGGCAGCCGGCCGTCCCTTTTCCTTTCTCCTCACTTTCAGCCCTTGTGTCCTTCCCTTCTTTCTTCTTCTGAGCTCCCAGGCTAGTACTCAGGACATGATGGGACCGGCACCGGGGGTCCTCACTCAGATTTGGATGCTGCTTCGGCCTCCTATGCCCGGAGACGCCAGGGGAGGAGCGGAGAAAGCCAGGGACCCTTGGTACCGCAGGGACATTGGCGCTCACCTTGGGGCGCAGCCTCTACGCTAGAGCCCGGGGAGCAGGGATGCGCGCCGGCCGTAAATCTTCCCACTGCCCTCTTTCCAGGCGCTGGGTCGCGGGGACACGCCCTGCTCCCTTAAAAAAAAAAGAAAGAAAGAAAGAAAAAAAGACCATCTGGTAATTGTCTTTCTTTAGATCTTCCCTTAATTATGCTTTTAATTAAAGATGGTTCAAGGCACCGGACCACATGAAGGGCAGTAATTACAAATTACATTACAAACCCGACAGATGTAGCGGGATATGGTGGGGAAAAGGTCCTGGAATAAAAATTTGACTGAACTTTGGGATAAATTAATCGGCGGCTTGGGGAACAGAAGCACAGTTCTGATAATGTAGGCTCCAGCCAGGATTTAAGTTTTGTGTCATTGTTTTCATATTTCTTTGACGTCTATTGATTTGGAGGCAGCTGCAAGCCTGTGTCACAGGAGAGAAGAGCAGTCACAATATATTAGCTTGATGGCATAACTCGAACCGGAGAGGCGAGGGGAGCCGCAGTGACGGGCACGCACGTGACCCCTCCCGGCGGCCTCCCAGCCCAACCCTTACATTAACTTGTTCGAACAGGAGTAATGGAGTATTACTACTAATGCTTGGTCAGAAGGTGCTTCTCTGGCTAGAACACTGGCGGCAGGAGTCGCGCGGCCGCGGGCCGGCACGCCGGTGTCTCCGCGCCCCGCGCCGCCTCCTCGCTGGCAGCGGCCGCGCCGCGGGTGAGCCTAGGCCGGGCTGCGTGGCAGCTTCAGGTCCTGCTTCTGGACTCCCAGCCTCGCGCCCCGTCTAGGGGCGCGGGATGGGAGAAGTTCCGCATTCTGGGCTTGGCCCCAAGGCTCCATCCAAGTCCCCACTTCGACCTGTCTTGCGGGGCCTCCCGCAGGCCGCCTCGGTGCCGAAGGACCCCGCTCCTGGAAGGCGACAGCGACGCGGGCGCCCGGCCTGACCCGGCGTGCGCGGCCGTCCTCTGGCCCGCCGCAGGCTCGGAGCGTGCAGAAGCGTGACGCAGATTGTGAAAACAGAAGAGACGGAGCCGGGTCATTTCCTTCCTAATCACCCTCCCTTCCTGCTCCTTCCTCCACTCCCACCCCATTCCCGCCGCCCAGCCCCGAGCAGCTTCCGTGCCCGAGTCTGACTCACTTTGCGCCAGTGGTTGCACTTTATGGATAAAGTATACGTGCCCATCACTCACCCATCTATTTACAGCGCTGGTGCCGTGCGCCGGGGACATTAAGGACGATTAAATACGCCCACTTACGGCTTTCTATTACCCACACGCTTTCAGAAATTGATACGACCCCACTTTTGACAAAATTCTAGTGCACCTGCCATAGACCAGCGTTCTCCGGAAAGGTGTGCTATCCACGCCTGATCCAGAGGAAGAGAACACGACTGTCATTGGAGATCCAGCGGCCTGACGCCTTTTCTCGCGGCCGGGAAGGAAAGTTTTTTCTTTTGATTCATCTTCTCACTATGTTTCTCTTTTCCCTGGCGTTACAGTTTCTGAGAGGAATGTAAATATTTTGACTGGAGCTCTGCAGGGGCCTTTAAAACAGCAGGCACAGTCATCTATGGAATACTGTAGTTCAGTTTCAAAACTCTGGGTGTTAGAGTTCGCCTTGCAGAGGAAGCCCATAGAACTAGTGGCCACCTCTCTTTATTTGTGCAATGAAATAAACCATTCTCGAATGATTGTCCAAATTTTAAGAACTTATTTTTGGTCACTGCTACTTGTCAATTGTTTGCAGGAAAGAAAAATCATCTTACAGGCCTTTGTTGGGCTTGTGGCAAGATCACATTTCACCGTGCTTCTCTCTTACCTCTTCTACCTCTCCTGCATTGTGTGTCCATGAAGTATGCAAAAGTAGAAATAAATTTTTGAGAAAATCAAACCCCTGTTTAGCTCTTCTGTGTATCTGAAGTGGGAATTTTTAAATTTCCCTGTGTCCATATTTAATACAAAGCAAATATTTTGAAACAATGCAAAGTTCAGAGAAACTAAAATAAGGAGGAATATAGAAATTCTAAGTTTTCCCTAGTCTCTGTATGTAATGCAAATAATGTAATGTTTCATCCAAAATGAAGCAGACATTTTCAAGACACATAACACATCACTGAATTTGTGCTTTTCAAAAAATACATGCCAAACATCCCTCAATATTGATATACCTAATGACTTTAGAGTCTGACAGTATTTCTAAACACAGATATAGTAAAGCACTGATTTCAACTCTGTTTTTGTTGTTAAAGTGTAATATCTTATTCTTGATTTTTAAATACTCATGCTGTTAATGTCAGTTGTGGCCATGTTAGGGTCTGGATGCTCTAGGAAGACCACCTATAATGTATTTATTCTCCTGTAGTGTAATGAATATTTTACATGAAACATTTTGGGCATCCTTAAGTCCTTTTTAAAATAAAATACTCTTTACTTGTGAGAATTAAGGCTGAAAACTTTTGTTTATAGCAAATTCATTTTAATGAAATAAAGCATAATACTGAGAATTTAATACAGTCCCATGCAATGCTGTCAAAAATGTCTGAAAGCAGAAAAAAAAGTTAGACCTGCCCATAATATTGCTTGTGATCCTAATTTTTTTGTGTGTATAAGTAATCTGACTTTTCAGCTAACATTATTCTGTTACTTTATTTTATGTTTCTAATAGAACACTTACCTATGCTGTCTTCCCTTTATGTCTTCCCATAGCTTATGTGTGTACTATGAATTTCAATCAATATAAATTACTGCTTTAAAGAGTAAAGAATGGCTCCCTTACATCTCATTGTTCTGTCTTTACAATATGCCTTTTTTTTTTTAACATATCCCACTGTACCCATTTCCCTCAATTTCTTGATGAAAGTGAATGGCAAAGGCATTCAACTTAAAGGAACTCAAGCACAGAGAATATAAAAATTTTGTTAAATCTTCCCTCAAATCTATTTTTGGACTTGGAAACAACCTGAACTGGAGGCAACATCAGTACATATCTCTGACTCCATATGAGGCTGCTTGAAGCGGGAGGCTTAGGGGTTCGTTTTGAAAACAGAACATGTACATAGAAGTATATGTTCCTTAGAGACTGACAAGCTATAGTTAGGAGACACCAGGACCTCAGGAGGAACAGCCCATATTATCACCCACTTCTGAGCTGCAAGCAAGAAAGAATTTCCTCTCATTTTCTTGTCTACCTTACTTTTCCTGTGTTTGGCAGCTGAACCCAAGAGCAGCAAGCAGCCTGCAACGCCTTGCCTCTGGGGACTTCCCATGGCTTTGCCGCATTCCCTGGAGGAGCTCAGAATCCTGGAATCCATGAAGGGATTACAGAGAGCCAGAAGCATCATTCTCCCTCTAATCCATCTGGGGCTGATGCAGTATTGATAACAACCTTTCTGTTACTTGAAAGTTTCAGACCATTCATATGAGAACAAATAACAGGAATTTGGTAGTAGAGAGGGGGGTAAAGTAGGAAATTAATGCAGTCTTTTGGATTGTAAGGATTGATTTCTATTACAAAATCATGGAACCAAGTTTAAACAAAATAAAACAATTCCTACTTATTTCTTTCAGAGTGATTTCTTCTCTCTTCTTGTTATTGCAGGGCATTTGGATTGGGGCATTGACATATTATTTACCAAGAAATTTTAGTTGTTCCTAGGATGAGACAGTGCTCAGTTGCTTGAATCTTGTAGCTTCACTTTGCTTGGCTCTCCCTGCTTGAAGCTACTATCTTAGGTAATAAGGAAGCCCATTTGCATTAGATAATAAGAATCAGGGACAAGACAGACACAATGCTGATTAAACAAGGACTCCTATCCCACTTCGAAAGCTCCCTGATAACCAGAGCCACAATCACATCAGTAGGTCAAGCAAAAATCTGAAAATAAAATCAATGCCAGTTTTCTGTCTTGGTGACAGACAGAAACCCACCAGAATCATATTCAATAAACCCTGTCATCAAGACCCTCACTATCATAGATGAATTCAGTTATGCTGTGGGTCAAATCAGGCCCCTACCTCCATAATGATGTTTATAGCATCCACCTCTTTCACACAGACTTGCACAGAATGATATGCTTGCAATTACAGCTATCTGATGAGTGGATGGGCTGCTTTGTAAGGTAAGGGTGAGTGAAGACATTGGGAATGTTCAAGTGGAATCTGGCATGTGGTGGAAGTTACATCTTCATGAATGGGTGGTTGGGAAAATCGACCTACATCCCCCAAACTTCCCTGCAGGGTCAGCTATATCAGAATCCTTCCAAGAGCATTTGTTTATCTATTGGTGATGCATTAAATAATTTTAATCTGGTTACATTTTACATATAATTATAAAGTCATGTGGTTCTGAATTTTAAATATTATGAAAATCCTTCTTTCTACTCTATCATCCAACCTCCCAGTTCTTAACCATTGGAAGCCAATATTACCAGTTTCCTGTGTATAAGGGAGCTTAAAAATACAGAATCCTAAGGCCTACTTAATGAGACTCTGGAGAGAGAGACCTTGTCAGCTGGTTTTAAAAAGCTCCAGATAATTCTATTGCATTGAGCTCTACTTGCTTAATTGACTTCTAGACTCCCTTCAAACCCTGAGATTCTACAGTAACCTATAATGTAATAGCATTCATTCCATATATTCCCATAATGTAGTTGAAGTATTTGCAAAACCACTTTTCTCCCATCTTTAAAAACAAATACTGCAAAAGTGTACTTTTTGAATCTCCTTACAAACCTGTGAAATAAGTATTATTTTCTGCCTTCTCCCCATTTTATAGGAGATGGAACCTGAGTCTCAGAGTTTAAGTGACTTGACCGAAATAACTCAGCTAGTAAAAAGCAGAGACAGCATCAGTTAAGGCCATCCCAGGACCAAAGCACTTTTACTTTGAGGCCCAACTTCACATCATATCAAATATAATGTGCCCATACCTCAGCATAATTATTCGCTGTAAACTTTTTTTTGAAAGAATATTGAATTTTGTTAGGAATGAAATATTCGTTTTGTTTTTATACTTTAAACTGTATAATATTTATATATAACATGATTTAAATTACATCTGGTGTGTTCACATAATGTTACCTTTTTTATTCATTTATTAATGCTGACTTTGCAATTTGGTTTTCATATTTTGGAGCTACTTATTTTTGGAGGGAGGATACAGATTTCAAACATCTTTTCAAGCCCTTGAAAAGCTTGTATGTTTTTGATTCTGCACCTGAGGTGCCTGTATTAATTAGAGTGCCTAAGCTTCTGTAATTCAGTGGATTAAAGAAGATAGAAGTTTACTCCTCTCTCACCTATCAGCCTGATATATGTGTTTCAGGGCAGCAGGCGGCTCTGCTTTATATGATCATTCAGATATCTGGAATCTTCTATCCCCTAGGCCACTGCCTTTGTCTGCATGGCTCACAGGTTCCTCCAGGTTCTGGCTCATGGGAAGTGAAAAGAGAATGCAGGAGCCACACCCTTAGGTGTTCCTTGAAACCTCCCTCCTCTTGCATTGCTTTTTCCAGAATTTAGTCACATGTCCACAGCAAACTCTAAGTAGAAATAGGAAGTGTAGCAATTCCATGCAAAGAAGAGAAAGAACAATGAACTGTGGTGAAGAGCCAGCTATATCCACAATAACACATAATGTGGTCAGGACACTGTTACAGCAATCCAGGTAAGAGCTAATGATGGTAGCAGTGCAAGTTGTGAGAAGTGATTGTATTCTGCATGTATTAAAATGTTTTTTTTTTTCTTAATGCATTGGATAGGGTTGTGAGAGAAAGAGGAGTCAAGGTTTTGGTCTGAGAAACTGAAAGAATGGATTTACCACTTATAGAGATGAAGAAGACTGTTGGAGGAGGTTTATGGAGAGAGTAAAGAATCTGGCATTGGGTATATTAGGTTTGAGATGCCGGTGAGACATCCAAGCAGAAATGCCAAATAAGAGTTTAATATATAAGTCTGGTGTTCAGGGATATGTTCAGCCTTTTGAATTCTGGAATTGTTAATGAAGAAATCATTTTTAAAACTATGGGACTGAATGGAATCATCAAGGGAGTCAATGTAGGCAGAGAATTGGTCTAAGGATCAAACTCTGGGGCATGTTGATGTTTAGGGATCTGGGCGTGGAGAAGTCAGGAAAGGAGGTTGAGCAGAGCAGCTGGGAGGGATGGTGGGAGGAGAACCAAGAGAGAGTGGCATACAGGAGGCCAGGTGGATAAAGTCTTTTAGGAAGGAGAGAGTGGTCAGCTGGTGAGCAATTGCAGCATCAAATGCTATAAATAGGTTAGGTTGGGTAAGGACTGAGAGTTGGCTATTCGGTTTATCAGCGTGGAAGTCACTGGGGAACTTGTCATGAACTATTGGGTGAGGTAAATAGTAGGAATAAAATCTTGTTGGTGAAGTTGAAACATAGTGAGAGGAGAGAAATTTGAGGCAGTATAGTGTACATAAACTTTAACAGTGATTTTTGCTGCAAAAGAGAACAGGAAAATAAGGCAGTAGGTAGAAGTCAAGATTTGTTTTTAAAGATGGGAGAAAATGAACGACATGTTGGTTGGATGGGAAATGCTGCATGAAGAAGGAAAATTGATGATGTAGAAAAGAAAGGGGAAAATCTTACTGGGGGTCTGTGAGAAGGCAAGGAGAAATAGGATATAGGGCATAAATAAAGGTGTTGGTTGGTAGCATGCATGTTCTGCCCACAACAGTGGGTGAAAGCAGAGTGTGTGGATTCAGATATAATGGAGTAGATGTGGTGGAGATGGAACTTGTGCTTTCCTGATTTTCTCAGTGAAGTACTCAGGCATCATATTAGAGTGAGGATGGAAGAAGAGGAATTATGGGTTTGAGGTGAGAGGGGAAAACTGCAAAAGTCATCTAGGGAATGGGTGCATGGAATAGTTGGACATTTGTACAGGTTTTTGGGCATCTCTGGGGGCCCAGTCAGCCTCACTGGGAACATTTTTCTCTGGGTACAGTTCAGGTGCAGAGACAGAAGAGACTTGGGTCTGGCTAGGGTTGGGCTTTGGCAAGGACAGTAAAGTGAAGGGAGAGGGAGCAAGGGAATTACTTATGTTCACAAGAGAATGATTCCACAGAATCTAGACTGGGTGGGAAAGGAAATGAAGGTCTGTGGGGTGCAGGCCAGTGAAGAGGTAGTGGTATTAAAGAATTTTAGATCTTAGTGGGTCAGTGGATTGTCGAGGTGATGGAGTACCCTGGAAAGATAGGAAGAGGTGGAGTAGCCTGGAAAGATTGGTAAGTGGGATGAAATAGAAATGATGGAGGGGTGAAATTAATGTCAGTATCTAGAGCAAGAACACAGCAGTGAGTGACTGGAGCAGAGGCAAAGGAACTGAAAGGCCAGGGCACTGGAAGGTTCATGGATTTTGAGATTCCTAAGAATTAGGGCAGGATCAGTGCTGGAGAGAGGGATGGTAAGATAGGAGCTAAAGTCTTCAAAGAATTAACGGGAGAAACCTGGGGTATCTATAGAATTTAGCCACCAGTTCAGGATGGTAGATGCTATGGTCTGACGGCATGAAAGAGTCAAAGCTGGGGGAATTTTAGGGAGGAGGGAGAGGCAATTGCGAAAGTGCCAGAAGGAATAGGTCTGTGAGAGGCATGGAGAGAAGCAGCTGCCTCCTGAGAGGCCTACAGAAGAAAAGCCGAGTATCAGGGAAGGAAAGTGAGTGGTTCCCTTAAAGAAGAAGACAGAGGTGATCATGCTGAGGACAGACCTGAGAAGGACAGGTCTGGGACACGGGAGGGATAGGGGAAGGACATGGGAACAGATGAGTACATGGACCTGGTCTACAGGCTCCTGAACCTCCCATGTCCTAGTTCCTCTAGGAATGTCAAGACTCTATGACTCCCAATTTACTACCTCCCTGTGGGACCATCCTCTCCAGTCATTACAAATGCTTCTTCTGTCCTCCCTGCCATCTATTTCGTTTATCTTTCAGGTTTGCCACTTATCTTCCCATTTCTTTCCCTCTCTTCCTTCCTTCTTCTGTCACCCTCTCCATTTGTTTGTCTTTCTCATTTATAAAATGGGGTGTAAAATAAAAGAAAGAGAAAAAAGGAAACCAATGGCAAGTGCCCCCATCAGCTGTTAGCCCTGGGCTGAGACAGAAAGTGATGTCCTCGAGCGGGGGCCGTGGCTTTGCCGCTTCGCCTTGTCATGGCTTTCCTGGACATTCAGTTCTTCCCATATTGACAGAACTGAAAGAAGGAGAACAACACTCTGTTACGAGAGCTTTGTAAATAAATATCAGTGGCCAAATTGGGTTCTCCTACGTGCAGTACTTTCTAAACCACCTTCTTTACACAAGGCCACAGGAGAAAGCTCCAGGAGGCCACGTCAAAGGCAGGAAGCATACTCTTGTTTCTCAGGAAGACAGAGGAGAACAGCCTAATGAAAAGGTCAGTGGGAGGTCCAATGCTGCTCAACCAGGGCATGATTCCCACCATAATCATCCTAACTTCAAAAACATGTTCAAAGTGCCCTTTTTACAGCCTGTCACTGAGTTATCAGCCAAAGGCTACCCAAAACTTGAAGAGTTTTGGCTTATTGGCTTATCAACCCTCGTTTATATAGCCTATAATTATTGCATGTTAGAGTTTGAGAGCACCTTTATAAAATGTGTTGTTCAACAGATACAAAGTCATTTGGGGGTTATTTTTACAGCTGAGGAACAGAGGAGTGAGACCATTGAGCACTGAGTTGCAATGATTTTTCTCAAGGCAACGCAGAGGGTAGATGGGAGAACTGGCTCCAGGACTCCTAACATCACAATTAGCCCACTTCCCCTAGGGCACGCTGCCTACCCAAAGCTGAAGAGGCTGTAAGAATCAATTGCATTAGTTGAGAAATTTGCTCAAGACTCCAGAGAGGGCTGGAGCTGGGATGCAGATCCAGGTTCCTGAGGCAATGCCTACTCTGCTGCCACAAGTTCTTGGTTCTATCCTGTATGGAAGACCATTTGGCCCTCAACTGTCGGGTAGCCCTACCCCAGCCTCGGGGACAGATTAGGCTCAGAGAAATCGTACTGCTACTGGGATCTAGGTTGCCAGCTCAGCGGTGATGCTACTCTGATCTCATTTCCAGGGTCAGTAACAAGTAGCTACCTTGCTGTGCTGTGATGAACAGCTGCCTCAAAACTCAGTTGAACCACCAGATCTCGAGGTGCGCACCTTGGCCTTCCCCCCAGCATTCACGTCCTCTGGGCTGGGAGGAGCTAAGAGGACACAGAGTTCGTGTCACCTTGAACAGAACTTCAGCCTGGACTGCTGAGTACACAAACATAGGTTTGGCCCCTTAAAAAGTGTATCATTTAAGAAATAACAGCCTGATAAGGAAAAATTTCAAATTTAAATAAAACAGAAATTTATGAGGAAGTGTTCCCACTTTTTCTATTCCAATCCTAACCACATCCTTTTTCAGAAGACTCATTAACTATTTAGTATATAATCTTTCAAATTCATTGAAAAGGCATTGCCTGCTCAATGTTAATTAGACATTAACACACAAAAAAATCGATGCTTATTTAAGGAAATAGAGGTGGTTGCTTTTTTCAAGGGGAATCGTTTAACAAAGATATCTTACAAGTCATTTCCATAGCATTTCATTTTTACTATGCAGGATTCCATTGTATGGGTATGGCATACCTTATTTCAATGGTCCTGCAGTGATGGATTTTCAGGTTGTTTGGAACTTTTTCCATTACAAGCAGTGCTGCAATATGCTTCTCCATACGTATACCCCTGTGCTGGGATTTTGGAACCTAGACTCTTAGAAATGAGGCTGTTTGCCACACTATATGTGCATTTAAAAATTTGATAGACATTGCCCACTGGTCCCACCTCCCCAAATCAGGTGCCAATCTGCACTCCCACCAGCAAGCAGCCTATGAGTGTCCTTCTTTCCCCACACCCTTCCCAGCAGTTTGCCTTCTTCTGGAAGTCTGTAAAGAAGCAATCTGTCAAACAGTGGAAGAGGCAAATGAGAATCTCTGTACAATGAATACACCTGACACCTTGTTAAATTCTAGGGCACCTCCTGCTGAGCTGGCTGCCTAAAGGGGGATTTCCTCTTCCCACCCCGCACCCACTCTCTTGGCTCCTTGGGGAGCCCAGCGGAAGAACAGTTGATGAGAGGCGCTGGGGCAGTCTCATTTTTTTTTTTTGAGAGGGCATCTCTCATATTTATTGATCAAATGGTTGTTAACAACAATAAAATTCAGTATAGGGGGGTCAATGCTCAATGTACAATCATTAATCCATCTCAAGCCTAATTCTCGTCAGTCTCCAATCTTCTGAAGCATAACGAACAAGTTCTTACATGGTGAACGAATTCTTACATAGTGAATAAATTCTTACATGGTGAACAGTACAAGGGCATTCATCACAGAAACTTTCGGTTTTGATCACGCATTATGAACTATAAACAATCAGGTCAAATATGAATATTTGTTTGATTTTTATACTTGATTTATATGTTGATCCCACATTTCTCCCTTTATTATGATTATTATTTTTATTTTTAATAAAATGCTGAAGTGGTAGGTAGATGCAAGATAAAGGTAGAAAACATAGTTTAGTGTTGTAAGAGAGCAAATGTAGATGATCAGGTGTGTGCCTATGGACTAAGTATTAATCCAAGCTAGACAAGGGCAGCAAAACATCCACGGATGTAGAAGATTTCTCTCAAAGCAGGGGGGGTGAGGTTCTGAGCCTCACCTCTGTTGATCCCCAATTTCTCACCTGATGGCCCCCCTGCGACTGTGCCTGTCTTAGGTTGTTCCTCCCTTGAGGAATCTTGCCCATCTCTGGCTAACCAGTCATCTTCCAGGGCCATACAGGGAAATGTAAAGTTGGTAAGTGAGAGAGAAGCCATATTGTTTGAAAAGGTTAGCTTTTTACTTCTTTGCAGATTTATGCCCTGTGGCTTCTATGCCCAGCACTTGTCTTGAGGTATCTTTACCACCTGGAGGAATTATGATAGTCGGTAAATTCGATATGAGGCACGAATTCTATTTAAGGGTTGTAATTAGGAAGGAAGAAGAAAAGCTATAGAGGTAGCATATGGAAGAAAACATGGGAGGATTGATTATTTCTTTGACATATCTTCTTGTAGAGTACTTTGAGTATGTATAGGTTTTAAACTACTAACTAATTTGCACACACATATTAACATATTAGGAATACGGTGACATAAACAAAGCAAATCTATAATTACCATCCATCTCCAGTGAAGCCAAGAAAACCATTTAGGCACCCTAGGCATTTGTGAAAATTTGTCTATGATATGATGCATATTGTCCAACTGTACTTGAACAGTCTGAGAGAAATCAGACAAATTAAAGCAGCCCATTTCTGGGATCTGTTCACATCCCATATGTTCTTTTAACTGTAGATAGTCTATAGTCATAAGATTTTGGAGTCCTACAACTTGCATCCCTCCCAACTCCTGGTTGAGTTCCAACAGTACAGATTCGGTCAAATTCGTTGTCTCACTGTATGCACATGCCAGCCTAGACATCTCCCTCTTCATTCCAATGGCAAGTCCAGGAAACGGTGGGGTGGATGCAGCCACAACCGCAGCATCGCCCAGATCCCTGTGGAGGCTTTTTGATGATCATTCCCCCGGCACAAGTCCTCCAGAGAGTGCTGATGCTGGAATCTCCTCCTCATATTGTATCTTAGTTCATTTTCTGGGTATCCAAGCTAGGCCTTGATCTTCTGCATAGAAACAAACAGACCCTTTGCCCACACTTTGACATGCCCTCTATACCACTGTGCAGAACTCATTGGAGGTCAGCACACAGTAACTGATTTTTTTTTTTTATTAAAAGAAAGGAATATTATCAGAAAAGAGTATCTCCATAGCTGATCATCTGACACCCTTTAAGTGATCAACATTAAGGATATTTAAAGCATGCTTTGATCTTTGATTTACCAATAGTTTTATCCTATCAAGGAGTAATTCCCCTTTTCTTTTTTTTTTTTTTAATTTTTAATCTACACTTACATGAGGAATACTATGTTTACTATTCTC
This sequence comes from Manis javanica, assembly GCF_040802235.1. Classification (NCBI taxonomy): domain Eukaryota; kingdom Metazoa; phylum Chordata; class Mammalia; order Pholidota; family Manidae; genus Manis; species Manis javanica. The sequence continues at coordinate 51,714,515 of NC_133166.1, forward strand.
TCCCCTATATCAGGTCCCCCCTAACAACCACATTACGGTTACTGTCCATCAGCTTAGCAAAATGTTGTAGAGTCACTACTTGTCCTCTCTGTGTTGTGCAGCCCACCCTCCCCTTTCTACCTACCCCCCATGCATGCTAATCTTAATACCCCGCTTCTTCTCCTCCCCCCATCCCTCCCTGCCCACCCATCCTCCCCAGTTCCTTTCCCTTTGGTACCTGTTAGTCCATTTTTGGGTTCTGTAATTCCGCTGCTGTTTTGTTCCTTCAGTTTTTCCTTTGTTCCTATACTCCTCAGATGAGTGAAATCATTTGGTATTTCTCTTTCTCCACTTGGCTTATTTCACTGAGCATAATACTCTCCAGCTCCATCCATGTTGCTGCAAATGGTTGGATTTTTCCACTTCCTATGGCTGAGTAGTATTCCATTGTGTATATGTACCACATCTTCTTTATCCATTCATCTACAGATGGACATTTAGGTTGCTTCCAATTCTTGGCTATTGTAAATAGTGCTGCGATAAACATAGGGGTGCATCTGTCTTTCTCAAACTTGATTGCTGCATTCTTAGGGTAAATTCCTAGGAGTGGAATTCCTGGGTCAAATGGTAGGTCTGTTTTGAGCATTTTGATGAACTTCCATACTGCTTTCCACAATGGTTGAACTAATTTACATTCCCACCAGCAGTGTAGGAGGGTTCCCCTTTCTCCACAGCCTCGCCAACATTTGTTGTTGTTTGTCTTTTGGATGGCAGCTATCCTTACTGGTGTGAGGTGATACCTCATTGTAGTTTTAATTTGCATTTCTCTGATAATTAGCAATGTGGAGCATCTTTTCATGTGTCTGTTGGCCATCTGTATTTCTTTTTTAGAGAACTGTCTGTTCAGTTCCTCTGCCCATTTTTTAATTGGGTTATTTGTTTTTAGTTTGTTGAGGCGTGTGAGCTCTTTATATATTCTGTACGTCAAGCCTTTATCGGATGTGTCATTTTCAAATATATTCTCCCATACTGTAGGGTTCCTTTTTGTTCTATTGATGGTGTCTTTCGCTGTACAGAAGCTTTTCAGCTTAATGTAGTCCCACTTGCTCATTTTTGCTGTTGTTTTCCTTGCCCGGGGAGATATGTTCAAGAAGAGGTCACTCATGTTTATGTCTAAGAGGTTTTTGCCTATGTTTTTTCCCAAAAGTTTAATGGTTTCATGACTTACATTCAGGTCTTTGATCCATTTTGAGTTTACCTTTGTATATGGGGTTAGACAATGGTCCAGTTTCATTCTCCTACATGTAGCTGTCCAGTTTTGACAGCACCATCTGTTGAAGAGACTGTCATTTTGCCATTGTATGTCCATGGCTCCTTTATCAAATATTAATTGACCATATATGTTTGGGTTAATTTCTGGAATCTCTAATCTGTTCCACTGGTCTGTGGCTCTGTTCTTGTGCCAGTACCAAATTGTCTTGATTACTATGGCTTTGTAGTAGAGCTTGAAGTTGAGGAGTGAGATCCCCCCTACTTAATTCTTCTTTTTCAGGATTGCTTTGGCTATTCGTGGTCTTTGGTGTTTCCATATGAATTTTTGAATTATTTGTTCCAATTCATTGAAGAATGTTGCTGGTAATTTGAGAGGGATTGCATCAAATCTGTATATTGCTTTGGGCAGGATGGCCATTTTGACGATATTAATTCTTCCTAGCCATGAGCATGGGATGAGTTTCCATTTATTAGTGTCCCCTTTAATTTCTCTTAAGAGTGACTTGTAGTTTTCAGAGTATAAGTCTTTCACTTCTTTGGTTAGGTTTATTCATAGGTATTTTATTCTTTTTGATGCAATGGTGAATGGAATTGTTTTCCTGATTTCTCTTTCTATTGATTCATTGTTAGTGTATAAGAAAGCTACAGATTTCTGAGTATTAATTTTGTATCCTGCAACTTTGCTGTATTCCGATATCAGTTCTAGTAGTTTTGGAGTGGAGTCTTTAGGGTTTTTTATGTACAGTATCATATCATCTGCAAATAGTGACAGTTTAACTTCTTCTTTACTAATCTGGATTCCTTGTATTTCTTTGTTTTGTCTGATTGCCGTAGCTAGGACCTCCAGTACTATGTTAAATAACAGTGGGGAGAGTGGGCATCCCTGTCTGGTTCCCGATCTCAGAGGAAATGCTTTCAGCTTCTCGCTGTTCAGTATAATGCTGGCTGTGGGTTTATCATATATGGCCTTTATTATGTTGAGGTACTTGCCCTCTACACCCATTTTGTTGAGAGTTTTTATGATGAATGGATGTTGAATTTTGTCAAATGCTTTTTCAGCATCTATGGAGATGATCATGTGGTTTTTGTCTTTCTTTTTGTTGATGTGGTGGATGATGTTGATGTATTTTCGAATGTTGTACCATCCTTGCATCCCTGGGATGAATCCCAGTTGGTCATGGTGTATGATCCTTTTGATATATTGTTGAATTCTGTTTGCTATTATTTTATTGAGTATTTTTGCATCTACATTCATCAGGGATATTGGTCTGTAATTTTCTTTTTTGGTGGGTTCTTTGCCTGGTTTTGGTATTAGGGTAATGTTGGCTTCATAGAATGAGTTTGGGAGTATTCCCTCTTCTTCTATTTTTTGGAACACTTTAAGGAGAATGGGTATTATGTCTTCTCTGTGTGTCTGATAAAATTCCGAGGTAAATCCGTCCGGCCCCAGGGTTTTGTTCTTGGGTAGTTTTTTGATTACCGTTTCAATTTCTTTGCTCATAATTGGTTTGTTTAACTTTTGTGTTTCTTCCTTGGTCAGTCTTGGGAGGTTGTATTTTTCTAGGAAGTTGTCCATTTCTTCTAGGTTTTCCAGCTTGTTGGCATATAGGTTTTCATAGTAGTCTTTAATAATTCTTTATATTTCTGTGGAGTCTGTTGTGATTTTTCCATTCTGATTTCTGATTCTGTTGATTTGTGTTGATTTTCTTTTTCTCTTAATAAGTTTGGCTAGAGGCTTATCTATTTTGTTTATTTTCTCAAAGAACCAGCTCTGGGTTTCGTTGATTTTTGCTATTGTTTTATTCTTCTCAATTTTGTTTATTTCTTCTCTGATCTTTATTATGTCCCTCCTTCTGCTCACTTTAGGCCTCATTTGTTCTTCTTTTTCCAGTTTTGATAATTGTGATGTTAGACTATTCATTTAGGATTGTCCTTCCTTCTTCAAGTGTGCCTGGATTGCTATATACTTTCCTCTTAAGACTGCTTTCACTGTGTCCCACAGAAGTTGGGGCTTAGTGTTGTTGTTGTCATTTGTTTCTATATATTCCTTGATCTCTATTTTGATTTGTTCATTGATCCATTGATTATTTAGTAGCATGTTAAGCCTCCATGTGTTTGTGAGCCTTTTTGTTTTCTTTGTAGAATTTATTTCTACTTTTATACCTTTGTGGTCTGAAAAATTGGTTGGTAGTATTTCAATATTTTGGAATTTACTGAGGCTCTTTTTGTGAGCTAGTATGTGGTCTATTCTGGAGAATGTTCCATGTGCACTTGAGAAGAATGTATATCCTGTTGCTTTTGGATGTAGAGTTCTATAGATGTCTATTAGGTCCATCTGTTCTAGTGTGTTGTTCAGTGCCTGTGTGTCCTTACTTATTTTCTGCCCGGTGGATCTATCCTTTGGGGTGAGTGGTGTGTTGAAGTCTCCTAAAATGAATGCATTGCAGTCTATTTCCCTCTTTAGTTCTGTTAGTATTTGCTTCACATATGCTGGTGCTCCTGTATTGGGTGCATATATATTTAGAATGGTTATATCCTCTTGTTGGACTGAGCCCTTTATCATTATGTAGTATCCTTCTTTATCTCTTGTTACTTTCTTTGTTTTGAAGTCTATTTTGTCTGATATTAGTACTTCAACCCCTGCTTTCTTCTCTCTGTTGTTTGCCTGAAATATGTTTTTCCATCCCTTCACTTTTAGTCTATGCTTGTCTTTGGGTTTAAGGTGAGTTTCTTGTAAGCAGCATATAGATGGGTCTTGCTTTTTTATCCATTCTATTACTTTGTGTCTTTTGATTGGTGCATTAAGTCCATTTACATTTAGGGTGACTATTGAGAGATTTGTACTTATTGCCATTGAAGGCTTTAGATTCGTGGTTACCAAAGGTTCAAGGTTAGCTTCTTTAGTATCTTACTGCCTAACTTAGCTCGCTTATTGAGCTGTTATACACACTGTCTGGAGATTCTTTTCTTCTCTCCCTTCTTATTCCTCCTCCTCCATTCTTCATATGTTGTGTGTTTTGTTCTGTGCTCTTTTTAGGGGTGCTCCCATCTAGAGCAGTCCCTGTAGGATGCCCTGTAGAGGTGGTTTGTGGGAAGCAAATTCCCTCAGCTTTTGCTTGTCTGGGAATTGTTTAATCCCGCCATCATATTTAAATGATAGTCGTGCTGGATACAGTATCCTTGGTTCAAGGCCCTTCTGTTTCATTGCATTAAGTATATCATGCCATTCTCTTCTGGCCTGTAGGGTTTCTGTCGAGAAGTCTGATGTTAGCCTGATGGGTTTTCCTTTATAGGTGACCTTTTTCTCTCTAGCTGCCTTTAAAACTCTTTTCTTGTCCTTGATCCTTGCCATTTTAATTACTATGTGTCTTGGTGTTGTCCTCCTTGAATCCTTTCTGTTGGGGGTTCTGTGTAATTCCATGGTCTGTTCGATTATTTCCTCCCCCAGTTTGGGGAAGTTTTCAGCAATTATTTCTTCAAAGAGACTTTCTATCCCTTTTCCTCTTTCTTCTTCTTCTGGTACCCCTATGATACGAATATTATTCCTTTTGGATTGGTCACATATTTCTCTTAGTGTTGTTTCATTCTTGGAGATCCTTTTATTTCTCTCTATGTCAGCTTCTATACGTTCCTGTTCTCTGGCTTCTATTCCTTCAATGGCCTCTTGCATCTTATCCATTCTGCTTATAAATCCTTCCAGGGATTGTTTCACTTCTGTGATCTCCTTCCTGACATCTGTGATCTCCCTCCGGACTTCATCCCATTGCTCTTGCATTTTTCTCTGCATCTCTGTCAGCATGTTCGTGATTTTTATTTTGAATTCTTTTTCAGGAGGACTGGTTAGGTCTGTCTCCTCAGGTGTTGTCTCTGTGATCTTTGTCTGCCTGTGGTTTTGCCTTTTCATGGTGATAGAGATAGTTTGCAGAGCTGGTACGAGTGACCGCTGGAAGAGCTTCCCTTCTTGTTGGTTTGTGGCCTTCCTCTCCTGGGAGAATAACGACCTCTAGTGGCTTATGCTTGTCAGCTGTGCGCAGACAGGGCTTCTGCTACCTGCCCGTTTGCTATGGAGTTTATCTCCACTGTTGCTGTGTGCGTGGCCTGGCTGGGGCTGCTCCTCCAAAGTGGTGGAGCCCCGTTGGAGGGGGAGCGGCCAGGAGGCTATTTATCTCCGTAAGGGGCCTCTGTGCTCCCTGTTGCCCAGGGGATTAGAGTGCCCAGAGATCCCCAGATTCCCTGCCTCTGGTCTAAGTGTCCTGTCCTGCCCCTTTAAGACTTCCAAAAAGCACTCTCCAAACCAAAACAACAGCACCAACAATGAGAGAGGGAACGTTAAAAAAAAAAAAAAAGGAAAAAACATGTGATTTTTTTTTGTCCTCAGGCGCTGGTCCCAGGCACCCGCTCACTGGTCCTGCTGCCCTGCCTCCCTAGCACCGGGGTCCCTGTCCCTTCAAGGCTTCCAAAAAGCACCCGCCCACCAGTCCCACAGGGAAAAATGCACGATATTCTTTGTCCTCAGGCGCCGGTCCCAGGCACCCGCTCACCGGTCCTGCTGCTCTGCCTCCCTAGCACTGGGGTCCCTGTCCCTTTAAGGCTTCCAAAAAGCACTCACCAATAGAGAAAAAAAAGGGGAAAAATGCGTGATTTCCTCCGTCCTCAGGCGCCGGTCCCAGGCACCCGCTCACTGGTCCCACCGCCGTGCCTCCCTAGCACCGGGGTTCCTGTCCCTTTAAGGCTTCCAAAAGCACTCGCCAAAAAAAAACAAAAAACCCGCTCCAGTTTCTTTCCACCCGCCGGGAGCCCGGGGGAGGGGCGCTCGGGTCCCGCTGGGCCGGGGCTTGTATCTTACCCCCTTAGCAAGGCGCTGGGTTCTTGCAGGTGTGGATGTGGTCTAGATGTTGTCCTGTGTCCTCTGGTCTCTATTTTAGGAAGAGTTTTCTTTGTTATATTTTCATAGCTCTATGTGTTTTTGGGAAGAGATTTCCACTGCTCTACTCATGCCACCATCCTGGCTCTGCCCTCTCATTTTTTATTTAAAGTCTGCTCCTCAGTCCATTGCTACTCAGGGAGGACATTGCTGGTGGCTGATAACATGCTCTATTTACACTCAAACTAGATGTAAGTTTTAGAGCCAAGTGTTTATTCATTTCCATCAGGGAAAATCTTCAGGCAATGGGGGCTCACCTTGATCTTAAATTGTAATCACAAAATCAAAGCCCTACTATCATCTCAATGGCTCACTCAAACTCCAAACTTTAGAAGGTCTATTTGCCTTCATTACAAATGTGTGGGATGCACGGATGATCCCTTACAGGACTCCCTCCCATGGCCTTTTCTCTGATTTAAAACAAAGTGCAAAGGAAGAGAAAGCCAGTGCTTGCTGAAGCTCAGGACTTTGAAAACACCAATAATTTCCATTAACAATGATACTTAACTTTGATCTTTTAAGACCACTTAACAGATCTTATTTCTTAAATCAAAACCACAGATCAATCTTTCCAGACTGTCTTTGGAAAAGAACACCTACAGATCACACAGTAAAAGTAATGCTCAGTTCTATTAGTGGGTAGTAAACAGCCCCAAGGAAAATGAATCTTTCCATACATATAGTAGATGCTTTTCAAAGGAGTTTCATTTATTCCTTAGACTTTTTAAAGGAAGAGCTTTTTTGTTTTTGTAAAATTAACATGTTTACAGTAAAAAAATCAAACAATGCAGAAAAATATAAAGAAAAAAGTTAAAAAAAATAACACTGAAATCCCACAAGCCAAAGAAAATCCCATTGACATTTTGGAGGAATATATTTCTAGAAATGCTTTGCATTTATATGGGCCACAGTTTTGTATACTGCTTTTAGTTCCACTCAAAATTATTAATTACCATTTTATCGTGTATATTATTTTTAATATTAATAAGCATTTCATTTGATTGGTACATCATAGAATTTAACCAGCCAGTTTTCTCCTGATAGACAGGATCTTTCCAATATTTTTGCAATTATAAACAATAGTGCAATGATCATCCTCCTTATGGCTAACTCTGCACATATCTTTATATGTTTTCATGTAATACATTCCACGAAGTGAAACCAGCCGGTTGAGGGAATTTGTACTTTGTAAAATTCTTGACACAACTTCCACAAATACCTTTAAGAAAGGTATAGAATTACAATTCCATAGCAAAATACCTGAGTGTTTATTTCCTATATGGTAGCAGACATTGAATAGTAACATTCGTGTTTCTTTGCTAATTTGATAGGTGAAATGACACCTATTTTAATTAGCATTTCTTTAGTAAGAAAGTCTCACAATTTTTTATATATTTATGGTCAGTTCTTGCTCTTCTGTCATTAAAAACTTGGAGTATTTATTTATCAAGAATAGTAACCATTTGTCATATATATGCTGCATACAGTTTTCCCATTAGTTTTCAATTTTTGTTTTTATTTTGATTAAATACAATTAATTGTTCTCTTGCATTTTCCTTTAAACAATGAGGAAACTTGGGGATATTGGAAAAGTGGGGCAGATGGCATCCTTGATTGAAGATGCAGAAGAATCCATTCTGCAGTTACTCTGCCAGAGACTTTGAGGATATTTTAATACTATTTGCTTAAGTGTTTTCCGAAAGGAAAACCCAGTTGGGAAAACCGAAGTATAACATAAACTTACTTTTCATTGCTTCTTCCAAAGTTTTATGAATTGCTTAGGCCACTGGGGTTGTTTTGAGGGAAAATTTGGGTAGTTATAGCACCAGAGCTGCTGAAACAAACACATAATTGGTTGGGTTCTTTTAAACTATCACTTGACTTCTTTTTCTCCCCCTTCAGAAGGCTTCATGTCTAAAATCTGCATAAAGAGTAAATGTGCAGTCCTTTACATAAGGAATCATCTTAGTTTTAGTTTTATTTGACAATTAGCTGTTACAGGCAGAGAACCAAATTAAAAGTAAAACAACCTTGAAAAACATTATCCCAGTTTTTGGTGTGCTTGATTTATAACACTTAATGGAAAGTGGTGGTAAATAGGAAATCTTTATATATTTGGGCTCAAATTTCTTTCAGAATTATAAGGGAGATGTGTTGCCTATTCAAAAGAATGTTCTGCTTTCAAGAATCTTAACAATTTAATTTTCTAGAAGCACATGAATATTGTATAAATTTGTAGGGGGCCATTTGCCAGGGGCCAATATTCTTAGTGCTTTACAAGAATATATAGATCTCTACATCTTTATTTCTATGGTGAATTGACTTGATATGTATTGTGTCCCCCTGAAATTACCCCCTCTCCCCACCCTTTCCCCTAACCCAAGCCTTGAAAGAGTAACTTAGAAAATTTTTGAGTGGTCTGGGAGTTTCATGCCAGGAGAGGAATGATCCTTTGCATAAACACTTCAACCTCTTCTTGAAAAGAACCAGGTGAATATAAGGTATGGGTCACCCTAATTACATGGGAGTAAATGGTAGAGATTCTTCCTTCAGTCAATATAAAAGTAAAATTGTGCTCTCTGTTTTCAATCTTATTCATTTAAGAAAAAAACCTACTTTAAAAAATAATTTTACTTTTCAATAAGTAATCCATGCACATGGTAGAAAAATTTACTATGTACCAAACAGCATACACTGAGAGATGTCTCCTCCCCTTTCCCTGTACCACCCACTGTCCCTCCCAAAGGGCGACTATTATTGTCTGTGTATCCATCTAGGGATAGTCTATGTGTTCATACAATTAGGCATGTACACATACACATATTCTCTTTCCTACTTTAATCAGTTAAAAATTGTCTTTTGCTATTACAAACCAAAGCAGTAGTGAATGTTCTTATATACACACATTTTGCATGAGTATGGGTATACCAAGAAATGGAATTGATAGGTCACAGGGCTCACATATTTCTTGATTTGGAAAGATAATTAAGCTGTTTGATTAAGCACAACTATTTAGTAATTCTTATTTAATAAGATCCTGCTAAATTAAATTAGCAGTTTCTTGGTTGAAAGGGAACTCAAAGCTCCTTTCTGGAGCTGTCTCAACTAGGTACAAACTATAAGTCTCTGGATCATATGAAAAAGGTATCAGACTTGGAGATGGGAGGCCCATCAGTCACAAGCAAAGTTAAGGAAGACCCACAGGGCCTTGCAGATTCTGAAATAGTAAGCAACCTCACAGGGTCTGAAGTGCAACCTCCCTGGGCTGCCAATGTTGCACACCATAGGCACTGCTGCCTGCTGTTAATTAGGTAGAACCCTATAAAATTGTAGATGTTGGACCATTTTGACCTATAAATACTGCAATTTTCATTTTTATTTCATTTAGTAATTCAACTTACTTTAAGTTTATATTTTGGTATCTTAGGGAGAATTCCTTAGGGACTAGGGAAGATTCTACAGGGAAGCTGGGTTTTGGATCATGGGAAACAGAGAGGTAAGAGTGAGGGTCAGGAAAGTGGACAAGAGCAACACGAATCAAGGATATAGGACACTCCTGGGAATGAGCCTGAGCAGAAAGTGAAAGTGTGCCTCAAAGGACTGGTATCTCATTTCTACAAATTTTCGTGAAGTGAAGCTGATGTCTCAGTTCCCTGTGTGGAGCAGAAAACTGCAAAGCAGAAACTGGGAGCTCATTTCCCCAGATATGTGTGCATCTGGATTAAGGTTTTAATCTCACAACAGAAGCTGATAGGGATTGAAATTTGGGGCCATTTTGGGATTTGCTACTGAGAACTTCAGTTCAATGTTTTGGTCAATATCTGCCCTTCCAGCATAGACTTCAAAGTGGACCTAGAGTTCATTATTTTAATGGTTGCTAAGGGGATGATGATAGGGTTTTTTCCCACACTTGAAGAAGTGTCATCCTGGAGCACTCAGATAAATAAATATTGAAGGAAAGTGGGTTTCCTTTTAAAATTATAAATGCAATATAACAATGTTAGAGAGAGTTTGGAAACACAGGGGAAAACCCCACCTATAAATCACCACGCTATCAAAACAGCTCTGCACATTTATGTGATTCTTCCTACTCCTTGGCAGTTTGCTTTCATAGATTTATACCATTGCAATAACAAGTTTCTCTTACATCTCAGTTTTGCTAATTGTCTTTCTAAAGGGCTGTATACTATTCCCTTGAAAGGTTGTACTATAACTTGCCTTTTTATTGCCCCATTCTCAGACGTTTCAGGTTGTTTCCAATATCTTGGTATTAGAGAAAAGTGCCTTTTTGACCTCTAGTTCCGAAAAGACTTCCATACACACTTTATTTTTTTTCTTATTAAAGTAAATGATTCTGTTACATGGCTTCTCTCTGTCAACAGAGAAATCTACTTCCTCATTTTACTAATAGGGGATATACTCTGCATCCCAAAGCACTTAGAGTTGTACCTGGTAAGTAAAAAGTGCTATATTAATGTAAATGACTGTATTTACTAGTCAATGTCTTTCATCACCAAGGTTAGAAAAAGACCTGCAAATAAAGAAGTTGTGGGGAAAGTACTGAATCGCCATAGAGATTTAAGATCAATAAATGGGGAGGAGCCACAGGAGGCTGGCAGCAAAGCAATGGCCCAAATTACGCCACAAGAAACCTGTCTGTTTCTGAATGCCTCTAGTGGCACTGCTGCCACCAGGGCCCTTGGGCCTGGCTGCCAGCTCTCCGTTCCCAGGAAGAATTCGAGGCTGCCCTTGCCTGCTACTTAAGATTCAAAGATCAGGGTGGGGAAGAGAGCTGGGCCTGGGTCAGGGGCCTCTGTTGTGGGAGAGAGCACCCTTCAGCCGAGCAAGGCTCTGACGATGGAGTGAGTACCCCAGGCAGGCAGGTTATTCAAGGGCTGGGAGCCAATTGGCAAGTAACATCGTTTGCGGCGATTCCTCCTCTGAAATATGGCTGTTTATAAAAGAGATTTTAACTCAGCTCATTGTTAGAAAGCATAAGGGGTTCTGGGACAAACAGCAAATTCTCTAAAGTGACAAAAATGTGCATGGAAAATCTTTTGTTGCCATTTCTTCCCCCTCTAAAAGAGCTCTTGAATAAGATCCTCTGCTTTGGGGAAGCCTTCTTTAACCCTATGAACAGCTTGGGTGCCCTGTAACATGCACCCATAGTATCCTGTCTTTCTTATGATGTTATAACTGTCAGGCTATAAGTTCCATGAGTGGGGGAACCCCAATTACGCTCGGCATGGTTTCCCTAGCGCCTGACAGAGACAAGGCTGTAAACATAGAATAAACTGAATGAAAGAATGAATGAATGTTAGCTTTGCCTATGTTTACATTAAACATGCCCGTAAACATGTAGATTATTTAAAAAATTTTTTTGAAATAATTTTAGGTTTACAAAAGAGTTGCAAAGATAGTGGAGAGTTCTTGCATTCTTTCAACCAGCTTCCTCCAACATTAATACCTTACATAGCTATAGCACATTTATTAAAACTAAGAAATTAATATTGATACCAGTAAGTAAACTACAGACTTTAATCAGATTTTACCAGTTTTCCATCCATGTCCTTTGTCTGTTTTAGGATCCATCCCAGCATGTCACGTTACATTTAATTAGTGTATCTTCCCGATCTCCTCTTATCCATGACTTTTTTTCTCTTTTCTCTTTCCTTGTCTTCCATGACCTTGACACTATTGAGAAGTCAGGGTCAGCTATTTCATAGAATAGCCCTCAATTTCATGTTTTTTCATGATTTCTGGAGTTAATGAATTTGAGGAAAGTATATCACAGAGGTGATATGCCCTTCTTATCCCATCATATTAAGGGATATAAAATGTTGATATATCTTATTACAGTGATACTAAACTTGATCCCTTAGTTAAGATGCTGTCTACCAGATTTTGTCATGTGAAATCACAATTTTTCCCTTTCCATACTCTATTCCATCGAGACAAGTCACTAAGATGAATTCATATTCAAGTGGAGGGGAATGAAGTTCCACCTATAGGAGACACAAAATAGTTTGTGGACATGTTTTAAAACAACCAAAGCAGCTTATTGGGGGAGCTTCTTTGAGTTTATGCTACTAATATGTTTCTCTTTAAAGTTTCACTGATTTTAGCTCTCATCAGGGATCTTGCCTGTCCTGTACAATTATGATTATGGTGTTCATGGATTCCTTTTTTGTACCAAGAATGCAAGGTCTTGCTCATAACTGAAAACATTGTTCCTGTGACAAAGAGTATTCATCCTAGAGGATGAAAATGAGGGTTTTTTTTTTTTGGCTTTTTCCTTTTTCTAGCCTGAACTTTGAGCCAAACTGTAGCCCTTAATTTACATGGACAGTTCTCAGTTTTCGGCTGATACATATAAATACATACATTTATTTTTTGAGTTTCCATCAAATTGTATTTTGCAAAAACAAAACAAAATAGCCCATGAGCTGTGGTTTGCTGACCCTGTTCTAGCATATATGCTCAAGTGGAATTGCTGGGCCACAGGTATCCAAATGTTCCCTTTTGGAAATGGATTGTTTTCCCAAGACACTGCATCAAATAAACATGACTCAGAAATGTCTTAACATAGAAGTGATATGTTCAGAACTTAGTGTTTTTCTACAATGGTATGAGATATATTTTTTATGAAAATTAAGAGAGTTAAAGGAAGCAGAAGATGTACTGTCTACAGAGTGGGGTGATTAAATACTTAGGCAGAACTTAACAAAACCCAAAGAAGTTTGTGGTGATTTCAGTTTCATCAGCAAATCTCCTAACTTTTAGAATCTTAGATACTGCTTAAAATACAAAGTCCTATACTTCATCCATGCTTTCTCTGGCATTGTGGAGTTCATAGTCAATTCTCCCAGGAGAGACCATTATGATGAGAGAATGGAGGGGTATGAACTTTACAAATGGTAAAGCCTCTAGAAACATAAGAGGTTGGTATTATTATTATTTATTATTATTATTATTTCTATTGAAGTAGCATTGATATACAATCTTATATTGGTTTCAAGTATACAACACAGTGGTTCAACAGTTACCCATGTTATTAAATCCTCACCCCCACTAGTGCAGTTACTATCTGTCAGCATGGGAAGATATTATAAGAATCATTGGTCATATTCTCCATGCTGTACTACTATCCCTGTGACCAACTTATATTATAATTGAGAATTTTTGTGCCCTTTTACTGCCCTCCCCAGCCACCCACACCAAACCCTCCTGCATGGTAACCATGAGTCACCTCTCAGTATCTATGAGTCTACCGCTATTTTGTTTGTTTTGTTTTCTTTTTGGATTCCACAAATAAATGAAATCATATGGTATTTGTCTTTCCCCCCCCTGGCTTATTTCACTGAGCATAATGACCTCTATGTCCATCAATGTTGTCACAAATGGCAGGATTCATTTCTTTTTCATGGCTGAATAATATTCCATTGTGGATATGTACTACATCTTCTTTATTCATCTATTGATGGACATTTAGGCTGCTTCCCTATCTTGGCTATTGTAAGTAATGCAGCAATAAACACAGAGGTGCATATATCTTTTCGAATCAGGGCTTTTGCTTCCTTTGGGTAAATTCCTAGAAATGGAATTACTGGGTCAAATGGTATTTCTATTTTTCATATTTTGAGGAACCTCCATACTGCTTTCCACAGTGGTTGTACCAATTTACATTCCCACCAGCAGTGTAGAAGGGTTCCCTTTTCCCCACATCCTCACCAACACTTGTTATTTCTTGTCTTTTGGGCAGTGGCCATTCTGACTGGTGTGAGATGATAGCTCATTGTGGTTTGGGTTTGCATCTCAGGTTGGTATTATTATTATTCCAATTGCTCAATACAAAAAAGCAAAAAACTTGGCAGCAAAACATTGCCTTGTTTCATGGAACAAAAGTGGAGAATAACTTTGTCTCCATCTGCTAAGGACACCAGAAACAGGCTGACTCATAACTGAGTATGTAATCTCCATGGGAAGTAGGATGGAATGAGGTAGAAGCCACATCAGAAAGAATCCTGAGTTTTGTATTTTAAAAAATGGCAGGGGCTCTGGAAGAGATTCAAAATCAAGAGAAAAAAAATACAGAGGTATCTGAACACTGAAAAAGACTATTAAATATTCAGAGGATGAAAAACATGCAGTTAGGAAACCATTCAAAGGATCAGGAGAAAGCTGTTTTGTGACCAAAAATTAAAAAAACACCCCCACCTCCACCTATCCCCCACCCTTAACAAATATTTCCTAATAGTACCATGGTACCTTGACTCTTGACTCTTAGGTGCAACTTGCATTCCAGATGACTTATAAAGCCATGATTTCTTGGTCCCTGAGCTAGTGAGCTTGGGAGCAGTTCAATGAGACAGTGTGGTCCATGGGTCCTGAGTCATTACTCTACCTGGAAACATTATGACAGCTGCTGAATCATGGAGGGAGCCAGGAGGAAATGATGCTGATTTATAGAGGGAGATGAATTGTTTCTCAATGAAAACATAATTGTGCTTCTTCCAGGCTCAGACATCTATAGGAAACGAGATCAGTTTTTACTGACAATTTAACAGAGACCAAAGATTTGGAAAAGGGAGCATTGCCTTGCAATTTCCTTAAGACCTGGTAATTTTTGTTAAAGTCTTCACTATAATTCTATTAATATACTGCCTGTGAGATAAGTGGTACAAACTTCTCCTTTACAGTTCATACTCTCCATAATCTCAGTAAAGCGGTGCTCTGGTGGTCAGTGTGATGTACAGTGTACAAGTAATATATCTTTAAAGGAATAGTTTTATACTTTATAAAGAATCATAATGCCTACATATGTATATATGTATATATGATATGATATGCCTACTTTCATTTGCTCTTTGTAATAACCAGGTGTTTTGCACATTTTAAAATATGCATATTTAAAAGAGGAAACAGAGACTCAGAGACTTTAAGTAACTTAGGCAAAGTTAACCGGCTAGTAACAGGGCTGATAACCAAAGATTAGAGCATGGCCCCTAATCCAGTGTTTCTTCTGGCTCGGCTCCTCTGGATAGAGAATCTTGTGCTGCTAGCCTTCTGTGACCCATTGAACAATGAAAGAAGTACATGCATCAAAGAGTTTGGCAGGATCAATCAAAAACAATTCTGTTTTCTCTACATTAAGCATCAAAAAACTAAAAGCCACAAAGACTTGAATCTCATACAAAAGGTGTGACCTCTTTAAGGTAGAGCCCCCCAGGAAGACACTCTCAGCTCTGGGTGGCAGACACATGAATAAATAGTCAAACCCCATCATAAGAATAATTCGCCCAGGACTGGAATAGAAGGCTGCTCAGAGAAAGTGGGCAAAAGGCTCCAAAAGACCTGAGAGTCCACAGATTCCAAGGCAGATCAGGGAGGGCCTTGTGTGGGGCACAAAGCCTTGGGAGGAGATTTAAAGCAGCAGAGAATATAATTACCTGAGTACAAAATGCAATTTATCTGCTCCAAAAGGGCACATTCTTTGGTTATAAAAGGGCATATTGTAATAAACAGCAAATGGAGTTCATTAGAATAAATGGATATTCTCGAGCCAAGGGTTAAAGATGGCGGTGTGAGAGGTGAGACAGAAGCTTCCTCCTAAAACTGCATATTATATGAAAATATAATTTATACAATGAATCCTGAAAGAGCAACAGGAAAGAGGACTGTATCAAACTGCATATACTTGGAGAAAAGAAAAATCTCACAGAACAGGGTAACATACCAAAGCTGTGGCCCGGCCGGACCTAAGCCCTTCTCCCACCTCAGCTCACCAGCAGGAGGAAGAGAAATGAAGGGGGGAGGGAGTGGAGGCCTGGGACTGCTGAATACCTAACTCTGGAGATCTGCTCTGGGAGCACAAACCTACATTTCATGGTGCTTGTATGGTACTCTCGTGATTAAGGGGTTGGAAAGCTAAGACAGGCAGAATTCCTGGAGAGACTGAGATTACAGCCACTTGTGGAAAGCAGGGATCCATACCTGGCTGCTTTGGGACAAAAGAAAGGTGGGTAGTCTGAGAGACTTCCTAACAGCAAGAGGGCTGCTAAAGGGGCAAGGTTACTGCTCAGGAGCGAGGATAAGCAGACAAAATTGTCTGGGTGCACTCTGTGCAGCAGGTTGGGAGCATTCATGATCTTCATGCTCCAGCTCCCTGGCTGGCTACACAGCTCCAAGGATCCCCTCCGTGATACGCAGCCTACTGTGCCTTTCTGCCGTCAGCCCCACCTGGTTCACAAACCAGCAAACCCTACCTGGTGTTAGGCAAGAAAGAGGGAAGACCTGTCTACAGCAACTACAAATGCAAAGCATAGAGGCTTATACCTGTGTGCTCGGCCCACTGGTTCAGGGAGTGGAGGCAGGCATAGCAGCCAGGAAGCAGGAAATAGCTCTTTTCTCCCCCCAGTACCACTCCCCTGCGACCCCCAACATTGCTTCAGGGGCTGAGCAGCTCCAAAGAGTAGAGCTTCTGGGCACTAGAGGGTGCCATATACAAATATGAAACACCAAAGGAACCTAGTTCAAAGTAAAATTATTAATACAACTCCTGAGAAAGATATAAATGACATTGACCTCATGAATCTTCCTGAAAGGGATTTCAAAATAAAAATCATTAACATGCTCATGGAGGTACAGAAAAATATTCAAGAACTCAGGAATGAATTCTGGTTGGAGATCCAATCACTGAAGAGCACAATGGAGGATATTAAAATCAGATTAGATAGGGTGGAAGAGACGATAAATGAAATAGAAACCAGAGAAGAGGAATACAAAGAAGCTGAGGTGCAGAGAGAAAAAAGGATCTCTAAGAATGAAAGAATACTGAGAGAACTGTGTGACCAATCCAAATGGAACAATATTCACATTATAGGGATACCAGAAGAAGAGAGAGAGAAAAAGGGATAGAAAGTGTCTTTGAGGAGGTAATTGCTAAAAACTTCCCCCAATCTGGGGAAGGACATAGTTTCTCAGGCCATGGAGGTGCACAGATCTCCCAACACAAGAGACCCAAGAAAGACAACACCAAGACATATAGTAATTAAAATGGCAAAGATCAAGGATAAGGAAAGACTACTAAAAGCAGCCAGAGAGAGAAATAAGATCACATACAAAGGGAAGTCCATCAGGCTATTATCAGACTTCTCAGCAGAAACCTTACAGGCCAGAGGGAGTGGCATGATGTATTTAATGCAGTGAAGCAGAAGGGCCTTGAACCAAGAATACTTTTTCCGGGCAAGATTATCATTTAAATTTGAAGGAGGGATTAAACAATTTCCAGATGAGCAAAAGCTGAGAGAATTTCTCTCCCACAGACCATCTCTACAGTCTATTTTGGAGGGACTGCTATAGATGGAAGTGTTCCTAAGGTTTAATAGCTGTCAACAGAGGTAATAAAACCACAGTAAAGAAAGTAGAACAGTTCATTACTAAGCAAATGCAAAATTAAATCAACTATCCCCAAAGTCAGTCAAGGGATAGACAAAGAGTACAGAATATGATACATAATATAAAAAGAATGGAGGAGGAAGGAAAAGGAGGAGAAAAAAAAGAACCTTTAGATTGTGTTGTAATAACATATTGAGTTAAGTTGGACTCTTAGATAGTAAGGAAGTTAACCTTGAACCTTTGGCAACCATGAATCTAAAGCCTGCAATGTCAATAAGTACACATCTATCGATAATCACCCTAAATGTAAATGGACTGATTGCACCAATCAAAAGACATAGAGTCACTGAATGGATAAAAAAAATACCAATTTATGTGCTGCCTGTAGGACTCACTTTAAACCCAAAGTCATACACAGACTAAAAGTGAAGGGATGGAAAAAGATATTTCATTCAACTAATAGGGAGAAAAAAGCAGGAGTTTGCTGTACTTGTATCAGACAGAATAAACTTAAAAACAAATAAAGTCACAAGAGACAAAGAAGGACATTACATAATGATAAAAGGGCAATACAACAAGAAGATATAACCATTATAAATAACTATGTGCCCAACACAGGAGCACCTACATATGTGAAACAAATAATAACAGAATAGAAAGGGGAAATAGAATGCAATGCATTCATTCTAGGAGATTTCAACACCCAACTCACTCCAAAGGACAGATCAGCCAGACAGAAAATAAGTAACGAAACAGAGGCACTGAACAACACATTAGAACAGATGGACCCAGCAGACATCTACAGAACTCTACAACCAAAAACAGCAGAATACACATTCTTCTCAAGTGCACATGGAACATTTTTAAGAATAGATCATATACTAGGCCACAAAAAGAGCCTCAGTAAATTCAAAAAGATTGAAATTGTACCAACCAGTTTCCCAGACCACAAAGGTATGAAACTAGAAATAAATTATGCAAAGAAAAATAAAAAGCCCACAAACATATGGAGGCTTAACAACATGCTCTGAAATAACCAATGGATCAATGAGCAAATAAAAACAGAGATCAAGCAATATATGGAGACAAATGACAACAATAATTCAACACTATAAAATCTGTGGGATGCAGTGAAGGCCATGTTAAGAGGAAAATATATTGCAAAACAGGCCTACCTCGGGAAAGAACAATCCCATATGAACACTCTAAAATCACAATTAATGAAACCAGGAAAAGAAGAACAAATGAGGCCCAAAGTCAGTAGAAGGAGGGACATAATAAAGATTAGAGCATAAGTAAATAAAGCCAAGAAGAATAAAACAATAGAATCAATGAAAGCAACAGCTGGTTCTTTGAGAAAGTAAACAAAATAGATCAACCCCTAGCCAGACTTATCAAGAAAAAAAAGAGAGTCTACTCACATAAACAGAATCAGAAATGAGAATGGAAAAATCACTACGGACATCACAGAAATACAAAGAATTATTAGAGAATACTATGAAAATTTATATGCTAACAAACTGGATAACCTAGAAGAAATGGACAACTTTCTAGAAAAATACAACCATCCAAGGCTGACCCAAGAAGAAACAGAAAATCTGAACAGAGTAATTACCAGAAACAAAATTGAACTGGTAATAAAAAACCTACCTAAGAACAAAACTCCTGGACAAGATGGCTTCACCACTGAATTTTACCAAACATTTAGTGAAGACCTAATAGCCACCCTCCTTAAAGTTTTCCAAAGGGTAGAAAAGGAGGAAATACTTCCAAACTCATTCTGTGAGGCCAATGTCACTCTAATACCAAAATCAGGCAAAGACACCACTAGAAAAGAAAATTACAGACCAATATTCCTGATGAACATAGACACAAAAATACTCAACAAAATATTAGCAAACCGAATTCAAAAATATATCAAAAAGATCATCCATCATGATCAAGTAGGATTTATTTCAGGGATCCAAGAATAGTACAACTTTTGAAAATCCATCAACATCATCCACCACATCAACATAAAGAAGGACAAAATCCACATGATCATCTCCATAGATGCTGTAAAAGCATTCAACAAAATTCAACATCCATTCATGATAAAAACTCTCAACAAAATGGGTATAGAGGGCAAGTACCTCAACATAATAAAGGCCATATATGATAAACCCACCGCCAACATTATACTTAACAGCAGAAGCTGAAACCTTTTCCTTTAAGATTGGGAACAAGACAAGGATGCCCACTCTCCCCACTTCTATTCAACATAGTTCTGGAGGTCCTAGCCACGGCAATCAGACAACACAAAGAAATAAAAGGCATCCAGATTGGCAAGGAAGTAGTTAAACAATCCCTGTTTGCAGATGACATGATACTGTGCAAAGAAACCCTAAAGAATCCATTCCAAAACTATTAGATCTAATATGTGAATTCAGCAAAGTTGCAGGATAAAAAATTAATATGCAAAAATATGTGGCATTCCTATACACTCACAATGAACTAACAGAAAGAGAAATCAGGAGAACAATTCCATTCACAATTGCATCAAAAGAATAAAAAACCTAGGAATAAACCTAACCAAGGAACTGAAAACCTGTACTCTGAAAACTACAAGACACTCATGAGAGAAATTAAAGAAGATACCAATAAATGGAAACACATCCTGTGCTCATGGATAGGAAGAATTTATATTGTCAAAATGGCCATCCTGCCTAAAGCAATCTACAGATTCAATGCAATTCCTATCAAAATATCAACAGCATTCTTCATAAACTAGAGAAAATCATTCTAAAATTCATATGGAACCATAAAAGACCCAGAATAGCCAAAGCAATCCTGAGAAAGAAGAATAAAGCTGGGGGATTATGCTCCCCAACTTCAGGTTCTACTACAAAGCCATGGTAATCAAGATAATTTGGTACTGGCACAAGAACAGACCCATAGACCAGTGGAACAGACTAGAGAGCCCTGATATAAACCCAGTCATATATGGTTAATTAATATATGATAAAGGAGCCATGGACATACGGGGAAATAACAGCCTCTTCAACAGCTGGTGTTGGCAAAACTGGACAGCTACATGGAAGAGAATGAAACTGGATTATTGTTTAACCCCATACACAGAAGTAAACTTGAAATGGATCAAAGACCTGAATATAAGTCATGAAACCATAAAACTGTTAGAAAATAAGCATGAGCAACTTCTTCCTCAATACATCTCCTTGAGCAAGGGAAACAAAAGCAAAAATGAACTCATGGGACTACATGAAACTAAAAAGTTTCTGTACAGAAAAAGACACCATCAACAGAACAAAAAGGCATCCTACAGTATGGGAGAATATATTTGTAAATGACATATCTGACAAGGGGTTAACATCCAAAATATATAAAGAACTCACACGTCTCAACACCCAAAAAGCAAATAAGCCAATTAACAAATGGGCAGAGTATATGAAGGGACAGTTCTCCAAAAGAAGAAATTCAGATGGCCAACAGACACATGAAAAGATCCTTCACATCACTAGTCATCAGGGAAATGCAAATTAAAACCACAATGAGGTATCACCTCACACCAGTAAGGATGGCCAGCATCGAAAAGACTAAGAACAACAAATGCTGGCGAGGATGCAAGAAAGGGGAATCCTCCTACACTGCTGGTGGGAATGTAAGCTAGTTCAGCCATCGTGGAAAGCAATATGGAGGTTCCTCAGCAAACTGAAAAGAGAAATGCCATTTGACCCTGGAATCCCACTCCTTGGAATTTACCCAAAGAATACAACTTCTCAGATTCAAAAAGACACATGCAACCCTATGTCTAGCGCAGCAGTATTTGCAATATCCAAGAAATGGAAGCAACCTAAGTGTCCATCAGAAGATGAATGGATAAAGAAGAGGTGGTACATATATACAATGCAATACTATTTAGCCATAAGAAAGAAGCAAATACTACCATTTGCAACAACATGGATGTAGCTGGAGGATATTATGCTTAGTGAAATAAGCCAGGCAGAGAAAGACAAGTGCCAAATGCTTCCCCTCATTTGTGGAATATAACAACGAAGCAAAACTGAAGGAACAAAATAGCAGCAGACTCACAGACTCCAAGAAGGGACTAGTGGTTACCAAAGGGGAGGGGTGTGGGAGGGTGGGTGGAGAGGAAGAGAGAAGGGGATTGAGGGTTTTTATGTTTAGTACACATGGTGTGGGGTGTCACGGGGAAAACAGTGTAGCACAGAGAAGGCAAACAGTGAATCTGTGGCATCTTACTACATGGAGGGACAGTGACTGCATTGGAGTATGGGTGGGGACTTGATAATATGGGTAAATGTAGTAACCACATTGTTTTCTCATGTGAGACCTACATAAGAGTGTATATCAATAATATCTTGTAAAAAACTTAAAAAAAAGAAAGAAAGAAATGCTGGCAGCCATCAGAAGCTAGACGAGGCAAGGAACAGATTCTCCCCTAAGGCCTCCAGAGAGTTTACAGCCTGCCAGGAACTTGATTTAAAAAAAAATTAATAAATAAATGGATTTTCTCATCCTTGTAGTAGATTTTAACATCCAAATGTTGGAACCTGGGCAATAACTTTTTTCAATTTTCTATATATTTTTACAATATATATGTTATGAATTTTGTGTTGATGTTGGATAGAATATTTGTTCAAGGCACCAATTTCATTATAATGAAGCTTGAAGCCTGAAGTTGATTGTAGGAGAAATAATGACAGGATTTACACAGTGCCAATCAGAACAGCCCTTGTTAAGCATAGACTTGGTGGACAGTGAATGATATAATCAAATCCCAGTAACTACTTATATTCATACATTCAGTGTTCGCAGTGCTGGTTTTCCAAGTATTTCTGAACATATAAAATAACTTTTAGTTGTTGAATGACTTTATTGAAGATGAGGCCAAGATACCAATAAGGCTCATGATTGTGAAAGCGTGTGAACATTTAATATTCCATGTGAATGAATAAACTACTCCTCAGTGGTCAGCTGAGTTCCACGTGTCTGGACAATAATCCTGGGGCCTGAAATTCAGTTGGTATCTCACCCTCAGCCATATGTCTGAGTAACTTTTGCCCACTGCACCTGGCTTTAGATTACTTTCCTTTAGGGAGTTACCATTCCCTAGGAGATTGCCAGAGAAATTCATGAGTTCCAGTCCTAGGCTGGCAAACTCTCTGGGCTTCCTGAGGCAGCAGAAGAGGTGAGGCAGGCTAACTCCTCAGTTAGGATTCATGGAGTGCTCAGGTTCCCCTCCCCACCAGACTAGGAGATCTTGGAACCAATGACATTGCTTCTGAGTCCTTGCTTCCTCCTTTGCACAAAACCGTCCTTTAAATACTGAAGAGTGGAAGAACTTATCAGAGGAAAATGTAACACTGAATATTGCTGAGAAATTAGAGTAGTTCTCAGTAGATGAGAAGATGAGAATTTCAATATATAGGCAAAACGCATCCTATAACACTCATGTTTTTTCTTTCTGCGCCTTCTTTGAGTACCCAGCACTGGAATTTATTGAGTGTTTGTGGTGTGCCCTAAGTGAGGGGTAAGGTGGGCCTTGGGACCTCTCCTCAAAACTGAGCTCCATGGAACACTTGCTCCTCAGCAATCCTGGGGACATTCTGTGCAGAATTGCACAGTGTCCTGTGGTGTGAAACCACTCACATTACCAATTTGTTCTAAAGTGACATTGAGGGCAAACACACTCCACACTGCTGGCTTACGTGCATTTCGAAGGAGGGAAATGGGGCTCAAATGTAAAGGTTCTCATTAAATCCAGTATTATAAAGAGAAATCCAGAAAAACTCATTTTCAGCAAGGTTTCACATTAGGTTTCTCTCCCCTGTTTCCTTAGACTTGGTCAAATAAATTTCAGAAAACTTGGAGATATTTTTACCTGTCACCCTAAAATAGTAGAACATCGTTTTTCTCCTTTTCCTTTGCAAATAATGACTGGATGAGTTAGTTGTGTTTCTAATCAGCTCTGATTCTGTATTTTCTGCAGCATAAAGAAAAACATCTCATTCCTCTTATAGAAATGCAGTCCCCTGAGGTTGGCCCTTAAAAGCTGTTCTGATCCCTGGAAATCATGGCTGCCACATTGCCCAACTCCCAAATTACCATTACGCATTTCCTCTCGGACAGGGAATTCTAGAATCATCCCTCCTGACTCATAATAAAGCCATTTATTTCTCCCTGAAATAGAAGATTCATTCATTTTTTCTTTGTTTCTTCTTGGCAATTATCTCTATTACTACCCATAATCTACTCAATCTTTTTTTGATAACATCCTGTGATTAAAGCCAATTGGCTCATGCTGACAGCTAAAGGAAAGTTAATCAGACACAGAGTATCATCCTTGGATTAAATAAGGCCAACTTTCAGAGGCCTGTGCTTCAGAGCATTTTGGTGGGGAAAGGTGGATGTTGACTCAGTAGTAATATTCAGTGAAAAAAAAAAAAGTCAATGTTCAAAATTGAGCTGAGTAACATGGTCACTCCTGATGGTAGATCAAGGACAGATCTGCCTGCAAATGAGGTCAAAGGATGTTTTGTTCATTTTCAAATATTGTCCCCATTATTATACTGGACAACATTTCAGTAGATGAGGAACTGGGGAATCTTAATAATAATGATAATAATAATAGTAATAATAACAGTAGTAGCCACCTCTGATTTAGCTGAGTCACTTGCATTTATTAACTCAATTCTTTCCATAACCCTCTAATAATGGAATTATTACCCTTCCTTCATTGTGAGGCTACATGATTTGTTGAAGGTCACCCAGCTAGTGAGTAGCAGAACAAGGATTTGAACTTGGATATGAACACCTAAGTTATTTTCTGCTCATTACTGTGCCTGACATTGGTAGGGAGGGAATATGAGAAGCACAGACTCTGTTCTTGCCCTTGAATTAACAGTCTGGCTTAGGATAGATAAAATACACTGGGAAATCTTAAAGAGCAATGGACAATCATATACAATTAAATCCCCTCAGTACTTAATCATCTTTAATTAATACATATCTAGTTAATTTTTTTTTAGATAGTTCCTGTTCAGATTACTAGTGTGGCTTCTGTCTCCTGATTGGATCAATAGCAATGGTCCCATAGGAGCTCTGAAATGATGTGAGGCAGAATAGGGGGGCAGTGTTTGAAGCCTGGAGCCCCTGTTCATTAGCTATAAAGCCTGGGGCGACTCACTTACTCTCTCAGCCAGTTTCTGCATCTAAGAGATGTGGATAATACCTACCTGTGGGTAAAATTGCAATATTTCCAGAATCTCTCACCTGGCCTTAGTACATCTCCTTATCAATAGGTGTTTTCAAGGGGTGGAGAGAAGTAGTCCATCTTCATATCAATAGACAATTATAAGGGACAGCAGGGCATATCTGGACCAGAGAGGTTGGGTGGGGCTCCTCCTTCTGCAGCCGAGTTGTGAGAGACACAGGATAGCAGGAGTGGACAACTGCTTGTTAAAAATAAATGGGTTTCTCCCACTTTATTTCTCCCTTTGACTGATTTCAGTTTCAAAGGTATTTTGCTCTGGGATTTCCCCCCCCCCAGAGTTACACTATCTCAAAGAAGTGTTGGGGACAAAAGAAAGGAAAAAAGGAAGAGGGATGGAGGAAGGAAGGAAGGTGTGAGTAAAATTGTAATATTTCCAGAATATCTCGCCTGGCTTTAGTACATCTGCATATCAATAGGCATTTAGAGGTGGAAAGAAGTATGGCTTTAGTGCATTTGCATATCCTCAGGGGTGGAGAGAAGTTCATCTCCCTGTCAGTGGATAATTACCTGGGAAGGAGGGCTTATCTGTACCGGAGAGGTGAGGGAAAGGCCGGTTTTGTTTCTGCTGGAGCAGGAAAGAGAGAAGACCCTGGACTGCAGTTTGTAAGCAATGAACGGATTTTAAACTTTTTTTCTCCCTTTGACTGATTTAGGTTTTTAGAGATATTTTGCCCTGGGATTTCCTTTCCCCGGACTTATAGGAGGGAGGGAGGCAGAAAGTGTTGGCATACAAGGTCTCCTGTAAAAACAACATCAGTAGCGATAGGAAGACTCAGACACAGTGCTCTTAAAATTCAAATCTGTCACAAATAAGATGCATGCCACCACCCCTTGTTTTTAGGGCAAACCTTTTTACTCAGGCTGGCTTTTGGACTGGCAAACTTGGCCTATTATTTCACCTCCTGCATGTCTTCTTTAAAATGCTAACTACCATGTGATGGGGCACTTTGTCAATGCAGTACCATTTTGTGAGGGCTTTAGTATTTCTGACCAGATAATCAGTTTCTGAAGGGAAGGATTGACAGATCTTATTGCTTGGTTCTTAGCTCTCCTTGATGCCAATAATGGTGCCTTGTGCACATCAATTCACAGGCAGTGAGTGACTTTTATTAATTGTGTGCTTTTCTGGTTAAGGGCCCCTTTCTCAAATATCTCCCCCATTAAGGTGCTATAGTGGGTAAACTCCACCACTTTCATGTTTTTGTGTAAGTACTACTCCCTTTTGATATTCTTTTAAAAATGGGCTTATAACTCTAAGGTCTAACACACAAAACTGCTATTAATCATTCACAACTAAGCACAAATTCATCTCATCTAACAGGTAATTTTGAAACATGAAATGACCAAGCAGCATGAAACACCTGAGGAGAAAGAATATGTTGAAAATTAGGACTGAAGCTGAAGAGAAGGAACAGACATTAGAAGAATATAAGTTTTCTAATTCTCATGAGAGCCGGCACTGCACATTGGATATGCACAATAAATATTCTCTTATTTCACAGATCTAGGCAGTATTGTAGATTTAGAGATGATGTAATACAGAGGTTTAAATTGTAATCTCTGAAATTAGCTCAATCTACGTTTGAGTTTCAGCTCTGTTGTTAACTAGCTGTATGACATTAGGCAAATAATTTTACCTATCTGATTCCCTGTGTCCTCATCTATGAAATAGGGAGGATGATAATGGTCCCTTTAAAATTTCAGCAAGGATTTAAAGAGATAATGCATGTATGTGTTTAGCAGAGAACCTACCGTGCAGTAAATGCCATTAGCTATTTTTGCTGTTACTAATATTATCACCCAGATTAAGGCCATTGGAAAAAATAATCTCTTGGTATACTGAATCCCATGACAATTACAGGATACAAACTACAGCCTATAATGACAGTAGTAGATTTGGAAATTTTCCCTAGAAATACTGATTAGGTCTCTAAAATATTTTTTAAATAAACTTTTTTATTTTGGAATAACTAAAAAATGTACCTGAAACTTGCAAAATAGTATAGAGAATTCCATAATGTTTCCATCTTTCACCAGAATCCTATAATGTTAACACACTGAAAATATTTTCTAAATGTGTTTGTATATAACAAAATTCTCCTTACTTTAAATGAGCTAGTTGTTTTCTTTTGTCCATGTTCCTTTCTAATTCTTGTTTATGGATACCTAGTATGGTGGATGGAATGGTCATTCTCATCTCTTCACTATTAATATTTTTAACATCCACAGTCTTGTGGATATATCTTGTGGATATATCTTGTGGATATATCATTATATAATATAAGCATGAATATTTGTACCATCTACAAAGGATGTGGAGTGGGGTTCTGGTATCATTTTCTTTTCATGGAGTCCTTGGTTCAGATCACTGGTTCTCAGTCTTGGCTACACAGAGATCATCTCATGCCAAAATCCCACCCACAGAAATAATAATTTAATCATGTGGGTTTGTTTTTAGGCACCTAAGGTGGTTCTGATGTGCAGCCACTTGAGAACCACTGCTTTCTGGTATATTTTGGAATTCTAAAAGTGTAGTTTCACACCCAGTTTCTCTTCTTGGCAGGTTGTTTCAACAGGCCCATCCATGTCCACATGCAGTGCTGATGGCCCTGTCATTGACAAGGCTTAGCAACTGTAATGTTGCCTGCACTAGATGAAATCTTCAAGTAATGCTGCAAAAGTTGAAAAACAGGAAGTGTAGTCTGTTTGGAAATTGACACCCTCCTGGAAGAGGAGGAAATTATGGTATAAAAAAAGAGCTGAGTAATGCAAACATGTGGTACATTTATTCTATGAACTCTCACTTACACTGTTCTAAATGTGGTCTATGTAGTCCTCACTTCCTGTTTCGCCTATGCATTATGGCTTTCAACTTCCTTGAGGAAGTATTTCTGGGGAAGATAAAAGGCAGTCTATTGTCCCTGTCATAGGGAAACCTCTCACCTGCTCAGATACCTGCCCAGGTGAGAGGATGTGGTTTAGCAAAAGACCTAGTGAATGAGGTCATGCACCCCCTTTTAATGTATCATGTGAAATCACCCCAAGGAAGGAACTAGTAGGAATGTGTGAGCATGCATCAATATACTGGCTCTTTGAAATCTGATCTTTCAATTTTTTAACTAGGAGCAAACAGGAGATTGATTTGGAATTTTAACTTCCTTCATTTCACATCTCCTGCCTTTCATCCTTTAGACTTCCAGGCTTGAATTTCCAGGTGGCCTTTTGCTTTTGTCCAAGGTTACCTTCCTCCATCCTATTCCTTCTCCCTTACTGGTGGTGGCATTAGGAGTCAGGACTTCCAGTCAAGCTCCACACGTGACCAGCAGTGTTTCGCACTCTGAGCCTTAAGTTTCCTGTCTCATTTTCCAAATCTATAAAGTGGCCTCATGATACATGTCCATCTCATAAGATTATTAGGAGGATTAAATGAATAATGTCTGTGAAAAGGCCCTTTAAGTATTAACTTATTGTTAGAATGGACTGTTTTACCCACCAAGCCTACAGGAAGGACAGGAGGCTGTTAAAATATTGAATCTTGATCTTTATCTATGCTTTTGAAGCTAACAGGACCTTGAGTGATAGTAACAAAGAACAATTTTATGCCAGCATTGAGAAGACCAATATGCCCAGTTTATGTTAAATGTTACAGAGTAGATTATAAACCAATGTGAAAAGTATAAAACTTCTAGAATATGGAGGTTTTCTTCATTCAGAACTTGATAATTACTAATTTCAGAATTGATGATAAAAATAGACTTCTCATGAATACAATAATTTTCAAATAGATTAATAACATTCTTTTGTATTAATTTTTGAATTATTTCTCATATCACCACAAACCTATCACACAAAGACTTATGACATATAGAGGTGATTAATGATGTTCACCCTCATTTGGAAAGGGCAATGTACTTTACTGAGTCTACCAACTCAAATGCTAATCTCATTCAGAAACACCCTGGTTGACATACCCAGAAATAATGTTCAATCTGAGGACCCAATGGCCAATCAACACATAAAATTAATCATCATGGCCCTGAATTAAATCATATTCATTCTTACAAGAGGGAAGTAGGGGGACTTTTCATATATAGAAGAGGATTAGGTAATGTGACCACAAGGCAGAAATTGGAATAAGGAGGCCACGTGCCAAGGGATTCTGGCAGAAGAGGCAGGAATGGATTTTCCGTTGGAGCCTCTAGAGAGAGTTGGTTCTGCTGACTGCTTACAGCCCAATGAAACCGATTTTGGACTTCTAGCCTCCATCATTGTGATAGAATAAATTTCTGTTGTTTTAAGCCACCAGGTTTGTAATATTTTCTTGCAGCAGCCATAAGAAAGGAATACGGCAAATATTATCATCCCACCCATTTACAGATGGGGAAGCCAAATTCGAGGAAAGCCAAGAAAACTAGACCAAAGTCAAAAGTAGCCATCAGAACATGAGCCCTTGAAGCCAACCCCCAGAGTCAGCCCAGCCCACATTTAACCAGTAAGTTGACCTGTGACAGTTCACAATAGCTCTGCTGGATGCTGGCCCAATGTATGACACTTGCTGTGACAGCCCAGTGCAACTGATGTCTCCCCAAATCAGCATTTTTTTGAAGACTTGGGGAAGCAGAAGTGTTCAGTACCTCTGTTGTGAAACCACTCAGCTTTTGGGTACTGGAAAATTGAATCAACACCCTCTTTCCCTCTCCTCCTCTTCAATTTCAGGAAAACATTTAGAGCTTCTAGACACATTCAGGATGAGGAGGTTTGTTCAGGGTGACACTGGATCCTGAGTCGGCAGAAATTCACACCTCTGGTTATACCAGTAGATTAGATTACAATTTATTGTTGAGTCCTGTAATTAGTTATACACAAAGGTCTGAATCATCTCCTGGCTTAAACTACCACTTCAGTTTCTCCTTCGGTGAGAGAGGTAGTGCAAATGGCCTACACAGATATATCTGTGTGTTATGTATATTATATATATCTATGTATTAAGTATATATATCATATGTATAGATATACTCACTGTGGCTCACAAGTAAAGATCCCAATAATAAATGGTGACTACCTGTTTAATAATTCCCATTTATTGAACACATTTTATGTGCTAGAATTTTTACACACATTTAGTCCTCACAATAATCCTGTGAAACAGTTACTGTCTCTTTTTATAGATTTGAAATTTTTCAGTATCACCAGAGGAAGGGGTATTTAAACTCAGATTTGTCTTGCAGATGTCATACTTCCAACCACTCAAATTTTCCACCTTTCTATGTTGTTTCCTTACACAAGATGTTTATAAAGGCTCTTTGTGTATGTTTGTGTGTGTGTGTGTGAGAGAGAGAGAGGGTAAGGGGTAGGTGCTGTCATGTGAATCCTATAAAGACATGAAAGGCAAAAATCTTGGTTTATTGTCGTGATTAAGTAGAAGACTTTGGTACATTTCTTGATGTTCTCTGTTTCATAAAGTGAATAGTATAGCCTTAACCTCAAAAATAAAGATTTCTTGAGATCAAACATGATTCCAATCCATGAAAATTTACCTAGTTAGAACTTTGTAGAGAGACTTCTCAGGCTCTTTATCATGGGGAAATGGCTTTGAAAATCAAATAAAGAAAATAAGGCATTTCCTTGTCGTGAAAAGCAATGTGAATTCGTCTTAGGATTCCTTTGTTGCAAAGAATAGGCATCTGCTGTCCAGCTGAAATAGAGAAAGAGAATGTAGAAAAGCATAGGTGTCTAACTGAACCCAGAATGATACGGTGGGTTATCAGGAGAAAATGTATCCACCATACCCCCAGCTTCATAGTTTAAGGTTTGGGTTCAACAAATATTTGTTGAATGAAGGAATGAATGAACTGTAAATTTCTAGAGGATGATAGCCAATTTACTCAGACTGAGTCAGGCGTTAATAAGTTGGCTCAATCATTTCTGACCAGAGAGCAGGATTACAAAAGGTCCTGGTGGGAGAATGGATGTGGTTCTGAGAGAGAGAGGACTGTAGATGAAGACACCCAAAAAAATGTTTGTTAAGGAAGTTTTGAGCACCTTGCCTCAATAGAGCTGTTGAGCCCTCTTTCAGGTGTAACAACTAGACCCTGTGAGGGAAAGCACTATAAAATCAGGGCAAAGGAAAGGTGATTGAACATCATTTTGATCATATTTTATCTTAATACTGTAGAATATTGGAACCAAGGAAATATTCTGAAAATATGGAAGAACTACTTCTTTGTTAATGCAACTAACCAACTCTGTTGAAAGTTGTTTTGTTTACCATTCAATAGGAGAATGTTGTTAGAGAAGCAGGTACTTCACAAGGCAAAGATTAAGGTGAGGATCAGTGTTTGGGGGCAGAAATACCTGATTGACAACTGCAGATTTTTTGGTCAGATGTGAAGAAAGTACCTGACTCTGGGCTTGTTCAGGGAAAGGCCAAGCTTCTGAGAGCATAAGAAACACTTCCCAGTTTGGCTATTGCCTACTTCCTTGGCTCACCTGTCTTTGTTGACCCTGTCTCCCCACCACCCAGTCCACAACATTTTCACCACACTAAATTCTCATCTTTCCCAAAACATGCCTGTTCTTTCTCACATCAGTGCTTCATTTCAAGCTTTTCCCTCTGCCTGGATTTTCTTTCTCTTTTCCTTTGGGTATACACTCAACTTATCCTGAAGGTTTCATAGTCACCCATAATCTCTCCTCTGACTTTCTCTCTACAGCCTCAACTACCCTCCTCCTTTTATCCTCTTTCTTACTATGGAAGAAAGAAAAAGAAAACTGGGTTCCCGAGAACTTGTTCAGTAAGCTTAAGTACTCAACCAAGCAAGTGCCTTTTCTCACTTGCCACATGGCAGTAAAAGTGAGCAACAAAGATGGAGGCCCTACACCAGGAGATCATTCTGGCAAGCATAATGGTAGAAGCATTTAGTTCTTCAGTAGGTAGCATAGCTAGTGTCTAGTGTCTGGTATCAAAGGTACAGTGATAGGGGATGTAGTGGTGGAGATAACTCTAAAACGGTCCTGTGGAGTAGATGGTAGTAAGGTCATTTTTTCTGGATGCATGGTATTCAACTCTGACCCTTTTAGAAATTCTGTAAACTGCCTAATATCCTCTAGCAAATCTATTTGTGCTTTAATTATGGAGGATTCTGTTGTCTGCAACTAAAAACTCATATTAATATTGCAACCTAGCATAT
Organism: Manis javanica; assembly: GCF_040802235.1. Lineage (NCBI taxonomy): Eukaryota > Metazoa > Chordata > Mammalia > Pholidota > Manidae > Manis > Manis javanica. Next base: position 51,746,571 of record NC_133166.1, read on the forward strand.
TCCAGATCTCAGTAAACTCTGTGTTACCAATGCCTACTCAATAAATGGATGAGTGTTTGGAAGGATGGATGTGAAAGGAAGTGTCTAATTCTCTAGGTTCCAAGGTAGGAATGGGGAAGCACTTGATGATAGTAACATGAACTGAGTTTGAAAAGCCAAGGTCTGAGTGGTAAGGGCACAAGGGAACCAGAAGGAAGCTGAGAGAAAGTAGTCTTCACTCCTGCCAGACAGAGCACAGAGGCAGCTTTCATTTAGAGTAACGTCATGCTGTGACCCACAGACAACCATACTGACTCAATATCTTCAGCAGAAAAAAAATCTGGTTAATTTAAAAGAAAAGAGCTAAACCTGATATTTGGTGTTGTGCTGACTGAACATGCAGTGTGCTGACAGAATTATATTGAATAACTGAGTCAGTGGCACATTGATATAGAATCTTGGGGACCCAGCCAAGTAGAAGGGTGTCAATTGGAGATGAGATTGGTCTGAGGGGTGCACTTCAGAGCTAAGAGTGATGAGCAAGTATTAAGGTAATGGGATGAAATGAAAGGAAACAGGCTTTTGCATTTTGTTGCTTTTTTTCCTTTTTTTTTTTTCAAGGAATGGACAGTTAATATAGTTTTACATTGTAGCTAATATAAGCATAGAGGTAGTCCTATAGATGTAAACACCCTATTCTATGATAATAGTCATTTAATTCTCTGTCCCACCAATCCCCAATCCTTAGACAGCCCGGGAAAGGCAGGCCAAATGGTAAGTAGTGGGGCGTCTCCCAGCACCAGTGGTCAGTAAGATGTTTCAGATCACTTGCAGCTACTAGAGACTATTTCAGTCTATAGTCATTTAGTCAAGACTTCATTCTTTTAAGCACATTTTTGAGAATAAATTAGTGTCACTATGGAAAAATATCTATTCTTAACAAAACTAAGTTACACATAACATGTTGGGCAGGTATAAATTTAGTTTTTCACTGCTTCTCCCCCACCTGTCACAACTCTGGAAGACTCGGGCAAGGCATGTTGGCACTGATACCATAGTGGCAGAGAGGGAGGAGAAAAAGGCTGCTTGGGCCTGGGGGAATTAAACTGGCTACAGAAGCAACTTCTAGTTCAAGGTAGTGTGTTGAGTAGAAGTTCTACATGTAGAGAGCACATCAGACTCATCTATAGAACTTTCAAAATACACACATGCCCCTGGATCTTTCCTCCAAACCCAGTAAATTTGGTGAAGGCTAGTCATCTGGAATTTGGAAAAACCCCATTTGTAGTTCTGGTGTGTTCCTATTGACTGAGAATCTCTGATTGGTGCAGCAACGTGAGGCCTGTTTCTGATGACCATCTGTATCAGGAGGGACAATAGCATGGAGCCAGTTGTGTATGTGGGGCATCCAGCTGGACATTCCATTCAGAGGAAGCAGTTGCCTCATGAGATCATTCTGTAGGTGGCAGGACTCCCAGGAGAAGGTCAGGGCTCATTGAAGGAAGGTGAGTCCTGATCCCTGCTGGGATTCAGGTGGAAACTCTCTGCCTCTGGCAGGAATCCAGAGGATTGATATGTAACCTGACACTGAAGGCCCCTCAGCTTGTTCCTCATATGCAGGATCTGGTTAATTGCACAGGAGACTAACCACACAGCCACTGTTGCTGGGACCCTGCAGTTAGATTTGGGGAGGAGGCCATAGATAGCTGCATCAGAGATGGCTAGGGAACTCAGTCCCACCTGGGGAAGATTAAGGAGGTGGAAATGAGGCGAGGGTTGACATGGATTGGAACGACTGGTCTATGGTGGCTTGGTTACTGTCCCAGCCGGCACATGCTTCCTCTGTGGAGCCCTACAGACCAACTCTAGAACTTGGGGTTTGATTTCAACTATTCATTTAGACATTCATGTACTTCCAGGGGTTTGCAACCCTTTAAATTGCGACAAGATATTGTCCACCAGGGGTTCATTGCCAGAAGGTCACCCAAGTCTCTCTGGTTGCTCTGTTTTGAGGGCTCTTCTGCTGCAGAGCTTCATGGCTTGCTTCCTAGCTGGCTCATATTCCTTCATTTCTTCAACCCATTCATTTTCCCTGGACACTGCACCGTCTCTACAATATGTGATTCCCTGATTCTGGTCATCTTTTCCAGGCACAGGCGCTCTCTTTCTCAGCATCTGCCGGTTTGCCTCTGTGCTCACACTGCCTCTTGCTGACAGCTTCCACTTTGCACACTGTCCATAGTTCTGCTGCTCCACAGTTCTTTCCCTATCCTGACTCTCTTCTCCATAGGAGGGTCTATTTATTTCACTGCAGAAATCTCATTATTTGGTAGGGGAATGAATTGGCTTCTTGGTAGAGAGCTGCTAAAGACCCACTTCTTACTCTTTGGGATGAAAAACATGTGTTTTACTTCCTGGTATCTCAGTTTCTGGATCCTGATTACACAGAGTTGCCAGAATCAGCAAATGAAAATACAGGAAATATGCAAAAATACAAAAACATATCCACTTAAAACTGAATATTTGAGACATATGTATATTTAAAACTTCTTTGTTGTCTATTTAAAATTAAAATATAACTGAGCATCTTGTATTTCACCCAGCTACCCTATGACTGCAGCAGAACAGCTGATTTTCAGGTAGCCTGAAGAATGCTGGACAATTGAATTACACACACACACCCCTTGTGGATATGAAAGTACTAGGGCAGAAGACTGCTGTTTGTCATCCACATGCTTTTTCCTCTTTCTTCTAGTAATCAAAATTCCAAATTTATTTTGAGCACAGGAAAAGAGGAAAAGGGGAATATAACTCAGCCTCCCTTGTAGTTAGAAGTTGCCAGAAGGATATGAGTGGAAGTGACGTGTACAACTTCAGAGTCACATCCTTAAGGGGAAGAAGCATGCTCTTCATTTCCCATTCTTTCTCACTGACTGGAACGCAGATATGGTGGCAGGAGCTGGTGCATCCCTATTAGGATGTAAGACAGAAGCTGTGTATTTAGTATGGGGGAGCAACAAAATAGAAGGAACCCCAACACCACATTGGTCCTGACTTCTTATGCCCAGACTATTGAGTGAGAGAGAAAAAATTATCTTTTTTAAGCCACTGTTGTTTTGGCATTTGGAGGAGCAGTCTAACTGGCATTCTAACTAGCACAGGTATTATTAATTCTCTGGAAACACATTTAATAATTCCAGGGGACCAGATTTAAGAGTGTTCTGCAGGCAGCCATGTTTCATTTGCCTTCGGCTTCCCCTCTGCTTGTTTCAGAGTAGCCATCAGAGCAAGACCCAGAGTAAGGATAAGGCAGAAACATGGCTGGATCTGTCAGTTTTCATTGGGAATGAGACTGACCTGGGGAGCCTGTTAAGATTTCTTGACTCCACCCTGTGTGATGCCCATTTATTAAGTCTGGCAAGAGCCAGGGTATTGGCATTTGTGAAGTATCCCAAGGCATTCTGATGCAGGCAGTTCTTGGGCCACACTTTAAGAACCCCTGGCCTAGGAGTGGAGTCTTCCACAATGCTGAACTCCTGGGGAATCCTCTGGGAATTAACTCAGGCAGCTTCTTAATGGCTACAGAGGAGCTGTTGATGGTAGCGCTTAGCAATCTAGAAACAGCGCCTTTGAAATGAATACTTGGAAATTTTTGATGGGACACTAATGAGATGTAGACATTTAGAAAGTTATGAAGCTTTACTCTGGAAGGCCTGTAAATTCCACATACATGCACTAATTAGGTAACAAGACATAATTAAACTATTTGGAGTGATATTGAAAAATAAATACTTCAAGGAACAAGAGGGCAAAATTGAAATACTCCACTCTTCATGCTCATTTCTTTAGTTCACAATGTTGACTGAGGAGTAGGAATAATTACAAGTAGTAATAATGTTTGATAATTATTTATTTGCCTATGTTTACATTGGACATGAAGTCAGAAAACTCACTTGGTAAGTGAATCCCATGAGCGTCCTTTCACAGAGAGGCCTTTGAAAATGAAGGTTCACAATCAAGCAATACACGCTGTTTATTGTGACCGGAATCACAGAAAGAGAGAGTTATGGATGAACTTTCAGCCTAAACTCCCCCTGAGGGGTACTAGAGAGAGGACAAGAGTGCTGACCAAGTAGATAAATAGTAGATACTTTTTGAGCATCTATGTTTATGTTTGTGCAAGAGCCCTGTGCTAGATACTGTGTGTGTTTCAGGGGGAAGCAGTGGGGATGGAGAGGCATTTAAGATACAGGACCTTACAATGTACCTGGAGGCATGACACATTCAGCAGGGAAGTGCCAGTGTAGGCAGTGTGGGATTAGTGCCAAATCAGTCTTTAGGACCTGCATGGATGGAGAAGTCAGAAAGGGTGGGGACAGCCAGGAGAAATCAGAAAGAGGGGACAGAAACTTCTTCAAGTAGGAAGTGCAAACATGTCAGTCAATGAAAGTGAACATTATTGGTGTTGGAGATACATGGCTGACCAAGAAATTGCCCTCTTCTCAAGGATTCCCATTCTAGTGGGAGGAGGTAGATCATTATTGATTTCAGAATACTAATATTAGGTAAATATATGAAATTTATTAATCAGTATTATGATTTATTAATAATATATAATTGATAATGAATTATATATTCTCTGGTAGCTTTAAGAACTGTGAAGAAGCTGATGAGATAAAGTGGTAATAGTGAGTGGAGCTGGAGAGGGGTAGGGTGGGGAGCTGTGGTCAGGCAAGGCCCCTCTGAAGAGACCTGTGTCCAGGCCTGAAGGTGGAGAAGGTGGTAGTGCATGCAGAGCTGGAAGAGTGGGACGACAAGCCCCAACCAGGATGGAGATGGCTGTTTGAAGTACTGGGAGCAGAAGGCCAGTGCAGCTGGAGTGTGGTAAGTGGGGGAAGCTTGGGTAGAGATGAGGCCAATGAGCAGGGTTTGAAGCCAGGAAAGGGTATATAGGTTTTATTCTAAGGATGAAATCTATGCTTGAGAGTCTTGGGAGAGAGTGACATGATGTAACTTACATGCTTTTAAAATCCACTCTGATGGCTGTGCAGGGGGGAGAACCCTGCACACAGGCCCGGAGCAGAGATGGGTGAGGGCTATTTTGTGGCCCTGCTGCTCCCTGCGCTGGGCCTGGAAGGATGTGACAGGGAGAAGTGCCTGTGGGCACACCAGTGAGATCCAGAGCACAAACCTGGAAGAGAAGGAACAGTCAGGGTGCACCAGGAAGCTGTGAGGCCACCAGTCACACACAAGGGAGCAGCTGGGTCCTCCTGCTGTTTTGGCAGGGTGTGAGTTCAGCGTGAGTGGTGGCTACCCAGAGGTCCTGTGGGAAAGTGGTCAGCACTGCAGATGGTGGCAGAGGGGTGAACATGGGAAGCAAAGCAGGGCCTCAGGAGAATGGGAGGCAGGCCAGGGAGGTGGGAGCCAGCGCTCCTCATTATCTCTGTGTGCTGTGGACCTAGTCCAGAGCAACTAACCCTCATACAGCTCTGCCAGGGTGGCTCTCCAGTCCCCTTGCTTCACAGAGGAGCAAACGGGAGTCTGGGAGACTTTCTAAGGCAGCCTGGACAGCAAGTGGCCTAGCTAGGGTGAAGCTCAGATCTTCCTGGTTCCACAGTCAGGGTTCCTGGCCAGTAACCACGAGGTCTCCACGCTGGTCAGCTGTTTCCTTGTCTGCTGCTATTCTCACAATAATTTCTCCTCTTTCCAATACCTTCTTCTCCTTTGTCCTCACCACACTCAGCCAATCACCCCTAAACAGATAGTTTGTAAAGTGACAGGGATCTCCAAGCTTAAATCCAATCATGAAAAAAGAAAAGGAGATACTTGGCCTTGGAGCACATCTGGTCTCCAGGTAGGGGAGAGGCCTTGTGACACACATCCACTGAATTTTACACACATTAGCTCATTAATCCTCATAAGACTAGGAGGAATCTCCATTTTCGAGGGAGTTTGGAGTTTGAGTAACATGCCCAATGTCACACAGCAAATGGGTAGAAATTATTGAGTCCTATCTTAATAATTCTGGTGTTTTTTGGCCTTTCCTCAGCAATCCATGTTTCCCCAAAATGTCTCCACTCCTTTCTTGTGGCCTATAACACTGGCTATGAAACCTAACCCTTCCTACCTTACTCTCCTTTGAGTCATGTCCTGAAGACATATATCTGTCCCTCCTGTCCCTCCAGCCAAAATATGGGAAACTTTTGTGATTCCCAATGCCTCCTACCTCTTGCATATTTTGGCCTTTGGCTTTGCTGACACAGTCAAGGGTAAACCTATGGGTTTCATACTGAGTTCCTGTGAGAAAAGGCCTATTGCATTAAAAAACAAATAAACATGTGGACAAACAAACAATTTCTATTGTTTGTACCATTGCAATTAAAATGGCCCCAAACTGAGTAGCATAAAATACCTGCTGTGTTATTATGCCTGTGGGTTCTGTGGGTCAAGAACTCGGATAGGGCGTGGGGAAGACTTGTCTTTACTTCCTGAGTGTCTGGGTTCTCAGCGGAGAAGACGTAAATGCCTGGAGGTAACTTGAACAGTGGGGCTGAAATCATCAGGCACCTGGGCTGCATGCAGCTGGGACTGTTGACCAGAGTTGCTTGCCTACAGCTACTCTGCGTGGCTGGGTCTTCCTTACAATATGGTCTCCGGGTAGGCAGCCTTCTCACATGCAGACCCAAGGCTCCAAAAACAAATGTTCCGGGGAACGGGATGTGGGCTGTGTGACCTTTTGCGATGGAGATTCAGACACAGTGTCACTTCTAACATACCCCAGTGTTTGAAACAGTCTCAGGTCTGCCCAGTTTGCATTAGAAGTGACACAGACTCCACATTTCAGTAGGAGTGTCCAAAAATTGTAGACATATTTTAAACCTGACATACAGATAAACAAAACAAAAAAACTTGTAGTTTTTAACTCTTCAGAAAAGTCTCCAAAGCCTGGAACAGCAGTTACTCACCTTTTCCACACAAAGACCATGCCTACTTAAAACAAAACGAATCCCCCTAAAGAAATATAGTTGATCCCTGAGCAATGTGGGGATTAGGGTTGCTGAACTCCAGTGCAGTTGAAAAATCCACAAAAATCCATGAGAAAACTTTGACTCCCCCAAAACTTAACTAGTAACAGCCTGCTGTTCACAACCAATAACGTAACTGGTTGTTTGACACATATTTTGTGTATTATATGAATTATGCATTGTATTCTTACAATAAAGTAAGCTAGAGAGAAAAAAATGTTTTTTCAAATTGTCAGAAATCTTCAAAAGTTTTTCCAGTATATTTACTGAAAATAATCTGTGTGGATCAAACCTGTGTTGTTCAAGGGTCACATTTGGTGTCTTTGTAAGAATAGCATACACTCAGAGCAAATAATTCCACACAGTTAAACATAAAGAATTCTGCATAGTACAAATAGTGTAAAATATTCTTGGAATTTCACCACCTAGAGATAACTACAGTTAACTTTTGCAAAATATCCCTTCAGGTATTTCTCTTTGCATATGCACATAGAAAATGTGAACAGTTTTGTATACATAGGGTCATACTATTGACATCTTTTGAAATGTATTCCCTTTTCTCCACTCAATAATATGGTAATTTCTCAATGTTGCAACAGAAACTCTTAGTTTCTTATCTAGCAGCAGTTGGCCCCGTCCTCCTTCCTTACCAAATCCCTGTTTTAATTCAGTGGCAATTTGTCTCCAGGAAGGCAGACTCTATCTCCAGTCCCCAGGGTAAAAGATGATTTGACTTCACTAAAATAGCAGTGCATTCCCCAGCCAACCAGTGACTGCAGTAATGATGGAATGTGATGTGATTCTGGGCAAAGCCAGTGCAAGACTGATGGTGGGTTTGGGGGACTGGGTTTCCTGAATGATGCAAAGATACACTCTGGAACTGCCTCTCTGCTTCTACCATGTACTGTCTTTCCTGTATGTGATGGTTAACACCGCGGGGTGGGTTTTTGTTTTTGTTTTTAGATAATTACTTATTGTTTAATGTAAATGGGTTAGGTTGCATTTTTCTGTTACTTATAGCCAAAAGTATTCTAACTGATGCATGTTTACAGTAAAATTTTACAAAAATCCTTTGAATGGCTGCCTATTCTATTGAATGAGTATAGCAGAACTAACTCCATTAATTCCCAGTTGCTCAGTATTTAGGTATTTTTCTAATTTTTTCCCCCCATGAGAAATGACATCGGTGAATATCAGCACTTTCATTGATTCAATTTTCAGGTACTCCTTGGTGTATTTACCTTTCATCCTCTGACAATACTCTAATCCACAAGACTGGTCCCCCTGAGGTACTGTTTCTTAAGTCTGACTGTGCTGTCAACAACGGAAGCTTGCAAGCCCCCAGTTATCCCAGTTTTTCTTTCTGCAGGGGAAACAGTATGGACTTTGGAACCATACAGAAAGGTTAGAAACCCTCTTCCATTTCCTGGCTGGACAACTTAGTGAGCTTTAGTTTCCATGCTCAGTAAAATGAGAATAGAAATACCAGCTTTCAGGGTTGTTGTCAGGATTAAATGGGATGGCGTATATAAAACACACAGCCTGGAGTCTAACATATCATTAGTGGTGAAAATATTTATGTTTACAATTTCTTATTTATCATCTGCAGGATTGTGTGTGGAAGAACAGGAACAGGGGCCACTGCTCTCAAGCTGTGGCCGTGAGGTACTTCTTTCCAGAAAGGCCAAGACTTCCTGCTATTGTAAAAAATTATTTTTTAGTTTGAAATAATTCTAGATTTTCAGAAAAGCGGCAAAGACAGCATGGAGAGTCCCTGGGCACCCTCCCCAGCTTCCTTTAGCATCATATATAACCAGGGTCTATTTATCAATGCTAACAAATTCCCATTGGTAATACTATTAACTGAGTTGCACTCTTTATTTGGATTTAACCAGTGTTTCCACTAATGCGCTTTAGGATCTGTTCTAAGACCATGTTGCATGAGGTCCTGTTAGTTTTTAATGGACCTGAAACCATTTCTTTAGAGGACTGAGCTGAACACACTTCTGAGCCAGCATTACAATATCCCATCCTCACAATTCTATGGGGTAGGTATTCTTGTCCTCATTTTACAGATGGGCAAACTGAGACAGAGAAACTGAGCATCTTGATCAAGGTACTCAGAGCAGAGCTAGATTCAAATGAGGCAGCCTGGGCTGTGAATTCCCAGAGGATTCACTCCTGGGGCCCTCACCCAAAAGTCTGTCCTCCCTATGTGGCTGGAGAGGAGAGGGACCCCATGCCTGTGGGCAGGGAGCCAGCTCTGGCCAAGACTGGGCACTCTCTGCCCACACCTCCGCTCTGAGTTACCTCCGGACCACCTGGGCTGGGCCCTCCAGGCCCCTTTCCCATACTCCTTCCCTATCAGCTCTGGCTTTCTGCAAAGTTGTTGCTGGTCAATCGTATCACCATACACTTGGCTACAATGCAAAGGCGCCTCCTGGTGTTTGCACTTGAATAGGGACTGAGCCTGAATAGGTAATGAAGCTGGAAGGGGAAAAGGGGAAACAGGAGCAAACTTGGGAGAGCCCATTCCTGCCACCCCTTCTAGGCTACTGTGAAGGCACGAAGGCAGTTCTCCTCTCCACTTACTCAGAAGGCTTATTCCTCTATTAAAAAGTCCCAGACAGCTGCCTTCTCCCTCTCCTTCTGCTGGGACTATCCCTGCTCCTGGGGATAGGAAAGTGAAGCCCTTTTCACCAGGGCCCCATGGGCATGGCCTGGGGTCTCCCAGATTTCCCACCCTCAAGCACTGTCCAGGAAGGAAGCAGACAGCCACAACTTCAGCTTGCCCTCTGAGCTCCATCTCCACCCCCACCCATGGGCTTCTACTGACAGCTTCCACATCAGGGGCAGCTACTTTGAGCCAGACATCGCCTCACAACAATACAGCCTGGATCTACTCGAATCACTTTATTCAGTAAGTGAAATGCAAACTAGAGCTACCCAGCTAGTAAATGGCGGAATGTGGACTTGAACCTCCCCACCTGACTGCCTCCAAACCTCACAATCCTTCCATTACACCAAATGACTCACGACCATTATTCTGGAAACAGGATCATTGCCAAAACCAGAGGCAGGGTCCTGGTGTTGGGAGAGCTCCACGCTGTCCCAGGCCAGGCAGCACGTGGATCCCAGGCACTGGAGGACCAGGCTGGTGACAAGACCCCTTTCTAAGACACCCACCTGAGGCGGAAGAGGGCTCTTTGCCTGGCAGGCAGGAGGGCTGTGGCAAAGGCCTGCATCCTGCCAGGGAGCAGGTATTTCCTCATTCAGGTGACACAGCTTAAAGAACCCGGATAGTGAACTGCCTGTCTATGTGGCAAACTTGGCCTAGCCAGGGTGTTACCGGGCTGTGCAGCAGCTTAAATCCTGTTGTTTACGTTAAGAGGATTCAGTGAAACTAGCATTGTCTTAATACTGGAGCTGCATTTCAGCTGCAGTCATGGTCTCAGTCATGACACAGAAACCAGCTTTGAGGGAAATAATCCTAATGTTCAGAGGTGCAGTGTAGGGTGACTCAGCCTGTCTCATTTGCACTCCTGTTGGTCACAGTGGCTTTGGGTCCCAGGATGGGCCCTGGGTGTTTTTACTGAAGAGTATGAGTAAGAACAGCCAACCTGTGCTGAGTTTGCACGAGACACCAAGCACTCCACATGTACTAACTTGGCTGATCCCCCTTAGCAGCAGGGAGGTGGGCAGAATGACTATCTCCACTTTATGGAGGAAGACACTGAGGCACTGAGAGCTTAAACAAACTGCTTAAGTTCAGTCATTAAGTGGCAGAGCTGGGAGGCAAACCCAGGCAGACCGACTAGAATTGGTGCATGAGTTCTGGAGGGACAAAGACCAAAGGGCTAATGGTGGCTATGTTGGTGATTCTCTTTAACTTCCTTGTTTGTCTTTATTAATTTTCTATAATATTTGTTTTGCAGGGACAGGCAAAACAATAATAGGATTTCTACTAGGAAAAAACAGGCTTCGTTAGTGAGTGTACATTGCGCAGGACTCCATCCCAGGGGTATTCACAGAAAGCCAGTTTGGAGAGACCACTGCAGGTGGACAGATGGCAGACAAAGTATTGATACAAAATAAGGGGTTTGCTTATTTACACATTCATGTATTGATTCAATTATTCATTCATTCACTCCTTCCAAGCAGTATGGAGCTCCCGCTCTGTCTAGCCCCTGCTGTGGGTACCAGTGATGCAACTGTGCCTAAGCCAAGGCTGCTAAGGGGGTCTTAGTCCCAGGGTGGGGTGGGGGGAAGCCGTGCTTTCACATTAAAGCACCCAGGAATGAGAATTTGCCTTGCCATGCCAAGAATTTGCAAGTCTGTTTCCTACTTGAGGTTGGGGACTGGAACACCTGCCACGTATTCCAAGCACTGACCCGTTCGTGCACTTTTGCATTACAAACAGGATAGAACATATAGGGTGCACAGCACAGAAATGGCCAAGTGGTCATTTTTCCAGGTTGAAGGAGGCATAGAAGAGGGTGTTTGGGAAAATATCCATAGAGACTTGAGCGGGGCCTTAAGATTGAAAAAGTTTGTGCCAGGTGCAGAGGGTACTTCCAGGTAGAAGGAACAGCATATGAAAAATGATAGTGGTTTTGCTGCCTAGTGCATGTCAGGAATTGCTGGTAATTCAGTGTGGCTGAAGCATGGGTGTATGGGAGGGAGTCAGAGTCAGGGAAGGATGGGACGGGAGGGGTGTGCAGGGCTCAGATCCCTAGGGCCTTTGTCATGCTAAGAAGCTGGGACTTGAATGTGGTTATGAGGCGAGAGATTCAAAGGATGGAGTGAGGAGTCTATGTGCACCTCAGGGTAGGGCCTTTGAAAGCTTTCTCCTCCTTTTCCTGTTTCATGAGCCCTCCCTCCCCTTTTGTAAAGAAATGAAAGGGTAGGAAATTGACATCTTCCAGCACCTACTATAGGCAAGGCCCTGTGATGAGTGCTTTGCAGCCTTTAGTCCTTATGCAGGCACATACCACCAGCCCCATTTATCAGATAAGAAACTGTGGCTCTGAGTGTGCAGAGACAGAGCTGAGGCTTGGACTGAAGCGCATCCAGTTCCAAAAATGGTGCCATTTGCACTGGGCCAGACCACACAACTCGAAGTGGAATGACACTTTTATCTTTGCGAAGTATTTCATATACCTAGGCTCATTTGATCCTTACCATGACATTGAGTAGTAAATTGGACAAGTGTCATCAATCTCATTTTCAGGAGGAAAACGGAGTCGCAAAGAGGCTCACTGACTACGTGACAGTGATTTGAGAGTTTTGGGATTAGCGACATCCAAAGTACAAAACAGATACCTATCTGAAAACCACACATGGAAACAAAAATAACCCTAAAATGGTTTCTCAGTGCACAGGGGCAGTTGTGGGCATGCCGCATGCACACATGAGAACCTTCTGTGTGGAGGTTTGCAGCTGGAACAGCCGGAGGGGCCAATCCAAGTGGCTGAGCTAATCCCTTCCTCTGCCTTCTGCCTGCTCCCTCCATCACCTTCGGCACCCCACCCCCCAGGGGACATCTGCAATTCTTTGAGGAATCCCTCATTTAGCTCCTGAGACCCAGCACAAGCCTGGGTGCAGAATGTTGGCGCAATTTTGACAAGATGCTCACAGAGGTTCAGTGACTAGTTTTAATTAGGCCATCTTTGTTTACGTTTGATCTTTATCAGCTAATTGGCATGGCAAGGTGTGAGTCACACAGCTTTCCCTTGGCATGGAATCAGTTTGTCAGAGAAAAAAACCAGGAGAACAAATGATCCCAATTACGAGAGAACCCACCGGGCTAATTATCGTCCCACTAAGGACAGAGCCTCCCCCCTCTTGCCGCTGCTGCTGTGGCTGAACCAAGTGCCCTGGGAGCCTCCCTGCCCCTCCCCCCAGCTCCGGAAACCCAGAAACCCGAATCCAGGCCCCCAGCTGGCTCCCTCAGCATTTATTCTCTTGAATTCAAGACTCACATGTCCTCGAAGCTCAAGACATATCAGGGCAACGTTCCCGCTTTAGTCCAAGATCATTCTCCCTGCTAACCCCTTCCAGGAATAACAGCTCACGTTTGCGGTACTTTTTCTGTGTGCCAGGCGCTGTTGGAAGCACTTTATAGTTCTTATTCCCAATAACGCAGTTGGTCAGGTCCCGTTATTACCTCCATTTTCCAGATGAAGAAACTAAGGCAGAGATTAAATAACTTGTTCGGCGATCAGCAACAGCACTGGGGTTTGAACCCACAAGATCTGTCACAGTATTGCCTGCTTTTAACCATCAGTGATTCTTGAAGGGTCAGAGAACCCCCAAATCAACCCAGGATCCCTCAGGCAGATTTCTGGGGGGACTCTTGCTCTAACTTGGTAGGTACGAGTGCCTTCTAGAACAGTATTGTCTAGAACTTTCTGCAATGATGCAAATGCTCTACTGTGTTGTCCAGCTCAGTAGCTCCTACCTACATGTGGCCGTTGAGCACATGAAATGTGGCTAGTGGCACTGAGGAACTGAATTCTAAATTTTATTTAATTTTAATTTTGATTGAAAGAGCCAAGTGTGGCTACTGACTGCCGTGTTGGATAGCCCAGTCCTAGCTGGTTGGCCCTCTTTTCCTCAAACGTAGCAGGTCCCTGACCAACCCTGTATTTGTCCCTTGCCCCTGCAGCCTTCTGGCCTCCCGGTGGGCTCTCTTGGTGTGGACAGACAGATGCAGGTCTCTTCGTTTTCTGCCTCCTCCCCTTCCCGTTCTCTAAGCGTCCTCCAGGCTGAGGGGCTCGTGTGGTGGAATGCGGTTCAGCTGCCCTTGAGTTGAATGATGATCATGGACCTTTGGAATGTCCACAAAGCCCCGCACCCTCGGCCTCCCCAATCTCTCCTTCGCCAGGGTAACAGATGGCCCCAGCTTTCACCAGCCGGGGCCTGAGCACATTGTCACTCCCAGCTGAAAGTGAAATATTCAGTGGCATTTAAATTAAATAGACTCTAATGCTTCAGTAATATTAATTACGTTTTCATTCATCCCAGGCCTAATAAATCAATGCGTAAAGAGGGGATGCTTGGGAGGCTGGCAGCTGAGTGGGGCCACTGGGCCTTTGTGTGAGCCCGCACACAATGCCCCCATTCTTACTGGGCTGCGCTTGCCCCTGCAAACATCTGTGCTCAGCCCCTCTTGAGGAGGAGCCAAAGTGGTAACATTTACACTCTGCTCGTCCAGTTTGTCCCTGCCTGACCAGGGCCTGAGTCAATGGGAAATGTGAAGGCCACACAGAAAATAGCATGCAGGTGTGGGATGCATATGTGTGTGGAGCTGGGGGTTTTGCAGAATTTCTGGGGCAGAGGGTAAGCAACTGAAGGAGAGAGGAGTATGGTCTGGGATTTCTAGCTGGAGGACTGTTAGCTCACCTTTAATCAAGGGAAGAAGCAAAGAAGGGAGGGAGGAAGGGAGAGGGAAATAGTAACAACTGCCATGGAATGAGGGCTTCTTAGTGCCAGGAACTGTGCCAAATACTTCTTTGGGCAGGCTCTTATTTATTCTTTACAACAACCTGTGACAGGAAATATCAACTGTTATTGGCCCATTTTACAGATGAGGAATTTATTTGTGGTTCAGAGAAAATTTACTAACTTCTTATGTCTCCGGCCTATGTCTTTCTGGCTCCAAAGTCCATGATCTTCCCCCCTCTAAGATCTATTTCTACCAAAAGAAAATACAGAAGAAAGGAAGGGGTCTCTAGGATTTGGTGTAGGTGGGTGGCAAGGGGCCAGCATTTGAGAAGTCTGCCTCTTGGTTTCTGAGGATTTTTGCCTTTGGGGAGGTCTGTCCCCACTGAGCAGTGCCCCCACCCCACTCTGGGGCTATACATATGTAAAAGAAGCCAATAAAACAGTCGAGAGAGCCTCCCCTCCTAAATCTTCAGGGGACAAAACCTCCCACTTGTGATGCTTCAAAGCTGCCCAGAGCTACCAGTTTACCCCCAGAAGTCTGACTCAATGCCTCTGATTGGAAAATAAATAGCCTTGCACATAAAAACCACAGGCCAATTGTGAGCCCAGGAATGAGAAAGGGCTGTGTGTGGACCACTGCTCACCAGCCCCAGAGCCTGACTACCCAGGCAGCCTCCCCCTAAGGAGACTGACAAGGGTGAAGGCCTGAGTGGAAGTGGGGGTTTCACTAACGGCTCATCAGGAAAATTTTTTAAATTGAGGTATAATTGACATAAAACAGTGCATTAGTTTCAGTGTACAACATAGTGATTCAATGTATGTATATATTGTGAACTGATAGAAGGATTTTTTAAAGCCAAATTAAAAAATAATGAAGGTTAAATTCTACAAGAAATTACATGTTTATTGCAGAAAAAGTAGAAAATACCTATAAATTGAAGGGAAAACATAAGCTGAGTCCTTCTGTCCAGTTAACACTTGTCCTTCTAGAGAGCTCAACTACTACTTAGCAAAAAGTGGATCATAAGATGCAAACTGCTTTGTAACCTGCTCCCCCACCCCCATTAATATGACACAAAGACTTTTCCATGGCATTAAATACGTATCTCCACCAGTGTATTTTGAATGACTTGTTATGTAATTTATGGATGAGACATGGTTTATTTCACCAATCCCCAATTACTGAACATTTGACTTGTTTCTATTTTTTTTCCTCTCACAAACTGCTATAATGAATTTCCTGGTGGCTAAATTGGGGTACATGCACACTCCTGATAAGTTTCTTAGAATAAATTCCTCAAAGAGAATTTGCTAAATGAGTATACATGAGTATTTTGACGACAGAAATTCTGAGTGTCTATTAGGATTTTTTAAAAATTATTTGGAAAGCTAAGTCTCAAATTCAGACACAGTTCCTACCCAATGTAAATATCCTTACCTTTCATCATTAAAGGCAGATACTTAAGACAGGTTTGACCGTGCGCAGGTTTGACTGTGCAAACCCAACCTTCTGGCCATCTTGTTGGTGACTACCCCTCAGCACCTGTAGGTTCAGGGTGAGGGCAGCAGGGCCTGTAACTCACTCCCACTAGGGTCCCAAAGGAGGCAGCTTGAGTGCTCCAGCCTGTGTCCCGGGAGTCAGCCTCGATTTAACATCAGCTCCACCTGACCAGCTGTGCAACCTAAGGGAAATAACCCAACCTCTCTGACTCTCAGCACCTCACCTGCAAATTAGTGGTGCTTGTATACCTTATTTCTTACGTATGTAAGGTTAAATGCATGTAAAACACTTAACATAGCACAGTGCCTGATCTAGGGTAAATGTTCATTCATCATTTGTGACTATACTGTTATTATATTAATCCACTGATGTGCTGTTCAGTCAGTATCTGGGCTATTTAAGTCATAATGAGAGAAGCAAATAATGTATGTGGATGAGGCATCTCAAAAGGCATCTTATGGGAGGAGGGATTTGAGGTGGAGCTCAGGGAGGTCCAGTAACTTGTCTAAAGTTATGCATTTACTAGGATGGGACTAGACTTTGGGTCTGTCTGGTTAAAAACTTCATGCTTTGTTTATGAATACTAATAAGCAAATAAAGGTCAGAGTAAGGCTGGCCCACAGAATTCACTGTGATGACAGCAACATTCTATATCTGCACTAATATGGTGACTGTTAGTCACATGTGGCTACTGAGCACTTGAAATGTGGCAAATACAAGTGAGAAACCGAAGTTTAAGTTTCATTTAAATGTGGCTAGTGGCGACTATGTTGGACATGACAGGTCTAGACTGAGGAAACTGTTTCAAAGAGGGGAGGTAATGTTGAAGATCCATGTTTTCAATGATGGAGAAAGAGAGATTTTTTAAAAGCAAAAAGTGAAAAAGCAAAACAGACTCTAATTGGAGAGGCACTGTTAATAATAATTAAGAAAATAGTTTTCATGGACGCCAAATATTTTTCCACCCTTGGAGCCACTCATCCGTTTGGCTAGTGTGCTCTGACCATGCCATCTTTGTGGCTCTTTGTCAAACAGCCTGGGGCCAAGCCAAAGCCCACAGGGAGGGCTCCCTTTGGCACATGCTTTCCCCCTTCTTCTCTGTTTTGTATTTGGCATTAAACCGAGTAACTGTCTCATGCTGAAACCACCACACGTATCTAATTCCCATTTTGTTCTCTGTCAGATTCAGGCAGAGAGCTGATAGAATAGCTGTCACTTTCAGGTCAGAGCAAACTTCCTATGTGTAGTTCTTCATGACTGGAGCTGCGTGCAGACTCACTAGGCAGCCTTAGGGGGAGGTAAATCTCCCATCAGGAGAAGACTTTAAGCATGAGCTGAACAATTACGGGTACGCTGTATCAGGGTTGTGAGTGTCAGATGCCAGTGGAGAGGTAGTTGGAACCCAAGGCCCTTAATGTAATTTCGAACCTCCAGAGTCAGGTTTTTTGTAAAGCAGGCACCTCTTTGTTGTGAAATTCCTCAACTATCTCACACCCTAGTCAGGGATAGACTGGGAAACCCCTGAGGCTGGGGCTTTGCCACATTCCCACCTGTTTCTCTGGGCCAGGCACGGTGCTTTGCACAAGGACAGAGTTCAGTACATCCTCACTGTTGCAGGTGAGGGATCATTCAGGCCTTGACATTTTAATCTAAATATAAAATGGCAGTCTTCATCTTTAGTGAGGAGAATAAATGCACTACATAAATTCAGTGCCAATTTAGGTTAATCTCCTTAGGGATCAAACAATCACTCTATATAAATTTATCAAGTACCCCTTGTGTGCCCTGCCCTGTGAGATAAAAGAGAGAGAGGGAACTCACAATTACAGAGTGTCTACTATGGGTTGGGTGCTGGGGCAGGTGCATTTCCCATATTTTGTGGTAAAATAGGCACAAGCTTAGAAGAAGGATTAATATCTCAATTTTATAGATAAGGAAGCTGAGGCCTGACAAGGAAGTAATCCAGAATCACATAGATGGTAAGTGGCTGAGGAAACACTCAACAGCCTTCAGTCTTCATCCTAAACTAGTTTATGGGACAGGTGGATTGGAATTTGTACTGAAGGAACCAGTGTTGGTATGAGCAGGAGACTGGAGGGACATCACTGGCACTGTTATGGGCATCACCACACTGGGGAGGCACAGAGATGTCCTCTGTCTCTGCCCAAGAAAGCTCCATGCCTACTGGGTCCCAGTGATTTATGACCTTGGTACATAGCATCACCTCCTCATCTCACCCCTTCACTCTAACTCTTAGAAGTTCTTACCTGTCAATGAGAACCTATATGATTGGTGTCTTTAAATTTTTAAGAATTTTGTCAAATGAAAGACCTATTTTACCAGCTCCCCCCCATTGGCCAGTTTTCAATGCCCACTTAAGGTGTATCTGCTGAGCCTCCCTTGCAGGTGGCAGACTCCAATTCAGAATCATTTCATTACAAGAGCAGCTTGTAAGGCTGAAAACAAGGCTGTGGGTGTGGCTGGCACAGGCACTCTGGTGGTGGTGGTAGAGATGTCTCTCAGGGATCTTCCTTCTTCTGTTTTGGCTTCTTCATCAGGAGTGGCCACCGGATTTACTTCTTACCTGCTTAGCATCTCCAGTAGGGACAGTGCAACTTTCCCCCAGTGGTTCTAGCATCAAAATAAGCATAGGGAAATAAATAATGTTGAAACTGTGAGCTGCCTTGAGCCGGAGGCTTGTGCTGGGCCGACAGATGTCAAGTAGTGCTGTGTCTCTCTTGAAATTTGAAAATACCCTGAGGCAGCCCTGCAGGTTTCCTGGCACCCCAGGGAACTTTGCTGTGATTGGGATGGAAGGGTATTGGTTGGCCTTCTCCCCTCGCCTGGCCCTGCTGCTTCTCTCCCTTTCCTAATCCCTGGCCTCATCTCTTACCAAATCCCAGAACAAAATCAGTAGAGATGATGCTCTTGCAGTGTTTTGAATCCCATCCTTGGCATTTATTAACTTACCACTTAAGCAGTTTCCTTATTCTTTCTAACCCTTAGTTTCCTCTTTGGTAAGTGGTGAGTGCAGTATCCCCCTTGTAGGGCTGCTGTGAGGATTAAAGGAGATGCTGTATTTTATGTGCTGAGCATAGTGTCTGGAAGATAATCAGTATTCAGAGTTGTACCTACTGTATTATTATTTTTCTTCTTATTGTTGTTATTACTATTAATACAAGGGACAGATAATTAGTCAGCATTAGGCTCATTTGTGAATGACAGGAAACAGAAAGTAAGTGGCTTAAATAAAATAGAAGTTTACTTCTCTCTCAAGCACAGGTCCCGGAAGATGGTTCAGGGCTGGTGTGATATTACCCAGTGCCAGGGATTCAGGTTTTTCCATCTTATTTATCTACTATATGTAGCTCTGTTTCCAAGGCCATGCTCATGGTCCAAGAGGCTGCTCTAACTCAGCCATCATGTCCCATTCCAGCCAAAAGGAAGAAAGAAAAGGGAGGAGAAGATCATGTTCTCTTTCTTCCTCGAAGTTGCATATCCCAGCTCCGCACAAACCTCAATGCCAGAACTTGAATGCCTAGCTGCAAGGCAAATGGAGGAAAGTAATGTTATCCTGGGATCCAGGGGGACCAGCTAAAAATTCTATGACTATGGGGGAAGGTAGGCTTAGTGCAGTGGGAAAGGACCCTGGACGCTGGGCTCACTCTGGATGATGGAGCTCAGAGAAAACCATGCTTCTGGTAATAGGGAAATTCTATGCACTTTTTGTTACCCGAGGAGTTGAAGATTGACTTCAGAATTTCGAAGAAAGATGGAAGTTAAAACTCAAGAGTGAAGCTGTCTTCCCTGAGCCAAGGAGCTTAGTTCAGTCTTTCCCCTCTGGCTGCCAGCCTGGGCCGAGGAGAGGCACAGCACTGGCCCCAGGCAAACTTGGTTTGAGGCCAAATTCCAGGACTCTTGGGGCTGACTGGCAGCCACTCTGTCTGAGCAACCTGGGGGATCCTGAGAAAAGAATGAACATCCGAGTCCCAGAACAAAATCAGTAGAGATGATGCTCCTGCAGCCCGGTCTGGCTGGGAGGCCGCACAGTGGGGAGGATGAGGTCATGGTGACAAATGAGAGAAGGGGGAGGGCCGGAGAATGCAGCCAGCGAGCCCACGCAAGCAGAGAGCAGCAGCTCCCAGCAAAGCCAGCTTCCCGGGCTCCATCCCCGCTCTGCCACCACCCGGCTGTGTTTTTGGATTTGAGTCTATCAAGCTAGAAGATGGGAAACACATCTGCTGTCCTCTGGCTTTGCATGGCTGCTGTCAGCGGCAGCTGGGGTTAGGAATGTGCAGGAAGTGAACAGGCTTCCTAAAGAAGAAGGGGTGTGGGTGCCAGAGGCTGGGGGGAGACAGGGATGAAAAGGCAGAGCACAAAAGTTTTCAGAGCCGTGCAACTATTCTGTATGATATTATGATGGTAGATACAAGTCATCATACATTTGCCCAGACGCATAGAGTGCACACCACTGGAGCCAAGCTAATGTCCACTACAGACTGTGGGTGATAATAACGTGTACATTTGGTTTATCACTATAACGGATGTACCACACTGGTGCGGGATGTTGATGGTGGGAGAGGCTGCAGGAGATGGGTTGGGAGGAAGGGAAGGGTTGTATGGGAACTCTGTGTTTTCTGCTCAATTTTGCAGTGTACCTAAAACTACTTAAGAAATTAAGTTAATTAGTTTTTTTAAAAGAAACACAGTGAAAGATGTTGACTTTGGGAGTAATATTATCAACATGGGGCTGAGTAAAGAGTTATTGAGCAGCTCTTGAAAAGAAGTTGGCCATGTGTATTCATCATCTGGCCCCAAAGCCAACTGTAGGGCTGTGAAGACAGTTCATCAGATACTAGGCATATGGTGATTATTTATCAAGGTACATGTAGTAGGAGAGAGCAAGGAGACCCCAAACATCCATGCAGCATACAACTGCTCACATTTTGGTGTGGAGTGGTCTTTTTATTCAGAACTTGGAGGCAGGAAGTACATAGAGACACGGCCGCCACACTATCTGAGCCTTATGCTTTTAGGTCTTTCTGGGATCATTGCCTTTATTCCTGTATTTAGGAGATGCATTTACTTTTTGATGATCCACAAGCACTCTTGCTTAGCATTCAGGCTTCTCCGCTCCTGGAAGAGAACCAGGATTATCCAAGGCTCTGAAGGAAACATGAGAAGAAGCCTGTGCCCAGGGCTGCTGTAGATGAGCTGGGCAGCCTGTCCAGTAGAACTGTCTGTGGCAGTGGGACTGTTCTAACCTGTACAGTCCAACATGGTAGCCTCCAGCCACGTGGGGCTATTGATCACTTGAAATGTAACTAACGTAACTGAGGAGATGAATTATTTTATTTTGGTTTAATGAATTTCAACTAGAGTTTTAAATAGCCACATGTACTTAGTGTCCACTGTATTGGACAGCATGGGCCTAGGGTCCCATCCCTCACTAGTTGTTTTGCTACTCACCTCAGGACTCTCAGAAGTGTGCTGTGTATATATGTGCATGTGCATACCTACATGTGTGCATGTGTGTGTGTGTGTGTGTGTGTGTGTGTGTGTGTGTGTGAGGGCAGGAACGCATGTATTAATGGGTGTGCAGGAATGCTGCAGAACTTCCCATGGGTCTAGTTAAGACTTACCCTCAACCTACAACTATCTCAGACCCAAAATGAGGGAGCATCTTGCCACAGACAGAAAACCTTTTACATGAAAAAACAGCAGAAGATAAGTGGAATCCACGAAATGAAGCAAGGGTTATGTAGAATTTCTTTTCTGTGTATCTTGTACTTATTTTTGTTTAAAAAAACGAATCTGTCACTACACTTATCTCTCTATCACGTATATGGGTCAGGGGATCAGACTGTGATGTCAAGCTAGCCCTGGCTTTGCCACCAAGTTGCTGTATGAGTTTGGCATGTGACATCTCTCTTTGGGGCTCAGTTTCCCCGTGGTTACTCTAGGGGTTGAATCAGATGGTGTGTAACAATAGTTCACCTCTTTGATATTATCCTAGATCTAAGAAGAATGGGTAAATTTTTAATTGAAAAACATGAAGATGGAAAACCTTACTTTAGAGTGATCTAAATCTACAGTGGTTTACGCCGAAGTGTGGATGGGCCCTGCCCAGCTTCAGTATGTGCTAAGGGGTGACTGTGGCCTGTCAGCATGGGATACACAAGGCTTCTTGCCTTCAGAACTTCTCAGAACCTATAATATGCTCATGGGTAGTGTGACTCCAGCTAGAGGATCCAGCCTTCCCCTAACCTAGTTGACTCCAGAATTTATTTCTGTTCGAGGAGCATCTAGCAGGAAGGATTAATGTTTTGTGGAACACACGTAGGGAATTGCTCATCTAGAGGCAGTATGAATAGTTTTTTAGGGCCCAGTTGTCTCCCCAACTTTGGCTTCCCCCTGCCTCTCCTGCTGCATGGGCTGGGCTGGGGATCTGCACTCACCAAAGGCTTGAATCCTGCTTTTCTTTGCACAGGTGCTGCCCGCCATGGCCCCAGCTCTCCACCTGCACCATGTAGCTCATTTTGTTCTGGGGCTATCATGATTTGCAAATTCTTCCTCTAGCTCAAGTGCACAGACCCAGAACATGCTCTCGCTGGAGGGATGATGTTGACTGAGACCCCCAGCTGTATTGCGACCTCTGTGGGAGCTGGCAGCACCTCACAGAGGGCAGAGTTTGTCTGTACTTGTACAATCGGTTGTAAATTCTGCTGAGTGCGATGGATCCATCTGGATGAAAAGGTCTGTATAAATGCAAGATCATTATCATTATCAACTGTCCCAGTTGGAGCCCAGCAATTTGAAAGCCCACAATCAATGGGGCTTTTCCAACAATCCCATTCTACCCAGCTTGAAAAAGGTGTAATTACATGGAGCTGCTGTCTCTGGAGAGACAACAGGAATGTCTGTCCCCAGTGTTAATGGAAAGAGGAATCTCCCAGGCCGTGGACGGAGACACCCTTCAGGCCCTGCTCAGGTCAGGGAAGGTAAGCAATGCAGCACTCGTGCTGGTAGACGTGAGGGGTAGCATGCTTCTGCCTTTCTGAAGAGCAGGTGCTGCCAGGAGGCAACATAGGGGCTGCATGAGTCTTTTCCTGATTCATCTAGGATCAGGGAAAACTCGGTTCCAGAGAATGTTCCTTTCTGAAGCTGCCTGCCTACAGCACAGAGAGACCAAGAGAGGCTTCCTACCAAGGCAACTCTGAGATAGAGAATGTAAGCCCTCCCTTTCCTTTCTTTCTCTGCAAATGTCTGGCATTTCTAGCTGTGTAACCTTGGGTAAGTTCTTTAACCTCTCTCGGCTTTCTGAAATAAAGATGGCAACTCTTAACCTGCCTGAGTGCAGGGGGCAGGACCAACTGTTTTTTTGAGGCCCTTTGCCTGTTAGGTTAGAAAAATCTTTTACTCTAATTCAAAGACTTTTGGTGCCAAAGGAGGAGAAAAACCTTCTTTTTATTAAATGAAGTCTTGTTTCTTGCATCCAAATTCCCAGAAGATGGGAAATCATTCAGGGGACTCAAAGGCCAACTTGGAGTCACAGAGCCTCAGTAAGGGTCAGGCTGTTGGGAAATTCACCACAGCCACCTTCTCAGCTTCACAGTTGTCGGACGGCAGCCTCCCATCAGCCTCCTGGGCCTGGGGCCTCATAAATGAGGATGGGGGTAATGAACATGTGGTCCCCCCAGGGGCCTGCCTTACCCCTGAGCTCTGGGGCCCAGATTTTTAATGAGGCAAGAGGCTTTTCCCTTCTCCAAATACCCCTCACACAATGGCTGAGTCAAGTTCCCACCCCCTGTCCCCCTCCCCCCTGCCAATTCTCTTGAGAAAATTACCAGGGAGCTGCTGAGAGGAGAGATGTGGCTAGAAAGGAATCTAAAGAGGGGGAAAAGTGCTTCCCTGTCATCTTGGGAGACACAGAGTTCAGGCTACTTTCACTCCTTCCAAAGAGTCAGTTCTTTCCTCAGACTAGGGAGCGTCCCAGGCACTGATCCTGTTCATTTTTAACTTTTAAGAATGACCTCTGTGGCCTGGTAGGGTGAAACTTCAGCCTTTTATAAGGGAAGTAGCTGTTCTGAAAATATACTTGACACAAATACAAAAAAATCTCCTCCATGACCTTGGGCCAGGCATCCAGCCCACTGACCTCCCAGATGGCCAGAGTCTCTGCAGGGCCATGACTCACTGGACATTCCAGTGCACCCAGGGACACCCTTTGCAGTATCTGGGTGAACAGGATCCAGGCAAGCTTGAAGAGCACCTCAGCCCAAGATCTGCTACCATCTGCAGGGTTTGTGGCAAAAATACCCCCCCAACCCACTCTGGGCAGATGCAGGTGTTCCCCAAAGCATGCCTCAGTTTGAGAGTGAGAACCATTGCAGCTTCTGGTGGATGATTGAAGACTAAGGGCCCAGTCCAGCCAGCTCACCTGTCAGGTCCTGTCTCCAGGATCCAGCTTCCCATAGTAAAATAGCATGTCTTGGTAGGCTTGTTCATTTACCAGTGCACATAGCCACATTTATGAAGTCTTAGTATTTAATACTTTAAGAGTTGAGTAATAAAAAGAAATTTAGACTCTACCTCCTGTTGTTCTTAAAAATGAGCCTGATTTATTTATCCTATTCATGTATCTTTCTGTCACTGTCTGGGACTGGGAATGTCAGATCTTTAACCTAAGTAACATTTAGAGTATCGAGGAGAAAGTAAATAATACCCAAGGCTGCCCTAAAAAGTAAAGAAGTAACTAGGCTGCCCAGGTTTACCAGCACATATTTCACGAACTGTGCTTAGCAAACACAATTCTCATAAGCACTGCCTTTTTTTTTTTAATTAGGGTATCATTGATATACAATCTTATGAAGGTTTCACATGAGCAACATTGTGGTTACAACATTCACCCATATTATCAAGTCCCCCCCACACCCCATTGCAGTCACTGTCCATCAGCATAGTAACATGCTATAGAGTCACTACTTGTCTTCTCTGTGCTATACTGCCTTCTCCATGACCCCCCTACATTATGTGTGCCAATCATAATGTCCCTTAATCCCCTTCTCCCTCCCTCTGCAGCAATCCTCCCCTACCCCTCCAATTTGGTAGCCACTAGTCCCTTCTTGGGTTCTGTGAGTTTGCTGCTGCTGTTTTGTTCCTTCAGTTTTGCTTTGTTGTTATACCCCAAAAATGAGTAAAATCATTTGGTACTTGTCTTTTTTTGCCTGGCTTATCTCACTGAGTATAATACCCTCTAGTTCCAACCATGTTGTTGCATATGGTAGGATTTGTTTTCTTCTTAAGGCTGAATAATATTCCACTGTGTATATGTACCACATCTTCTTTATCCATTCATCTACTGATGGACACTTAGGTTGTTTCCATATCATGGCTACTGTAAATAGGAGCACTGCCTTTTATTTGTCAGTGAACCCTCCCTCATTCCATTTGTAAACTAGGTACTTAGAATATGAAGGATCACATTTGCTAACGTTAACTGTTTCAGGAGAGCCCTCCCAAGGTGCTGATTTTTATTCACATCCAGGAGTAAGGGGAGTGCACATATGCTAGGGGAAAGCAGGGAAAGGGAAGCAATGATGTTTTTTTATGTCTGCTAAGCACTGGATAAGGTGCTCAGGTAGTCTTCTACTTCAGCCTCACAACCAGTCCTGGAAGTAGATTTTACTACCCTGGTTTTTCAGATGAGAAAACAGATTTCAAGGCATTAAGTCAGGTATCCAAGGTTCTGTAACTCAGAACTAGGAATAAGGCCAGGATGTTTGGTTTCTCATTGTCTCTTCCTTTTAAAACACTGCATGCTTTCTTTTTGCCTTATTGTCTACTCCTGGCGCTATTACTCCTAACCATGAGACCTCAGTTAGTAGTCTGTTCATTTCTCCAAACCTAGAGATTCTGCCCTATTATGTGGAAACAACTGTTTTTGACCCACTGCCCTCCCTGGGTCACCATGGGTACATAATAAGAGAACATGAGAAGGAGAAGGAAGTGGCCTTTTCCTTCTTTCTCTTTAAGATTTCATTCCAGTTCTACCCCATTTGGTCAAGGTGAGGAGAATGGCTCCAGGTACATAGAGAATACTGTGAATGAGGTGTGATTCTGGAGGAAGAAACCAGCTTTTTACTAGCTGTACATAAAAGTTTTTAAAAGCCCACACCTTAAGATGAAATTCTATCCACTGAGACCCTGCAGAGAATAATGGGGAGCAACCATCCTTGCTCAAGTTTTCTCAACTTGACACATGAAAGCAGTTGGTTGGAGGGAGACCAGAGATGTGCAGTGAAGGGGGTGGAGGGTGCCGTGGCTTGCCTGAGCTTTTCACTAGGTTAGCTGGTGGTCTCCATGACACTGGGAGTGGAATTGTTAAAACAGAAACACCCTGGAGTTGCAATAGCTGGGGCAATGCTCAGTGTGACATATATGATACTTCATAGAATCTGTATTTCTGTCCAATACGGGAACTTTTCAGATTGAACTTCAATCTGGAAACTGTTCAACTAGCCAAGAAGAGGGAGATAATTTGAGACAGAACCACAGTGCCTCACAATGCAGGGGTGGTGGGCCAGGGCATACCGTGTGCTGGGCCAAGCAATTCACAAGAGAAGGCTGAGGAGAGAGGAGTGAGGGAAGAGCCAGGGGCATTTTATAAAGTCTATCTAAAAGAGAGGATCTCTTTAGCATTACTTTTGGCAAAGCCTGTGCAATTTAAAAACATCCTTTTTCTTTTGAGAAAATTTCAATATGCAGAAAAGTTGCAAATATATACAAAGAACTCTCAAGACATAGTCTTTACTCACATTGACCAATTTTTAACATTTTGCTACATTTACTCTATCATTGTCTCCCTCCCCTGCCTCTCTATAATTTCTTTCCCTGCTACATTTGGAAGTAGCAGATTTGATGTTACTTTACCGCTAAATATGTTGGGTGTGGATTCCCTAAGAACAGGGTCATTCTCTTACATAACCTTAGAACAATTATTAAAATTAGGAAATTTAGCAAAATTGTTAATTTCATCCAAGTTAGGCAATTTTTTCCTGTAAAGGGCTAGATAGTAAATATTTTCCTGTAAAGGGCTAGATAGTAAATATTTCCTGTAAAGGGCTAGATAGTAAATATACAGTGTTTATAGTACAAACACAGCCACAGACAATTCAAAAATGAATGGACTCAGCTGTGTTTCAATAAAACTTTATTTACAAAAGTTGGTAGCAGGCCAGATTTGGCTCAAGGGCCTTGGTTCGTTGACTTCTAATCTATTTAAGGCCCATATTCACACTTAACCAATTGTTCCAATAATGTTATTTATAATTTTTCCTCTTCGTTTAGGATTCAACCCAGGATGGTGCGTTGCATTTAGTTGTCATATCCCTTCAGTAGTTCTTTTATGTGGATGGCTCTTCAGCCTTTCCCTTTCTTTCATGACTGACATTCTTGAAGAGTACAGCCTGGTTCTTTTGGAGACTGTCTTCAGAACGGTTTTCCCTGATGTTTCTTTGTGATTAGATATTGGTTGTATAATTTGGGCAGGAATATCACAGAAGTGATATTGCACCCAACTTAATGGGTCACATCAGGAGGCACCTGGTGCCTGCTGGCCCTGCCATTGGTGTTGAGGCACATGTTATTTAAGATGAGGGCTTTGAGTAGTTTCTGCAAATAGTTTTGCAGACAGTAGCAAGGGCCTTGGCACATAGAGTTAACATCAGAAAGGGAGAACCTGGCTAAGGAGGAGTGGTATATAGGCCTGGCACAAAATGTCTAGCAATAAAAAGAATTACTACTAATACTGAGATGTTATTTATTGAACATGTATGTGCCAAGCACTGGGAAAAGTCTTTTAACACACATTGCCTTCTTAATCCTCCAATAAGGCTATGAGGCATGGTTTATTACTGTTCCATTTTACAAATGGGAGAATAGAGAGGTAGAGGATGTGGGAAATCACAACCAGGACTCCAATTCTTCTCTCTTCCCTGTATTTACTACCTTAGCCGTGTCACTTTGTCATTCTTTCCACAAAAGAGGCAGAGTTTCTTTCCTTACACGGTGGTACTGAATTTGGCTGTGTGACTTCTTCTGGCCAATAGCATGAGGCAAAAGAGACAATGTGCCAGTTTGGAGTTTGGGCCTAAAGGACTTAACACATTTCTGCTTGCTTTCTGGTTCCTCTGCCATTGCCAAAAGAAGAGCAAATGTAGGCTAGCCCTCTGGTCCCAAGAAGACGATGAGAGACATGTGGAGCAGAGCCATCAGCAGCCAAGACCAGCACAGATCAGCCAAGTCTGACTCGCAGAACTCGTGAAAAATAAAAAATGACTGCTATTGTAAGTCACTGAATTGGGGGATGGTTTGCTGTGCAGCTATCTTACTTAAAGAGCTTAACTAACTTACATACAGTCATACAATTACTAAGCTGTACAGTCAGGTTTTGAAGAAAATGCAATGATTCCAGAAACTTCCATTTTAACCTATGCTGTAGATATGTATTATTGCTATATTATTTATGCATAAGCTCACAATATGGTAAATGAAACAGAATTCTCATTTAACAATATGGATCTTTCTCAGCAGTCCTTTTATTTACTTGACAAAGTCCATGTGCTCTTAGAGAATCAGAGATTCTTAAAATATTGGGGGTCACAGATTACTTAGAGAATATGATAATTGTTCTGAGCCCCTCTTCCTGTCCCCTCCTCAAAAGAGCATACAAACACACAAAATTTTGCAGACAATTTTGAGTGGTTCATGGGACCTACAAAGCTTTCTCATAAACTGCCCAGAGAGTTGTAGATCCAAGGTGAAGAATTCCAGTTTTAATCAGAATCTAATTTGAGTAGACTCTCCGATCAAGATTAACAATCAAGTTTTTTTTATTACAAAGAAACAAGGGGACAGACTTGCCAGATTCTTTCCTTTGTGTAGCATTTCCTTTATTTGGTGCCAGACTAGTCTGTCCAGCCTCACACCTGCCCTTTGCCTTCACGCTCCTTTAACACCTTGGTTACACTCTAAAAACCAAAACCATTTTTGTGGCAACTTAGAAACAAGGAGCTTTTGTCAGAATGTTCTCCTGCCCCATTTCCTTTGCCTTTGCTGTATCCACTGCCATCCTCTGCTTTGCTTATGTTTCTAGATTCAGCTGATCAGAATAAGCCAAATTTAGGCCACCCCTCTCAGTCTTCCCCTTTCTGGTAGGACTTGATGTTAGTTTCTTTTCCAGGCCCAGGATCCATTTAGTCACTATTCATTCATGAATGGTTATTAAACATATGCTATGTGCCAGGTGTAATGCTATGAGCTAGAACAACAGCAGTAACTAGCATTGATGGAGTGTTTACTATGTACTAGGTATGGAGAAAAGTACCTTTTACCCATTGTCTCATTGAATCCTTATAATGATCCTGAGAGGTTAATTGTGTTATTTTCTCTGTTTTACAATTAGGGAAGCTCTGGCTATGAACTACATAACCTAGTAAAGGTCAGTGTCAGGGCCTGAACCCAGACTCCTTAGCCCATGTTTTACCTCCTGGCTTTCCTCAGCACTATGACTGCTCTCTGGACTCCTACCATCATCTGGGTCTTTGCTATCAAAGCACACTTTGGATAATCTGTATGGTAACCAAAGTCAAGATATGTATCCTCTGTGATGTCCTGGCTCTAGTTAACTCCTTGAAGAATAGCTATCCCACTCCCCAGGCTTCTATGCCCAGGAATGAATTTTATTCATTATTACCACAATGCTGTTTTGTTCTTGCCACCTCAGTTCTCAGGCATTGGGCCTTAGGCTGGCCCTGGAGAGACTTTCTGTTTGACAATTGGCCACCATTTGACTCCCAATCACTGTGACCCTGACTTCCCCACTGATGACAGCTGGGGCCTGGCAGGTCCCTGTGCAAGCCGCCATGTCGATCATTGTCCAGTCTTCATAAGCTGCCTGTGTCTTTTCTCTATGATCTGGAACAACCAGAAAAGGTTTCCTGGGGGAAGTGGCGCATGGGCCTTGAAGGCTGGTGATCTGAAAGGCATGGGAGAAAAAATCACTTATGAGTAGAGAGAGAAACTCTAAAAAGACTGTTTCAAGGAAAAACCCAGCATGGATTCAGCCACACAGTGATGCTTTGTACCCACCATTTGGTGGAATCTGTCCTTGGAGCAGTCGGCTTGGTATCACAGCCCAAGGAAGAGGCCCATTTTATTAAGCACATGCAGACAATAGAAGACTGTCCTTTAGGTAAACCACACATGCACAAGGAGCTGATAAAGAAACACATCACCTTTTTACTCAAGGCCAAGGAGAAGTTGGTAACCAAGAGGTCACCAAGAAAGGTCAAAGTTTATAAGGGTTTTTTTTTTTTTGTAGTTTTTAACCTCTCTCTAGCAAATAAAGACAACTGTTATCTAAATGTCTAAGAGGCAGCAAATGGGATGGAAAGACCAGGAGATAGATAGCTCTAGGGAAACCAGTGGTTCCTTCCATGAGAACACTGAAGGTGTTCCAACTCAGAGACTTAAGGATTTGCAGTTTTGAAAATAGCCAAAGGTGGCAAAGAAGAACTCATCAGTCAGTCACATTGACAGACCATGAGAGACTGGGGAGCTTGCCAGAGCTCTCAAGGAAAATGACTAGTGGCCTTCACCATCTGGGTCACTGCTCACAAGCCAGGAAGCTTGCTGGTCACCTCAGGCAGTGTGGGCTGATCCTTAAGACCAACGCAAAGAACATATCAGCGACCTAATTTTCAGTGTGGGGAGATGGACTCAGGTTGAATTGTAGGTGAACTGGGAGGTTGTCAGTCAACTTGTGACTTCAAGGTCTCTGACTTTGCCAACTGCCTTGAGGCAGAGGTAGAATCCAAGAGAAGGAGGAGGGTGTGGGGTTTGCTAAGTGCTGAGATTGACTCCAGTCTCCCCCGTTCCCTATCTCTTGGGGACCCTACACTTGATGGGATTTCAGTATTTCTTGGGAGGGAGCAGAGGTCAAGAGGGGGTGGAGTGGGATTTGTTATACTTTTCCTTTCCTTTTCCACCAATGAACATCAGTCTCCTCTTGGAGGGAAGAAACTAGTTTTTATCCTGCCTCTTTTCTCTCAGGCTGAAAGTTCTCAAATTTGCCCAATCTTTAGGAAAAAAAGCTTCAGTTTGTTCTTTTTTCTTTAATTGTTCAATCTGTTCTTAAGGTCCAGAATTTCTACTGTTTTCCCACCAGACTCATTTGAAAGCTAAGAATAGCTAAGCAAGCAGGACTTTTAAAGCAAAGTTAGCAATAGCAGAACTAATTTCTTGACTCACAACAGGCCAATAGGCAGCTAGATGCAAATGAATGTTAAACTAATCATTGATATGCTGATAAACCTTCAGCCCAAGACATGTGTTCCTACTTATCTTTGGCCTCCTGGGTCCTTCATTTTAGCTCACTGAAGAATTGATGGCTACCCCATCTTTGTGTGTGTCTGTGGATAGAAAGTATCACATTGTATTGCAATCAGTTACCACCTCTTCGAGAATAGATTTATACCTATCTTCATTTTTGTGTGCCAAGAATGTGGTGGGTATTCAGAAATAAATTGTTGGTTGACTTGAATTACATTTGTATGTACCTGCCAGAATCAAAATTCACCACAAGGGAATATATGAAAAACAAACCTTCATAGAGATGCTATACTGATTGATTGACTGTCAGGATTTTCTTTAAGGCACCTCATCTCTCTCTCTAACAGACCACCTTGCTTTCCCCTGGAAGTTTGGGCGAACCTCTGATTCCTGTCAAAGATTAATTCCCTCCTATGGCATTCTTAGAAATACAGCACTGTAATTTAAGCATTATTTTAAAAATGAAACATCCTCTAACATGTCTGACATATCTGCTATTATTACCATATTCAAAATACACAAATAACATGATACTGACCAAAGATGCTTTGTTAAAGGCAGGATTCAATTACCTGAAGCAGCCCTTTACAGAGGTGATTTTCCCTCATCAGTGGATTTTCCCTTATACTTTTTTCAGAAGGTCATTATTTGATGTGACAAGAACAACGTTTTGACCTCAGAGTTAATCTGAACTCTCTAGTCCTCCTTCGTGTTTTTATCTTTAACACACGGTGTTACAGCTTTAATCATGCTTATAACTTATTCAAGGCCCTAGGGGTCAATATATAGGGAAGTTGTGTCCACTTTGCAAGAACAGAGACATCGCCTCTAGGGAGTAAGAGTATGGGACAGATTAAGGAAGTTGATCCCTTTAAGCATGAAAGCCTTTCTATTATTTTAATGATCTTAGATGGAAATCTCGTTCAAATGCATTACATGCTTACGCATCTCCCTTCTCATTCTTCCCCTGCTAATTTGTGAAGGTCTGGATGCTATACATAGTTTCCCCTTTGCCCTGTGGCTCAGGGCAACACCGCAGCAGAGGCCGGCTGTTCTACAAGGAAGCCCAAGGCCCTTCAGCTCTAAGTAACTGTGGGGCACTGCTGGTTTCTCCCACACTTCCCTCCTGCTCTCAAAATGGAAATGGTGTTTTTTGTTGATTATAGGAATAATAACTATTTGTTGAGAATTTTGAATAGTATGAAGCTGTACAGAGCGGGAAAATAACAATTTGGAGCACATCCTTTCAGAATTTTTACGTGCATGAAATTACATGCCATTTGTTAGCTGTGTGATCTTAGGCAAGCTTATTAATGTTTCAGAGCCACTATTTCCTAATCTATAAGATGGGGACAATAGATGCCTTGTAAGGTCACTGTAAGGGTTGATTGAACATTTAGCAGGGTGCCTGGCATATAGCAGTTGATCAATAAATGTTTATTCTCTCCCCTAGTCTTCCTTTGATAATGTGGTTTAGGGAATTGTATAGTTAAATATTAGTTCTGTGGGCTTTGCTATCAGTGAATATTTATTGAGATATGACCATGTGTAATAATGGTAACATGACTCAATACCTTCTCCATGTGCTAAGTCTATTTTAATCCTCACGACTTCTATGAGGCAACTACTATTGTCTGCCCCATTTTACAGAGGAAGGAACTGAAGCTGAGAGAGGCTAAGGTAACTTGCCCAGGTTCACAAAGCTAAAGCCAGGACTGTGTAGAACCAGGACTCCTACGAAGGAAATCTGACACCAGACCCTAGGTGCTTAATTGCCACATTGTTTTGCCTCCCAACAGACTGCCCGGATGTAAGAAGTATGTCAAGTGTCTAGCTGGAGAGATAAGACATGCAGATGCCCCCAGATCACTGATTCCTAAGCACCAAGTGCCCAGTCTCCCTTGGGCTTGTCCTGCCTGTAGCTTCAGCATGGCTCCGCATAACTGACTCCTGCTTCTCCTCCTCTGACCTTGACCCTCTTCTGCTCTCTGGTGCTCCGTCCTTCAGTGGACCTGCCCTAACCCAGCTCCTCTCTGACACCTGTTAGTGGTGCCACTTTCCTCCCCTCTCACGCCTGGAATCTTGGCCTCATGCTTCCCTTCCTTGGCCCCTATTCCCAGTTGCCACACTGCCCTTTCTTTCCTTTCCCCTCTGTTCCGCAGCTAGTCTTCATTTCTGATCAATTCTTTTGGTCAAACCTTTATTTTATTTTTTATTACCTGATGCCTGGATAATGCCAAGAACTTCACCCCTACTCTCAGCCCACCCCCCTTTTCAGTCTACAACATGAATCCTGCGACTCCGTATCACCTGTGCCTTCAAACTCAAGCTGGGTTCTGATGCTCCTTTACACTCAGACTCACTTTCTGCTGCTTGCCACTTGAGGTGTCTGCCCCAGACCTCATTTTTCACCATCTCCTCTCCACCCCCAGCTCACTCTTCCCACAAGTCATTGCCCCTGTTTCTTTTTTCTACTTGGGCTGTGCTTCCATAGTGTCCCCCACCCACTCCACTCTTCCTCCTCTAGAGAAAAATTCGGTTTCTCAATATTCATAGAAATACAGATATTTAGAACCAGAGGACTTTTAGGACAGAGACTATTTATTCAAATTTTCCAAAAATGTGTCCCCAGAAGCTACCTCTTTAATGTAAGGCCCAACTCAAGAGGCACTTCCCCCATGTCACTGACTCCTTAAAGAACCTGTGCTGTGTGGGCAGCATTTGGTCTGTGTGTGCAACTGGGCATCAGCTTTTTGAGTGCAAGGACCATGGGGTTCTTGTTTCACATCCCCCACAACACCCAGCACTGGGCCACATACACAGCATTTGCTCAATCGATAGTTATTAATTGATGAATCAGTGAGGTAGACAATTATCTAAATTAAAAAGTCCCACTGGGACTGATGTAATTAGGAGAGACTTCATGAAAAATTTAGATTTGTCATGGGACTTGTATGATTAGCATTCTGGTTTATTTGGGCCAGAAACAAACGTTTGATTTGCAAAAAGGTTTTCGCATTGCTTCAAGGTGCCAGAGATGGTCTGGGAGACCTGAGAAATCACATCCATCTCATGGCTTTACAGAGACTCCACATGTTGCTGACTCTGAAATGTATCTCTCTAGCTGGTACCTGTCCCCTGAACTCCAGACTGGGTATCCAGTGGCCTGCTAGAAAGCTCTGTCTCATAGGTATCTCAGATTTCGCAGGCCCTAAACTGGATTCCTGACCGTCACTGCTCTTTTCCTTTCCACCTGCTCCACCCAAAGTCTCTCCCATTTCAGGAAAGGGCACCCCACGTGCCTGGCTCCTCAGGCCTTGTGTCCCAGAATCAGCTTTGGCTTCTTGCTCATATAACTTGACATCCAATTCAACAAAAATTACCCTTAGCTATGTCTTCAAGATCTGTCCAGAATCTGACTTCTTACCATTTTTTCACTACTACCTCCAATCTGGTCTCCCTGCTTTCCTGTTCTCCATTTCTATTTTCTATTCTCAGTGCAGCAGCCAAAGTGAATCCTGGCAAAATATAAGCCAGATCATGGCTGAAGACTCAGCCGCGGCTCCCCATTTCTCTCCAAGAAACACCAAAGCCCTCACAATGGCCTATAACCTGGGGTCCCCAGAACCTCCCGCCTTTCTCTCCTATAGATCTCCTTGTACACCCCTCAAACACACTGAACGCCTTGTTACTGCTCTGCCTTGCTCAGGCCTCAGGGCATGGAACTGGCTGTTCCCTCTGACTGAAGCTTTTTTTTTGCACATGGCCAGGTGGCCTCTTAGGTCCTTTATGCAGTTCTACATACAAGGTGACACCAAGTTAAGATGAGTTGCCTCCATCTCCCTCCCCTGAATCAGGAGTCTGCTGGTTGATTCTGTCACTTCCTTCAAGTCTTTGCTCAAATGTAAGGTGACCATATGTCCTTGTTTGCCCAGGACAGTCCTTGTTTGCACCTGTTGTCCCAGTGTAAATACGAATAGCTGCCCCTTGCACTCTTGAGTTTCCCAGTTTAGATGATAATTTATATGTTAAGCCTACTCAAATGTCACCTTCTCAGTGAGGCCTACCCTTGTCACCCCATTTAAAGTGCAGCGCCCAGCCATTGATATTCCCCACTCCCCTGGCCCCATTCTATGTTTCCCATTGCACTTATTGCACTCTAACCTATTACACAATTTGATAATTTATTGAATTTATCATTTACTGTCTATCTCCCTATCTCCCTCACTAGAATGTATACTCTATGAAGGTAGGATTTTTTTTCTATTTTTTTGACTGATTATATCCCTGTCACCTTTCTAGTGCATGGTAGGAGTTCTGAAATGACTGCTTAATGAAATAATTCATTTCAGCAGTCAAAACAGTGGAATTTCTTAGAACTTCCCATAGTTTATGAGGAAAATAGGCAAAACACATCATATCAGACTGTCAGAAAATCCAGGATGTGTGCTTGTTGGACTGACCTGCTTACTGAGGATTTTGAGTTAATTTGTTAAAATAAAGATTGGATTCCTACCTTGACGTGGTGTGTGAGGACCATGATCAAGGAGTATGAGTGCTGAAGGTAGAGAATGGGGCTGGGGAAAGGGATGAGAAGGTAATTGTCCTGGAATTGGAGGCCAGGGATAATTGTTGAAATTGACATAAAACATAACTGAATTTTCTAGCAGCTCTGGCCAAAAGGGAAGAGATTAAGCAGCTTCTGCTCCCTCCCCCCATTGCCTGATAAAAAAGAAAGGCATCAATTCAAAGAAGACACACACTTCCAAATTTTATATTTCAAGAGGAAATTATGTTGATCTTTACCAGTGGAGTAGTCACACATTCTGGCATGCTCAACATAGTCACAATTTATATATGTGGTCCCAGAGAACTTGCTCATAGTACCCTCTTTCAAACTCAAAAGTGTCTTGGTTTTTATGATCTATTACAAGGTCACACTCTTAGCAAGGGACATCAAATACCATGACAGGTAATGGTTCTGATGTCTGCCTTTACAGAGGGGATCAGACAGATTCCTAATATGTCCTTTGCAAAGACCAAGGCCTTGGGCATGAGTTGGGCTCCTCAAGTATCCAGACACTCTTTGAGTGGCACATATTGCATATTCATTCAGAAGCAAATTTGGGGTAAGGCCCCACTGTCAAGAAGTTCCTGCAGCCATCTGGTTCTTGATACTGGCATGATGTCAGGGCCCTTATTTACCAAAAGCTTTAAAAACAGTGAAGCCCTTCTTGTCTCATTTGCTCCTCCTGGCTTTTGCAAGTGGCTGGTGAGGTCAGCTGGAGGTTTTCCTTGGATCTGTTTGGGGTGCTGGTGAAACTCCTGTGCCTGCTGCTTCCTAAACGGATTTGTGGGTCTCTCTCATGGGGTTAAGTATGTGTCCTCTCCCATTTACCAACATGATCTCTTTTTCAGGAATGATAAAATCCAGACCATTGTATGCTATATTTACCAACCATAGATACTCTGTGAAAAAGTCAAGTCCTTCATTTGACAACATTTGATAGTACCAAAAAACAACAAAAAACTACCTGGCTCATTTTAAGACATTTTCTGAAATTCCAGGCTAACAATATTGTCTGGATTTACAGCATTTCATACAATTCCAGACTGGGAGTGGAAAGACCTGACTCTCTGTGTAGTCTGCTGCTCTGAGCCATCTGACCTCAGATAAGTCCTTTTACCTCTCTGAGCCTTCGTATCTCATGTGTAAGGAGAAATATGGACTCCTGTATAGTCAGTCCCTTGTGGCTATGTTCCCATTGTTACAATTCTCCTGTAGAGCTGAGGTGTTTGTTCAGGAGTTATAACCTAAGCACAGGCACAGGTATCTATCTTCCTTAAATGCTAGGCATTCTGGGCCATCAGGCCCAGGACCTGTCGCAGCTCAACCAGCCAGGGCCAGCCTGTGGCCCAATTAGAAGGCAGCAGAAACTCGCCTCCATCCCTGCTTTTTCCCTCTTGCCACTCTCCTTTTTCTTGGTTCAGTAGGGTCCTTCAGCCACGACAGGAGTCCTTCTGCAGCTCCAGACCTCAGGAGTTCTCATCCTCACCCACTAGTAAACGTGGATACGGCACATCCATTTTAATGCAGCAGTGACAGTGTGCCATGCGCAGTTCCATTTTCCCACATGCGATTCTCAAAGCGCCCCCATGAGGGAGATGGGATAATTGTTCCCATTTTGTAAGTGAGGTCGGGGTCCCAGGGAGATGCCAAGACGTGCGAAAGGCCACAGACCTGGGATGTAGCAGTGCAGCATTCCAGCCCAGGTCTGCGACCTCTAAAGTGCATGTGCTTAAGCAACGAACTGCTCCATTAGCCCCTTGGTCTGTGTTCCAGACAGCGATTACTGCGAGTCCTTGAGCGTGGGCTGGAGGGAGAGGAGACCATTAATACATCTTTTCTTCTGACCTAATTTGACAAATGGTTTCAAGCCAGGTAGTAGGGCAAGAAGAGCCTCCCTTCAGAGCAGTCATGCTCGAGGGCTCTAAAGGCTGCACCACTTGGGCCATGAGGGAGAAGAAATCTGCCCCTTTGTCCCTCAGCAGGGGTCAGAGCTGCGCAGAGAAGGTGAGACTAACTCCCTGTTTTCTTACTTCAGCTCCCAGGTTGCTCCCTGTCTGAAAGGCACTGAAGTAGATGCAAAAGGCAAGGAGAGCTGGAGGCTTTGTAAAGGTCAGACCGCCCTCTCCAGAGCGCAGCCAAGGAGGCATTCCCCCGACACTCCGGGCTGGCAGAGAACTTGCTCCCTCTTCTCCCTTGGTTTCTCCCCCATCCCCTAGAGCTCCAGCACCCTGTGCCCATGAAGTCTCTGAAGAAAGAGGGGATATGGGCCTGCTGGCCCCAGGAAAAGCGGGTAGCAGGGAGGAAGTGGGGCTAAGTCTGGTCTGGTGACTGTTTGCCCCCAGCCCCCCTGCTCCCCAGCGAGTCTCCTCCTTCACTTGGAAGCCTGCTGACCTGAAGTAGAAATGAGACCCCCTGGGACCCCAGACTATCTTCCCTCCCAGCCACACAACACCCATTTAAAGCAGGCCGCTCTACAGCCTCAGGCTGCTTCGGAGACTGCACGTCCCAGGTCAGCACCGCTCAATGGCATTTGAGACACAAACGCTCATAAAGGAAGTATTATGGTCTTGTCACCATTTTCAGGACTCTGCCCCAACCTTCAGAGACTTTAAAGGGCCAAATTTGTTTTGACCCAGAGCCAGACCTCTTTATGTCCAACAATAACCCAGAAGCGCGTCAGGTCCTTCCCCTGTGCCCAGTAGCAGGTGAGAATGTTCTGTTTGGTGGCATTAGGACAAACAGTATCAAATTTATGCTTGGGCCTCAGGCCGAGTAACTCAGACACCCCAGGGTAGATCCACCATCAGGCTTTATGTAGATAATGTTCATTTATTAGCAATGAAAACTGAGGTCATTAATTGACTCTACTAATGTTACCTATACTAATTCTGAATGTCAAATTATAGAGCAAAGAAACACCCCCAAGCCCCACAGGGTGTGTCCTGGATTTCCTTTTCATACCCTGTCTAAAGCAAATGAACTTTGACCCACTCTCTCACCCCTGGCTTGTTTAGATAGGGACTGAATAACTTTTGATAATCAGTGTATTTTGCTTTTTCCCTCCCACCTCTGAGTAAAGCCTGAGGTCAGCAGTGGCCTGGCAGGCCTCCTGCAGTTTAGTTAGCCTCCTCCTTTCTGCAACAGCCGCTGGCACTTGTCTTCTGAAACAAACATTTTTTGTTAAACCAACCCCAGCCTCCTCTAGAGCTTGTCAAGAGCAGTTTCCTGAAGGTGGGGTGGGGTGCTCCTTTCTGAAGTTGCTGATCTACCCTTCCAGAGTGGAGGCCTGTAGTGAGCTGGGCCACTGACCACACACTTCTGCCATGTTAAGGCAAAGGAGGCCCTAAAGCAGGGTGGTCAACAGCCAAGGGCCTGCAGCTCGGGGTTCCTGATGGATTTCCACCCCATGCCAGGTGTATGGCTCCCAAATAAGCTCCTTTGGCTCCTGAATGTGGGTGCCTCTGCCTGAGGAGGAGTTACAGTAACAGTTTGTTGCTATGAGACATTCACACATTTCACTTGTTATATAAATTACTCAGGTTAACCAATCATCATTATTATTTTGACTCAGAAACAAGCCATATAACAGGATCTCTGTTGTATCATATTTTAAAGCTTGTATTTAAAAAAATGAAACATATGCTACTGGTTCTCATAGCTTAACAAATGATAAACCCTCTTCTCCTCCTCTGAGGCTTTTCCTCCTGCAGAATGCCTTCAGGACCCTTTTTCATTGTAACTGTCACTAAAGGCATATGGCACAGAATGCAGGGTGGATCAGAACATGTTGCCTTAAAAAAAGGAGATAAATGGAACCTTACTGAGTACAGACCTGTGTGAAACAGAACTTTTTTTTCTGAAATGAACTTAGAAGGCTTTTTGTGGACTTGAGTTGAATAGAATCATAATCTCCATCAATTCAGGGCTTTTCTATTCAAACTGGGAATTGGGTTTTTTCTGAGGGGTTGGCAGAGAGTATAGTGACTGGGATGCCCCTACTCCCCAGGCATCATGCTGCAGTCCCTCTAGGGTCTGTTCTGAGGTTTTTTGTTTCCTCTGGCTTTGAATGTTGGTTCTTGGGGTCTCAAGGGCTGTCTGAGACTTACTTGTCTGGACACAACTTACAGCTTTTCTGGCCACCACTACACATGCACGGTTGGCAGGAGGGAACGCTGAAGCATGGCATTTTCCTGGGCTCTACTCAGCACAGGCACATCCCCTCCCTGATCACATGTCATGAAGCTGGATTCAGGCACAGGGCACTTCCTCAGAGACCCACCTTTCCTCCTCTCACCTTTTCTCCTCTCACTTTCTCCTCTAGACTTGTTTTAGAGCAGTTTTAGATTCACAGCAAAACTGAGCAGGAAGTACAGAGAATTCCCATATGCCTCCTACTCCCTCACAAGCACTGCCTTGCATCAACATGCCCCACTGGGGTGCATTTGTTACAACTGATGAACCTCCATTGACATGTCATTATCACCCAGAGTCCACAGTTCACATTAGGGTTAACTTTCGGTGTTGTCTATTCCATGAGTTTGGTTATCATTTCCAGCCCTTTTCAGTGGACAAAAAGGGGTAAAGATAAAACACATCACCATGAGTTCATATTGACACATCACTTCAAATTCAAGCCTACATGGCTGTGATATTGTGATTCATGAGAAGAAATGTATATTTTGGTGTTCATCCTTGTTTCTGGCACAGAACTCCTAAAACCCTTGGAATTTCCTAAGTGATGAAAAGTAAGTGTGTCTTTTGTTATGTTAATATGACTTTTGGATACACCTAAGCATGGAAGCTTGTTGGCAGGGGACCCAACCTTGTGTTCAGAGGGTTAGAACTTTCATTCCCACCCCTGACCTCCTGCGAGTGGGAGAGGAGCTGGAGATTGTGGTCAGTCACCAGTAACAAGCAGATTTAATTCATCATGCTAATGTAAAGAAGCCTCCATAAAAATCCCAAAAGAAGAGCATTTGGAGAGCTTCTCAGCTGGTAAAAATGTGTAGATGCAGGAAGAGTGGCACTCAGAGACCACAGAATCTTCTCACCCTTTCCCA
Source organism: Manis javanica (assembly GCF_040802235.1). NCBI lineage: Eukaryota > Metazoa > Chordata > Mammalia > Pholidota > Manidae > Manis > Manis javanica. The sequence continues at coordinate 51,787,545 of NC_133166.1, forward strand.
TATTCATTGTCTTACGCATCTCTTCCACCTGGCTGCTCCTGAGATATATCTCTTTAGAATAAACAGGTAGTCTAGTGAGCAGACTACTTTCCTGAGTTCTGTGAGCTGCCCTAGCAAATAAATCGAACCCAAGAAGGGGATCCTGGGAACCCCTGATTAATAGCTGGTTGGTCAGAAGCACAGGTAACAACATGGACTTGAGGTTAGCATCAGAAACGGAGGGCCGTCTGATGGGACTGAGTCCTTAACTGAGGAATCTGCTACTGTCTCTTGTAGATAGTGTTGGCACTGAGTTGAACTGGAGACACCTAGTTGTAGGGTGTCAAACAAATTGCTTCTTGGTGTGGAGAAAAAACCCTACACGTTGGAATTGTATGCAGAATCTTAAGGGTTTTTACTTCACTGCATCTGTCTTACATCTTTATCTTCTGTGTACCCCAAGTGCTGGTTCCTAAGTACCCCAACATAATTATTCATTTGTTTTTCTCCACAATCCATGTACAATAGTGTTAGAATACCAACTCTATCACCTGCAATACAATGACAGAAAACAGTTTAGGGAGGTTTTTCTCTTCAGTTCTTTTTGCCTTTGGGTTATATCCCACTGAGGATATGCAGGCAAATTATTATTGTGTTTTAAGATCCTTAATCAGACTTTTGCAAATAAAAGACTTGACTTTTGAAACATCAAAGCCAATAATTAGACTTTTGTTCTTCTGTCATGAGCAACTCTACCTTGAGAAAATAGATGCCACATGACTTGGGCTGCTTACATGGGGTGGGGAGGTTTTAAAGCAGAACAGGAAGTACTTGGAGAAAATTAATCAAATAATTAATCATTTGTTGGCCCCAAACTCTCCTTATTTCCTGATCTAGATATGATATGAATTGGTCCATGTCTTGTGTGTGAGCCTATGGTTTTTTCCTTAAAATGAATTAAGATGGGAATATGTATTCATTTGCATGTATGTCATAGTTGCTCTGAAGAATGACCACAGTACAGCCCACCTGCAGACACCAATATTACCCTAATAGTACCCAAGTCAACCTATGAGAAAAATGGGTTTCTTCCCAAGGCTTACTGCATTACTGTGCTGAGTAATGGCGTAAGTCAAAAGATTTATGTCTTGGCATTTTGTTATTGCTGTTGTTGACTTCCTCCTCTCTTGTTCCCACCCTGTGCCATCAAACTTGAGCTCATTTTAAACCAGACACATAAAGAGTTCGAGCTGAGCTACAAGCAAATGCTGGGAAAAAGGCGAAGTACAAGTGTGTGGAGTCCCTGCCTGAAGTCTAAGGGATGAGGGCTGAGGCAAAAGTACTCCTCTATTTCTCATTTATAAGTCTCCAAACATCGAGTTCACCACTGGGTCTGTTATAGCCACTTGATAAATATGTAATTCAATGAAACTGGATCAGAAATGGCTCCAGCCTGGATATCTACAACAACAGGCAATTGCTACAGAGAAAATGCTAGAGGAGATGTTTCTCTGGATGCTGTGTGTGTTGGGTTTACAGGTGGATTCACTCTCTCTTGGGGGCTGTGGAGCCTGGCACCTGGGATGAGGGGAGCTTCTTGGGTGCTCAAGTCACCACAAAGCAGAGCTCATCTGTCTTGAGTGACTGCTTTTGCCTTTTTATATAATCTAATTCAAAATTTCTGCCTTGGTCAAGGGTAGGATTTAACAGTTTGTCAATCCTTGATTGTTTTATGGTAATTATGTTAGTACAAATATAATAGTTACATCAATGTAAATGTAGTACTTATATTAATATATGTTACTTATAATTTTATATTTAGTCACTAACCATGGCTTGTTACATTTTTTAGATGATAAATTGCATAATCTGGAAAGCATTCTGATTGGTTGTACTAGTCTAAGATCTGATTGGTCAAAAGTTTGGTCAAAAAAATTCTGGCCCAAGTCTTGTTGCGTGTGTGTTTTAAAGTGCGTCATAGCTTTATTTGTTCTAAGCAAATATCTGACAAGGTTCTGATCCACTGATTTTGCAGGTGAAAATTTTCAAAATGCCATCACCTTTCCTTAAAAGCTAGCTTTAAGTCCATATGTTTATTTTGCATGTTGTGTTCAAAGGGCACTTGAGTGAGTGGAGTGAGAACATCTGAATACCCAAGGTTCTGCCTTGTCTTGTGAGACTGGAAGGATGTTTTCTGTGGCCGCTCAAGGCACTGGAACATGCAAGGTCCCAGGCAGCTCACCAGTTTCCCTCCTGTAGCATCAGCCTTGGACAGCTTAGTGCAATGGAAATGGTGTGGGAGGCACAAGGCCCGGGTACCAGTTTCAGTTGTCCTACTGCAAAGCTGCATCACCTTGGCAAAGTGCCCTAACCATTTGACTCTTACTTCCCTCCTCCATAAATGGGAACAGGAACACCTGTCTCCCAATCTTACCAGGCTGTAGGTCAGGTCTAATGAGACCGTGGGCAAATATGAAGGCTGTGGTAAGCTCAAAGGAGGCTGTGGTAAGTTTTAAGGAGCCACATGCACTGTTACGTACCCCTCAGTGAGGGTCTTCATGGAAACCAGCTAGGGAACAGTCCAGGAAAAGAGTGGAGAAAGCAGAACCTACTGCCCTGTTTCAGGCCTTCTAGGAGAGCACTTTTTACACCACTTGAGCTGACACATGTGCTTTTCCTAGGATGTGCTATGGTAACAAGCAGCCCTAATATCTCAGTTTCTCATGGCAAAAAGACCAGTTCCTTTCTCACATCTCGCTTCAGCATGATGACCCACAGCTCTGCTCTGCGCTGCTTCACTCAGGGTTCCAGGCTCCAGAAGCAGCTGCTGCCTATAGCTTTCCTGGCAGAGAAGCAACAGTGACAGTGACAGAACTATGTAATGGATCTTACACCTGCTTGGGTGTGACTTATGTCACTGCCATTCGAATAGCACTAACCAAATCAAGTCACATAGCCATGCCTGATGCTGACTGAGCAGGAAGTATAATCTATGAGGTATATAACCCATGGGAATATTTTGAATCATGGGCCAAGATGGAATATCTTAGAGCAAAGAGGGACCTTAGAGATAATGGAACCCAGGGACTGTAGCTGCTTGTTTGGGAATAATAATACAGCCTCCAGCAGAAGAATTCATCAGCACAGGGGTCCTCAGCCACCCGAGCCGAACATACCAGAGAAATGCTTTCTGGTCTTACCTGGTGGATCATCAAGTGGGTTGCTTTCGCCACAGCTCCCTGGGGTGTTGAGGGAGTTGAAGACCTCCCTTCCCACACTGTGTCCTTACTGAGTCAGGAGAAGGAAACAGGCCAAAAGACTCAGAATCGCAGGGTTAGGCTGTGGAGGAAATGATTTGAAAGTCCTAGGAGGCAAAAGCATGCACTGAACGTACTCAAGCACACAGATGATCTCTAGCGAACAGAAACGGGTCAGCAACCAGACAAGGAAACAAAGGAGGAAAAAGCAAGTTTGAAACTGACCTCCCTAGAAATAAGGTCATTGGGTTAGAGGGACAATGGTTCAAGGATCACCTCATTTGACTAAGGACTGATTGCCTAGGAAAGGAAGTGGGTTGGCCACCAGGTTTCGTAGGTATGGCAAGCCTGCGTCTTTGCTGGTATTGTTAAGAGCAACGTGGACACACTTTTGAGCAAGTTGAGTAACATTCCCATTTGAATGGGTTTATTTATTTGGGACATAAATAAATTATGTTCCTGTAAAGATGTAAATAGAGATAAAGGAAGAGGCCCAAGATGCAAATAGTGTGGATTGAGGGGGTGCCAAGAAAGCATTCTATAATTTCTCAGACTTTGAGCACCCATATCTGATTCCTCACCCAACTGCAAAGCCTTGTCTTCTCCCCAGAGGGCCTCTGTGGTCACAAGACAAACAAAATGATGTCCTGGTAGTCTTTTGGCTGAACAGCTTGCACTGGGACCGAGAGATTGAGGTCTGGGGATGCTGACAGGAACAGATCCTGGCTGCTCTGACAACCCAGCCCTCGGCTGTATGTTTCTTACCAAATTATTTGAAAATTCAGGTCAAAGACCCAGAACCTTCTGGTATGTTCTCTGTGCTGCAAATTGAACCTCTGATTCAAGGTCATTATGGGGGTATTTTGAATCATGAGCCAAGATGGAACATCTTAGAGCAAAAAGGGACTTAGGAGATAATGGAATCCAGTGGCTGGAGCTGCTTGTTCAGGTCTACTCGGGCAATCTGTGTCAGAGCTGTGGTAGGGCCCCCTGTCTCCTTGCTTCCAGGTCACAGCGTCTTGTCCCACCCTATGCTGGCTCCGATTCACCAGTCTGAAAAATTCTTTCACCAGACATAACCCTGGCACTTTTCTTAATAACTGTGGATAGTGGCCCTCCTTGAGGACCCTTCCAGACACCATCTCAAATGATGGCTTCCCTGACATGAAACCCTGTATCTGACTGAAGCTCCTGCTGCTTTGGCAGAAACCCTGTGCAGCTGGCCCATCCTTTATGTGGGGGATTAGAATGGAACTAAGCACCTGCCCATGGGGCCAGAGGTGTCAAAGAAGAAGCCACCTGAAGCCTGGAATTGTGGCCAATGAAGAAGTAGGGCTGAATCTCAGGAGACTGGTAGTTCAGGAGACAAGGAAGGCCTTAGACTTAATTTCTGTTGCTGTCTTTGACCAACCCTTATAACTAAGGCATTCGTAGGCTGGGAGAAACCATAGCTCCTTCTTTCTTGCCCATCTTCCCACAGGTAGTTATGATCAAGAGCTGGGGCTTTCTGGGCCTCTTCCTAAGCCTCAGTCTCCTTTTGTGTAGAATGGGGGTAATGAGAATATCTACTTCATATGGTTGTTGTGAGAATTAAATGAAAGAATGCACACAGAGCACATGGCACTGTCTCTGGCACAGTGCTCAGCAATGGCTGCCCATTACTGTTGGTATTATTATTGTTTTTAAATAACACTCTTTCAGGTGCTGGGTGCATTGCTATGAAAAGGACAAATGTGTGCCTAATCTTGAGGAGATATGATGCAGCCAATGAGCATGTTGCCTTCTTATATGTCCTTCATGCTCTTTGGAAATTCAGGATGCTAATTTGGGAGATCATTTAGAGATCAAACCCTCTCACTTGATGATTAAAGTTGAGGCACAGAGAGAAAATGCACTCAGCCAAGGCCTTGAACTTGAGCCTGCGTATTCTGCATTTCCTTTCATTCATCCTTTAGTAGGCAACTAATTTTGAAACTCTAAAAATTTTTCTTAACGTTTAGAGCACTTGAATTCATGAGCTCAGTAGGTAAGCCTCAGTGCAGAGGAAGAGAGAGACGATGGGAAGCAACTGATGGGGTGGGGACCAGAGGGGAAGACCTGCCTGAGACCTGTTAGGGAAACAAGCTTCTTCTAACCACAGAACTCTGAGCGTAAAGGGAGTATTTTCAAACAATTCCACAAATCAGCTTAAATCAGTGGTAATCATAAGGACAAAGAAGAAAATAACAGGGAATATTTTCTTTTTCTTCATCTGTTTTGTGCTCTGAAGCTATTCATAAGACACCTTCTACCCCAGGACTGTGGCAGGTCTATTTTCAAAGATGCTTGTTCCAGTTATTCATTGCTGTGTGACAAACTATCCTAACATGTGATGGTTAAAACCATTTTATCACATCTTCAAATTTTGTGGGTCAGAGTTCAGGCAGAGCTCAGCCAGGGGATTCAGATACCTCTACATGGCATGAACAATGGCCACTTGGTGTTCAGCTGGTGGATAGGCTGGTCTCAAGGGTCCAAGTGATTTTGGAGGCTTTCCTCTCCTGTCTGCACATTAGCAGGGACTGCTTCAAGGCTGGGTGCTACTGGGATGGAGGACCAGAGCCTACAAATGGGGTCTCCACTTCAACTTCTTACAGCAAGCCAAGCAGAGGTACATGACCTCTTTGACCTAGCTTCAAAATTCACATAGCATCACTCTGGCCATACTCTATAGGTTGAAGCAGTTACAAGTCTGCCTAGATTTAAGAGGCAGGGAATAGATCCCATCCCTCAGTGAGAGGTGTGTCAAACAAATCCAGTCTCCAAGGCTCCAAACAGGGGCTACAATGAGGAACATGCTTACCTCATTTTTTCTAAGTGGGTCCCACCAGTAGCCATAACTATGAAAAAAGACAAAAAGCTGGGTGATGTGGAGTACTCGTTTCCTGAGAGCAAGGTTCCATGGTAGTTCTGGGCAAAAACCAATATTTCTCCTGAACTTAATAAACATTTTAGAACAACTCCTAATTTGAGCCCAGTCTTGTGATAGTATTAATACACATGGCATTTTGATATGGCTATTCTGACATTCACATCTCTTTTGAGACCCTTAAATTGAATTATTAAGCATTTTCCTTAAACATATTATCAATAAATAAGCACCAAAGAACTCCTTGTTCGTTACTTGAACCTCACACCATGCAATGGAATATGACTCAGAAATTGTTACTATCACTTTATCAAAGTAATAGTGTGATTACCTTTGGGATTAGCTGTGTGCCAGGTACTGTGGGAAGTGCTTTATATACACGATTTAATTTATTTCTCTCAATAACCCTGTGAGATGACTGTTAAACCTATTTTCCTAATGAGGAAACTGAGGCTTAGAGAACTTAAATAACTGTCAAAGTTGCACCTAGTCAAGTGATTTATTCATTCAACAAGTTCTTGTTAAATGCTTACTATGTGTCAGGTACACCTAGGAGCTGAGATTACAGCAATGATAAAATAGACAAAAATGCCTGCCCTCATGAAGCTTACACTTGAGTGGGGAGTGGGAAAACAGACAATAACAAACAAACAATACCTAGATGTAGCATGTCGGGTGATAAGTGCTGTGGAGAAAAATAAATGAGGAGAGAGGAATCAGGACAAAGTGGGTGGGGGCGGAGTATTACTTTATATAGACTGATCCAATGGATTCACAGCAAAGGTGACACCTGAGCCAGCACCTGAAGGAGGTGAGGGAGTGAGCCAGGTGGAAATGTGGGAGTGAACAGTGCCAGAGCTTAGGGAAACAATCTGACCCCAGGTCTGTCTGGCCTAAGCCCACGCTTATAATCACTCTGCTATTGGACAGTCCCGTAACCACTGGGATGGCTCTTACCCCAGTGCTGTTTACATTTGAGCACACAGAGAATCAGGGGCAAGTCTTGATACAACTGACATCCCTGAGCCCACCTCCAGAGGGTCTGAGGCACATCCACATTTGCTGCAGGATCTGAAAACTTGCACTTCTAACAAGCACCCAGATAATACTAGATTAGGGACCACTCTTTGAAGAGCACTATTGAAAGAGCTTATTCAGCAAATGGGGCATAAAGAGCAGATGAATCCTGTGGGGGTTCACAGGAGTGCTTATGACAGTGCTGTTTAATATGAATTCCTAACATTCTACCCCCAACCTCACTCAACTCCCCCTAAAATGTCCAACTGTTGTCTACAACACACACACACACACACACACACTCAGTCAAATCCCAGCAAATATAACCTCAGTTATCACCTAATCTAATCTTAATTGGGAAGCCAGGACCCTAAGTGAGAAATCCTGGTCTAGCTTATAGCACCTGCGTATTTCAGGCAAGTCACTTAACCTCTCTGGGCCCCGTTTCCTTATCTATAAAATGACCAGATGAGGTGTAATGATTGCAAAAGTCTCCTTTGGCAATAAAATTCTATGGCTCATGCTCCTGATGAGTCTCTGCTTTTAGGAGTGGTAATGAATAAAAGAAAAGTTTCAGGTACACTGTGAGACTACCATGACCCACAGATTCTAGGTTTAAGTTTGAGGATAAAAATACACAGAGATCATTATTTTAAACAAAGTTTAGTGAGGGAAGGAGGCATTTGTAATATGTGGTTTTTCAGTGAAAAGGAGTGAATCCCTCTCCTAGAAAAGCATTAGTCCATCTTGGGAAATAGGAAAGCGGCCGTAGGCAGGAAGGAGAGGAAGGGGAATTGGAGAAAGTACACAGGTTATAAACAGCTCGCGTCAGATTGTAACAATGATGCCACCTGCCATTTTTAGTCTCTTGCTTTTGAGACCAGCAATTCATGATCTGAGGGTTGGAGGGGATGATTTATTTTCCATTGCCATATTTCCTTGTCTTCCAGATTCAGAGGAAAATGTTTTTTCTGTTCTTACTATGGTGATCCACTATCTGTGGCCCCCCAGCACAGATTTTTAGTTCAAAGTGAAGATGTACAGGCCAGATTTGTCTATAAGTGGCAGGTGTTGATGGAAGACTGCATGGCCTGGGAGAGGGAATGCTGAACCACACCAAACCCAACTTCTTCCCGACTGAGCCTTGGCAAGGCTATCAACAGGTTCTTCATCTGTAAAATGGGCGTGATTTCACATGGTTTCTACACCCTCCAGAAGGCAGGAGTACCATGAACTGAGCATGCAGCCAGAAGACCAAGGTGCTACATGCTGAATGTGCAAAATACACAAGTATCAAATAGTGATAGCATAAAACTGGGTCCTGAGGCAGGTTGAACCTTGCTCACCTTGTCTAATATTAATCATAATCAAGAACATTAGTTGACTACTTTCTCTTTGCCAGGTGCTGGGCAAAGCCCTTTGCTTCCAGAATCTCTTTGGATCCCTGTGATTACCCTTTAAGGTCGGTCCGATTATCATTTCTGTTTTTCAGATGAGGGCACTGAAGCTCAGAGAAGCTAAACAACTTCCTCCCAAGTTTGTAGAGGCACTAGATGGTCAAGCTGGGATTTGAACTGGGAATTGTTGGCCTCCAGAGTTTGGGTGGTCAGCAGTGTGTGCTATCACCTGATCTCCATGAATTCAGCTGTGTATTTCCTGTAATAACAATTTGGCTTCATAAATGTCTAAATTGATGCTCCAGTATCAGAGTTGCTTACGGAAAGGAAACTCGACATTGCTGCACAACTTGGCTTACATTTAAATCCATCTGTTTGGGCTGCGACTTCACTCAACCTCTCCTTCCTCCTTGCTCTTCAGTTTGGTTTCACTCCCCTCTCAGGTATCCTCCCTTCCTACTGACTCAACACAATGCCTTCTGCCATTTTCCTAAGGGACAGTTTGGTCGAACTCTACTTGTACCATAAAATTGCTTCCATCACATCCCTTTCCTCGAAGAAAAGGGTTAAAGTTATTGCCCAGGAGTTTCTTGACAGTGAAAAGAAGAAAGAGGAAAACTACATGCTGAGCTTCAAGCGTCAAGACCCTCAAGCCAATTGTTGAGGTCACTTCTTCCCAGCCTCAGCCTCAAACGCCTGGGGAGCTCTGGCTGCCTACCCCCTCAGAAAGGACAATCCGATTGTAAATATTATCTGTGCTCCTAAGAACATTTGAATGGTAATACCCAAGCAATTACTTTCCTTTCAAGATCATTAAACACAAATCAGACTTGTACTTTAATAGGGCTGCCAGTGGTTAATGGTGGGGAGGGTGGCATAAAGGGTAAGTTTTTTTCCTCTAACAGCTGAATGTTTACATTATCCTTCTGAGAAGCTTTGTTGGGGGAGGTTGCTCAATGCTTCAGCGACCATTCTGGCTCTCTTGCTCCCAGAGGCCCACCCTTCTTTTGCCACATGCACCTTCAGAGCATTTAGAAGGAATGCCAGTTGTGGCATGCCCCGTGGCATTTCCCTCCACCCCCCAACCCCCACATCGCCCACTGTCTCCTTCACCCAGCTCCTCCCCGTAAACACAACAGGTCCCAGGGAAGAAAGTGGTCTCTGGAAGGAATGAACGGCTCCACTCAAGTGACTAATATCCTAGGTCCCCTCTATCTTCCTCCTATTTTAGGGAACAAAAAAATGTTAAAATGGTGCCAGAGGAACCTGCCCAGAAAGGCTGAGTCCTCTGTTCACATTCAAGGTAGAGGGACAGGCCCTGTAGAAGGGTGGTCTTTAGAGATTGTTTTCCTTACCCCCCACCTCACTCATCAACTCCATAGTCCCATAGTGGCTCCTCTGAGGCCATGGAGAGACAAGCTGCTGCCCTGGTAGATGTTGGGCACTGAAGTCTTCAAAGGAGCTCCTCAAGGCACACTTGCTGGGGTGTGTGGATCATTCCAGCAGGCCTGCTGGGTGGGGGGTGGACCCCTTCTTGCCCAGACACCTGTGTCACTGTTGGTCCCTTTGCTGGCAGACCACACATTACACCCCACGGTCCCTCCCCTGGCTCCCTGTGAAAGCGATTATCAGTTGATTGTACAACAATTGTCATATTTGTATCTATTTAGTATTTGTATCTATTATAGCAATAGGGGCCCAGAATATGCCTTATATTCATTAGACAAGAAACAAAATGGCAACCAAAATGGCTTTCCAACAGGCACAGAGTGATTGATAGGAAGTTTGGCATATGGAGGGTCAGCTATGTTTTCTCAGGGCCTCTGATGCTGTCCGTGGTTCCACAGCCATCCTTTGTGCTCAGATCAACTAGTAACAGACACAGCCATGTCCACGGGTTTCCTTGTGCCCTCTATCTTCTGCTGTGGCCTGTTCACTCAACCTTTGTGAGGTTATTTTTTTGGACAAAGACAAGATCAGACTCTGGGTCCTTTACGTGCTTAGCCTACTGATTGACTCAAAAGGAGTAAGAGCTCTGGGAACTAGAATTTCAGTATTCTTCCCTAGAAGACCTACATTCGTGCCTCTGCTGAACAGAAGTACCTGAAAAGCAACATTTTGAGGAATGTGTATTTAAGGCTCTACCTAAACTTTCTTCACCAATAAGGTTAATAATGAAACAGTACTTTCAACAACAGTTAGTGCTACTAAGCTCCTGTACAGATAAAAGTAGATCAGTGGTAAGAGCTTTAATTGCATTATCCATGGAATGGGTGACTGATACATGTCCAGAGTTCAGTTATGTGAGGGGTTTGTGGCTTTATCTCTGATCTTTTGTGTGCATTCACTAGTTTTCACGGTCTGAAGGATGTCGGCTGATGTACCAAAGTAAAGGCTGGCTGACTTCTGTCAGGGAGCTGGTAGAGAGAGCTATTTTAAAAGTCTAATAACATGCTTTCCTCTATAAAATAGTATCTGTTAATTATAACAAATTTAAATTCTTACTTAGAAAGAATTTTGTAATAAGTAGAAAGAAGAGAAGAAAATAATCCATAGTCCCACCACTTGAAGATAATCAGTGTTAGTGTTTGGAGCTGCTTTTTTCCATATATTTTCTAGTCCTCGATTCTTTAAAAAAACACAATGTGATCATACAATACATACAGTATTTTCTTGCTCTTTTCCAGTTAACATTGTGCTGTAAATATGCTATTGAAAACTTTTAATAAAGATAATTTTAATAACTCTAACATTTGTTGTAAAATTCACCTGACCTTTTCAATTTACCGGATGCTTGGGTTGTTTCTGATTTTCCATAATTATAAATAAAGCTATGATAAATATCTGTGAGTATAAAACTTTTTCATTATTCAGGATTATTTCCTTAGGTCAGAGTACCAGAACTGGAATTACAAGATCAGAAGAAATAAACATTTTATAGCTCTTAATCCATAATCCAAGTAGAAATTATTATGTTGATAAGGCGGGGGTGGACTTAATGGCTATTGGGTTTCTAAGGCTCTTCTTTTCTCTCTATTCTTGAACCTATCAAGGCACTGCAAGATGGAGGCCCACTAGATGTTAACTTTTAAGTATCAAGTATTTAAGATAGTATATGAAATATTCTCACCCTTCAAGAGGGTGGTGTTTGTAAATAATATTAGAACCCTGAAGCAGACATGCTAAAGCACATCAGACCATTTGTTCGCTCTCCTAATCAAAGCTCCAGAGGCAACACGCAGCCCAGCACAGCTGGAGCCAGGGGCTTGGTTTTCTTTTCTCAGTCCTCTGACTGTTTATTCTCCACCGTGGGCAGGGTCTCCCCTTTTGCCAGCAGTTTCAATTTCACTCTTCCTTTCCAGCAGCTTTAGCAAGGCAAGCACACCCTCTCCCACTAGTCCCAAGCAAGATTCCCAGATTGAGCCTTTTTGGCTCTAACTGGCCTACATTGACTCATGCAACACTGGCCAGGGGGCCATTACATCATGTTCGGCCCTTTCTGGCTTTCCTGCTTTTCCCTAGAGCTGGACCAGGGTCACCTTCACCTAAACCAAAATTGACTGAGAATGACGGAGACATGGTCCCCCAGGAGAGAATGCGGAGAGGGTTACCCAAAGGTAGGGGTTGAGTGCCAACCAAGCAGAAACAGCGCTGCTCAGTTAGGCTGCTCCTAGAGCTCTTCCTTTAGGGTGTGAGCCGCACACAGGGTAACACTGGCAGAGAAAGGAACTGAGTCCTCATGACCCTTTACAAGAATCACGGGATCATTACCATCAAGTAAACAGGTTACCATGGAAGCTATTTCTAGGAAACGAAGCCCATTTCTTTGCTTATTCATCTGGCAAATATTTATTCTAGCACCTACCATATCAATTCAGCATTTATTTAGCTGTTGACGTTCTAGGTTCTCGGGACACAATTCCCTTCCATGTTGCCTTCTGGTTTAACCTTTTGAAGGCTCTAATGAATTGCCCGAGATGTCTCCAACGTACCCTGGCTGTCCACAGGCCGCGCATGTGTTTATTTACAATTGGAATGGCTCATTGCCGCTCTGGCTGGCTGGGCTGTAATTTGCACAGGCACTTAGGCTTACTATTAAAAAAAAAGAGAGAGAGAAAAAAAGGAAACTCATTGCTTCTTCACTGGCCTTAATTTGGCTGTTATGTTTGTACTGGAGATTGTCTGGATGAAGCATGCAACTCAAATGTGGCAGAAGTGTAAAATTGAGCACATGAGGGAAAATAGGTAAGAATTGCTAATAAATCCCCACAGATGAAGAGAGCCTCTCATGTGGCCTTTGAAGGTATTTGCATAACCTAATTTCCTGGCCAGGATTTTTGCTGTTACCCACTCACGTATGGAAATCTCTCTCAAACAGTGTCATTTGTACTTTTACTGGAATAATAGTCATTTGTAATTTCACTTGACATCCCAATGAATTTTAGTCAGAAATACCACCCTAGAGCACTTTATCATGGAAACTTGAGTCCAAAAGATGTATTGAAATTAGTGAATCAGGGTTTATTCATTCAACAAATACTGATTGAGCCACGTGCTCAGCACTGTTCTGAGAGCTTTTCTGAGCCAAATGAAAATACCGAGGTCAACAAATCATGCAGGATACCTGCAAATTTGAGGAAGACTTGGCAAAATGAAGAAGGTAAGGCATTGTGGGCATGGAATCAAGAGACCCTTGGTGACCCACAGACTGTGTGTCCTCGGGCAGGTCAGTTCATCTTCGCGGGTTTCTTCTGCTGATCTTGTGACTTGAGGTGTGCGTCGGGATAGGTAAAGAGGAGACCACAGTGTGAAGAGGTTTGGAGCTCAGATGACAAACTCTGTGAAACCTGGGTTCGATCTGCAGTTCCCTGCTTGACTATGCGGACTGAGGTGAGTTGCCTGTCTCAGCTGTTAGTGTTCTCAACTGCAACTTGGGGTTTATAAGAGCTCTACGGCATAGGGCGCTGCCTTGAAAGCACTTAGCCTAGTGCCTGGCCTCGTTCAATGTGAGTGGTCCCTTCTACCATTACCAGTACTGTTACAATTATTGTTGTTATTGTTACCTTGGTGGACAGCTTTAATTACTGCAGTAGGTGCTGAACTCATTCACTCACTTAATTCATATTCAGTGAGGACCATCAAACTCCAGGCACACTCAAGCAATGGGCCTAGACCTGTGAACAAACTGAAAGGTTCCTGCTGACAAGGAGCTTAACCTTGGTGGTCAGATACATAATGAATTAGTGAACAAACAAGTACATCAATGATACCAGTTCAGATGGTAAAATGTGCTCTGACAAAATAAAAGGTAATGCAAAGCAGCTGAAGGTAGAGAAATCTTTGGGCAGGGAGACATTTTGCCCAACATGTGAATACTGAGATGACAGTAGTTACGTCAAAGACCTGAAGGAGGGCTCAGCTAAGGCCTAAATTTCATTTATCCTAACTTCATTTTCAACAAATAATAAGCAAATGCTCTTTTTGAGAATGTCAATCGGGGTTTAAGAAAGAAGATTCAGGTCAAATTCCAACTGAATTGATTCAGAGAGTATTTGATGTTAATGCTTCTCTGTCTCCTTTCTCTCTCTCTCACAGACACACACACACACACACACACACACACACACACACACGCACACGCATGCACTCTCTCTCTTTCTCTCTCTCTCTCTCTCTCTTTCTCCTTCTGAGATCTTAGGATTCATTTTTAGAGCTACTTTAGGTATCAGATTAGTAAGGTATACCCAGGATAACCAGAGCAGAGCCTGCAGCTTTACTTTGCTATGGAATCTAGCACAAAAACATACTCTGGACCCTTTCTTACATCACTTTCTTTGGCCTAAAGCACAGAACTCCTATCGGTGACTGTCCATGTGTCCTGCCATGTCCTGGACTCTGGCCATCCTTATCCAAGATACCAGGCATCTCTCAGCCCAGTTCTCTTCACTTTCCCATGGCATCCTGTTTCCAAATGACTTCCCCTTCCCCTGCCATTCTCTGCTCCCCCTCCACTTTGTGCCTTTGAAATTTTGGGTCCCTTTGTCTGGAATGCTCCCTCTTCTCACTGAGGTCCCATCTTTTCCTGATGCCTAATTTCTTACATTTCCTTCAAGCCTCAGAGCAGTTAGCCATTGCTCTGTGAGGCTTTCTTACTTCTGTTTTCTCCATCCTGTATCCCCTTCATCTCCCACCAAATTGGGCTCAAAACCTCTTGCTTCTGCCACAGTAGGAAGGATAGTTATTAATTGACATGCTGTTCTCCCTCAGCAGACCTTGAGCTCCTAGAGAGCTGTTTCTGTGTGCTACTTATATCTGTGTCCAGGCACTTTCACACAGCACTGTCCAGCTTTCCACCATGATGAAAATGCTCTATGTCTGCACTGTCCAACACAGTAGCCACAAGTGGCTTCTCGGTACTTGAAAGGCCACTGTAACTGAGGAAATGGATTTTTTAAATTAGAGTATCATTGATGGTTTCACATACACAACACAGTTGTTCAACATTCATCCATATTATCAAGTCCTCACCCCATCTATTGCGGTCACTGTCTATCAGCATAGTAAGATGCTATAGAGTCATTACCTGTCTTCTCTGTGCCATACTGCCTTCCCTGTGACCTACCTATATTGTGAGTGCTAATTATAATGCCCCTTAATCCTCTTCTCCCTCTCTCCCCACCAACCCTCCCCCACCCCTTCCCTTTGGTAACTGCTAGTCCCTTCTTGGAGTCTGTGAGTCCGCTGCTGTTTTGTTTCTTCAGTTTTGCTTTGTTGTTATACTCCACAAATGAGGGAAATCATTTGGTACTTGTCTTTTTTTGCCTGGCTTATTTCACTGAACATAATACCCTCTAGCTCCATCCATGTTGTTGTAAATGGTAGTACTTGTTTTCTTTTTATGGCTGAATAATATTCCATTGTGTGTATGTACCACATCTTCTTTATCCATTCATCTACTGATGGACACTTAGGTTACTTCCATATCTTGGCTATAGTAAATAGTGCTGTGATAAACATAGGAGTGCATATGTGTTTTTGAATCAGGAATCTTGCAGAAATGGATTTTTAATTTTATTTAATTCTAATGAAATTGAAATAGCCACACATGTCTAATAGCAACCACTTTATTGGGCAGCATAGATGACCACTTTATGTAGCACACATTTGGTGTTAAATAAATGCCTCTGAAGGAGCATATAGTCGCAGAGCTCTATATTTTTTATATGATGAAAGCTCTTAAAAGATCTATTAGTGTCTTTTATTTTTAGTGACTTTGGTCCATCAAATCCATTTTTACTCTCCTCTCAATAAATTCATCAAGCCAAAACAGCAAGTTTATTAATTCATTACCTATTATGGCTAAGCATATAGGCTTTGGGCTTAAACAAAACCCAAGTCTGTTCTAGACTCACCACTTACCAGTACTATTAGCCAAGTTTTTTAACCCCTCTAGGACTCAGTTTCCTCATTTACAAAGTGGGAAAATTAATAATACCCAGATCAAAGCTATTTGTGTTGATTAAACAAGATAATGCATACAGAATAATCAGCACATTGTTTGGCACATAGCACTCAATAAACATTAAGAAATTATTATTTATTCATGCAAATTATGTTTATTGAGTACCTACTATGTTCCAGGTGCTCTGCTTGATGGAGATAAAAAGTTTTCAAGCCAATGAGAGTGAAAAAGGGAATATAAGAAAAATTGTAACTTGGAAAGGAGATATTATCACACTGAGCATCAACACCTCACGTGTTAACCAAAAAAAAAAAAATTTTTTTTCAAGGTATAAATTTACCCCAAATCATTTTTTAAGCCAAATGCCACCTACACCACTAAGCCTTTAATATGTACTTGTTAATTCAGTTCCATCTAGATCAACGTTTTTCCTCATCATCAAGTAACGGATCTGTGTGTGGTATTAAGCTTTTATATTGTGAAACCCAGCTCAGAAAGAAAGATTTTTCTGCTTCTCAGAAGACTGTGTTTTCTGACTTTGATATATCATTTATGCATCTCATCCATTATTGATGTGTTACAGCTTTTACATGAGGCACCGACCTTTTGAAATAAAAATAAAACTACACCATCCTGATCTCTTTCTTGTCATTACTGTTTTTAAAGAACAAGAGAGTCTTGTGTTCTGCAGAATTCACTTTGAAGTTCCCTTTCTTTGAAAACAAGCAGCAGGAAGGCTCCAAACAACCCAGGCTTTCCTATTCCTTGGGAGAGCTGCATGCACGTGTCAGTTTTAAATTCTGAAGTGCAAATGTCATGTAATGAAAGATTCAGCAGTTACTTAAACATAGTTAAATATGGAAACTCGGCATAAAGTCGGTGTTTATTTGTGGCGGGTGACAGTGATAAGGGCAGGAGCCCTCCTGATAAGTGGCTTTCAGCCACTGTTAATCGGCTGATGGATGGACTGGTGCAAAGCTGGTCACAAGGAAGCATGTCATCCTCTGTAATGGAATGTGTGCATCCATCTAGTGGAGGGAGGGAGCCAGAAGAAGGGGGAAAGAGAGAGAGAGACTACGTAAGCTGTTGATTCCATTACCCTGCCCAGAGCAACCTCTGCTGCTGGTGAGAGGAGGCAAATATCAGGAGACTTTGACCCGAATCAAAGTAGAAACTTAGAGACTCACACAATGTCACAACTGGAAGAGATCCTGGTGATCATCGAATCCAACCCCTATATTTTCAGATGAGGATATTTCCATGTGAAAAAACACACCAGTATTTATGAATCCACGAACATGTATTTACTTCCTGACTATAACCAAGAGCTGGCTGCACACTGCCTTGAGACCATTTCTTCATAAGACATCAGGGTCCTTTATGGACTGGATTCTCCGCCTCTCTCAGCCTCTCTCTCCCTTTCTCTCTTCCCTCTTCTTGCCATGCTACCTTTTAATCAGGGAGTTGCAGTACTTTCAGCTTCTTGCTTGAGCAACAGTTGCTCAGCCTTTAGAGGCCTGCCTGGATGTCACCCTCACAAAGATGTCCCTGACTCCCTGACACTGGGCTGGGTATTCTCTGGCCTCTCTATTCTTTTTCTTCAACTAGCAGTTGTCATATTTGTCTGTTTATTGTCTGTCTCTCCTACTTGACTAGGATCTCCTTGGGTGTGAGGACATGGTCTCATCCATATCTGCATCTTCAGGGCCTTGCAAGGTGCCCAGCACATAGAAGGTGCTCATTAAGTATCTGTTGACTAAATGAGATGGCTCATTATATTATATACCAAGCACATCAGTAAATATTAGGAATACAAAACTGGGTAAGACATAGTTTGTGTTCTGGAAGAAATCAGGATAATTCATTCAACTTCTTCCTACATATGACACTTAGCCCCAGCTTAACGAATTTGAATAAGTCATATTCTCAGTTTTGGGAAAAGCTGAGAGAGATAAATGAAACCCCTAAATTGCTAAGCAATGCTTAACAATACCACCATATTAGCAATCAGACAAAAGGAACCTCAAATAATCTGACCCAAATTAAGCAGTCCCCTCACAGGTGACAAGAAGCAATCTCATTAGATTACAAGAAGTAACCCCCAAACTAGTAATTATTGTCCCTCGTGCCTGCTCAAGCGACAGGCAGGAATGAGAAGTAAGAGACCTGTGAACGTTAGGACTTGAAGAGGCTTTGCAATCACCTAGGCCAGCCCCCTTCTCTTACAGAGGAGAAAATGGCAGACCAAAGAGGAGAAATGATGGTCTCAAGGTCAAGTAGGAAGTTAGTGGCCACCTTGGCTTTCGAGCTCCACTAGGCCATGTTCCTCTCTGATGAGCTGCCCTTCAGAGCCATGACCCCAAATTTCCTCACCCTCAGACACACATCTGGCTTCATAGTGGACACTGGCTCTGGCAGCCCTTCTGCTTAGTATCAATACTCTAATTTTGATCCTGAAACCTATCCCTCCCACACATGGGGGAGTCGACCCCACTCCAGCTTTGGGTGTACATTCCAATTGACTTAAGTCAATCAGCACATTCCACCCAGCATGCTTTCATTTTGAGTTTTCCATTCTGAGTCCAAAGTCCAGGGAGTTCCTCACTGATTCAGACTGAACAAGACGGTCCTTTTCAGCTGAGCTCTCAGTCTAGTTAGGCAGGCGGAGCTCAGGCTAAAGAGCCCCCAAGCTCCTGGCTCATCAGGGATTTCTGATGTTGGGGAGAGGGTGGGATTTACCAACAGAGGTTGCTCTTGGAATATACGAATAATTTATAAGTGCCAACAAGCCCCTGAGTGACTGTGGGAAGATCATTTCCATCAAAGACAGAAAAAACAAAGTCAGGTAGAGACTCTCCATTCTAGACATGAGCCCAGAACCCTCACTCCCTTTCACTAGTAGTCCAGGGAAGTCCATTTACTGCCGTATTTTAGCCAAGATGGTGCTTTTTAAATTTCTGTTCACAAATAACCTGCAGTGACAAACCCCCTATCAATTGTTTAATTAAACAATTGCTTAGTCAATGCAATTTGTTAATTCATGGTGCCAGGTACCATGTAAAGAAATGTGAAAAGCTGCTGCTGACTCTCAAAAGGCTGTAGACATTGGCCATCAAACAGTTTTCTCAGGCAATTTATTTGAGGAAACTTTTGTTGAGCATCTACCATATAGCAGACCTGCATAAGGGAGTGCAAAAACAAGTAAAATGTGTACCTGGTCTTGAGGAGCTCATATGGTGTAGCTGGGGAGTCAGAGAGGTAAGAAGAGCAATGACCTCTTATCATGACCTTCCTGAAGTCAGTGTTCTGGGGTCAAACCCAGCAAAGAGCTTTCCCTATCTAAGGTTGATCTGGCTTCAGCTCAGGCTGCATTTATTTAATTTTCAACTGTATAAAGAATTTTTTAAAATTAAGGGACGATTGATATACAATCTTATGAAGGTTTCACATGAACAACATTGTGGTTTCAACATGCACCCATGTTATCAAGTTCCCCCCAAACCCAATTGAGTCACTGTCTATCAGCATCTTAAGATGATATAGAGTCATTGCTTGTCTTTTCTGTGCTGTATGGACTTCCCCATGAACTACCTATATTGTGAGTGCTAAGTATAATGCCCCTTAATCCCCTTCTCCCTCCCTCTCTACCAACCCTTCCCCACCCTTCTCCTTTGGTAAGTACTAGTTCCTTCTTGGAGTCTGTGACTCTGTTGCTGTTTTATTACTTCAGTTTTATGTTGTTGTTACACTCCACAGATGAGTGAAATCATTTGGTACTTGTCTTTCTCCACCTGGTCTATTTCACTAGCTTATTTCACTCTAGCTCCATCCATGTTGTTGCAAACGGAAGGATTTGTTTTCTTCTTATGGCTGAATAATATTCCATTGTGTGTATGTACCATCTCTTCTTTATCCATTCATCTACTGATGGACACTTAGGTTGCTTCCATATCTTGGCTACTGTAAATAGTGCTGCAATAAACATAGGGATGCACATGTCTTTTTGAAACTGAGAACTTGTTTTCTTTGGGTAAATTCCTAGCAGTGGAATTCCAAGGTCAAACAGTATTTCTATTTTTAGTTTTTTGAGGAACCTCCATATTGCTTTCCACAATGGTTGAACTAATTTACATTCCCACCAGCAGTGTAGGAGGGTTCCCCTTTCTCTGCTTCCTTGCCAGCATTTGTGGTTCATTGTCTTTCGGATGTTGGCCATCCTAACTGGTGTGAGGTGGTATCTCTTTGTGGTTTTCATTTGCATTTCCCTGGTGATTAGCAATGTGGAGCATCTTTTCGTGTGCCTGTTGGTCATTTGAATTTCTTCTTTGTGTAAGTGTCTGTTCAGATCCCCTGTCCATTTTTTAATCCGTTTATTTGTTTTTTGGGTGTTGAGTTATGTGAGTTCTTTATATGTTTTGGATGTTAACCCCTTATCAGATAAGACATTTACGAATATATTCTCCCATACTGTAGGATGCCTTTTTGTTCCGCTGATGGTGTCCTCTGCTGTACAGAAGATTTTTAGTTTGATGTGGTCCCATTTGTTCATTTTTGCTTTTGTTTCCCTTGCCCAAGGAGATGAGTTCAGGAAAAAGTTGCTCATATTTATATTTAAGAGATTTTTGCCTATGTTTTCTTCTATGAGTTTTATGGTTTCATGACTTACATTCAGGTCTTTGATATATTTTGAGTTTACTTTTGTGTATGGAGTTAGACAATAATCCAGTTCCATTCTCTTACATGTAGCCATCTAGTTTTGCCAACACCATTTGTTGAAGAGGCTGTCATTTCCCCATTGAATATCCATGGTTCTTTTATTAGATATTAATTGGCCGTATATGTGTAGGTTTATATCTGGGCTCTCTATTCTGTTCTCTATTCCATTGAGGAATGCTGTCAGTATTTTGGTAGGGATTGCATTGAATCTGTATCCATTCATCTACTGAAATATCCATTCATCTACTGATCTATGGGTCTGTTCTTGTGCCAGTGCCAAATTGTTTTGATTACTGTGGCTCTGTAGTAGAGCTTGAAGTTAGGCAGCATAATCCCCCCAATTTGTTCTTCAAACCCAGGGTTGCTTTGACTAATTGGGGTCTTTCATGGTTCCATACGGATCTGTTCTTTTTTTGGTATCATTAATCTATAATTACATGAGCAACATTATGGTTTCTAGACTCCCCCCATCATCGAGTCCCCACCACATACCCCATTACAGTCACAGTCCATCAGCGTAGTAAGATACTATAGAATCAGAACTTGTCTTCTCTGTGTTGTGCAGCCATCCCCATGCACCCCACTATATTATATCTGCTAATTGTAAAGCCCCCTTTTCCCCCTTCCCCCTCCCTTCCCACCCATCCTCCCCAGTCCCTTTCCCTTTGGTAACTTTTAGTCCATTCTTGGAGTCTGTGAGTCTGCTGCTGTTTTGTTCCTTCAGTTTTTTTCTTTGTTCTTATATTCCACATATGAGTGAAATCATTTGATACTTGTCTTTTTCTGCCAGGCTTATTTCACTGAGCATAATACCCTCTAGCTCCATCCATGTTGTTGTAAATGGTAGGATTTGTTTTCTTCTTATGACTGAATAATATTCCATTGTGTATATGTACCACATCTTCTTTATCCATTCATCTACTGATGGACACTAAGGTTGCCTCCATTTCTTGGCTATTACTGTGATATACTGTGATATAAATAGTGCTGTGATAAACATAGGAATGCATCTGTCTTTTTCAAACTGGGCTGCTGCATTCTTAGGGTAAATTCCTAGAAGTGGAATTCCTGGGTCAAATGGTATTTCTATTTTGAGTTTTTTAGGAACCTCCATACTGCTTTACACAATGGTTGAACTAATTTAGATTTCCACCAGCAGTGTAGGAGGGTTCCCCTTCCTCCACATCCTTGCCAACTTTTGTTTTTGTTTGTCTTTTGGATGTTGGCCATCCTTACTGGTGTGAGGTGATATCTCATTGTGGTTTTAATTTGCATTTCTCTGATGATTAGCGATGTGGAGCATTTTTTCATGTGCCTATTGGCCATCTGAATTTCTTCTTTGGAGAAGTGTCTGTTCAGATCCTCTGCCCGTTTTTTAATTGGATTATTTGCTTTTTGTTTGTTGAGGTGCATGAGCTCTTTATATATTTTGGATGTCAACCCTTTATTGGATATGTCATTTATGAATATATTCTCCAATACTGTAGGATGTCTTTTTGTTCTATTGATGGTATCCTTTGCTGTACAGAGCTTTTCAGCTTGATATTGTCCCAAGTGTTCATTTTTGCTTTTGTTTCCCTTGCCTGGGGAGATATGTTCATGAAGAAGTTGCTCATGTTTATGTCTAAGAGATTTTTGCCTATGTTTTTTCCTAAGAGTTTTATGGTTTCATGAATTACATTCCAGTCTTTGATCCATTTAAAATTTATTTTTGTGTATGGGGTTAGACAATGATCCAGTTTCATTCTTTTACATGTAGCTGTCCAGTTTTGCCAACATCAGCTGTTGAAGAGGCTGTCATTTCCCCATTGTATGTCCATGGCTCCTTTATCATATATTAATTGACCATATATGTTTGGGTTAATGTCTGGACTCTCTATTCTGTTCCACTGGTCTATGGGTCTGTTCTTGTGCCAGTACCAAATTATCTTGATTACTGTGGCTTTGTAGTAGAACTTGAAGTTGGGAAGCAAGATCCCCCCTGCTTTATTCTTCCTTCTCAGGATTGCTGTGGCTATTTGGGGTTTTTGTGGTTCCATATGAATTTTAGAAAGATTTTCTCTAGTTCATTGAGGAATGCAGTCGGTATTTTGGTAGGGATTGCATTGAATTGCTTTTTGGCAATTTGACCATTTTGACAATCTTAATTCTTCCTAGCCAAGAGCATGGGATGAGTTTCCATTTGTTAGTGTCCCCTTTAATTTCTCTTAAGAGTGTCTCGTAGTGTTCAGGGTATAGGTCTTTCACTTCCTTGGTCAGGTTTATTCTAAGGTAATTTATTCTTCTTGATGAAATCGTGAATGGAATTGTTTTCCTGATTTCTCTTTCTGCTAGTTCATCATTAGTGTATAGCAAAGCAACAGATTTCTGTGTATTAATTTTGTATCCTACATCTTTGCTGAATTCACATATTAGTTCTAGCAGTTTTGGAGTGGAGTCTTTAGGGTTTTTATGTACAATATCATGTCATCTGCAAATAGTGATAGTTTGACTTCTTCTTTACCAATCTGGGTGCCTTGTATTTCTTTGTTTTGCATGATTGCTGTGGCTAGAACCTCCAGTACTATGTTGAATAACCGTAGCGAGAGTGGGCATCCCTGTCTTGTTCCTGATCTTAGAGGAAAAGCTTTCAGCTTCTCGCTGTTCAGTATGATGTTGGCTGTGGGTTTTTCATATATGGCCTTTATTATGTTGAGGTACTTGCCCTCTATACCCATTTTGTTAAGAGTTTTTATCATGAATGTATGTTGAATTTTGTCAAATGCTTTTTCAGCATCTATGGAGATGATCATGTGGTTTTTGCCCTTTTTGTTTATGTGGTGGATGATGTTGATGGATTTTCTAATGCTGTACCATCCTTGCATTCTGAGATGAATCCCACTTGATTATGGTGTATGATCCTCTTGATGTATTTTTAAATTTGGTTTGCTAATATTTTGTTGAGTATTTTTGCATCTATGTTCATCAGGGATATTGGTCTGTAATTTTCTTTTTTTGTGGTGTCTTTGCCTGGTTTTGTTATTAGAGTGATGCTGGCTTCATAGAATGAGTTTGGAAGTGCTCCCTCCTCTTTTATTTTTTCAAAAACTTTAAGGAGAATGGGTATTATATCTTCTCTAAATGTCTGATAAAATTCAGTGGTGAATCCATCTGGCCCGGAGTTTTGTTCTTGGGTAGTTTTTTGTTTACTACTTCAATTTCATTACTGGTAATTGGTTTGTTTAGAATTTCTGTTTCTTTCTGGGTCAGTCTTGGAAGGTTGTATTTTTCTAAGAAGTTGTCTATTTCCTCTAGGTTTTCCAGCTTGTTAGCATATAGGTTTTCATAGTATTCTCTAATAATTCTTGGTATTTCAGTGGGGTCTGTTGTGATTTTTCCTTTCTCACTTCTGATTCTGTTTATATGTGCAGATTCTCTTTTTCTCTTAATAAGTCTGGCTAGAGGTTTATCTATTTTATTTTCTCAAAGAACCAGCTCTTCGTTTCATTGATTTTTTCTATTATTTTATTCTTCTCAATTTTATTCATTTCTTCTCTGATCTTTATTATGTTGCTCCTTCTGCTGACTTTGGGCCTCATTTGTTATTCTTTTTCCAGTTTCAATAATTGTGACTTTAGACTATTCGTTTGGGATTGTTCTTCCTTCTTTAAATAGTACTGGATTGCTATGCACATTCCTCTTAAAATTGCCTTCACTGTGTCCCACAGAAGTTGGGGCTTTGTACTCTTGTTGTCATTTGTCTCCATATATTGCTTGATATCTGTTTTAATTTGGTCATTGATCTATTGATTATTTAGGAGCATGTTGTTAAGCCTCCATGTGTTTGTGAGCCTTTTTGTTTTCTTTGTACAATTTATTTCTCATTTTATACCTTTGTGCTCTGAGAAGTTGGTTGGTAGAATTTCAATCTTTTTGAATCTACTGAGGCTCTTTATGTGGCCTAGTATGTGTTCTATTCTGGAAAATGTTCCATGTGCACTTGAGAAGAATGTGTATCCTGCTGCTTTTGGGTGGAGAGTTCTGTAGATGTGTTAGGTCCATTTCTTCTAATGTGTTGTTCAGGGCCTCTTTTTCTGTACTTATTTTCTGTCTGGTGGATCTGTCCTTTGGATCTGGTGGATCTCCTAAAATGAATGCATTGCATTCTATTTCCTCCTTTAATTCTGTTAGTATTTGTTTCACATATGTTGGTGCTCCTGTGTTGGGTGCATATATGTTTATAATGGTTATACCCTCTTGCTGGACTGCCCCCTTTATCATTATGTAATGTCCTTCTTTATCTCTTATTACTTTCTTTGTTTTGAAGTATATTTTGTCTGATACAAGTACTGCAATACCTGCTTTTTTCTCCCTATTGTTTGCATGAAATATCTTTTTCCATCCCCTCAGTTTTAGTCTGTGTATATCTTTGTGTTTGAGGTGAGTCTCTTGTAAGCAGCATATAGATGGGTCTTGATTTTTTTTTGATATCAATAATGTACAATTACTTGAATAACATTATGGTTACTAGACTCCCCCCATTATCAAGTCCCCCCCACATACCCCATTACAGTCACTGTCCATCAGCATAGTAAGATGCTATAGAATCATTACTTGTCTTCTCTGTATATACTGCCTTTCTCATGTCCCCCCTGCTACATTATGTGTGCTAATCATAATGCCCCATTTTCCCCCTTATCCCTCCTTCCCATCCACCATCCCCCGTCCCTTTGAATCTGGTAACTGTTAGTCCATTCTTGGGTTCTGTGAGTCTGCTGCTGTTTTGTTCCTTCATTTTTTCTTTGTTCTTGTACTCCACAGATAAGTGAAATCATTTGGTACTTGTCTTTCTTTGTGTGGCTTATTTCACTGAGCATAGTACCCTCTAGCTCCATCCATGTTGTTGCAAATGGTAGGATTTGTTTTCTAGGGTCTTGCTTTTTTATCCATTCTATTACTCTGTGTCTTTTGATTGGTGCCTTCAGTTCATTTACAGTTAGGTTGATTATCGATAGATATGTGCATATTGCCATTGCAGGCTTTGGATTCATGGTTACCAAAAGTTTAAGGTAGCTTCTTTACTATCTAACCATCTAACTTAACTCTCTTATTAAGCTATTATAAACACAGTCTGATGATTCTTTATTTCTCTCCCTTCTTATTCTTCCTTCTCCATTCTTTATACGTTAGGTGTTTTATTCTGTACTCTTTTGTGTTTCTTTTCACTGCTTTATGGATAGTTGACTTTATTTTTTGCCTTTAGTTAGTATTTAGTTGGTCTGCTTTCTTTGCTGTGATTTTATTTTCTCTGGTGACATCTATTTAGCCTTAGGAGTGCTTCCATCTAGAGCAGTTCCTTTAAAATACCCTATACAGGTGGTTTGTGGGGGGCAAATTTCCTCAGCTTTTGCTTGCCTGAAAATTGTTTAATCCCTCCTTCATATTTAAATCATTACCATGCTGGATATAGTATTCTTGATTCAAGGCCCTTCTGTTTCATAACATTAAATATATCATGCCATTCTCTTCTGGCTTGTAAGGTTTCTGTTGAGAAGTCTGATGATAGCCTGATGGGTTTTCCTTTGTAGGTAATCATTTTTCTCTCTCTGGCTGCCTTTAATACTCTGTCCTTTTCTTTGATTTTTCCATTTTAATTACTATATGTCTTGGTGTTGTCCTCCTTGGGTACCTTGTGTTGGGAGATCTTTGGGCTTCCATGGTCTGGGAGACTATTTCCTTCCCCAGATTGGGGAAGTTTTCAGCAATTATTTCTTCAAAGACACGTTATATCCCTTTTTCCTGTCTGTTCTTCTTCTGGTACCCCTATAATGTGAATATTGTTCCATTTCGATTGGTCATACAGTTCTCTTAATATTCTTTCATTCCTAGAGATCTTTTTGTCTCTCTCTGCCTCAGCTTGTCTATATTCCTGTTCTCCTATTTCTGTTCCATTAACAGTCTCTTCCAGTCTGCTCTTAAGACCTATCAATTGTTTCATTTCTGTTATCTCCCTCTGGACTTCATCCCTTAGCTCTTGCATATTTCTCTGCAGGTCCATCAACATGGTTATGACTTTTATTTTGAATTTTTTTTTCAGGAAGATTGGTTATATCTATCTCACCAGGCCCTCTCTCTGGGGTTGTCTGAGTAATTTTTGACTGGACCAGATTCTTCTGCCTTTTCATGGTGATAGAAGTGATCACAGGCAGGTGGCGTGTGTGTCAGTTGGGAGAACAATGTCCCTTCCTGCTTGCTGGTTGCCTTGCCCTTCTCTGCTGCCTGTGCCATCTACCCGCACACAGGGAGCAGTCTCTGGGATAATCTCCTGAGCTGCTGTGGGCAGGGTGGTCTTTGGGATAGCCTAACTTACTGTGGGCAGCTGCAGCCATGCTGGGTGTGTTCTCCTGCAAGAGTGGTGCCCCTTTGTGCCTTCTGGACCTTGCTTCAGCTTCCATTGCCTGTGCTGTCTACCTGCACACTGGGGGCAGTCTCTGGGATAATCTCCTGAGCTGCTATGGATGCGGCGGGCCTTGTGATAGCCTAGCGCACTGCAGGGGGTTGCAGCCATGCCAGGCATGTTCTCCTGTGAGACTGGCACCCCTTCCTGCCTTCCAGACCTTGCTCTAGCTTCCTCTGTCCTGGTTAGCTGCACCCTGGGAGGAGACTCTGTGTGGTTGCTGTGGGTGGGGCTTTTCTCCTGCTGCTCTGCAGTTGTGGCGGGTCAGCCTGTTTGCTTGCAGTGCTAGCCAGAGAGAATGAATGGCAGGTTTCTTATTGCCGTGAGGGGCTTCGGGTCTGTGTTACCACCCAGGGGTTTAAGGAGCCTGAAGTTCCTCAAGATTTCCAGTCTGCTGGGCTGAATGTGCTAGGATGATTCTGTCTAGCTGTTCAGCCCTTGTCCCTTTAAGACTTTTAAAAAACACCTGCTTTTCTTTTGTCCCAGGGAAGCCAGCTGTGAGGCCCTGCTCACAATTTCCTTCTCAGATTTTATTTTTCCGTTTCTCTAATATCCAGTACACCATGCAATGTGTGTCTGTGCTCCCAGTACAGATTACTAGGGCTTGTTATTTAGCAGTCCTGTGCTTCCACTCCCTCCCCACTCTGATTCTTTTCCTCCCACCAGTTAGCTGGGGTGGAGGGATTGCTTGGGTCCCACCAGGTCACGGCTTTGTATCTTAGCCTTTTCATGAGATGCTGAGTTCTTGCAGATGTAGAGGTAACCTGGCTGTTGTACTGTATCTTCTGGTCTCTCTTTTAGGAATACTTGTATTTGTTGTATTTCCAAAAGTATATATGGTTTTGGGAGATCTCTGCCGCCCTACTCATGCTGCCATCTTGAGCCCCTCCCCATATGAACTTTATAACAATTTGTTCTTATTTGTTGAAGAATGCTGTTGGTATTTTGATAGGGAGTGCATTGAATCTGTAGATTGCTTTAGGCAGGATGGCCATTTTGACAATATTAATTATTCCTATCCATGAACATGGGATATATTTCCATTTATAAGTGTCTTCTTTAATTTCTCTCATGAGTCTTGTAATTTTCAGGGTATAGATCTTTCCTCTCCTTGGTTAGGTTTATTCCTAGGTATTTTATTCTTTTTGATGAAATTGTAAATGGAGTTGTTTTCCTGATTTCTCTTTCTGTCAGATCATTATTAATATACAGGAATGCAACAGATTTCTGTGTATTAATTTTGTATGCTGCAGCTTTGCTGAAATCAGTTATTAGTTCTAGTAGTTTTTGGTGGATTATTTAGGGTTTTTTATGTACTATATCATGTCATCTGCAAACAGTGACAGTTTAACTTCTTGCTTAAGTGTATGAGGAATTTAAAAAAATAATTTTGAATAACAAAAGTGCCCCTGGAGGTAAGGCCTGAGGAGTTTTGCTGTTATTTCTTTTTACTGAGAGACAATTTTAAGTGCCCAGTGTGTATTTTTAAAAACAAGACTAAACAATAGGTTGGGGCTTCTTTCAGTAGAGCTGCAGTGATGCTAATGAACGAGAAAGCCTTCTGGTGAGCCTGGGAAGTGGAAGATTCAGGGCCTGATAGGCCCCACAAATAACCTTCACAAAATATCATGAAAAAGGACTCTGTGGGAGAGCTGCCAGTTGGTTGGTATCAATATTATCAGAAAAAGAACATTTGAAAGTGTGTTTAAAATTTCCTGGTGACTCTAGGTCACTAGAAGGTACAAACTTCAAGTTATAAGTCCTGGTAATGTAAGGTACAGCTTGGTCACTATACTTAACAATATTGTTTTGTATATTTGAAAATTGCTAAAAGACTAGAATTTAAAGGTTTCTTCACAAGAAAAAAAAACATAACTGTGGGTGGTGATGGATATTAACTAGACTTCTTGTGGTGATCATTTCACAATATATGCATAATATGGAATCATTATTTTGTATACCTGAAACTAATAGGTTATATGTCAATTATATCTCAATAAAGAAACTTTTTTTTAGTTTCTAGTGACTCTCTTAGGGTCACCAATTTTTAAAAAGCTACCATGTATTGAAAACACACTGTGTAAGAGGTATTTTATATGTCAGTTACTTTGTTTAATGCTTGTGAACTGTCCTTGAAGGAGATATGGTTGTCTACTTCAAAGCTTGGAAAAGTTAAGAAATGTGCTTAAAGGCCTACAGTAAGTATGCTGTGGCTGTAACAGGACTGGCCCACTGATACTGGGTAGTATCACAGGTGGTAATGAGGTCAACTCCCAACCATAAGAGCAAGCATCATAGGTATTTTATGTGTTCAGAGATTTTTTATTATTAAGGTATTATTGATATACACTCTTATGAAGGTTTCACATGAAAAACAATGTGATTACTACATTCACCCATATTATCGAGTCTCCCCCATGCCCCATTGCAGTCACTGCCCATCAGTATAGTAAGATGCCACAGAGTCACTATTTGCCTTCTCTGTGCTACACTGTCTTCCCCATGATCCCCTCCACACCATGTGTGCCAATCATAATACCTCTCAATCCTCTTCTCCCTCCCTCCCCACCTGCCTTCCCCCACCCCTCCCCTTCAGTAACCACTAGTCCCTTCTTGGAGTCTGTAAATCTGCTGCTATTTTATTACTTCAGTTTTGCTTAGTTGTTATACTCCACAAATGAGGGAAATCATTTGGTACTTGTCTTTCTCCACCTGGCTTATTTCACAGAGCATAATATCCTCTAGCTCCATCCAAGTTGTTGCAAATGGTAGGATTTCTTTCTTTCTTATGACTAAATAGTATTCCATTGCGTATGTGTTCCACATCTTTATCCATTCATCTACTGATGGACACTTAGGTTGCTTCCATATCTTGGCTATTGTAAATAGTGCTGCAATAAACATAGGAGTGCATATGTCTCATAGATTTTTTTATTGTGAAATATACATAAAAATGTATATTAAGTATAATGCAGTTTAAAGAGTAATGATAAACTCTCATACATTTACCATTGAGCTTAAGAAGCAGAACATCATTACTATTTTTTCTGAGGTCTCTTGTTCCTTTTCTTTATCTTCTATCTATATGTTTATATTTATATAGTTATGCATGTTTTTATAATGGAATGGTACATTCTACAGTATCCTGTGACTTAATTCTTTAATTACTTTTTAGTGATCATTCAAATTGGTTCATGTAGCTGTGGCTTATCTAATTTTACTGCTATGTAGCTTTCCAATGTATGAATATGTCAATTTATTTATCCATTCTGTTGCTGATGGGAATTTGCACTGTTTCTGGCTCTTCTAATGGTGCTTCTATGAACATTCTTGTGAACATCTCTTGGCACACAAGTGTAAGAGCTTTTCTAGGGCAAATGCCTCCAGTGGAGTTGTGAGGTTCCAGTGTAAATGTGTGTTCAGCTTGATAATGCCAAAGTGTTTACCAAAGGCACTGTACCAATATTAATTCCCATAATCATAATGGATAAGTGTTTCCATTGTTCTCCACCCTCTCCATCTTAGTATTGCCCAATCTGTAAATTTTTGCCATTTTGGTGAGTATATAATAGCATTTTATTATGATGTTAATTTGCATTTACTGATTGCTAATAAGTTTAGGCATCTTTTCATAGATTCGTGGGCCATTTGTACTTCCTTTTATATGAAATGTCTGTTAAGCTCTTTTGCCTAGTTTTCTTTTGGCTTTTCTTTTTCATATTGATTCATAGGACGGCTTTGTATCTTCTGGATACTAACTGCCATTATACTTTCTCTTTCAAGCTTTTTATTCTCTTCAGGGAATCTTCTTTTTGATGGACAGAAATTCTTATTTTGAAATATTTTCAAACTTAGGGAAAAGTTTATAACATTAGTGCAAAGAATTCCTTCCTCAAATTTTCCAAGTGTTAGCATTTTACCACATTTGCTTGATTTGATCATTTTATCTATTTCATATTTTTTCATGCTATTATAAGTGGTATCTTTAAAAATTACATATTCCACCTTACTGTTGGTTTTTAGAGATAAATTGACTTTTTTATTCTGTTTTTGCACCCAGAAACCTGGCTAAATTATCATCGTCTTAGAATTTCTGTAGATTGACATTTTTTTAGGTAAATAAGTAAGTCACCTGCACATAATGACAGTTTTTGCTTTGTTTCCAGTCTTCATAACACTGAACTTCCCTAACTGATACTTTCAGTCCCAGGTTGGACAAGTATGCTGATAATGATCATCCTTGTCTCATTCCCCATTATAAAAAGAATACCTTCATTATTTCACCATAAGAATGATATGTGTGGTAATTTTTTTTGAGGATACCTATTATCAGGTTAGGAAGTTTCCTTTTATTCCTAGTTTGAGAAGACTTTTGTTTAAAAACATCCTAAACAGATTGTTACTTTTTAGTGAATGATTTTTTCTGCATCTACTGAAATGGTTTTTATGGTCTTTCTCCTTTAACCTGTTAGTGGAGTAGAATTCATTAATCAATTTCCTAAGATAGTATTCCTGGGATAAACCCAACTTGGCAATATGCATTATCTTTGTTTGCTGTGTGAACTTGGCTGCATTCAGTTTGCCAATATATTGCTTAGGACTTTTGTCATTTTCCTTTTTCTTCTGTCCTTGTATAATTTGGTTACTTAGTTTATTGTTTTAGTTTTTGCTGCATAAAAACCTGTTCTGATTGTTTATTGCTACATTACAAACTACACCAAACGTGGTGGTAAAGCAACTCAATTATTTGTTATTTTCTCTCCTGGCTCTGGGGATTGACAGAGCTCTCCTAGATGATTCTTGCTGTGGATTACTCATGTTTGAAGTGAGATGATATATCTAATGGCTCGGAGACAGCTCACTTTATTCAACAAGATTGCAAAGGGAAGAGTAAATTTCCAGTTCTAACTTTCAACATAAGATATTTTAGTGTCTAACAAGCCCATCATCTTGAAGCCAAGTTTTGTCAAGAAAGAAATGATTTCTAAAGTCTGTAAGCTCCCACAAATATATCAAGAATCTGGTCTAGAAAATGTGAATGATAAGACAGAATATCTGTACAAGTAGAAGTCGGGTTATGATGCAGAAGAGAATCCTCACACATAAGAAAGGGGGAAAATCCCAGCACCTCTAACTCCAGCATAGTTAGGGAAGGAGATGGATGGGAAGGGATGGCCCCTATGTTCCCTGCTTTTCCCCACCTCCAAACTACCCCAACTTGCCCAAAGAGCCTCTTTCCTGCCCACTACAGTCTCCCACCCTCTCCAGGTAGCAGAGCCCACTCTCTCCTCTATGCCTCCACTGTTCTGTGTGCATATTGTGGTGCCTGCAAACTCTGTTGCAGTTAGTCATTTCCAATATGCTTCCCCAGAATGTAAGCTCCTTGAGGTCAGGAACTTTTGATAATCAACCTCTATATGTATGCGCCTGGCCCCACTGCTGGCTAATTATAAGCCTCTTGCTGATTGCAGATGGCAAAGTAATAGTGCAAAGACATGTGCAGTCAGGTCGGCCAGGGCAGGCAGTCAGGTGGAAGGTTTAATGGGGGAAGCAACGTTTGAGCTATGCTCAGAATGATTTATGTCAGCCAGGCAGGAATGTGAAAGGAAAGATACTGGGGAAAGCGTGGGCGAAGGAAACAGAGACATGAAGGAGCACTGGGTACTTGGAGGGCTGCAGGTCAGTGTTGCCAGAGCTGCTCTGGATTGAATGTTTCTGTCTCCCCCAAACTCATATACTGATTATCAATGTGATGGTATTTGGAGGTGAAGCATTTGGGAAGTAATTAGGGTTACATTAGGTGATGATGGTGAAGCCGGCATGATGGAATTGTTCCCCTCACAGAGGAAGAGCCAGCAGAGCGCTCTCTATCCCCGAGCACACACCCAGACAGCAATGTGAGCACACGGTGCTGTCTACAAGCTGGGAAGCAAACTCTTCCCTGGAACCAAGTGCTGGCCCCTTGATCTTGGACTTCCCACCCTGCAGAGCTGTGAGAATAAATGTCAGTTGTTTAAGCCACTCAGTCTATGGTATTTTATTATAGCAGCCCCAGCCAACTAAGATAAGAGCTTAGCAGAGTGCCTGGCTCACAGTGGATGTTCAACAAGAGTTTGTGCGTGAATCAATGAATAGGCATTTCTGCCTATAGAACCAAGTTTATTGTCTGCATTTTTTTAAATTTTGAATGTAAGTTATGTTATCATTCAGGTATGGTGAGGCCAACAGATCAAGAGACAACTGCCATTGAAAAGACTGTTACACTTATAGACCTCAGAAAGAGAGGGCACATCATTCCTTAGGGGAGCCACATGGGGAAGCATCAGGTAGGTCAAGAGGCAGAGGCAGTGAGGGGAAAACATGGACAAGAGGCTTTATTGTGGCTTTCACAGGGCAAATGCAGGGTAAGCAAGTTTAGGATTGGCTAGTTTGCTTAATTTTGGCAGGCTCTGGGTCAGAGAGGCTGTCCCTAGTTGTCTGGTACATGGACCTGAGTGATTAGGGCAGAGCACAAGAGCTCAGTGGAGCTGGGGCCCAGGCTCTGCACTGCCTGGTTTGCATATGAAAGGTATGCTTTGAAGGTGATTTCTTTACTGTCCCTAGAAATCGTCTAGCCTTGGGAGGGACAGTCCCGTCAGGGTCCTCAAAGGCCTAGGCTATCAAAGAATCAAACACAGAAACTGGAAAATGTTACATTATTACATTCTGACAATCAGGGAACCCTCTCCCCTGGGTCATTTGGAGATAGAGCTGCGACCACTGGAGTTTCATGATCTGTCTTGTGAAGACTTGTCAAGATCGTCATGACAGTCATGATACTACCCTTTTCCATGCCAATTTTTGGCACATTTTGTTATTTTATTAGTTCACCCATTCATTCATTTACTCACTACTAAATGCCCACTGTAAGGCAAGCTCTGTGCCAGACAGGCCCTGGCAGCTTAGTCATAGAAACAGCCTAGTAAAATCAAGTAAAACCCCTGCCTGCAGGGTTAGTGCTCTAACGAAACTCAGCACAATTACCTTCAGAGGCTTTGCCCTCCCCTGGACTCTTCTAAGTAGGAAGGTCCCTTGAAATCAAGTTTAGTGATGTGTATGGAGGCATCTTCATTCCTCACAATGGAAGATTTGCTTCTGATCAAAGAGAGGACCTTTCCTCAGTCTGAGAGCTTTGCCTTTTTTGTGACTTTCAAGGGTAACTTGCAGATTAGCAGTTTAATAACAGGGCTCCCAGAGACAAAGCTGCGACTTTAAATAGTGTGAAGACAGCAATGGCTGGACTCACAGGGGCAAACTGAATATGGATCACGAATTTTCAAATGGCCTTGGAAAGTGCAGCATGATTTAGGAGAGCTTTCCAATTAACTTGGGCTGTTCAAAGCAACTGTATGTCCGGGAAACAGACTGCATTAGAATTTTTCAAAGGGCTTTATCTCCTGAAACAGAAAAAAATCAAAGTTAGTGAATATGGAAATCACCACTTTGGGGTTTATGAGAACCACATTCTGCTAACTCCCTGCTATGCAAGGGAGCTTTCAGAGGTAATGAGGCAAGTTCCAGAGTGTCAAATGTCTCCCTTGCTTTATACTTATGTGAACTGGTCTTCCTGCTGGTAGGGTACATGCTCAGCCCGGGCAGAAACGGTGCCTGACATCTTTCCAATCCCCTGGGGAAAGCCGTGCACGCAGCAGACACTTAATGTACTCTGGTGGGACTGAACTGGAGAGAAATGGCTCCCCAGGCAGGCACAGGGATGTAAATGGCTCCCTGTTACCTGTTTCCCTGCTCCGAGTTAGAGGCAGAGCAGCGTATCTGAGACTGAGGCTCAGGCTTCTTCCCTCTGGATGAGGGGAGGAAACTAGCTCACAGTGAGCCCTTGCTATGTGCCTTGCCCTGTAATAGGACAAGTAACATCACGTCCTCCTCAACCTTCCTAATAATGTTTTGCTATTTGTATTATTACCCCATTTTTACTCGTGGGGAAATGTAGGCATGAAGAACAAACTCTCCTGAATGGTTTCCATTTGAAAGGTTTCCAAGAGCCCATCTGACTATTCAACCAGCATAAAAAAGCCAGTAAACTGAGGTATTGGACAGCCTTGCAGAGACACTATACTCAGAAAATCTTTGATTTTATCTTGTAGACTAAGAAGGGAGAGGCTGTCCAGCTAATCAACCTAGGGACCCATTTATCAGACTGACCAAGTGATTCTCTGGAAAGTATAGAATGAACAAGTTTTAGGGATTGTATAAGTGAGACAGACTCAACAGTCATTCAGCCCCGCTATTCCCACCCCCTTTCTTCTCCACTGGCAGAGCCCACCACCAGCCACAGTTGGGGCAGAAAATTCTAACAACTCTCCTTCCCAATGTCTCTTGCATCTGGGATGACCATGTGGCCAGCTCTGGTCAATGAGATGTAAAGGGAGATGTTCTTAAGGGGCTTCCGAATAAGATTTCCTCCATAATAAAGAAAGTGATCCTCAAGGAAAGCTCTCTTCTCCTTTCAGTTCCTTTGTGCTTTGGATGATACCATGTGATGATGGGAGATCTTGGCTACATTTGTGATTATAAGCAACCAAACATATGTATATGCTTTAAGAATGGTGGAGTGGGTGTAAGGATGGAGCACAGGTTCTTAGCAACATCATTAATGATAGGATCACTTATTTCCGGACATCGTTTTTTGGTGGGTTGACGAAACATCTTTACTGTTTAAGGCATCATTTGTTGAGTATTCTGAATTGAGTCTTCTGTCAAGCATTCTCTGAAAGCATTCTGACTTTTGAAATGGTGGAGAGGAAATATGGGCAGTGACAAGTCTGAAGTAATAACATTGTTTGGGGAAGGGATTGAGGGTGGGGAGAGGGCTACAAAGCCAAGGTCAAGATTGAGGGCCCAGGGCACTGAAGCAGAGGGTGATGAGGATGTCAAATGAAAACAAATCTGGTCTTAGGGAAGGAGAGACATTATTTGAAAAGACTCACAATATGGAGAGGCAGGCTACTCAGTAAAGAGAATGCTCTGATCATGAGGTAAATAAGTGTCCCAACAGTGAGGAAGAAGTAATTTGCTTTTATAGGAAGGAGTAAATAAGGCTATAAAGAACCCAATATTGGAGAACAGGTTGAGTGGGCTGTGTTATCAAACAGTTGATCAGGGAAGGTCTTTCCCTAAAGTCAGCCCATTCTCTGGTGGGGTCCTTAAGTTAAGGAAGTGTTGTTCCATGTTCCAACACTCAAGAGTGGGCCAAAGCTCAGGGACCTGAAGAAGAAGAGAAGCCTGACAAGTTAGAGGTCATTTTGTCCAGATGGGTCTGTGAGAACAAAGAGTTCAGCTAAGCGTGTTTGAGCCAAAGAAGATATGTGGAGGGTCTGCGTCCAGCCTAGTCACAGGTTAAAAGAGAGTCATCTGTAAGTCTTGTCTAAGTAACATGGGGAAGGATTGGCTTTTGCACTGAGCCATTTCTTGGGACATGAAAGGCAGTGGTGGTGGGGTTTAGCTGTAGCTGTTTTCCAGGAGAACAGGGCTTGGTAGAGTTCAACATTGTCAAAGAAGAAACTAAAAAGGTAAATCAGACCTCAGGGCAGAGATATAGTGATTACTGACCCATTCAAAAGTATAAGCCTCCTCTCATGTGCCAAGCACTGTGTTAGGGAATCCAGGAGACACAGAGGAGTAGAAGGTTCAGACATAGTTCTCTCATGGAGCACAGGTGGGAAGAGAAGGTATGAACACAAATACCTGAGAAGGTCTCATGACATCCATGGTTTGCCCTTGCATGGCTTTCCATGCATTCAGATTTTATTCTCTTTGTGGACCACCTGAGACTTGCAAACTCCCTGCGCTCTGGCAGAACTATAAGCTCTAGGCATGAATGCAAAACTCAGGAGAATCAAATGCAGTAAAGGGAGAGGTTTTCCAGAACTTCAGACTTGGGTCTCAAAAGTGTTTAAAAGGATTAAGCAATTCAAGACCAAGCCGCTTAAAAACTTTTTCAGGATCCTGACTCTTGATTTTGCACCTAGGAATTCTCAACTGGGTTCTTATGCTTTATGCCTACATGGGAGCAGCTACAGAGATTCTTATTCAAGCAGGAAATTGAATGCCTGGAAAGGTGCAGTCACGTCAGTTGGTTAACATGGCAGATCATTGTTGAAACGCAAGATTTTGTGACCTCTTATTCTAGTTTCTGTTTCATCAGGCCTTTTACTAATGCCTAAATTATAGCCTTTCTGAAGGTGGCTGGAGGCAGAGTTTGGGGTGAGGTAGGCAGAAAATTCAGAGCCAAATGCTGCTGACCAGAAGAGAGGTGTGTCATACCTTGAAAATTATATTTCAATTTAGCCCACAAAACTGAAGTTAAAGCATTATGAAAAGACCATGAAAGTCCCCTGCATGATCATCATCACCACAGAATGTTATCATTACAGTCCTGAGTGATGCAGCTTGAAGATGGTATCACATATCAGAAAGCATGAACCTCCTATGAGCCATAAGTAAATCTTCTGAATATCACATCCAAAACAAAGTTTTAAAAGTTATCACAGAAACTTCCTAAATTATGCAGACCTTTTAGGGTGATCCAGGTATTCAGCTCTGAAGATGACACTGGCTGGTTGCAATACTTCTCCTTATGCTAGACCTTCCAAAGGTTGTGTGGTTGCCTGTATATTCCACATCTTTCTCTTTCTTCCTTCCTGTCATATCCCCTTCCTCTAGCTACAGCATCTCAGACATCATAGCAGAGGCTGCTGATTATTTCTCAATATACATTCTCTTCTTCTTCCTTCAGGAGAACTCTCAAATTTTTGCTGAAGATACAGTTTCTCAGCTAAAAACTAAATTTTCCAGACTCCCTTGCAGCTAGTGTGGCCAATGATATGTGAGCAAAGGTGATGTGAGCAACTTCTGGGTGTGCAATTAAAGAGAAGCATGCCCTATTCCTTCTACACTTCTTCCTCCTCTCATCTGGAACATGGATATGATGACAGGAGTTGGAGCAGCCACTCTAGGCCATGAGACAGACGTCTTATACTGAGCCATGTTTTGAGAAGAGGACAGAGTAGAAAGGACCTGGGTCCCTCATATTACTGAACAACCATAAATACCTAGACTGTCTAACTGAACTTTGAGAAAAAAATAAACTTCAGTATTGTTTAAGCCATTATAGTTGGCCACTGGGGGTTCTCTTTGTTATAGCAGCCTAGGATGTTTCCTCACTTAAGTCATGGGTACATCTTTAAAGCCAGCTGTGTATGATATTCAGAATGGAGAATTAATTAGCAATCAACTGAAAATCAACAAAGAAATTCACCTGTCTTTGATATTTGGTGGTCAAGAATCTTTAGGAGCTGAAAAATCATTGAAAAGCCCATCTTATTGGTGGCATTTGTTAGCCAAAAGAAATGTGGAATGGAGAGGTTTTGATAGAATGGAAGAATCAGAAAGTAAGACAGACATTCTTTGACTTATTAGCTGTGGGCTCTGGGTAATTTTTTTTATTAAAGTATTATTGATATACAATCTTATGAAGGTTTCACATGAGCAACATTGTGGTTACCACATTCATCCATATTATCAAGTCCCCAAGTTCCACCCCCCGCCACATACACCATTGCAGTCACTGTCCATCAGCATAGTAAGATGCTATAAAGTCACTACTTGTCTTCTCCATGCTATACTGACTTCCCTGTGACCCCCTTACATTATGTACACTAATCATAATACCCCTTAA
Source organism: Manis javanica (assembly GCF_040802235.1). Taxonomy (NCBI): domain Eukaryota; kingdom Metazoa; phylum Chordata; class Mammalia; order Pholidota; family Manidae; genus Manis; species Manis javanica. Next base: position 51,826,454 of record NC_133166.1, read on the forward strand.
TCCCCTTCTCCTTCCTTCCCCATGCACCCACACCATCCCTTCCGTTTGGTAACCACTAGTCCCTTCTTGGAGTCTGTGAGTCTGCTGCTGTTTCATTCCTTCAGTTTTGCTTCATTGTTATACTCCACAAATGAGGGAAATAATTTCATACTTGTCTTTCTCCACTTGGCCTTCTTCACTGAGCATAATACCCTCTAGTTCCATCCATGTTGTTGCAAATAGTAGGATCTGTTTTCTTCTTATGGCTGAATAATATTCCATTGTGTATATGTACCATCTCTTCTTTATCCATTCATCTACTGATGGACACTTAGGTTGCTTCCATTTCCTGGCTACTGTAAGCAGTGCTGCAATAAACATAGGGGTGCATATATCTTTTTGAAACTGAGGACTTGTTTCTTTGGGTAAATTCCTAGCAGTGGATTTCCTGGGTCAAATGGTATTTCTATTTTTAGTTTTGTGAGGAACCTCCATATTGCTTTCTATAATGGTTGAACTAGCTTACACTCCCACCAGCAGTGTAGGAGGGTTCCCCCTTCTCCACATACTCACCAACATTTGTTGTTCTTAGTCTTTTCGATGCTGGCCATCCTTACTGGTGTGAGGTGATATTTCATTGTGGTTTTTATTTGCATTTTCCTGATGATTAGTGATGTGGAGCATCTTTTCTTGTGCCTGTTGGCCATCTGAATTTCTTCTTTGTTTAAGTGTCTGTTCACATCCCCTGTGCATTTTTTAATTGGGTTATTTGCTTTTTGGGTGTTGAGGTTTGTGAGTGCTTTATACATTTTGGATGTTAACTGCTTGTCGGATATGTCATTTACAAATATATTCTCCCATACTGTAGGATGCCTTTTCATTCTGTTGATGGTGTCCTTTTGTACAGAAGCTCTTTAGTTTGATGTAGTCCCATGTGTTCATTTTTGCTTTTGTTTCCCTTGCTCAAGGAGATGCATTCAGAAAAAAGTTGCTAATGTTTATATTCAGGAGATTTTTGCCTATATTGTCTTCTAGGAGTTTTATGGTTTCATGACTTACATTCAGATCTTTGATCCATTTCAAGTTTACTTTTGTGTATGGGGATAGACAATAATCCGGTTTCATTGTCTTGTATATAGCTGTCCAGTTTTGCCAACACCAGTTGTTGAAGAGGCTGTAATTTCCCCATTGTATGTCCATGGCTCCTTTATCATATGTTAATTGAGCATATATGCTTGGGTTTATATCTGGGCTCTCTAGTCTGTTCCATTGGTCTATGGGTCTGTTCTTGTGCCAGTACCAAATTGTCTTGATTTCCATGGCTTTGTAGTAGAGCTTGAAGTTGGGGAGTGTAATCCACCACCCCCTACCTCCCAGCTTTATTCTTCCTTCTCAGGATTGCTTTGACTATTTGGGAATTTTGTGGTTTCTTATGAATTTTAGAACTATTTTCTCTAGAATGCTGTCAGTACTTTGATAGGGATTGCATTGAATCTGGAGATTGCTTTTCAGCAGGATGGCCATCTTGACGATATTAATTCTTTCTACCCATGAGCATGGGATGTGTTTCCATTTATTGGTATCTTCTTTAATTTTTCTCATGGGTGTCTTGTAATTTTCAGAGTACAGGTCTTTCACTTCCTTGGATAGGTTTATTCCTAGGTATTTTATTCTTTTTGATGCAATTGTGAATGGAATTGTTTTCCTGATTTCTCTTTCTGCTAGTTCACCATTAGTGTATAGGAATGCCACAGATTTCTGTGTATTGATTGTGTATCCTGCAACTTTGCTGAATTCAGATATTATATCTAGTAGTTTTGGAGTGGAGTCTTTAGGGTTTTTTATGTACAATATCATGTCACCTGCAAACAGGGACAGTTTAACTTCTTCTTTACCAATCTAGATGTCTTTTATTTCTTTGTATTCTCTGATTGTCATGGTGAGGACCTCCAGAACTATGTTGAGTAAAAGTGGGGAGAGTGGACATCCTTGTCTTTTTCCCAATCTTAAAGGAAAAGCTTTCAGCTTCTCACTCATCAGCTTCAGTTAAGTATGATGTTGGCTGTGGGTTTATCATATATGGCCTTTATTATGTTGAGGTACTTGCCCTCTATTCCCATTTTGTTGAGAGTTTTTATCATGAATGGATGTTGAATTTTGTTGAATGCTTTTTCAGCATCTATGGAGATGATCATGTGGTTTTTGTCCTTCTTTTTGTTGATGTGGTGGATTATGCTGATGAATTTTCTAATATTGTACCATCCTTGCATCCCTGGAATGAATTCTACTTGATCATGATGGATGATATTTTTTATGTATTTTTGAATTTGGTTTGCTAATATTTTGTTGAGTATTTTTGCATCTATCTTCATCAGGTATACTGGTCTGTAATTTTCTTTTTTTGTGATGTCTTTGCCTGGTTTTGGTATTAGGGTGATGCTGGCCTCACATAATGCATTTGGAAGCATTCCCTCCTCTTCTAGTTTTTGGTAACTTTAAGGAGGATGGGTATTAGGTCTTCACTAAATACTTGATAAAATTCAACAGTGAAGCCATCTGGTGCAGGAGTTTTGTTCTCAGGTAGTTTTTTATTACCAATTCAATTTCATTTCTGGTAATTGGTCTGTTCAGATTTTCAGTTTCTTTCTCAGTTAGTCTTGGAAGGTTGTATTTTTCTAGACAATTGTCCATTTCTTCTAGGTTATCCAGTTCATTAGCATATAATTTTTCATAGTATTCTCTAATAATTCTTTGTTTTTCTGTGGTGTCCACAGTGATTTTTCATTTCTCATTTTTGATTCTGTTTATGTGTGTAGACTTTCTTTTTCTCTTGATAAGTCTGGCTAGGGGTTTATCTATTTTGTTTATTTTCTCTAAGAGCCAGCTCCTGCTTTCATTGATTCTTTCTATTGTTTTATTCCTCTCAATTTTATTTATTTATACTCTAATCTTTATTATGTCCCTCCTTCTACTGACTTTGGGCCTCATTTGTTCTTCTTTTTCTAGTTTCATTAATTGTGAGTTTAAACTGTTCATATGGTATTGTTTTTCTTTCTTGAGGTAGGCCTGTATTGCAATATACTTCCCTCTTAGCATGGCCATCACTGCATCCCACAGATTTTGCGGTGTTGAATTATTGTTGTCATTCATCTCCATATATTGCTTGATCTCTGTTTTTATTTGGTCATTGATCTATTGGTTATTTAGGAGCATGTTGTTAAGCCTCATGTGTTTGTGGGATTTTTCATTTTCTTTGTGTAATTTATTTCTAATTTCATACCTTTGTGGTCTGGGAAACTGGTTGGTACAATTTCAATCCTTTTGAATTTACTGAGGCTCTTTTTGTGGCCTAGTATATTATCTATTCTTGAAAATGTTCCATGTGCACTTGAGAAGACTGTGTATTCTGCTGCTTTTGGGTGTAGAGTTCTGTAGATGTCTGCTGGGTCCATCTGTTCTAATGTGTTGTTCAGTGCCTCTGTTTGCTTACTTATTTTCTGTCTGGTTGATCTGTCCTTTGGAGTGAATGGAGTGTTGAAGTCTCCTAGAATGAATGCATTGCATTCTATTTTCCCTTTTAATTCTGTTAGTATTTGTTTCACATAGGTAGGTGTTCCTGTGTTGGGTGTATAGATATTCATAATGGTTATATCCTCTTGTTCGATTGACCCCTTTATCATTATGTAATGTCCTTCATCATCTCTTGTGACTTTCTTTGTTTTAAAGTCTATTTTGTCTGATAGAAGTACTGCAACACCTGCTTTTTTCTCCCTATTAGTTGTATGAAATATATTTTTCCATCCCTTCACTTTTAGTCTGTGTATGTCCTTGGGTTTGAAGTGAGTCTCTTGTAGGTAGCATATAGTTGGGTCTTATCTTTTTATCCATTCATTGACTGTATGTCTTTTGAATGGTGCATTCAGACCATTTACATTTAGGGTGATAATTGATAGGTATGTACTTATTGCCATTGCAGGCTTTAGATTCGTGGTTATTGAAGGTTCAAGGGTATCTTCCTTACTATCTAAGAGTCTAACTTAACTCACTCAGTATGCTATTACAAACACAATCTAAAGGTTCTTTTTTTCCCCCTCCTTTTCTTCCTCCTAAATAGGTATCATATTCTGTACTCTTTGTCTATCCCTTTTTATTACCTCTGGTTACAGGTATTTAACCTTAGGAACACTTCCATCTATAGCAGTCCCTCCAAAATACACTGTAGAGATGGTTTGTGGGAGCTAAATTGTCTCAGATTTTTCTTATCTGGAAATTGTTTAATCCCTCCATCAAATTTAAATAATAATCTTGCCAGGTAAAGTATTCATGGTTTGAGGCCCTTCTGATTCATTGCATTAACTGCATCATGCCACTCCCTTCTGGCCTGTAAGGTTTCTGCTGAGAAATCTGATGATAGCCTGATGGGCTTTCCTTTGTATGTGATCTTTTTTCTCTCTCTGGCTGCTTTTAATAGTCTGTCCTTATCCTCAATCTTTGCCATTTTAATTATTATATGTCTTGTTTTTGTCCTTTTTGGGTCCCTTGTTTTGGGAGATCTGTGCACCTCCATGGCCTGAGAAACTATTCCCTTCCAAAGATTGGGGAAGTTTTCAGCAATTACTTCCTCAAAAACACTTTCTATTCCTTTTTCTTTCTCTTTTTCTGGTACCCCTGTAATATGAATATTGTTCCATTTTGTTTGGTACACAGTTCTCTCAGTATTCTTTCATTCTTAGAGATCCTTTTTTCTCTGTGCCTCAACCTCTTTGTATTCCTCTTCCCTAATTTCTATTTCATTTATCTTCTCCTCCACTGTATCTAATCTACTTTTAATACCCTCCATTGTGTTCCTTAATGATTGTCTCTCCATCCTAAATTCGTTCCTGAATTCTTGAATATTTTTCTGTACCTCCAGGAGAATGTTTATCATTTTTATTTTGAAATGTCTTTCAGGAAGATTCATTAGTTCAGTCTCACTCAAACCTTTTTCTGGTGTTGAGATTTTGCTTTGAACCAGGTTTCTTTGACATTTTATATTTGTATGTGGTGCCCTCTAGTGCCCAGAAGCTCTACTCTCTGGCGTTGCTCAGCCCCTGGAGCAATGCCAGGGGTCACAGGGAGCGGTGCTGGTGTATGGGGGGAGGAAAGAGCTGTTTCCTGCTTCCCAGCTGCTATGCCTGTCTCTAGTGCCAGAACCAGTGGGCTGAACACACAGGTGTAAGCCTCTATGCCTAGTGTTTGTAGCTGCTGTAGGCAGGGCTTCCCTCTGTCTGGTCTGATGCCAGGGCAGGGTTTGCCATTTTCCAAGCCAGGTGCAGTTGCAAGCCAGGTGTGGGCTGGCTGGAAGGAAGGCACAGCAGGCTGCGCATCATGGTGGGGGGCCTTGGAGCTGTGTAGCCAGCTAGGGCGATGGAGCACCTGAACATTGTGAAAGTTCCCAACCTGCTGGGCATAGTGCACCTGGAGAATTTTGTTTACCTGCCCTTTCTCCTGAGCAGTAAGCCCTGTGCAGTCCTTGCCCCTTTAACAGCCCTCTTGCTTTCAGGAAGTCTCTCAGATTGCCCGCCCAGATAAGCTGGATATGGATCCCTGTTTTCCAGAAGCAGCTGGAATCTCAGTCTCTCCAGGCATTCCACCTGTCTTAGCTTTCCAACCCTACTAATCACCAGAGCACCATGCAATGTAGGTTAGTGCTCCCAGAGCAGATCTCCAGGGCTGGGTGTTCAGCAGTCCTAGGCTTCCACTCCCTCCCCACTCTGTTTCTCTTCTTCCCACTGCTGGTGAGCTGGAGTGGGCCAGGGCTTGGGTCCCACCAGGTCACGGCTTTGGTATGTTACCCTGTTCCATGAGGTCTGTTCTTTCCTTCGGGTGTATGCAATCTGGCACAGGCTTCTTTCCTGTTGGTGTTTCAGGATTAGTTGTATTAATTATATTTTCATATTATATCTGGTTTTAGGAGGAAGTCTCTGTCTCACCTCTCACATAGCCATCTTTAATCCCTGAGGTGTGTGAATTCTTTATATATTTTGGATGTTAACCCCTTATCAGATAAGTCATTTTTGAATATATTCTCCCATACTGTAGGTTGCCTTTTTGTTCTGTTGATGGTGTCCTTTGTTGCATAGAAGCTTTTTAATTTGACATAGCCCCATTTGTTCATTTTTGCTTTTGTGTCCCTTGCCTGAGGAGATGAGTTCAGGAAAAAGTTTCTTATGTTTATATTCAAGAGATTTTTGCCTATGTTTTCTTCTGTGAGTTTTATGGTTTCATGACTTACATTTAGGTCTTTGATGCTTTGGGTAATTCTTAATCATTTTATTAGGTTCCCCTTCTATTAAATGGATATAATAATTCTCACCTGAATAGATACTTTATACAAAAAAGACATACAGATGGCCAACAGGCACATGAAAAGATGCTAACATCACTAATCATCAAGGAAATGCAAATCAAAACTGCAGTGAGATGTCACTTTACAGCAGTAGTCAGAAGGGATATTATCAAAAAAACAAGAAATAACAAGTGTTGGTGAGGATTTGAAGAAAAGGGAGTCCTCCTACACTATTGGTGAGAATGTCAATTAGTTCAACCAGTGTGGAAAGCAGTATGAAAGTTCCTCAAAAAATTAAAAGTAGAACTACCCTATGATCCAGCAATTCCATTTCTGGATATTTACCCAAAAAAAACCCCAAAACACTAATTTGAAGAAATACATGCCTCTCTACATTTATTGCACCATTATTTACAATAGCCAAAACATGGAAGCAACCTAAGTGTCCATCAATAAATGAATGGATAAAGAAGATGTGATATATATACATTTAGTTTATATGCCACAAATAATATTCCAATATATATTTTGGTATATACCATAGGTGGATCTAGAGGGTATTATGCTAAGCAAAATAAGTCAGACAGAAAAAAACAAATACATGTAATTTCACTTATATGTGGAATCTAAAAAACAAAATAGCAAAAAACAGAAAAAGGCTCATAAATACAGAAAACAAAATCAGGCTATAACATTATGAAGAGACAGACAAACTTTACAGAAACATTTGCTAGTGCTGACTTGGCTTGTCCTGGTTCCTGAGAGTTGATGATGTTTATCACTTCCCAACTCTGAAATCAGTGAAGTCATAATGGCAGCTTGAACTAGGCCATGGAGGGAATATTTACACCACAGAAATTGGCAAATGCTATAAAGCAGGTCTCCCCCACCCTCCAAAGAGAGCTGACTGTGAAACATTTGCCAGCATACTACTTACTATAAGGAAAGAAAAATGAAGTCTTTGTATGCTTAAAGTAACAAACAGAGCTAGTAAAATTCGAGATGGGAATGTGCAAGTCTGTGTTTATAACATACAGAGGATGGAGGGGGAGAATTAGAAGTTACCCAATTCCTGGATCCCAGGTGCCCTGGTCCAACTCTGGGTTGCAGTAAATGGGCCCCTTGTGGCATGAAGGAGTTAATAGCTCTCCCTCAGTGACCAACTTACCTGGCCTTGCTGTGCAGTTGTTACCTCGGGTGCCCCATTTTGTAATTTAATTAAAACCAGAGGCTGGAGATAATGGGCTGGTGGTGCCTACAGCCCCACCCTGGGTGAAAGCTGGGCCCCAGGGAGCAGGAGGAAAGGTCTTCCAAGACACCAAGGATCAGGAACCATCATTAAATTATTCCAGTTAATCCAAAGGGGGTAGTTACCTAAGGCTCTGACTCATCCAGCCAAGTGGGATCTGTGACTTGGAAAATGTTTGGAGATTCTGGACTAAAGGCTTATCCACTTACTCATTCTCACTATTTAGAGTGTCCTCTCCAAGGTGTGTTCTGAGGAATGGCAGTTTCTTGGTATGCTAGTAGTAACCCCTTCTCCACCCCAAAATGAGTTTATAGTTAAATAAGTTTGGGAAACATTGTACTTAATTAACAAAGGTAAACAGGATCTTTATAGTAGCACTTCTCAGAGACTTTAATAGGCTAAAATTGTGCTTCTCAAATTTCCTGTGCCTGTGCATCAGATTTTTAAGTTTCCAACCAATACACGGTTCTATTGCCCTGTGTGCAGTTGCCCACACAAGTTTGCTGATTCAACCTGGCTGAACACTTTTCAATGAGTGAGTTCATGGATCATGCATATTTACCATATGACTTGGATAAGTTCATGGTCATGCAATTGCAATGTCCATTTGTTATAAAAGTCTCTCATTGCTTACCCCTAGTGTTTGTATTTATCTGCTGTGATTCAGTAATGGTCTGCGGCACAGACCGTGGGCCTCACTTTGAGTAGCACTGTCAAAGTACCTGGCTGTCCTCCTCTAAAGGGAGTTTGCTCCTGCCCTAGGAAGGCCTCCCCTCCCTCACCGGGATTCCTGGGTTCTCACTGGTCACTGAGGAGTGTGTCCAGCCTTTGTGAAAAGCGCAGCTCCATTAGAGTTGGACATCTGTCCCACACAGGGGGGCATGTCCTGACCTTCCTCAATACAGCAAGAGTTGAATCTTCAGTCTAAACAGGACTTTGAAATAAAAGGCCAACTCTCCCGGGAAACCGCGCTGTCTCTGGAGAGGATCAAATGAAACACAGATGAGTCCCAGACACAAGGAACATGAAGAGCATCTGGAGCTTCTTTTCAGTCCTCCACAGGCTTGTAAGTATAGAAAAGGTAAGGCAGCTTTTGGGTTGGACTTCATGAAAGCTGTTGAAATAGGAAGTTCTTCTGAGGCAGCCAAGACTGTCTCACTGTCTCTGGGGAACAATATGCCGGCTCCTCTCCAAGGCCCCTGACCCGCCGCTGAAGGGTCAGGGCGTTGGGTCAATTCAGGCACTCCTCAGCCAGGGCAGAGGCAGCAGGGCCCAGGTCCATCTCTGCTCCACCATTATTTCTCTACAGCTTGATAGGTAGGTGCCAGTGCCCCTTCTCTTCCCTTGCCTTCTTTCTCTTGTGCTGATTCCCGTCATACATCCACACTGGAAGTCAAGTGTAAATAGAAGGCTCCCAGCACAGGCTGCTGTCAGGGGCCCCCCTGCTCTAAAATGTCCATGGTCCCTGCCAGCTCTTTTCTCTGTACCTGTCAGTGCTGGCTTCCTCCAATCTCTATACAGACAGATTGCCTCCTCACTGAACACCACCAGTGACCCGAGAAGTGCCTGGAATCAGGCTGTCTCTTTCCCAGCACAGACAGTTTGAGGTGTTTTTTTCTCATCCTGTCACCAGTCTGTTCTTCAGCATGAGGAACTATTTGTTCATGAGCTAGGCCAGGGCCAGTTATGGGGAAGGAGGTGCGGGGAAAGATTCCGTGAAGTAAAGGCTGCCAGGTCTCATGGTACATTCTTATCTCAGTACCGGTAGATAGAGGGAGACCCCAGGAAGGGTGGGCATTAGGAAGAGTTGGGTTTTGGAGTCCCCCTCAAGGCCAGTGGGGTTGTCCAGCCAGCACTATGAGGAGGGAAGAGGCAGGTCATTTATGTAGAGATGACTGTCGATGCCATGGGAGACACCCTGGGGTGGAGGGCTCTGGGAAGGCTTGGTGGAGATGAAGAGAGAGGCTGGGAGAACACCCATAGTTAGGGAGCGGGTAAGCAGGAAGCACTCAGAAAGGAGACTGGGAAGAAGTTGGAGGAGTAGGAAGGAAACTTGGAGGAGATAAAGCCTCATCAAGCCAGGGAGAAGAGAATGAGCAGTGTTGTGTTGCCAAGCACGCAAGGTGGTTGAAGATTGAGAAAAGGAAATGGTTGATTAAGGAGGCCAGGTGTGGCAGTGTGCACTGCACACCCCCAGGGGGAGCCATCCACACCCTCATCTGTGGGAATGGTGACCCTGGCGTTGTGCAGTGTACCTACCACCTATGTGGCTCTCAGGGGACAGCCCTGCTCATAAGAATCTTTTCAGCCGAGGGGTGAAGGCAGAAGCCTCCTCGTGAGCTGCTGAGGCATGAATGGGAAGCAAGGTAGGAGCTGGAGCCCATGAAGGTGACCTTGAAAGGAGTCTGGAAATTAAAGAAAGAAAAAGAAATGGCAACAGGAGAGGTTGTCAGGCTTAAGAGGAAACAACATATTTTCCACTTGAATTATAGCTGGGGCTTAGACATTTGAGCATATTTTAGGCAAAGGAAAAATACAGCAAAATGGGAGCGATAACAGATGAAGGAGAGTGGAAAGAGGAAGAGCGACCCAGGCATTCAGAAGCAAGCATTTATTCCTAGCCTCCTAAGTGTCTGTTCCTCATTTGCTGGAATGCAGCTGTGGAGAGAGAAGGGTTCCCGGCTCTAACGGAGCTTATGTTTAGTGATAAGAGATACAATAGAAGGGGACTGCATGGGTGGTGGGTGGGATGGGGTTAGATCTAAGGGTCAAGACAGGCTTCTCTGAGGAGCTAACCTTTGAGCCGAGACCTAATGAGGAGGGGCGCACCCTGGGAAGTCCAGGGTGATAAGCACACCTGGCAGAGGGAACCGCCATTGCAAAGGCTGCAAAGTGGGAATGAGTTTAAGATGTTTTGGAGGCAGGAGGAGGCCACTGTGGCTGGAGTGGAGGTGGATGTGAGGTGAGGCTGGAGTAGAGAGGTGGGGTCACATCATGTAGGACGTCTTAGACCATGGGAGGAAGTTTCCAGGTGAGAGTAAGAGTGACACGTTTATGTGATTTACCTTCTTCTCTAGCTTGAGATCTTCTCGAAAGTCTTATTCATCTCCATAGTCTGGTATAGAGAAGAAAACTGTGGCTTGAATGAAAGTTTTCTTCCAAGTTAGTCACCAGGAATGTGCCTTACCTGAGTTAAAAAAAAAGAAAAAAGAGTTTAAATTCATGGCTTCTTAGGAAAGTGAGTTAGATCCAAGCACTGGGCATTTCCACAGGTCCTTGACAATGCTGTTTTGAGGGACATGGAGCTTTTTGGTACTCCTGAGTCACTTCGTTTACATAGACAATCTGTTGCACGAAATTTTCCAGGTAGATCAAATTACACCTTTGCCCCCCTGCCTTTCTTTCTGGATCCCTGAATTTCCTTATGGAGCCCCTTCTCCATCCCCACTGTTTTCACTCTACTCTTGCTGCTCAAGCTTCTTCTTGGGTCATCTCAAAACTTAAACCCCTTACTTTCCAGACTTTCTCCCATCCCCATAAAAGTGCCTAGTCATTTAATGCAGATATTAACTAGAAGGCAATGTGATTGGAAAAAATTCATACTAAGGTGTTAGAGACTGCTATCACCATCACACTCATGGGACTATTTGATATTGAAAGGATCTGCACCCAAATTAGAGCATTTAGTCAGAGCACTTAGGGCATGTGGCTGCCAAGGGATGAATTTTAGAAAGGCAAGAGAAAGATTTAGGAATGAATGGGGAGGCTTCTCAGACCCCCTAGACCTGTTACGTGGATACCTGCTTTTGCTTAAGACTGGCTTGGTTTCCAGGTCTAAAAAGACAGAAAAGACAATCCTCTAAAGTTCACATTGAAGTAACTTTCTGTCCTGAGGACAGAATATGGAGCACAGTTTGATTATCATGGTGCCTGTGTGCCTACCATTGTGTCAGCCCCAGTCCAAAGCCGGCTTCCCTGGCTGACATTAAAATCACCAAAAAAAGAATGACAGACATACACTGGGCATCTTCTGCATGTATTTTAACTCATTTACTCTTTATCACAGCCCCATGATGTAGATGCTATTACTGCTCCATTTTCCAGATAAAACTGAGGCTCAGGAATCTTTAGTGGCTTTCTCAGGGTCACACAGATAGTACCTTAAAGAGCTGGGATTCAAACTCAGGTCTGTGTGAATCTGAAATTCTAATCCCCTTACTCAGGGTTAAAACTCCCCTGTGGTAGAAGCAATTGCCCTGGCCAGGGCTTTCTGACAACTAGCCTCAGCTCTTATATTTACCAAGTTGGTGATTTACTTCCTCTCCCTGGGCCTCCGTTTCCTCATCTGGAAAACGGTGAGGAAGACTCGGTTATTGGAGGGTCCCTCACTGCCCATGCTACGTGACCCCTCCTTTGACACATGCTCCTTTGATCTGCAAAGATCAGCCATGTCCTGAGCGCTCCAGGACCCAGCTCCATAGAAAGAGAATGGCAAGAAGTGGGCCACTTGGGACCAACATCAAGCAAGTCCACAGAGGTCTGCAGAGATGGCCTGGGGTACATTCAGCTACACCTGGGACTGCCTGGCAATGCACAGTCTGTGCACCTCCCTGAGCACAGGGCCTGAGTGCGTGGTGCAGTGAGCACCCATGTCTTCTTTACAACCCTTTCGAAGCCATGTCCTGGCTGAGAAGGTTGGTGTTTTCCTCTCTCCCTTTGAAAGCCAGTGTAACTCTGACAGATGAAATTTGGTCCTTGTTTGGAAACACCCTTTTCGGATCCAACCTGAGACGGAATTCAAAGAAGAGCTTTGGCTTGTTTCCAGGACTGTCACCTGATGAGCATCTTCAAGCTCATTTGAAGGAAGTGACAGAAGAGTGAGATTTCAAATCAGGGAAATTAGCGACAAGCTCTGCGCAAATCAGCCTCTCCACCTCCAGCCCGCAGCCCGCAGAAAACAAAAGCGCCAGAGTAGGAAAGTGACACAGCGCCACCTTCCGGCAGCTTTCCGGCTGGCTGCGGCCTCCGGCGGACGAGGTATCCCAGCTGAGGGACCTGCCCTGAAAGCTTGGGTGGAGGAAGACCTGTCACTTGGCTCCCAGGAAATAGGAAGAGGAGGGTTGGGAAAGCTGGGTGAGTTCGCAGTTCACAATGTGCACTCGTGTGTGTGTAGTCCTGAGTCATGCACATATGCAGCCAATTTGAACCCGTAATAGGATTCAGTTGTCTTATGAGGGGCCGCTCTCCTTCACTTGCTTGTAGGCAGCTCTTTAAAAGCAAAATCATAGTGTTGAGGATACAGACTCTCGAGTTAAATTGCTTGGGTTCGAGCCTCAGTTTTATCACTAAATCTTGTGCAATCTTGAGCAAGTTACTTAACCTCTCTGTGCTTCTGCTTACTTTCCTATAAAATAAGAATAGTAAGAGTATCAAACTCAGAGGGTCACTGAAAGAATTAAAGAGCCAATACATGTAAAATGCTTAGCATGGTGCTGGGTGCATGATAAGCACTGAATACTTATTAGCTAACATTATTATAAACATTGCTCATACATCTTTTTTCCTTCTTTACACCCATTCATTTCTAACTTCTTGATGGCAGATAGGTTCCACAAATATGTTTCCAGTTTAAGAAAAATAATGCTAGATCCACAACTTTGTTGAAATAATTGACCCTAGCCAAAGCTACACCCTAAACTCTGTATATAGACTCCCTGGCAGATTTGGAGAAAGTCATCCTTGTGGAACTCCCACGTCTTTTGTTTTGTAAAGGAGCCTGTCATGACAGCTGGGCAGTTGATGCTTCACATAAACCTAGGAAAGCTAGATGGACTTGGGGATGATACATACTCTCTTCAGATGTCTGTCTGAGTTTCAACTCATGGAGAATTTTTGTCCTGGATTTTCCCACATTTGTCTACATAGTGCTCCTAGGATGCTGATGAATCAGGAAAAGGCTCTGTTTCAAGCCTTTCTGCTCCATTTGAGCCAGAGGGTCTCTCAGAAGCTCTGTCCTGGGCTCAGACTTGGGATGCTCATTGATCCTGACGCAGAGTCCTCCCAACCTAGAGAAAAGATGGTGAGATGACAGGCTGCCAAGGTCAGAGGGTGGCCTTTCTGAAAGTCAACCATAAATCAAAGCCTTCAAGGTGACCAGGTGTCACAGATGCCAGCTCCATAGTCTCTGGGGGATGCTGGGCTTGATGACAAGAGAGCACCTCTTTCCCAGCCCGTCTGCTGCCAGGCAGGATCGGCATGTGGGCTGTCCATTGCCATCGAGGAAGTTGTCCTGCTGTTTAATGAGGTTTAACTTTCCCTCTAAAGGAGGGCAGGGCTCAAACATCTGTCTCATCAAAGGGGTTGGAGTCTTAGAGACACAAAAGCTTTTCTCTGGGTTTTATCGCTCCCAGAATCCAACCCTTTAATGTGCTGGAATAGCCATGACTTTGCTACCATGCACACATCTGGGGAGCACAGCTAGGTTTTAGGGTGAGGAAGGAAGGAGTAAGAGGGAAAGCCCCATGAATCCCCTAAGACTTTGCCCTTGGCTTCCTTGCTTGGGGGAACTTAGCCATGACTCATCTGCTTTAGAATGTTTTGTTTGCAAATCCCTGATTTGCTTTAAACCTCTGAAGACTAAAGATATTAGCTGCATGGGAACTGGGAGGGAAGTTATGATGTCTCAGGCCTGATAAATAATTAGCTCATAGGGGCAGCAGGTGGCCAAAAAAGCAAATCCCACAGGATTCTAAGCACCTAGGAGTCATGGGGATTTTGCAGAAAACCTGAAGTTTTAATGTTTTAAGTTTAGAGAATTAAATATATAATTTGGAACTACGTCTAGCCACAGGGTCATAGCGATCCCTGACCGTATTCTGCCATTTATTAGCTGTTTGATCTTGAACTGGTAACTTCACATCTCTGCATCTCAGTTTTCTTGTCTGTTAAGGGCACTAATAATACTGGAATGAGGACCAAATCGCAAAATATGATATATTTTATTTCACCTAGTGTTTGGCACACAGTAGGCACTAGATCGATGGTAGCCAGGTTATAAAAGTCTAAGAAAAATCTATCAAAGAAGTTATATTGAGAAATACCTTTCCACTGAAATTATTATCATTATTATTTTAGTTTTTGTAAATTGAGGAAGACTGCCACTGCTTGAGGATAGTGGCAGACTATGGTGGCCAGTTAGCGCAGCTTAAGAGCCATTGTACTAGACCAGAGTTCTTAACCTTCTCTGGGTATGACAACGCGCCTGACTGATGGCATGAGAATGCCCAACACACGGTGTGAGTACAACCAGTGTCATATAAATGGCAAGTTCAAAGACCAGCTCTATTACCCACCAGCTGCATCACCCTGGGCAAGCCATTTAACCTCCCTTGTCTGTGAACCAGTGATATTAATAGTACTTACCTGGAGAGTTTGTAGGGATGGGTGGGTAAATATGACTGTGTATGTAAAACACAGAGGACAGTGCTAAGCACAAAATAAGTGCTCAGTTAAAAAGAAAAAACAGGGTGGTATTTTTTATGCAGGATTTGTAGCCCCACCCATAACCCCACTCCTTTCTCTCTCAAGAAAGCAATTTAGAAAGTAACATGTGTAGGGATAACCCTAAAGGCTGCTCAAAATCATTTAAAACTCATTCACACAAGTTGCTTTAGTCATTATCAGCAACAAATTCTTTGTGAACAATCGTGCAACCGATCATGGTCAGAAGTCCTGAAATGAAGATGGTGGCCATACTTCTCTCCAGGCTGTATGAAATCTGTATTAGTTTGCTATGGCTGCTGTAACAAATTCCCATGAACTTGGTGGTTTAAAACAACACAAATGTATTATCTTACCGTTCTGGCGGTCAGGAGTCTGAAACGGGTCTCAGTAGATGAAAATCAGCGTGCTGGCAGGCGGTGCTCCTTCTGAACGCTCTGTGGGAGAATCATTCCTTTCCTTTTCCAACAGTTAAAAGCTGCCCCATTCCTTGGCTAGTAGCTGCCTTCCCTCTTCAAAGTCAACAACGGTCAACTGAGTCTCATAATTCCATCTCTCTGTTTCTGGCTCTCCCTTCCTCTTGCCCATCCATTCAAGGCCCCTGGAGATTATACTGGCCACCCTGATAATGCAGGATAATCTTTCTATTTTAAGATCATATTAACAAACAATTTCATTTGCAACCCTAATTCCCCCTTCCCAGGTTCTGGGGACAGGATGTAGACATTTTAGGGTAGGGGGCAGGGATCATTTTGCCTACCATCAATGGGATAACCATCAATGAATTATTTAAAATTCATTCATACGTATTGTTGCTTTAATTGTTGTCAGTAACCAACACTGAATAACTTCACAACTGATACTGACCAGAAGTTCTCAAATGCTGACAGATGCTTTTCTTCAGCCTTCATGAAATGTGAAAAGATAGGAAAATAAGGTTATTTTTTCATAAAACTAAAGTTATCTCATTTAAAAAACTATTCTATGGGTATTAAAATGGTGGTAGTCAGTAACAGTTGGCTTTTTAATTTTTAGCATGCTTGGTAAATATAAAAGCTGATACCTCAGTAAGTCAAGACCCAAGAACTTCTGGGGACAGAGGGGACTTCTCTGGTCTGTGTCATTCAAAGCATGAATACTGTGTTCTAGAAGCCCTTCTTCCTGCCCACAGTACCTGGGCCACAGAACTTCCCCCACCCTTGAGGGCCTCCTGCCCTTCTCTGCCCTCTGTCCACCCCTGCCTGGGAGGCCATGCTGATGAGTTCAAAGTGAAAGGACTGGTCTGACCCTGTCCTCTGACATGGGACAAGTCTCTCCTCAGTTTCCCTATCCATAGAATTGGAATGACAGAAAAACCCACCCTGCGCTCACAGGATCGCAGGGAGGACCAAACGAGGAAAGTGCAGTAAACGGTAAAGTGCTGTACAAACGGGAATGGTTGTTTTTACAACTGAAACTTGGACTCTCAGTTTTGGAACTTTCTATAGCATTTTTCTAAGGAGGCATGAGAGGACACCTGAGGTAAAATTAACACTCACGGGATAGCAGAGAGAAATATATTTTTTTCTTTCCAAAAGCAAAACCAAACCTATAGCTTGTTTGTTTAAATTTTTTAAATTAAAGTATCATTGACATAGTTTGTTTTAATTTTAGTGTACACATAACATAAAATTTACCATTTTAACCACTTCCAAGTGTACAGTTCAGTAGTTTTCTATTCACATTTTTGTGCAACCCATCTCCAGAACTCTCATCTTGCAAAACTGAAACGCTTATGTCCACTTAACAACACCCATTTCTCTCTCTGTCCAGCCCCTGGTATCACCATTCTACTTTCTGTTTCTATAAATTTTACTATTCTGGGTGCCTCATGTAAGTAGAACTGTATAATATTTGTCTTTTTTGTGACTGACTTAATTCATTTAACATGATGTCCTTAAGGTTCATCCATGTTGTTGTGTATGTCAGAGTCTTCTTCCTTTTTAAGACTGAATAATATTCCATTGTATGCAAATGCCATATTTTGTTTATCCATTCATCTGTCAATGGACACTTGGATTACTTCCACCTTTTAGTAGAAGCTGCTATGAATGTAGGTGTACAAATATTTCTTTCAGACCATGCTTTCAATTCTTTTGTGTATATGTGGAATTGCTGGATCATGTGGGAATTCTATTTTTAATTTTTTGAGGAACCACCATTGTTATTTCTATGGTGTCTGCACCATTTTATATTCCCACTAACAGTGCAGAAAGTTCCAATTTCTTCATATTGTTTCTTTTTTTCCCATATATTTTCTAGTACTTTTTTGTTTTGTTTTGTAGTAGTCTTCTTAATGGGTGGGGGGTTGTCCTAATGCTTTTTATCACAAAATTAATATATATTTATAGTAAAAATATTAAAAAGATACAGAAAGACAAAAATTGAAACAAAACTCACTTACTTGCCCCTTACTTCCTCCTACTTTCCAGAGATAACCACAATCACACTTCTTTGTAAGTACATCAAAAAAATTCCTTGCAAATACATTCCTGCCATGTATTTTTTTATCACACAAATTTTTCTATACATAAATTCCACACTGTTTGTTTTGTTTAGTCATATATCTTGATAGTCTTTTCGTGTCAACATCTATTGACCTCAATCCTTTTCACAAATATGTAGTGTTTCATTGTTGAATGAACTACAATTTAAACAATTTACTCTTAGTGGACACTCAGTTGATTTCCAGAGCTTTTTTTTTCCCTCCCAGAGCTTTTTCTGAATTAAAAAAAAAAAAAGCCAACAATGAGAGACTGTACAGCACTAAGATTATGACTGCAGATTCTGAAGATTGGATGCTTAGATTCAAATTCTAGGTCTACCATTCAGTAGCTCTAAGATGTTGGGCAGATGATTTACTGTCTCTGTGCCTGTTTTCTCAGCTCACAAATGGAAAGGAGAATAACAGCACCTACCTCATAAGGTTACTGCAAGGGTTAAATGAACCAATTTATGCAAAGTTCCTAGAACATAGGTGTGGTGTGTGTGTTAGTTATTATTCTGCTTCAGTTGATGTCCTTGAACATACATATATTTGTACACTTTTCTGAGTATTTAGGTAGGACAAGTTGTTAGACTTGGGCTAAAGGGTATGATTTTTTCTTTCCACAGACATTTTTTGAACAAATTGTCATTAGCAGGGAGACCAAAGCAGTTCATACAATCTGTGATATGACAGATTTGAATATGGCTAAAAGGGGCCAAATTGTCCTCCCAGAAGATTGCACCAGTACACTAAGATGCTTGCAAGGCCCCCAGACTCTAGCACTTCATGCATCCACCCCCTCACTCCTATTTCTGAGCTGTCTGCATCTTCTCATCCCCTAACAGCAGCCATGCACCTTCTTAGAGGAGTTGGCAAACATGGATATTCCTAGCCGCGCCCTGGGGACCTTCAGTGGGTGTGAGCATTTGCTGGGCACTTCCCACTCTGCTGTTGAGGGCTTCTCTGTGTGGGATCCAGCTCAGCCCCTCCCCACTCACATCCACTCCATAGTAAGAAGTTCCCCCATCTCTCCTTTATCTCTAGTCTTGGTCTGGTGTCCCTGGTGAAAACAACCATCAACTTAACTGAATATGATGTTACACTAAAGCTTATGGAGCCACTCTGGAAAGCACCTCATTTTCTCAGGTCCTTCTGGGAAATTAGGAGGTGGGCATCTAATGTTCTCTCTGGAAATACACCTTCATCATTTTTGTTGATTATAAAGCAATTCATGCTCCCTGTCCAAAAAAGAAAATTTCATGCTCTTAAGAAGCAATACACAGGCATGAATCAAGGTCAAAGCAAAAATATTCCCATTACCTCATGTTCCCAGGAGTAATTGTCATTAATCATTTGTTAAATATTCTTTTAGAGTTTTTAAATGTAGTTATATTATACATATTCTGTAACCTGCTTTTTGCACTCAACAATGGGCATCTTTCCATGCTAATACATACAGATCTACTTTAAAGGCTGTATGATATTCTAGAAATCTTTTTATTAAAGAAATACTTCTTGACTGTGGTTCCCCAGTTTTCAAAAGGATACATGCCTTTTTGAAGCAGTGTGGCGGGTGGGGGAGAGAAGGTGCACTGGACTAAACAGTGCACTGGGAGATTGGTTCGCAACCACTTGGTGGGCATCCCTAAGCGAATAACATCCTCTCTTTGTGTAAGAAATGAGACAGGACTATGCGTATGAAAGTACAAACCCACATTAAAATGTACAGAAGTATCATTTTTATGAGGCCAAAATAGTCTTAGGTAAGAAGAAGACTTAATACAAGACAGTCAAGCAGTTGTATGGTGGTCATGGCACATGGCAGCATTGGGGACACCAGCTTCTGTGAGCCTCACAGTGGGGCTGTCTGAAGACTGTGGGGAGCCTAGGCCCATGAACTCACAGTATGCTGACCCCGACCTAGTAGGAGAAGAGAGCCCCTCTGGGCTGCAGCCGGGTTCTCAGGGGAGGGTGGGCACCTGCCCGAGGCCAAGGCAGGTCCAGAAACTGGACTGCTCTCCAGGTCCAGGGCTCCTCCAGCCCCTCCAGGCAGTCTGCCCTCCTACAGAAGAGAGGACAGATTCTGGGCGGGGCTGGGGCAGTGAGCGAAGGGGATTAATGCTTTCTCGGCAACATCATCCAAGACCAACAAGGAAGCACCCTTCAGGGGAGGGCAATGCCCAGGAGTCCAGAGATTCAGAATCTGGTCATTTTTCTCCCACTAATCTTGGTCAAGTCACTTTAGGCCTAAGGTTTCTTATGCATAAAATGTGGGATTGGGGAAGTATGCTGTCTAGGGACCTTCATTCATTTATCCAACAAATATTTATTCAAAGCCTGCCACTAGCCTGGCACTGCCCAACCCTTGAAGATATAATTTAAAAAAATAATGAGCACTTATGTAGTACCCTCCCTGCCAGATGCTGTTCTAAGAATTTTATATGTATTAATCCATTTAATCTTCAGAACAGTTCTATGAGGTAGGTACTATTATTACTCCCACTTTACAAGTGAGGAAACTGAATCAGTGAAAAGTTAAGTTCCTGTGCAGATTTACAGAGCAAACAAGAATAGAGTTAGGATTTGAACCCAGCTCCCTGGCTCAAGTCTGTGCTACTAATTTCTAGAGTCCTCACCCTCAAGAAATTCATAGCTTAGTGATTAAAATGACACTCCCTTGTTGAACACCCCCCACATGCTTAACCATGCCAGGCACTTCACACTCTTCCTTGCATTTAACTCTCATAACAATCCCATGAGGAAGGGAGTAATATCCCATTTTACAGATGAGAAAATTAAGGCTCTAAGAAGCACTACTAGCTTATAAGTGGCAAGGATGGAACTTGAACCTAGGTCTGTTTAACGCCAAAGTCTGGGCTAAGAAGCACTGTGTTATCCCGTTCTCTCATCCAGACTTTGAACATAGTTGACAGTGAGACAAGACATGGAGGTCTGTGTCTGCCCGGTCTCCCAGCTGGGCCCATTGTGAGTTTTATTCTGCACCCTGAGTTCTGCATCTCACTGGTTTTGGGGTGGCAACCTAGCAGCCAGCTGGCATTTTGGCCATCCTGGGTTGGTAGGAAGTAGAAAGTAGACAAGACTGGGTCCTTTCTCATCATGCCCCACAGTCTCTGGGATTAACTCCTAGCTCAGCAACCTCAGGTGGGCATGGAGCAGAGGCTCCCCCCATGTGTGACTTCAGACGTCCTGCAAAGCCACCCCCATAGGCTAACCGACACTGCCAATGTGCTGCCAAGCAGCTGCCCCTCCCAGAGGAGTTGCACCTTACCCTTGTGTCAAGGGTCTTTTCAGACCTGAGAGCATTAGGGTTCTGATGGAGGGATTGGGCTAAGATCCTGGGAGTCCTGCACACAGACTCACAGGGGAAAATGAAGAACTGGGAGCCTCACCAGTGAGTTCAAGTTCCTGTCCTGCTGAGATTTCCGTAAATGTGTGGATGCACAGATGAATGCATAAATGATCCAGTGGACAAATAAATGAATCAAAATGAACAAAGAAATGAAAAACTGAACAGAAGAATGAATCTATTGGCCAATGAAGGAATGAATGAGTCCCAGGCCAGTCCTTTTGCCTTCAGTCTGGGTCCTGGAGCCAGTGTGTGAGTGGAATGCACAAAATTAAGAGCAGGACAAAATGGCAGCGTCCAGAGCAACCCCATCTAAGCCACCAAAAAGGAGAGCCTGGCTGGCATCTCAGGGCATGCCTCCTCTGGAATCCTTCTGGTGAAAGTGCCGCTCACATGCCCCCTTTGCCTTCAGGACTGGATGAGGGGGAAGCTCAGAGCTCCCTCCCACTGGCTACCAGTGGAAGGAGAGCTGCCCAGCCCCTGAGTGAAGGAAGGACCCTAACCCACTCCCTTCCCCCTCTGGGAAGCCACACAGAACTCCAAGTTAATTAAAGCCTCCACTCTGAGAAGAAGGGAATGTTCCATTTGGTAAATTTAGAAACAGCTGGTTAGTTTTACCCATTACTTTTGTGCTAACATCAGTGGAGCTCATTCAACTCTGTCTTTTTATGAAGCTGTCCTTCCAATGCTACCTGATAGCTACTAATTGCTGCAACTACATTTCTGAATTGCAAATTTTCTGCACTGATAAAAACTTTGATTGCCTGTCAGCTACACATAAGGAAAAGATCAGCAGTGCTAAATGAGGGGTTCCACGCTTGGATAATAATGCCTAATGAATTATTCAGGAAAGAATGCTTGAATGAAGCAAACAATTTGAAGGGTTACTAGCAGCCGTAACAGTTCAACAGGCAAAAGAACAAAAGTATCATCCTGAACATTACACTAATGATTAAAAAATGCGTATTAATTCTAGATTTGGAGAAAAAAGAAATGCCAATCTGATTTTAAAGGTTAATCATTATTTTCTCAGTAATGCTCTGATCTCTGGTTGGGGGGAGGTGATGAAGGGGGAGAACCCTTTACTAATATTTTGGGATGTATAATATTATGACATAATAGAGTCATATAATTTCACACACATCATTTAAAAATTGTAAATTTCAAATTTTATCGGGAAAGATAACACAAAAACTAACAGTGCAGCAAGGGAATGCTTGCTGGAGAGAACTTTGCTGAGCACACGTGGTTACCAGCGCCAAAGACGCCCTCTCTGAATCCAGGGGCCCTGCAGAAATAGCAAAATGAAGTAAGATATATGTGATTAAACATATGCAAATACACATCATAATTAGTGACTCTTTCTGGTGGAATCTGAATGTGTTTTACATATTTTGCAAGTGCGCTGGTGATGTGAATGGAGAATTCTTTCAAAAACTTCTGCCTATTGGGTCTGAAACCCAAGAAAACCAATACATCAGGTTTAAGCTTCTGTCCAATAGTGGCACATTTGCTGCTTTCATAAAAAATATATTTCTACCACCCAAAGTGCTAATTTGTTTTGACAGATGCTGTGGAGTTGCCAAATACGAGAGGGGTGGGGAGGAGCTTGGAAACTGTAATACAAAATAGTGTAATTAAAGATGTTAAAAAATAGGAATGTAGCTACTGTGATATTATGATGTATGTGGGTATTTTTAAATAGCTCTTCAGGCAATCAGGATCACCTGGAGAGCATCTAAGAAGGCTGTGGTACAGCACTGGTGGAATTTTAGGAGTAGTTTTTAAGTAGGGACTATGTAGCCAAACAGCCTCTGTGAGTCTCTTTTTGTTTCCCAGCTCAAAGCCTGTGGTATTAGTCACCAAGTAGTAATTTTTTTATGAAGATGTTCAGTGTCAAGATAATACTCTTCGTTTCTGGCAGGGAGGCTGCACCGCGGCTTGGAAGTCTGACTTCCGGAAGAGAGCTGACCATCTGCCAGGGCCTGCGTGCTCACAGCCGACTAACGTTTTCCCTGGAGGACCGTGGCTCCCTGTGCTTCTGTTGCTGTCTTCTCAATGTCACAAAGTGAGGTTGATAAACACATTCAAGTCACAATTAAAAAACATTTCCACTGACCAGTTGCCACTGATAAGATCATCAGACAGCTCTGGTCGCTTGTGACACGCGATTAATGGTGTTGATGTGCAGGCAAGACGCATCTTCCCTTTATCTGGTTCTTACCTCGCTTTGATTCTTCAGTGACATTTCCAAGCACTAGGAGTGTGGCAGGAAACGCCATTGGCATGAAATGGCAGGGCACTGGGATTTTTCAGCTCAGGCCACAGGTTGGAGGACCCATCAAAGCTGGAACTCACTAATCATGGTACAAAGTTGGGAGTTCAAACCAAAGCCAATCAATGCACTGTTCAACTTTTTCCACCCTTGTGTTGTCAACAAATTCAACCTAGAATGAAAAGCAGGATGCTGTCCTTTTTCCAGTCATTACAAAATCAGATCATCCTGCTGCAACTCCCATAAGCTTTATAGGAAGGTTATGGACACTTAGCTTCATCTAACTGGACCTGAGACTTTTGCTCTGAATAATAGAGGAGGGGCTGATAGTGGAGCAGCTACTTACATTCATTGATCTCCATGCTGAACACTGTTTAGGTATTATGCTACAGAATCTCCACAACAGACTTCAAAGTATATAGTACCATTTTCCCTATATCACAGTTGAAAAACATCGATGCTTAGAGAAGTTGTCTTCCAAAGGCCATAAGATGGTGGCCCTAGGACTTGAACCCAAGTCTGTCTGATGTCAAAGCATTGACACTTAGCAGAAAACCTTTAGGTCCACAGAGGAGTCCATTAGAGCTGGGAAAGGACCCAGAGATCATCCAATCCCTCATTCTGTACAGAGGAAACAGACTAAGAGATGTGGAGAGAGGAGCCCTAGTCATGTTAGCTGGTGCAGGGGCTGGAACTAATTTTCCTCTTCCTATGCCACACCACCCTTCTTAAAGTGGGGCATACAGGCTATGGATCCTACTTGGTCTTGCCAATGTGCAGTTGCAGGATTTCCTGGGCTCTTGTCCAACCCTGCCTGGCAGCTTACACTTTCCTCCACGGTCCTAGCATCCTTGGACTCTCTGAGTCTTGGGACACAGCATGGGTCTTGTATTATACTCCTACACTTCTCAGCCATGGTGTTCTCTTAGGACAATATCCTCCACAGGTGAACTGGAAGTATCCTGTGACCAGCAATGGCCATGACTCATGGTGAGTCTCTGATGGTGGAGGCTCCATGGTCTTTCCTTTCAGAACAAAATGAGAGCAAAGGCACCAGCCAGTTGGGGAAGATGTGGGTTTGACAAGACCCACTAGAGTAAGCCTGGTCAAGCCCAGATCAGAAGTTGTAGAGTAAGCAGACGTCTGGATTTCATTCTGGAGTCCTGGTCCTGCTACTAAGTGACCGAGTGAATTTTGTCAAGTTTTCTAGCTTTTCTCTGAGCTCTAGTTTTCCCCTCTGTAAAACAAAGAGGTGATTATTTGCCCCTCCCTGGTCTTCTACACCTTGTTTTTTCAAGGTATTTCAGGTCTAGAAGCCTGGGAAGAACAAGATCTCTCGGGACTTTCCCAGCAGAAGAATCTGTTTGAGGTTTACATTCATGATATTCAGTGGGGATGGGGGCAAAGGTCTTCCTGTCCTGTTAGAAATTCCAGAAGCAAAAGCAAAATGTGACTTTCTCCAGAACCTAAGAAATACCTTCAGTATTCTTTAAAGCTATCAAGCTATTAAGTTATTTCTTGTATCCATTGGTATGGCTTAATCTAGTACTATTTGCTTTAGAACTCTTAGCTGTGAAATGGGATCTCAGGAGCAATCCTGGACAGTGCTCAAAGGTTTCTGTGGAAAAATTAAGCCAAATGAAACACCAAATCTCTTTAAAATTCAACTTACAATATGCTTTTTTCTAGACAGATTTTATTTTTGGCACACAGTTGGTACTGGTGGAAGTGTGTGAGGCAGGGGAGAAGGAACAAGTAGGGGCCAAAAGAGTCAAGACTGAAACAAGAGGCTAAAGGAAACAGCCCCAGACACAGACGGGCTCTTACTTTCTCCCAACTTGTCCTCTTTATGCATATGTGATTGCACCATGTTGCCATCAATGGTAGCTAACATTGACTGTGCCCCACCCCCCATGCCTAGCATATGCTAAACACTTTACGTGAATTAACTCATTCAATCCTCACAATAACCCACTGAGTTAGGAAACGCTATTAACCTTCCTTCCACAACTGAGAGAACAGAAGGACACAGTGGCTGATAGATGTGTCCACATTCACACAGTTAGGAAGTGAGAGGCAGGATTTAAACCAGGCAGTCTGGTTCTGGAACCTAGTTTGTAACCAGGCTCTACTGCCTTCAGTACAATGATATCCACATGGTCTGATTATTTTTTCTGGTGTAGAACACTTTTCATTCTACACACACATAGTAATTCCTCAACTGTATTCAAGGCCTGACTCCAACCAGGCTCAGAGAAGTGAAGGGCATTTCCCTTGTAAGGACATAACAGAATTTATGCCCTAAAGAGCTGGGTGTTCAGCCATGTCATTTTGTACTTGGAGGGACTGGACCCACCAGTGTGCCTGAGTTGCTCCATTTCTATAGTTCCTTTGCTCTGTGGAATGATTGCTATGCTTTGTGTTTTTCCAGGAATGGAGAGGTCCTTAGAAGAATTATTTTTAAAAGCTCATTAATCCAGGAGCACAGTTCGGTTACAGGGTATTTCCATTGCTTTAACCTTCTAGTACCACCTTGCTCTGTCCAACTCTAGGCGTGCATCCTGTGAAGCCATGAGGCTTTGGTGGGGTGCAGAGCTGTCTGTTAAAGTGCTAAATTGACTGCCACCCATTCAGTCCATTTCTGCATGTAGAGGGAGTTGAACCTAAACTGCGTGAGTGAATTAACCCTGTGCCCTCTTGCCCCTCAGCCCTCTAGACAAACCATGAATCAAATGGAATCTCCCTCATGCTAAGTAGGAGGCTGCAGAGCTGTCATTCCATTATGCTTTGTTCAGGGTAAGAGGTCCCTGGAGACAATATAATGAGCCAGTGCTCCTAGAGCAGGGGGAGCCAAACGTAACTGAGAGTCCTCGGCAGCATGGCCACCATGGAAGCAACACATGCGCTGGCATGTTTCTGGGCAAATAACAAGATTTTTTATTTGTTTGTGTAATGAAGGATTATGTCTTAAGTTCACCGGTGAATAGCAGGAGATTGTCAACACCCAGGTGGCCACTTTGCTGTGAGGCTGAGTGAGTCCTTCTGCTGTCAAATGGACGAGGAGAACTTTCCGAGTGGAAACGTTCCCTCGTGATGGCCCTGACACAGAAAATAGACACTGGAGGAGTTCAGGAACAGAGAAGGCCATTACAGAACCCTGGAAAATTCATCTGACCCCTTCTGCCTGGGACTCCACAGGAGGAAGGGGAAAAAGGAAAAGAAAGAAACTACTTTCTCACCAAAGAAAGAACTTGTGGGCAAAGTGTTAACCTCCAAGCTTCCCTGCTGGTCTGAGAGAAGGTCCGTTTCTCTTACCCTTCAAGGAGCCAACCCTGGAGCTGGAAGACTAGTTAGAAACTGACAAGTTCCATTCTCTGGAGGAGAATAACGGCCAGACTGGGGATCTCCTGGGATTTTTCTCTTCCATTGTGCCCACTGCTATCCCTGACTATATTCATTTATTGAACAACTATTGAACAGCCATGTTGTGTTGGCTCCTTGTTAGAAATTAAGGATAAAGTAGTTAAAACAACTCGCAGACACGTCTAAGAAGCGATAGGGCTGGAAGTTCTCAGAAAACTTAACATATCCTTGTGAAGTCTGTTCCCTCTTTTGCATAATGAGGATGTTTATTTTAATAAATACGAAAAAACTGTTTCTAGGGTCATCCCTTATTTATTAAGTGTTGCTGAGGATACCCAACATGTGAATCACTTTTAAGACATCAATTAATTTCTATAGAATGGAAAGGTCCAGAAATCAAAATGGCAGCAGTTATGAGGGAGGATATTTAGGATGCAAAGCTACAAAAATCATATGCCCAAGATCTCATTCCTGAATCACATAACTTTTCCTTAGTATCTGCTGGTGGTGTAACATTTGTTTTCAAGACAAAATGCCTAAGCCTCAAAGTAAATGCTGTTTTTATGAATTGCAAACATCCAGTCCCTTTCAAGCAATTTACACTTCAGTGGTATGACTGATTATTGATTACCTTAGGCTGAACAAAGACCACCCTTAAAATTAAGCCCTTATAAAAGAGGCAATAAGAGCCCTTCCAGCACACAAAAAAAGTCCATTTTTAAACATGATGGTATTAGATCTAGGGAACCAGGAATGTCTGAGTCTTGTCATGTCAGTTACCACTTTTCTTAACAGCTAAGTGATCTCTCTTTAAGAGAAAAAGTTTGATGGGAATGAAAACACAGTAAAAATCCAAATGTAGTGTTTAAAATAGGGTTTAAAAAACCAGTCTCATAAAATTTGGGGACATGTTATTGTAAGGTGAAGGAAATGACTGGGAAGATGGGACCCAACAAGCCATCTCCAAATTCATCTTATTCATTGAGGATGCTATTACATTATTTAACACAGGCAAGCACTCATAGGAGACTTTTCTTATAGGAACTAGGTTGACACAGGTATCTTTGGCCTTAAGACCTCAGTAGAGTCTTTCTTCCAAAATCTAAAATTTGCATTTAAGAGCTTGATACCATGCCTATGAAATGCACTTGGCATTTAGCCACTTGAGTTATCACTGTTGTTCACACTATAAGTCATCCATACAAGTTAGACTGAGCCGTATGTTCTCAGTAAAACTTGGGAAATCTATATCAAAATTGCATTAATGTACCATTAGTAAATTCATTTCGTGGATTGGAATTTGGTACAGAGCCCTGAGAGACCAAGTTAATTTTTCTCTCTCAAATGTCTGTAAGCCTTCGTCAGGGTTCCTCTGTACCCTGGGGTTAGGAATCCCTCAGTTCTCCAGAAGGAGCCCCAAGCCAAGTGGGCCTACAATTGACACAATAGTCAGAACTGAAGGCTCTTCTCACCAATTCAGCTGCTCCAGAGAACCAGGACACCTTTGCCATGGAGCCAAGTACACTTGCCCTCTCATCCTCAATTTCTGCTACCATAGCCCTGGGGGCTGATAGGCAAAGGAAGACAGGCCCATGACATCTGCCCAGGGGCACCTCTCTTCTGACAATGCTCTTGTTTTTTTGACAATATCCTTGACAGGGTCCCTTGACTTCCAGATTACCTTTTCCCCAAATATCCACAAACACAAGTTGCTTTCCTTATGTTGATCATCATGGAAAATTATAGTTTTAGGTTGAATGATATGAAATTGCCACTTTCATACATCTAAAATGATTGAATATCAGCAATTTCATATGATTTAACCTAATGGTGATAATTTACAAATGGATAGCTCTTTATAGTTTGTGAAGTACATTTGCATCCATTATTTCATAACCTCATAACAAATGTGTCAGGTAAGGGTTGCTGGTTCTATTTTACAGATGATAAAATTGAGGATCACAAAACTCACTGCAAATTTACCTTTGTTCCTTTTGGGGGGTTACGTATAAAGCTAGAGGCAGAGAGAACCCAACATCCTTAAGGATTGTGGCAGCAGCTTAAAAGCTGTGGGATTGTGGACATCAGAGGGGGTCTGCTGCTGTGGCATTGGTAATATTATTCCATTTTACTGGCACTTGAGTACCCCAGATGGTAAGTAGCTTGCCCATCAATAGAACAGGATCTTGCACTCAGGTGTTTGAATGCTATTCTAGCATAGTCTCCACTGTGTGGTCCTCCTCCCCCCATTCCCTGGTTTCTGGGCATTGTCAATCAATCACTGACTCATCTAATCCACCAGAGCCCTTTGCCTGGGTCTACCCTCTCCCATCAAATGGTTGCTCTGGGGCAAAGGTGTCAGCATACCCAAATGGTGTGACCCATCCTAGTTGTATACAACTGGGCATACAAAAGAACAGTAACAATAATAAAACAATTCTCCATTACTCTCCCATCTATAAAATTAGGGGACTTTCAGCCCCTTTCAAACTTGTCCCATTCAGCCCAGAGGGTGCAAAGGTCTGCTCCACACTTGTTCTCATATGCAACCAAACATCACCCACAATCCCCAACTACAAAGCCCAGACCTTGGCCCAGACCTCCCAGAGATGGCTCACAGGCTCCATCAGGGTCACAGTGATACCAAGGGTCCTCTCTCCTGGCTGGATGCTGGGAGAGGGGTGGAAATAGAAATATGAGGGGCACAACTTTACCCATTATTCTCAGCTGAGCTCAAATTTCTTTTTCCATATGTAACCCAGATATCCTCAGAGATACAGGAATTGGATCCAAGCCATTTCTTTGGCTTGTGAGTGAGGGTCTAAAGTTCTTGGCACAACGTCTACTATTCCTAGGGCTTCTGCTCAGTGGTCCAGCTACTAAATCCACAGGTGCAGTTTCTATGTTGCCCATGTATCCCACCGCCCACCCCACTCCCACCACCACCACACAGGCCTGAACCTTAGTTCCCTCACCAGTTTCCACGAGAAGTCTTGCATCATATATAGCGGCTTAAGGGAAAAGGGGAGTGACATTGCAGAACACACAGCCTTACTGTATTCTCTTCCCTTCTCCTATCTCTGCTCCTCTCAGCTTCCTGGGCTGACCACTGGAGGATCCACATTCCTCTCCTCTATAACAGCACTTCCCCCTCCCCTGAAGCCTTGGTACCGACCAACACACCCATCCTGGGACCTCACCCCAGTCCCCAAGAGGGTTCATCAAGTCATTTTTTCTAAGAAATTCTGTGTTTTTCCCTTCATTCTGGAGAACAAAGTTTCCCCATCTCACATTTAGCATGAGGTGTTTCCCATGAGGTGCCTTGGTTGTTCCTACAAGTTGTCCCCAGGAGGCCACCTTCCCGGCCTGCAGTGTGCCTGGTCATGTCTGAGTCTGCAGCTGCTCCACACATGGCTTAGGCAAGCCCCCGGGAATTCACTCTGGAAACAGGTGGATTTGTGAGGATATTTTGGGAAGATTAGGAAGGTTTTAAAAAGTGTCAATGAAAAAAATAAAACATTTCAACAAATGTGAGTATTCACTTTAAAAAGAAGTGGGCTCTTAAAGTTCCCATGCAGGGTTTCAGTGTCTGCTCCCTCCCTTCCCCACCCCACATCCCTTCTTTGACAGTGGAGTCAGGGACTTCAACAGGGAATCGAATGCACTATGGGACTCAGACAAGGAACATTCTTGTCCTTCCCATACCACTGACTGACTAATGTGGCTTGTGTGGAATGGAATTTCCCCAGCTTCTTAGAGAATTGATGGGGTCATGTTTACAGCAATAGTTCAAATTGTTCCTGCCTGCTCAGGCAAGACCTCGATCCCCTGTATGCCACCCCCTTCCCCAGGCCCGACTACCAATTATTCCTGAAAATTCCTGAAGGATATCTTATGTATGTACAACATAAGTTGGTAGTCCTTAGGGTATCTGGGGACACTGTTCCCAATTCCGATGTCTCCCCTAAGATATCCTGGTGTCCTCTGAAGCCTACTACCCTTCTACCATTTTAACAGGCCATCACACAGAAAAGCCACCCATCTTTTGCCAAGGATTCCAAATTGTCTGTCTCAAAGGGCTGCCTTTCCCTTTGGGTCACACTCTGTAAGCATTCCCAGACCAGCACTGCTACTGCCCCCAGAGTCTCATAGGCTTTTGCAGACAGTTCTGTCTGAGGTGGAATGCCAAGAAAGAGGGTTCAGGTGGGGACCGAGGAGTAGTTCCGGGTCAACTTGCGATGCTCGGCTCTTTCTTCCCATAGGGTGAGCTCTCTGCTGGGAGACTCCTCAGCACATCATGGAAATAATCATGCCGGGTCATCCCCTCTCTGCCAGGCAGGTTCACACAGGTCTGCACACAGTGGTGGGAACATGGAGTAAATGTCCAGCTATATTAAAAAATGTGAAAAATGGCCTGTAAAATGGGCACACCATTCCCTTCTCTGGATCTCAGTTTTCTCACACACAAAATGATTGGACAAAATCACTAGGCTTTCAAATATAAGGACTTCTTTACTTTCAAGTCAAGTTTGTTAAGGTCTAATTACATACAGTAAAACGCACATTTTTAAGGCATAGAGCTTGATAAGTTTTGACAACTGCATGAAGTCATTTAACCACTCCCACACAAAAGGTACAGAACATTTCCATCAGCCCCAAATGTTTGCTTATGCCTTTCTGCAATGACTCCTTTCCCCTCCCCAAACTTGGCATCCACTGATCAGTTTCCTGTCTCTAAATTCTCAACTTTCCCAGAGTGAGTGTCATACAAATAGAATCCTGTCTTATTATTGAGGACTCCTATGGTTATAGTGCTTAGTACTAAAGTATCATTTGACCAAGAAAATACACAGTAACAAAAAAGAGTTCTTTTTAAATCAATGCTTTAAATGAATTTGTAGTGTGTTAATTTCAACAGAATCGAATATATTTTTTAGAGTCATGGTATTTATGCAGAGAGGAAGCTTCCTTTGGAATGATGATAAAATGCAATGGTCCTTTTTCCAGGAAAATTGTCAAAAGAACATATGTATAAAAATATTTGCGTTCAATTTCAGAGGGTTCATAGAGGCCTAAAATCCACCATGAACTGCCTAAGAATAGATCCACGGCCCTAAGATTAAGCCTCCCTGATTGATTTGGTCTGCAGAGAGGCATAATGTGAATGGGGGGTCAAGCATCTCTTGTAACAGCTCCACTTTTCCCCAGAGGTCCATTACCCACTGTTGGGAATCTCAGCACTGGTGACTTTTGAGATCCTTCCTAGCTCAACAAAATCTGCAATCTAAATGATTTATTTGCCCAATAATGAGAAAAAAAAATCCTTGGAAAGCAGGAAAACTTCCTATACTGCACTGATATTAGAGAGGACAGTGGGGAAATACCTGTGCCTGGGATTGGTGGACCCAGGCTTCTCTTTTCAATCCTACCTGTTCATGTTTTAGTTGCTGAGGTTCCTTCTCCAGGTGAGGTGCTTTGGTTGTGAATCGACTGGTCCATGCCTGTCTTCTTTCTGTGGGCCAAGCTGCAGACTTCTCTAACGCTTCCTGTGAACACACTTAATTGGCCATGTGTCAGCTCAATTGCTGAGCTGATCTAAGTCATGATGAATCTTTCCTTCTCTTTGCCCCTGGCCCCAGCTTGCCACATAATTCTGTATCATCAGCACTCACCATGAATTTACATTTGTTCTTTTTTTTTCTGGGTCATTTATAAAGCTAGAGGCAGAAAGAGCCTAAGATATTGATTTGGGAGAGCTGTTTTAGTCTTTCCATTTTGCTGTTGAATATTTGTAACAATAGCAGACATGCATTTGTGGGATTTGTGTTTGAAAAGGGGGTCACAGTTAAGAGACTCTTTGGAGAGAGATTCAGTGATTGGTTGGGGAAGAGTTGGGAGACAGAGATCAGGGCTCTGATAATTGTTGGCTGAACCATTCCAGGGTATTTCCAGCACTAGAAAGATGCAGAGCGGGTGGAGAAAGAAGGCCATAGCTCATGAGCTCAGTTTTGAAAATGTTGATTTTTGAGAAGTCAGTGGAAATATCCAAGAGGAAATTGGATAAACATGTCTGCAGCTCAGAAACAAAGTCTGGGCTGGAAACAGAAATTTGGGAGTCATCAGGTTATAGTTTTGTAGATTGTGATAAGGAAGGTTAGAAAGCTTTTAAAAAGTTTTAATGAGAAAAACAGCTTTGTGTAGACAAATATTCTTTAAAACCCTCCCTCCTCCACCCCTCACCCCCTTTGGTTGAGAGTGGAGTCATGAACTTCAACAAGGAATTGAATGCACTAGAGGACTCAGACAGTGTGCCAGGGAAATCAACAACAGTTCCAACCTTTCCAGCAGCTATAGAAGTGACTGAGATGTGAAACTTTCATGTTCCTCAAGAGTAAGCAGTCTGTTTCCACTCTGTAATATGTATGTCAGGGGGCATGTACCTGTGCATTTCTTTTTATTCCTTCCTTCCAAAAGAAAATCCATTATGCAAACCATTATCCACAGTTGGTCCAGAATTTTGTAGGTGGCGCAAGGGATTCCTTCTGACTCTATGGAGAGCTCTCCCCAAGAGGAGCTCTGTTGAGCATGATTTTCTTTTACCAATGTTACTTAAACATTTTATTCTTAACCACCTCTGAAAGCTTCAGAGTAAGTAAATTTAGCCTGTTTTCAAGAAAGGATTTAAATTTTAATTCAGCTTACTGAACAAAGATTAATGATTTTTTTGGCATTAGGTCAGCCCCTTGACTCTAATCTACCTGAGGGTGAGAACTTGTACTTAAAGTGAAAATTGCTCAAATACCAACCCTACATGCAGGGCGGAGCCTGGCATCTTCCCCTGACCTCTGGAAATGGGTGTGTGTAAGGTCACATCTTTACTAGATGCTTTGCTCTATTTCCCCACTAAATCATTGATCCTCTCACCTGGCACACTTCACCTGTTCCCTTACCCCTGCGTCCCACAAGAGAACTGGTTAGTTCTTTCCCATGGTATCCCCAACAGGGAGTTGTGTAGGGGAGAGTTTTTTACAGGCAAGTCCATCATCAAGAATGGCAAACCGCTTAAAGTGAAAATTCCTAAAAGTCTCTTAGCAGCACCGATCCTGAGAAGCTTCTCCTTGGCGGTCTCCTCCCCAAAGCCCCATCCCCTCTTCATCTTGCAGAACCCCCCTCCTGCTGCCTCCTCTCCTCTCTTCCCCAGCTTTTCTTTGTTCTTGGGCTCCTCACCTGCTTCCTCAAAACTCTTTGTTTGCCCTGCAGAGTGATTTGGTTCTGTTTGTTTCACTCCTGCACCACAAAATGGCTCCTCAAGGAACTTGAGTTTTAAAAGACAGTTATTTTCCTAAAGAATTCCTCAATGAGCCTTTGAAAAATTATTGTTTCCTATGTATTTAAGTGCCTTCATATAAACTATAGAACCCACAGCCTGTATCCCATTACTATTTTCTTACAATATGGATTGCTATTTTTGTAAATTCCTTCCTTATCTTTTGCTTTCTTTTTCTAGTCGTTTGCTCAGCTTGGTTGAAGTAAAATTTTTATACAATAAATGCTTCTATGTTAAGTGTGCAGTTTGATGAGTTTTGCCAAAGTATACAACCATGTGAAGATCACCACAATCAAGGTATAGAAAATTTGCATTACTCCCCAAAACAGCCTGGGTGCCCTTTCACAGTCAAGCCTAACATCCCAGCCCCAGGGGCCACTGGCTTGCTTTCTGTCACTATTGATTAATTTTACCTATTCTAGAATTTTATAGAAATTGAGCCATTCAGCAAGTCTACTGTCTCCCTTCTTTCAGTAGAAGGATGTTTTTGAGAGTCAACCGTGGTGTGTAGCAATAGGCCCTCCCTTATTATGGCTGGATCATTTCCATTGTGTGGCTATATCAAAATGTATTTATCCATCTGCCTGTCAATGGACATTGTCTGGTCTTTTCCTTCATCTACATGTACATTTGTATTTAATCATTTTGTGTGAATCCATGTAATTATTGAGGAGGGAATTTGGAAAGCAAAGAAAAGCAGAAAAAATGCCAATAGTTAAGCACCATCAAATGTATCAATCAGTGGCAAATATTGTTAACATTTTGGTCTATTTATTTCTATTATTTTTTCCTTTTCCAATTTTGTACCTATTTAAGGTAATATTTGATCTACTTACTATTCATATAGTGCTTTTGTCACTTAAGTACTATATCATAAGCACTTTCCTATGCCAATAAAAGCTGTTAAAACGCATGAGGTATTCAACCATTGTGGAAAGCAGTATGGAGGTTCCTCAAAAAGCTCAAAATAGAAACACCATTTGACCCAGGAATTCCACTTCTAGGAATTTACCCTAAGAATGCAGCAGCCCAGTTTGAAAAAGACAGATGCACTCCTATGTTTATCGCAGCACTATTCACAGTAGCCAAGAAATGGAAGCAACCTAAGTGTCCATCAGTAGATGAATGGATAAAGAAGATGTGGTACATATACACAATGGAATATTATTCAGCCATAAGAAGCAAACAAACCCTACCATTTGCAACAACATGAATGGAACTAGAGGGTATTATGCTCAGTGAAATAAGCCAGGCAGAGAAAGACAAGTATTAAATGATTTCACTCATCTGTGGAGAATAGGAACAAAGAAAAAACTGAAGGAATAAAACAGCAGCAGACTCATAGAATCCAAGAATAGACTAACAATTACCAAAGGGAAAGGGACTGGGGAGGATGGGTAGGAAGGGAGGGACAAGGGGGAAAAAGGGGCATTACAATTAGCAGACATAATGTAGCAGGGGTGGGGGTGGGACACGGGAAAGGCAATATAGCACAGAGAAGACAAGTAATGATTCTATAGCATCTTACTACGCTGAAGGACAGTGACTGTAATGGGGTACGTGGAGGGGACTTGATAATAGGGGGAGTCTGGTAACCATAATGTTCAAGGAATTGTACATTAATGGTACCAAAAATAAAAAGCATGAGGTAAATGGTACCAATGTCATTGTCAAGATACAAAGTGAAGTTAAAGCAAACGGCTAAACATTATATTTTCTGTGATCACCTTTATAAGGGACATGTACCAGATGTTTGTGAGTGGAAAAGTGGTAGCTGAGTCAGTTAACTTGAAGCTGACTATGCGAGTTCTCATAAAAAGAACTTTGGATTTATTTGGAAAGAAATGAGCCATTAGGGGGTTTTGAGCAGAAAAGTGACATGACAGGACATGAGATGACATATGCTCTGGAAGGTTTTGTCTGGGTAATGTTGAAAAAGGGCCATAGGAAAAAAAAAGAAAAAGAAAAAGGGCTATAGGGCAACAGGAAAGCTATTGGAATAATCCAAGTGAAGATTAATGGTGGCTTAGATGAAGATGATGGTGCAGAGATAGCAAGAGATGGTAAGATTCCGGATGTATTTTACAAGTACGTCCATTAGATTGGATTTGCGTGTGAGAGAGTGACAGAATTCAAAGATGACTTCAAGAGTTTTGAATTGGACAACTAGATGCTTGAATTGCTATTTGTTAAGTTGGAGAAGACTGAGAAGTACCGGTTTGGGGAGGGAGAGATGGGTGAGCTTGTTGCGGACATAAATTTGAGAAATCTTTTACACATCCAAGAAGAGCTGCTGATTGAGCAGTTGGATATGAACCTGGAGCTCTGGGGAATGAAGCAGTCTGAAAATAAAAATTCATCAGCATGTAAACAGTATTTGAAGACGTATGATTGGGTGAAATTATACCGAGGTAAGTGAGTTTCAATAAAGAAGAGAAGAGACCTAAGAATCAAGATCCCAGATATTATGAGGGCAGGGAGATACAAATAAAGAGCAAAGGAGCTGATAAGGAACAGCTAGTCCGGAAGGATGAGAACCAGGACAGCATGATGTCATAAAGGCCAAGAGAGAATGCTGGTTTGAGGAGGAAAGAGGGATTAGCTGTGTCAAAAAGGAGTTGTTAACAACTTAAGTAAACTGAAGATTGATAGCTGATGATTGGATTTAGCAACATGGTGGCCTTGGTGGACCTCACAGGAGCTGTTGTGGAGGGGTGGTGGGGCAAAAGCCCAGCTGGAGGAGGATCAAGAAAGAATGGGAGATGAGAATTCAAATGAGAATGAAAAAACCTGGTTAAAGCTTTGTGCAATGGAATTTATGAGGAAAGATTATCAGAACTTGGCTTGCTCAATCTTAAAAGGGAAGGTAATATGACAACTAGACATACCACTCCTCAAAAGTAACTTTAGAGGCTCTGGAAGCAAATGGTAATGAATAAGCAACAGAATCAATGAAAGTCAGAAGTTTAGCATTCAAATCCCAGACGTGCCCTATTTCACTGTATGATTTTTATCAAGATTTGATCTCTCTGGACAAACCTCAGTTCTTACATGTGTAAATTGGAAGTGTTGAACTAAAAAAAAAAAAAACTCTGAAATCATTATATAATCTAATATATTATGATATTCTCTTAGTATTCAAAGATGTTTTAGGCAAAGCAGTGTGATGGTTTTTCTCTCCTCTGGCTGTTTTTGCTCTCTCCACAGGACCCTAACTCTCTTGACTCATCCAAACCTGCAGATGACTTTGCCTTCTTCTCCACTGAGAAGGAAGGTGATGTCCGCAGGATATTCCTCAAATGGCTTTCCATCAACTCACAAATTCTCCTTGCCTCCGAAGAAAAAGAGTTCCTCTTCCTTTCCATCCAGTGCCCTGACTTTCATCACCTCCCATCCCCTTTAGAAAAGTTAGAATTGAAGCCCCTGGTTTCATAGGGGAGAGTCAATGCACTACTTTCAGTCCTCTGCAGGCAGAGATTATCTTCATTCTTTAGACCACAACACCGACACTCAGAGAGCATAAAATTACCACTCAAATGTACACCCATAAAAAGGGAGTACAGGTCTCCGGACTCCCTTGGATGGAATGCACCCAGAAATGAAGGGCTCATTCTTCACCTTTTCTCCCATTTGCCCCACAGCATTATCATCTGTGTGCTGCTGCGATTGTTTATGTTGACCTGACTTGGATGCTCCTTGGCAAGATGCCCATTTGCAAGTCTGTTTACTTGCTTACTATTGTAATTTTGTTAAATTCTTGAATGATATAGAGCTATTTTCAATCATTTAACTTGGGCCTTTTAAGTCCTAATGCCAGCTTTGCAAAAGGTACCAGTATTGTACCTTTAATATAAAGTTCAAAAACATGCAAAATTAAATAATATATTCAGGGACATGTGTGTAATAAAACTATAAAGAAAAGGAAGAATTTATGTGTAAGTTAACAATTGTCATGAAAAATGTCATAGGAATCAGCTAAAACTCAGTGTCTTAAAGTCACAGCATTTATGCTATTGAAACTGGGGGTTGGCTGATCAAGGTGGGGCTCAGCTGGGGTAACTCAGCTCTGTTCCACATGTCTTTCATCCTTCTCTTTGTCTGGCATACTAGTTCAGGCACATTCTTTTTATGAAGATAGAAAAAGTGCAAAAAAGCCAGTGGAAACATGGAAGGACTATTGAAGTTTGGATTGGAATGGACATATCATCTCTGCTTCTTTCTTTTGGCCAAAAT
This sequence comes from Manis javanica, assembly GCF_040802235.1. Taxonomy (NCBI): domain Eukaryota; kingdom Metazoa; phylum Chordata; class Mammalia; order Pholidota; family Manidae; genus Manis; species Manis javanica. The sequence goes on from NC_133166.1 coordinate 51,864,602, forward strand.
TACACAGCCAAATTTTTTAAAAAATTGGGAACATGTGCCCTAACCACAGTGGGAGGGCTCTGCAGAATTACACAGAAAAACGTATAGAGACAGTGAGAGGTGAGGAATTGGGACTGGCAATAGAGCCTGCCACAATAGCAGAACACGAAATTTAGGATAGTATTTATCTCTGCGGTGGTGGTGGGAGCAGAGAGGCTTACAATTAGGATGTAATGCACAGGGGCTGCAATGAAATTTGTTGATGTCATGTTTCTTAAGCTGGATTGTAAATTCATGGCTCTTTGTTATCTTGCTCTTTATCACTTATGTATCCTCTTGGATACATAAGTGATATATGAAATATTGTTTAGTAATTTTTTTAAGTGGCTGGGTTCAGATAAAGAAACAATAAAAGTTACAGCACTGGAGTCTCAAATTCTATCCTACTTCAGCTCCACTTTTTAAATTTGTGCTTCTCCTTCCTCATTTATGATTTTCTAATTTGGTTGCTCTCACTTGCCAATGTAAATAATGGTGTGGTTACCTGACATCTGGACATTAATAACATCAACATGCATACTTATAATCTTGGTACACTACTCACAGTTTAAAAATAATGCAGCCTTTACAATGTAACAGAGTTCATTTTCCTTATTCCTTTCAACATAAACTCATCTAAAACCACAAATTGTTGTCCTGGCAGTTATTAGTCTAGATTGATTAGGTTTGATCTCTGGGTTAATTTCACATGTAATCATATTATAGTTAGTCACACCTAGTGGCTCTATTAATTCAGATGTATTTGCACTTGCTTACCTATTAATTACAACCACCTCTGAAGACTGATTGGGTCTTAGCTGCTGAAGAAAAGCAATCCTCATACATCAGGGAACAAATTACTGCCTCCTACACTAGGAGAACTTGGTTGACTTGGAGGCTCTGCAGGAATATTATTGATGACATCCTCATTCTCTTCCCTCCTTGCAGATGAATGGTGCACCCACTACATGAACCAGAAGAACCAAGGCCAAGTGTAAACAGACTGGCAGAACCTAGACCGTGATTTGGGAAAGCAGCAGCAGGAGAGGTACCTTTATAACATCAATAAAAGTTTTTCTAAGAATTTAAAAATATGTATTTGGTTGAGGTCCACTTTGCATAATTTATTCAACTTTCCTTGGATTTGAAGACTGTTCACTGAGTTTCTAAATTTGGGGCATAGGCTAGATAGAAAGTCTGAGGGTAGATCTGCACTTAATCAGCAAAACACAGAGTACCCACACTCAAAGCTCTGGGTTGTGGGCTGCCCACAGCCTGGCCTAAGCCCTGCTGAGAGAAGCCTTCTTTAGGGAGGATTGTGTGAAGGACATACAGTTCTTCTGTTTTTCCATAAAATTAATCTTTAATTTCTGCATTCAGGAACCCATAGATCCACACCTCCATGGTAACCCTTTAAAACACTGTTTTCACCAAGGTGCAATTTTGTGTGTTAAGTTGCCAGCTTATCTTGCAAAATGAAAAGTACATTGAATTTACTGTAGGATTTTTGTAGACGATATTACAATGTACATTTCATAGTAGATGAAGCCCTGCACAAGAAAATTTTCTTTGTTCTAGGTTCCAAGAAAAGCTCAGCATCTCCTCATAGAAAATTGGAATCATATAATGAATTGTTTCCCTTTTCACTCTGTCTACTAGGAAGCTATGTGTTAGTTTCAAAGCTCAACTGCAATAACTGTTTAGGAAGTTACCATCTCACACATGCATTCTGTCTTCTCCACCTTGATCATTTAATTTGCGTCTTCAACAATTTTAGTTTTAGTCTTAGTTTTTTGCTAATGGTTTTTAGTTTTTGTTTTAGCTTTTGCCAACAACAAATTTTATTGTATGTCTGACACTGGAGAACAAAATGGGATGTGAATAAATAATAAACATCAAGAGTAACCCTGAAGGTATTAACTACAGAAATTTGTGCTAACGAATAGAGAGAGGTAAGGATAGAGAGTTAAACTGGGCAGCTAACTGATTACATGCATATGAGTGTCTCAGTCTTCAACATCACCCAAAGACAGAATCATTATCTTCTCAACAGGGAGCAGAGCCCTCTTCCCCTGCCTCCAAAGCCCAGGGTCCTGTTTCCTCTATCTTGAGGCTGTTGCCCCTTTCTACCTCCACAACTGCAAGGAGTCCCTGGGAACAAACTGAAGCTGCAGCATCAAGATGCCCTCTGTGCTAGCTCTCAGGCTACCAACACCACATCTCTTCTCTGACAGCACAAAGCCCATCCTCTCCATTACCACGAGCTTGAGGTAGATCTAGGAGGGCCTTCTCTGCATGGCTGCAGGTGCCCTTCTGGGAGAGGCAGAGGAAAAAAAGCATTGGAATAGCTACCCCAATGTGCTTGGATACATTTTATATACAGCAGCTTGTATTTATTGGAACACAGGACTGGGCACTGTGGGGCAATGCACAGAAGGAACAAAGCTAAACCTCCAGAAGCCGTGGGACCAAGTATTGCCTGTTAGATCCCAACTTTAAAAATTTTTTACCACTTTGTCCAACAGAAGATGGAAACTCTATGTCCAACAAAATCTTGCAGATTCACTTTAGGTGATAAAAGCAGAGCTGTCCTGGTTGGAGTGGACTAGGATTTCAGGCCTGCCCAGCCAGGTGTCCCTTTGCTCAACGTCTTCCCCTCAGGGTGGAACCCTGGGGTTCCTTGGAGGACAGCCTCAAAATGAGTAACATGACAGCCCCTAGTGGTTAACTGTCTGGGCTTGAATCCTGCCCCTGTCACTCACTGGTGTTTGATCTTGGGAAGTCATTTAACTTCTTGGACTTTCAGTTTCTTCATGTGTAAAATGAGGACAAAAATTGTGCCTAGTTCATTGGAATTGTGCCTACTTCATTCAATTAAATTGAGATTTAAATGAGTTAATGTATAAAAAGTATTCAACACATTAATAGTGCCACTTAGTCAATAAGTGATGAGTACTAATAAGCTATAGCTATTAGTCCTGGTAAGGACTTATTGCTATTAGTCTTTTCAATGAAGTGAAAGAGTTACTGAATTCAGTAAATGAGGGAGATCAAGCTCTGTCAATCTGAGATCTCTCAAGGAGATAATTCCTTCAGTCAGGGAGATGGTACAAACACAGCCAAATTATCAACCTGCAAGCCAAGTACAAACAAATTTAAGAGCTTTTTATTAACCACCAAAAAAAATCACATTTGGATTTCTCAAAAAGCAATTGCCCTCATTTCTGGATAAAATTGTGGCCGAGCATCTTGGGCAGGCCATTTGACCTCATGAGCCCCTGTTTCCTTTTCTGAAGAATGGAGGCAATGAACCTGAGTTCTCAGTGATTCATATGAGGTCTTGAATATGCCAAGTGTCCTTTGAGCTATTTGTCAAAAAGCTTCAAGGAGCCCTTGGCACCTAGTAGCGCCAGTAAATATTTGTTGCATCTGAATTCTTTCCATCTGGGAAGCTCTCCAACGTTGTGGAATCCCTAGCTCTCCAACTAAGCAGGTCAGAAAAGCAACTTAAAGTACTCATTTGAATGTCCGTTTTTCCCTGAAAAACCATTTACCAAGCTGCCAACTTTCTCACTGGGCTCTTTCTGGCCCCGTTGCAGCTTGTTAAGGTCACTTCATTCATCAACAAGAGGAAGACTCCATTCCATCAATCAGAGGGAAAGGGCTGGGCCTCCAGTCACTGGGCAATGGGGGAGGGAAGGTGAGGAGAAGGGAAAGAGCCACAGGACACAGTTAATTAATAAAAAGCTGAAGTTGAAAAGGCCCAGAAACAGCCCTACATTCTTCTATTCCCTCACCCCTACCTGCAACCAGCTGATCATTAGAAGGTGAGGAGGCAGATTCTAGTTCATAAAGCCAGTTCATTCATTCATTCATCCATTCAACTACTCATTCATTCATAACTATTTCTTGAGTGCGTAGTATGTACTGGGAATAGAATGCTGAGCAGAAAAGTACTCCTACTCCCTGTCCCCACGGTGCTTACTGTTTGGAGGTTAGGGTGGGAGCACACACATTAATTCTGGTCATAGGCATGATCAGGCTATGCCAATTCAGGGAAGTCTTCTGGTAAGTGCCACCCTATCTGAGGTCTGAATGAGCCACTGGAGGATGTAGGTATCCGGCAGGAGTGGGTACTGGGAAGACTGGTTCAAAAGGAAGTCATATGCAAAGACCCTACAGAAAGAAGTTTTTGGAACATAGCCACGCAAGATCAGGAAATTCACTTGCCTTTTGGTGGGACCCTTAGGTTGGGGACATGCTGGTCCCCCGCTAGAGTCAAGCACTCAGGCGGGAATCAGTCAGCTCCAGCTCTAGTTCTGGTCCGTCAATGGTTAATTCCTTTTTGAACTTCAGTTTCCCAGCTGTAAAATGGGACTAAGAGCCTTCTTGTAGCCCTATGGTGAGGATAAGAAGTACCATGTATGACTGTCACCCTCTGGGCGGAGCCGCTCTGCCACGGACGCGGGCAGAGTTGGGGTTCGGAGCTAGGATCAAGGGCTAGCAACTAGCCCCCGCAGCGGGTTTGAGGTCGTACCCTCCACCCTCCGCCTGCTTGCAACATATGCGCGAAGTAAAGTGCTACGAACGCCAAACGGCTGCCCCCCGCCGGTGCCATCTGCTCGACCCCGCGACCCGCGGCAGCTGCGCGCCCACCCCTCGGCTGCTCTGCGCATCCGGGTCCGCGCCCGGGACAGCGCCTGCCCCGACGACAGCGCCATCTCCGGGGTGGTGAGCGGCGGGGCTGGAGGAAGCTCCTTAGGAGTCCAGGTCAGCCATTATGCCTTTGCTCGAGATTCAAGCTCGTCTCCAGCCAGGCCGGAGCTTGTTTGAACGCTCGCTACCCCAGCATCCAGGAAAAGCGCTAATTCCTGGGTGGGGTGACGGCAAGACTGGATTCTAACACCGATTCCAAAGCTAACTAGCTGCATGCTCTTGGACAGGACACTTAATCTCTCCCGACCTGTTTTTGTCTTCTGCAAAATAGGTACAAGATCTGTCCTCTAAGATTGCCAGGATTACATAGGAGGTTCTACATAAAGTGTTCAGCACAAAGAAATTTAAATTGCTGACTATTGATCTTATTCAAAGTCTGGTTGGGGCTTTATGGTTACTTGCTGGATTTCTGTGGCTTTAAAATTTCAGCTTGCTGCTGCATCCTTGCTCTCACCGTCTTCTTCAAAGGTGGATAGGAAAGCCAAAAGATGCCCTGCTTTTTGAAACATTTCCCACCAATGAATAGCTGGGACATTGGGGGATTCCTGGATTCCCCACCCTTTCCTGACTATGAATTAGACTGTTTGCAAACGTTTTTTTGATGATTGCCCAGAAAAATCCTTTTGTTACAAAGTTCACAGCTAGAAGAGTGGTTGGTAGGAAGGCCAGGTGATAACAGAAGGATGGACTGAGAGCAGAGAACCAGCAAATGAAAAAACTTGAAGCAGGGAGGGTCGCATTCATTACATTAAAAATGGATCATTCTAAAATTTTACCTAATGCTAAGGTCATATTACTTCAGGGAATTAACAAATGTTCATTGAGGGCTCTGTGCTAGGCTGTGGGATCACAGAGCGAACACCACCCAGACCCTAACCTCAGGCAGTCTGTGCGGTCAAGGGTGAAGCAGACAAAGATGGCTGCCTTGGTGGAGAGTGCTACGGGGCCCCACAGGGAGGCTTGTCAACCTGGAATTAGAGGTTTAGAACAAGTCACTGGGTCTCACTGTGCCTCATTTTCTCCATCTGCTCCCTCCCCCCCACACTCCAAAGTCCAGCACGTTCTGCCCTCCCGCACCCAAGTAGCCACCACAATTCTTGAAGACTGATAGGAGAAAAACATGAGGAGACACAATATGCAGAAAACCACCACACAACCCATGAGATGTGTGTTGTTATAAAAACTGATGTCCAGGGTTACCTGCTACACTCCATGGCTTTGAGTGCTGACCAATAAGAGTGGGTGATGATGGGGCTGGGGAGAAGGGCAGGGAAGGGGAGGTGCAGGAGCCGAAGAGGAGGATTTGTCTCTCATGGAAGAGGTGGGCCATAGAGGCCCCCAAACCTTCGATTGCTTCTAACAAATATTCTCTGTGCCAGACAGTGGACAGCCTAAAGGCCCTGCTGTCAGGAGCTTATCCAACCTAGTGGGAGTTCAGAGTGCAATCAAGTACCTAAAACATATAGAGTAGCTGCTGGTAAGTGCTCTGAAGAAGACAGAAGAATAAAGGGTTAAAGCGATGGTGAGTGCTGGCTTATGTGGTATCTGAGCACACTAATCCTATACTCAGAGTATTTTTCATTTGACCCTCACTGTCCTTTTGAAGAGAAGTAAATCATGAATATCTAACTCTAAGTTATATGTTCAATTCACCCCAACTTTTCTGAAAAAATGACCTCATATTAGATTATATAGGCAAAATGAACATTTTAAAAATATCCTAATCTCATTCAGATTCAACCAATGCACATGCTAATATATACCCTTCCGGAGTCTTTTCTATGCATATGCTATATACATTTGTTTAAAAGGGATCATAATATATTGTGCTGTAGTAATATTCGATGATAAACTTGCCTTACTGCTAGACATATTCCTGCAGCTTCATTTAAAATCACTTTATCCCATTGTATCTGTGTATCATAATTCCATCAACCAATCTATGAAGGAGAACTTGTGTGTGAGGTATCCTATATTTCACTAGTTCAAACAATGCCACAAAAAACCTCTAAGTTTTTACTCACATCCTTAATTAATTCCATGTTCACAGGCCCATAGTTGTCTTCCTGGGGACTTTGGAACTCTCTCAGGCAACAGAGGAGCAGAGAAATAAGATGGTGTTTCTGAGGGAAGGAGGCATTACCTTTTGGGCCCAAGTCCCTGCAAAATAGATAGCCCAGTTCCTTCAATTTGGGGGCCATTTCAGCTAAAGTCCAGCACCCAGGATTACTTTGTACTAGGAGGGTCAACCTTTTTTATGTATCAATTAACTCATTGTCTTTATTAAATTGCTTACCTGATACAATTTAAGGGATCCAGAGTTAGCATGATCTGGAGCAAAGAGCAATTACTCAAGGTCTCTGACGCTTAGTGTCCTCCTGCATGAACTGGGGATGATAGTAATACCTGCCTTGAGGGCTTATTGCAGGGACCAAATGAGGCGATAGGCATGAACATGCCTATGTCAAAGCAGGAAGTGGCTTTATTTATAATAGATGATACATGCCCCTTCACTAAGCACTTTGCATACTTAATCCTCAAGAGAGCTCAGTGGGTTAGAAATTATCATTCCCAATTTATAGATTTAGGAACCAAAGCTAAAGTGCCTAAATAATCTGCTTAACAAATAGAATTGGTATTCACCCACAGGTCTACCTGAATTCAAAGCCCATGCCTCAACAAACCACTCCATTCTGCCTCCCTAGCTGCACATTAACTTGGGGAGCCACAGCAAGCCCAGTATGCTATTAGCATTTTAGTGCCCAAATCCTCACAACCCCAAACTTCCCCTCCCCTGAAGTGGAGGATGCCCTGATCTTCTCCCTCACTGAGGAGAGCTTCACAGCCTGCCACCTGACCCTGACCCTGGATGAATGCTCTGCATCATGTTCCTGGCCTTCATGGTCTCCACTGCTCCATGGCCACCAACTTCCTCCTGGGTGTCACAGCCAGGTGCTGCCACCGGTAGAGCCCGGCCAGGGAAGAGTCTAGGACCCCCAAAGGATTGCCCCCCTGATGTTTCTGGATTGCTACCACCAACTGAAATAATTTTCCAGATTGATACTTGCTGACACGTCTAGCTAAGCTAGTACTCTAGAACCCCTGTCCACAACAGGCTCAGCATGAGCTGCAGCGTCCCACTGCCATTATTTTGTGACAAATTTCTGACAATATCCTTTTCTTTCGGCCTTATTGAAGTATAGCTGGCAAAAGTGTCTAAGATATTTAAAATGTACAATGTGATGATTTGATATAAGTATATATTGTGAAAGGAGTCTCCCTATGGAGTTAATAAACACATCCTTATTTACCTTTCTTTTTTTCTTTGGCGAGAACATTAAGTTTTACTCTTTGGCAATGTCTTGATGTCAGGAGCAAAGGTTCTGGTGTTGCCTTCTCCACACTGTAGATTTCTGTCCGTTTCCCTTACTTGCAAAATGAGCAAGACTACCCTTTGCTTGGGATATGTTCACTTGGGGAAGGTGGAGATTCACAGCATGTAGGACCCCTAGATGTTCGACACCTCCTTTTTTTTTTCTGACTTGAGGTTGCTTTTCCTTCTATACCCTAAGTAGCCACCACCATATCTGTGCAGGTTAAGCTGGAATTGTGTTTCTACCACCATTTGGTAGTTGCTATATGTTGAGACTCCTTTTCAGTTTGCCCTGGCCAATGCTGTTTTCAAGAGATGAGCTGGAGACGATGCAGCTAAGTTAGATTGGGAATCCTCCAGCAGGGTGTCTCAAGCATTATAGAGTTTTTGGAGTGCCTTTTATATGCTTTGCATGGCCCTTTCTCTCAAGGAACAGACATTCTGCCCAGAATGAGTTCTGAAGTCAGCAGCTACTCTGAAACCCTCAGTCCCTCTGATCTCTAAGCCATTTGCTGAGTATGACATCATCATGCAAGATTTAGTTAGTCTGCAACTATTATTGAATGCCAATTATGTGTCAGGTGCTATTCCACTATCCTAGGAGCTAAGGATACAGTAGTAAAGAACATAGACATAGTTTCTCGGTTCAGTAGCATGGAGACACCAGCTTTCCTTATGAAAGATTTTTCCTTAGGACCCCCAATGTCTTTTCTGGTAACTTGGCTTCTATCAGAGCCCTAGGAAATCCACCCAATATATCTGTTTGTCATAATCCCAATTGTGGACTGGATTATAGTCTTTCCTCTCAAAAGTACCTTGGTTTTCACTATTCTTGGCTTACCATGGACTCTGGAGCCATACTGCTTGGGTTCAAGTCCTGACCCTTCCTCCTCTCTAGTTACTGACCTTAGACAAGCTACTCAGCCTTTCATGCCTTGGTCATCTCATTTGTAAAGCGAGGCAATAATAATAGTCAACACTATCAGCTGCTTACCATATGCCAGGCACTGTTCCAAGTGCTTTAGATATATTAACTCAAGATCCTTGTAACAATTCTATGAGGTAGGCTCTATTTAATACCCTATTTTACAGACAGGGAACTGAGCCACAGAGACGTCAAGTAATTGCCAATTATGGAATTATATGAGATTAAGGATTTAAATGAGGGGCATAGGAAGTGGCCAATGAACCATTATTAATAATTTTAAATGAAAAAAGGAAAATCTCAACTAAAGGAAAAGTACATAGAAAACTCTAGAAGGAAATACATTAAAACAGTAAGAGTGCTTGCCTTAGGATAGTGAAAGGGGTATAGGTGAAATGACATTGTTATACTTTAGACTTTTGTGAGTGTCCTAGGTATTACACTGGGCACTTATTTTTTTTTTAACATTCAGAAAAAATAATGCTAAAAATCCCAGGAAAAAATAAACTGGGAACCTTCTCTTCTGGCCCAGTATTTTCATGGGCCATATCCTGCTGGTCCTGGTGAGAACTCTGCATTCTCCTCCTTGAGGGTGCCAGGCCCCAGGGATTTCCAAGGCAGTCTGACTTGGTGACCCCCATTCCCAGGGGCAGGAGGGCCTCAGGCAATATCCACTTCCCCCATGAATCACAGATCCCATTACTCACTTAGTTTCATTATCTCTTTAATTATGACCTTTTAGTCTGAATGAAAAAGAAGTATAATTTTACTTTAAGAGATATGCCAGGCCTACGCTCCCAACATTTCCAGGTTTCATGGAAATTGCAGGGATCATAGAAATTTAACCTGGTAATTACTTCAATATTTCAAGCCACACAGTTCTACTCTCTTAGTATAATTATGGGTTGTTGTTTTTTTTCTCCCAAATTCTTTTATTTCTCTGTTATTGTAGGTTATGCTCATTTCTGTTGTGCATGCTTAGAAGCAGAAAAGAATTGCAGGACATCCTTCTATACTACGGTTCATAGCACTGCCTTGTTAAAATACATTCTCCTATTTTTCTTCTTTTATTATGTCTCTTAGACTGTAAGTTTTATGTAGGCAAGGAAAACATGTATTTGGTTCACTCAACTCCAGTGTCTGAAATGGAACTTAGCACATAGTAGACAACCAGTAAGTATTTGTTGAATTAATACCTAAACAAATAGCCTTTGTGTATCATAAGGTGATCTTGACATCATCAAACTCAACGCCGGGCACCTGCACTGAAAACGCAGCATAAATCCACAATGCCACGCTGGAACACTTTGAGCCTGAGTGTTTGATAATTCAGCATTTCCAAATTTTATAAGGGATATCTTATCTAACTCCCCAAATGATGCAGCACTTGATGATAATAAAACAGCAAATGGATATATTTTGCTGTGAAAAATGTATGGCTGTACACATTAAGTGGGAAAATAAAAGCTATAAATAATCTCAAGTCAGTGTAGGTGAGTTTTTGGTGCTAAATAATTCAGACCAGGTCCAGTTCTGCTATCAAACGAATTAGAACTTTCAGTTGTTCAGAGTTTGATATTGCAGTTAAGGACCTGAGGACCTGCACAGCTCAGTGCCAGAGTGTAGGCTTTAGAGCTGGCGTTGCTTCATCCAGGTCTGCCACTTAATTGGCTATAATCTTGGACAAATTATTTACATTCTTTGTCTTCAGTTTTTTCATTTATAAATGAAAATGTTAACAGGGCCTAACATACAGGATTGTTATAAAGCTTTAAAAGAGTTACTACATAGAAATTTGAGCAATAGAAAATATCATCTATTTATTAGTAACATGTTACTTAATTTCATAATACAAACAAACAGATTGTGAAACATTTATTATTTTGGTTATTGGACAGATGAGGAAACAGAAAGCTGGTCAGGTTAAGAACCTGGCCTGAAGGGACACAATGGAAAATTGACACGGCGAGGATTTGAAACTCTAACCACAGCAGCCTGACCATTATAACAGCTCACACCTAAATTCTTGGCTCCATTCAAGATTTATTAGCCATTATCTCTCTGCTCTCCCCTCTTCAACACAGAATTTTTGGGGAAAAAGATTAAAAGCGCAGGAAAATTGCAAAGTGTTTAGATGTGCATTTTATTAGCGGTTCCCTCTCCTCTCTCTTCTCTCTCTTTTTGTTGAAGAGCAAGAGGCAAAAGAACTTGGCACCATTTCCATCATGTCGTTTCTTCTGGGTTTCTCAAATGTTGCGATCCCCAGAAAGCCGGCATTCATGCTTACCTCCACTCTTCATTAGGGCGGCTATGGCGGTGCGATCAGGAAGGCAGGCTGCTGGTGCAGTGGGTGGGCGTGCTGAATAACACCCGAACCACAGCTGGGGCTGCCCTTGTCAGAGTGCCAACCTGCCGTAGCCAGTCTGTTCTTGCCTGCTACCTGGCCCTCGCCCATCTGCTGCAGAATTCATAAAGTGCTGAAGATCACAAACATCTGAACCTATTATAGGTAACATACTTCAATTACATTCTGATTGTGGGCTTGGCTTCCCCCAAACTTGGTTTATAATGGTGCAAGGACCAAATTCTCCCCACAAAAGAGGCACTAATCTCTTGGTAGTGCTGTCATGTGGGGTGTACCTAGAATGAAGCCATTCTCGTATATGCTATATGCTTTGTGTTTTTCAGTTATCTGGCAAGGGTACCCACAGATGTAAAGAAAAGGTGAGGTGGGGGCAGGGAGAGAGAGACTGACTTAAAGCCCTCTCCTAGAGCTTACTACATTTGTGTATTCATCTGTTGTTTGCTTTTTCCATTACAGGAAAAGTGCTTTGTTAGTTGAAATGACCTTCGCTCTCCTGAGGGTTATCTGTCCTGGTCATTGGCTTAGATCAGGCAAATTGTGACCACTCTCCCAAGGACATCAAAGACTAAACAGCGTGTATGTCCTCAGTCTACTGCCCCTCCCCGGATCCCCACCTGGCCCTGGGCAGCCTGAGGGATGGCATCCCCAGCTAGGGCAGACCACAGGTTGGTGAGAAGCCTGGTGAGGAGGACATCTCAGCCTGTTCCAGTCTACTTTCTCTTCCATTTCTGCCGAACTTGCAAACAAGCAGTTAAAGATGCATACCAATGCCCAGCTGAGCCATATTAGAGCCTGAGGCAAGTGGAAAAATCAGTCATACCAGTGCAGTCCTTATTTAAAATGTTGATGTTTTGTATACCAGGGTATTTTTGTATTAATTTTGATTTTTCAAAACTATTGTATCAAAACCTGGGTTTATCTTAATTACTGATTCCCTTAGATTTGGAACCCAGTCCCAGACTGGATACATACACACTGAGGAGTGAAGAGGCTGGAGTATTTCTGCACCAACTCCTGCCCCCCACTGGCTGCAGGTTGCTCAGGGAGCACTAATTAATCCCATGGCACTTCTAGCCTGCCCCATGTGTGGGTTTGGCAGGTCCTGTCAGCATCAGCTATGATGTCCATTTTGGACCAGAGAAGTATGATTGGCAGTCCTTTCTGAAAACTACATGGTTTGAAAGAGCATTTCCTAAAATTGTGTTCTAAGCAGACTCAACTCATGAACACCCTACATTGCCCTCTTTTGTGTGTACCCCATTTTTTTTCTCAAGATAGTTAATATTGCATCTTTGTCACTGGAAGGACCCTGTGGCCCTTCCAGCCTGTTAGAGTAGCGACAAAATAGGGGTTGATTGGGGCAGCTGATTGTTCCTATCCTTGGAGAATCCTTCAGGCTCTGTCTCTGCAACTCCTGGGGGATGGCTGTGGAAGATTTTGGGGGATCCAAGGCCTCTCACACCAATCAGGACAAAGAATAGAAACAACCTTTGATCTGCATGGCACTTTACGGTTCCAAATCATCCTCACCTCCTATGTTTTCCCTCACAAAGGCTTAGAGGTATCCACAAAGCACATCGTGGAATCCCCATTTCACAGACGAACAAACTGAGGCTTCAAGAGGCCAGTGAACCATCTGTATCTAAGTGGTGGTAGAGCACCTTGTCTTTAACTTCACCAGCCTCAAAACCACAAAGGCACAGAATAACTGGGTCTGTCTTCAAGCAAACTATTTTCCTCTCCTTCTGTTAATGTAAACTTAATTGATTGGTTCCATCCATGAATTTTTTAAGGGGCCACAAGTGAATAGGGACCATGTCTTCATTACCTCCAAATCTACAGCTCCAGCATATTTTCTGGTAGGAATATGTGCTCAGGCTGTGTTTGCTGAATTGCATCACTACTGAGGAAGGAGCAGCTCAGAAAATTTCTGCCACCAGGAGATGTTGGTACATTTAAAGGCAAGGCTGGAATAGTAAGGACCATCCATTTATTGAACATATACTGTGCCAAATGCTTTACAAATACTTCATCTGCTTAGCAACCACAGGAAATAAATGTTCTCCTTGTTTTACAGATCAGGAAAGTGAAGTTCAGAAAGATGAAGTATCTTACCCAGTAGCAGGGCTGGGATGGAAACTCAAGTCTGCCTGACTCCTAAACCCATGTGTTCTGTCAACTCAGAACTACACTAAGTCATACTTCAGTTCAATGTATCAGCCCTGATAGAATTGTCTGGTCTTACTTAAGGAGCTCCTTCTCTCCTGCCTGAGCTCCAGGGTTACTTCACATTTTTGCATAAAAGTCTAGAGCAAAATGGAAGGAGGAGAAGTCCTAGAAGTTCTGGAGTTCGAGCAGGCTGGAAGGATTTGAGGAAAGTTTGGAGAAAAGATGTCTAAGAGTGTATGGGATGTGAGGTGACCAGGAGGAGGAGAGCTATAAGATATGACTGGGGGGTGGTTATGAATTAGATTCCAGTTGCATCAGAAGACATGGACAATTATTTTTGGCTTGTGTGGAAGATGCATTTTTAAATGCCAAACTGCTCAAGACTAAAGCATATGGGTCAGTGGGGTGCCATAGGAATGTGAGCTGAGTTGACTTGGAGGTATCTGGGCAGAAGCGGGGCAGCCCGTTGGTGGGGATGTGTGTAAGGGGATCCCAGCATTGACTGGAGGAAGGCTGGACCATCAGCCCTTTCCAATTTTGTGTATCCCTGAATCTCCCACCCTGACTGATTGTGGAGGCTGTCCAGCTACTCTGCTCATTTCTACCACATGTTCTCCCTTTCCTGCCTTATCAAACATTAATCAGTCCCTACCTCCCACCCCAGCTTAATTATTTGCAATGATCCATGAGAGACACACATACAACTCTGCAGCTTGAAATCCCCCCATCAGGCAAATATGAAAATATTCACATTTTTCTTGAAGATTTTCCATGAAGCAAGTTGGTAATGAAATGACTCTCAAATGCCATCACCATTTTACGCTGGGGATTCTGCCTTTCCCCTTAATGTGTATGTGTCTTCATGCCTCAGCTACGCTAAGCATTCTCCTTTCCTGTTTATATTTATTTTGGAAGCAAAATGTGTTTACAAAATCAGTTAAAAAGTGTTAATGATCAGTTTCCAGAGTACTAATGTGAATCCAAATTACTTTCACATGAATCAAGACAAATTTTAAAATGCTTTTGGATCATAAACTATTTTAAATTTGTATTATAAGTAGCACAGCAAATCTGAATATATCCCTTTTTTAAAAGAGCAGTTTAAAATAACTGGTCTGATGGCATGAAGAAGTTCAGATTAAAAGCCTCCTCTTCGGAGGAAAGAAGTCAACTTTTGGGCATTCAGGTGGGAGAAGGTACTGGGAAACATATATACAACTATGCAGAGAAAAAATATGTTTGTCATTGTCAAAAATAGGATTGTGCTGACATGATTTTCATTTATCTTGTTGTTCATTTTTATTGCCTCAGTGTCCAGAACAGGGCGTGGCACATTGTGGACACACAACAATATCTGCAGAATAAATGAATGAATAAAATCAGCTACAAAAATTATAAATTTTAATCTGATGTTTTATTTTCTCTGTATGGATATAAAAATCATTAAGTTCATGGCAAGATAGAATAGAAAATTGAGAGCCGCATCATGGAGAAACCATAAATTCCATATTCAGATAATATGCCTCCTTCTTGTGCCCACTGCACCCATGTGAGTTCCCAGTAAAGTTGCTCCTGGCATTGGGGGCGTTCTGATAGTCTGAGACACAGGGGGTGTGTTGGCTTAAGAATGGCCTTTGCAGAGTCATAACTGTTGCCCACCTGAATTTACCTGAATGCACTTTGTTCAGTGGTTCCATCACTACCTATAATGGAGATGAAACTTGTGGAGTGACCCTGTGACACTTCTGGGGCTGTTAGAAGGCATCTCCTGTCTTAGATGATCAGGGCAGTGTCTTTCCAGAGGGTCCTGATGAGGAGAAGCAGGACTGGGTGGTGGGGAGAAAGCAAGGCTGGGCTGGCCTGTTGGAGAGACTTATACTTCCTGTCCAAGCAGCCTGGTCTTGCTTTGATTTGCATATTAGGTTGCAAGGTAAGATTTTCTTTGCTGAAAATCTTCAGGTGCTATTTTTAAAAAGGGCAGAGGAGTTTAAAACATTTATCTAAAAGGCAAGGAAGTTGGATCCATCTCTCCAAGGAACTTCCTGCCTCTGAGTTAAGGTGTACATGTGGACAAACAGTGACTGTACTAGAAGTGATACAGCTCCAGATTCTCTAGCCATTAATACAAGCTCCCCGTGTTTTTGGAATATGTCTATGTCATGGACTTGGTTCCAGCCCAGAGGGACGTGTTGAAGTGGAGGAAATTTGATTTCCATGTTGGCCAGTGCTCTGAACATCTCCCTTTCTGGGCTGCCGAGGGCTCTTTGGCTCGTGGCAACCCAGAGTAGAATCTGATAAGCCCATTCACAGGCAACCTTGGGAGCCCAGGTATGTACCTTAAAGGGACAAGTAGCGGCTTCAAAGAAGGAAACCAAGGGATTTGCCAGTTAGGAGAAAATGGTGGCTGAGAAACCTTAGGGACAGGGAGCTCTTCCTAGAAGCCCGGGAACAAGGACCTGCTGCTTGTCCCGAACTCATCACCTAGACACCAGGCAGGAAAGACGGAGCTGTATGTCAGTGACCCAATTGCCCCTCGTCCGCAGTACAAGCTGAGGGGCCACAGCTTTGGATCCAGGCTGACTGGATCGCATCTCATCTCTTTATGAGCTCTGTGACCCTGATGTTCTCTGATCACCCTCCTAAACTGCAGTTTTCCTCACTTACACAAATGTAGTAAAAATGCTAGGTTATTCCAAAGATTAGCATTAATGTCTGGGAAGTTTGGACACACAGTAGGTACTTTTATATAATATTCTTCTGTTTCCACACTGCTTTGAAAAGACTTACTTTTAGTGGAGCATATTTCTCGTGGGGAGACATTTTGGTATTTAAGATCTAAAGTATGTTAGAGGGAAATGTGCTTTAGAGAAAAATAACAGGAGAAAGAGGGATCAGGAGCACTGGGGCGGAAGCAGAAGGTCTGAAGAGAAGCTGCATTTGTGGTCATAAGAATGAGAAAGACTTTTTCTCAAATTCCCTCTCCCTATTTCACCAAAGAGATTTTACTTCCAAATAAGTATAAATAGGAAAGGGCTGCCCTATGAAGACAGCTGGGGTGTTGCCATAATGAGGGACTTCGGGTCTTGAGTTTTAGTCCTGATTTGTCATTTGCAAAGACAAGTTTTGATCAAGTCTCTGCACTTCCCTTTATTTCCTTACCTGCCAATTGGAGATAATAATCTCTGTATCCTGTACACCAGCCGGAGAAGCCTTCTTGTCTCGGATTATCAGGGTGTGCCCATTGAAAGCTGCCATCTCAGGAGGCAGAACTATAGAAGACACAAAGGAAATAGCCCACTCCCTCCTCCTTCACACACCCACACACCCACACCCACATTCTTTTTCTCTCTTCTCTGAAATTGTCCTCTGAAATGAAAGCTATCTCAGGGCAAAAGGCGAGTACTTGCACAGAGTTGGTCCAGTAGGAGCTCTTCCAGCAGGAAGTACTGACTCACCTGCCCTGCAATGGGGCTGCCTCTGTGGATTTAAGCATTGTCCAGACTCTGAGAGACCACTGACTGGTCACAGGTTGCTGACAAGAGAATGCTCAGTCCTGAGCTATATATATTTATTGTACCATATAAATAATAAACACTAATAACTCACTTCATCCCTTACAATTGCCCCATCCATTTCCTGCCCTTTGGTGGACCTTTCATCGCATACTGGATTGTGTCACTGGCTTTTATTGCCGGCTGCTCATGCAGGGTGAGAAATCATTGTTGCCTCATAAATAGCTAGCATCATTTTTCCTCTCATTGAAGTTATTCCAGTTCAACCTAAATTTCCAGCCACCAGGAAGTGTTTAAATAAATCGTCATCCATCCATTTGATGAAATTACACAACCATTAAGAAACATGATTTTGAAAGCTATTCAACAATACAGGGGGAAAAGTGCACATCATAACGTAAGGGTGGGAAAGCAATGTGGAAAACCATACATCCAGCGTGATCCAATTTGCCCACACATTTCTATGTAGATTTACATGTGTGCATTAAAGAGATGGCAAGAAAACGCTTGAAATGTCACTTCTGAATGGGAAGACTGTGGCTGATTGTTAGTTTCTGCATTTAAAAAATTTTCTACAGTGCACTATTAAGATGTGGGAAAAGCGTTTTTTATTTTAAAAATTATTTTTAAATAACATTTTAATTAATTTACTTGTAAATATTATTTCTTTTTTCAAAATGTTTCAAGTTCAAATACAAATACAACAATACAAACACTAGCACTGATGTCTGCCTGATAGTTGCCAAATGGGGTGAGACCAGGGGCAGCTCCCGTGAAATCAGCGCCATGAGGCCAGCTTTTGCCTGGAGGCTCCTACACAGGCTTTTTGTTTTGATTTTCTTCTCTCTGTAAATGTGAAGGACTCTGTCTAAACACATACACAGCCCTACATATATAGACATATGAAGTGTATTTTCTGTACTCAGATTTACATGCACCTAAGAAATTACCCTAGGAAAGCCCCATCACTCACAGAAAACATTGCTGGGAGGAGGGGGCAATTTTATTCCGTTAATTTTTAACAAATCTCAAATGTTACCCACATCTCCTGAAGCCTGGAGAGAGGATAATCAAGTCAAGCCCCATTGACTAGGAGAATAGTGAACTGTGGAAAATGACATCTCAGCACTCCACAGGGCCACAGCTCCATTTAAATAACATGTTCATTATTCAGATGCTCAGCCTTCTTACAGGGGCTGTTGGTCTGCCCTGGGGTTCGCCCCAGCTTCTGGGGACTCTGCAGCCTTTAGGGCCACCCTCTCCTTTGTCCTTGTCATTTTGCAGCCCCAGGCACCCCTGTGGTGGGTCCTCATAGGAACACCAAGAGGGACATGCAAAGTTTACTGTTGTTTTCTTTTTCCAGATGCAGAAACCGAGGCTCTGAGGGAGGGTTGCAGCCTGCCAGTGTCACACAGCCAATCTGAGATAGCCATGCCGGGGTTCTCACTCCAAGACCGTTGCCACTGTTAATATCTGAAAATACCTCATACACCAAAATGTTCCTCCACTCATCCATTTCTAGAAGAGAAGGTTCTGATCAGAGCCTGTGTTAAGATGGCTGTTTTAAAACAGATGGCAAACAAAGACAATGATTAAAAAAAGAGAAAAAGTTCTGAAAAAATTTAAAAATAGATTATAAAAACAGACTGCAGATTTAGAATTTTAAGCAATTTACTAGGAGTAGCACCCAGTTTCTTGTACAGTCAATATTGAGCAAAGTTCACTGACAGAGTAAAAAAACAATGAAAATGAACAAAATGCTAATTTCTAGTGAGTGCCTTCTATGCACTATTCTGAGCACTTTACATGATTTACTCATTTCATCGTAACACTATGAAGTAGGCACTATTATCACCCCCATTTTATAGATGAAGAAACTAACAAAGTCACACACTTAGTCCTGAGAAGATGGAAAAAGCAGTTCTGAGTTATCTAAATGTAAAACAAGCATAAAGGAAAACAGCTGTGTTTAAAGTCCAGCTCAGCCACTTCCTAGCTGTGTGTTCTTAGGCAATATACTTAACCTCTCTGAGTTTCAGATCTCTCATTTACTATTCAGGTATTGTAAAATCTGGCTCAGATGCTTGCTGTAAGGGCTTAATGAGATAATTTAGGTAAAAATCTACCATCACACTGAGTATTTAGCAGATGCTCAATGAATTGTAGCTAGTTTTGGTCTCCTCTTCTTCTACCGTCCCACCTCACTTCTCTGATTCTTTGTTGATTCTTCCGGTGGCTCTGAAAAGGGAGGCAGGTCAATTATTTGTTCAACAAACATCTCAATGCCAAGCAGCAGTCTGAATGCTGGTGACAATGTGAGCCCAAGAGCAATACTGGGCTTCCTGGACACTCGTGACCTTGCACAGCAGCCACCAGTGGGAGGGCCACAGGGGCTGGGGCTTTTGGATGGGCCACGTCTACTTCACTCTCCACTTTATCTGTGTACCTTCTGCCAGCATTTGACTTTATGACCCTGGTCTAAGGTGACATCAACTAAGAATTTTCAAAGACTCCATGGACACAATTAGGTTACTCCTGGCTGGACCTGACTTCTGGAGGGGGTTTTAGTTTGCAATGCTCAAGCCCACCAAAGCTCATGTTCATCCTTTGCTAAGGATGCCTGCAAAAGGCCGAAGCCCCAAAGAACAAACCCAAGGCCGTCCCAAAAGGCTGATAACTGAAATAGTTGTCAGTAGCTATTTCATTAGTTCGTCCATAAGTCGTCTAACATTTACCTAATCATAGTAGATTCTCAGCACATGCAGGGTGCTGGGGATGAATATGGATGGATAAAATTTTGTCCCTGGCCTCAAGGAGCTCACAGTTGAGCAGAGATGCAAGCTAGTAAAGAAATCACTGCAGTGGAATGTAAAACCTGTGGGCCTGGGTACAGGGTACAGGTAAGGAGCTACAGGAGGCTGCTCCTGAAGAGACAGACAAGGTTTCGATGACACAGAGCTCTGCCGACCCCTCTAGGGAACACAGATTTCTCCTGAGGCAAAGGGGCACCACTGAGAGGTCTCAACAGGAAGTGATTCTCCCTATTCCAAATACATTTTATTTCCACAGCTAATGAATTAGTTTTCAAAAGTGCTAGAAGAGGAATTAGAAACCATCCAGTTAAAGGTTAGCAAACAGGATTCATCTGATGAGCCAACTCTGATCAGAAGGTAGCAGCTGTTTGAGTGGAGAAGGTTTCTAAGGCCAAGCAGAGGCTCAGTCAAGCCACAGCTCATTTCTATCTGCCATAGATAAATGGAAAGTGGTGGCTTCTTATTTGCCTCTCTAATAGTTCAACTATCATCCTTTTCAAATAAGGACATTTATTTGCACAAGATCACACAGCTAGTTGGTGTCCGCGTCACCCTAGATACCAGGTGTCCTAATCACAGCAGAGAACCCTCCTCAGCCCCACACGTACCACCCTCACTGCCCTCCTTTGTGCCTGCGAGCAGAAAGCCTTCTCCTGACAGCCAGAGTTCATGCCTCAGAGGGGGTCAGGACCATTTGCCAGAAAGTACTAAATTAACAGGGGCAGTGCTTGTGTTATATAATGCAAGGTAACAACCCACCCCCAAACTTAATGGTTTAAAATAGTTTATTCTTATAGCTCACAACTCTGTGAGCTGACTGGACTCAGCTGGGCAGTTCTTCTGCTAGGCTCACTTGGGTATGACTTAGGCAGTGACAACAGATGGCATGTGTGTCTGGAGTTGCATGGCTTCAGCTGGATGGGAATGTGAAAATGGCTTCTTCATTCACGTGTAGGGCATATTGGTGCCCTTTCACGCCACTTCCTTCTCCATGAGGGTCACCCTCTCCAGCAGGGCAGCTGGACTGCTTACCTGGTGGATGGCTCCCGAGAGCACACAAGCAGAAGCTCAATGCCTGGAACTGGCACAGTATCATTTCTGCCATATCTTACTGGTTAAAGTGAGTCATAGCTACAATCCAGATTCCTGGGAAGAGTCGGAGGGGACCTCACAAGGGTATGGACACCAGGTCCTCTGGTTATGGGGGCCAGTCTGGGAGACACACCACCACTGGAAAGAAAGCAACAGAAACCCAGCTCAGGTCTCAGTTGTTCTTACCACCTAGGCCAAGGCCCTTCAAGCTGCCAGCTTCTGTCCCCCAGCAGTGATCCAGAGGGGACCAGGGGACAAAGCTCTGGCCCTGGCAATGACTGCTCCCTTCTCCTGGCTTTGTCCTACTCCTCGGCTCCTCTGGGCAGTGCCTCCTCAGCCTTGTCTCCCTTGTGATGGAGTTTGAAGGATAGAAACTCTAACTGGCAGACAGTGATTGGCATTGGCTCCAACTCTTGATTATGCTAAAAATCATTGTGCCAATCCAAGGGAAACAGTGTGGGATTGTTTGTAATTAATGGCAAATTCTTTTTGCTGAGAGTGGCAGGTCCTTCCATCAACACAACCAGGAGAGGTGGGCTCTCTCCTGGCCCCCCTTCCTGGCTCCAGGAGGCAATAGGCCTCTAACATTTTCTTCCCTGAAATAAATATCCAAACTGACAACAGAAAAAAAAACTTGATAATGAATAGTGTTAAGAAGAGATGCAATTATAAATAATTATAAAATAATTTTTCAAACTCAACTCTCCTCATTTTCCAGGATAGTGAGACTTAAAAAACCAAAGTAAAAGCAAAACCAGAAAGAAGGAACTTCACGACATTGAGGAAACTAGTGTACTCTGTTCATAGTTATGAACCTAAGCCTGTTATGAACCTAAGCTATTTCTAGGATAACAAATACTTAAATACCCCATGCCCATCCTATGTTTGGA
Organism: Manis javanica; assembly: GCF_040802235.1. Classification (NCBI taxonomy): domain Eukaryota; kingdom Metazoa; phylum Chordata; class Mammalia; order Pholidota; family Manidae; genus Manis; species Manis javanica. The sequence goes on from NC_133166.1 coordinate 51,886,475, forward strand.
ATATCTGCTTGTGTATTGTTCTCAGAAGTGGACTAGAAGTGAGTTTAATAAAGAAGAAAGTACTTGGATTCTAAGATCCTGAGAATCGCCTGTTTTTACAGAATATTTTTCAAACTTGAGCAGGCCAATGAGAGAAATGTACCGCCCTCTGTTGGAGAGAGTTAGCAAAATCAGCCAGGAGATAGGGAAAACGTTGAGGCTTCATCCTTCCAAAGAAAGCCCCCCTTTTGGGGTCTTTGAAGGAACACAGGTCTCCCATTTAGTTGTGGCCCAAAAAAAAACAGAAGTAAAAATGTTACAGACACCCACATAAATGAGACTTGCATCTCTCAATATATCCAGCTATGAGTTTTTGGTTTTAACAAAGAGAAAAATGTCAAAAGCCCTTAAATGTAGGTTTTGGAGAGACATATGTGTTCATAAATCTTTTAAAATGTATAACTGGAAGAGAACTAACTATTTTGTTCCTAAATTCACCCAACACAGAAATGGCTCATCCAGCCTTACTAAGATTCTGTGTCCTGTGATGATTGTATTCCCTCGCATAGTTTTGAAGAACCAGTCAAATGTCACTATCTCCTTCAGAAATATGGTCACTTATTACATTTAAATGATGCTCACCCCATGACTATTGTTTTTTTCTACCAGCCAGGTCACCTGTGAAACATAAAGAAAAGCAAACCTGGGCTTTGCGTCTCTCAGGGGATGTTGGCTCAAGGGGAGAGAAGAGGCTATTTTTGTTCACTCACAGGCAGCCAAGAGCTGCTCTGAGCAAAGAAAATTCAGCCTTGTTCTACTTTTTCTCCCTTTCGAAACCACAGCAATATTCTCTCAATACCTGTTATCACTTTGGTCTTGCTCTAAAATATTTCCAAAGGAATGGAATTAGAGAAAAGAGGGTATGAGGGGAAGGATTACAGAAGAGAAAATATTAGTGTGCGAAAGGTCTTGACATTTCATACAACAATTGAGAAACGAGCAAAACAAGTTATTAATCACTTTGGCTCAGTACATTCCTACTACTAGGAATCTATCCAGAGAAATAACTCATAGAAATGCCCAAAATTAGTTACAAGAAAGTCCAATAAAGTATTATTTGTGATGAGAGCAAATTAGAAACAAGCAAAATATCTTGAATGGAGAACTGGTGGGAAAATGTTATCCAATGGAATGGAATACAGTCATTAAAACAAGCATGTGGACAGCACATCATGAAACCAGAAGTTATTAAGTGAACAATGCAAGTTGCAAAAGTGCTGTTGTCCATTTTCTGTAAATAAAATTATTTTGTTAAAACTTGCTGCTTAAAAATAGACCTGGAAGAATATACAATAATCCATTAGCAATTGAAATCTCTGCAGATTGGGATTATAAAAGGTTTATGTATTAAATTTAATCAATCCATAATGTTGGACATTTTTACCATTGTCACATATTACTTTTGTTTCAGGGAATACGACAGATTTTTTAAAACTGGATAGGTATGTTTTTCTTTCAGCAGAAGTATTGTCAGAAGCTACCCATGCATATGTAGGAAGCACTGTCTATCAGCACTCCAATGCTGGAATTAATCGCTCAAGTAAATCACAAAAAGAAAAGTCAGATGAAATGCACAATGGAAACAGTGTTGGGCATATACCAAGTGTTCAATAAATGCTTCCTGAATGATGGAATAAATAAATGAATGAATGCAGGAATTGTTTTTGCAATGTGTCCTGTTTTATTTGCTACCTGCTTTTTTTTAAAATTATCTATAAGAAAATATGTTCCTTTTGAATGGTATCTCCAATAGATTTCTCTAATTGTAGAATTCATTTTCTCTCTTACACATCTTCAGAAACTAAAATGCTAGAGTGGGGTGGGGGCAGGGGACATAAAAAACAAGGTTTTAACATGAAGGAAAAGGGATTTTCACAAACCACCAAAGTGCTACTTCTCTTGGATGAAGTGCATCCTGGATTTTTTCCAGCTGAATTCTGCAACAAAAACCAAGGAAAATGAACATTAATCTTTTATGAACTAAGTCCCCGAACAAACAGGCTTTGAGCTCAACCCTAATTAGGTTGCATCTCAATACAGAAAATCCTTAACGAATAAGGACACATAACAACACGGTGAGCCCTCTGTTGGGACTAACTCAGAAATGAAGGGGAGGCCCAGGCCACACTCAACTGCTCCTGTGCATTAAGGGCTCCTGATTTTGCCTGGAAAATGCACGGTCATCTTGGATGGAAAGCAAATGAACTCTTCTCTAACTGAAATTCTTGGCCACCTGGCTACCTCCATGGCCATCTGGGGGGTCTGTAGATAAATGAGAAGAGAAAGGGCAAGAAGCAGGGCTCTTAGAGCGAACTGTCAGCAAGTTAAGAAGGTTTCTTTGTGCCCAGCAGAGCAGCCAGCACTGACTGTGCCCAGAAACAAATAACCTAGAGATGCACAGGTGCCTCATGTGGGAGGTAGGGTAGTGTTGTAGAGTTTGAGAGACCTGGGTTCAAATCTTAGCTGGGCTACTTTCTAGTCCTGTGACCTAGGACAAGTTACTTAGCCTCTCTGAGCCATCATTTCTCCATCTATAAAATGAGGTAGAGTCCATATGACTGGGAGGACTAAATGAAATGAACTGAGGAGCTATTTGTTAATTGCTAAGACAGGCTTTCTCTCTCCACTCACAGCTTCCCCTGCCTGATTCTGTCACAAGCCTCTGCATTCTCTCCTTCGCTCCTGTCAACAACTCTGTAAGATAAGATGAACAATCCCCATTTTGGAATCCAGGGACCTGAAACTCAGACAGATGATGTCATTTGTCCAAGGTGACAGAGCAAGGGAGAAGCAAGGCTAAGATTTCACCTTCAGTCTGTGTAATCCAAATCATGTGCTAACCACAGGACTGTGGGTTAACTGGGCTGATGTCAAAGACAGAAAGAGCTAATGATGTTTGGCATCTCAGAGTCAGGGAACACTGCATGTTCTAGGGTCACCAGAGAGAGGTCTCATGATACCTCTGACTGGGCTCCTTTGGTTAAGGAGGTGGGGAGCCCCTCCCCAGGGCAGCTGGGCTGCAGGAAAGGCACCCACGCTAGAGGGCTGCTCCAGGGCCTGTGGGTAACTTGTGACTCTGCTCCCAACCACATTACCTCATCCTGTCTGTACTGGTTCTGTCTTCATCCAGGGCATTCCCCAACCTACCCAATCCTCTTTCCCATGTTCACACATTTAGATGGTCTTTGATCCCCATGAAACAGTTATTCCACTATCCTCCCCAGTCTTCCTAAAGCTTCCACCCACCCCACCCTGGCAGCCCTTAGCTTCACTGCAATGGACATGGACGTCCTCATCAAATCTCTGGTGCCATGTATTTGGCTTATAATAAATCCCCTGCCCCAAACCCTGCTGTCCCACACTTGTCCAGCATCTCCCTGCTGCCCAAGAATGCCTTATCCTATTACCATAATTAACTGGTACTATGCTAGAAAGCTAAGCCAGAATCAGAACTCTCGGGTGAAGAAGATTTGCCAAGGGTTACAATGCATGAGAATTGGAGTGGATAGAACTTGGCTCTTGAAACCTTGCCCCTCCACACAGAACTGGATTCTAGAAATTCATTAACTCTAAACAGTGTAGTCACATTTCCAGAAAAAGCTGGTCTCTGGGAACCCATTTGGATTTTGCAATCCTGCTCTTTCAATTGCCAGTCCCAGAACAATTCCTCTTCTTCTTATTGTCAGAATTGGTTACATTACATAAAACTATGACTACTTATCATAATATACTGTCATATTTACATTAGCCAACATTTACTGTGCATCTACTACGTGCCCAACTCAGTGCTATATATTTTACACAACATCTCATCTAACCATCACCAACAACTCAGAGAAGAAGAGATGGTTATCTTCATCTCGTGGCTGTGAACAGTAAGCACAGAGCCCTAAGCATACTGGGTGCCCCTTACATGGCCTAAGCACTGTGGTAATGCTAGAGGGGAGAGGTGACATCCAGCTAGGAGAGTTAGAGTGAGAAGGTGGAACTGAACAGGTTGGAGGAAGACAGGAGAAAATGAGGGAGAAAGGCTTTCTAGGCAAAGGAACAGCATCTGAGATGACTCAGAGACAGAGAAGTCCGTGAAAGAGTGAGCACTGAGGTGAGAGGCATATCGGAAGGCTTCTGAAATTGAATTCTGTTGAATTGCTTCCTGTGCCATGGCAAATGGGTCTCAGATGACAATATTCAATCTATAAACTGTCACATGAAGGGGAAGGGAGGGGCAAGTGCCCCAGCTCTATGCTAGCCACTCCTCTAATTTTCCGAACAATCCAGTGAAGTAGCTTTCTACATTTTACAGACGAGGAAACAGTCCCAGAGCAGTGACTTGCCCAAGAAAGGACAAGGCTAGAAAGTGGTAGAATCTCTATTCAGACCCAGCTTTGTCTGGGTAGCCCTGGTCCATCCTCCATGCCAGGCTGAGGAAGAGGGCCCAGCCTCCTCCTTCTGGCCTCAGGAGCTCCTTTCTGGGCTGACACTGAGTCTAGCTCCAACCAGCCTTGGTTGGTGACACTTATCTCCTTCAAGAAGTGACTGCTTTCCACCCTCTTGGCATTTTCAGCATGAGATGCATCAATGCCAAGTTTCTGGATGCCCCTGGTAGTGAAGGAGAAGGCCGGCAAGGAACCACCCAGGTGGGGGCACAGCTGAAATCAGCAAAGAAGGCTGTGTGGTTGCAAGCGCAGCCCCAGATGGCGCCTTCAGTGAGATCACCCCATCCTCCCCACTGCCAGTTCGACATCTGCTCCTGACATATTGGCCTGCAAATATTTCAGATCCACACCCCCAAATCCAGATGTGCTTGTGTCATGAACTCTATACACTCTGCCAGAAGTTACTGAGGTCTGAGAAGGGAAATGAAGCACTCATCAGGCACACATGGACCAGTGACCTGAAATACTCTGTGCATGCCCAGGGTCTGGGGTGCTCATGTTTAGGGACCCTGAATACCAGCTTCCATCCACCTACTGATCCACCTTGCCCTCGTCAGAGGTCATCTGTAAAGGAATCGATGTTTGCTTTCGGTTTAGTGACAGTGAAAAATTTATGAACGTGGAAATCATTGCACAGTGTCCAGATGCTGCTTTGTTTTTATTTACTAGCAGATTGGTTGAACTTCAATCCAGTTTTCAAGTCCTGCATGTCCCATAGTGGAGAAACCAACGATCAAGTAAGGAACATAGCATTTCAGCCCTGGCTGCACATACAGGTCACCTGGGAGCTTTGAAAACATAAGTGATTCAGCCCCCGAGGAAAATCTGCACATGGGGCCCAAGCATCCATATTTCATCCAAAATTCTCCAGTTGATCCTAATCCACAGTTACTGTGGAGAACCTCTACTATGGAATATGCCCTCCTGACCTGCTATGAAGCCATCAGAAAACCAGGTGCAGGATGGGGTGGGTGTAGGACTTAAGAGCATAGGTTTTACCTCGCACAGATATAAGTAAACTCTCAACTCTTTCAATGACTAACGAGACTTTCCGGACAAGGCCTGTAACTTTATGAGCCTGTTTTCCTCATTTGTCAGTGGGCGTAATGATACTTGATTGGGCTGTACAAATGCTTAAATAAGAAAACATTAGTAAAGTGCTTTGCAGAGTGCCTGGCTTATCATTGGAATTCAGCAAAGTAACCATTTACGTTACAACACATACAGAGGAAGAGAGTGGGAGGGAGAGAGGCAGACTAGAATAATACATATTAAAATATTAACACTGGTGAGGGAAACTGCAGATGAATTTTCTTTTTCTTCATTTACTTTATAATGACTTTTTCCTTTCAATAAGGGTAGTACAAATTATTCTTTATGATGATAATGATAAAATATGAAGAAAAATCTTCGTATATATAAGCAATATGAAAAATATGACCAAAATCAGGGTACAAAACAATATTTGCATCATAAACACAACCATTTGCTAACAGCAAGAAAGCAACACAAACCTGGAAGGCTTCCAGAAAGCCCTTCCTTCCTTTCCTTCCCTCCTTTCATGTTCTTTGAATTATTTTGTAATGAGGTGTTCGTTTTTACGGTAGGAAAAGGTGTTTTGTTTAGTTCTGTGCCCTCCCGCGCCCCTTCGCAGGGCGCCCCGGGCCGCGAAGGCCAGCCTGCCTGTCCGCCCTGCGGGCCGGGCGGGAGCGGGGCCCGGGCGGCGCGCGGCCTGGGCCCCTTCCTAGCCTCCGGGTAGCTCGCCGAGCGACGCCCTGCCCTCGACAGCGCGGCCCTCGGACCCAAAGACGCGCGATCCTTCGCTGCGGCGAGCGAGAGGCGGCAGCCCCGAAGTGGGTGGACCCCGGCCCAGCTGTTCCCGGTACACACGCGGTGGGAGAAGGACTCCCTGGGCGGCGGCGCGCGGGGTCTTTGGAGGCAGCTGAGAAGCTCCGAGGAGCCTCTTCTTTTGTTCACCATCCCTCCTTCAGTCAATACACATTTATGGGGCTTCTGTACCAAGCACCACATAGCCAGTGGGGACACATAAATAAGACACAGTCCTTGCTCTTAAGGAGCTCATGGAGGGAAGGACATTCAACCTGCACGGGCAATACAGGGTGAGAAGTGCCTTGATGGGGAAACTCTGGGTGCTGAACACAAAAGGGGCACATATGGGCAGGGGGTGAGGGTTGGGGGCTAAGGAAGACCCTGATTCCTGCGACAGTTCTTATTGGGTAAGCAGGAATTACCAGAAGCTGGGGAGAGAGGATTCAGCAGAGGGACCCACAGAAATGCTGAGGAATACAAGACATCCTCTGGGAACTTGTGCAGGGTGGAGTGTTGGAGAGGAGAGAAGAAGGGGAATGGGCAGAGATGAGAATGCTCCCAGAACTTTCTCTCAGACTCCCAAATCTTAGCCATTCCTGGAACTCCCTTGTGGATTCTGCCACATTAATTTCCCACCTGTATTATTTTTTTTTAATTTTAAAAATGACTCACATTTCAAAAGCTTCACTTAAATGTACTGTCAAAGGAAACTTGCCCTTGTTACCATGAATAGAAATTCACTAACACTTGCTTGTCATAAATGGAAGTTATTTGTAAAGACAGATAAAGGTTCAAGTTGTTAAATTCTGCCCAGAATTTGGCGGGCTGAGCCTGACCCTTCATCCCTTTGTTCAGCAGGGAAGTTGGCATGTGTTAGAGGGTGACAGAGACAAATAGAGGCTTTCTTCTGGATAATCTGAGGATCCAAGGAAGGGAAAAACTTTCTCGCTCTATGATTCAAAGTACCTTAATGCCTGGACACTGGGTACCACCTATAAACATTCCTCCCACCACTGGGGGTGTGTGTCCTGCCTTCTGGAAAACACAGTCCTTCCATTGGAAGGAAGGACCCTCCACTGGTCAGTAGTTGAATTTCTGAAGACACAAGCAGGAAAACACGAGGAAGAGCAAAGAGAAGCCCTAATCTGTCACTACAAACTCACCCTGAACTTTCTGTGCACCTGAAGCAATATCTCAGGCACTAACTTATGAAAGCCATGAGCAGAAGAGCCCAGAAGCTGTCTCCATGCTTTCCTGGCCCGATGAGAGAAGCTAAAATCCCAGCAGCTCTCTACAAACAGGCACTCTGGCGATGCTCACCACTCCCTGAGTGGCCGTGCTAACTATTATTCCCAATGCCCCACAAAGTCAGCTTTTATCTTATCACAACTTGGTAAATATTATGATAAGTTGTGGTTTTTATTACCACAGAAGTATAAATGCTAACTTTCTCATTTACATGAGAGATGGCCAGAAAACCTCAGTGGTGAGAGCTTGAGAGCAACTGCATCCTCGTTGTTTGGAAGTTTGGCCAGATGTCAAGGGAGTTTATAGCCAAACCACTACTTTGGTGGTGTTTTGTCCCCCAAAGTAATCCAAAAATTAATGTACCAGAAGGAAATAAAATGTTTGTTTAGTACATTGGAAGAGCTGAGGCATTACCCTTAAAGGGAATATAGTGGAAATTCCTTTACTATGAGGAGAAACAGTACACTGGGGAGTATTTTAAATACTGTGTGTGTGTGTGTGTGTGTGTGTGTGTGTGTTTAGAAAGAGACTGATGATAGAGATAGATAAGGGATTGATAGATTGATGATGGATAGAAAGATAGATGGGTGATAGATATCCATACCAGAAATTAACCTGCTGGCATCAAAAGAATAAATTGCTCTAAAACTCCTTATAGCAGCCTTCTATTGTATAGTTACATAAAAACTCTGTGAGACAGAAAGTTCTCTATTTTTGCCTGGTCGACTATGATGCACTGCTGGACCGAGCCCAGTGAAGAATTGACTGGGTAGTTCTGGAAATGACCCAGGTGATAATCATTTCCAGAATCCGTGGGAACCCCCAGTACGTTGGACAGGATCTCTCTTGCACTGAAAGGCAACTTCTTGAACAATAAGACCCAAAGGCTGGTGAGATAAGTCACTTGAGCTTTCTTAAGCTTGCTTTTCTCACAGAGGATTTATGTATTATGTCCACAGTCTGTCAGACACATTTGCTATGTTGTGCTCAAAGACTTGCTTTGAATTTTCAAAAGTGTGACAAGCTACTTAAGTAGGACAACAGGTAAGCACCCGAAGTTGTATGCATGAGATGTTTATTCCTTTATGTTTTCTTGATAATGAAAGGTTAGAAACAACTAAAATCTAAGAGATTGATTAAATATTCTATTGTTTAAAAAGGTAGGTCTTCATGCATTAACACTGGAAGTGTTCACCAGTGAGAAAAGAAGTACTGCACAGAATGCTGTCCTCTTTCTCTCTCTCCTTCTAACTTAATATACAGAATATTTTCCCATTTATATTGAAATATGTATATATAGTTTCATTATATTCACATATGCTTAAACATTCTAGAAGAATGATATGAGCCAATCTTGAGGTAACGTTGGATCATGGAGGGATTTTTACTTTCTTTATATTGCTTCAATTGTTTTTACAATATACTATGCATTTTCTAAAAACTTTAAGATGGCTGAATTTTTTTAGAAAAAGGACAAAATGAAAAGGAATTTCTTATATACTATCTTCCATTTCCTCAGCTGAGGAATTCTGAAGAAGACTTAAAAAGACAAACCCAGCAAGATCCTATCAGACCAGAGACTTTCTATTTTAGTCTGAGCTCTAATTTTTGACCAAATGCTGCTTTAACATAAAACTTTGGCTCATCTCATGAGTCTACATGAGAAACTCAGGCTCAAAACACTTCTTAATTTGTGGTCACCATAGGCGACAGCAAAGAGACCACCAACCCAGTCTCTGGCTTGATGGGGTCCACCAAGAGCTAACTGAGCCAAGCAAGGCCAGGTTCACCTAAAAGCCCACTTCCTGGAGCATCTAGAAGCCTCTGGAATGTCCTGGGCATTTTAATAACAGCTGTCATTTATTAATCACCAGTTATGTCCCAAATACTGTGCTCACCTTATCTTCACAAAACCTTCAAAGGTAGAAATTACCATTCCCATTTTACAGAGGAAGAAACTGAGGCCCACAGTGCTTAAGTAACTTGCCTCAAGTCACAGGCTAACAAATGGCAAATCCTGTACCTCCGTCTCTATCTGCTTGCCTCCATTTTCTAATTTCTATGCTATTTGATGCAGGAAGTGAAATGCTATCTATTTAATGACTGTAGAAAGCTAACATCCCTCTGAAAGTCTTCATTGTACCCAAAGACTTACTTATTCACCTGCAATCTCTGGCCCATCAATAGATTTTCCCCATGGTTTGAACAAATTACTGTAGCAATCAAGATGCATGCATCCCATTGTTCTCTGACATTTAGATATTACAAGCGTTGGAGAGTTTTTAACCAAGGCAGCAAAATTTTTTCACAAATGAGTTCATTTCAGAGGGAAAAATCTGTTGGCAAAGAATAAACTGTAACTTGTCCAAGGCATGCCTATTATCTTTTGCTAAATTCATGTTTTCCCTTGTCAACCAACAGATGAACATAAAGACTTTTGTAACATTTATTTTGGTAATTCACTAGTGATATCATTATGATATAATATCTTCTTAGCAATGAATAATTTTCAGATCTGGGGATAAGATTTTTTTTTTCAATGACTAATTCTAAACTTTATCATGTGTATACCTTATTTCAGGTATGTCTATATATGTGTGTGTGTGTGTGTGTGAAATATATGTTTATTTAATATTTCTATTTCTAAATATTTGTTCCAAAAACATGACACAGGTTTATAATATACATTTAGCTTAATGAAATATAGGGACATATTCAAAATCATTTGATATATATTATTTTTAATGCCAATAAAATATTTTATTAATAAGTAGTAATTTAAACATTAATTTACATTAAACATTTAGGTTGTTTCCTGTTTTTTTTCCTATTAAGAGGACATTTGTAGAGAAATTATACAAAGCAAGATTAACCCTTTAATAGAAGTTCCTAGAAATCAAGTTTCTGAGGTAGTCTAGGCACATTGATAATGCTTTTGATACCTCTACTTAATATTTCTTGGTTTGGTAATAGATGTGTCCATTTCAATACTTAACATATATGAGACCTCTTAACCTGTACTTCAACCATATAAGATATCATATGCATAATATTAAATAATATTAAATGAAATGTATTAATAAAACAAACACCTCATTTTTTCTTAATTTATGTTTTTTTGGCTACTAGAGTGATTGAGTGATTACCAGATTAACAACTTGTAGTTCTATTAATTGTTTATTTCAATTTCCCATTTTAACGAATTCCAGAATAGGCTTCATGTAAATGAGTTGTACTATTGTTTCTCACCCTTCAACAGCAGGATTAGTTGTGTTCTTTTTTTAATTTAATTTTTTGTTCTTTAGTTGAAATATAGCTGACATATATTAGCTTCAATATACAACATAGTGCTTCAGCAACTATATACATTTATCAAATGCTCAGCCTTATGGATATAGTGACCATCTGTCACCATACAAAGATACTACATTATTAACTATATTTCCTATGCTGTACTTTTCAATCCTGTGGCTTATTTATTTTATTACTGGAAGTTTGTACCATTTAATCCCCTTCACTTAATTCACTTAATTCACCTACCCTTACCTCTCTTCCACCAGTTTGTTCTCTGCATTTGCGAGTCTATTTCTTTTTTGTTGTTGGTTTGTTCGTGTATTTTGTTTTTTGGATTCTACATATAGTGAAACCCTATGGTATTTGTCTCTCTTTGACTTATTTAACTTAGCATAATACCCTGTAGTTTCATCCATGTTATCATGAACAACAACATTCCATTCTTTTTTATGGCTGAATAATATTCCATTGTGTGTGTGTGTGTGTGTGTGTGTGTGTGTGTATATATATATATACACACCCTCTTATATATATATACACCCTCTTATATACCACATCCCTCTTATTCATTCATCCATTAGTGGGCACTTAGATTGTTCCATATCATAGCTATTGTAATAATACTGCAATAACGTAGGGGTGCATATATCCTCTCAAATTCCAGAAGTGTAATTACTGGGTTATATTTTAATTTTTGAGAAACCTCCATACCGTTTTCCACAATAGCTACACAGGTTTACATTGCCACCTATAGTGCATGAGAGTTCCCTTTTCTCTACATCCTTACCAACACTTGTTATTTCTGGTCTTTTTGATACTAGCCTATGTGACAAGTATAAGGCGATGACTCATTATGATTTTGATTTGCATTTCCCTGATGACTAGTGATGTTCAGCATCTGTTTAGGTATCTCTCGGCCATCTGTATGTCTTCTTTGGAAAAATATCAAATCATCTGCCCATTTTTTTTTTGAGAGGGCATCTCTCATATTTATTGATCATATGGTTGTTAACAACAATAAAATTTTGTATAGGGGACTCAATGCACAATCATAATTCTCAACAGTCTAATTTGAGAATTCTCAACAGTCTCCAATCTTCTGAAGCATAATGAACAAGTTCTTACATGATTAACAAGTTCTTACATAGTGAATAAGTTCTTACATGGTGAACAGTGCAAGGGCAGTCATCACAGAAACTTTCGGTTTTGATCACGCATCATGAACTATAAACAATCAGGTCAATTATGATTATTCGTTTGATTTTTATACTTGATTTATATGTGAATCCCACATTTCTCCATTATTATTATTATTATTATTATTATTATTATTATTATTTTTAATAAAATGCTGAAGTGGTAGGTAGATGCAAGATAAAGGTAGAAAACATAGTTTAGTGCTGTAAGAGGGCAAATATAGATGATCAGGTGTGTGCCTATAGACTAAGTATTAATCCAAGCTAGACAAGGGCAACAAAACATCCACGGATGCAAAAGATTTCTCTCAAAACAGGGGGGTGAGGTTCTAAGCCTCACCTCTGTTGATCCCCAATTTCTCACCTGATGGCCCCCCCCTGCAACTGTGCTTGTCTTAGGTTGTTCCTCTCTTGAGGAATCTTACCCGTCTCTGGCCAACCAGTCATCTTCTGGGGCCATACAGGGAAATGTAAAGTTGGCAAGTGAGAGAGAAGCAATATTGTTTGAAAAGGTTAGCTTTTTACTTTTTTGCAGATTTATGCCCTGTGGCTTCTATGCCCAGCATTTGTCTTGAGGTATCTTTACCACTTGGAAGAATTATGATACTCGGTAATTTCGATATGAGGCACTGGGGATAGGATTTTTAATGTTGGTTCTTACAGGATATTGGCTCGTGTGCTTTTTTTCTGGGTTAGAGTCTTAAATCATTTTAATATAAAGTAAAATCGAAGGATCATGAGGTAAGCACTTCGGTTATCTCTTGAATATCCATTACTCCTTTCCCCTCTGGGTGCAGTCTAGTGTCTGGGAGTTGATTCTAGCTCCAGATGGAGAATGAACAGTCCAAGCCAACTTCAGGGGACCCCTTTGCCCTGTGGTTTAGGAACTCACATCTAACCCAGTTCAGAACATGGCATTCCTCTGACCACAGGAATTGGTGGTGGTCTCATTTGGCCCAGTAATTTATGTGGGGAAGTTGATGGGGCTTTCTGGAATAAGTGTCCTTGCTCTTAAGAGAGAACCACAGGAAAGCCAGTCTCCCCATCTGTGGATGTCGTCCTGACTGAGATGCAAGGCTTGGAATGGCTGCTGCACCTCACTATGTGCTGAAGATGACACAGTCAGGCAGGAGAAGGCTGAGACAAGAGAATCTGAGAACAGCAAAGCTGGAACCATCAGTCTAAATCAATTTTGGAGACTTCCCCACTGCTGGATGTTGGCATGCAAGACAATATATTTTCTTCGGTGGAAGCCAGTTTGAGTTTGGCATCCTATTGTTAGATAACTCAGGCTGCCATAACAGAATACCATGAACTGGGTGGCTTCAACAATGGAAATGAACTTTTTTACAGTTCTGGACGCTGAGAAGTTCAAGATTAAGGTGTTGGCCAGGTTAGTTGCTGCTGAAGTCTCTCTTCTTGGCTTGCAGATGGCCACCCACTCACTGTGTCCTCACATGGCAGAGAGAGAAAGAGCAAGCCAGCTTTCTGGTGTTACTTTTTAAAAGGGCACTAATCTCATATAAGAGCCCCACCCTCATGTCCTCATTTAATATTAATTACCTCCCAAAGGCCCTGCCTCCAAATACCATCACCTTGGGGACTAGGGCTTCAACATACTAATTTTGAGGGTACAAAAACTTTCAGTCCACAACATACCCTAAACAATACCAGTTACAACCATTCCTTGGGCCTCATTCCTACTTATCATGATACTGTCACAGAAAACTTCAACAGGCACCTTCTCTTTAGAGATAAGACTATCATCAATATTTACTACTCCACAGACTCGGAAATTAAGACTCAAATCATAAAGAGCAGATAGACTTAAACTTACCAGAAATATGATCATATTTAGCTCTTAGCTTCCTTGTTTTCCCTCTAAGGATGTCTGACTCATGGTCTGAGTATGTCTAAAGAAGATTTCTAAACTGTTGGCAGTCCACTCAGAATCTATGCCCTGATCTCTAGCAATACAGCTGAGCCTGAACTGATGCCAGAAATCAGGCAACCTCCTTCCCTGGGACTCATGAAAAAGAATTCTAATCCAGAAAACTTGTTTCAGGGGGCAAATGTAAGACAGTTTTGCTTTGCAGATCTTGACAGAGTGATCAGCATGAAAGATATTCCCCTTTCTTTAACTTGCTAATGTACACGTACCTAAGTAGAATCTGTTTCCAGGTCTTCTGCAGCTCGGTGTAGCCGTGAATGCTCACCAATGGGGTATAAGGAGAAGTGATGTGGCAACTTTCAGACCACATCATCAAAAGCCTGCTGCTCAAATCTTAACAATGATGAAGTTATATAAGGGTTAATGTTTTTTACTTTTTGCATGCTTGAAATTTTTCAAAATTAAATTTTTTAAAGGAAATTCCTTATCTTCTTCTTTCCCCTTCCTGTCAGCTGGAATGGAGATGTGATGCAGAGCTAACTTTGATCATACAGCCCAGGGAGAGACCCTAGGGGTCAGTGAACAGTGAAGTAACCAGAAAGAAGGCACCTGGGTGCCTTGGACACCTTGATGGCATAGCCACCTCCCTGGACAACTGATTGGCTTGGAATTCTGCAGGACAGACAAACCATTTCCAAAGTATTTGAAAAGTTACTTAGGTCTCTATTAAAGCTGAAAAATATATATCCTAATTAATCATCAAATTTCTCCAAGCCTCACCAGTCTAGGTGCACAAATTGAATTTCATCATGAATAGTGTCCACAATTCTTGTCCTCACTTGCTACCACAGGACTGTGGCCAACTATCCCAGATTCCCCAGAAGCATCACACATATGTACAGATAAAAGAGGTCAGCTCCCCTGTCAGTAGCCACATGCTATCTGCTATTTCTTCCTGGTGCTCTGCTCCTGACATCTTCTACTGGGTACTGCTTCCTCCAGCCCAGCAGAGGCACAGTACAAAGCTATGCAGGGATCTGTTGCAAAATAAGAGAAAACCCCCTTCCCTCTTATGTGAGAAATTCTACTAGGGGGCCCATAGCGGCACCACTTAAGCCCCAAAGCATCTCAGACTGTTTACTTCTCGCCCTGCTCTTCTCCTTGGTTTTAAGGCCTGTATTCAACGGGGCACAGAAGACAAAACCAGCTGAGAGATACCTCTGTTCCCAAGAAGTCACTCGTTTATCTTGCAAAGAAGTCTCTGGCAGGGCCTGCCCGCCCCCCCCCCCCACCAGTTCACTAGGCAGACTCGGAACCCCCACTTCAAAAGCAGCAGAGAAACACTAAAAATAGACTGTTTTCATAGTAGAAGGAAGAATGGCCAGTAATCAAGGAGGGTTTGTAAGTTTGAAAAGGTTCTCTTGAATATGAATATCAGTCTCAGGTGATTTTCCAAGAAAAAGGGTTCACAAATTCTATAGTTCCTCTCCATCCAGGCCAACTAGCCCTTCACGGTACACTCTAGTACATTAAAGGCTCTGAGAAGCCCTACATAACACTGTTTTTTTTTTTGTTTAATCTAGTATTTTTTAGGCACATATGGCCAGAGAGCCTCTCTCAACCCCATCCCAGCCCCTTCAATACCTATTAACATTCTGGGAATGCCCTTGGGAACATGGCAGTTGTAAACTGGAGAGCCACCCCCTTTCTGTGCTGTGATTTAGGGAGTAAGAGAGGGGTGTGTGTGTGTGTGTGTGTGTGTGTGTGTGTGTGTGCACGCATGTTATGCTGTCACTATGGGTGTCGGTGGCTGCTTTCAGTAGCAGTATTAATGTGGCAGCTCTAAGTGGCATTTCCTCCAAGTGGAGAAGGATGGAGCAGGTCCCAAGAGTTGGAAAACATTGAAATATTTCCCCCACAGCATGCCAGGGTTCCACTCCCAAGGAAGTTGCCAGGGTAAGCATTGGCACGGAGAGCCCATCAGATAGAATTGCTCCCTTTTGGAACTGAGGAATTCACACCCACTTTGAGGCTGGCTTAGGCACATGCCTTTCCCAGCTGGTCCCTTTGAAGGAATCTCAGCTTCCGGAATGTCTGAGCTGCTTGAGAGATACAAGAATCTCAGTGACCCAGAGATGCTGTCCTTGAAACAATGCATATCTTTGTTAAAGGTAGTCCATTTTAAGAGAGAAAACTAAGCTCCTGGACCCCACAGCTCCCACTGAAGAGGCTTTTGAAGCCAGAAGCTGCAGGAGGAATTTCCACAATTCACGTGCTTGTATGTTGGCCACTAACTATGAACAACACTTAGCTAAACAATAGAAGCACAGAGGTTTTCTGGTCAGAAAGAATAATGCAAAGAGCAAGGCAAAGGCTGGCAAAAGCAAATGCTTTGTCCCCTGGGCACAATAGATCTGAGACATGTGATTGTAAAGAAAGTTTAATTAAATTTAATGGACAAACCTCTTGGTGCTAGGAGGCATTTTAATGTGATATTTCGGTTCTGGGTAGACAAAAATCAGTCTTCCTTGCCTCGCTGCTCTCTCCTTTAAATGAAACAAACTTCCTGATTAGTACCATAACTCTCAGGACTCCCATGTCCTGCTATCTACTGATAACTCCTACAGGACACCTGAGAGCGGCTGCTCTCTGCATCTGCAGGATGCCAGCCACATATGTCAGAAGGGAGCTCCCCATATGACGGACAACAGTGTCTTGACCATCTAGGGACTTCCAGGTTCTAGCCCCAGGCCTGGTGCACAGGATATTTGATGAATGAATGAAAGGAAGAAGTAAAGAGTGGGAGGGAGGAGGAGAGAGAGAAGAATGGAAAGAAAATAAACCCATTAAGAAGGACTATAGCCAGAGAAGGTCCCTCAGGCCTAGCCCAGTGAGAGAGAAGAAGGGAGAGAGTGTGTTTATTTAGAAGACAGCACCAGCAGATACTTAGCACTCCTATTTTAATCAGGTATGACTTCTTCCCATCCCCTCCCTATCCCTCTCACCACCCTCAATCCCTCAGGCTGCCCCTGTGACTTAGGAGAAACTGACCCCACACACAGGTGGGCCTAGTGGACAGAGGCTAATTCCATCCTCCTGGAAGTGATTACTTCCAGAATGTTCATACCATCCATTTTTGGGTCAGTGGAAGACAAGGAAAGTTTGCTAGGGGTTTCTGGGAGTTTTCCTGTCCTGGGAGAGCCCCCAGAAGTGATTCCCTTTCTTTTTTTAAGACTCAGAAATATTGCTCATATCCTGCTACTGGCCTGTGATGAAGCCAACACAAGGAGGAGAGTGAGTTCAAGAGAATAACAGGAGGCAGATGCCACTGGATGAAATATACCTTGAAGCCCATCTGACTCCTAGACTTCTAGTTAGAAGAATCAGTCAACAACCTTACCTTTCTGACCACCTTGAGTTGGATTTTCAGTTACCTGCAGCCAAAAGTATCCTAATTTATTTACCCTCAATGATGATCTTTGAACCACAGCCAAGGAGCAATCTGTTCTCCAGCACAGGCTGGTAGCTGGGTGTGGAGGAAGTGAAAGAGGCCAGAAATGACAAGGATATTAACAGTGATCAGCCACTCCCACCCTGAGCCCACCACTCCAACGCCCCCAGGCCCTGTTATAGATTTTCACTGCTACACTCCACCCTTTGTAGATTGGTACTCCAGCAAGAAACTTGAAAAAAATATCTTCTAAGAACTATACCTAGATCTGCTTCTGACTGTGTGACCTCAAGCAAGACACTTAACCTCTCTGAGCCCCAATGTGCCTCAGTTCATGTTAAATGTATTAAATGAAGATTTCTCTCTCATACATTCCTCACAGAATTTCTGGGAAGATCAAATGTGAGGTAATTCTGAAGGGCTGCAGATCTCAGTAGAGATGTTATTATTATCTTTATCTGATCTATTTTTCATTTCTTTTCATCACCCTAGTGTGTCCCCTGCACAACACTAATACCCAATAACTTAATTCTGGCTTTAACTTCATCATACAATACTGACTCGAATTCAGACTTTATGGGTATTATTTCTACCTGTCACTTCTAAAATGGATTTAGGATAGCTTATAATAGAAAGCCCAATATAATAAACAATAAAGTAAGAGTATGAAGATAAAAGTCAAGTAAGGAAGGTAGCGAACAACTGAACCAGAAAACTCAAATGAAGAGCTACTGTTATTGAGCCTGAAAATTTAGTTCTGAGCTTCCTGACAGCCAAAGCATAGGGGAACTTATTTTTAAAGCCAATATCATGCAATGCATTGTACCAGGCACTGTAAAAGTTATAAAAGTGAGTAAGACATAGCTCCTGCCCTCAGAGATTTTACAAGATAATAAGGGGGGAATATCCATCAATAATAATAATAGTATAAGGCATTATTTAGCAATATAAGTATTACAAATTACTATCTAGAGTAAACCACAGGAGCAGTGAGAGGAGAGAGATTGATTCCAGCTCTGGGAAAAGATTTGAAGGGAGAAAGGATATTTGAACTGGACTTTAGGTGGGGTTGGAATCTGATGACTAAAGATCAGTGCTAGGGCATTCTGGTCTGAGCAAGGTACCTCAGGGCAGCATATTTTTTAAAGGTTGAGTAATAAATTTGGTCTAGAGTGTACTAGGGTGTGTGTGTGTACATGTGCACACATGTCCATATGTGTACATACGTAGAATAGGAGATGAGGTTAGTGAGGAAGATTGGGGTCAGTTATAACAGTCCTTGAATTCCATGCTGAGGACTTTGAACTGTATTCTGTAGGAAATGAGGGAAAGTCACTGAAAGCTTTTTGATAGGAAAGTGATATGATCATAGTTGTTCTCCAAATAATACATTTTTGGTGGTATTTTTCTCCCAGGGATCAAAATCAAAAGTGTGGCTCTGCTGTGAGCTAATGTATTTCCATCAGAAACTTATCCTTCCCTTGTGCCATTCTGTGTTCACTTGACAATTTTTCATTACATTGATTCTAAGCCAGTTATTCCCAGAGAAAAGACAGAAATTCATCATCTTTCCCTTTATGATTTTCTCCTCTGTCATCAAACACATCAGCAGGCATGAATTTTATCATAATTCAATTCTGCCTTCCGCCCACCTTAATTACATGCGTTTCCACCTGATAATAATTCACTGGAGTATTCAAGAAGATCAGGAAGTTAAACTTCTGTTTGCCTTGCCAGCTCTTTTGGAAGAGTTCCTACCTTTATACACAGGACAGGAAGTCATCTCATGCTGCTTTGCCAGGAGCAAGAGAGCTGCTTTGTGGCCCTGAAAGTTCAGAATTTACCTATCTGATGGCAACAAGGAATGCAACATTAGAGAAGGCTTTATGGACCATTTATTGGGATCTAATGAAGGAAAGAAGCATTGAAGACTTATTTTTTTACAGCAATTGGCACCAAAGATGTGGTTTTCCCTTCCTCAAAACATTAGCCTTGACTCTAATCATAGCCAATAAGGAATAAGTGAGTTGAAATTCTTGATTGATCATTGAGGATCAGAATCCTAGGATAAAACTCAAGTGTGCCCACTTTTCCCACAAATTCTTAGCCCACCACTTCTTAAATGAATGCACAGATTGAATAGCAATAAAATGTAAAGGTAGGTAAGGTTCTCTAAAAAGCCTTCACTGATTCTTCCAAATTGAGTTAGATGCTCAACCTCTCCTCTGTGCTCTCACATAATGACTTCTGCATCTCCTTATCATATGACTCACATGCTATTATAAAATGTACTATTTGAGTACATAATGTACACCATGAATTATATATATATAATTTCCTTCAGGTAAATACTATTATTATCCACACTTTAATAATGAGGAAGATGAAGTGAGGCATGGTTAAGTGACATGGCTAGTAAGTACTAGAAGTAGAATTTGATCTCAGATGGTCTAACTCCAAGCTTTGCTCTTAATTTCTTTGATAGAATATCATTATGGTGTGTTTTTGTATCTGATACCCTTCCACTTCCTCCCTGGCCCTACTCCCAATAGGTGTGGGGGAGGAGTGAATTCCCTGGCCTGGGTTGTTTTACCACTGTCACATTCCTATTGCCCTGCACAGCACATAGCAGATGGCAGGTGCTCAGCCAATGAAAAGTAGCCACATGGGTGAACACAGGAGAAAGTCAAGTGGTAAACAGCTCTTCCTGCTGGACTCACTTGTTTGTATGAAATCTGTATTTTAATTCTAGTTGAAGGGACATCACATCTTCAAGGAGGAAGAAGAGGAGTCCCCAGTATGTATCTCTGCTAATTTGGAAATTCTACTATAGACATCTCTATATGTTAAGTGACCCAATTGTGGGAAGATTTTCAAGAGAAGACTGCAAAGAGAAGTTGAGAAAGAAACATTTCTCTAAGCTTTCCCCCAAAGAAATATATCTCCAGCTAGACAGGACATAGAGTTCTACTTTAATTTGTAACTAAAGGAGACCCATTTCTAAAATCATGGGTCCAAGTCTGCACAAACAAGGGTGACTCCCTTTCTCCTGCCACACTGCCCTGTACTTCTCTCCACCCAGCCCAGCAGGGGCATGGGCTTGGGATCTGGCCTGTGGCGGGACCCCCACTCACATGGGCAAATCCAGAGGAAATTCTGACCAGCATTTTCTTCCTGTTTTGCCTGGAGATTCTTTTCAAATTGTGCCCTAAACTGGTGCCAGGGACCAGACATAATTTAATACATATCTTGGGCTGAGGCTTTAAGAAGACATCTGAGCCCAGAGAGCAATTAGCTTTTTGGATCTGAAATAGAGGAAATACAACTGCAGGATGAATTGCCTTCCAAAGAATACCGTGGCTATTGTAACCGACAGTCATTAGCAGTCAAATGCAGTCAAACACAAGGCAGCTAGGCAGAGTCAGCCCCCAGCACCTTTTCCTTGGATATCCAGGTCTTTCCTCGCAGAGGCGCTCCTCAGTGGTACAGTTTTATTGTTTCTATGTTGGTAGCCGGAAACAGACCGTGGTAGTTTCAAAGATGAGAGCAGACTTCCTCTCAGGAAGAGAGGTACTTAGGTCTTCAGGATGAGGTCCCCTGATCATGGCAGGAGTGCACTGGGAGGGGGGACAAAGAGAGAACCTAAGTGCATGGACTAAGTAAGGAACAGGAATTTGGGAGTTGGAAGAGAGAAGAGCAAATCGGACAAGGGAAGGGAGATTGAGAGCCACATAGCCATAGAAGTGTGTTCTCCTTCAAGAACTTCCTGGGAGTGGAACACTCAAAGTGCTTGTAAGAAAAATGTCTAAAGTTCCATCTTAAATTATCTGCTGGGCTATGAAGTCATTCCGTCCACTGCCTCAAACGTTCAGGAAGCACTTGCTGCCTCCCAAGCCTTGGGCCAGAGGAACTCTGGGGAAGAAAGAAATTGGGGTGATGACAGTGGGGTGACCTGGAGCAGAAAAGGGGTGGAATACATGGAAGGCAGAACAGAAAGAAGCTGCAGAATTTAGCAAAAGCAGGAATTCAGCTCAGAGGTGACTGTGGAAAATCTGAGTCACCTGAAGAACCACCCTCAAAATATTGAAAAGAAGACTGGTTCCCTCAAATGCTGGATGAGGGTTCAAGACCAAAAAAAATCTCAAAGGCCCGCATGTCCTCAGCAGGCTGGACAATTTGGGAATATCCAGGTAGCTGACATTTGAATTAAACATGCACGATATGATTCTTTAAAACATTGTGGTGATATTTTTCCCTTTCAAATATAATATAGATAACATTTTCTAGGAATATAATAATTTTGATCCCTCTTCTAGAATTCCAAAAAGCCCAAGGGAGGCTGGGAGGGAAGTACATTTGTATCAGGTTTTTTTCCTCCTGAAAGAAGGTTCAATATTTTTAAATAAGAGGCTCTTGACTTAGGAGAATCTTGGTTTGCTTCTGGTTCTTCGGAACAGGGATTCACTACTAATGAATCACTATTAGTTGTGACACATTCAGTGATCTAGGAGTCAGCTTACATCAAATCTGATTCATTTCACCTCTTTACTTGTATGGGCAGGAGGGAGAACATAGGGCCAAAAACCAGAGCTGATAAACGGAAGAGCGAGTGCTCCTGGCCAGGAGAAATGCCACTACCATGGAAATGTTCTGAGGCAGAGGGTCCTCCCACCCTCAGTCCCCTCTGCCACATGGGATGCTCTAATTTCTTCCTCTGCAGCTTGCATTCTCCCTGTGCTTGGGTGGAGATATGCTCTCATGAAGAAAGACAGGGAAAGATGGGGTTTAAAGAAATCAAACAGTTGAAAACAAGTAATTTTTTTTTAAGAGTTCAGATGTTTGTGAAAGAGAAATGAAAAATGATCACTTTTTAGGAGCTGGATTTTCCCTTCATCAGAGCCCCCGCCCCTGCCGCCACCCCTCCCCCATGTGATCTCCCACCAGCCCATTCCCACTCGACTCTGAAGCCACTTGCTGACTGCTAGGACTCGGCTCCAGCGGAGGCTGGGGCAGACGGGGGACAAGACACAATAAGCATTTCAAAAAATATCTCACAATGTGATCATCAATATGTAATATGAGCTGGGGTTTAGTTAAATAAAATGTGAAAGCTGTATTAATGACCCTTCTGGCTGTCCAACATAGCATTTCATTTTCCTTTCCAAGGAGGAAGAGAGTAGGGCCAGCAAA
This sequence comes from Manis javanica, assembly GCF_040802235.1. Classification (NCBI taxonomy): domain Eukaryota; kingdom Metazoa; phylum Chordata; class Mammalia; order Pholidota; family Manidae; genus Manis; species Manis javanica. Next base: position 51,909,050 of record NC_133166.1, read on the forward strand.
TAAATTATATATGAAACCTCCATCATATGTTTATAAATACACTAACATTAGCATTTTACTTCCCCATAAATCTGCAGCAAACACTCAGGCACAAGATAGAAAGCCCTGTAAAACAATGATATATTCTCTGCTCGCAGGCATTGACTAGTGGCCCATTCACAAGCGGTGCTGTTCTTCCAACATGCTTCCTCCACTTATGCCCCCTCATTTAAAATCCATTTTAATTTAAAGATTCGCAAGGCAGTGCTTGTGGTACATTTACTCATCCTAGTTATACATCATGGAGCAAGGAAAAGAAAATTGTTTCATCTAGAGATACGGTTCAATGTGGTCACCACTGAACAGTGGAGTAATTACCATATCAGGCCCACTCAAAATGCACTCAGGGTGTTCTGTGACCTATCATTTGCTAATCTGCATAGTGAAGTATAGCTTCATAACTATAAATTGCTGACTTAATTAAAACCAGGACCTTTCTGTCATTTAATTACAGGGAGAAAGGTTATTGCTTAAATGCAATTTTCCAAATGTGATTTCTTAACAGTTATTAACTGCTTCACCATCATTTATTGTTTCAGATTTTTCAATCTGAAAATACTCCCCATGACAGAAGTAATGACTTCATGAAAAACTCAATCTAGAGGGAGGCCAACCAGCCCATTTGTTTCTCATAAGTGGAGCGGACAGGAAACTGGAAAATGTCACCAAAGGATCCTGGGATGGCTCTCGCTTTCAGGGAGTAATTAAAACCCAGAAGGTTCTATCAGAAATGGGGAGAGTTGTTTGGGGATATTTTAAAGGTGGTGTCTCCCCTCCATCCTAGCTGACATATGTGTTTGCATATACAATATGCTGGGGGCAGGGACGCAGGGCAGGACTGCATTAGCTATGGCTAATGCACCATGTCAGCCTCAAAGCGACCAAACACAGCACTTGGGGGTCAGTCAGCTACTGGGCACCAGTTTGAAAATAAATATGCCTGCATGTAGGATTTCTTCTCCCACAGAATGAGACCCACTATAAGTCTGGATATGACAGGTGGTCACACAATGAAGAGGACAGTCCACATTTTCTTTCATCTTGTGTCTCTCTCTTTAATCCTTGAATTGAATAGTTGTGTCTTCTCTTTTTCTCTATGTTAGTATGTAGCCTGGAGTTTGGGCAGGTAAAGTGGAATGATCAGCTGAAGCTGGCCAACAGAGATAACCTGGACAACTGAACAGCCCCGAGGCACTTCTTCAGTAACAGCGGATTCACTGAATTAATGCCCAAGTGCATTAAGTGGGGACTTGTGAAGTCAATAAACACAACCCTTCTCTTTCTGTCGTAGCTCATCTCCAGCAGAGAAGCCGAAAATTTATCTGAGATGGAAAATCTGGTCTTTTCCTAGACCCTGACAGCTCCATGACTAGAAAGTTTACAAAACCAAGAAGTTTTCTTCTTCCTGCCTACAGGGACCCAAATGTTGGCTCCAGACAGGAACTGCCTCACTGACTAGCGGAGAACTCTGTTTGGTTTTCCTTATACTTTAGAAGAGGGTTTAAAGTTAAGAATGTTCAGATGAGGAAGTGAAAATTCACCCAATTTCTGTATATTTTAGCCATTTCTGTTGGATTGTTGCAGATATACAAAAAAGACTAATGGGGATTTTATAAAGTCTTAATCAGATTAACAAGCCCTATGCTCTCCATCAGCAATGTGCTTTGCAGTTTTCAGGGTTTCTTCATACGTTTTACCAATTTCAGTTCAATTAAGCAAATATTTTGGTAATACATATTAAAAAGACATTTCTCCTGCCCACTTTCAGCCAAGGGAAGTCATCTGAACTTCAATGTACTTCCGTAAGGTAGCAAGGAAGATATTTTAAATAAGGCTACACTCTACCCCTCCCTTTTTTGCAATAAATAGAGACACATTCAAAATTGATCAAAGCCAGTTAAAGTGCACAGACATTTAGAGACTTCAAGGAATAAAACAATAGCAATCAAAGTATAACCAGACTGCAAATGAACTAGAATGGTAAAGATGAGATCCAAGGCTGCTTTGTTGCTTTGTCTCTAGAGACCATGTGGTCCCCCTTGCTTCCCTATGGGTTTCTGCTCATACTTTCTTTCTGGCCAGTTCCCCTCCTTCCTCATTTCATATATGGTCCAGCATGGCAGCTGTCATGATTCCTCAGCCCCACCAAGCACCACCAACCGCTGACATCAGTGTCTCTTAGCTCGAATTGCTACAAGAGGTAATCAGGTTGTCTGACTGCTAGCAAATCATGACTCACTGGCTACTGGGCCTTTGGACAGGGCAAGAAATAATCCGCATCCCTAGGGTATCAGATCAAGAATTATGATCTTTATTTGAGAGCTAAAGAAACCAAACCTCAGAGAGGTTAAGCAACCTCTAAGATTCTCAGGTTATGCAGCTGAGTTACATCTACACTCTCCTCCGGGTCAGTGCCTCTCCCAGGGGCTAAAAATAGTGAGCCCATTTAAGTAAGAGACCATATTGTACACATACACCCAACTATAGATTTTTGTATCTGTTATCTTTCATTTTAGCCATTCACATTAACACTTTTCCCCCTAACGATTGACAAGAGTATAAATTTTCTAGCTAAAGAAGAAACACTATTGTTTTAAAATGAGAAAATAAATTATTTCTTTTTGGCGGTTAATACAACTAAAGTTCTCACTTGTACCATATTAGCCAATTTATTGACTGTCAATATCACTTAATCAGAAAGTCGAGGAGAGTAACAATGACCAACACACATTCACGAATTTAACTTGAAAGTCAAACACTACCTTTTTTTGATATACTAAGTGCACAAGAGTAAGAGTTAATTTCATTCTTGCTGTGACTGCCTGTGTGGCAACCTCATATTTTGGTCTAAATATCTGGCTCTATCATGGCTGGGATCCAAGACTGCCCTAGCTGACTTGCTTTGAATTTTGGCAGAGGAAATGATTTGAATCCCCTCTCCACCATCACCACCTCTGCCTCCAGAAATGAGATGGTTTTGGAGAAACACTGCCCCACATTTTATGAAATGACTAGTTATTATAAAACGTCACTGAGCGTGGAGTGTGCAATATGCAGAGGCAAGGGAAGACAATTCCTGGATGTGAGTGCCGCTGCCTTTTTTTAAGTAGGCACCCTGGTTTGCTCCACATGGGCATCCCTTATTTTACCTTATTTTACTTAGAAAGTTGTTTGTTTCTACTTTTTGGCTGTTACGAATAATGTTGCTATGAACATTCATGTGCAAGATCATATATAACTTCTGTTTTCGATTCTCTTGAGTATATACCTAGGAATGAAAGGGATTAAATTAAAAATACACAACAAAATGTATTAAAATTATTTTTCTGTAATTACATCTCTTTCTACCACCTGCTTATACACCAGGGCCCTCAAAGGTCTTCCCTTTCTTCCCTCCAAGGACCGCAAAGGGCTGCCCAAAACTCAGCTCAAGGAGGCTTCTTCTTCACTTCCCCTTTCCTTATCTATTCTCTTCCTCTGGTCTGTAGTTCTCTCTTATTTTATTTTATAAAAATAAAAATGTTTAAATGTTTTAAAGTATGGTATTGAAGTATAAATGAAAACATACAACATTATAGTCATTTCAGGTGTACAACACAGTGATTCAACAATTACATACATTATGAAATGCTCATCACAGTAAGTGTAGTTACCATCTGCCAACATACACAGTTATTACAATGTTATTAACTTATTCCCTATGCTGTACTTTTCATCCCCATGACTTACTTATTTTATAACTGGTAGTGTGTGCTTCTTAATCCCCTTTACCTGTTTCACCCATCTCCCCACCTCTTTCCCATCCTTCCCATTTGGATCTTGCTATCTTGCTGGCTTCTGCATGTTCCCTGCTACTTGCCCTTATCTGCACTAACATAGTGAAAAGCCTGGCTGGTAAGTGCTCAAAAATGCATTTGTGTTTGTGGGGGTGCTGCTGCTGGGGTCAGGGAGGGTGCGGGACAGAAAGTGAGAAGGAAACACTGCAGATACTACAATTAAGCTGCTTCCAGACACTGTTAACATTGCGATATTGTGATGTATATAAACAAAAAACCAATTCTGAAAAAAATATCTTGAAGAAGTAAGATACAATATACTTTAGGCTTTGGAAGGGACACCAATGGGGAAGGCTGCAGAGCATGACCTCCAGCCTGGGTCCTCATGATTCTGTCCCGCATCTTTCTCAGCAGAACCAGCTCAGCTTGACCGCTGCCCCCTCTCTCCTCTTTGCTCCCCCACAAATTTGTGAATTTTTATATATGAATGTCTTGAATCTACTCAACATAAAATAACAGTATTGGATTAGACAGTTTCTTCCACCTGAGAAGCCAATGATTCTATGATACCTGACTCTTGAAGTGTAAGCACTTTACAAGGGGGAATGCATACCCTGAATGAATAGAAACTGAACTATAGAAACTATGCCTTTTCTGTTTCATCAGCTAAGCCCTAAGTCTTATGTCTCAGTCAGTGGGAAGAGCTAAGAGGGTGGTTCACAGACCTGTGGAGTCTGATCCCAGACTGTGTCAAATTCTTTCCCTCTGGGGAGAAGATGCTATGATTTCTATCTGCCTAATGTCTCTCACCTACCTAGCCTCTTCTAGGAACAAATTTTGCTTTTCTTGTGCTAGCCACAGCCCCTTACTGCCTGGTCACAAGGACTAACCAAAGAAGTAGTGTACATGACTCAAGGCCAATCAGAATGTATTTGTGGGTATTTCCTCAACTATAAACTGGGAAGAAACAGCTTATTTTCTCCTTTAGTAGCAAGCTGTAAGGATGTAAGCCTGGAATGGCCCAAGGTCACATCTCCTGTCATTTAGAGAATCTGCTCTAGAGAGAGTAAAGGCAATGCGCAGGGAGAAGCAGACACGGAAGAAAGAGAGCATCCTCATGGCTGGGGAGGTTCTAAGGCCCGCCCCACCCCCAGCAGAACTCCACCCAACTTTTTCCATGGTTTGAGTCTGTGGACTAATGAAGTCCACATTTTTTCTTCAGACGTTTAAGTTGATTTGTGTCCCTTGTACCCAGAGAGTCCTGATACATGAGACAGCACAGCAAGTCAGCAGCCGGCATGTGCAAAGGGCTTGGGGCTTTAGAGACATGCCATGTACTCTTCCTTTTTCTGAACAACTATAACTCTTTATTCCTATCTCAGCTTTCTCTGGGTGCTTAACTCAGATACTGAATGACTTACCATCATCCACCTCCTCCTGTCCAGTTCCTTGAAAGCTGCCTCTGCCTGTGTATTGGGAACATTTGTCCTTCACTGATCGAGCCTCTCAAACAGAGAATCTTTTGTCTACAAGTTAGAGGGCATTTGTAACTGCCGAAAAGTTCAGATTCGGGCTGCTTACTTTCATTTTTTGATAACCTCATTTCTAATTTCATTTTGTATATTATGCATTAGCTACAGACAGGCTATCAGTTTAAAGAAGACAGGAACTGAAAAATGACTTTTTAAGACCAGGTATTGTGTCAGTTCAATCTTAGGCAGATTTGCTGTCCTTGAAACATACAGCCATACAGTATTGTCTCGAATTATTTGTGCCCAAACTCCTTAATCTAAGGAATTGATTTTTCTTTTTTCAACAAGAAAATGTTAAATCCTTTTCTATTTGAGGAAAATGTCAGAACCCAAACATCCATCTTCTTATTCCCCTGAATTGCAGAGGTATGAGAAGAAAACTTGGGAAAGTTTCTTTACCACCAACCATGCCACTGGACAGGATAGAAAACCGATTGATCTCATCATGATTGACAGGTATAGAAAAGTTAACGAGAGTCTCCATATTAAACTTGTAAGTGACTATGGCCAAACTTGGCATCACTCTAATATATTATTTGGGGGAGTTCACACCATCCCACAAACCAAAGTTCCTTTGAGGTCAAAAACCTTAAATCATACAGCTCAGTTCCAAGGAGAGAACTTGGCCTCAGGAGGCACTCAATAATAATAGCTAATATTATTTAAGCACCTACTGTGTTCAGGAACTCATCTCATTCCACTTGCATCATGTTATACCTCAGCCTCATGTGTCTCACTCACCACCATATTCCATGTCTAGCAGAGCAGTGCTTAGGACTTAGCAGACAATAAATACATATCGAATGAATGATAAATCAAGGGCTATTCTGCAGTGGCCACCTCATTGACACTGATATTTGTACACTCCATTTTGGATGAGGATGGACCTTTCTCTCTCCTTCCTTTTTCTCCTCTTCTCTTTACCTCCTTCCCCCCTCAGCCCCCAGAAATGATCTCAAATCCCTGAAAAGATGTATTTCAAACCTGGAATCCTTAGTAGAATCGTGACTCATTGGATCCAGCTTTAATTACCTTGTTTTTCATCAGTATAAACACATGCAAGCATGCTGACTTCACCATTCAGATATGTCAAGGACACTTATATGACCCTGCACCTTGCTTATGTTACAGACAGTCTCCTGACTTGGATCTGTTTTTTGCTGAGTTTTTTTGTTTTGCTTTGTTTTGGTTTTTCTTCTGGCCAGATAAGTTGCGGCCTGGTCTGTTTCTCTTTAGGGGTATTCATCTGTCTCCCCTTCTCAACATTTCTGTCCCTGAGATTCAGCTAGAGACCTCACAAGCTTTAACATTCTAACTACATGTCATTGGCACCATTGTTTCTTGTCACAATTCTAATTCTATGTCCTGATAATAAAACTTCATTAGTGTCTGCACCTTCTTTCCTTTACCTTTGAAATACTGTCTTCTGCTGAAACAATTAGCAGTACTCTGCGTCATATCATTTGGCTGTCTGACAGCCATTGTGAGTGAGCTAAACTGTGAGAAAATGAACATTTCTGACAATTTCCATTATCATCAAGTGGAGATATTTACTTGTACAAATATTAAAGGTTATTTAAAGATGTAAACTGACTTCATTTCATTAGAGGTTTGTATAAGGTAATAATTTAAAACAACTACCCAGCCTCATTTTAATAAATTACCAATTCACTTTCTGAAAGAAAAATGCCACTTCTCCAGGCTGTGTTTTTAACTGCCTGCAACGGTAGAAGATGAAATCAAAAACCAATGAATATTCCAGAATAAGAAATGTTTCAAATTCTCTTATTGTTTAAAATGAATTAGACAATGGGCTATTGTTCTGATTGAGAGTTGCCCAACCAGACAAGACAATGAACTATCACTGACATCAAAATTGGTTTTAAAAAGGAGGTAGAAGCAACTGTAGTTAAATTCTCCTGAATTTCAGTTCTGGGAATTTACTCTAAAAAAAAAAAAAAATCAGGATGTGTGCAAATATTTATCTACAGGGATGTTCACCCCACTGTTACATATAACGGTAGAGAAAGAAAAGAAAGAAAAAGAGACAGAGAGAAAAACACACCCAAGACTAGGGGATTGGACAAAACTTAGCGTATAGGCATATAGTGGCCTGGAGAAAAGATGATTAAAAATCATATTGCTTAAGAATTGATAACGACATGTGAAACTGTTCACCATATGAAGACGTGTAAAGCCAAAATACAAAGAGTATGTATCCCATGATACCATGTATGAAAAGATAAACATCTATATTTGCAAAAGACTAAGAGGAAATAGATCAAAATGATAACTTGGTAGTGGGATTATTGGTGATTTTCATTCTTGTGCTTTTATAATGAGAAAAATACCAGCAACCATTATTATTCAACTGTTTGCAACTCAGTGGTTTTGGATGGCATCATTATTCTTGCTTAGCTACATCAGCAGTTCTTTCCTTCTAGTAGGGAACAGTAGGGAGCATCCCTGGGTGATTCAGTGCGTGGATAAAGGCAAAAAGAGGCGTGGAGTGAGTTGGTCTGTTATTATACAGGAAGTTCTCTGTGCTTCCAGGACTTGACACCTTGGGGTCCGTGCTTTGCACTTATACCCTTTGATATTAAACCAGTAAAATACTTTCTAATTGTTAAATTGAAGTGCTTCGTACAAAATTTTCAGAAGAAAATGTCTTTTTAAGAGTTAATTAGTAAGGATTAGCTCAGCCTGTGTCTCAGGACCCTCCCCACAGAAGGCACAATGGTGGTTTTCTCCCTCTTAAGGCTGGTAAGGCATTCAGAGGGTTATGGATTTGGGTGGCTTTTGTCTTGTTTTACTACTCTCAGCACATTGATTCCTTCTCATAGTCCAAGCTCCAGCCATGACAGAACAGTCCAGAGACAATGGGATAGCCAAAAAGGAAATAGAGGTATGCCCTTACTCTTAAGTCACAGGCAAGATTCGTGACACCCCACTGGCCAGAACTTGGGCATGTGGCCACTTCAAGGGCGTGTTATAGGAACCTGGGAAATGTAGAGTTTATTCCACCTGGCTCATTTAACAGTCAGGAGTTCAGTTTTTAAAGAAAAAAGAGAAAATGGATATTGGAGGGCAAGTAGTAGCCTCTCCAAAGAAACTATATATGTGGGTAACACAGGATGTCACTAGGCAGAGACGAAAAACAAAGTGTAACTGCTTCAACGTTTTTCACATCCATTCAACCCAGAAGGCATTTGCTGGTGCTCACATTTATTTGAAAACAGTCTACATGCTGCAGAATTTCAAGATCTGGTCTCTGGGGAAGAAATAAAACAGCTGCAGCAAATAAAGCAGATGGGAATTAAGAATGCTGGAATATCTCCAAAATATAATCCCATTGTCCACTAAGTGCCAACTCAACAAAGAATGTATGCTCCAAAATAGAAACTTTATGAAACTTTGAAGCATTTGATTAATGTAAACCTTCATGAATAATGCAAGGCTGTGCACCAGGGCTTGATATGAAGCAGAGAGAGGAAAAGGATTAACATGCTCATCTTGACTTTAAAAAAAAATTAAGAAAAATTCACAGAAGGAACTCGGGCATTTGGGGATGAGGGATATGGTTATTAAAATGGCTGCTGCAGACATAATCCTTGGGGGGCCTCAGAGCAAACACCAGCTGGTTTGCCAAGGAGATTCCCTCCAGAGTGCAGGCACAGTTTGCCCTCCTAAGGGCTGCCCAGATCCAGCCCTGTGTGCCATTGGGTAGAACTGCGAGGACCAATCATGCATATGGGGCTGCAGGCAGGCCCCAAAGACTCTTCATTGTCCTGAAATATCTTTCCCACCTACAGGGTGCTAGAACTAGACATTCCTCCATTAGACATTCTCTCCTTTATGTTAATGAATTATCTTCCATTGAAATGCAAATATCTCTGAGAGTGACTGCACACATGTATTTTTCCAAAACACAACCTTTTTTATTCTGCTTTTAAAATTTTTTACAAATTTTGTTATGAAATATTTTGGATTTACAAAAGGTAAAGAATCACCTATCACCAGCTTAATATATAAAATATTACCAAAAAGTCTGAGGCCCCTTGGACACCTTCCCTAAACACAGCATCTTCCTGGCCCCTAGAAGTAACTGCTATCTTGGATATAATGTGGTATATCATTCTCAAGCATGGGATGTCACATGGATTTATTATCTGACACCAACCCCATATATCCTGCCCTTCTACTGCTTCGAAGCCATATTCATTTTTCACCAAAGCCTTTCATTCAGCACACACTGAGCACCTACTGTGGGCCAGGCACCATAACAACAGTCTCCTAGCCTCAAGGTACCCCCTCCAACAATCCAATTCATTTCCCACATACAGTCACAATGTTATATTTCTGCTTAAGAACTTCAAATGGCTTCCTACTGCCTTCATGAGAAAGCCCTTAGCATGGCATCCAATGCCATGTGACCACATTGCTAGGGCTCCTCCCAGAGCACTGGAAGGGTTATGGGAAAGAGTTAAGGTGGGCATAAGGGTTATCATTAGCTTCACAGCAAACAGTTCTCTGTACATATGTTTGCATGGCTGCCATAATAGATTCCTGGGATGTGTCTTTTCATGTTTAGTATTAAGAATTAGTCAGACGTGTTCAAATCTCACCTCTGCTTCTTGTCAGATCTTGGGCAAGTTGCTTCACTTCCTTGAGTTTCTGTTCACTGTTGGGGATAAGACCACCTATGGAAGAGACTGTTATCTAATCACCCTTTGCCCTTCTTCTATAGTTCTGGAATTATAGCAAGGACATTGTTGCCCAGCGAGGGACCACATTTCCCAACTTCCTGTGGGATTTGATTTTACCCTCCCTATAAACACATATGTTAACTTGTTACTGTTTCATTGATGCTGATAGAAGACATTAGACCTCCAGGTCAGAGATCAAGAATTTTATTACCCATGGTACAGCAAGTAGTGTGAGCATGTTTGCATTGTCTTATCACCCCTGAGTCTCATGGGGATGATGCATTGGACCTAAATAAATGTCATGCACACAGTGGGTTTGTGTTACAACCAAGGAACACTGAGCTTGGGGAATCTACCACTTTTATAGCAGGGAATAAGCAAGCCTGTTCATTGTCCCTGACGTGTGTGTGTGTGTGTGTGTGTGTGTGTGCGCGCGCGCGCGTGGTGGCGGGGTGGGAGGAATGGTTAGATGTTATTTTATTTCTTAAGGTTTTTGGGTTATTGTCTGCATAAACAACCCTGAGAAATGGCCTGAGTAACAGAACAGTGAGAGCCTTGTAGCCTTGGTGCACCCAGTATGACATGTAAGAATGCAAGAGACCCAAGTCACACTCCCACCCGACAGCTCTTTTGCAGTTAGGTGTGACATGCGACTTGTTCTCTGCAATAGAGTATGAGAAGAAAGAGATGTGTGACTTCTGAGGTGACACCGTAAGGGCAGGCCGTGCCTCATACACTCTATACCGTTTTTGTTGGCTGGGTTGTTGGAATGGCAATGGTGAGATCTCAGAAGCCAAGTATTGAAGAAGGTAGAGCTGCCGTCAGCCTGAGTCCTGACTGTTACCAGCAGAGTTGCTCATCAACTTAGAAAACTCACTTCAAATTGTCATGTGACAGAGTTTTTATTTTGGACAGTGACCCAGCCTACCCTTTATTGATACAGCACCTAACACAGAAAGGTTTTGAGGATTAAGTGAAATTCCAATGGCTAACATTTATGCAGAGCTTGCTGTGTACTAAACACTTGCATACATGATTTCATTAAATAATTACAATAATCTTTCAAGATAGGCTTGTTTCCATTTTATAATTGAGGATCCAAGACATTGAGAAATGTCTTTAAGGCTCAAGCCCTAGAAACTGGCAGAAATGGGGTCAAGTTCAGGTCTGAGAAGTGTTAAGCCTGTGACGGTCTTCAGTATGCCACATGCTCCCAGGGCTTCAGTCCAGGTTATTCTCTTTCTCTCTCTTTTCCTGTTCCATCTGCTCTTGATGTACCATCTCTTCTTCCCCTGCCTCTTTCCTCCCTTCCTTAATACTGGATTCCACTCCCATGCAAGATGGCTGGCTGTAATGCAATGAATACTGCAGTCAGGAAATCTGAGTTTTGGTTTTAGCTCTTCTAAGTCCTAGTTGTGTGAGCTTGGTAAGTCATCTTATCCCTCTGAGCCCCAGTTTCCTTGTCAGAATAATAGTTATGTCAGTAATAGTTGCCTTATCTGTCTTACATGATGACCATGAGGCTCAATGAAAATAAACTGCAACAGAGGTCTTTACAATCGTGAAACATTCTAGGAGCCACCCTCCACCCTGTCCCCCTCCCATACGCCAGCAGGCCACCAGGTGCGATCCCCAGACAGCAGCAGCACCACTGGGGCTGGCCCTGTTAGAGATTCAATCCTTAGGCCCCCCCAGACCTACTAAATTGGAAAATCTGGGGTAGGGCCTAGAAAACTGTGTTTCCCAAGCCCCCCGGTAATTCTGATGGACATTGAAGACCAAGAACCACTATCACACGTGCTCACGCCGGTACACACACTCACATCCAGATGAAATCAAATTAAGATAAATATCAAGTAGAGATGAAGTGATGTAAGAGCAGCCTGAGGATGGTGTTTGGGGAAGGAGGCGTGAGCGTGAACGAGATGCTTGGCGGGGAGGACTGGGATGATGGCAGGGGCAAGAGTGTCGGGTCTCTGTCAGTTCAGTGGAATTTCTCGCTTTTCCCAGAACCAGTACCAGGACCCATGGCCCAGCCATACCAATGGAAGAAGAGCTGGAAAAGTGAGTCTTGAGGAAATGACCCAGTATTTATTATGACTCTTTTGGTTTCATGTAAGAAAAGCCCATCATAAAGTTTTAAACAAAAATGTAAATTTACTGGCTTACAAAATTTAAAAGTCCAGGAGTAGACTGACTTCAGGCACAAGCTAAGTTCTTGAGCTCAAACTTGCCACCACAGTTCTGGTTTTCTTCCTCTGGGCTTTCCTTTCACCTGCTGTGTTCATTGCTCTCAGGGCCTCCTCGTGTGGCAGTGACAATGTCCAGAATCACCTAAGGCTCATATTTGATCTCTTTAGTCATCCCAGTGTGAGGAGAGGGGCTGCTTCCCCACAGCTCCAACAGAAATTCTAGCAGGACCGTCCTTCATCCTGCCTGGGACACATGCCTGGCTTCGGGTGCATTAGCACGACTCGGATTGGCCAGGCCTGAGTCACACGCCCAACCCCGAGTCCAACCCACTCCCACGCGATGGAAGAAGGGAGCACGAGTCTCTGAGGGAAAGTAGGGCTGCTGGGACCAAAAGGGATGCGGCACGAGGCAGGTGAAAAAACATTTGTTTCAAAGGACAATTTGCTACTCTTAGGAAGATAGGATTATGAGAATTACGGGAAGGTAGAATTATTGGAAACCACAAACTCATGCTCTTTCTCGCCATCCTAAGAATAATCTGACAATGACTGATCCCGACGGGATGAGCAGCACCTGGTACAGAGCAGCTAAAAAAATAGGCCTGGCCATCTCTACCAGATTCAAACTTGACTCAACTTCCTCAGTCTCAGGAATTTATCCGGAGTGGATTCTTTGCGCTTTATCCCTCATCAATCTCCACCTCTTTTTACAACACTTTCTGATAAATAAAACTCCAATTGCCTCACAAAGAGAGGCCTGGAAGCTTTGAGGCCTTCTATTTGGATCCAGAATCTGTAGACCAAGGCTGTGCAATAGAACTTTCTACAAAGATGGAAATGTTCTTCATCTGCACTAAGTGGTAGCCACTAGCTACACATGGCTATTGAGCACTCAGTAATGTGGGTGTTGTGACTGAGGAGCTAGATTTTTCATTTTATTTAATTTTAATGGGTGTTAACAGTTGCTTGCGACCAGTGGCTACTATGCTGATCACCGCCGCTCTAGACTCTGGGAGGAGAAGCTGGGGCAAGAGCTCTGATGTCTGAAGTTTGCCAAGCTCAACAGACAGGCTACAAGTTTAGGCCACTCACTACCTGTTCTTTTCTTCTTCTCAGGAAAAGAACTGAAATTTTATCTGATCTCATGCTGACCTCCTAGCCAAAAGCTCTATTTCTCAGCTTGCCTTGCAACTGAGCGTGGTCTTGGGGAGGGAGTCAAGTGTCAGGATCAGGTTAATGGAATGTGTGCAACTTCTGGGTTATCTCCCTAAATATGAAACCACTGGCCTGAGCCATCCTAGCCTGGAACGCCAATGTGTGGAACTGAATCAGTCTCAGTCCTCCTAGTACAACACCCTAGGAAACAGTGGACTGAAAATATGGAAAGATACTGGGTCCAAATTATCTGACGGAACTGAAATATCCCATCAGCCTTGAATGGGGCCTTGAACTGCTTACCTTAGGACCATGCAGTGAGAGATAAATAAAACACTCTTTCATTTAAGACATTGTGTTCTTGGGTTTCTTTGTTGTATCAGCTGGGCCTGTTTGCTAATATGCCATGTATCTACCAAAAAGTGTGGATGCACTGGCATCTAGGCATCTGAGTTCTCATTAGTTCTACAACTTGCAACAATGAGATCTTTGGTTTCAGTTTCCTTTCCTGCTGTATAAAACAGGCATTTGGACTGAATCTGGGACACAGGAATATGGAATTCATCTTGAGGAGAAGAAGGAAAATAATAGCTACTACCTTGTAGGGTTGGGAGGGCTAGAGGATATAATGCATGGGCCACACTTAGCCCAGGTCCTGACACATTCCAGGTGCTCTATAACTATTTACTGTAATTATTGCTGTTATTACGACTAAGTTCTGACTCTGAGAGATTGCAGGAGGCTGCCTGAGGTGCTGTGCTGACAGAGACATGAGACCCTGTCAGGGCCACATCAGTGCTCACTGGAAATGAACACCATGATCATCTGGCAGCGTCTTCCAGGGGAACAAGAAGGGGAGTTCCCCGTAATGGAGGGGATTCCTGAATTCCTGAGGCCCCTGCCCTTCCAACTCTGCAGAATTCTATCTATACTGAGCTAGCAGAGAAGTGTTTTTCCCCCTGTTCTCTACACACACACACCACCAAATACTTCCAGTAAAACACAAACACAGGGTCCCATCTCAGTGGTCTCTCACTCTCTGGCAGGCCTTCTCCTCACCCACTTTCTCATTTTCTGAGCCTAACCCCTGAATCTGAAGACTCTAGACTTATGAGAAAAGCCAAGACTTCTTGGGTTTCTCTTCTTGTCTTTTTTTTTTTTTTTTAGTTCCATCTCACTTTACTCAAGGCCTAGAAATTTCTGTGTTAAAATTCTATTGCACAGCTAGGTCCTTGAAGGAAGCATTTGGAGCATAGGGGTACCCAACAGGTACAACTCCTTTAGAGGTGAGTCTGCTTGGACTGGCTCAATCAGCCTAATGATGTAGGGAGCCCCCAAGAGGAGTCTGATCTTTTGGAAATCCAATCACTAACATATCTTCGAAGATAACTAGGTCAGAGAATCCAAATCTGCACTCTCACTCCCACTCCCAAGTAATTTCCAAGGAGAAGTCTTATTCTGACTTTTTTCGAAACAGTGCATGGTTTGCACAGGATAAATCTACTCTCAACTCCTATTCCTAAGTCTTCATATTCCTTCCTCTGTATTGGCATCAGCAACCCATGGTCTGCTTTGGTAAAGAAAGCCTCCATCTCTTTTTGTAAATTGAGTTTTATTGGAACACAGCTGTGCTCATTCATTTATATATTGTCTAGGCGGCTGTAGCCCTGCAACAGCAGAGCTGAGTAATTTCAACAGAGACTCTGTGGTCCACAAAGTAAAACTTTTACTTGTCCGTCCCTTTACAAAAAAAATTTGCCAATTCCTGTTCTATATTATATCAACTTCATTTCAGACCACTGTTGATTTCTGACTTAAGTCCACCAGCCAAGCTAACACAACCATTTCCATTTGCCCACGTATGCCCATGGAACAGAAGCTCTGGCAATGGCTCCCAAGCAGCTATAATTATGTCTGATCTATAATCATGTTCCTTCTTTCCTAGTCTAACACCCTCAGAATCCATCCCCACACCAATAGGTAGGAGAGAGAAGAATTTGTTTAGGGCAGCCACAGAAACACCCTGGTTCTCAGACAGAGAGAGACAGGAACATAAAGTGTGGAGCCTGTCATTGTCTGTTTATAAGCTCCCTGTTCTATTAGATGAAGCCAGCCTACCCCACAGTGTGGTTGGCAGTATACAGCCTTCTGTTGTGGGGAGAAAACATGAAAGGTGGCAATGGTATAACTGCAGAGTCTGCAGTGAACTAACACGACCACCACTGAGTCTGAGTTGATGATTACTGTGGAGGAACGCAAACACATGTTGTCAGATGTTCCAATTTTTTAAAGAGAGTCTGGAAATATTTTCTGTTTTGTTTTGTTTCCTTTTAATAGGCAATCACTGCCCACTGAGGTTTGGGATGAACAGCTGGTGACCTTGGCCGAGTTCATTTGCTTTTCTCAATCTTGGTGTCCTCAGGTGTCTAGTGAATGAAAGAAGGAAGGAGAAGTACTCTATCTCATCATTTTATGTTGCTTACCTGTGATAATTCATGCGTATGGTAAGAAGTCCTAGAATTATGATACAGAACTATAAAAAATTTGCTAAGCAAAAGTGATGTTGCAGATTATAACTAATGATATGTAGAAATATCTAAGACATATTGTTTAAATGTCTTAGATATTTGGCTTTAAAATAAGGCTACAAAGCAATGCGTATTAAACGAAACTAATAGTGTACATGAATTTACATATATCCAAATAAAAAAAGACTGGAAAGAAAACCAACAAAATATAAACAATGGTAATCTCTGGGTGACAGGATTGTGTGTGATTTTAGGTTTTTGTTTTACTTATATGAACTTCCTACATTGTCTTCAATAAACCTGTGTAACTTGTGTAACATGACAAAATGAGACATATTAAAAATAATTAGAATTGTGAAGTTACTAGGTAGTTAAACCATGAATTTCAGATTCTTTCCCCAAATTTCCAGCAGGTGGCGCACTGTTGATGTCAGCCTCAGGCAGTGTTTCACTCCAGATAGACTAAGATACTGTGCAGTCGATGGTCATGCTAGGTTATGGCCTCGGGTGTCAGTGAAGCAGAGGGCATGTTCCAGGGCGGAGAGCAGACACCTGGAAGAAACCACCAAGACCCACGGGCTGGCAGCACTCAGATCCCTGGCTCCAGGGTTCCATTCTTCCCACACCGTGAGAGACAACGTTGTTAGACATGCGATGGATGCTGTTTCTCCTCTTCCCACCACTCACTTCCTCCCCATAATTTGACCTGGGGCAAAACCCAGAGCAGTCTTTTTGGTGGGCATTTCTAAACTGGACTAGATTTGCAGTTTATCCAAGAACTAATAAGTGAGATTTTTAGCTCAAAGCAGGCAATTTTCTTACCCATGGTGCTCTCTGATCAGGGAAGTTTTAAAGAACGTCAAACCTTGTGCACAAAGATGGTGGAAGCTTCAACCCACCACTGGGAGTGAGGGTTGGGAGGGCGGGGAGTCTGGCAGCCTGGCAAACCAGCCTCCAGTGAATGGGACAGGGTCTCTCCAGGCTGAGACATCTTCAGGGGAATCAAAGGGTCACAGCCAGGGCTATGGGCTGGACTGGGAGGGGAGCAGCCCTCAGAGGAATGAGTTCCACTTCATCTTTCTTACTTTTGTTTTAAATTTTACATTGCCTGCCTCTGAGAAAACCACTCAAAAAGGAATTCAGGGTAAAATAGCCATTAGTCTACCCAAATGATCTTCATTCCACCCAGACCCAGACCCGCATGTGAGATATGGAATGTTCTGGGCTCTCCATGCTTTCTCATGGCTCTTCAGTAAGCCTCCAGTGCTCTTCTCCGAGCTGACATGGAGAAAAGGAAGTAGGAAGGAAGGGAGGGAGAACAAGGACCATCACAGCTCATCTTGGCAGACAGAAGCCAGCAGCCTCCTCCTGCCTGGTCCCAGAAGTTTTCACTTACTGATTCTTATTCCTCTTTACCCCATTTTGATCCAGATATCTTCACAGAGGACTGGCTTGAATGTAGTATTCACTTGGGTTTCTGAGTAAGCAATCAGAGCTCTTGACATAGAGTAGTTTTCAATCCCAGACAATTCGGGCAATTAGAAGGAATCACATAAAGTGACAGGGAATAGAGACTTGGCAATAACTATATGCATATATGTAACTTCACCCACAAAGTTGTCCACCCCTGTTCTCTCCCTCCCTTCTCTCTCTCTCTCCCCTCTTCCTATCTCCTTGCCCCTCCCTCCCACTCTCCCTCTCTTTCTCTCTCTCTCACACAGACACACACACGCATTCCTAAGGGCACTAGCATAGTGAAGATCACATACAACAGCAGCAAGAAGATAACTAACACACACAAGACTGTATGCCAAACAGTTTAACTTCAAGGTTAAGAGCTTTGGAGTCACTCAGCCTGGGTTTGAGTCCCAGTCCTGCCATTTTCTAGTGTGATACTTTAAACAAATTACTTGAACTCTCTGAATCTTAATGTCCTCATCTGTTAAATGATATAATAATACCTACAAGTTACAGTGTTGCAGAGGGGGTTCGATGAGATCCTGCACGTAGAGCACTTAGCCCAGTGAGCAGTACTCAGTTGGCTTTTACTATTCTCTGAAAGTAAAAAGATAAAAAGCCCATTAGAGATTTTCAAACTGGAGTTTGTCAATTGAAGGGAAACTTTATCAGGGGCAGTTATGTTCAGTGACAAGACTTTTGGGCACTGAAATAATTTTTAAAAGGCATTCTTCAAAGTAGATCCCAACACTTTTCTTGTCACAGGCATTTGATGTGGCTCTCAGGGGACATCTGTGGGACTAGTCAGCTGAGAGGGTCAGGGTGACCTTCAGACTAACGAAAAACCAGCATGGCAGGAGCTTCATCTGATCAGAAAGAGCCCTAGTGTTGGAGCCAGTCCTAGAGGTGCCAGCTCCCTTCTGTTGGATTGTTTAGAAATCTAAGGGACCCAGCAGGGAGGCTGGGTGGCAGGGATGCAGAGGGGCACTTGGCAGTCACTACTGACCAACTGCTACAAAGTATTTCATCAGGTTAATAATCTGTATGCACATGCTGGCACACCTGGCTGAGTATCAGTTCTAGGTGAAGGTATGGGTTCGATCCCACCCTCATCTGAGCATCCCTTAGTCCATTGGCCATATTGGAAAGCCTGTTTATCAATATGCTTCATATGGCAAAAGAAATCAGTGGAAAATATGTAACTTGATTCAGGAGAAATATCTCCACACTTCTGGAAGAAGGACACAATGTCAGAATGGCACAGGTAGGTACCTAGCTTTCAGTAGCTGGTGGAAGCTAAAATATTCAGGAGCCCCACCTTCTAGCTGCTGGTGGACCAGAGGGAGATTATTCCCAGTAAGAGTAAAAGCAGATCCCACGAATGCTCAGGGCTCTTTGGAGGCACAAGTAGCATAAGGGAATGCCCTGTGGATTGGGAGCTCGTGGAGTAAGAAACCTGCTGGGCTCTGTGTACCCCGCCTCCAAGATGGAGGGTACCCTGTCAATATTCAGTGTGGCCAGGTGTCAGTGTGGAACTCAGCTCTGGGTGGGAAGGGCTGGTTATGTATCTGCACAGACATGAGGGGTTGGGGAGAAGGAATGGGAGCATGGAGAGAGAAGGCTTTGCAGCCAGCCTCCAGGATCTTGTGTATGGGCTCCAGAGAGAGAGAGGGCTACCAAGAGAAGCTGGGAGAATGGTTTGTCCACTTCTCCGAGAGGCCCCGGGAGAGTAATGAAGTTTCCTTAGGACCTGACAAGAATGGGAGAAGGGGAGAGAAGAGATCACCCCCCTGATGCCAAGCGGCCTGGGACAGATGGCACAGTTTGGCTTCCAAGCCAGTAGAAGAATGGAGCCCCAACACCTGGAAGGAGCTGTTGGCAATAACAGCAGAGGGAGACCCCTTCCCTGGGCTCTGAGGCCAAATGGGAACTGAGAGTCCTTGGTTGCCATATTTTCAAGTCTTTGCCCAGGGTTTCCCCCAAAAAGCTCTCAGGGTTTTGAGGAGAAAATCAGAGGACATGCTGCCGAGGAAAGGCAAGCCAGAGAAATGCAATGACTGCCCATCTGAGGAGCATCTGCAGTTTGCAGACCACTGTCTCAATCCTAAATCTTCCCAGCAGAGATAATTAGTCCTATTTTATAGATAAAAAAGCGAAGACCCAGAGAAATTAAGGGACAGATCCAAGGTCTATCATGGTGGTGCCAGGACACACCAGGTCACCATCCTGGTTTGCTGATTCTCAACTAGGTGCTCTGATTCAGAGTATGATGTGAGTGAGGCACATGGGGCATAGTATGGAAGGAGGCAAGGTCCTTAACAGTGAGATGGCTGGGGCACAAAGTTTAAGGATTTAGCCCCTAGGCCCTTTCTCACCTCACCCACATCCAGGCCTTCCTTTAATTACTCACCCCGTTCCCATGGTGGAGGGCTTTGCCAGAGAAGCCTACCATTGGGATTGCACCGTAAACATGTCTGGCCCCTGCTTACCTGTTGAGCAAGCCAGGGACTTCACCGCTGGCTACATCCTTACTGACATGCTGCCTGGAATCTCACTCTGTTCTTGCAGCTAAGAGAGGGGGAGAGAAGGAGAGTGTAGCCACCAGATATGCTAGGCACCACAAACAAACAACACAAAAGATTCATGTGTTCAGTGGAGCTGAATTTTAATTGATACTTTCTCAAACAGTGGTTCTGAACCAACATCCCTCAGCCCCCAAAGATGATGAAGGGGGTGCGGTTTAATGCCACAATTAGCAGACAACCTCACAACAAATACAGTAAACATTAATCATATTAAATATTGAATGCAGACTTTGCTACGCTTGAAGAGCAATGGGTTTTTTAAATTTTATTTTACAGAAGACAAAGCAATGATTGTGGAGGAATTATTCCAATGTCAGTGCTGAAGGGAAATAATGTAACATTCTGGAATTTATATAAAAATTACAGCTTTGTTGTGTTTCACACTATATATAGTAATTTAATCATTTGCAGCTGATTAATTTCAGTGAGGGAAAATGTAGCATTATGCATCCTTAATGGAGTTCCAAGGTTTGAATTCTAATCGTGAATTGGGCACATTTTAAGTCTAAATTAGCAATTAGCTTGGGCAAGGGACATTTAGGTTGAAATGGAGTCATCTGTTGACGTGCACTGAGTCAACAAGGGAGCAGCAAAGGAGATCACCAGAAAAATGTTTGCCGCAGAACACTTTGCTGGTTAATAATTATAATTCCTAGCATTAGCAGGATGCCATTGCACTTTAGAAAACATTTTCTTGTACATTTATTTCATTTGCTCTGGTCTTCATGTAAGTCTGTGAAGTGGGTATTTGTGCTCCACTTTACAGAAAGGAAACCAAGGCTCAGAAAAATTAATGTCACAGTGCAGAACATATTGTGGCAGTATTCGAACCCAAACGTTCCACTTTCAAAGCCAGTACAGAAGGTCCCCGACTCAGGATGGTTCGATATAGCAATTTTTCAACTTTATGATGGTGCGAAAGCCATATATATACATCCACTAGAAACCTTACTGGGTACGGGGTGGTCTGTTGAGTCTGGCGGGTGAGCTGCGGCAGGAAGGAGGCAGGTGGGGCTGGAGAGCTTACTCCTCCACTTCCTCAGTGCAGGGCTGCTCTGAGCTGGCTGTGTCCCTCACTTGAAGATCATGGCTCCTGTCGAGTGGCTACACTGCCCGCCTGTCTCCAGGTTTCATAATTGTCCCCCTCCCCACCCTTTCAAGCTAAGGGGTGGTCATGGTGCCCATTGTTAGCAATCTGGGGGCTGTATCTTTCCCTTCTCGCAGTTTCTGCTTCCCTTTGACCAGTGAAGGATGCATAGAAGACCTGCTCCCAATACGGTCAGGCAGAGATTGCTTTCAAAGTACTGGACAGAGAAGAGATGGAAGATGGTAAGTCATTAGATGTCTTACTTAGGCACCCAGAGAAAGTTGAGACCAGGATAAAGAGCCACAGCTGCATTAACACTCTTTAAGCAAACAGAGGAGTACATGCCATGTCTCTAGAACCTCTGATCCCTTTGCATATGTAAACTGCTAACTCTTGGTGCTGTCCCCAAATACTAGGGCTTTTTGGAAGCAAGTGACACAAACTCAACTTAAATGGGCTTTAAAAAGGGGACTTCATTATTCCATGGAATCAATCTGCGGAAAAAGTAGAGTGGAGCTGGACTCACGGGAGCCAGGATCCACTGCCACGAGGATGCTCTCTTCCTTTTCTGCTTCTCCCTGCATGTTGTCTTTAGCCTCATATGCAGTCTCATCAGTGATGCCAAAGACAATTGAAAGAAGCAAAATTAAAACCCTACCATTCAGATCAGAACTGGTGATTTGTAATAAAATTCACTGAATCAGTCAGTTTTAGCAGGAAGCAGAATATCTCAGACAATTTAAATAAAGAGATTGTTAATAAGCGGACTCTTCATGGAGGTGTGGAAAGGGTTGAGTGGGCAAATGAGAAATACTGAGGCACACAGGCAGCAAGAGGAGGAAGCTACTACTGTCCTTCAGGACCAAAGGGATGAAACATTGCTGCTGGAGACAAGTGTTGCACTGTGGAGTGTCACAGGTGGGGACTCAAGGGGTGAGGGACGCAGCTGCTGGAAGCTGAACAAGGGAAGGGCTGCGGCATCGTGACCTCTCTGTGCTCCTGCCTTCCGATGTGTTGCCAATAACATGCTCCACAGGCGGCACCCAACCGGAAACCCGATTGCAGGGGAAGTCAGAGCCTCCCGGGGCACAAAATAGGACAGTTAAGGTAGAAAGTGGGATTCCGGAGACAAAGGGAGTATAACCTGCATGTCCATCTTGTGTCTTTGTGAGGGCTGTGGGCATGGGAAAAGTGAACCTACATAAGAATGTTTTAGTTTTACAAGAGAATTTCCTAAGAAGTTCAACTTCAATTAAGTAATTGACTCATCCGTAGATGCTAAAACCATTGAGTGACATTAGTTGGTCATCAGGATATTTACATGGTCTCAAAGTATCCTTCCAATGATTACTTGTTAATCCCAGTGGAAGATCTGCCAGACAGCCACCCAGCCAAGCGATCCAGCATATCATCAACAATAATGGGTCACACTGACGCTACGTGCCTCCTCGTGGGGCGGAATGGAGGGTACACAACTTCCCCTTTGTTGTATTCTTGCCCAAATGCTTGGGCTTTCTAATCTAGAGGAATTGATCAGACAAGTCCAGGTCACGGGATGTTCGACAAGGCAACTTGTGTCAGCTCTTCAAACACGTGGATGCCCTGGACAGCGACCACCACAAAGACAGGGGTAAACGGAAAAGAGGGGACCACACACAGCTTGGGCAAATCCTGCAAACAGCACTGAGCAAAAGAAGCCAGACTCAAAATATAAAATAGAAGAAAATAAAATATATAAACAGGATTCCAACTACATAAACTTAGAAAACAGACAAAACTAACTTAGGTATTAGAAGTCAGGACAGTAGTTTTCCTTGGGGGCTGACGTCAGCAAGGGCAGCCAAGAGAGAATTCCAGGGTGCTAAAGAGGCTCTTTCTTGATCTTAGTGATCGTAACAGGACATACTCCCTCTGTGGAAGTCTATTATAGCTTCTGTGTGTGTGTGTGTGTGTGTGTGTCTACTACCGAAAGAGAGAGAACACTAATGAAGGATATCCTTCACCTAGATTTATCAGTTGTTAATGTTTTGCAAATAATGAATACTCATTATTTATTAAAGTATTATTTTAACTCATATATCCTTCACCTAGATTTATCAATTGTTAATGTTTTACAAATAATGAATACTCATTATTTATTATAGTATTATTTTAACTCTTGTCTAGTTTTGAAATTTTCCAAATTGAAAATTTGGGGAAAACATAGAAATGGTTTCCAATTATTTTTGAAAAGTACCATGACACAGCCATGGCTGCCACAGTATTTATTAGCAATGGTCTCTACAAGTTCGCCTCATTAACATACTTATTTAAAAATATGCAAACTGTTCACACTTAGCTAACATTAAAAAAGGAACAAAAAACACTACTATTTTGATTCATCATGATTCTTAAACACAAGCCAAATTATCTTATCTGGTGTTCAAAGAAATAGCAATCTGTACCCATATTGAGAAAAAAACTATTGTGTGGACCATACCTGTGGTTCTTTGAATTCTCAAGGGTTATTGTAATGGTAAGTGATCTTTACTATGCTCACTGAATTGAGAACCCAGCCCATTTAAACTGTGAGGAGCTGGATAAGGTGACTTATCAACTAGGCTATGGGTGCCAAGATACTGGGTTAAGTATCATTTTGGGTTTGTCTGTGAGGGCATTCCTGGATGAGATTAACATTTGAATCAGTAGACTAAGTAAAGTGCATGGCCTCCCCAAGGAGGGTGGATGTCATCCAATTCACTGAAGGCCTGAATAGAACAAAAAAGTAGAGTTAGAGAATTCTCTCTTTGCCTGACTGTCTCCAAGCTGGACCTCAGTCTTCTGCCTTTGAACTCAGAGCGCAACTACACTATTGGCTCTGCTCCTTCTCCGGCTTGCCCAGCTGCAGATCCTGAGACTCCTCAGCCTCTGTAAGTGCATGAATTAATTCCACATAATAAATCTCAGATATGCTGTTAACTCAGTACTTCCTTGGTGTGTGTCTTGAGTGTGTGCATGTGTGTGTGTGTATATTATTATATTCTGTTTCTCTGGAGAACCCAGATCAAAATACTAAGATCACACAGTTATATGATAGACACTGTTGGCTGCCCACCTACCAGCTCTCCTGAGACACCCCACAGCCCCTTGTGGATAGGGCCTGCCTCCCACTCTGAAGACTTACAATGCCAGTACTCTGCTTTCCAGCTTCCCATTCAGAGCACAGGTGTGCAACCCAAACTTTGCCATGTGGACCTAATGGAGACTTTGCCAAGGGCTACTGGAAAAGGGTTTCTTTCCCAAAAAAGGAGCCCTCCCAGGAGGAAATGGCTCCCTCCTACTTTATGGAGCATTGCATCTGCTTGGTGCCAGAAACCACAGCAATAATCTCATGATCAGGAAGGAGGCATTTATTGCCTTCGTGCTGAAAAAGGCAAAGCAGAAAAAAAGAAAACATCTAAATTCATGACAAGACTACATTGCTGAATTAATCAATCCTGAAATCGCCTGCCTCCAGATTTCTTATGAGACAGGATATTCTTATTGTTTAATTCTCCTTTAAATGGAAAGCTGTTTACTGCACCCAAAAGCATCCTAATCTAATCAGCTAATTTTCACTGTAAGACCTCACAGCAAAGGAGCTCTGTTTATCCCATCAAAGATATACTTACAGGTTCATTTAATACTCTTCATCATTTACAAACAGTCCATTGAAATGCTCAATATCTCTACATATCCATTATCCATCCCTCCATCCCTCTGCTTCTCTGTCTATCTATTTATCTGTCATCTATTTATCTGAGTTCTGTGGTCAAACAAGTTTGGCAAGTTGTGACTGTTGCATTGTACAGCCCCTTCTAGAGAATCACAATGAACATTAATGTGTTACTGCCTTTGGAAAGTTCTATAGTAAAGAAACTTCTTTAATTTTAACTCAACAGTTCCTCAATTTTTTGTTTTTTGATCACAGAACCCTTTACCGAGCACACATTTTAACAGCAGCCCAGTTTGGGAAGTATTCGCATGTCTGGATAACTCTCTCGCTCTCCTAAGATCGCACATAATTTAGAGGGTAGTTGTTCCCTCTGAAGGCAACACTTATTATTCAGAAGCCCAGAAGCAAAACCTCCAGCATGAAGAGGCCCCCCGTAATTTGCTTAGCAGATGTTTACAGATACCCTAATTTCTACGCAAAATATATGTTTCCAGCCTTGGCCTTGATGTATTGCTTGTGATTCACTACTACATTCTATGAACCTTGAGTCTGGTCTGTCATCATGCTTGAGCTAACCATATTTGACACAAACAGTTTCCATTCATGGCAGCCCTATTCCCCGTTTACACCATCCATAGCCCAGGAGGCAATCTCGTGCTTGTGTTTTAACATAAACTTCAAATCACATGCATACTAACACTACTTCATGAGCAAGAAATTACCACATCTGGTTCATTGACATTTACTTCTGGGAACCATTTGAATCAGATTAATCTGTTTATCTAAATAATCTTCCACTCAATTCACAACATCAGAACTCACCAATACATTTTCTATTGATGCTTCCAACCTTCCTTTATGAAGACTGAAATGCAAACTTCATCATTATTTGGAGTTTCGCAGACCAAACCCTTGTCTAGTCTAACATGAAGTGTAAGGGAGTTCAGAAAATAACTTCTATTCCATCAGAGTCTGAGAATGGGAAAAAAAGAGTAGGACAGATGGAGGTGTCTGTGTTAGTCTGTTACTGAAAGGGCTGTTGGAAAATGTGGCTTAAACACCGAGACAGTAGGCCTTCTATTAGTCAGGACAGGTAGCTTATGCTGCAGTAACAAACAACCCCAAAATCTTGGTGGCAGATAAAAACAGCCACCAAGATTCTTTCTTGGTCAATTACATGCCCACTGCAGGCTGGCTGAGGGTCAACTCCATGTCACCTTCACTCAGGCATGCAGTGACTGAAACAGACTCCATATGGAACACTGCCAATCATCATGGTGGAGAGGAAATGGCACATTTTGGTGAGACCCATACTGACCCTCAGAACTTCCATCCAGAAGTGACCACATTGCTTCTGCTCATATGTCATTGGCCACATGCTAGCTCCATTATCACAAGCCCCTTAACACTTCCCCTCAGAGCTAGACAGATGTGTTCCCCTAGAACAGGCATCTGTGGCAAAGCCACATGCTTCATCCCACGGGGGCAAAGCCTTTACTGCCATGGTATCCTTCAGCAAAGGGCAGAGCCATGCACACATCCTCCGCAGACAGGCAGACCTCTAAGAGAGCAGTCAATGGGCTAAACTTCACTCCCTGCTCAGGTGACAGGGCAGACAATGGCCAGGCAAAAACAGTCAAATCATGATAGGATTTTTGCACAACAGGCTATTCCTTAATAGTTGTCTTCTTCACTTTCAAGTTCCCCGTGTCACTCTTGAATCTCTTCTAATTCAACAAGTTCTCTGCCTCCTTCATTGTGTACTTTCCACCATCCTAGCCTGCTTCATCCTCCCGCACAACCATGAACCCACCTGACTGCTGGATGCCTGGTGACATATGCCAACAATCTAATGGCAGCATTACAAGCAGCAAAACTTTGTTCAGATCAGTCTGAGAAAGGTTTGTCTGACTCGCCACCATATGTTGCTGTGGGAAACCCTGGGCAAGTGGGTGAATGAAGAAGTGGCGTCCCATGCCCTGGACAGGAGGGGCTCATTCATTTGGTAACTTTGGTTACCCTCTGGTCCCTCCCCGTGACATGCCCTTTTCTTTTCTCCTTCCTTATCTAAATCCTAATTATTCTTCAAACGTAAAGCTCAGGCCCAGCCTCCTCAGGAACACAGTCACACCTCTGCAGCCAGTGGTGACCCACAGCAGAGCTCTGCCTACATGCCTGCGCTCTGCTTGCAGCTCCAGTTGTCTGACTTCCGCGTGTGATGGTTTGACTCAGCAAGTTACCAGGAAGTTTTGGAGGGTGGGGGCAATGCCTTATTTTTATTTTTATTTTCTTTCAAAATCATATGGCTTTTAATTTTGTGATAGTAACAAATGTAAGTTTACGGTCAATTAACCTCACCAGCAGGGGCAATGCCGTGCGTGCCCTCTGCCTCCCTGCCAGCACTCAGGTTGGAACTAGGCTGAGAGCAGTTCTGCAGCAAACAGTTTCTGCAGTGACTCGATGCGCATGCTGGCCAGAGCGGTGGGTAAGGTCTGCCCCCGTTGCTGTGGCCTAAGGAACAAGCCTTGGCGGCCTTTGCAGCCTGGACACTGGTCTGTGCTGGCCACCCAGGGACCTGCTGCTGTGCAGACACTGGGATCTGATCTTGCTCTCAGGAAACCATGTCAGAGCTGCTCAGGTGCTACACATCTGAAATCAGTAAGGAGATAAAGGACAGCAAACACCAATTTTATTATAACTACTGTGCTTTTCAGTTCTTCCAGTCTTCTGAGTGTTTGGGTTTGTTTTTACTGGACACTTTTAACGAGGAGACATGGATTTTGCTGTTTGTTACGTAGTGGTTGCACTCAGTTCTGGCTTGATGTCAGTGGCGTCCCGAAGGTACATTGACCCTCTTGTCTAAGTTATTTGTTGCACCAATAGGAACAAGTCATTCATTATGAGCCAGCTATTGTTCTAGGCACATTATTGGTATTAACTTGTTAAATTTTTACAAGAACTTTGTGAGGTAGGTGCTATAAATGTCAGTCAGAAAGCAGAGTAGCAGAGATATCAGGTTATTTAGCTAAGGTTACTGAGCCTGGAGGTTGGTAGAAACAGGGTTTGACCCCCTGCACTCTGCCCCAGAGCCCTTAACCTTCACATTAAAGAGTTGGTTGGCTAACAGTGACTCTAATGGGGTATGTGGTGGGGACTTAATAATGGGGGGAATCTAGTAACCACAATACTGCTCATGTGATTGTATATTAATGATACCATTAAAAAAAAGAGTTGGTGGGGCAAAAATGGGAGAACTTGGTCTTCTGAAATCAGTCATGCAGGGCCTGGCCTTTGGAGCCAGATAGACCTGGCTGCAATTTCTTGCTTCACTGTCTACTAGAAGATTTACTTTAGACAAGTTACTTCACCTTCCTAGGCCTTATTTCCTACACCTGTAAAATGGGGTTAAGGGAAGGTAATATATAATGTGTATGGCACATAGTAAATGTTAGGTATGAATTGTTCTCCTGTTCTCTTTTCATCTAAAAGCAGTCTTTATATCATTTAGGCAGCATTCCTTCGGTCCCTCTTCTCATTCAGTTCTCTGGCCTGCAAACACAGGGCAAAGCAAGAAAAGTATCTGACAAAGGAGAGTTTCCAGGCTCACCAAGCAGGAAATAGGCCACCAGCTGCTGGGCCCAACATCTGCACTCAGAAGGCCTGAGGTCCCCTGTCAGGGACCAGATCCCGCTGACTTCCTAGGAGGAAGGACGTGGCTGAGAAGAAGACCGTTCCTTGGCTATTTATCATCACTCCTCTTCAAGTGCTTCCTTCCCTCCCCCATCTAGTTCTTAATCAGATATTTCAGATTTATGAATAGATCCCAAGTCCGATGACAGCTATAAACAGCAAAATGAACCAGTGTTTCCTTCTGGTTGCTTGTTAAAATGACAAAGACCTGGCCTAGTTGCAAAGAGCGGTCAAGCTGGTTAAATTAGGTTTTACAAAAAGGAGGAAGTCTCTTCATTCTGATTTAACCTCCAGCAATATTAAAGACAATTTAATAGCTTCACGTAAATAGTCACATCTGGATCTCAGGTCATTGCCTTCCCTGATGTAACATTGGTTTGCGCTGTCACACCTTCAGCAGCATAGCTGGGTGCTGAGGTGTGGTCTGGAGCCACTGTGCCTGAGTCTGAGCACCACACTTGCTGTGTGACCTCAGGCAAGTCACTTACCCTCGGTGGTAGGCTGAGTCATGGCCATGCAAAGATATCAGGTCCAAGTCCCCGGAATTTGTGAGTGTGATCTCATATGGTAAAATTTTTGCAGATGTGATAAATTAAGGATTTTGAGATGAGGAGATTATCCTGGGTATCTGGGTGGGCCCTGAATGCCATCACAAGTTTCCTTATAAGGGAGAGGGAAAGAGATTATATCCACATGCAGAAGGCAGAAGGTGAATGGTGATGGGAGCTGAGAGAGATTTGAAGGTGCTGCACTGCTGGCTTTGAAGAGAAGAAAGGGCCATGAGTCAAACAATGCAGCTCCAGAGACAATGTAGAAGAGAGGGAGAAAGAACAGATTTTCCCCGAGAGCTTTCAGAGGGAGTGTAGCCCTGCCTAGACCTTGATTTCAGTCCAGTGGAACTGATACTGTACTTCCAGCCTCCAGAACTATGAGAGAATAAAGGTCTGTTACTCTGGGTCACCACGTTCATGGGACTTGGCTATGGCAGCCCTAGGAAATTAGTGGGCCCCCCAGAAGTCATGCCATCCATAAGCACCAGACATAGGATGGGCTAGGAACTAGGAGCTGATGTGGAGCTGTGGGCAGTGACAGAGGGGCTGAAAAGTGAGATGGGGGAAGCTGAGCACAGATGCCAGGACTCGGCAATTTCCCAGAGAACCGGTGCAGATGGCCCCATCTGCTTAGCAGTCCTGAGCGCAGGCCCTGGTGGAACTCTACACACAGATCCTAGCGATAGGGACTCCGTAGTCAAAAATCTCACTGTGCCACTAGGTGACCTGGAGCAAGTTATTTAACTCCCAAAGGCTCTGTTATCTGAGCTGTAAAATATGCTAAATGAGGGAACAGTACAAAGGCTGTAAGGTGCTACCTGGCACAGCACAGGCACTTGAACAGGCTGCTTTCCTTATAGTCCTCTCAAGGAACTGAGAAGCAGGCCGCTTCTCTCATCTTCCCCTCCACTCCTTTCCTTTGGACACCAATGAGATGAGAAAATGACTTGAAACTGATTTCTGTAGCTGTGACCCCTAATGTCACTCTGCAGATGGGGAATGGCCCTTGATGGAGTTTCCATCAGCCCTTCAACATGCATTGAACACATTTCTTGAGCATCCACTGTGTGCCAGGCACTGGTCAAAACAGAGCTCCTGGTGAAACATTCTAAAATAAAACGATGTAGTGGAGGGATCTTCCCGCTCTGCAAGTGTTCTGGGCAAGATCAGAAGTTGCCCTTTCTGGGAAGACACAGCCCTGTTGGCACACAGCTTGGCAAGCAGAAAGCCCCTTTGTGCAAAGAAAAAAACTCGACTTCATTGGCGTGGATGTAGCTCATGCAGGGCACACAGCTTGGCAAGCAGAGTGAGGACTGCACTGAGGCCCCGCATGCCCCTTGTCCAGGTGGCCTGGCTGTGCACAAGTGTCCCTCTGGATGCAGCATCCCCGAAGACAGAAATTTTTCTTAAAGATAAATGTGTTCTGTTCAAGGGCTTCTCTTTTATTCTCTCCTTTCAGACATGTGAAAATGTCCTTTCTCTTATGAAATAGTAGATGGCAGTTGTTTGTTTTATTTCATTTGTGAACTGTTCTTACTTAGCAAAATGAAGTTGATATCTTTGTGTCAGTTTTGTTTTGGACATTTTTCTGGCCCATAAAATTTAAAGCTTTGGGAATTGCTGACTGATGGGACATGATGCACGGTGTGAAGCCCTCTGTTCAAGCAAAAGAAAAGTGACTGCAAAACAACACAGACCTGGGTAGGTAGCATATTAACATCACTGTCCGGGAGCCGCAGCAATCTGTGCAGCGTCTCAGGACTGCTGGCTGGCTAGGGTTATCACCACACCTGTGTAATTATCTAGGAAGGCGTTGTCTTTGTGCCACATGAGGTCCATGCCATGCAGATATTCAAAAAAGAGAGATTTTTGTGTCTGAGAAATGTACAAGCTAGCAATAAATACCATTGCTAGAGTGCAGCTGCATGCATGTATGAAAACATTCACATACAGCTGGAGAATGATTGTCTCATGCATGTTTTGGTGAATGGTTGTGCCATGTGTGAAGTCCACACAGCTGTGTAGAAGGAGCCTTAACTCCAGAGATAAATCTGATCTTTCTCTCTTAGCCAAGATTTTTTCTGTTTCTAGAAACAGGAAACTGCTCTCCATAAAAGGGGAGTGCATTGGCTTACTTGAGAAATGGGTGTTTTGTGTCAGATTTAGCTTGGTCCAGGGGTTCAGTGACAGTATCAGGACCTGAATTTCTCCCCAGGCCCCAGGCCCTCTGCTTTCCCCTGTGATTATTGAGCACAGGTCTCCCCTGTGAGAGCCTCACCACATGGTCAGTAGGCTTCCCAAGTTCTAGCCATAGATCCACCAGAAAAAAAAGAGCTTCTCTTTCTCAACAGTTCAAACAAAGGTTTTGTGCCTGGATCTCATCAGCCTGACTTAGACCATATGCCTATCCCCGCAATTATCACTGTAACCAGGGATATGGCAAACCTGGCACAGGGTTGTGGGGAATATTCTCTAGAATAGTCAGTGTCAAGGGATGTGGCCAGCCAAGCTAACTTTCTCCCCCGAAAGGAGTGGCTTCTAAGATGTCAGGCCCCAAAGAGATGTCACCCCTGCAGCTTATTCTCCCTTTTGCCCCTGCCCACCTCCTCCCTGCTCTGCTCTCCCCCTGCCGCTCCTGCTCTGGGCTCTGAGCTGCTGCCTGGACTTCAGCACCAGGCCTGGCCAGCTGGCCCCTGATGGCACGGGACAACGGAAAGGCATAGGCAGGAGACCTGAGGCAGGGAGGCAAAGGAGGTGGGAGTTTCTCCCCTACTCCCTGCTTCCAGGGCCCCATTCTCACTGGACACCAGTCATACTGGTCCTTCCTCTGGCCCTTCAGCCCTTCCCGCTGCTGGAGTCACTGGGTACTTCAATGTCCCTGACCACTTATCTGTACATTGTCTCTTAAAGCCTTTTCATTTAAGCCAGGGGTCAGCAAACTTTGACGCAGAAGCCAAATGCCCACTGTCCAGTCCCTTTTTGTAAAGACAGTCTGACTAGAACACAGTCACTCCCATCACCCTTTGTTTAGGTGTTGTCTAAGGCCAGTTGTGACAAGACTGTTGTGATCTGCAAAGCCAAAAGCATCTGCTATCTGGACCTTCACAGAAAAAAATTGCTGAACCTGGGCAAACCATCTGTGGTAGACTTTGCTCCCTGCTGAGACCTTGTCTATTATATTTCTTTATAAAATTTAAGAAGAGAATGAAAGAAAATGCTGCTTTTGCTGTAAGATGTGTATGTAAACACCAGGAAGAAACTCATATAGAAGGTCAACCTGCTGGCTCGTGGGGAAAACAGAAAGGAGAAAGAGAGGCATAGCAGTGGGCCCTGCCCCCCCCCACCCCCCAGCCCATGAGTCGAGGGGTCTCTGGGCAGAGAATGGCCCCATCCTGGCTCCCCTGGCCGGCACTCACACAGCCAGCACACCTGAGCGCCCTGACCAGCGGAGCATGCCAGTGAACGGGAAAATCAATATGTAAAGAGCCAAACCAAAATGCTGGATGAAAAAGATGAACATTGCTAGGTTTAGAAAATAAAAATGTTCTAAACAGATAAACAGTAAGCAGAGCACTTTGATTTGTACTGTTTTCCAGTCCATAAAACCTTAATATCCACCAGCGTTTCATTAAGAGCTTCCATGCCACTCGGCATGCCTGCTGCGGCTTGAACAGATTGCTGCAAAAACGTTCTCCGAGCTGCAGACCCAATCTTTTGCAATGTTTTACATGGGTGCTAAATGGGGGAGAAGTCTGATCAATCATCAACAGAGCTCTAGTTTAGAGGAAAAGTAAATGCTGGAGTTAAATGAACAATATCTATCATTCTTCAATGCAGTTCTTCCAGCCAATCAAAAATAATAGTAGGTAAAGTGCATTTATTGGAGTAAAGAAAGAAAAAAAACAGCAATGAACACATGCAACCAGACACTTGGGCTTTCAGAAATAGGGAGGGTTTGTGTTTTGAATAATAACTTCAATGAAATAAATGTTCAAATTATGTCTGAAAATCGTTCATTTGGACTCCTAGCCTTCTGCAATCTCCACATCTAATAATGCTTCAGTTTATGAAATCCCTTACTAATATATCAAAGTCTCCTCATCTTTTGTCATACTCCTTCCCACAGTGGCCCCACTGGAAGCTTTCTGAATGATTAGCCAGAATTGAAGTTATGCTATAGGGCTCTTTTCTTTGATGGTCTTCAATCTAGGACTACAAAAAAAAAATCCCTAAAAAAGAAATCAGCGACCCTGAGGTGGATTCTGGGCTGTGCAGCTGAGAAGCCTTGGACAAATTATTCAATCACTCTCTGACACTCAGTTACTTTATCTGCAAAATAGGATCAATACACTCTCCTGCCACCGCCACCACCCATGTTCTTGTAAATTCATGCATTTCCATATAATGAGTATTTACTAAGCACCATTTATGTGTCAGGAGGGTGTAGGAGGAAGATGCCACCCTTAAGCCCCGGAAGCTCCTGTGCAGAGGTGAGAAGGCCAGCAATGATATGCTGCGGTAAAGCTCTAGGGTAGCCATAGAGACAGTTCTTTGGAAGCACCCAGGAGGCACCTGTAGGTAGAAAGAGCCTCTGGAAGGAAGGGATCTCTAAAGGTTTTCTGAAGAGTAAGTCAGAGGGGAGGGGTATCTCTGGAGGGAGGACATTATCTCTATAAAGAAGAAGAAAGAGATGTGACCCCTGAAAGGCACAGAATGCATTTGTGCACAGCTACATGCTAAGCTTCAAGGTGGGGAGGCAGGAGCCCTGGGAAGGAGGGAGAGCTAAGCAGACCCAGATGTCAAGGGCCTCCTGGCTGTGTTGAGGCTCTTGAACTCTACCTTGAAGACTATGCAGAGCCCACAGAAGGGTTCCTACTGGGGGAGGCAGCCTGGTTTGATGTGCTTTCAGAAGGCCATCCTCAGCCCACAACAACTGCCAGGGGGAGAAAGAGAGTGGAGACTGGAGGCAGGGAGGCCCACAATCACGGGAGAGATGTAGGTTAAGGGAAGCAGGGCTGAGGGAGAATAGGCAGATGCAAGAGGCTTGGAATTGACAGGATGACTTGGTTGATGGGGGAGAAAAGGAGAGGAAGGTGTTAAGAAAGATGCCAAGGTTCTGGATTGGACAAAAAGGGGGACGCTCGTTCTGTTCACTGAGATAACATGCCAGAAGGTGGTGCCTGGCACGAGGCAGGGTACACAGAGGTGCTCAATATGTGTTTTTAGAGCTCCGACCTCTGTTACCACCCCTCTGTTACAACCACTTTGTTACACACACACAAATACACACTGACACAAACACACACACTGGCCCCATCCCTTCTACCTCATCCTGCTCATCACTGCCTGGTAAATCTTAAAACACCAATTTGTCTGTCAGATTTAAATGGCTCATTTAAATGGTTCAGGATTTCCCCAGACACCACTCAGATCCCCTCAGCTCAGCCTCCCTGATCCAGCTCCCCCGACCAAGCCAGCCTTGCTCCTGCCCTGCTCCTCCGCCTGTCCTGACAGTGGCCCTGTGACCTGCTGGCCTCCGGGTTGCGTCTTTATTCAGGCTTCACCCGCCTCCCCAGAGCACCCGCCTTTCTTTCATTCTGCCACAGCAAATTCAAAGCAGACTACCACAGTGCGAGCCAGGAAAAAAGAAAGTCATTCTCTCTCTGTACTCCTGCTACTTCTATTAATTTGAAGCAAGCTTAATTCTTTGACATCCTGGCAACTCACAGGGTCTGTAGCTGAGGAAGTTGCTAGAGATGAGAAATAAGACATCAATTTATCTAGATTGTAGATGAATTGACTAATAAGATATGTCTTAAAAATCCTTCTAGCACATTCCAGACTTTCAGAGTTCTTTTGATTTTGAAATGTGTTTTTGTAGCATGAGTGGATTATGATTGTCAGGAAAAAAAAGAAGTTTTCTTCCAGGCCTTAAGCTATAAAAACTGCTATTCCCATTCTTTCTACAAATGAGCCCACTTTAGTGTGTCCTACTGGGAAATGAAGGCAATTGCTTTATGGCTGGAAATTACCAGAGATTTACTTGAAAGTGCTACCTCACACTCGGTGGGAAATAAGTCTAAATGAAAAGGAAAACAATTAGCCCAAATATGTGAACTTCAACAGTGTTAGTTGGCTGTTTGGTTTTGAAAGCCCATTTTGATTTCTAGAATCAAAAGTTGCAAAAACAAACAACAAACAACAAAACTCCCAGGAGTTCTAGTCCCTGCATGAGAAGCCCCTGGGGCCAACACTAGCAGGATTATTTTCAAGGCCACCCACCTTTTGGGTTTGAGCCCGAAGGGCGCCCCACTGGACAGACTGGGCCCTCAAACTGTAACCCCTCGGGCCAAGAAGCCAACAAAGCCACCTCAAACAATCAGCACACCCACATCCCATTGTCTGCCCACCAGGCTTACCCATTGGAACATGACAGGTCTCCCACCCCAAGCTGGCTTCTCTCCCTTTCCAGCCACAGGAGGTGTTTCTCCAACTATGGTCCAAGAATAACGCACCTGCATTTCAATCACCTAGACTCTCGTAAACACCCAGATAAATGGTCCCACACTCACTGAATATAGATCTCCGAAGATGGGTTCCTTCTTCAACACCATTCACCATGGCCACACCAGCAAGACTTCTTTTTCCTCCCAGTCCACTGGCATTTTCCTTCCATTGTTGTCCTTATCCAGCTTAAGGGCTCTGGTCCATCAGTTTATTCTAAACGCCCTTGCGATTCTACTGTGCCCTACAATTCAGCTCTGTTTCCCTGGTAAACTCGCTCCCCAACCTTCTGGCAAATCTCTTCTATTCTCTTCCCACCACAGTTTCCTAATTATCAATCCCTCAACCTTGCAGCATTTGACCTCGTTCTTAATTCTCTAAGAATTTAGGGGCTGCCAAATGAGAATTCCCTCCTCCCCTAGATGCCAGCACACATGTACCTGTCTGCACTGGCCCCGTCCTTCACCGGGACCCTACTGGATCCACCTCACTCACTTTCTCAGAACCTTACACTTCCAATATGCCTCATCTCTCCTGTGTTTTCAGTCACACCCTCTCAATGGAATCTTTCCTTTTGGCTCTGTTTTCCCATTGTAGAGTGTCACTAGAGGAACCAATTAGTATGAGGATTCTCTTCAATACCCCAGTTGGTGTATCACTGCGTTAATAAAGACAGACTCTATATTCACCTATCACAATTGAATGTTACCCCAGTTGTTGTCTATAAATCCTTATAAATGTTTTAATAGTTTTTAAAACTTTTGATTATATCAATTTTTACATACCTTCAAAAATAGAGAAACTAGTATAATGAACCCCCACTCACCCATCATCCAGCCTCAACAATTATTACCATTTTACCAATATATTTTAAAGTGAATCCCATGTATCAGGTAATCACAATATGTATCTCTAACTGCTAAAAGCGTATCTTAAAAATCATAACCTCCAAGTCATTATTACAGCTAAATAATTGACAGTATTCCTTAATATCTTCTAATAGCCAGTCCATATTTCATTTTCCCAATTGTCTCAGGATATCTTTTTATAGTTTTAGTTGTTCAAACCAAGATTCAAGCAATATTCTTATACTGTATCTTATTGTTATGCCTCTTAATTTGTTTTTATTCTATAACAGGCTCCTCACCTTTATTTACTAAAATGTCATCGATTTCTTGGGTCATTTATTACTTAACTATCCCAAATTCTTGATTATGCTGATCATGTCCTTTCAGTATGGATAACTTGTGTCTACTCACATTTCTGGTAAACTGGTAAATTACAACAGAAACTTGATTTGATTTGGGTTCAGTCTTTTTTTTGAAGTAAGAGTACTTTATTGGTAGTACTTTTAAAATATGCTGAAGTGGTAGAGACCATTTTTTAAAAACCCTCCCTCATCTCACATCCTCTTCCAACTACCAACCTTTCTACCTCCTCCCCACCCACAGCCAGACTTCTCCAAAAAGCAGCGTTCTTTACTTTCTTAATTTCTTCAGATTCTACCCATTCTTCAGCTCACTCAGATCTGGCTTCTGCTCCTGCTGGTCCCGAACAGGAATGACTTCCAAACCACCAAATCAAACAGACTATTTTGTTTTCAATTCCCTTCCTGTACCACTATAAAATTTAGGAGCTGGAAATAAGAATTTATTTTCTTCTCTCATGGTTCTGTGGATTGACTAGGATCAGCTGGGAAGCTCTCACTCGGGGCCTCTCAAAAGACCAGCATCATCCTGGCATCTAAGATGGCTTCTTTCCTCGCATGTCTAGTACTCAGACCGGAATAGCTGGCACAGCTGGCCGGGCATGCCTCCCTCTTCTCTCCTCTCCTCCTTTATCCTTTCATGTGGCATCTTTGATGGTTAGTTTGGGCGTCTTCACAGCATGTGAAGGTAAACAGACTCACATGGTGGCTGGCATCCCTCTGAGCAAGCATTTCAAGAGGCCAAAGTAGATGCTGCAAGGATTCATATGCCCTAACTTCAAAAGTCACAGTGTCCCTTCTGCTGCAGTTTGTTGGTTGAGCAGGACCAGCCCTCATTCAGAGTGGGAGGGCACTACACAAAGGTAGGAATTTTTGGAGGCATGATTCACTGGGGACGATCTTCAGGGACTAGCTGTCATATTTCTTTGACTTTTCAACAATTCTCACACCCTTTGTGAACTATCTACTTTTTCAAATACTCTGTTCCCTTGTCCCCATAACACACGACTTTTCTGTTCTCTTTCTACCTCTCTGACAAAAGTCTCTCCACGGTCTTGCAGGCCTCATCTTCCTCTGCCCCCATCCCCCAGGCCTGGTCCTAAGTCTCCTCTCTCTTAGGTCTCTTCTCATGTAAAGCCACTTTATCCAGGTCCACAAGTTCAATTAATTTCTAAATGCACATGACTAAAATATTAACTCCAGTCCAAATCTGTCCTCTGATCACCATATCCGACCTTTTTGCAACC
This sequence comes from Manis javanica, assembly GCF_040802235.1. Classification (NCBI taxonomy): domain Eukaryota; kingdom Metazoa; phylum Chordata; class Mammalia; order Pholidota; family Manidae; genus Manis; species Manis javanica. The sequence goes on from NC_133166.1 coordinate 51,947,001, forward strand.
TCCCCTTGAATATCCCAAAGTTACACTGAATGCAGAGTGGACCTTTGACCCCAACTAGGGACTCTTCCAGAATTTCCCATATCATCTAATGGTCCAATCATTTCCTCCATTTGCAGAGAAACCTGAAAATCTTCCTCAACATCTCTCTCTCCTTTATTAGCTGTATTCATTCTATCACCAAAATATTACTTCCAAAATATTTCTGTCCACTCTTCCCCACCTCCACTGTCATGACCTTCTGTTCAGGCTGCCATCTCTTACATGCCACCATCTAGGGCTCTCCTTTGAATATGGTGGTACCCAGAGCAGCCCAAGCCAGTGCAGAGTTCATCCAAAATACTGGCCCTTGAAAGGAGGCCATTATTTATAGGTATCTTTTACTGGCTCCATGAAATACTGTTAAAGACAGCAACTTCAAAACTAAATTTTAATGATGTTGATTGAAATGATATTCATTCTGAAGCTTCCTACTTCAGGTGTGGCGCCCAAGATAGATGTTCCATATTCTCCATCCAAAGGGAAGTCCTGCTAACTGATCTCCCTTCATCCACACTTGTCTCTCTAGAATCTTCTCTCCATACAGCAACAGGAGTGATTTGCAAATTGCAAATATGGATCATGCTTTCTGCTTAAAACTCTCTAATGACTCCCAATTGATTTTGGGATAAAGGCAAAGAAAAAAAAATTCTTAACATAGCTTGCAATATCAATAAGGATATTGTGTATAGCCTTCTTTATTATTATGACATTTTGACCAGAAGTAACAGAAACTTGAACTCAGTCTTTATCAAACAATAAGGAATTTTAGTATCCCACATAACAGGAAGTCCTGAAGTAGGATAGCCTCAAGACAAGTTGATTCAGCAACTCAAGCTTTCTCAAGGGAAAGAGTTCTTTCCACTTATCTGCTCTGCCATCCTTTGTGTCAGCCTCATCCTCAGAGGGAGAAGATGGCTGCAGCTGCTCCAGGCTTCACATCCAGATTTGACAAAACTCAGAGGAACAACCAAGGGCCATCTTTTCTTTTGACTCTTAGAAGCAAGGAAACTTTTCTTGGAAGTTCACAGGAAACTTTCCTTCACTTCTCATTTGCAAGAAAAGAATTAGAGCAGCTCATGCTGAAAAGTAAACCAGTCACTGGGAAAGGAATTACTTTCTTGAACTGGTAGTGAAGTTAGTATCCCCAAGGGGCAGAAAACTGTGTGGGAGTGTCTGGATTCCTAAATAAGACTGGGCTTCTGTTGGGAGGGATGAAGGATGTAGGGGATGCTGGGTAGGCATGACCAGTATCCCTTATCTAGCATCTCTCCAATCTGATTTCACCCAAGTCCCCCCGCTTCTCTCCCCTGCAGCTTCACAGACTTGTCTGTACCTGCGTCCTTCCGTGACAGTCTTTGCACATGTTCTCACCTGCCCCAGGAATGACTACCCCTGGGTAAACCTACTGTATCCTTTCAGTCCCAGCTAAAGCATTACTTCCTCTTGGATTCTTCCCTGACCTCTATGGTAAGATCAGATCTTCCCACTAGATAAATGCTCTTGGCACCATGGATGTACCTCTTCCGCACTCACCTCTGTTGCTGTTTCATTACTGTTTCTCCCCTATTAGACCTAAAGCACCATGAGGACAGGGACCATGTATGATTTTGCTCACTACTGTGTCCTCAGTGCCTAGCACCGTATCCAGCACATAATAAACTTTCAAAACAAAACCTAAAAAACCATGAGTTTCATGAATGAAGGGGTTTTGTATCAAAGGGAATGATCTTCATTAAGGTGCCCTTTACCTGGGTGTCATATACTCTATAGTCTGAAGTGGAGAATTTTGAGAGGAAGGGGTCACTCTTAGTAATTAAGCCAGGACAACAGGGTAAACCAAGATGTTTCCATGAAAACCAGGGTACACAATTACCTTCTCTGTCCCTTATGCATTTCCAAAGGACCACACTAAGGTATCTCTCCTGGAACTTCTAAGAAAATCAATTTTTCCTGGTTTATGTCTTTGAACCTTTGGGGCACATTGTGCAACTTAAACACAAACTCCTAGAATGTCCACAGTTTGCGCAGTATTTTTTTCTATGCATCAAGACCATACAGAAATCTGCTTTCTCATTGGCTGTTAATCGGAATATAAGCGGGTATACCATTCTGGAGAACAATTCGTTTACTTTCAGAGTCTTCAGAAAAGCATATACCTTTAACCTAGCAATTCTGCTTCTAGCAATTTGTTCCACAGAATAATCAGATAACACTCAAAGATATTTGTGCAAGAATTTACTATTTTAAAAGTCCCCAATTCTCTACCCTTCCCTGTATCTGCACCTTTTGCTCACAGTTGTGCTGAGCCATTCCACTCTGTACTTGACCACATGGCTTGTGTTGACCAACAGGATGTGAGCAAATATGTCACAAGCAGAGGCTTCCAAAGTGCTTGCACATCGCTGCTTAGGACTTGCTCCTTTGAATAGCCATGAGAACGTGCCTGGGCTAGCTTCCTGGAGGATAATTCACCTGGAACAGAGCAGAATTGCCCTCGTTGTCCCAGCTGTGACCATCCTACAAGAACCAGTAGCCAGCAGTCCCAGATGCAAGAGCAAGCCAAAATGAGCTCAGGACTGCTCGACCACCTAGCAGCTGACTGTAAAGGCATAAGGGAGCCCAGGTGAGAAGAGCCAAGCAGGGCCCAGATAAGCTGAACCCCTGCAAACTTGTAAACCAAACAAATGTTCATCATGTAAGCCACTGAGATTTTCTGTCTGCTCATTACATAGGATTATTGTGTCAACGGATACCTGACACAATTGCAGTTTAAACGTCCAACAACTGAAGAATGGTGCAATACCATGCAGCTATTAAGAACACTGTGTAGATACTGACTGACACATTGCAGAAGGGGGCACAGGGTGCAAAACAGTGTATATAAACATGACAGCATTTTCATAAAACATATACATCTACGTTTGCAAATGAAAGTGTCAGGTCTGATATGGAACAAGATGCTGACATGGTTATCTCTGGTGGTAGGATTTGGGATGATTTTCATTTTTTGTTTATCAGCATGTTATAGTTATTCTATAAGAACAATAAGTGTCATTTGTATGATTTTTCAAAGGAGAGAAAAAAAATCTTTGCCATAAAGTACAACATTTTGTTTGATTATCCTTTGGCTTATCAGTAACAATCCTGAACATTTTTCAAGTACATTTGTGGTTATGATTATTGGCAGTTATTTCTATGCAGGAAACTTGGGAACAGAACCTATTCCAAGATTCACTAAGGGCAGTAGGTAGCAGAACACACTTGTCTAATCCCACTGGCAAGGAGAAGAGAAGCTCTGTGGGCAGAGGTGTTTCACACCAGCCCCAAAGCTGAGAAGACCCCAGTGTTCCCAGCCCACCATTAGAGCCAGGGGAGCCTTAGCACTCCCTCCCTGGAGGCAAGGGTTAAGGCCTGGGAGCAGAGAAAAGCACCTCCAGTAACTTCCTGCTTAGAGGGCTTAGTTATATCCTGTGGGCAAACAAAAAAACCTTTCCTTAAGTTCCTATTAAAGGGTTTCAAATTTCATACACTCAGAATAAGAAATTCAATGCCCCAGGGCAGGCCAAGGACACACAGCACTCTCATCCTTCCAAAGGCTAACAGGACCTTCTTCCTTTGCTTCTTTCCTTCCCTCTACCTTTCCTTCTTTCCTTTTCCAACGTTTTGCAGTTAGGCCTTGCATTTAAAGTGAATGCTAGTTTACAGCAAAGCTATCCAGGCACTCCCCTTGCCGATCCTCAATTTGCAGTGAATCCTACATCCGTTTCTTTCTGCCACTCTGCCCACTCTCCTTGCAGTGCGGGTGAAAATCTCCCATCAGGCTATAGCAGTCATACATAATCCCACTCAAGCCTGCAAAATGTTGGATTTCTTGTCCTCATTCCTGCATATTTCCTCATCCTTTACCCTAACTTGAGTAGATCTTGGCTTTTCAATCCTTTTTAAGCCCCCACACCTACTCCTCCCCTTCTCACCCTCCATGTGACACTGACTCCTAACACATGAGGTACAACTGCCCTTCCCCATCCTCCAAATGTCTCCTGCCCTCCTAACACCCCACCCCACCCCACGACCCCCCTCCAGAGCTCTGGGTCCCAACCCAGCTGGCTTCCCCAGCACAGAAGTCTTTTAAGCTAGGGTCCAGGGGATGCTGTGGACCCTTTGGGCACTCCAGGTGATCCATGAATCTTCTAAATTAATGCAGAATTTTGTCTTTATATCAATTTTTAGGTGAAAGTCTGTAAGTCCAGGGAAAGGAAATCCTGGGGCAAAATACCTCTAAAAACCGAAATCAGTCAAAGGGAGAAATAAAGTTTAAAACCTGTTTATGGCTTACAAACTACAGTCTGGGCCATCTCTCTCCTGCTCCAGCAGAAGTAAAACCATCCCTCCCCTTCACCTCTCAGGTACAGATAAGCCCTCCTTGCCCAGGTAATTACCCATTGATATGGAGATGACTTCTCTCCGCCCCTGAGGAATGATGCAAATGCATTAAAGCCATGCTTCTCTCCACCCTTGAGCACCTGTTGATATACAGATACACTAAAGCCAGGTGAGATATTCTGGAAATACTACAATTTTACCCAAAGGGTTCCTAGTTTTCATCTAATTTCCAAAGGGGACCCTCTTTCTTGCATTTCTAGGCTCTCCCCTTTTCCACAGGCTTCCTCTTCTCCTCTTACAAATGACCTGAGTATACCAGGGCGATGGACAGCCATGAAATGTAATTACCAGGCATATGAGTGTGCTTGGGTTGCCATAACAAAATACCACAGGCTGGGTGGCTTTAGTAACAGAAATGTATTTTTCACAGTTAAGATGCTGGAAGTCAGAAGTCAGAGCACCAGCATGGTTGGTATCTGGTGAGGACTCTCTTCCTGGCTTGCAGACAGCCGCCTTCTCGCTGTATCCTGCTATGGCCTTTCTTCAGTGTGTGCACGCAGTCAAGTGGAGAGAGACAGAAGTCTCTCTTCTTCTTATAATGCCACAGTCCTATTAGATTAGGGACCCACCCTAATCTCATTTAACCTTACCTCCTAAAGACCCTATCTCCAAATGCAGTCACACTGCAGCCTAGTGCTTCAACATATGATTTGGGGAGAGGTGAAGGGGAGGGGGGAGGCACAGTACCAGTCATAGCACCAAAGAGAAAAATAACTTGATTTAAGATATAAAGTTGTAATCTTTGTTACATTGGCAACAGTTTCCTAACTCAACTTCCCGCTTTTTAATCTAAGCCCTCCGTGCCTTAGTCAACAGTACCTCTCAAAAACACAATATTGGAAGAAACTTCATGGTTCCTCATGTGTTCTGCCATGTAGAAGGGCAGCCATATGTAACACCCCGAGCCTCTGCTGGCCCCAGAGGTGCTCTCTCTGCCTCAGTGGTCCCATCCCTTCATCCCCAGTTCCTCTCAGGAACAAGCTCTCCACACACAGCATACTTTCCCCTCTGATCCTGTGTGCCCCAAGTTTTTCAGGGACTGCCTTATGCTTTTTATGTCTAGCATTTCCTTTTGGTTCTTTCTTAGAGTTCCTGTCTCTCTGTCTATACTACCCACTTTTCCTGCATGTTGTCTATTTGTCAACTAGAGTCCTTAACATATTAACCATAGTTATCTTAAGTGCCCTATCTAATCATTTCACAACCTGCATCTCATCTGACTCTCGTCCTGATGATCGCTTTGTCCCCAGACTGTGTTTATCTTCCCTTTTAGCATGCCCTGTAATTTGTTTGTTGAAAGGCAGACATGATGTATTGGGTAATAGGAACTAAGGTAAATAGACATTTAGTATGAGGTTTCATGTGAATCTGACTAGCAGTTGGGCTGTGTTTATGTCTGCAGTAACTGTAGGTGCCAGGGGCTTCCAATTCCTCTGGTGTCCTTGTTTTTGTCTCCCTTGTTTTGTCTTTAGTCTTCCCTGAAAACTTCTTCTTAAATAGAGTCTGAACCTCAGAGTTCTTTCAACTGTAATCTATTGTTATTAACCTGGATCCCTGTTAATATGGTTGTAAAGGGTGGGGGCAGGGAAGTTCTATAATCTTATGATCAAGCCTCGGTCTTTTTGTGGGTCTGCATCCTTGAACTGTGACCTTTACAAATGTTTCTTTGCTTCTCCTCCTCCCTTAAGTGAAGCAAAAAGGCTAGAGTGGGCTGGAGATCGGATGACGCCCTTCTCCAGGTGAGATAAGGCGCTACTAGACTTCACTGCAGACTAGTCCTCTGCAAGGGAGAGTGCTCTGGGCATACTTCAAAATGGCTGCTCTCTGCCTCTACCTGCCAGAGACATAAGGTGATTTTTTTCTTGACACTTCACAATGAGAACCTGGTAGGGTTCCTGGAGGTAAAAACCCACAAAAGTTGGACCCAGCACTGAGGAGATTTCACTCTCCCTTTAGTCCCCACACAGCCTCCAGCAGTTCATCAAAATTACCACTTAAGTGTTCTTACCAGTTTTCAGTCCCAGCAGCTTTTGCTCCAGGTAAGCTGATCTTGACTGTGATTCTCTGCATTCACTTATAACTCTGGATTTCAGGGTGGAGGTTTACCCTGCAAACTCAGTTTTCTGGTGGGTATAAGAAAAATAATTGATTTTCAGTTTGTTCAGATTTTTTCTTATTTAAGGTCAGGAGTGACAACCTCCAAGTTCTTTACTGGTTCAGCTGAAACTGGGAGCCCTGAGACAGGCACTGTGTTTGATTGCCTGATGATAGCCTTTTGATTGGCTGGTTTGACTTTGACTATGAAATCCAACAGTTGGTAGTAACAGCCCAGCCACCCAAGGACATACTTTGTGTTACTTGAATCCATTTAATTAAAGTTTATTGAGACTTGTTTTATGGGCCAGAAGATGTTCTATCTTGGTAAATTTGTGCACTTGAGAATAGCATGTATTCTGCTACAGCTGGGTGGAGTTTTCACAATGACAATCAGATCAAGCATTGATAGTGTTGTTCAAATCTGCTGATTTTTTTTCCTTTCAATATCTTTGCTGTTTTTCTGCCTACGTGTTCCATCAGTTATTGAGGGAACATTTCTTTAAAGATCTCTCACTATAATTGTGTATTGGTCTATTACTTTTGCTATTTTTTCTTCATTCATTTTGAAGCTCTGCTATTAGGTACATAAACATTTAGGGTTGTTATGTTCTCTTGATTAAGTGGCCCCTTGTGACCCCTTGACAACTGTGAAATGACTTTCTTTACTCTTGGCAATATTCTTTGCTCTGAAATATACTTTATCTGACATAATATAGTTGCTCCAACTTTCTTATTTTCTTTTTTTCTCTATGCTATATTTTCATCTGCATGACTAACTTACGTTATGATGGAGATTCTGTGCCTTTTATCCCCTTCACCTATTTCACCTCCCCTACCCCAGCCCCTCTTGCAACATAACAACCAGTCACTTCCCAGGGTCTATGAGTCTATTGCTATTCTGTTTGTTTTGTTTTGTATTGTTTTTAGATTCCACATGTAAATGAAATCATGTGGTATTTGTCTTTTTTCACCTGGCTTATCTCACTTTGCATAATTCCCTCTAAATTATTCCATGTTGTTGCGAATGGCAGGATTTCTTTTTATGGATGAATAATATTCCATTGTATATATGTACCATATTTTCTTTATCCATTCATTGATGGACACTTTGATTGCTTCCATATTTTGGCTATTATAAGTAATGTGGCAATAAACATAGGGGTGCATATATCTTTTCAAGTTGGAGATTTTTTTCTTCAAGTAAATCCCTAGAAGTGGTATTACTAGGTTGTATGGTATTTCTATTTTAGTGTTTTAAGGAGCCTCCATACTGCTTTCCTTAGTGGCTGCAGCAATTTACATTCCCACCGACAGTGTAGGAGGGTTCTCTTTTCTCCACATCCTCGCCAACACTTGTTGTTTCTTGTCTTTTGGATGGTGGCCATTCTTACTGGTGTGAGGTGGTATCTCATTGTGGTTTTGATGCTCCAACTTTCTTTTGATCAGCAAGGTACATTTTTCCCATCCTTTTGCTTTTAGTCTATTTGTGTCTTATATTTAAGGTAGTTGATACTACATTTCCTGTAGGCAGTATATATATATGTATGTGTGTATATATATATATATAGGTATTGCTTTTTTACACAATTGACAATCTCTGCCTTTTAAACTGGAGTGTCTGTATGAATTACCTTCAATGTGATCATTAATATGACTAGGTTTGAGTCTATCCTTTTGCTGTTTGTTTTCTATTTGTCTCATCTGTCCTGGTTCCCTTTTTTCTCTTTTGTTTGCCTGCTTTTGGACTAATTGAGTACTTTTTCCAATTCTATTCTGTGACCTTTGTTGGCTCACTAGCTCACTCTTTGCTTTAATATATTTTATGTTGCTTTAGGGTTTAGAATATACTTCTTCACACTAACAATGGAAGTTAAAGAGTTGATTGCTAAAGAAAACTCACAGGCAATGCTTACCAAACCACAGGAAAAGAATACAATATACAACAGCGTTAAGTAAAGACATGTATCACAACCAAAGGCTATCTCCCAGCAATGGGTCTGGAAAAGTCAGGAGTCTCCTGTTATCCCCATTCTGTAAGGGCACAGCCAAATGCAACTTATCTCTTGAATCAGGAACCACTGTCATATATACAGAACATCTCAGAATGAAGGAGTCCTGAATGACACCTTGTCTGGCCTGTAGGCATATTTTTTTGCTGCAGAACAGCAGAGTCCCCCAGGACTCTCAATAAGCAATGCAGAAAAGTTGTAAAAATTGCCCCAAATTACTCAGACCCTTGGTTTCAAGGCAACACCCTGAGTGGGTATGTTTCATGCCTTCATTAGGGGTCAGTGCTATGCAGAAACTAGCAAAACAGCACAGGTTAACTCCTATCCTTCTGGAATTAACCCTTAGAGCATAATCTTTAATATACCACAGTCTACCATCAAGTGACATTACATCATTTCATGTACAATATAAGAAACATAAAAACACTGTACTTCCATTTCTTTCCTTGCAGCTTTCTGCAGTTGTTATTATGCATTTTACTTATGCATAGGTTATAAATCCTATAATACAGTTATTATTTTTGAGCCATCAGGTTTTTTTTAAGGTTTTAAATAATAAAAGTATCTTATATATTTCCCTTTCAGTTATCTTTTTTGGTGCCTTTCCTTTCTATGTGGAGAGTCAGAATTCCATCTGTACCATTTTCCTTCTGCCTTCTTTGTTCCTCTAGCCTCCTTTACTGCTTTCTTTTGCATTAAGTGAATGTTTTCTAGTGAGACATTTAGCTTTTAATGATTTTTTTCACTATATGTTTTGAGGATTTCCTTAGTCCTGTGCTAGGGCTTATGTTACATATCTTAACAGAATCTACTATAGATATACTAACTTAATTCCAGAGAGATGTAGAAATGTTAATCCACTATAACTTCCCTTTCTCCCAGTTGTTATTACTGTTATACATATTACATCTACATAAGTTACAAACTCAACAATACATTGCTATAATTGCTTTATATTATTTTATGTCTTTTAAAGGAGCTAAAAAAGAAAGAACAAATATGTATTTACAATGTTTGTTATATTTGGCTTTTTATTTACCATTTCTGGTTCTTGTCATTTGTCCTGTGGATTTGATTTATCATCTGACATCATTTCCTTAGTCCAGTACAGCTTTGCTCTCACCTACCTTCTTTGTGCTGTTATTGCCAAATATATTTCATATCTATATGTCATAGGCCTCACAATACAGTTATATACATACTTTAAAATCAGTTATGAGAAGAAGAAATATTCATTTATACTGCTTTTATATTATTATCTTTACTGGTACTCTTTGTAAGTGTGCTTGTGGATTTGAAATACTGTCTTAGGTCACTTCAAGCTTTCTGCTTGAAGAAATTGCTTTAATATTTATTGTAAGGTGGATCTACTAGCAATGAATTCCCTGTTTTGTTATGTAGGAATGTCTTTATTTTACTTTCACTTTTGAAAGATGGCCTTGCTGGATGTAGGATTCTTGGTTGTCAGTTTTTTAGTCAGAATTTTGAATATGTCATCACATTGCCTTATGTCTTCCATTGTTTCCTGAAGAATACAAGTTGTTACTTTTACTGAGATTTCTTGTAAGTGATGTGTTGTATTTTTTCTGGCTGCTTTCAAGGTCTTCTCTTAGTCTTTCAGCAGTTGTATTATGATATGTTTGTGTATGTATCTATTTGTTTTGATCCTACTTGAATTTGTTGGGGCACTTGAATGTGTAGATCAATGTTATTATATTTGGGAAGTTTTCATCCATTATTTTTTTGAATATGTTTTCCATCCTCCTTTCTGTCTTTTTCTTCTGGTACTCCCATTACATAGATATTAGTGTGTATGTCAGTATCTCACAGTTCTCTAAGGCTCTGTTTATTTTCCTTCTTTCTTTCTGTTCTTCAAATTGCATAGTCTCTATTGATCTGTCCTCAAACTTACTAATTCTTTCTTCTGCCAGTTCAAATCTACTGTTAATATCCACTAGTGAATTATTCATTTGTTACATTTTTCAACTTAAGAATTTTCATTTTTTTTTATAATTCCTATTTCTCTGCTGCTGTTCTGTTTGATGAGAAATTATCACCATAACTTCCTTTACTTAAGCATGGTTTCCTTTAGTTTTTTAAACGTATTTATGACTACAATGAAATTTTTGTCTGTTTAAATCCAATAGCCAGTCCCTCTTAACAGCAGTTTATGTTGCTTGCTTTTTCCTCCCCTGTAAATGGGCTATACTTTCATGTCCTATTTATTTATTTATTTTGAAACTGGACATTTTAGATCATACACTGCAGCAATCTGGATACTGGTATTCCTCCTCCAGGTCTTCTCATTATTGTTTGCTTTTTCATTTGCTCAGTAACTGGATGGACTCCTTTAGATATGTCAGTTCCTCCACATTATGAAGACTATAGTGTTGCTCCTTAACATATGCTGCCTTGGACATATACATACTTACCCTGGGATGACAGAGGTTTTAACAAAACTCTGACCGTGTGTATTCTGGGTCACGCCCAATTTTAGGCTCTACTAATTGCCAGATAATTACTCCATAGTTTTAGACAATGTCTTGGAGCACAAATTGCTCCCCAGTCTGATCCCATTAAACTCAGAATCCTTTCCAGTTTTTTGAAATCAGTGTTTAAAGTGTGCTCTGACCCCAGGAGTTTTCTTCTTACCTGTCTCCTCCCTTGGTTCTCTCTGGTAAACTGGTTGGTTTGTGATTTAGCTTGTATCTTAATTGCTTTCTAACAAACAACCATTGTTTCGCAGAGCAGGTTTAGGCTTGAATTTTAACACACTCTGTTTCAAATAAAGTCAGATCATTTGGGAAGAGTGTTGGAGCTCTCTACTCTATGGCCTGCTTCTTCCCTTCAGCAAAATCTCTCAGCTACAGCTCTGAGCTGAAAGCAGGGATAGTGACACGCATTCTCTGAGTAGCACTCCTGCTTTGAGTGCTGGTTGGGGGCAGTGGCCCCTGGTCTCCTCCCTTCCACCTTTGCCCTACAAATGATCAGGGGCTAGGGCAATTAGGGCCCATTATTCTTAGTGTACCATGACTGAGGTAGAGTGGAGGGGTGCATGGAAGAAGGGAGCCCCCAACCTTGTAGCAACACTTGCCTGAAATTTAGCTTCCACATAATTTAGTTAGGGAAGATGAGAAATGCTGATGGCCTTCTCCTCCTAGAAAGATACCATAGCCCTCAATTGGGAGATGAAGGAGATGGAGTCCTGTGCTCTTAGCTATACCCACCTAGAGTGGAGTTTCTGCCATGTTGATCTGCAAGGGAAGTGAAAGGCATCGGTTCTTAGTTCAAATACTACAGATGCTCACTTTTTTTTACTGAGTTGTAGTAGATTTTCTTGAATAAATGATTCTTTATTCATTAAATGCCTTAATGACCACTCCAAATATTTTAAATACTTTATTTTAAATAATTTTCATCAATTATGTTAGTTCTCTGAGAAGTAAATTCATGGAGCAACTCACACTGTCACTCCAGAAGTCTCACTTCCACCTTCATTTTGAGAGATATTTTCTTCTTTCACTACTTTAATAGTACGACTCCACTGTCTTCTCAATTTCATTCTTTCTGGTAAGATATCCAATGTCATCCTTATTTCTGTTCCACTGTACGTAACATGACTTTTTCCCTCTGGCTGCTTTTAAGATTTTCTCTCTCGTTTTAAGCAATTTAATTACGATGTGCCTTCATGGGGTTTTCTTCGTGGTTCCTGTTCTTGTGTTTGTTGAGCATCTTGGATCTGTAGGTTAGTTTTCATCAAATTTGGAAATATTTTGGCTATTTCTTCAAATAGAATATTTTTCTCCTTTCTGTTCATGGACTCAAATTGCCTATAAAATAGGCCACTTGAAGTTGTTCCAGATATCACTGATTTTCTTTTTTTCATTCAAAGGGTATTTATTGCACACTGTCCCTGTTTTTGGCTCTTCACCAGTATGTTCCAGGTTTGTGCCATAATTCTCTTCATTTTTAAAATTACTTTTGTGTTTGTGTTTCCTTTAGGAAAGTTTCTATGGTTATGCCTTTAATTTCATTAATATTTTCTTCTACAATATCTAATCTGTTAATCCCATTGTGATGTGATTTATAGTAAGAAATATTTCATCTTTGTCCCTTTCTTGGCACAGAGTTTCTAAAACCCTTGGAATTTCCTTAATGATGGCTAATAAAGGTGTCTTATTTTTCAGATCATGCCCCTTTCAACCACAACTGAGTTCATGTTAACGAGGTCACTTTTGGAAAGCTCCTAAGGATGGGGGCTGGTTGCCAGAGAACCAACCACCTGATTAGAGGTTTGGAACTTTCAGCCCCACCCTTCCCCCAATTCTGGGGAGGAAAGGGCCTAGAGCTTGAGCTAATTATTAGTGGACAATGATTTAATCAATCATGCCTACGTAATTAAGTCTCCATAAAAACCCAAAGGACGGGCTTTAGAAAGCTTCTAGACTGGTGAACATGGGGAGGTCCAGGGAGAATGGCAAGCTTAGGGACACATGGAAGCTCCAAGCCCCTTCCCAAATACCTTGCCCAATGCATGTCTTTCATCTCTCTGTCCCTGAGTTATATCCTTTTACAATAAACTGACAATCAAGTAAATAAAATGTTTTCCTGAGTTTTATGAGTTGCTCTAGCAAATTAATTGAACCCAAGGAGGGGGACCAAGAAGCACAGGTAACATGTGATTGGAATATAAAGGGAGGAGGGCAGTTTTGTGAACACTTAACCTATGGTATCTGACATTATCACCAAGTAGATAGTGTCACAATTGAGTTTAAGTGTAGGACACTCAGTTGGTGTCACAGAATTGCTTAGTGTTACAGAGAAAACCCCCACATATTTAGTGGTCAGAAGTGTCAGAAGTGAAGTGTTGTAGTAGTATTTAGAGAGTATCTATGTGTAATGTATATGAAAACAGTAAGTTTTTCTTTACATTCATGCAGTGTATTTTTCATCAGATACATTTTAATCTCTAGACTTTTAGTTTGTGTCTTTTTTGTATCTCCCTTGTCTATTCTGAACTTTTAGACATATTGAATACAATTATAATACCTGTCTTAATGTTCTCTGTTCATTCTAAGATCTGTGTCAGTTCTGTGTCAGTTTTTATTGATTGATTATTCTCATTATTGGTCATATTGCCCTGCCCTGTTGTGTCTGATTGGATACTAGAAGCTGTGAGTCTTATCTTGCTAGGTGCTGGCTATTTTTTGTATTCCCATATAGTTTCTTGAGCTTTTTTCTGGGATGAAGTTATTTAGTTATTTAACCTTTTAGGATCTTGCTTTTATGTTTATTAGGCATTTTGTGGAACAGTGCTCAGTCTAGGGCTAACTATTCCACACCACTGAGGTGAGACTTTATTAAGCACCTTACCCAGTTCCCCAAGAATTATGAGTTTCTCTAGTCTGACTGGTGGGAACAGGCATTGTCCTGGCACTTACTATTCCTTCTAATCCTGGCAGACAGTTTGTCTCCAGGCCTCACACGTGTGCACTGATCAGAGCGACTCTGCTGAACCCTCAAGGGGATGCCTTGCAGGTCTTAGTGCTTCTCTGCGTGTGTGCAGCTATTTGAAATCTGGTACTCTCTCCTAAGAACTGTAGCTGACTTGGTCTCTCTGGACACTTCCTTTCTATTTTCTGCTCAGGGAAGGTAAATGAAATTCATCCCTACTCCATCTTGACCAGAAGCAAAGATTGGTAACTATTATTAATCTACTATTTATCCTAAATATTTCTTGGGCACTTAGGAGCCAGGCACTGTTCTAGGTACTGGTTATGCTGGGTGAACCAAAAAGATATGGTTCCTGGCCTCACAGCAAATCTGTTGTATAGGAAACTTCCTTGAGAAGGTAATAAGTAGCTAGTCTCTGGATTTATGAACATAACATGAATCAGATGTTCTCACTTTCAAGAAATTCAAAAATTAGGAGTAAAGCAAATCTGTTAATACAAAGGCGACTACTGTGAAGTGTTACATATGAGATACAAAGGTTCTAGGCATACTGAGGAAAAAGTAAGGAATTCTGGTTGGAGGTATAAGGGAAAACTTCATGGAGAAGGTACATTTGACTTTGGCCTTGAAGAGTGAGTATAATTTTGCATGGTGGAGAAGCAAAAGGAGGTAGAATGCTCAAACTGCTTTTAGACTCGAAAGCACCTAATTATGAGTCCCCCTGGCCGACATAACCATCTGCTTACTTTTCCTTGCCAACAGAACCCTAATTGTGTGCTTCAGAGGAAATTGCGTGCCTTCTAGCACCAGGAAGTAAGTCTTGATTTGTCTAAATCAACCTTGAAAATTCCATTGCTATGGCCTGTCATTGGATCAAGCATAGGCATGTGACACAATTCTGGCCAACAAGATGTGAAAGAAATCTGCTGGAAAAGTTTTCCTTCTGATAAAAGGAGGGAATACTTCTTTTTCCCCTGCCTCTGAGGGAAAACAAACAGAAAATCTGGTTCCTTGATGATGTCATCAAACCACGTGAATTAATCAAACTGAATTTGATCTAACTCAAGACTTCTTGTAACATGAGATGATAAACTTTATTATTGTTATTACTAACTTCTGGCTGGATTCTATTGTAATTGATGATTTTACCTGAGGCCAGATAAAGCAGGTCAGCATACCCTAACTGATCAACTTGCCTATATGAAATGTGCTTTTTCTTTCCACTGTTTAAACCCTCTGCTAAATGTCATTCCTCTTGCTTCTGGTTCCTTTCATCAAGAATGGAGATTAACCTAAGAGATGACAATGTACTTAGCCATACCTGCACATGGCGAGAAATAAAAAGCAATTTTTAAAATGAAAGAAAGCAATTACACAGTGAAATACCTTGACTATGTTGTAGAATCACTATTCCTCTCATAGGACAATGGAAGGATGAAAATATGAGAGGGTGATTAATTCACTATCTTCAGTATACATTTATCTTTCCAGTGAAATTTATTCTTCATATGTGTTTGTTCTTGTTAGAGGGTACTAATTAGCACCCTCTCTCTTCAGCTTAAAGAAGTCCCTTCAACATTTCTTATAAGGCCAGTGAACTCCTTCAGCTTTTGCTTGTGTGGAAAACTCCTTTATTTCTCCTTCATTTCTGAATGACAACTTTGACATGCAGGGTATTTTTTATTGGAAGTTTTTTTCTTTCAGCACTTTGAATATACCATGCTTACTCTCTTCTGGCCTGCCAAGTTTCTGCAGAAAAATCTACTGATGGTTTTATGGGAATTTCCTTGTATTAACAAGTTGCTATTCTCTTGCTGCTTTTAATATTCTCTCCTTGTCTTTAACTTGACGTTGTAACTGTAACGTCTTGGTGTGGATCTCTTTGGGTTCATCTTGTTTGGAATTCTCTGGCATTCCTGGATCTGAATGTCTGTTTCCTTCCCCAGATTAGGGAAGTTTTCAGCCACTATTTCTTGAAATAAGATTTCTACCCCTTTCCCTCTCTCTTCTTCTGGAATATGTTAGTGAGAATGTTAGTCTGTTTGATGTTGTACTCTAAGTCCCTTAGGTATCTTCACTTTTCTCATTCTTTTTTTTTTTCCTTCGTGCTGCTCTGACTGGGTGAGTTTCATTACCCTATCTTCCTGGTCACTCACTGATCCTTCCTTCTGATTCATCTAGTCTGCTGTTGAACCCCTTACTGTATTTTTCAGTTCAGCTATTGTGTTCTTCAGCTCTGAGACTTCTATTTGGTAGTTTCTTATATTTCCCATCTCTTAAAGTTCTCATTGTGTTTATTCATTCTTCTCCCCAGTTCAGTGAGCTTCTTTATGACCATTACTTTGATTCTTTATCCAGTATATTATTTATCTCCATTTCATTCACATCTTTTTCCTGAGGTTTTACCTTGTCCTTTCATTTGGTACATATTTCTCTGTTTCCCCATTTTGCTTAATTCTCTGTTGATTTCTACACAGCAGATGAAACACCACCTCTCCCAGTCTTGAAGCAGCAGCCTCATGTACGAGATAAAGCTTGACACTCAACTCTGATTCAACTCTTGTTTGTCTGTCAAACATTTGTGTGCACCCAAGCAGCCTATTGTATTTTTAATAGTTCCCAGTACCTGAGGATGTGCCAAGACCTGGCAGCATCCCAAAGGGGAGGATCTCAGCTCCTACATTCAGGCTAACTGGAAGCCAGACCCTTAGGCATCAGCTTTTAAAGGTATGCAAATATATACATTCCTGTGGGACTGCAAGCATAAGCCCTGTTGGCCACCAGGGCCAGGTGATCTGGAGGTGTCTCCTGGGTGGCAGTCACAAATATTGGGGTTCCAGATGAGTATATAAATTATTTTCTGGGTGATACAAGCAAGCTGAAGCAAGGCAGAGAGAGAGTACCAAGATGGCATCCCTAGCCTATGTTCCTTGACAGCAGCTGTGTAGGCCACTAAATGTGTGCCAAACCTGAGGTCTCCCCTCAGGCCAAAGCTCCAAGATAAGCAAAGAGGCATCCTTCAAAGAAAGACTGGCCAGAGGGTGGGGGTGGGGTGCCTCAGCCCACTGTCTGTGCAGTGCCCAGGGGGTGGCAGCCTGGCAAGAACCATCTCTGTACTTTTCATACTCCCGTGGGACCTAGGAGTGCAAGCCCCTGGCCACTGGAGTCAGATGACCAAGGGGTGTCCCCAGGGTGGCAGCCACAAAAACGGGCACCAGATGTAAAAGCCAGGGTACTAGATGCATGTATATCTTCCCTCTAATAGACACTGGCACACTGGGGCACAGCAGAGGTTGAGCACACAAGTAGTGGCCACCCTCTCAGAGGCTGCAGTCACAATGATTAGCTAATAGGCCTCCTTCACAGAAAGACAGAGCTCCAGGGTCTGTTGCCTCTTGCTGTGCCCTGGGGGTGCTAGCTGTTTTAAGAACTCTTTCTCCATTAGTTACAGCCCTGCAGGACCCACAGGTGTAAGCCTCACTGGCCACCATAGCCAGGCATGTACCCCTCAGCCACAGCTGCAAAAATCAGGGCACGGAATGAGTTCCTTTGATTATTTATACTTTTTATATTTTTAATATGAGCTACAATTATTAAAATTCCATGGGGCCAGGATCATAAGCTCCCTGGCCTCCAGAGCCAGGTGATTAAGAGGGGTCACCCAGGTGGGAGTAAAAAAAATTGGGGCACCAGACATGTATAAAAGTTCCCTTCCAGGGGCTTTAATATAAACAAGTGAGCTCCCCTCACTTTAAAGCCTGGATCTTTGGCTGCCTCTGAGATAGGCCCTGGGGTAGGTAAGTCCACGCAATGAGCCCTGTAAAAGTGGTTTCTCAGATTGCTACAGTCTGTGGGTCTGAGCCCTCTGGTATTCAAAGTTAGATGTTTTGGGGCTCATTTCTCAAGTTTAGGTCCTAAAAGCTGGGATACATGATGTGGGGTTCAGTGCAGGTGAACTGTTTCTGGTTTTGTTTGTTTAAATAAACTGAATTTTTAAAAACAGGTAAAGAAAACCTAAACTCCAAATAAATAAGGTATTTTAAAAAGTGGAGCAGGAAGGAAAGAGCACTTATTTTAACATTTTAGGTTGCATTTAAAAAAAAAGAATGTAAGCAAACCCAGTGGAACTACATAAACTCTTTGGGATTCACAGCAGTGCTGGAATTCTCTGGTAATTCCCACAGGAGTCAAGACTACCCGTGGAACAATCTAACTATTGGAAATCACTAGTATCTGGCAGGAAGCCAACTAGACAAAGGGCAAAGGATGTGCCGTTCTCATTCCTGAAAGTCTGGATCAAATCCCAGGGACCCAGGGCTGCTGGTGGGAAAGTTGTGAATAAGAAAAGACCATCTCCCCATCTCCACCCAGTTTCCTGTTTCCTTCCTAATCCTCCTCTTTTTGTAGCCCTGTAAATCCAGGGAGAGGAAATCCCGGGGCAAAATACCTCTAAAACCGAAATCAATCAAAGGGAGAACTAAAGTTTAAAATCCATCTATTGCTTTCAAACTGCAGTCAGGCCCTTCTCTCTTTCCTGCTCCAGCAGAAGCAAAACAGGCCCTCCCCCTCAGCTTTCAGGTACAGATAAGGCCTCCATTGCCCAGGTAATTTTACCCACTGATATGGAGATTAATTCTCTCCACCCATGAGAAATGATGCAAATACACTAAAGCCATACTTCTCTTCACTCTTGAGCGCCTGTTGATATGCAGATGTACTAAAGCCAGGCGAGATATTCTGGAAATATTACAATTTTACCTACAAACCCTAATCTCTTTCTCTATGCCTCTTCCATACTCCTCTGCCTCCTGTCACTCAACAATTTACATCCTGCTTGGTGGAGGAGCACAGAAGGTACTAAGCCACCTATTTCAGGGCGCTTACATCTTAATAGGGAGCTCTTACATACTCAGGGTAATATTTTCTGTTGCTAGAAATTCAAGCCTCTATAATGGCCATGGGGAACTGGTCTGCTTTCAAGCACAGCATTTCCTATTCCATTAAAAGTCAGCTCAGGTGAGGTGACACCAATGACAATGTCTTTAGATCTAACTGCTGGCTGGTGGGGATATATTGGGTCACAAAGACATCATTCCCTCAAACCCCACTGCTCTCTGCAGCTCACACAGGACGTTACCCTCCTCTCATATATCCACACCCCCACTGTCTGGCTTATCCTGCTAGCCTTAAGTCTCAGTTAGATGTCCCTTTCTCTAGGAGGCTTCAGTCTCTTCCCCCAACAGATGCCACAATCTGGGTCCTGTCCCTCTGATGTACCCCCGTAATACGGAATGCCTTCCTTAAGAGCTGTTTGCACTGGCTTGCAATCCATGCAAGTAAACTAATACCCAGCACAACCCTGACATTTAGCAGGTACTCAGTTGACTGAATAAGTGAATGAATGAATGATCTATTCATATACACTGTAGCTCTGCAGAGACCATGACTGTCTCATTTCCCCATTGCACCCTCAGTACCCAGTCCAGTGCTTAGTCCACGGTGGACACACAATAATTATGTTACTTGATTGAAAACAGTCTTTATAAGAAAGGTACTTGCATCTATGCTGCTATTGATAATGCTCTGACATCCTACTGCAAGAGCAAGAAGCAGAGCCCAGTGACCTAGATACTCAGAAAGAGAGGACAAAGCAAGACAGGGGCAAAGCTCTGGGAGTCCAACTGTCCAGCACTGTTGGGGTGGGCTCCTCCATTCAACCACAGTTTTAGTTTTCTAGGGATTCCTTATCTGAGTCTCACAAGTAGGGCTTCAGAAGATCCATGAATCCTGTGACACTTTAATCAAGCACCCATGTCAGTAGCTGTACATGCTTATTTCTGGAAAAAGATCCATGCCTTTCAAAGTCTCAAAAGGCTGGGATACAAAAGGACGAGTACTCTGACCTACATCGTCCAATATGATAGCCACTAGGCACACAGAGCTATTTAAACTCAATTTAAATTTAAATTAAATTTTCAATGCCCCAGTTACACTAGCTACACGTCTAATGTTCAACAGCCACTACCTATTGGCCAGCCCAGACCTAGAGCACTGCCATCACTGCAGAAGGTCCTACAGAGCTGCTCTGTATTGGCATTTCTCCAGATTCAGCGTACAGACAAGATTGTTTGAGTCATGCACGGAGTGCTTTTGTAAAATGAGTTGCCCTCGTTTAGAAATGAAAACAGACATCATCCGACATCCTGATTTCTTCTGGGGAAAGGGACCCAACTGCCAGTTTGCGGCCTGCACTTCCCCTGGCAGCTGGAGAGCACTGGGCTGCTCAGTGTAGAGGGTCCCTTGGTCTTATTGCATTACCTGCTTGGCTCTCCTCTCACACTGGAGTTTGTGACCCCTTGTGAGCCTCGTTTCTAGGGGAACTTACCCACTCTGGTCTCTTTCCACTCTCCTGTGTTTGGAACCAGATTCCAAGTTTGGGCAAGTGGGGTTGAATTTGGCTTAAGAGCACATCTTGAGGCGGGGTCCGGGTCTGAGATTCGGGGACCCGGCTGGGAGTAGGGGAGGGGCGGCACCCCTCTCCATTCTATTCTCCGGAACTGGAAGAAGACGGAGGGAATTTTATCCCGAACATCTGTTGCTTGACAAAGAACTTCTTCCCCGTCTTCCTAAGAGCCCTCCAGTCCCCGGCCCAGCACGCTGGGCCCGCCCCTCGCGACGAGATCGCGGGGAGGGGCGGAAGCAACACCCGAGCCCCGCGCCCACCACCCTGGCTGGCGACGTGGCTCGGCGGCCGCAGCCTCCCCCCGCCGCGCGGTGGCCAATGGGCGCGTGAGCGGGGCAGCCGGCGCTTCCCTGCCTGCGGCCGGGGCGCGCCCCTCCGCTCGGGCGCGGGGCGGGCGCTGGCCGAGGGGCTGGCCCGTCCCCTCCCCCGGCCAGCCTCAGCCCCAGCCCGGCCGGCGCGGCGCCCCCATTCCCGAGTCGCCGCTCGGCTCGCTCGCTCGGTGCCTGCCTGCGGGCCGCTCCCTTCTCCCGACGATGGCGCGTGGCGGCCGCGGCCGCCGCCTGGGGCTCGCCCTGGGGCTGCTGCTGGCGCTGGCGCTGGCGCCCCGGGCGCTGCGGGCCAAGCCCACGGTGCGCAAGGAGCGCGTGGTGCGACCCGACTCGGAGCTGGGCGAGCGGCCGCCCGAGGACAACCAGAGCTTCCAGTACGACCACGAGGCCTTCCTGGGCAAGGAGGACTCCAAGACCTTCGACCAGCTCACCTCGGAGGAGAGCAAGGAGAGGCTGGGGTGAGGCCGCGGCCCCGGCCGCGCTCGGGGGCGTCGAAGGTGCCCGCGGGGCCACCGGGGCTGGAGCCCCGCAGGGTGCGAGTCGCAAAGCGAAAGCGAAATCGTGCGTGCGGATCCGGGGGCGGGGCAGCCAGGTGCCCGAGGGCACCGGGACCCTGGCGTGGAGATCGCCGCCGCGCCCGGTCTGGCGTGGCTCCCTCGGAGAGGCCGGAACGTGGCAGCGGCCTCGGGAGCCCGGACGGCGAGGCCTGCCCCCTCCCCGTGGTTGCATCAGAAGGCTGGGGGGGGTGGGTGTATAAAAGAAGTCTGTCCTCTAAAGACATGAGTTCTTCCCCACCCTCGCAGTTTCTCTCTTCTCCCCCCATTCCCTGAGAGGAGCGTTTGACACACTGCTAAGAAGGTCTGAAGGATGAACAAAAATGGATAAAAGATGAAGGGGTCAGATAAAGGAGAGGCTTGATTCCTGGTCTGTTCCCTGCCCCGAGGCAGGCCTGTTCTTTCCTTCTACCTAAACGCTCCACAAATTTTAAGTAAGGATATAAAAATCCTGTTGTTAAGAAGGGAGGGGCATTGGGGAGGTAAAGGGGATGGGAATGGAAACTGGTCCCCAAGTTTCTTTTTGCAGCATTTGTCTGCAGAGGCACCCAGTCCTATGGCAAAAGACAAAAAGCAGGCTGGTCTGTAGGCGGATTGTGAATTTCACCGTGGAAGGCGGTTGAGTCAGGAACCAAACCTGGGAAACAAAACTTTGGTATCTCAGTGCACCCTCTTCACGTCCCCTGGGGAGACATTTGGCATTGTGCAAAGGTATCTGGAAACCCTTCCACAGAGCAATCAGCAGCCAGCCTGGTCCCAGGTGGAGGCTGGGCTGGGAAGGGTCCCATTAACCCTGCCAACTGGGCACCAGGCCTCCCTGAACCTGGTTCCTGGAGGTGGAGGATCTTCATGTCCTTCTACATAAAAAAACACAGCCATCCCTGTGCTGGTGGGGGCTACCAAAGGCCAATGTGGTTGGTTAGAATATGAGGTTAAATTATACCTATTGTGTAGGTGTACCATCTGCCTGCTTTGATAAAAAGATCTTTGAACTTCAAAGTCACCTCCAAACAATCACTTTTTATTTTTCAGAGAAGTACTTTCTCTTCTTGTTTGAGATTTAACAATGGGGCCATTGATAAATTCATTCTATTGTATTGCTTTGAGGCACTTGCAGACTGATTTATTCTGGGGCCCTGAGTGTCTGGCAGTAGTTTAGAGCACTGTCATGGGGAAGAAAGAGGAGGAGAGTTTAGGGTTTACAGTCCTACAGATTCCAGTTTAATGCCTTCATCATGACCAGTAAGCCTTAGTAGTGAGAGCAAGTGCTAATGGAGTTGGTCTGCATTTGATCCTTGTATGGACACCTTCACTTTATTCATTTATTTATGTAACCAACATTTGAACACCTACTGCAGGCCAGGCACCTTGATAGGTACCTGGCAGATATGAAGATAAAACCTTACGGTCTTAGTCCTCAAGTACTTATAATCAGATGTGGGGGGTGAGACACAAGCAGACACTGATGCATGATTGCTCTAATGCTCACATGTAAAAACTACAGGGACCACCTCCAGGGGAAGGAGCCCCTCAGGCCTCAGGCTGGAGGGAGGGACTTCGGAGTTTGGTATCATCAACCTGATCAGAGCTTGTGGGGTAACTCAGAGGTTGCCAGGTATACAGGCAAGGGTAGGCATTCCTGCAGGGAAAACAGCCTGCTTATCAAGGCTTTGAAACCTGTTCTGGGGTTTGAGGGGTATTGGGACAGTAAAGGAACAGGACAGAATAAATGGGAGGTGGAAGTGGAGGGGAACCCAGGGCAGAGCAGGAAGGACCTCTGAGAGGTGGAGATTAGATGTTATCCTGTACATGGTCAAAATGTCTTCATCCCAAAAACTCTTTAGAAAAAAGTCAGACTGGCAGTAGGGCAGAGAACATTAACTGAGGCACAGATGGGGAGACCAGAGAAAGGGCTAGTGACCATGAGGGCGTGAACCAGGCACAAGCCGGTCCAGACAGCAAGAGAGGGAGAACACAGACACCTGTGGGAGGTCGATCTGGCAGTGCTTGCTCTTAACTCAAAGTGGGAGTGGGGGAAGGAGGGAGGAATCAAGGGTGACATCTGGGTCTCTGGCCTGAGCCACCAGATGGATGGTGAATACACTGCTTGCCTGTCTGGGCTAGCAGCAGGTAGGGTTGGAAATACCGGGTGCAGTATGGGACCAGGCAAAGCATGAAAAGCCACATCTGTGTCCACAGCTCCTGGTGCAACAGTTCCTCCAAGTCTGAGCTGCTGAGGGAGGAGCATGGCAGGATCCAGACACCTTTATCACCACTACCTGACCATAGCTTAGGGAAACACCTGTGGAGACACCTAGGCCAGAGGGCTACAAAGTGGAGACCCATAGGCTGCACACAGTGACAAACAGCCACACCATCTTAGAAAAAATATGAATTACTTGCCAGCATTTAAAATCTGAGTGTTTTCATGCACACATCCCACTTTCTGGTTTTTCTTGACACCATGGACTTTTTTTCCCATGTGGCAGTCATTGTCTGGAGCAAAGCTGGGCAGCCTTGTGGGAGGCCAGTAGGGGTCTCCAGGTTGCCTTAAGCTCTACCTGGAGGCTCTGCTCTTGTCTGTAACCTGCTGGGTGTTTGCTGAGTTCTCCATCCTGTGCTTAGTGAGGCAAGGCACACTTTCTCTCCTTTATTCTTCACAATATTCCTGGCAAGCTAGGCATTCCAATTTATAGTTAGGTAACTGAGACTCAGAGAAGCTGTGAGTTCCTGGAAGAGGGTTTCCCTCTTTTAGTCTTGAGACCTGTTAAAATTGTAAATGAAGGGGCATGTTAAAGCTGATAGCAATGTTTACCCTTGACTGAGGAAGAGGAGCTTGGGCTACCCAGGTTCAGGTAGGAGATGGAGACTTAAATAATAATGAATTCATTTCCCGTGTCTCCTTAATCAAAGAATAACCATCAAGCAGAACTTATATTCACAGTGAGAAAGTGTACCCACTGCATTGACAGAATTCTAGCCAAAGCAAAGAAACAAATCCTTAGCAGCCTGTATGACCTCATCCCAGGTAAAGGGACTCCTTGGGTAAAACTTTTTTAAACATTGGATATAGCTTGTAGGTGCCCTTGAATTTCCCTACACAGGGTGTCCCCAGGTGGCCCCACTCTGTGGCCTCAAGAAAGACACAGGTGAGTTCCCGACCTGATGCTTGCTCTGGTCTTGGATCTGGGGTGCATCAGTGGAGTCAAGTGGGAAATCACTGGAACCTGGGCCAGCTGTGGAACAGGAGACACTAGTGGACACAGAAGTCTTCACCAGAGAGCAGGCGTTTAGGCTCCTGAGCTGCACAGCTGGTCAAGTTTCTTGAACAGGTTCCCTAATGTCAAGGCTCTTTCATCCCTAACATTTTATTCTTTGTCCAACAAGATCTGGTTTCTTCCTGCTTTAAGTTTCAAGCCTTTAAGTCGAAAGTGGTGACATTTAGAACACAAAGAATTCACTTATGTTTTGGTTTATGTAGAATTTTCCATTTCTTTTGCATTGGACCTAGAGCCAGAAGACTTAAGTTCTTACCCGAGATGTTCTAAGTACTAGCTGTGTGATCTTGGAAAAGTCATCCAATTTCTCTTGGCCTGGATTGCCATTACTCTAAAATGAAGGAGTTGGACAACATCAGGAAAGGTTGCAGAGTTTCATTGTACAAATCACGTCAAATCAATCAGTAGTGTTTGACCACAGAGCACTTGTGTTGAATGTGCTGGGGTTTATCATGTAGGTTTATCAGGGCATGATCCATGTATCTGCCATTGGCACTGGGGGTGGGTGGGGGTGGTAAGGCATACATCCTTGGAAAAAGGGAACTTTGAGATCCTTTCTAATACCATTGGATCACTGATTTTATTTAAACTGTTTATGCATTTTAGATTGTGCAGGTATTTTATCTTTTTCTGGATCAGGATCACACAAGCCTTGATACTAGCCTTGTGGGTTGTTCTTTGTTTTGTTTTGTTTTGTTTTGTTTACTACAGGAAGATTGTCGATCGCATCGACAGTGATGGGGACAGCTTTGTCACCACTGAGGAGCTGAAAACCTGGATCAAACGTGTACAGAAAAGATACATCTATGATAATGTTGCTAAAGTCTGGAAGGATTATGATCGGGACAAAGATGATAAAATTTCCTGGGAAGAATACAAACAAGCTACCTACGGTTATTACCTAGGTAAGAGGTGCTGCAGGGGCCGTTGCATGGCTGGGGCCCGCATAACATGCTCCCTCATCATACCTATGTTCTCAGGGAGATGTTACCAGCTACTAAGTAGAACCTGCTTGTGTAGTGTCTTCCTCTGCTTGTTAAGAATGTACTGAGTTGCTTACTCTGAGTGAAGCTGTAGGTGGTGAGTGTGAGGTGGGGTTCAGGGTCTGATAAAAAATTACTTAGGTTGCTGCCCAGCCAGAGTTTACAATCTCAGAGGCACACACAGAGAAAAAAGCAGAAAGGCCGTGTGTTTGTAGGACAGTTTCAAAGTGCTACTGAGTTGCAGATAGCAAGGATGGGGTGGACTGGGGGGCCAACGCAGGCTTCTTTCTTCGTGCTGAAGGGTGGTTTGGGAGCTGGGCCTTGAGAAATGGGTATCTATTGAGAGAAATGAAGACAAGTGGGGAAGGTGAGTCAGCTGGAAGGGCAAAGGTACGGCAGTGCATTTAGCAATAGGCAAGGTTTGGACATAAGACCTGCATGTTTGGGGGAATAATGAAGGGGTGGTGTATGCAGACCCACATGTGTGGTAGAAACAGCAAGGAGACCAATCTGAGGAGAACTAAGGAGCACACACGGCCAGATTCAGGGAGATCTTGAAAGCTAAGCAAAAACATTTAAACAAAATGTCACAGGCCCTCAGGAACCTCTGCAGGTTCTGGATCAATGATATGAAAGCAGGCTTCTGCAAAGGTGAGTATGGTATTCATATGGTCTATAGTCTGTGCTTTAGCCACTTGCTATAATGCCCTATGAGGGCCTGGATTTGGGGGGGAATAAAGGAACAGATGCTAAAGGTATTCTGAAATAAAATGTTTCAAAGAACTTGATAAGTCAGGACCTTTTGTCCCATGTGTAGCACTTGGGCACGAATGCGAGTGACCTGGGGTAACGCCTTTCTTAGCAGCGCAGTGTAATGTTCTTGCGCAACCCTGCAGGAAATCCCACAGAGTTCCATGATACGTCAGATCACCACACCTTTAAAAAGATGCTGCCACGTGACGAGAGAAGGTTCAAGGCTGCCGATCTTGACAGTGACCAGACAGCCACTCGGGAGGAGTTCACTGCCTTTCTGCACCCTGAGGAGTTTGAGCATATGAAAGAAATTGTGGTTTTGGTAAGATAAAGAGCCAGGACAGGGGGAAGACAAGGGTGAAAGCTGTGCCAGCGTCTTGTCCCTCCATCCCAAGAGAGAAAATTCTTCAACCTGATGAGAACTGGGGAAGGACTGGGAAGGGGAAATAAACTGAAATCTCTGTTTACCCAGTAGATCAGCCAGGGCAGGCTGGCTGCTGTAACAGAGAGCCCCAACCTGTCTGACACATCAGGGCTTATTTTTCGCTTTTATCAAGTCCAGTGCAGATGGTCCCAGTCAGGTGGATCTTCGGGGTGGTTCCCCAAGTGCTACCAGATAGCCAGGCTACGTCTACCTTGTACTCTACCATCTTGTCATCCTGACAGCCAGCAGGTAGAGAGAGGGAGAGAGGGAATGAGAAGAAGGCACAGCCTACCTTTACTACCAGGAAAGGAACCATCCTTCCTTTTACGTGCCACTGGCCCCTCCTTGCCATGGTGAGGCAGGAAGTACAGTTTAGATGTGTGCCCAGAAAGAGTAAATGGGTTTAGTGAGCAGTGACGTAGTTTCTGTCCCATTTTTCAGCTGTGAAGGAAGTAGAAAAAGATTCTGGAATGGCATGCATAGGATTGTTGACCATAAGGAAGCTTAGTAAGACCAGGGCTGGAAGGACACTCCTCTAAGGAATATTTTCAGGGGGTAAAAGGATTAGACCCTAGTCTTTGAGGGCGGCTGAGCTTGTAAGGCCTCTAGGTGTAGTTGCTTTCCATAGTGTCTTGTAGAGTCCCAAATGTCTTTATTTTCCACGGTAATAAAATACATTCCATCACTCATTTCCTGGGCAGATACATCCTGAGCCAGTTCCAGCAGCTTTGAGAGTGGGAAGCAAGTGGCCAAAGCTTTTGTTTATGATCAGCTTTGGACTATTTGAGTTACCAAGTAGGTGGATGGGTCCACTTTTGCCTCATGCTTTATCTTCATATTTTTCTAAAACCAACTCAGTGTTCATGGCCCATTTAGCACTGGAATCTGTTTTTGAGATTGTCCAGCAGTTCTTAAGCTGGACTCCTCCCAGGTACCCCCGGGGATGTTGGATGGGTGGTGAAGATGGCTGGCTTCACAGAGCTTCCTGATATAATCAGAGCACCTCTGGGCTTATAGGTACATTTTCATTCTAAGAGTGTTCTGCTCTTAAAATTGTGGGGTGGGAGAGATAGGATAGAAGCCACTGCTTATTTTTTATAGGTAAGAAACTAACACCCAGGGAGGTAAGGAGATGAACCAGAAGTCCCTGAGCATTCTGCCATACAAGCCAGACCGAAAGGAGGACAATAGAAAGAATTCCCAGATTTGCTTAGAGCACCTGGCCATCTTGCATTCCCTTTTCCTGTTTTCTTCCCAGGAAACTCTGGAGGACATTGACAAGAACGGGGACGGGTTTGTGGATCAGGATGAGTACATTGGTGAGTGTGGCCTGGAGTCTTGCTCAGCTGTCCCAGCTGGGCAGCATGCCTCCAC
Organism: Manis javanica; assembly: GCF_040802235.1. Classification (NCBI taxonomy): domain Eukaryota; kingdom Metazoa; phylum Chordata; class Mammalia; order Pholidota; family Manidae; genus Manis; species Manis javanica. The sequence continues at coordinate 51,975,201 of NC_133166.1, forward strand.
CCCTGTGTCTCGCTGCTTTCTCCAGAGGTCTCCTCTAGCAACAGCTGCAAGCCTATAGGTGCCACTCCTTTGCCCTCCAAGTAGAGGGGCTTGTCACACTAGCCCTAGCAGTGCAATGTCAGGGAGGCATTATTAGTCCTCAGGCCGTGGAGAGGAGACCAGAAGGCAGGCCCTCCTCTAGGCTCTGGGAGGTGTGTCCCTCACTACACCGGCTAGTTTTACCTGTGCAAAAGGGGACTGGAGATCCCTAGGTGGACAGTGAGGTGGGAGCATACAGTCTGACCACACCTTTAGTAAGTGGGGCCTAGAAGCTCTGTGTAGATGCAGCTGTGTTCAGTGGAACTGTTCACACATGCCCAAGATCTCTGAAGAAGGCATTCATTCTTAGGTAACTCCTCTTACAAAGTGCACAGTTGCCCCGTAATTAGCCATTTTGTGCTTCTAGTTTTTGATCCTTTCATTGGGAGCACTGTACCTAGCAGTTTGTTCTGATGGGCTCTACTTAAAGCAACATCGTAAGTACATTTACTGGTATCTGAGCCCTGGTTGAATGAAGCTCCAGTTAATGCACCTGGGTCAGAAGCCACCCTGCTGGTAAGAGCCCTTCCCTGCAGCCCCATAGCCCTCCAGGCATGCACCAGGGAAGACTGCCACTCCATCCTCACTGGCTGCTCCTTCGGTGCTTTGGCGTGTGGTCCAGCTGCAGGCTGCCTTCTCACAACAGCTCTTCTTCTCCAAGTCTCAATAAAGTAAAAGCTGGACAATCATTTGAGGGATGGGATATGTTTCGTTTTTGTACACATATTTAATAAAGGCAGTTAATTACTTTTCAAAGTAAAACTAGCGCCCAGTTTGCCATCATTCTGTGGTCTGTGGTTGTATTCTCTGCCACGCTGTATATAAGAACAAGTGCCTTCAGTAATTAAGAGCAAAGCTTCTTCGGATCATTCAAAATTATATTTGTTCTGAAGAACTGAGCGCTGTTCTGTGCCTGTGGTAACAGACAGGTAGCTCTTAACACAGTAATTAAAGTGATCTTAGTGGCACTACCTTTGTAGAATAACAGATGCTGACAGCCCCCTTGTCAGTGTAAGCCGCAGAGCCTTCCTTTTGCCTCGTGCATGTGCAAGGGAAGGTTCAAAGCTGTGGACGTCTCACCCTGACAGTGGTGATGAAATCAGAATGACAGAAGAGGCTGATGGATTAAAACAAGCAATGTAGCACTTTTGATTAAAAGTGTGTGCTCTTCCTGGCTCGCTGGAACTCTGCACTGAAATGGTACAAGGTCAGGCAAAATTCTGAGTGGCTTTGCCTAAAAGAAACATGCCATCTTTATACTGGACAAAGGGAGGTGGGGGCATTGTGCTTGAAAATAGGATGCTGAGCATCTCGCAGTCAGAGAGGCCCCAATGTATGAGCTTGTCCATCAAGTGACTTCATTTAGGGGGAGCTTTGTCTTTTAGGCAGGAATGATGGAAAACTGTTGGTGATGTGGTGTAGAGGGAAGAGCACTGGAATTAGGAGTCCTGGCTTCTCCACTTCCTAGCTGTGTAATCACTACCAGCCTCAGCTTCCTTGTCTGTAAAATGAGAATACACAGCAGCCATGCTTGCAGGACTGCATGAAGTGTGTTAGCATGTGAAGCATGTTAGCATGTGACAGTCCTTTCTCAAAAACATGTGCAAATATCAGGTGTGGGTTTACTTTGTGGACAAACCAAGGGTCTTGCCTCTCGTTTTGTTTCTTTCACTGCCTGCTCTACCACCTGACATCCCCAAGATGTGTTTGGGAATCTCTCTTTTCACAGGGTATCTCCCTTTTCCAAGAGGATCTAGTGACTTAGCAAACTATGCATAAACTTTGCCTACTTCTTCCTTTCCCTGCCATTTTACAAAATAAGGATAATAACCTAGCTTACAGAATTTTCATAAGGATGGAATAAAAAGATACATGTGAAGCCCTTTGGAAGTGGTATAAACAATGTGGGAATGAGCACTGTGGTTAAGACCATGGGATGGAAGCCGAGTGCCCATGTTCCTATGTAGCCGCAAGTTCATACTAGCTTTGGACTTGGGTTAAGGCTGTGCCTCAGTGTTTTCATCTATAAAGCGTGAAGAATAACAATACGTACTTCATAGGATTGTTACAAAAACCAAATGAAAAAAAATGTGTTTAAGTACTTTCTATAGTATCTGGACAATAGAAAGTGGTGGTGGTCATTCTACTTACTGGTTTCCACCTATATAGTGGCATTTTGGGTTGTAGAGGGCTTTCACAGAAAGTGCCCCATTTGATTTTCCTAATAAGCTTGTCATTTGTAAATGATCACCTCCATTTTATAGACAAGGTAACTTAAGGCTCTGTCACTGCATTAAGTAAATTAATCCCAATCACTGAACTAAGATTCATCAGGAGCCAGGATTTGTCTTCTGGCTCCTATGCTCAGTTCTTTCTCATCCACCAAGCAGCCTTCAGAGCAGGGAAACCAGTGCCCCACTGTCCTCGGGAGATGGCCACCACATGCCTCAGTCAGGTCTCCTGATTGGTGATCGCCTTCCACAGACTCAAGAGGTTAGGTTTTCTTTGACTTGGGTTGCCACTTGTCTTAGTAACCAAGAACAGCCTTAACCTTCCCTCCTAGCGGATATGTTTTCCCACGAGGAGAGTGGCCCTGAGCCAGACTGGGTTTTGTCAGAGCGGGAGCAGTTTAATGAATTCCGGGATCTGAACAAGGACGGGAAGTTAGACAAAGATGAGATTCGCCACTGGATCCTCCCTCAAGATTATGACCATGCACAGGCCGAGGCCAGGCACCTGGTGTATGAGTCGGACAAAAACAAGGTATTTCACATTCTTCTGGAGTCGTTCCTTTAAGGGCAACAGTTTACATAAGATTGATTCTGCTTGCTTCTTCCGTGACAGCATTGGGTGCTGCCTGTCCTTACCGACTTCTTGTTCTTGACCTACACTAGAGACTTGTAAACTTAAGCCAAAACCATGATAACCCACTGTGGGCTCTTTAGGCCCACACATTCCTGGATCTTCTGCTATGGACCACACGTTAACTTTCACTCCATGACCTAGGACCACGGCAAAAGTAACTGCTGTGCACAGAGCATGGATTTAAGAGATATACCCTGCATTGCCCTAGGACAAGTTTGTTCATTCATTCGACAGCAGACATTTATCAAACATCGGTGATATGCCAGGCACAAGGAAGGCCATCCCATTAAAACCCAGACATCCTCAGGCCAGCTCACACTTCTAGCTCTGATGTCCAGTACTTCAATACCTATTGATAAATATCAAAATTAATGAATAAATAAGATTTAGGAAGAAGTTCTGCCTCCTTCCACTTTGATCATTGTTCTAAGTTCTCAGGAACATTTTGGAGTCAGGCCATAAAAGGGAAGTAGAATTCTTCGGGTCCTGTTTTGAGAATGCTGGCACTGCTTGTAGATATAACTGGATTCCAGCTTCTGAATTCCTCAGGGACTTACCTGATATAGTTTAGGATATATTTTAGCACAGCTTTTATAGCAAGAGGCTGTTCCAATTTGGGATTTTGCAGGGCAGAGATGGTAGATGAAGGAGGTACCTGGCAGCTTTTTAATCATTAAGTGTAATAATTTAAATGTTACAAATCAATTAAATAACATGAGCTTCATGTTGAACTGTTACTCAGAGTCAACAGAGCTTCTGTGACAGAGCTCTTTCCTCTCTCCCACAGGATGAAAAGCTAACTAAAGAGGAGATATTGGAGAACTGGAACATGTTTGTTGGAAGCCAAGCTACCAATTATGGGGAAGATCTCACAAAAAATCATGATGAACTTTGATATACAAACACCATAACAGGGCAGACTGTCATAGGCTTTCCTTATTGTCTTGGATGGTTGCTACAGATGTCTCATTTACAGCAGTCATGTCCCTGAAACAGCAAGTTTATAACATCAGATTGTAACTAAAACTGTTTTTCACTCAGTATTTCCTGGAAAATAGTCATTGTTCTTCTTTCAGTAATCTCCACACTAAAACCTTTGTAAATTATAATGCTTTATGGGGGGGATACATTGCTAAAACATTTTAGATTTTTCCATTAAATGGAAACTAAAGGGGAATAAAATTAGAAAAAGCCCTATATTCAGAAGTTGGGTGAACTTGGGGACACAGGCAGAACATGGAGTAACTGCTATGTATTTTAACTGAGAATATTTTACATTTGCCACTGTTGAATAGTTAGTGAGGAAAAGTTCTGATTAAGCTACAGTGGTATCATTCTATGTAGGCTTATTCAGAGCAAGTCTAATATTGCATATTTTTCCTTCTTGACTTTGTATTCTGAGCTGTCACTGTAAATGGTATAAAAAAAACCTCTGTGCATTTTTCTATATGGACCTGCTAATGTGCACAACAAATCCCCATCTTTGTTTTTTTTTGTTTGTACAATAAGAAGAAATTAAGAAAGATAATGTGAAAAAGAAAGGGATTTTTGAGGTAGAGAAAAGATGGATGTCAGGCATTTAAAGAACTATAGGAAAATAATAAATTTTATACTTGAGAAATTATTCTTGACATGTAAATGAGGTAGGTCTGACCTTTGAAAAAGTGAATAGAATCACAGTCCATTTCCTCAGTGATCATCAATAGGAACGAAGAGTGGGATCCTAGGGAAGCCCATCCAGTGGAGTTCTGGGACCTTCCATGACCTTGGGCTTACATCATGGAGTTAAGACAAGGTGATTTCCAAGCCATTGGCTGAACTGGCTGGAACAACTTTTACAGACTGAAATTCCACCTTCTAAGTACAAAGTGAATGAAATAAAGGATCACCCTTAGGATTTTCTACTGTGGCCTGTGGTGTCTCACTTCACATGTACTATCTGTGACATTATTATTCATTTAGAATTAAACAGTGGGATGGGATTATGAGATTACAAAGGTTCTGGGCTTTTTTAATCCAATTACAAGAATGTTCAGAATATACTCATATTTACTTGATAAGCATATTCTTCCTTCTCTGTGCTATTTAGGGAATCTGCAGGTCATTACAACTAAGATCTCTCAAAGAGATTTTAAACGGAAGAAAATCCAGACTGCTCACCAAGGCCTGTGAGGCCCTCTGGTATCTGGCCCCTCCCTGCCTCCGGCATCACCTCACCACTCCCCCTTCCCCCTCCCACAGCCAGCCCTGGTGTCTCCCCAGGTCAGACCCTTTGCACTTGCGGCCCCCTCAGATTCAGAACGCCCATCTCCCCAACCTTGGTAACTTGAATAGTGCCTCCCAATGGGACCTTCCAGACTCCATCATTTTAGGGGTTCCAGTTGAACCCTTTATCTCATTTCCCTGTTTTATTTTCTTCTTGGTACCTATTGCCATTTATATTTGCTTTCTTGGGCTGCCATAAAAATTACCACAAAGTGTGGCTTATACAACAGAAGCTCTCACAGTTCTAGAAGAGAGTCTGAAATCAAGGTATTGGCAGGGCCGTGGTCCCTCTGGAAGCTCCTGGGGAGAATCCCTCACTTCGTCCAGTTTCTGGAGGCTCCAGGTGTTTCCTGGCTGTGGCTGTATCATGCCACCTCTGCCTCCACATTATGGCCTTTTCTTCCTCTGTGTCTATTACAAGATATTTGTCTTGGATTTAGGGCCCACCTGGATAATCCAGGATGATCTCATCTCTGCAATGACATCTAAGTAAGGTCACAGTCACAGGTTCCAGGGGTTAGGCGGTAAGACATCTTTCAGGAGGGTACCATTCAACCAACTGCACTACTTGACATCACCTTGTTTACATTGTCCATCTTCCCCAATATAGAATATGAGCTCTATGAGAGCAACAGTTCATGGCCCATTTTATTTACCGCTGTTTTCCAGCAGCTAGAACAGGAGAGCATAGCCTACAGTTAAGTATTCTGTAACTATATGCTGAATGAATGAAAGATGTTACCCTTAATCAAAGAGAATATTCCTCAAGAAAAAGAAAAAGCCTGTAAAAAATAAAATAGCTGATTAAAGATGGTGGTGTGAGAGGACAGACAGAGCCTTCCTCCTAAAACTGGATACAATTAGAAAATACAGTTGGTGCAACTAATCCTGAGAGAGCAACAGGAAAGAGGACGGCGCCAGACTGCATACACCTGGAGAAAAGAGCAGACCTCACGAACGGGGTAACATACCAAAGCTGTGGCCCAGCTGGAACCAAGCCCTTCCCCCACCCCAGCTCACCAGCAGGAGGAAGAGAAACGAAGGAGGGAGGCAGTGGAAGGCCTGGGACTGCTGAATAACTAGCTCTGGAGATCTGCTCTGGGAGCACAAACATACATTTCATGGTGCTTGCATGACACTCGCATCACTACTGGGTTGGAAAGTTAATACAGGCAGAGTTCCTAGAGAGAATTCCAGCCACTTGTGGAAAGCAAGGATCCATATCCGGCTACTCTGGGTGAAAAGCTTATACCTGTGTGCTCGGCCCACTGGTTCATGCAGTGGAGACAGGCACAGCAGCTGGGAAGGAGGGAACAGCTCTTTCCTCCCCGCAGGCACCAATACCGCTCTGCTTTGACCCCCCAACATTGCTTCAGGGGCTGAGCAGCGCCAGACTAGAGCTTCTGGACACTAGAGGGCGCCATATACAAATATGAAACGCCAAAGAAATTTGGTCCAGAGTAAAATTATTAATACAACTCTGGAGAAAGATTTAAATGACATGGACCTTACGACTCTTCCTGAAAGGGAGTTCAAAATAAAAATCATCAACATGCTAATGGAGGTACGGAAAGATGTCCAAGAACTCAGGAATGAATTCAAGTCAGAGATCCAATCGCTGAAGAGCATGATGGAGGGTATTGAAAGCAGGTTGAATACGGTGGAGGAGACAATAAATGAAGTAGAAACTAGAGAAGAGGAATACAGAGAAGCTGAGGCACAGAGAGAAAAAGGATCTCTAAGAATGAAAGAATATTGAGAGAACTGTGTGACCAATCCAAACAGAACAATATTCGTATTATAGGGGTACCAGAAGAAGAAGAGAAAGAGAAAGGGTAGAAAGTGTCTTTGAGGAGGTAGTTGCTGAAAACTTCCCCAATCTGGGGAAGGAGATAGTCTCTGAGGCCATGGCGATCCACAGATCTCCCAACACAAAGGACCCAAGGAAGACAACACCAAGACACATAGTAATTAAAATGGAAAAGATCAAGGACAAGGAAAGACTGTTAAAAGCAGCCAGAGACAGAAATAAGATCACATACAAAGGAAAGCCCATCAGGCTAACATCAGACTTCTCAGCAGAAACCTTACAGGCCAGAAGGGGGTGGCATGATGTATTTAATGCAATGAAGCAGAAGGGCCTGGAACCAAGAATACTTTATCTGGCAAGATTATCATTTAACTTTGAAGGAGGGATTAAACAATTTCCAGATAAGCAAAAGCTGAGAGAATTTACCTCCCACAAACCATCTCTACAGTCTATTTTGGAGGGACTGCTATAGATGGAAGTGTTCCTAAGGTTTAATAGCTGTCACCATAGAAAATAAAACCACAGTTAAGAAAGTAGAACACAAAGGACACCATCAATAGAACAAAAAGGTATCCTACAGTATGGGAGAATATATTCGTAAATGACAGATCCGATAAAGGGTTGACATCCAAAATATATAAAGAGCTCACACACCTCAACAAACAAAAAGCAAATAATCCAATTAAAAAATGGGCAGAGGAGCTGAATAGACAGTTCTCTACAGAAGAAATTCAGATGGCCAACAGATACATGAAAAGATGTTCCACATCGCTTGTCATCAGAGAAATGCAAATTAAAACCACAATGAGATATCATCGCACACCAGTAAGGATGGCCACCATCCAAAAGACAAACAACAACAAATGTTGGCGAGGTTGTGGAGAAAAGGGAATCCTCCTACACTGCTGGTGGGAATGTAAATTAGTTCAACCATTGTGGAAAGCAGTATGGAGGTTCCTCAAAATGCTCAAAATAGAAATACCATTTGACCCAGGAATTCCACTTCTAGGATTTTACCCCAAGAATGCAGCACTCCAGTTTGAAAAAGACAGATGCACCCCTATGTTTATTGTTGCACTATTTACAATAGCCAAGATATGGAAGCAATCTAATTGTCCATCAGTAGATGAATGGATAAAGAAGATGTGGTACATATACACAATGGAATATTACTCAGCCATAAGAGAAAAACAAATCCTACCATTCACAACAACATGGATGGAGCTAGAGCGTATTATGCTCAGTGAAATAAGCCAGGCAGAGAAAGACAAGTACCAAATGATTTCACTCATATGTGGAGTATAAGAACAAAAGAAAACTGAAGGAACAAAACAGCAGCAGAAGCACAGAACCCAAGAATGGACTAATAGTTACCAAAGGGAAAGGGACTGGGGAGGACAGGTGGGAAGGGAGGGATAAGGGTGGGAAAAAAAGAAAGGGGGCATTACGATTAGCATGCATAGTGTGATGGGGGGTCATGGGGAGGGCTGTGCAACACAGAGAAGACAAGTAGTGATTTTACAGCATCTTACTATGTTGATGGACAGTGACTGTGAAGGGGTATGTGGGGGGGACTTGGTGAAGGGGGGAGCCTAGTAAACATAATGTCCTTCATGTAATTGTAGATTAATGATACCAAAATAAAATAATAATAAAAAAAAGAAAGTAGAACAGCTAATTACTAAGCAAATGCAAAATTAAATTAACTGTCCCCAAAGTCAATCAAGGGATAGACAAAGAATACAGAATATGATACCTAATATATAAAGACTGGAGGAGGAGGAAGAAGGAGGAGAAAAAGAAAACCTTTAGATTGTGTTTGTAACAGCATATTAAGTGAGTTAAGTTAGACTCTTAGACAGTAAGGAAATTAACCTTGAACCTTTGGTAACCATGTGTCTAAAGCCTTCAATGGCAATAAGTACATACCTATCAATGATCACCCTAAATGTAAATGGACTCAATGCACCAATCAAAAGACATAGAGTCACTGAATGAATAAAAAGCAAGACCCACCTATATGCTGCCTGCAAGAGACTCACTTTAAACCCAAAGACATACACAGACTAAAAGTGAAGGGATGGAAAAAGATATTTCATGCAACTAACAGAGAAAAAAGCAGGAGTTGCAATACTTGTATCAGACAAAATAGACTTAAAAATACATAAAGTAACAAGAGACAAAGAAGGACATTACATAATGATAAAGGGGTCAATCCAACAAGAAGATATAACCATTATAAATATCTATGCACCCAACATAGGAGCACCCACATATGTGAAACTAACAGAATTAAAAGGGGAAATAGAATGCAGTGCATTCATTCTTGGAGACTTCAACACTCCACTCACTCTGAAGGACAGATCAACCAGACAGAAGATAAGTAAGGAGACAGAGGCACTGAACAACACAATAGAACAGCTGGACCTAACAGACATCTACAGAACTCTACACCCAAAAGAAACAGAATACACATTTTTCTCAAGTACATGAAAAGATGCTCCACATCACTAATCATCAGAGAAATGCAAATCAAAACCACAATGAGATATCACCTCACACCAGTAAGGATGGCCAGCATTGAAAAGACTAAGAACAACAAATGTTGGTGAGGATGTGGAGAAAGGGGAACCCTCCTACACTGCTGGTGGGAATGTAAGCTAGTTCAACCATTGTGGCAAGCAATATGAAGGTTCCTCAAAAAACTGAAAATAGAAATATCATTTGACCCAGGAATCCCACTTCTTGGAAAATACCCAAAGAATACAACTTCTCAGATTCAAAAAGGCATATGCACCCCTATGTTCATCATAGCACTTTTTATAATAACCAAGGTATGGAAGCAACCTAAGTGTCCATCTTTAGATGAATGGATAAAGAAGATGTGGTATGTATATACAATGGAATACTATTCAGCCATAAGAAACAAATCCTACCATTTGCAACAACATGGATGGAGCTGGAGGACATTATGCTCAGTGAAATAAGCCAGGTGGAGAAAGACAAATGCCAAATGATTCCCCTCATTTGTGGAGTATAACAATGAAGTAAAACTGAAGGAACAAAATGGCAGCAGACTCAGACTCCAAGAATAAACTAGTGGTTACCAAAGGGGAAGGGTGTGGGAGGGTGGGTGGGGAGGGAGGGGTATTATGTTTAGTACACGTGGTGTGGGGGATTATGGGGGGAACAGTGTATCACAGAGAAGGGACATAGTGGATCTCTGGCAACTTGCACTAATGGACAGTGACTGCATTGGGGTATGGATGGGGACTTGATAATATGGGTAAATGTAGTAACCACATTGTTTTTTCATGTAAAACCTTCATTAAAGTGTATATCAATCATACCTTAAAGAAAATTTTTTAAAAAATAAAATAAAATAAAATAAAATTGCTAACATTTGCTGAATGAGAAGTTAAATAATTTGCCCAAGATTCCACAAGGGCAGGATGATCTCATGTCAAGATCCTTAATTACAATTGCAACAACAATTTATCTAAGAAAGGTAGGGCCTTAGTCAACTCCAAGTGTTCCTGGCTCCAGAATCTCTGCTGGTTAGCACTAAGTTTCACTGCTTCAAATCTCCACATCGGATATGTGTTCCCTTTATTTTTTTGCTCATCCACAGTGTATGATTGTGTACTCAAGAAAGGAGAATAACACCGCATACCTAGTAATAGGCAAACACCTTTTTTTAAGCAATGAAAACCTGTCTTTTAAAAAATGAACAAATAATATCATGTAACCTAATTATAAGCATAACACTTCTAAAGGTGCTACCACTATTTTTCCCCCAGAAAGGGGATACTGGTTGATTGATTAAGTTAGGCAAAATATTAAACATATTTTGAGCACTAAGTTTTTCCTTTCAAGTCAGTGCACATAAGAAGAGAACCCTTAAAGGACTAGTGCTTCAGGGGCTGAATTTAACACTATTTAAGGAAAGAAAACCTTAGCTAGGGGACATAACTGTTAACATGGTGATTTCTAAAGCCTGAGATTTCTAATAGGGTCTGACTGCTTCAAGGAAAACATATTTTGTTTCTAGGTAACATTTCAAGTCTGATTATGAACAAATGTTACAAAATTGATCTGTAATGGGAAATACTGTAATGTCACAAAACATTATTTATATGCTTAATGTGACTGAAAACATTAATTGCTAGGAGCCAAAATCTGTCCAAACAAAACATGAACACACATTTTGTACCTCTTGTCTCTTGCTGTAGGTTTTCAAAAGAATCTGAGTGTTATAAAAAAATATAGTTAGAAAATCAGCAACACCTGAAGGTTTTCTTCACCTGTTTGGATTATTGTAGATGTTTCTTGTTAGCAAAAGCATGAATCATATCTGTTCAGAAGTGCCCAGCAAACAATGCTACATGGCTACTTGTTAGCAGCTCAAACATCTTGTGGAATGAAGTGGTGAAGGGCCAACTGGGTTTGGGGTCTTTTTTTTTTTTAGTCTTTCTAGGTTATTTTGCCACCTTTCTAATAAAATCTGTCTTCCTCCTAGTACATGCAACTAAGATTTGGCTCTCTGTAGTCTTAAAATGAGTGCTAGAATTTTCTGCTAAAAATGAAGGTAATATTTGCTGCTTTGGCTCAAATGCAAGTATTAAAAATTTTAACAGTGGAAAGATTGTCATTAGTACTTAAATTTATGAGATCAACATGAACTTGGAGCTATTTCCAAAGAAACCATTTGCACTCTCAGTTCTGGTCAGTTCCAGGGTCTGAGACTGGGGAAACATCCCCTAGATGTGATGCACCTGACCATCCATGTGTTCTACATATATCTGTAATTGTCCTCATATGAAATAGAAAACAGTATGCAATTCTCCACTGAGTCACGTGAAAGAAAATGAATGTAAGGATTGGTTACTTTCCTACCTTGGAGGTGTTTGTGTCCTAGGAGCACCTAAGCATTTCTTTTCTCCCACATGAATACCAGTACTACACGAATATGAGCTGTGTACCAAGCACTATGTGTCACACACTCACATTTCTCATACAACCCACAACAACCCTTGGAGGTTGGTACTTGGAAGAAAGAGGATGAACTGGTCTGTCCTGTGGTAACTACCCTACCATCTCAGTGGTCTAAAGCAACAGAGGTTTAATTTTTGCTTTTGCAAAGTCTGGTGTGGTTCTGGGCAACTGTCCATGGCAGCTGCGGTATGGGGACTCGGCAGTGTGTCTCTACATCCCCGTGTCCACTGCAGAATTAAGCACAGGCACGCAACCGGGGTCACTCCTGAAAGTGACCCATGTCACCCACACTCACTTTCAGTGGTCAAAGCAAATCATGTGCCCACATTTAACTTCAAGGGAGCAGGCTGTTCAATACTACTATTGCTCAGTGGGTGTGAAGAAAACCTTGGTAACCTGTGGAAACAGTATTATTTTTCTCATTTTACAGATGAGGTAACTATAAGGGAAATAGTGCCCAAAGTTATACAATTTATATGTTTGGTGACAATGTGATTCATTGTCCAGACCAGGATACCTCTGCCAATGAAAGAGGGTAGTTTTGATCAGTGCCTCCCTAAATCCTGGGCATTCAGTCCTGCCTACTTTGGGATTTAGAGCCCCACTCTGTACCTCCTCTGCTGGGATCTTCCTTCTCCTCCTGGGTTGAAGAGTCCATGGCCCAAAGGGTTTTGCCCAGCAGGTGCATGGTCAGAGCACCACTTCTAGACCAGGCCCCAAGTCCCTGCAGCAGCTCGGAACTCCCTGCCCACATAACTCCAGGCCTCTTCTGGAGCTTGTGTACTCCTGGGAGCATCTTCCAAAGGGCAGAAAAAGCCACAGGTGTGCACACACCTAGGCCCAAAGAACCTAAGGGCCGGCTGGTAGCCTGTTTGAATATGCAGGCGGGGGTGTCCACACACACATACATGGAGCCCCTTAGAAGGAAAAAAAAATAGTCGAGTGACCCACTACCATTTTCTACTCTTATTCCCACCCTGGGGCCCACAGGAATTAGGGGTGAGCCTGCCATGCCGTTCCTTCATTTAGAAGCAGCAGATCCAGGCCACAAATCTAGGTTTTTCTAATGCAGGACCCCACTCTTGGTGAAAGTTTAATGAAGTTTTAAAAATCAGTGGCAATGCATGGTGTGATTTGAAAATTCAGGACCACTGGGATGAGACGCAGAGTTAGTGGCATGCAAAGACAGAGCCCAAGGCCTGTCTGGACTGAAGCTGTAGCTCTGCCACATGGAAGTTCGGTGATCTTGGCAGGTCACCTGCCTCCTAAAGAGCCTGTTCTGCCTGTAATCATAATACTAATAGCCAAGTTTCCCAGTAGTTACAAAGCTGAGGTGAGATAATACACATGCAGAACTGAGACTGTGAAGGGAGAACCACAAAGGAGGAGTTTTCCCTGATGACCTTCCTCAGCAGGTCAAATGCCAGAGGTCAGATGATCCGTGCTGACAAACACCAGGCTGCTAGTCAATAGGCTTTCCAGAGTTTTAGGATTCTTGTGTGAAGTGTTTTTAAAACCTCAAAATTGATCTATTAGTAGGTGAAATTGAATGGATTCAATGACAAAGGACTAGCATTTAGCATTGTTCTTATCATGGGGAGAGTATCCCAAAGCTATTTATGTGTGGCAGCGATTTGGAACTCAATTCAAAAGCAGATCAAAGAGTATCCTCACATTCAAAGAACATTCAGGGACCCCACTGAAAAAGGTCACTTGGGGTTATGTTTTCAGAGGAAACTGAGGCCCAGAGAGATTAAGCCTGCGGTTTTCCCTTTCTCAGGGCTGATGCAGAGGCTAGACCGAACTCCTTCGCCTGCTCCAGTTGTTCTCTTTAGAGACTCAACATTTTCATCTGAAAAATGGCAACAAGAACCCCTACTTTCAGAAGAGTGAGGATTAATTAAGATAACGACCACAGAGCACTTGGTGCAGGCAGCCCTCAGTAATTAACCATTTTTATTATTACACCAATGTAGGGTCCTTACATGCTTCAGCATTAAAGATTTTTTTTACCTCATGGTTGCTTTTAGATTTCATCCCATGGCATGAGTGACTGATGGAGGCTGTGGATTTATCAGAAAATTATCAAAGGTTTGTTGTTTTAAATACATGATAGAAAGATGTTTTCTTTTTACATTCACATCGTTTTTTTTTTTAAAGGAGGTCATACAGTTATTAACTATAAGAAGCTGAGGAAGGAGTCATACCAGATTAGTGATCCCAAGCCACAGGAAGAGGTGGCCATGCTGCTAAAATATTGGAGATAGAGATGCGTGAAGAGAACACTCCCAGGAGACTTCAGAGTCAGATCAATTCACTAGCTGAACGACTTTAGGCCAATTACTTCCACTCTGCAAACCTTTTTCTCTTCTGTAAAGGGAGATAAGAGCAGTACCTTCCGCACTGGGTGGTTGGCACGGCTCTATTGTAAAGCATTTTGCCCCAGGCCCAATGCAAGGAGATGGCTGACCAGTGGAGCCAGAACACTCTGTTTGAACAACTTTAGAGGAACTGACACTTATTATAAGGGTAAAAATATATGCTAAGAAATCAAAAGAAATTCTTGAGAGAATAATCTAAACTTTATTTTCTGACAGGCACAGTTCCATCTACAGACGATTCACGCAGAAGCCGGGTGCATCAGCCTGAGGAGCCCGTTCCTGAAGTCGTTGGGAAGGCCTGTAGGCTTGCTGGTGGCTGGATTTACAAAAACATGGACTGAAGACCCGGTGGTGCAGGCCAAGGCAGCAAAATGCACCAGCTTGGGGTGGCCAAGAAAAAAGCCATCACTGAGGTCCTGGTGATCTACTGAAGGCGGCTCCTCGGTGGGCTCCGGGGGAAACAGAGCAAGGCGGTAATGCACGCTGGAGTGACCCACCTTCTCCACGGCCAGCGCAGCCACTGGGACCTGAGGAAAGCTGACGGGTCTGTGGAAGGTGCACTGATTGGTCACCATGAACCCCACCATGGGGGACGTCAGCAAGCCGGTTTTTAGGCCACAGTACCTAGAAGTTGAATTACAATGCTTATAGTCCTGGTCACCATGACACTCTCTCCCAGCCCCATAACTTCCCCCAGAAGTAGGCTCTAGCTTCAAAGGGCCTCAAATCAAATCCCAGCTCTGCCACTCTGAAGCTGAGTTACCTTGGGCAAGTTACTTAACTTCCCTGTACCTCAATTCACACAACAACGTAATGTTCATAACCATGGAACCTGCTTCACAGGCTGACTCTGAGGATACCATTTAATACCTGAACAGTTCCTGGACAGAGTAAGTTCTCATTAAACACTGGCTATTATTAATATCATTATGTCCATCTTATGGTTGCTTCTGACCATGAAAAGCCTGGTACTTTTGTGTCAAATTGAGAGGGAAAACTTAGTTATTAGAGATGGCTATTGTGTCTTTTACCTCTGTCATTAGATTGTAATCTCTTTGAGAACAAGAAATGAGGTTGTACTTGCAATAATTTTGGAGGTTGAACAGAATCAGAAATAAAAAGCATGATGTTGAGTTTCAGCCTCCCCCCACCTCCTCACCTGATGGACCCATGTATCACTTAAAACATTTTAGTTGAACTGTCTTACTTTATTCTTAAGAAAGTTAAGACTGAATGTGAGAATTCATTTTAAGGAACCAACTGGGGTCTGACTACAAACCTGACTGAATCATTGTCACAGAAAGATGCTACAGGTCTCTGCCCAGGGAGTGCACGTGAGAGCCTGTGGCCAGCCACCCTGGGCATTAGCAGATGTCATCCACCGTGACATCAGATACAGTCATTTATTGACATAGAAAGCCGCTCAGTGAAAAAGGTCAGGTTACAGAACAGTACATAACATTTGATCTCATTTGTTTTACAAGACATATTGGTTTTGCACTTAATTGCCCAAACAAACTTTTAAAGGATAGGTTGCAAAATGTTTTCAGTAGCTATTTAGTAAGTGGAATTTGGGGATAATTATTTTTCTTCTTTTTGCTTTTTTACTTTTTTCCAGAGTATCTCCCCTGGCTTGAGTGCATTTGCATATCCTCAGGGGTGGAGAGAAGCTCATCTTCATGTCAATGGGTAATTACCTGGGCAACTGAGGGCATGTCTGAACCTGAGAGTTTAAGGGGAGGGGCTGGCTTGCTTGCTGGCTTGCTTCCTTCCGGAGCAGGAGAGAGAGAGAAGGCGCTGGACTGCAGTTTGTAAGCAATAAACGGGTTTTAAACTTTATTTCTCCCTTTGACTAATTTCTGTTTTTAGAGGTATTTTTGCCCTGGGATTTCCTTTCCTCGGACTTACAGCTTATATGAATTTTCCAGAACAAATATGATTTGCCTTTGCAATAAGAAAATGTTATTTTTTAAAAATGTATCTGAGTCTCATTTTTTAAGAAAGCACTGGAGAGATGAGCAGGCTGGATAAGCAAGGCTCCTTTCCTTCTGCCCATGAGGGTCCTCCTGCCTCTCGTTGCCCTCCCTGAGGAGCCTTCCTCACACATACCATGCGGCAGGACAGAAAAGGGAAACGGGAGAAAGGCCTTGTTCATCAGCATGACTCCAAGATCCAATGGGAACCAGTCTCCTATTTTCATTTTCCATGTTTCTTGGCTGCTCTTGCTTTCCCGTTTCTCCGCCGCTGTTTTCCTTATTCTTTATGGCCCTGACAGTAAAGAAAGAGTGCCTCTTCCCATCAGGAGAGCAGTATTTCATTAGCTCCCTGGATCTCTGAGCCCAGCCATGACAACTCTAAATAACTGGAACACAGAGGCACCTTGAACCAGTGCCAGCTGTGAGCGCCTGGGAGCCAGGGTTGTGCTGAGGAGCTTTAGATCTTATATTCAGTATTCAAAATAACCCTGCATGGCAGGCCTCATTTCCCCACTTTACAGGAAAGTAGGGAGGCTGAATACATTTCCCAGAGGCACCTGTGCAGGTAAGTGGTGGCTCTGGCCCAAACGTCAGGCCCTCTACGGCCAAGCTCACATTTCCTTCCCCCCATTCTGACTTACTAGATGGTAAAGCCAAAACCTATATTTTAATCCAGTGGATGAACTGCATCTTCTTTACGTGTTCCTGTGACTTTAAGAATTACATTTTCTTTAAGGGTTGGGTGACAGCTTTATCATGTTTGGATAATAGACCTCTTGCTTGCAAGCTTGTAACCAACCCAATCTGATTTTGTTGGTGGTAACAATAGGAAACTCAGAATATTTCCATTGTTCCAGGTTTTTGAGGCTTAATTTTTATCAGATTTTATGGATGTGTACATGTTCTAAAAAGTCAAGTCATTTACTACAAAAACAGTAGTTCTCCAGCTGGTTATGCCACTGGTTATTACTCTAGGCCAAGAAGGTCTTAGAGTGGATTCACTCATTCATTAGTCTAGACCAAGAAGGTCTTAGAGTGGATTCATTCGTCCAGTGGGTTCCTCCTTTTTGTTAGCACCTCAAGTACAACATGGAGTAAGAGAACCTTTGGCCTTTGGGAGTGGTCAGTGTCAGGGGCCGGGGACGCAGGGGGTGCGGGAGAGCCGGGCACAGTGTGCCTGCTCTTGGCCTCCCTTGGGCATGTGGAAGGTGCTAGCTGTACTCCTTTCTGGTTCCCCTTCCACTCTTTCCTCCTCCTCCCCCTTACTGCTTTTCCTCAGCAAACACTTATTGGGCACTACTCTGTAGCCAGCATGTGCTAGGCACAGAGAGAGAGCAGTGAACAAGTGGGACCGTGATGATCCCGCCCATGCACAGTCCTGGTCTAAAGCGGATGCAGTCATGATGCACTGTGCCAAATGCTATGCCACAGATGCCGAGAGGCTCTGCAAGCTCGGGAGAGGAAGCCTGACTTGGTCTTTGGTATCAGGAAGAACTTTTGAGCAAGTGACAGCCATGCTGAGACATGAGGAAAATGTAGCAACTATTGAAGGGAATAGTATGGGGAAGAGTCTTCCAGGAGGAGGATTGGCCCACCTGAGGGCCCAGAGGCCATAGTTAACACATGGGGCACATCCCAATGGTAACACAAGTCCCACAGAGTTGGAACACAGGGTGCCAGAGGCTGGGGAGGAGGCAGAAGCCAGACTGGGGAGAGGCTTCCTAAGAAACCTGGATTTTATTCTGGGGCAGTGGGAAGCCAACACATGGATTATTGTATGCAGAGGAGAGTAAGGTCAAGTTAGTTTAGTAAAATGAAAACACAATGCCTGGGAGAATAATTAGGCAACTACCATCATCCTGGTAAAGATGGTAACAGCACAGATGGAAAAAACTGAATGGAATCAAAAGAGATTTTGCATAACATTTGATGATAAATCAGGTTGAAGGAGATGAAAGAGCTCTGGATAACTTCCAGTCCTAGGCAACTTTCTGACGATTTCATCTTTGGAAAGAGGGAATGTGGAGGTTTGGAGCAAAGGTAAGGCAAATGCCTGAGCTCTGTTTTGAATACTATAGCCTGGGTTGAGGTCCCTGTGAGACTTTAAGAGGAAGTGCACAGTAGGATTACAGTATTACTAACTAATATTTCTGGAGTCCTATACTAAATGCCATGCCTTCCATTAAGTACACAACTGGATTATCTCAACAAGAGGCATTTGGATATATGGAGCTGATGGTCAGAAAGATGTTTGGGCTGGAGACAGGTGGTGAGAGACTGTATTTCCTCTAAAATCAGGGTCTAGGCAAGTAATGTAAAGGGTTGAAGCTGGCTGGGTGTAATGCCCTCAATGTGCTGGGCCCATGGCAAGCTGGAAAGCAAATGCCCAGACTGACCTGGCACAAATTCAGACTTTTAAAAGATACTAAATAAAACTCATGTGTGGCCTGCCCAGATTTGTCTTTCTGGCTCTCCACTTTGTGACCTCTGGGAGAGATGGTAAATAAACTGGGGTAGAGGGAGGGATGGCCTAGGGGAGAACAAAGAAGGGGGTGAACTCAGCCTTAAGGAGGAAAACCTGGCTTTGAATCAGCTCCCAGTTCTGATGATTTCTTAGGATGCAACTACTGAGTGATGAAGCATCTGATTCTAATGCAACCTAATCACCAGGTGAGGTGAATGCCTATCTTCTATGCTTTCTTACCCCAGATTCAGTAAACTTCAGAATACAGGGGTGTGAGAGCTGGAAGACCCCTGAGGGTCTCACCCAGGGCAGGAGCTCTTCAGAATCTGGTGTGGGTCAGAATCTCCTGGGGATCCTGTGAAATGTCCAGATCCCCAGATGCCTCCCAGGTCTCCTGAATCCATGTGCAAGAAGGGACCCAGGTGTCCTAATTCTGACAAGCTCCCTGGTGATTCTGATGCACACACCTAGTCTAGGAGATGCTCCTCTCAACCTACTGCCTGAGAAGCAAGCAGCCCAGAGAGAGGATATAAGTTGCTCACCTGCACACAGCTAGAAAGGGGCAGGGTTTCCTATACTGTGCCAGTCACTCCAGCCCTTTCAGCTTGGTCCATTAACCTCCCACCCCCAGACCCAATCCCAGCACAGGCCAGGGGGTCTCCAGGGCATTCGCAGCTCAGAACCAGGCCTGCCATGCTCCTGCACTTGCCCTAACTTTGCATGTGACCCTAACAGTTGGGTTCAGTCTTGCCTTGTTCCCCTGCCCCTGGCTCCCACCTCCTTCCTTGGGTCTTTAACTAGGTTTAACTAGGTTCTGCCTTGACCCCTGTGCTGAAGCCCTGTCTTGGTGCCTCCCTGGGCCTTGGGTGCTGCTGGAGCAGGAAAGACATGCACCTGAAGGTCACAGGCCTCCAGGTCTGTGTCAGGACACAGCCCTGCTGCCTCCTGAGATCTGGAGAGAAGTGCCTGTCAGATGGTAGGAGGCCAGTGGGCATATGGCACAGACATACTTTTCAGAGGGGTAAGGCTATGTTTGTCATTTGCTATAAATAGCATAGCATGGGTAATAGCCTGTGGTCAGTTACCTGGAGTGCCAGGGCAGAATTCTGGCAGGAAGTCCATCCCACACTCTCAAAAAGTAAGCACAAGCTTGGCAGCATGGCCCCATGACTATCCAGAGTCCTCAAAGAGTGTCACACAGACAGCTGGAGGATAGCTCAGATCTTGGGAATCTGCACAAGGAGGCCCCTGTCTGGTTGGCATTAGTAAGTAATATGGTTACAAGGAGAAATACATGCATTTAGAAATACAGACCTGGGAGAAAATAAAAGTATTAAGTTAAAAGATTAAGTTGATGAAACCTAATACTTAAGCATATATTCTGTGTGTCTTTATACGCTTTATCCACACAGGCCATTGCTTGGAACAGTGCTGGTGGGTCACAGGGCGCACTGCATCTGTACTGATGTTGCAGCTTGGGAGGTAAGGAAAGAAGGGAGTGTAAGGCTCATGCCTCCCTGCTGGAGAGAAAACAGGACACCATTAGGGCAGCACCACTCCTCTAGGGTTTTTTTTTTTGTGTGTGGCCTCCAGTGGCTGAATGGCTCCAGTTGGGAGAGGTTGGCTCTGGGACCTAAACCATGCCTCACCCAAGCACCTGACTAGGGGAAACTGAGTCCCTGTCTCCCTCCAAGCTCTTCCAGTTACAAATGATAAAAAGCTCAAAAGGCTTAGGCAGAAAAGGAGAATTTATTGGCTCATGTAACTGGGACTTTTAAAAAATGGTCTCAGGACACTAAGGATTATAGCAATGTTTTCAGAAATTAGCTCTGTCCTGCTCCCTCTCTAACTCTGCATCTCTCTGCTCCTGCAGACACTGCCTCCTGCAGCAAGGGGGAGGCATGACTGAGACCAGTCAAGGCTGTATCATCCCAGCTTAACGCTCACTCAGAAGTCAATACCTGAACATAATTCTTCGTGTTCTCCCTTCAGCCCTGTGCCTGCCTCTGGTCTAATCAGTGAGGCTGCCCAGGCCTGGTGTAGAGCTGAATTGGCAGCCTCACCACGTGGAAGAAAGGGGCACTGCCCACCACATAATGGAGTCCTGTTACCTGAAGGAGGGAAGGGATGCGGGATAAATAAAAGCTGAAGTCCCTTGATCAAGAGAACTTTCCAGAGGATTCTGAGACCCAGAGCCACTGCTAACATCAAGGCTTTAATTAGTAAGAGGCCAGGGCCTCAGGGTCTTGACATGACAGGGAGGGAGGGAAGAGTTAACCACCATGGTATGACTGCTGTCCGAGGGCCTATACTTGCTGGTACACACACTACCTCACCTGCTCTATGTAATTATACCATCCTTGTTTTACCAATGAGGTAAGAGCAGATCAGAAGAGTAAGTAATTGCCTGAAGTCACACAGCTGGTAAGTGTCAGCATTGGGACGTGGAGGCACAGGTCTCCATCCTCTAGCAGAGGAAAGTGCTGGTTTCTGGTCCCCTCTCTTACCTGGCCTCACTGTCAAAGCCCTAACAATATTTTTGATGACTCTTCAACAGATTATCTTTGGGCTGTTTCCAAGTTTCAAGATGTAGCAAGATGTTTCCTCTTCCATCTCTGATTTTTGGAGGGCGGATGTGCTGCTTAATGTCTCTGAGCAGACACAGAAAGGAGAGAATAGGGCAAGATGGTGTTGTTTACACTGTCCAGGTGGTCATTGGGCCCTGATCAAATTAATCAGCACTCTGCCAGACTGTCGAGCTTCCCGTTGGGATGCCTGGAGTGCCAGGCAGCATGAATGCTGCATGGCCCGCACATGGGAAAGGACAATGGAGTCCATCCCAACTTGTCCCTAATTCCTGTGTCTGACCCTTGCTGGCTGTATGACCTCTAACAAATAACTTAACCTCTACTAGCTTCAGTCTCCTTCTGGAAAATGGGAAGGAGCACACCTGTTTAAAAATGCACCAAACATTTATTATCCCCACAACTTCTGTCCCTTCTGGACACAGCAGACAAGGGACATATGCCTGACCCCAGGGCAGAAAATTCACTAGCTGATAAGAAACCCCTGATGTTCTACAGAGAATTTCAACGACGAAGGGTGGAAACTGTTGCCAAGCCCACGCAGGGTTCCAAGGCAAAAGGCCCTGGTGATGGAGTGTGAACAGCCATTCGGGCCCAGGCATAAAACAGGCAAGTAGAGGAAGCTAGACAAGGAAAAAGAGAGCTTTGAGGCAAACTGATGCTGAGGAAGACAGAAGCGGGATGAGAATAGTAGCACTGCTCCTGCATGATAAAGAGCATGGAAGAGCCAGCTTGGTTCCCTCTTCCTTAGACTGAGTGACAGCCCAGTCTCCATTTCATCTGAGCCAGCTTGAGGAAGTTTCCATCCCTTATATCTAAACACTACAAAACAGAACAATGAGGAGAACAAAGGACTGTTGGCAGAGTTCTCATTTCTGACACATAGTAGGTGCCCAATAAAAGTTAGTACAGTTCTCTCCCTGGATTAAGGGAGATAAAACTCATTCAGGCTAGGCCCCTGCGACTGTAGCCAGGTCTATGCCTGGGTCATCTTCCCTTCTAGCCCAGAAACCATGGCCAAACTAACTCTGCAAGATATACTGCACAATTAGTGTGCACCTCTTAGCTTGGCTAATTACCTCTTTTATCAATTAAAAATATTTTCCCATTAAGCCAAGGAGTTGAGAGAAGGAGTCTCTTCTTTATTTTTAAAGCTGCTGAAAAATCCAGCAAGATAATGTCACTGATTTGGTTAATTTCAGGTGCACATCAGGCCATTCAACCTAGGTGAATTTAATGACTCAGGACAGGTCTGACGATGAATGTCCCTGTAAATCATTTATAATTGCAAGCATAAAAATTAAAAATCAGTCTGAAGAGCAAGATAACGTAATGCTAATGATGGAGGGCGGTAATCTGAAGATAGAGGTCCCCTGCTTTAATCAGGCCCATTCGGGTGACGGAGCACTAAACCTTTAGGGGATTGTTCTGGAAACAAAAGGCTGGGAACCTACTTCAGTCTTTAATGACTTACTATGATAAAAGAAATTAACTGAATTTTCATATTATAATTATAAAACTTAATAGGGAATTTTTCCCTTCATACTTTTAATTTTTTTCCTAGTCAAGATAACCAACATACAGTCTATTCTCCTTACAAGGATGACTTTAAAAGGCTAGTTATGTTCAATCATGTCATGTTGAAAGTCCAGTTAATAAATTTTTCCAGGAAGAGGAATTGCCAGTGCTATAATGAAGACAGTTTCTAGAGGCTTTAAGAAATTAGAAAAGTCTTTACCTTATTTTCAATGTTATATAATACTACAGCTCTCCAAGGCAGAATCAAGAACATGATGAGCAATAAAGCATCAAATTCTTCTCTTTCAAATCACAAACTGAACACCCTCTTTCTCTTGCCTTTTCTGCCTGTGGACACCTAATCATAATTTTTAGTCTGATTCAGGTGGAAGTTCTTCCAAGAAGTCTTCCCTGACCAGTATCTCTCCATCCCCTTTCCCATGACGTCCCCACCCCCCAGGCTTGTCACTCTTCCTTCTGGGTTTCCTCTGAACCTTGTACACAAGTCTGTTCTGGACTTAACACACTGCATTTAACATACAATAGTAAGATCACTGCATTCTCTCCTGCAAAACTGTAAGTTCCTTCACTATCTGGGATCCATGACCAACCGACCCCCAGACAGCTGGCACACTGAAGGCATTTGATAAATATTCATCAGCAGATTGAGATTTATCTTAACTTTAGGCTACCCTAGGATAACAAGTGAAAGAAAGTCAAGAAAACACCAAGCCTTTAGCACTGAGCAATGACAAATACGAAGAAAGATAGGGGGAAAAAGGTGTTTTTTCTAGTAGATAAGCTTCTTAAAGTACACACATACACACTCTCTTGCTCTTGATAATAAGGAAAAACCATGGGGTATTTTTTTCTAAAGCTTTTAAGTATTTCCCAGAGCCCTTGATAAAATTACAGACTTTTCCTGAGCAGCTGAGGTGATTTTGTTCCATATAATTTCCTCTCCACATGAGTTGTATATAGTCATACTAAGAGGGGAATGAGTAAGGATTTTTTTAGTTGAGGAGAAACTGATTTCAATCAACTTAAGGGAAAAAGTAAATGAGGGGCATATTTTATTATTAAGCCATTGAAGTATCTCACCAAGCCAAAGGCAGGAACATGCTCAGGAACATGAGAAAGAAAGGATCGGAAAACTGGGACATTATCTCATCCACAGGCGTCATTCCCTCTTCCCCTCCCATGATCATGGTCCCTTGGTCTCTCACCCTTTATCCCAACTTAGTGTGCATCAGAATCACCTGGAGGACTTGGTAAGACACAGATTTCTGGGCTCCTCTCTGGAGTTTCCAAATCAGGCAGTCTGAGAGGGGCCTGAGAACTTGCATTTCTCACCAGTTCCCAGGTGATGCTGCAGGTGGTCTGGGCACCAGCTCTGAGGACGACTGCTTCATACCCGTGAGTGCCTGGGGCAGGAAGACAGCCACCAGAGTCACTTCATTTGCAGGTTGCAGCTCCCGCTGCCAGGAGTGCTCATCCTACTCCCACCCACTGCCAACTGCCCGGGAGACACAGTTAACCAGCCCAGCCGGAATGAGACATCCACCAGGACCCTCAGAAACAGCCAGACACAGAGCTGAGTGTGGGCATATTATGCAATTCCCCAGGAAGAGGAGTTGGGCAGGCAACACAGTGTAACTGCCATGTGACGTGAGAGACGCTTTCATTTTACCCACCCTCAACTGAAACAAACTTGGAGGTACTCACATTTCTGCAAACAGCCCCTATCAAACACAGAGGGGCAAGAAGGAAGAGGGACTTCCATCAGGCTGTATGAGACACCCCAGCAGAGGGTGGAAGAGAGTGGTATTTTTTTTTTAAGTATTACTGATACACAGTCTTATGATGGTTTCAGACAAACAGCACTATGGTTTCAGTCTTCACCCATATTATCAAGTCCTCACCCCCTCTCTATTGCAGTCACTGTCCATCAGCGTAGTAAGATGCTATAGAGTCACTACTTGTCTTCTCTGTGCTACAGTCTTCCCCATGACACCCCTACATTATGTGTGCTAATCATAATGCCCCTTAATCCCCTTCTCCATCCCTCCCCACCCACCCTCTCAACCCCATTCCCTTTGGTAACTGCTAGTCCCTTCTTGGGTTCTGTGAGTTGGCTGCTGTTTTGTTTCTTCAGTTTTGTTTCCTTGCTATACTCCACAAATGAGTGAAATCATCTGATACTTGTCTTTCTCTGCCTGGCTTATTTCACTGAGCATAATACCCTCTAGCTCCATCAATGTTGCAAATGGGGTTTGTTTTCTTCTTATGGCTGAATAATATTCCATTGTGTATATGTATAGAGTGGTGATTCTTAACCAGGGAAGGCTTTGCTCCCCAGGGACACTTGGCAAGTTTTAGAGACAGTTTGTTTCACAACTTAGATGGCGGGAGTGGGTAAGGTGCTTCTGGCAGCTAGGGGCAGTGGTCAAAGTTGCTGCTGAGCATTCAACAAGGCACAGCACAGCCCCCACTAAAAAAAATTACCTGGCCCAAATGACAGCAGTGCTTAGGGTGAGAAATCCTGCTCTAGAGCCTACAAGACCCGCAAAAACACATTACAGTCTTCTCATCCACGGCAGGGGCAATGGCCCTCCACACAGGCGAGTCCAGTCCCACCTGCTGAGTTGGGGTCCTACACTGCCACTTGTTGGCTGAGTAAGCTTTGGTAAGCCACAACACTTCTAAGCCTCATTTTCCACATGTGTAAAATGGGATAACAGAGATGCTGGAGGGAATTCAATGAGTTAATAGCTGTGAATAACTTAGCCCAATGCCTGGCACATGGTTTGTGTTCAGTATATTGTCGTTACATGTCAATGTTATTATTATTACTATTATTGTTACTTGTGAACGGAAATATGGAGGAATTCCTCCATGCCTCTATGATTTGGGGTGAATAGTATGACTAATTGAGGAAATTTTACAAAAACAGAGAAAAGAAGGCTAGAAAGGAGTGATGTCATTAAGATGGTGACATAAGTCATTCTGAACATCAGTGCTCCTCACAAGAAGACCAGCTAGTAACTATCCATGGACAAGACACCACTGTGAAAATCTCAGAACCTGGAAGATCTGAATAGACATTTTCCCAAAGAAGACATACAGATGACCAATAGGTACATGCAAAGATGCTCAACATCACTAATCATAAGGGAAATGCAAATCAAAACCACAACAAGATGT
This sequence comes from Manis javanica, assembly GCF_040802235.1. NCBI lineage: Eukaryota > Metazoa > Chordata > Mammalia > Pholidota > Manidae > Manis > Manis javanica. The sequence continues at coordinate 52,001,342 of NC_133166.1, forward strand.
CACTTCATACCTATTTAAAAAAAGGACGAGAAATGACAAGTATTGGTGATGATGTGGGAAAAGGGAACCCTTGTGCACTCCTGGTGGGAATGTAAATTGATGCAGCCACTATGAAAAACAGTAACGGACGTTAAAAAAATTAAAAATAGAACTACCATATGATCCAGCAATTCCATATCTGGGTATTTACCTATAGAAAATGAAAACACTAATTTGAAAAGATATATGCACCTCCATGTTCACTGCAGCATTATTTACAGTAGCCAAAACATGGACACAATCTAAGTGTCCATCAACAGATGAACTGATAAAGAAAACATGGCGTGTGTGTGTGTGTATACACACACACATATATGCAGTGAATATTAATAAGCCACAAAAAAGAAGGAAATCTTGGGATTTGCAACAACATGGATGGACCTTTAGGGCATTATGTGAAATAAGTGAAATAACTCAGAGAAATAAGGCATATATGAAATGAAACAGAGAAAGACAAATACCATATAATCTTGCTTATATGTGAAATCTAAATCTGAAAAAACTGAACTAATAGTAAGAGCAGATTGGTGATTGTCAGGGGAGGAAAACAAAGGGAACTGGTAAAGTGGTCAAAAGGCACAAACTTCCAGTTATAAGATAAATAAGTTAGTTATGGGAATGTAATGTACAGCATGGTGACTATAATTTACAACACTATATTTTTGAAAGTTGCTGAAAGTGTAGATCTTAAAAGTTTTCACCACAAAATAAAATTATAATTAAGTGAGGTGATAGATGTGTTAACTAACCTTATTGTAGTAATCATTTAGCAATACATAGATATATCAAATAATTGCACTGTACACTTTGAAGTTACACAATGTTACATGTTAATTATATCTCAATAAAACTGGGGGAAAATCTAATAATAAAAAAGGAGGCTAAGCTTTTCTGGAAAAGAATAAACAAGGAGTGGGGGAAGACTCTCATCTTTCAGAAAGGAAACACTAGACCTTGTGAGTGGCATCATTCTACATTCTCTCTCCATCTCCTAGCATACTGTTCTTATGTTGGCACTTTTCACACTGGATTAGGAAAAACAAGTATTAATCTGAGCTGATACTAATCACCCATGACAGAAAATTCCCACTCTAATCGAACTTTCATAACATATTAGCAGTAAAAAGCCCTTGCCTGCCTTTCACAGGTCAATCTCCATGCTGCCTATAAGCATATGGTAATAACAAGCATCTGTCCATCTGCAAAAGGCTCAACATAGACCAGTGACAAACTGAAAATTAAGACTGCAATCAAAATGTTAAATGGCCAAGTGACAAGGCTGGCCTCCATCAAGTGGACAGTACTATCTGCTGTTTCCTTCATTCTCCATAATGCCAGCACAAAACTCTGCTCACAGAGATGTCACATTGGAAAGCACTAAATCCTGGAACTTTTGAGTTTGAAAAGACCTTAGATGTCTTCTAATCCAGTCCTCTCACTTTTGAGCTATCAGGTCAGGGAAGACACTAGATGAATTTAACTAACCACAAAATACTAAATCTTTCATAGGGACTGGACATTAGCTAGAATGGGTAAGTTTCAGATTATCTGAAATTCCTTCCTTTATAATGCCAAATTTATGATAGGCAGTCCTTTAAAATCCTGGCCCAAAATCTAGCTGGACTTTGTAGTGTTTTATTTTTTATTTCATTTTGATCCAATCTGACCACCTCTTATTTAATGGGATACTTACATTTCTTGTGATTACTGAACTGTTTCTGTCTTCTTTTTTTTTAAATCAAATAATCCATTTCCTTGGCTTCTTATTTCCCCTTTTTCTGACTTCTTTTAGATTGACAAAATCTTTTCTAATTCCTCTGTTTTATTCTGTTGGTTTAAAAGCTATAGATTTTATTTGTAGTCTTCTAATTGTTATCCTTAATATTTTACCCTCCTAACTTAATTGTATATTTATACAACAAAGTCTCAAATTATTCAATATTTCTATCTTTCTCCCAAATATAATACAGATGTTTAGCATGTAGAAATGACCACATGACCCCGAAGCCTAAAATATTTACTATCTTGCCCTTTCAGCAAAAGTTTACAGGCCCTGCTCCAGAATAATAATTTTGTGGGGTAAAAAAATTCCAAGCTGACAGTTATCATCCCTCAACACTCTGGACGTATTACTTCAGTGTCTGCTGGCCTTTACTATTGCTTATAAGAAATTATACCTTATGAATTGCAGTTTTACTATGATATACCTAGATGTGAATTTTTCTTTGTATTTACTGCTTGGGTTTTGGCATACACTTTGAACCTAAGAAGGTCATGTCTTTTTTCAATTTCTTGTCAGACACTGTTTCTCTGCCATTTCCTATGTTCTAGTCCTTGATCTATTCTCCATATCTCTTAACTTTCTTTTTTAATTTCATTGTTTTGTTTATTAAAATATCCTCCCTGATAGTGCCACATTTTCAATAATTTCCTCAATGCTATCTTCCAATTCACTAATTCTTTGTGTATAATCTGGAGTTTATCCTATTACTTTTTTGGTTCAGTGACTATAATTTTTCACTTAGAAGATTCCTAGTGGGTTCTTCTTTCATTTATTGGTTTGTTTTGCCTTTCATTGCTTGTTTAAAGTCCTTCCTCTCATGGCTTTGCAACTACCTTTACACAGGTTACCCCCAATCTTAGTAGTATTTCAGGGATCCTGTCCCATGTGTTATTGGAAAAATATAGATCTGAGCATGAGGTAGTGGGAAACTTGGTTAAATTCCTACTTGGGAGGCTCTGTATTCTCCAACCTCTATCACATTTTATAGCCCAGTGGTTCTCAACAAGCGCTTATTTTCCCATTTGGCCATGTCTGGAGACATTTTTGGTTGCTGCAGCTGGAGGTGGGTGTTTGTTATTACTAGCAGCTGATGGGTAAAAGCCGAGGACATTGCTAAACATCCCACAAAGCACAGAACAACCCCACTACAATTATCTGGCCCAAAGTGTTGCTAGTACTCGGGATGAGAAACTGCCTTAGTCTCAGGCAGAGATCAGCAATTTTAGACCCTTTCACACCAAGGGAGCCACTTCCCCCAGCTCCCAGCTTCCAGCAGCAGTGAGTGTGGCCCAGTGAGCACTGTTAATCTTTTCCATCCTTCAGGGGTGGACCTCCTAATCATCCTCGCTGACTTCCAGACCCAGAGTCAACAAGAAGGATTCAGCTCCATTCATGTTGCATTTCTTGTCCACAGAATTATCTTTTTCTGACCCAGGCTTTTATACATTTTTTGTTTTCTACTTTAATATTTTATATCACTCTTGTTACTACATATTTTGAGCAGAGATACCGGGCTAAAGCATAAACTCATTAAGCCAGGGCAATTTTTTAATGGGTCAAATCTACATGAAAGGACCATTTCTTGGTCCTTTCATTTTATTTCTTTTTTTGATTAAAAAATCATAAATCTTGCAATATGCTGTGGCACAAACTCATAGTACAATGAGACAGTACTTCTGGATAGAATCTTCTCAGTTACTTTTTAGCAGCTAAAACAGGTCTTTAAAAAGATCATCATACAAAAACACTGTAGCTGGTAGGTATAAATGATACCCTGATGAATACCTGCATCTTTCACAGGAGCTTCTCCTACATTTACAGGAGCTAGGGGTTCAGGCTGGAGATTTTTGACAGCATTTCAATAAACACAGGTTTCTTCCCCTGTGACTTATGCTCCTGCTTCCTTGTGTCTTGGTCCAATGAGAACTGCTGTATATGCAATGTCCACAGCTATGAAATGCCCAAGGCAGGAGTCTCAGTCTCAAATGAGATTACAGGGGCAGACTGTAGAAAGAATTAACTCTTTATCATTATTTAATGGCCTTCTTTGTCTCTTTTCACAACAGACCCTCAAGTTTTCTGATGTGAGATGGAGCAGAGCTGTCATCATCACCAACATTTTGTTCCTCCAAACCCACTAGGTCTGAATGATTTAGATGTAAGACCGGGACTGTTACCTGTAGCATCCGACACAGTTCCATCTGATTCAGACGCCATGCATCCCCTGCAGTGTCTCCCCTCTAAGGAATGCCCCATCCCAAGCAGAGGTGTGTTTCCTAGAGATGTACGGTGTCTTCTCCAAGAACCTTATTATCATGGGGAATGCTTCTCACGTACTCTAGAACCTTCAACCGTTAGAAGACTGGACACCTGGCCCCACTAACTTCTCTCTGTAAGGAAAGTGAATTTGGGTCATAGAAACATGGTCATTTACTTTTGGGGAACCTAGCTAGGTCTTGTAGAATTGAGAGCTGAGGACACCATTTTGGGTTTCCTAGGATAAGGTAATGTACAAGCAGGACCATCATGTACGAGGGCACCCAATTTGTGCAAGGACAAGTGAGCACTGAAAGCCAGCTTGTCAATCTGTATGCCTTGGACAGGTCACCTTCTCACAACTTACACAAAGTTGTCCCATAGGCCAGTAGTGGGTCCCATGTGCAAGTAGATGAGTGTGGAGAGAAGATGGTCTGCGAAGTAAAAATGAAGAAGGAGATGGGCAGCAGTGATAAGAGACCTGTAGCCTCAGGGAGAAAGAAAGAGATGGAGAGAGATGTTGCCTGGGTCCTGAAAGCTATTAAGTGCTCTGCTACAGTCCCTGTAACACACAGCTCTTCTTTCTGCCCTAGGCTTATAAAAGATGCCCTAGTGCCCTTCTAACAAATTTCCTTACCTTACTTAGCTTTAATGAGAGGATTTCTGTTTCTTGCAATTAAAAATAATCCTGTTGTAATGAAGCTGCAGGAGAGCAGGAGCTGTATCACTATGGTATGCTCGGGCCTAGTAGTGTCACCACGTAATAGTTGCTCAATAAAGACTTGCCAAATTAATGCATAGATGAGAAAGACATGAAAAGGGTCATTTAAGAAAGTGGCAGCATTTCAAACTCCTAAGTTTGAAAGTCCACCTAGAACAACAGAAAGATGAGGGCTTCATTGGTGAATTAAATCAGTAACTTTTCACCAGAAGCACTACCAAAATTTCAATTGTCCAAAGAAAACAGAGTGTGAGCCCCAATATTCAGAGACTGTGATGCTCCCTGGGCAAAAACAAAACTTACCTCTGTGGCACAATAAACCCAAGATTTAAAAAAATGACCCAGAAAATAATTTGTGAAATAAATAAATTAATAGAAAATTTTCAAATTCTTTCTGAAATCATAGATATTACTACTGGATGTCTTCAAAAGATAAGTCCATCACTGTTCTTTGCAGGAATATCTCAGAGCAGTTCAACAACCTGCATGAGGTAACACAGCAAGGTTAGAGGCAGGGAGCTTTGATATCAGGCCTTTTGCCTCTTAAGGCAGTGTTTCTATTATAACAAGCTGCCCCTGGCAAAGGAAATTCTTATCCTTTCTCATTTCTCTGCTACTACAATTAAAAAGTCACCTCTTTGTCCATTGAAACAGTTCCCATTTACTATTCTCACTCTATAACCCCGGTCAAATGGTTGGACTAATGACTGCATTTATGCATTTATAAACTGAGCACACATTTAAGAAACAACAAGCTACCAAATACATCAGCTTCATTGCAACTAAAGTTTTAAATGACCAGGTTATCACAAAAAAGTGCAATTTTCTACTGTATTATTGCCTGTGAAATATTACAAATGCAAAATGCAATTACCTTAATGCTATTTTTGATATCATATCAGCAAATTATGCCGAGTCCCCACCGTGACACTTCTATCAGGGTAAGCATTATCCTGTTGTGTGTGTCAATCCTCAGGGAAAATGAAGTCACTCAAATAGTTTCAATGCTACAGCAATTAGCCACCTCAAAACTGCCAGGAAGGGCAGATTTCCGAGTCACTTATTCACTTATGGAATGTTTAACCTGTAAACATCTAGGACATTTACCTTCTATTTGTTTTTTTTCCAATTAAGCCCCAGAGAATCCTCTGTATGCAAGCAAAGAATCATTTTTATATAGTAAGAAGTTCTCTCCTTCTATTTGCTTTCTTAATTGTCAGCAAATCTCCTTCTGCTATTAAAATACACACCATATAAAATGGAAAAAAGAGGTAGTCAATATATATTGTGCTGAAGACTAAAACCATAATGCCATGAGGGGAAAAATACAGTGCAATAGGTTGGAGGTTTAGCTATCTTCACATTAAGCAAAGAAAAATAATAACTTCCAGCAACCTTTGGCAGTCTATGATTTGTTTTCTGAGGTTCAAAAGCTTTGCTAGGAGATTAGAAAGAATGCAAAACATACACACGTGAAGAATGTACACACACGTTAAGCTTTGCAAAATAGCTTCATTTACCTGGGTGTAAATACAGTGTGCTTAAATCAGATCCAATTAAAAAACTGGGCAAAAATGCCCCTCTGCACATTTAAAATACCAGTATCTTACAGATTTTCAAACAATTTCTCTGTCAAAATGAAGGACTCCATCCTCATCTCATTCTTACTGAGTTCTGTTAAAAATTAAATGGAAAGACCTTGGATATAAATGCAATAATATGCCATTAATATAATTCAGACTTGTGATTGAATAAAAATTAAAGTTTTGAGGCTGAGGATTGTTCATAAACAGCTATTTTCTCCATTGTATAAACCATCCTCTCAGGAAAGGAACAGTTGCCTCCAACGTGACCATCTTTTGAAGCTTAGCTGCAAAGATGAAAACATTAAGGTTGGTTACTTGAACATCTTGAACATCTCTTGCATTTTTGGTGTCTATTTTAGATAGAAAATCACCCCTTAGGCTGCCATTCCATCTGGAAAATGTAATTAATAAATCATCATCACTCAGCTCTACACACTGCCTTATAAAGTGTACAAAGAAAAAAAGAAAGAAAGACTAAAATCTATTATGTATCAGCCCCTCGCACTGCCCTGAACACTTTTAAGTATCCCTGGATATCTAGGAAAACAAGGGACCTGGATTTACCTGGAGAAATTCGGCTCTCTCCTCCAAGCACACAGAATTGCCCTTGCTTTTTCCAACCATCTGATCTCTAAGCCTAGGCTTACCATACATCTTGACCTCACAACCTCCCTTGTAGGAGGGAAAGACTGGAACTCCCACAAGGGGTTTCCAGGACCTGAGCAAAGGCCCAGCCCTGCGATGACCGCCTCAAGGAAGCCCAGACGGAAGGAGACTGGTTGGGAGCTCTAGGAGCAGAACATGCTTATATCAGAATCACACTGAATAGGTTCAAACCCAGGCTCTGTGTGGCTGTGTGAACTTGGGAAAGCGACTGGCCTTTCCAAACCTCAGTCCTCCGTCAGAGCAAGCAAATAACTCTTAGCTATTACTAATGATGAAAGTGAACTTAAAAAAGAAGCAACAGCATCTCACTGCCAGGAAACACCTCCTGGTAGATTTTGATTCATGAGGAAAAATCATCCCAGGATGCTTGGTAGAAACTCAGCAATGAAGCAAATATTTTTATTTGCATTTCTTAAAGAGAAACTGGTACACAGAGGTGTAAGTGGCCAGGGCAAGGACAAGATGGCAGCTCAGCTTGCTGGTTTAAAGTCAGTCCAAGACCCCAGGGTCCCAGCCTCATGAAGGATCCCACTCTTTTCAGCTAATCTGAATGTCTCTCTTGCTATCCTTAGGCCAGAGAACCATTTTAATGCTACATTAAATCTAAAAGGCTCACCTTTTCATCCCAGCCCTTTTAAGCTTCAAATTTACAATATTTACTCACTCTGCATGCAGTCCTGATTAATGTTATGAATTCCGCATTGCACAGTGTGTGTGTGTGTGTGTGTGTGTGTGTGTGTGTGTGTGTGTGTACAATTCCAACCCTCCACAACTAACCAGAGTGCAATATTACTTGGCTTTTGGTTTTCTGTACCTCTGTGCCTCAGAGAACCAGGTATTTGGGATTAAATCCAGCCTGAAATGTTATTTGCTCTGTTTAGTGCTTTTATGATGATTCTCTTATTATCTGCATGTGCTTCAGTGCTAATTGTACATTACAATGGTTGTAAGCAGTCAGCCTGTGAGCAAAACAGGAGAGCAGGGAGTTTGGAACCAGCTGCTATTCCATACAATCCAGGCTAGAAAAGGCCAAACGAAGAGATGCCAAAGGAAAAGAGAAAACCTTACTTTGCAGTTCTCTGAAAACAGGGCCTTGTGCTTCCCTGAGGGCCAAATGAACTGTTTCAGAGCATTGAGCAAAGTGTTCAATCAAGAAACTGTATAAAAGAGAAAAATAAATTTTATTCCTAAAACCCATGAGGGTGCCCAAAATAAACCTGAATTTTCAGACTCTAGAATTCACATTTGATTATATTCAAGGAATGTTTGAAAAGGAAACATACCATTTAAACTATTAAAATACTCAAAGACTTTGACAATAGTTGATATACCAATTTAAGCATGAAGATTAAAGTAGCCAATAGTAAATTCCCAATCCTGAGTTTGAACAGAAGTTTAAAAAAACAGTATGGAGGTTCCTCAAAACCTCAAAATAGAAATACCATTTGACCCAGGAATTCCACTCCTAGGAATTTACCCTAAGAATGCAGCAGCCCAGTTTGAAAAAGACATATGCACTCCTATGTTTATCTCAACACTATTTACAATAGCCAAGAAATGGAAACAACCTGTGTCCATCAGTAGATGAATGGATAAAGAAGATGTGGTACATATACACAATGAAATATTATTCAGCCATAAGAATAAGAAAACAAATCCTACCATTTGCAACAACATGGATGGAGTTAGAGGGTATTATGCTCAGTGAAATAAGCCAGGCAGAGAAAGACAAGTACCAGATGATTTCCCTCACTTGTGGAGTATAACAACAAAGAAAAAACCGAAGGAACAAAACAGCAGCAGACTCACAGGACCCAAGAATGGACTAACAGTTACCAAAGGGAAAGGGACTGGGGAGGATGGGTGGGAAGGGAGGGTTAAGGGGGAAAATGGGGCATTATGATTAGCACACAAAATGTAGGGGGGTGGGGACATGGGGAAGGCAGTATATACAGAGAAGACAAGTAATGATTCTATAGCATCTTACTACACTAATGGACAGTGACTGTAATGGGGTATGTGGGGTGGACTTGATAATAGGAGGAGTCTAGTAACCATAATGTTGTTCAAGTAATTGTACATTAATGGTATCAAAATAAAAACAAATCATCCTTCTGGTATTTATGCTAATATAAGAACTTCCAAGAACAATTATGTTCCACCCTCTACAAAAACATTTCCAATAGTTTAGAAATCACAATGAGCCCCCAAATTGTGATGCCTAGTGAAATACTCCATTATGTTACACATAGTTTACAAGTTATTTTAAAAGACTGCATGTAGCACTAGAATGCATCTATGGAAGTTTGATGAATTGCACACAGAAAACAAATTATGTAGTAGTTCTTGACATTTTTATTAGCTTAAAAATGATTGTAGAATTGACATTTTGCACAGTGTAATGAAACAGAAATTATAATTAGAAAACATCTTGGTGTTCATTCTCAAATTCATCTTTTGCAATTCCTGGTTTTCTGACAACTGCTCAGCCACTGGGGCTGAGGGACAATCAGCCATCACCAGCCTTAAACTTAACTTTCCCATCAGTCTCTAGGATTTCAGCTCCTTCCACATTCCACACTGATCTGGTTGGGACAGCTTTACATGAGGCTGCTGAAGTCTAAGCTTCAGGTGCCTTCACTCACTTTCAAGGCCCTGGACCTAATTTTGTGGGATTTTTTCGGTAAATGAGTCCTTCCAAATATTTATATTTCTAGCCCCACAAAAAGTACTTCGGAGTAGAATGAATGAGCCTTCTTTAAGAATCTGAGCCAAGTTACCGACAGCAAAATGCCAGTCCTTCCTAATCTGGTCACAACCAGGGTGTGGTTCTGACATTATCATATCACAGGCAGACATCAAGCGAAGGTGGCTGCCCCCATGAATGATGGGGTCTGTGAGTGATTCTCCTTATAGCATCTAGGCAAATGCTACAGTAAAAGATGGTTTCATATGGTTTTCCTTTGTGTTAAAAGATTTTTCTTTGTTTTATCAACACTTTGTTAACCCTTGTTTTTCATAAGCAAATGGAAATTTGTTGATACCTCTAAAGTGAACTTCAGCATTCCAAAGCCATGATTCTGACCAATTTTGCCTAAGCATAAGTCTTCTAAAAATTTCAGACTTACAAAATGGTATTTAGTTTGACTTTTTTGTCTAAACATTTGAAATTTTCCTAAAAATTCCATTTCTAGTTTTACTTTGATTTAAAATTTTAGTTTATATAGCACAACTCAATCCAAAATGTTTGCAAACCTCATAAAAGTATCTAAAATATCTGTCCTCTTTTTCATTTTATTTCAACTTAGTAATCAAAAGTTTGCAGATGGTACAAAGTAATTATTTCTCTAAAGTCTGTTTGGCATCTTTTTAAAATCACTGACTACATTTCATCTTTGAGCTCCTTATGAATACAGAAGGAAGAAAACAGGTGAAAAGGTCTAATTTTACTGGCCACCTTGATTTTCCCAGGTATGTGTTAGGATAAAGCTAATGTAAACCTCAGAATAATTCTATGAAATAAATACCATTGCCCTCATTTTACAGCATGGAAATGGAGGCTCAGAAAGTAACTAGCTCAAGTCATGCATCTAGTAACTAACAAGTGTGGAGTTTAATCAGTTCCACTGCACTAGACAACTAAATACTTGAGTACACATAAAACCATTCTCATAGTTTACATGAAGAGAATCATGAAGAAAAGTACAGGATTCATCCCCAATCTGTAGCTCTCAAAAATTAATATATGTAATTTGATAATTCCAAAACAAGGAAGGTTAGGGTTTAGGGGAGATGGGAGCATCATCAAGGACAAGGAAGAGTGAAAAATAAAGACTCTAACAAAGTAAAGCTTTTCCAGTTCTACTCATGCATTATTAACAGTGTGACAAGCAGAAATGGAGGAGTTGTAGATAGAAGAAACCATAATATTTCCTTTAAAAAAAAAAGTGCTGAATATCTTGGGTGGCTGCTAAAAAGTGATCAAGGTTACCGAGTCCTCCACCTGGGAAAATAGGCTTGATGCTTGAGATTTAGGAAAGAAACAGGCACTAAACAGCAACAAAGACCAGAAAGCAGGGGAAATTCTTATAGGCACTGCATTTAGCATCAGACCACATACTCCAAGGAGAAGAGAGGAGAATGTCAGGATGAGATCAAGACAATATCAGTTTAGAAGTAAGATTCTGAGTTTATAGGTCAAAGATCTGGAAACAAGCTTATTTATTCCAAAAAGTGATGTAGCTGACATTTCTCAATGGGATTTATTGAAGATGGAAGAGTGCCCACTTATAAAGCTAGAAACTGACAGACGGGTGAGAAATGGACAGAGGCTAAAACACCAAATCAAGGAAGATGGACAATGTTTGGCAAGAGAAGAATGGGCCTCAAATAAATTTGGGGCACAAGGTTGATTTTTGGTCTCTTGGCATCAGTGAAAAATAACAGCAGTGCTCAATTTGATCTTGAGAATCAATGCCAATTCCTTATTAAACTGTCAATCTTTCTTAGTGTCATCCTTCAAGATCTTTATCTGGTGATGTACCAGTGAAACTGAAAGCTTTAGTTTCAACAGCCCTCCTTGAAAAGTAAACACCAGGATGTGGAGAAATGGGAACTCTCCTACACTGTTGTGGGAATGTAAACTGGGTGCAACACCATTGTGGAAAGCAGTATGGAGGTTCCTCAAAAAACCAAAACTGAAAATACTATTTGATCCAGTAATTCCACTCCTAGGAATTTACCTGAAGAAAACGAGATCCCAGATTCAAAAAGACATATGCACCCCTATGTTTATCGCAGCACTATTTACAATAGCCAAGATATGGAAGCAACCTAAGTGTCCATCAGTAGATGAATGGATAAAGAAGAGGTGGTACATATACACAATGCAATATGATTCAGCCATAAGAATAAGAAAACAAATCCTACCATTTGCAACAACATGGATGGAGCTAGAGGGTATTATGCTCAGTAAAATAAGCCAGAGAAAGACAAGTACTAAATGATTTCCCTTATTTGTGGAGCATAACAACAAAGTAAAACTGAAGGAACAAAATAGTGGTAGACTCACAGAACCCAAGAAGGGACTAGTGGTTACCAAACAGAAGCGGGTAGGGAGGGAGGGAGAAGGGGATTAAGGGGTATTATGATTAGCACACATAATTTAGGGGGGCACTGGGAAGGCAGTATAGCACAGAGAAGATAAGTAATGACTCTATAGCATCTTACTACACTGATAGACAGTGACTGAAATGGGTTGGGGGTGGAGGACTTGATAATATGGGTGAATGTTGTAACCACAATGTTGCTCATGTGAAACCTTCATAAGATTATACATCAATGATACCTTAATTTAAAAAATGTCTAATCTTGAAAACTAGTTTGAAGATAAAAAGCTGGTACCAATTTATCTAGAGTCCCCAAACACTAAAACCTGTCATTCCCAGGCCTACACCTCAGAAAACTGTGGGAATAGCCATGCTGGCAATCTGAAATTTTATAAGACCTTGATAAAAATCAATAACTTCATCTGGTATGATAAGGGCAGTAGTTGAAGTGTCTTCCATAGAAGACATCTCTCTGTCTAATGGGGTCGGGTCAGGGAACACCCTAGAAGTGACTCCTGATATTGGGCCAATGGAAATCTGGATTCATAGCAAGTCCAGAGGTCATTCAGCAAAGCAGCTTGAGCAAGCCAATGATGGAGGACATCTTTCCTCACCATTGGATCACTTTTCAGTTTCACCAGTTTGGGGTGGTCCTGCCAGACATACCTCAGAGACGTGTTGCTTCAAAGATAACTCCCACAAGCACCAGACCCGATCTCCTGAGGTGCCCATGGTGCAAGCATCTGCACACATAGAAGGCTCTGGCTCTCCCTGTCCCAGGGCCCTTCTCACTCAGCTCTGTTGCTATGACCACCGTGGCTCAATGCAGCCCAGATCAGCAGACACCACCCAACAGAGGCCAGCCAGCAACATGCAGAAAAGGCTTTGCTCAAAGACACTGACACAGAGTGACACTCATACAAACAACCTGGATTATGAGGTTTAGCTCTCTTTTTGCCCACTGGATTCTCCAAGACTCTCCTCACCTGCTTCCAGCCCACCTCTGCATGGCAGAAACATCCAAAGAGGTGAGGTCTGGGGACAGAAAGAACTCCTTTCTCCAGCTTCAAGGCCCCTTTCCTGTCTGAGAGCACCTCTTTCTGGGACTTTCACTCTAGGACAGTCATCTTCTACAGGGGAGATGTCTCCTTTTATTCTCAGGGTGAGTCTTTACTCAGGACCTCAGAACATTAGGATATAACAGCCACAGAAAGGCTATTGACGCAGCAGAAACTGAGGCTTCAAGTGTTTGCTGATGGCTGCTCTCAATGGCGAGTTTCAGTCATGATTCATTCATTTAAAAACAACATGGGGGACTCTCTCTGGGCCAGACACAGGCATATGAGGCAAATGAAATGTCTCTGACCTCAAGGGTGGCACTGCCCAATAGAAACGTAACATGAGTCACATAGGTAAGGTTAAATTTCCAACATTAGTAGCCATATTAACAAAAGTAAAAAGAAAGAGGTGAAAATAATCTGAGTTATATATTTTATTTAATCTGATATATCAAAATATTATAGTTTCAACATGTAATTAATACCAATCATTATGAGTGAGATACTTCATGTTTTTTATACCATGTCTTCAAAATTCCATGTAGATTTTACACTACATCACATCTCAATTCAGACAAGCCACGCTCCTCAATGGTCACTGTACTGGACAGTGAAGCTCTCGAGGCTTACAGACTAGTGAAGCTGGAAGATGCGCCCACTGTCTCTAATCACCTCTTCATATAAAATGATGTTCAGACTCAGAATCTGTCCCCTCCCTTACCTCAGAGACAGTCGCCCAGGACTTGCCAGGGTGAATTTCCTAGGCCACACTCCACACGCATGGACTACCTGCTCTGTGCCAGGAGAGTGGAACATGGCGTAGGCTCAGTGTGGCCAGTACTCCAGACTGCCCAACTCCAGCTGTACTGCCCTCTGTGGGATTCCTGCTGTAGTTATTTTTTGAAATGGGTAAAACAAGCCTGTTGATACTTCTACCGCTGAGCTCTCCCACTAAAGGCTTTCACAGTTGCTGTGCGTGGCTAAATTCCATTCTATTATTGATCCCTGATCAATTGATTCTATATAAGACAGTTGGATATTAGTGAAGCTTTGAATTAGGAACTCTTCAGATGCAAGTGACAGAAAAGCCAACCCAAAGTAACGCACGCCGACAACAGGCAGAAGGCATGAGTGCTTTATCAGCCACCTAACTGGAAGATCCAAAGAGGGTAAGCTTTGGGTGAGGCTGCATCATTTCCACCAAGGACCTGATGTCACTGTCTTGCCACTGTGCATTCCTCCATAGTGACATAGTTTTCAAGTGTCACATAATAGTCTTCAGCAGCTCCAGGAAATCACCTTGAGGTCTCAACATGACTTCAACAGCAGCAGACCTCACATCCAGCAGAAGAGAAACAGCCTTTTTAGTTCCCCACAAATCCTAGTATTCACCCTCTGCCACTGGCCAGAGCTGGGTCATATGTCCATGTCTGAACTAATCACTGCCAAGTCTGGGAAACTTAAGCAAATCAGGGCCCATCCCAAGAGCTGGAGGAAGGGTTAATGGCTTAATCCCATCCAAACCATATGGCTGACAGAAGAGAAGGGCAAAAATCCCTAAAGGAAAAATCAAGGCCCCTCCGTGGAAGAAGCTGAGGGTAGATACTGAAGGGGCCCCAGCAAATGTCCACCACAATCAACATGATGTGTCCAGCATGGTTGCTTTATCTGGTCTGATGTGTGGGGATTCAACTGGAGAATTGCTGAATTCTCTGGTAGCTTCAACAATGTCACACAAAATTAATTTCAATCCTTCCAGGAAACTGTCAAAACCACTGGACTTCTTCGGATGGAGAAAAATCTCCCCAGCACAATGCTGTTAAGAAAACAAGCCCCCAATCCTGGGTGGGATTTCCCCAGTCTGCCGTATTGAAATCCTGAATATACCCCAGGGATATTAAGACATAGATGCCTCACAAGAAAAACTGCAGAAAGATTTTATGAACAAAGCTCGAGAGTTATCAGCTAGTACCCTAAGATGGCACAAGTAGAGCCTGGCCAAGCATGAGGTTGGCACATCTTTCAATAAAACAAATAGCAAAAAGATTTAAGGAAGCTTGTGATGTCAAAGGGCTCTTCAAATAATTTTTTCTTAAGCACAATGTTTGCTGTGCTAGCTCCTTCTGGTGACACAAGGGCATCATGCATGTAAGGTGGGGAGGGGGAGCTCCAGGACTAAGGAAGCAATGGATGCACTTTGAAAAAGAATAATTGAGTATCCCTTAGTATATTTCTGCCCCAGAGGGCTTTAAATTATCACATTCATTTGAAAGATGGAATGACCTTCCTAAGTTTATAATCTATAGCAATTATAGTAATTAATAATAAGTGGCATCCATATGGGAAGGAATTGTGTCTGTTCTGCTCATCACCATGTACTTAAGTCCGCAAACACAGTAGGCACTCAGTAAATATTTGATGCAATGAAACTGGACTGAATTTATTTTGTAGAAGCCAACCTATTTTAACATACAAGCTTAGCCTGGAAGACTATTCCACGTATTCCAGTGTAATTCCCCTAGCTAGTTGGGATTGCGCTGAGGCAGGTGGTGGTGAGGGGAGCAGTCAAGAACAGAATGCTTAAAGATTCAATTCAGAATGCACCGATTCAATCCTAGGTTGCCTGGTGCTGGGTATCCAGAGATGGAGATAACACAAGTTCACTGATGCTCAGGGCAAAAGGGACACCTCTGTAGTGAGAGCACAATATGATAATATGTACAGAAGGAAGGGCAATTAATTTTCCCTAGAAAGATGAGGGAGAATTGAAGGAAAGAAGTTTGGATTTTAACTGGTCCTGCCTGAAGCCTCCACTAAAACAACTGGTAAGGGCGTGGAGACAAGGAGTGGTGGTAGGAGGGAGGAAGTTCAGGGTTCTCTGCAGTCCCTCGAGCCTTTAAAAGTGGCCCGTTTGTCTTTGCAGATGACTGAGTCCTCCCCCTGCTGCCCTGAGAACCTTGGTGTCTGTCCCCATCAGAGGCCCACGGGTTCCCAATCTGCTAGGACAAAGCCCCAGTCAGGAGACAGCACGGTGTCCCAGCAAGTGAGGAGTTCAGCAGGGAGAGATGGAAAGGCCTTGCTTTGAAAGGAGGCAGTGGGATACCATGCTATTTTGTTTCTGGTGAAATGCAATCAACAGTGGTTCCAGCAAAGGAAGGGACCACATCCGCTCAGCTAGATAGATCTGTTTTTGCCACATGGTTTTCAATGTTCCTAATGAACTGCTAACAAGCTGGCAATTAAGTGCACAAATGAGGAGAGATGACATGGAGAGGTTTCTATATTAGAACATGTTCCCAGGCTGCAAACTGCAGACGCTTCCAGAGAGCCCGAGGGCCTCACATTTGAACTTTCCAACAAACACCTTTGACCCAGATGGGGAAAATGTTGCAACTAGGTTTCAGTTTGGCGGGGGTTAAGACATGAACTAAAAGCAAATTAATTTTTTTTCTCACTCTAAGTGCCAAAAATCCTCCTGGCTAATAGCAAATCAAACAGTTAATTCTCTGCCGCAACTTGTAAATCTGTTTTACTGAAATGGGTGCTGACAGAAGACCCTATTCTGTACGATTTTTATTGTCATTTCTTTTCTAGCCAATTGGTTTCATAGGCTTTCTGCTGTTTGTCAGGCCCCTCTTCAGGGAAAGAACTCTCACACAAAGGAAGAAAACAGCAGGAAATAGCAAACTTTGGATGTAATTACGCCCGCTCTCTGCCTGCCACTCCTTTCGAGGATAGCAGAGAAGCACGTCTTGCTGGGGAAGCCTTCAACCTCCTCAGCTTGTCTGCCTCACAGACCCAGGATGTGAGGGGAGGGCTGAGGACAGCGACAGGCAAATGGAGGGAAGCAAAGGCAGCTAAACAGGGCGCTGTTCTCTCAACACAAAGGGACAGGACCGGTTTCTGCAGACCCGAAGGAGAAAGGAAATAAAAATCAGAAGCACTCTCTTGGTGAGTTCTTCTGTTGGAAACAGAAGAACAAAAAGACCAGTTACTGGTTAACTTCAAGAAAGGGCTGGACACACCAGGGGAAGGGCAGCACCTTCATGCAGTGAATGAAACGGCCCAAAGGAGTCTGTGGAAGGAACTCCGGCAGGGAGGCTGCTGTCAGGGGCTGTCCCTGAACACAAGGAGCTGATAGGAAACAACTGCTCCCATTTCACACTCCCAGAGTCAATCATTTCCCCCAGAAGACAGGGGACCCACTGTCGGCTGGGCCCTAAGATTTGCAGAGCTGATTCCCTATCACCTCAGGCCCTCTGTGACTCAGTTTCCCCACCCCCTAGAGGACTGGAATGATGACGACAAACCCAAAATGCAAGGAGATGCCCAGGGGCAGGGCCCTTCTTTGTGCCAGAACAGAGGCCAAGCTGGGAGAGGGGCTCAGGCCCCAGGCCCCTTCCCGAGGCACTGCTGCCTCCTGCTGCCCTGCCTTTTAAATCTCAGGGTTCTCCTCCCTCGGGCTTATCACCAGCCCTCACCCAGTCTGCCACCACAAACGCGGACTCTCTTCAAGCCAGATCTTGGGCCCTTAGCCTATTGCTATAGGGTAGGAATTCTGAAGACCCAGGCTCACGTCCTAGCTCTGCTATTCACTGTGTGGTAATGAATACATTTCTTGACATCTCTGAAATTTTTCCTTTTCTGAAAATAGATCACAGAGAGAGAAAACTTGTTAGGAGGCTCAAATGAGATCATGGAAAACTTTGTAAACTAGAAGGCAATAAACTAAAAGTTTAAAAAGTCTCCTTCCTCTCTCTTAGCAATGGACCCGCTTTCCCAAATGGCATCTTAAGTGGACCCTCAATTTGTAAAACAGAAAAAGCAGCAGCACTTTCTGGCTGAAGCCGAGGCAGAGCCCCACCCCCTTTGCCATACCCTCCAGGTTTTTTTCCCTGCTTCGTAGTTTGAAAACCACTGCCCTTGAGTAACATTTACTATTAATAATTACTAATCAAAAGTGTTTTGAAAATAAAATCCTATGCTACTGAATATAACCTGAAAAGAGATGGCCAACCATGCCCTTCAAATGCTTATTCACATTGACGATTTTCAGTCCAGTATGGGGCTGACTCCTGCCTCTTTAAGTACATACTTACTACAACAACCTGGCATTGTTGTAGCTTCCTCTTGATAATTCTTCTTTCATTCACTGTATCACCCCTGCTGCATCTCGGCTTACAGTCATGGCTATTTATCCTTTAAAGGAGGTATCTTCTGACCCCTCTGTGACTCACTCGTACACACATCACACACACACACACACACACACACACACACACACACACACACACACACACACACAGTAACTAGGTAAAGTACAGATTTCTTAAAACCAGTCCAAGAAAAATGACCTACATACTCATTAATATGAATCCTTTGGAATCCCCCAACGTTTGCCACCACTAGCCATATTTCCTCAAGTGACTACAAAGAACTGTCCCTGGCTGGCTGATGTCTCTGTAGTCACGAATGGAGATGGCTGGCTAGAGGGCCTGGCTGGTGGGGGTCCTAACACATGTCAGCAGAGCTCCTCCGATCAGCTTCATCGAGGCCCAGTAATTCGGAGTAAGTATTCCTCCAGGATTCACCATTACCTCCCCTTCTTTGCACTCTACCGATTTCATTAAGCAATTCTTCTCCCGGATCTAAATGCTCACTGTCATGGCAGGCTGCAAAACCACATTCCCTACCCCCAGCCCCTGAGAGGCCCAGAGGGAAAGTCAGCAGGCACAATTATAGCTTTCATGTGTCTTTCTGGAGAGAAGGCTTAAGTGTTATTTTATATATTTCCTCTGCACCATGTCAGTGATTTTCTCAGGAAGCACAAGCCTCAGGCTTTCCCTCCCAACAATGAAATTTCATGGAAAAGTTATCCAGACTAAAGAAGGCAACATTTTCTTTTTTCTGAGAGCTATGTGGGCTGCTTTCTGCTTGCTACACACTGTTACACGGAGTCACAAATGAATCAAAGGCAGAAGAAGGGTGTAAAATATGAATAGGGAAGGGAAGAAGAAGAGGGGAATTCGAGAAATCAAGAGAGAGCTCCTCATTTAGAGGAAAAAAGAATATATAGATTGCTTTCTTTACAAATGAGACAAAAAGCCTACAAGGGGCCTTTCTTAATTCCATTCCCAAAACCAATGTGCCAACCCTCAGGCATTTATGGCTTTCTTGTGCCCTCTAGTGGGCAAAGGTGGTCAGTATTTTTCCTTGAGTGACAGCCAGAGTCTCTTATGCACTTGTCGGGCCTTCTTATTACATCATGAATTTTGATAAGCTCATTAGCCAGCCAGGCAGCCAGGAGGAGGATGTCTTTCTCACTTGATGACTACACAATGAGGAGTAATATATTTTAATTTAAACACCATAAACCTATTGAGTGCTTAATTAACTTTAACCGTCTTTAGGGGAATGAAGCCAATTTGAGGGGGTCAAAAGGAGTTGTTTCAATATCAAACAGTTTTACATAGTCAATCCATTCATTCGGCCTACAGCTACTGATTAACACACAAAATTAACATGTTAGTAAAAATTCATATTCAGGCCTCTGGGGAAATTAAGATGCGCATGCACAGGGCATGATTAGCACAGCTATTGTTTTCTCCCAACAATATAATTTAATGGGTTTTTAGAATTACAGAAAGAGAGACTTGGTGCTGGTTTGAATTGATTATTTACCACAATGCTTTGAAATATAGAAAAGATAGAAAACATCTCAAGCCAAAAGGGCCGGCAAACAGCGGCGGATGGGCTCAGAGTGAGTGTATCTTACTAAGGAGGCTGGCCAGGATGAACTGCTGGAGAGACAGGCTGTGTGCCACAACCAGACGTGAGCTGGGGCCGGCAGAGGAGTAGGGAGAGACTTTTTGGCTGCATGAAAAAGCACCCTAAGAGCTGCCTTC
This sequence comes from Manis javanica, assembly GCF_040802235.1. NCBI lineage: Eukaryota > Metazoa > Chordata > Mammalia > Pholidota > Manidae > Manis > Manis javanica. The sequence goes on from NC_133166.1 coordinate 52,021,464, forward strand.
CCAAAGAGAAGGAAATTATTTCTCTTAAGATTTATTCATATTACACACCCAGCCTATTTCCCAGATGCATCCGAGGCATTGCCATTATTCAAATACATATGAAAAGAATAAATAAGAAAGAACATAATTGGGGGTTTTTCAAAGATAAATAAATAAATGAGAAAGAGAACAGAAAGCAACAGAATAAAGTAGTTACCACATTGACAAAGCAAATTTAGTTCTGAGCTTCCTGGCAGCCAAGGGAAAAGTACTAAGTGCACTGGTATCTATAGTTCTCACTACCTGATATCCTTAAGGTAACATAAGTTTGTCTGGATGGGCATGTCTCCTTCTTCATGCTAAATCTGAGAGAAAATATGTGATTATTTACAGGAAGGTCGCTGTGTAAGAGGGCTATGTGTTTATAATTCAGCAAAAGATATAAAAATGTTCTTCAGAAAGTGCTTCTAATGTTAGTGTTCCATAAAAGGCAAGAACAAAGCTTTAAGTTGAAACTGGCAAGGCCGTTTCTCTAGGGAACTAAAGCAATACTGTCTAGGTGTATGCCTTCTGGTGATCTTTCTAGAATCCCTGTGATAATAATAGCTTGAAGGACCCAGACAAGCAGGAAGCAAAAGGGCTTTTTATCATACAGAATTTACAGGATTTCTATAAGAACCTCATAAATGACTTGATTGCCTTCAGTCTCTCCCCCTCTCCAAATCATCTCTGTATGACCACAAAATGAATCTTTCTAAAATATTTACTTTAATATACCCATCTTTGCTCAAAATCCTCCAGGGCCTCCTTGCTCCCCACATGGATCTATTTTAGCCTCATCTGCCAATACCACCTCACGCAAATCCTCTAGCCAACCAGGCTGCAGTTCTACAAACCCCTATCCACGCCTCCAAGCCCCTGCTCATGTCATTTTCTCCACCCCACCCTGGGTTGCCTTCCCTCTGCCTTTCCCCTTCTTCAAATCCTTCTTCCTCCACCAAATCTTCCCCCCATCTCCTTGAAACCTAATTGTTCACACAATAAATAATCAAGGCCCTTCACTACCAGACCCCAAGCCTGTTCCTGCCATTACATTCTGTGTATCCTAAGCTTCAGGCTACACAACTCCTGTTTTTCCCCTGAACTCACCACCAATGTCTTTATCTAGACAATCCTTCTGCCTTGCCATCCATTCTCTGCTTTCACCCGGCACACCCTCCTTCCTCAAACACAGATCATCTGAAACCTCTTCTGGGAAGCCTTTCTGACAGTGCAGGCAGTCAGCCTCCTTCTGTCCTCTGTTCCCAAGGCATCAGCCCACACCTTTGCTATACTCAGGCACAGCTTACCGCAAATACTGAGGTCAGCTACCATATCCCTGCCACACCAGCAGCTCCTTGACAATAGGTTGAGTGTTTTAATGGCTTTTTCTTTATTTCAATCTCCTGAGGCTAAGAGTGCCTGGCACTTAATAGGGCTGGTTGAACTAAATCATTTGGGGATCTTCAACCATGTGCACACCCACCAGGTCACAGTTCCTGGCTGACAGGGTTTCAGGGTTCTGCTTCTCTGTGTCACTCTGCTTGTTGTGATAGGAAGACCTTTCGCTGTCTGTCTGACTGCCTGTCTATATGTCTGTCTGCCTTCTTCTCTCCCTTCTCTCTTCTCTCAGTGGCTTTTGGTCACCCGAGAAGCCCAGCAAAGAGGACAAGAAAGCAGACAGAGAAGATAATGGCTGAGAGGATGCAAAGAACACAGTCTCTTTCCTCAACACCGAGCTGGTTTTATTTCCCAGAGCTGGAAAGGCACACAGTCAAAAGGTACTAATGCCCAGTCCTCCAGCAGAGTGAGAACAGTGGTCAAATCTGTTACAGGCAGGGGTCTGAGTGACAGAGTCAGGAGCCGGATTTGTGCCAGCACAGGAGACAGGACGGGGCCTCCTGAACAGGACAGCTCAGGGTCTGGGCAGTTCATGCGCGTCAGGATCATGAGGGGTGGACAAGCAAGGCAGATGAAACCTCACGGTGGGCTCACAGGCTGGCACCAGGCTGGACTTATCTGACAGCTGGCCCCCCTCAAAAAGGAGATGGTCTCTTCTGTCTCAGTGACCCTGGCCTGCTTCTTCTCCTCCTAACTCTTGTTTTTCTGCTGACTGCTTGGTTTCCACTGTTTTTGTCCACAGGTTTTAGAAAACACAGACATTTCAAGACAAATATGCTCATAAGGAAGTTTTTCTGCTACTGGCTGGGAAGAATGTGAGCAAAGCTATTCATACCACACACCAAATTCTCTGGCTTCAGTTTCTCTGTTGGGCTTATTTTGCTGGGCACGCTCGTTCCCTAAGTCCTCTGACAGAAGAGGCCAATCCTATCCTGTCATGTGACTTTGGGGGTTCACTCTGACCCCTCCCTCCTCCTTTACTGTATATGTTATTACAGAATAAATGCATGCATACTTCATTGCCATTGGATGGAGTGAGCAGTTTGGGGCTAACACTGTTAGAAAGCTACCAAAGGGTCATCTCTCATACCAGGTGGCTTTTGCATCTGGGTGTCTACAGTGACCACCCTACAAGGCACCCCCAATACTGCTGGAGAGAAACTTTCTCACGGAGAATTTGGTATAGTCACCTGAAGTCTTAAAAGTGTGTGCATTCTTAGGATCCTCACTGCAATTAAATATGATTATGACAAATAAATAATTATGGTTGTATTTAGAGATTTAGCTATGCATTCATTCATTACAGTATTATGTAGTGAAAAGCTGGAAACATGCTCAACAATAGATTGATTGGTTAATGAAATTATGGCATCCATTCAGTGGAACAGCTGTGGTCTAAAGAAAATTAATGTATATTAACAGAGAAAACAGGTTCATCCTATCTTATTAAACCAAAAGAGCATAGGATAAATGTTTCTATAATATAATCCTCTTTTATTTTAAAGTATATGTATGTATCTTAATGTCCAGAGAAAGTTCTGGGTAGTTACCAAGATGTTCACAGTAGTTATCACTGTGTAATGGAGTCCTGGGGCTTTATCACTGTAGTCTTTCTGCTCATCTGCAATTTAAAATTTTCTAACAAAAAAACTGTTGCTTTTGTAAAAGGAAAAGACAATAGGAGCTATTTTAAATCATTTTTAAAACCTGATTATGCAGTTTACAGCTATTCACACTCTTTATTACAAATACAGTCCCAGATTTCAGGAAACTTATGTTGCTTGGTTAAAACTGATAGCCACCTGTTCATTCCTTCTTTGGTAACAGAGCCCAGTGTTACCCTGGGTGATAATCGCTCAGCTAAATGACTACATTTTCCAGCCTCCCTTGCAGGTGGTATGACTCTGAGACTAAGTGCTGCCCAATGAGATGTATGCAAAAGTATGGTGTGGGGGTCCCAGGAAAATTCTTCAAGGAAGCTGACTCTCCTGGAAGTTCTGCCCATCTGTCCCTCATCCCTTCCTCCTTCTTGCTGCCATGACGGTTGAAGTTCCAATGGCTTTCCTAAATCACAGGTGACTTTTGGACGGAGGGCATGTAAAAGAATGGTGGAGCAGAAAGGTAGAAGATACCTGTGCTCCTGTCATGTCAGCCATGTCTGCCTGTCTTTGGACTTTTTATGTAAAAAAATTATATTCTTGTTTAAGTCTGGCTATTTTGGATTCTCTGCCACATGCAGTCATTCCTGCTCCTTGCTGCTACAGTGGGTCAACAGTTACTTCAGGTAAAAATAAAGGAGGAAAATAACTTGAAATTCTAAATTGGGGGTGGCAAAGAAAGCCAGCAAATACTTCAGTACTGGGCTTTTATGTGCTATTATTTAAAATCATAAATGCTGACATTTATGTACGTGAGGAAGGAAATGCCATTATTTCAAGCATTAATAGCACAGAGCTATGGTAAGTTATTTCACTTATAAGATGTTTAACACAGGTACTGTAATTGTCACTTAATGGGTCAGGGAACCAAGAAAGACTTGCCTTTGTGTGTTGGAGCCTCCTCTGCAAATTATAAGTATTTCCTTGTATGTTTAGGAAATGTAATTATGTCTAATGCAAACTGCAAGCCAGAACAACACCACAAAGTCTATTACTTTTGTGGAGGTTTAGTCCTTTTATTATTTTATAAGTGCTGCAGCCCCCAAAAGGCAAAACTTAACTCCCAAGAGCCTTTGGAGAATATGTCATCATGCCCATTGAGGAACTGGTCACTGAGTTGTAACAACCATGTTGGACAAGGCTTCCAAGGCAACTTTTAGTCAAAGCCTTCCCCATACTGAAGCTTGCAGGTACCTCCTTCTTGCCTGACTTGTTCCTACTTACTGTTTAAGATTCAGGTCTGGTGTCTACTCTTCCAGAGGAGAATTAGGTGCTTGTCCCTGGTGTTCCCAAAATACCTAGTACTAACCTCTCATAATAATAGCTCCCACCTGTTGAGTCCTTATAATGTGCCAGGCACTGTGCTAACTGGTACTTCATGTGGACTATTTCATTTGCCCTTGTAATAGTCCTATGAGGTCGGTATCTTTAGATTTTATAAATGAGAACATGAGGTTTAGAGAAGCTAACAAGGCACCCTAGGCCTTGCAGTAATGATCCAAAGACTATGAAGTAATGATTCAATCCATTCACCTGGTCTAGTGGCCAAGTCATACTGTCCTACACCAGTGGCAGCCTGTTCTTATACTGTGCTCTTTCCCATCCTCTGCATCCAGTAGGTACTCAGGAGATGACATCTGAGTAACTGGCTGGTCCAACATCAGTTCATTCCTATCCAGCTACACAGACTTGGTTTAAAATCACCAGACGACAGCGGAAATTCCTCTCCATGCCTGAAGCAGCAGCCCCCAGCAGCCTGCTTCCGGGGAGAGCACCCCATGCTGGAGGATGGAGGCTCATTATAGCGCTGAGGGATGAGTGGTTGGAAAAAGACCCACAGCTCTTCCTCATGATTATTCACAGGAACAAAAGAGAACCAACAACAGCTTATAAATGAATAGGGAACAGCTACCTGGAGGTAGGCCTGGTCCAGTGCTCTGATTCCAGAAGACAACGGCCCTGAACTCAGAACAGGATGTAGGGGCTCCGGTGACTCCCAGTGAGGCCTGAGCTTGGGATGGGGCCAGAAAGAGCCCAACCAATAGAGCTTTCCTCAGCCTCACATGGAGGTACCTGGCTCTCCTGGGTACACAGCATTCACTTAACACCTAGTGCTAAACCCGTTCAGTGCTAAAGCTGCTACCTATTGAGTCCTTACTGGACACCAAGCACGTGTTCCGAAAGATGTGAAGAATCAGGCAGGAGATGGCCTTTATTTCTCCCCAAGACGCTACTAGAAACAAGGGAGGGAAGTATCAGGAGAAATGGAGAGATCAGGCCTGTTGCTAGCCCTCCCTTGAGCCCTCAGAGATGGCTTCTCCACAGGGCCTCCTGACGCCGCCCTCTTGCGCACTCGCTCTCTCTCTCCTTCTCTCTCTGAGGCCCTCAGTGAGCCCCTCCACGCTTATGGCTATGGCCGGGGTGCCCACCAACGGGGAGATGGAGCCCCGTGGGACCGGGCACAGGAAACGGCCACCATGACAGGACATGATGCCAAGTGCAAAATGCAGCTTCCAGAGGCAGCACCTGGCCTCCTGGCAACTCCACAGCCGGGCTTGGAGTTGCGCCTGAGTTTTTTTGTTTCTGATTTTTGTTATCTCCCCATCCCACCCACTCTTCATTTTTTTTTCCCAAATAGCATCCTCTTGAATGCTCTTGAAAGCCTCCCGTTGTGGCCTTGTGAGGGGCTGCAAAGGCCAGTCCTGAGCAGCTGCCCTCATTTTACCAGCAGAAGTCATCCCTGCTCCTTAGTCAACCCCATGCTAAAATGCAGCCTTCCTGAAACTGGTTCATGTTTCTCGCAGCCTGCGAGTCTGGTTCATGAACTGAGAATGAAATTCCCTCTCTGGCAGTCTGACAAGGCTGCTTTTGGGAAGGCACTGCGCTTGTGGGCAGCTCTCCAGCTCAGCAGCGGACACAGGGCAGGACCGGCATCAGCCTTCTCAGCGACCCCTGCGAGACTCCAGCCTCCTGAAGAGGAACGACGCAGGCTGGACGCGCAGATACAGATCCACCAGCCAACTGCGGGTTGGCCAGAGACCCACCTATGGTATGCCTTCTTCCCATCCACGGTCACCAAGCTTCATAAATTCCACAACCTCAATAGCTATTCTCCAGCCTCTTCTCCAAGCCCAGCACCAAAACTCCAGCCTTCAGTATGGTCTGGGCTATTGTAAGGGCTCCTGTCTCTCCTCCCTCTCGTCTCTCCTCTGCTCTGCAGTCCTGAAGCACAGTGTGATTGTGTCTCCCCACTGCCTAACTCTTCAACACCACAATCTGGCACAGGTGTATATTTCCACCCTCAGCCTCATCTTAGGACAATTCCTACCCCCTCCCTACTCCTGCTTTCTACCCCGCTGACACTGGTGTATTTGTCTGTGGTGCTGCCCCTACTATAGTCTGTTTCTCACATTCTGGTTTGGTGTGCTCCTCATTCAAAATTGAGGTCCACATCACCCACTCTGGGATGGAGACTAAACACACCCTGCCACATTCAGTAAGCTGAATAAGTTACTCCTTCCTTTATGTTCTCTAACTCCTTCATTCCTTTTTTGGCCTCCCCTGTGGATCTGTGAACTCCTTGAGTCCAGAGCCTGGTGTGAATTCATCTTTGCATTTCCAGCACTGATATGGCACCTATCCTGTGTAGGGACCAACATTTTTGAGGAACGAATGGCAGAAAAATGGAAGAGAAGACTGTGTGCCTAGATGCCAACCTAGGAGAAAGGCTCAGGTGAGGGAGGAAAACACAGCTGAGATACCCAGAAAGGCCATTGCGCTTCTCAGCATATGTTCCCTGCCAGAAACAGATTTCTGGGGCATCACCCAGGCCTCATCCGTGAGCCTGAACTTAGGAGCCTTTCCACTTTCCCTAGGTCGGATCTCCCATATTCCAGAGGCATACCTCTCCCCTTTCTGAACACGCATCTTCAAATACTTGCAGGACCTGCTCACAGGACTCTTCTCCCAGGTTGCTTTCTGGCTTGTGGGTTTTGTGCTGGCAGAATTGACCTTGGAGTACACTCTGCCTCTGATTAACTTAGTTTCAGGGGAAAAGGCCTGGGCATCTTCCTCTAGCAGGTATTCTTCAAAGGGCAGGAAAAATACTCATTTGTGGGTTGTGTGGCATCAATCAGGCTTTTATGGTGTACTGCTCCTGGGCTAGGGGAAAGGAGAAAACGATCTGGCCCTCAGTCACTACAAACTCACCTGATGGAAACCAAACTTGGTATCTTAGTTTCTACATCTTCATCACCTCTGATAGCTCATCAGTAACTCAGCTATGTCGGTCTGACTTGCACACACAGATCCATCTACTCTTTAATGTCCTACTTCTACTGCCCTAAACATGACTTTGTCATCCTTCGCCCAGGCTACTGAAGTGATCTTCTATGAGCTGCTCTAACAGCATCCTGTCCCTTCCTCCTCATACCAGCCTTCACATTGGAGCCAATCTTCTTGCTAAAATACAAGGCAATCATGTCACTCTCCTGTTCATGATCCTTTAACGGCTCCCTGCTGCCTACAAAACAAAGTTCAAACTCCTTCCCTTGCCATTTAAGATCCTCTAATGATTTAGTTCCAACTTAATTTTTCACCTCCTCTCAGCACTGCTACAAGGACCTTGCCCTCCTTCCCAACAAAACAATCCAGATAAAATATCCCTTTTCTCTTGGCAAAACCAGTCCTCCAGTCAAAGTATTTCCATAGTACACAGTTTATATCTTAACGGAGCATTCCTTTATTCTGCCTGTTACTATGTTCGGTTGCTGTCATCACACTGGCCCTGCTAGACTGCAAGCTCTCAAGGGCAAGAATCCTGCCTCACCCACCTCTGTGATCCTCCATGTTGCCTTGAGTGCAACAGATGCTCAGTGTATTTTCATTAACTGCAAATAAACCAAATGAATCAAAGAACTTATGTGTTTAAATAGGTTTGTATAGGTTTGAAAGGCACCATGGTCAGGATTGTTATGAAGAAATGGCTGGATGAGAAATGGCTCTTAAGGAGCTCACAGGGTATTTGAGATAACATAGGTGAATGTCCAGACACTAAAAGCCACAAAGGAATGTAAGGAAACAATGTTCTTCAAGCACGCATGCAGAATGAAGCAGACATTACACAGTTTATGAACTCATACAGGTGCTTTCATACAATGACTCTGAATCACAAATCTAAGATTTAAAATACTGTTGCTTGTTTGGGGAACCAAAGACTCTGTGAGAAATATTATATTGTTGCACATGACTGTTTGACTGTGTCATCATGACAGTCCCTACAGGGAACTCTCCTGGGGCAGTGTAGCCTAGTGGTTAAGAGCCAGACCACCGGACTTCAAATCCCAGCTCCACCAATTCTATTTGTGTGACATTAGGCAATGATTTAATCTCTCTGCCTTATTTTTTGACTCTCTAAAAGCATAATAAACACCTACCTCACTGGATCTTTGGGAGAATTGAGTTAATATAAATTAAGTCCTTAGAACATAGTAAATTCTATGTCAACATTGCCTATTATTTTAAAATATACCAACTCCCCAGAGAGGGACAGAGACTGTTTAGTTTACAAGCATTTGTGCAATACCTAGTATTGAGGTACTATTCTTTCCTTCTCATTATTTTTAGAAATTACCTTTTAATGGGAAGTTTGTTTGCTTTTCAAAGTGGTTACCATCCATTAAGGGTTTACTCTTTTCAGAGAATGTATCAATTCATCACACAGTCAAAAAGGATTGCAGTATAGCTTAGGCTCTGTAGCCAGGATGCCTGTATTACTTGTAGGAGTCTCTACTATGCAACTTAACCTTTCTGGTTCTCCAGTTCCTCTTCTGCAAGAACAGTATAGTAACAATGTCTACCTTTTGCCATCCTTGTGAGGTTTAATGAATTGGGACATGCAAGAGGCTTAGAATAGCACTTGAGATGTTGTGGATTCTCAATAAATGTAGTTATTCTCATTCAGTAAACAGATGCTGATCACCTACTATGTGCCAGACACCATGCTAGTTGCTGGGGATCTGGCAGCAAAAGGGAACAAGCCCCCACCCTCTGGAGATGTAGGTATTATCACCATCATCAATCTCGAAACTGGGGCATTTAAATCTGCCTAGAATTACTTGCTAATAAGTGAACAGGCTGTGGTTTGAAATCAGCCAGGACTTAACCAAAGCACCACTGCCCTTTTACAAAGAGCCCTCAGGGACAGCATTCACACCTTCATAATCCTAGAAACCCTGCTCACTGCCTACAGAGTTAGAATTTGGACTCCTTAGATTTTTGTTTCAGACATGTCAACCATGAGACCATCTTCATATCTCTTACTGTGGGAAGCAGCCTGAGGCTGATCCACAAAAAAAGACAGAGCCATCTAAAAAATCAAAGCACAGCTGGGCACCTGGCCCAAAAGCAGTCCAGCTATAGGCCAAACACGACCTGTGATGTGGCCAGCAGAAAAATTCTCCCCAGTGAGGATATGTTAACTAGCTAAGCCAATCAGACTCAGAGTGTCCCTCCCAAATGTGACCAGAAAACTCCAGAGATAAGCAAACCAATGGGAAAGAGGAGCAGGAATGAGAAAACACCCACAAAGATGCAGAGAGCACAAGAGAGGCAGTATCTCCATTGATGACATAGGACAGAGGTGAAGATCTCAAACTCCAGGTACAGAGGAAGAGGTCTTGGATCCAGGACAGTAATGAATCCATGGGATACCTACCTACCTACGGACCCCACATCCTAACAAGGAGCCCCGCTAGTATCCAAGAGAACTACTGAGCCTTTCTGTTCCCTCTAGCCCTGTGCAGCCATTCAAGACTCCAGTCCCAACCTACCTGTCCCACTTTCTCTTCTACCTCTGCTCTATACATAACACTCCTGGGACCCAAACAGACCATGAGCATTACTGCTCACACTCTTCCAAGTCCTACACACATATCCTTCAAGGCCCAGCCACACTCACCTTCTGCCTGATGCCACCTTCCGCAGGTGCTGCTTACCGCCTGTGACCTCTCTGACCTCCAGTGTCATCCTCTGCCTTCAAATACAATTCCTGTCTCTCCAGCATGACTCCAATCATGTTGTGGGCCTAGTGCATTCTAGTACACTGCCTTGTGCAAGCCCAGTAAAACCCAATGAACGTTTGCTGGTTGACTGGACTTCTGATAATGCAAGTACCATAGGGATGGAGAAGCAGTTCTCAGCCCCCAGCCCCAAAGGGCAATTTGGCCCTCCAGGGAATATTCGGCAATGTCTGGAGACATTTTTGGTTGTCACAACTAGGGGGTGTGCTAATGGTATCTCAGGGGCATATGCCAGGATGTGCTCAACCTCCTACAATGCACAAGATAACAACCTCCCCACAATAAAGATTTATCTGTCTAAAATGACAGTAAAGCTGACCTTGAGAGACTGTAGACTAGAGCCATAAGAAAATTTAAAAGAAACAGTATTTGGAGAGTTCACTTACAACGAGAACACATTGTTAGAAATAGAATATTTGAACAGAATGTGTTTCTCTGAGTGTAGCTTTTGATTTTAGCTAAATTACAGTGAAACCCTGTGGTTCCAAGTCCCAGGATTATACTGTTTGGACATAACACAATCAACAATTGGCAGCCAACTCACACCAGCCTTTCCATTTACTTCTCAATAAGCAATAACAGGACCCCACATTTTATGGGGTACAGTTTCTGGACCTCACTGATGGCATTATGGTGGGGTTAGACAGTAGTTCCATGGGGTTGGCAAAGATCATGAGCAAGCTAACACCAGTCTGGACAGACTGACAATTTTTTATTCAACCTTTTTATTCTGTTCCATGTTTATTGGCTTCATTGGGCTTGGTCTTTTTTATCTTTCTTTTAACCTGAAGGTCAAGCACACAAGCTTTGGAGATGGGCAGAACCAGATTCCACTCTCAGCTGTGCCAGTGGTCTGTGTCTGTGTGCTCCAGAAGGACAGGGACTGGGCTTGTCCCGTCAATCACTGGGCACTCAGTGCCTGAAAAATGAGAGTGCTTGGGAAACATCTGTGGCCTTAGCTCATTCAGACTCAGTTTCTTCACCACTGAGATGGAGAAATAGCACCTAGGACAGCAGTTGTCAAGAATTAAATGGAATGAGACCATGTACACCAAGCTCCTGGCACAGGACACACCGTTCATTTAATGGCTGCTATCCCTCCATCTTAAAACTAGTAAAAAATCTGTTGGCTCTTTTGGAATCCTGAAAGGTACCACAGTTTCTTCCCTGAATCCTCTGTTCTTCAAAGAAGCACTATCAAGCCAGAGGAAGCCCTACATTGAAAATGGGGTGGGTTTGTTTTCCTGAAACTAATTAAAAATCAAAAGTTCTGCTATGATTTCCAAGCCAAATTTATTCTCACATGTGGACTTCCCATTTTAAATTTTAATTTGATTATGCAAAGCTCAGACTGGCCACAAGAATGGATAAGGGCCAGATCCTGTCTTTTTATATTTTCTCAGCATTACCTACCAACTGCAGATACCTAATAAACAGTAAATTAACAAGGGAAAGGGCCACAACCTCAGGTTTTTAGGTACTAGATTTCCTCAGGGTGAGGACTAGCTGTATAAACATGAAAGCTTATCTGCTCATACTCTAGTTCACGATTGGACATAAAGCTACCAGGATGAAGGAGTTTAATTGTAGCCTCAGCTCTTCAGATAAACCCTTCAGATAAACCCTCGCAGACCCCATGCCTTCTGAGATCGTTTCCGTAAAGCCGTGTCCCTGAGTACACACAGACGGGTAAGGCAGCACAGCAGGGCAGAGCAGAGCAGGCAAAGGGCTGGCTCCAGACTAAGCTGGGTTCAATTTCTGGTTCTACCACTTTCTAATTGTACAGTTTCAAGTCTCAATTTTCTCATCTGTGGAAGAGCAACAATATACTTGCTTCTGGGCTAAATTGTGTGCACCCGAAATTCTTACGTTGACATCTTAACGCCTGGTACCTCAGAATGTAACCTTATTTGGAGAAAGGCTCTTCACAGAGGTAACCTAGTTTCAATTAAGTCATTAGGGTGGGCTGGTGTCCTTATAAATAAGGGAAATTTAGAGACAGACAGACTCACAGAGGGAACACCATGTGAAGATGAAACCAAAGATTGGGATGATGATTATAGGACAATGAGCACCACAGATTGTTCAGTAAACCACCGCAAGTTAGGGGGTGAAGCATGAGCAGATTCTCCCTCTCAGCCTTAGAAAGAGCCAATCCTATTGACGCCTTGACCTCAGACCTCTAGTTTTCAGAACTGTGAGTCAATAAATTTCTGTTAAAGCTACCAAGTGTGTGGTACTTTATTATGGCAGCAAACAAATACAAAGCCTTGCAGGGTTATCCTGAGGAAAAAGGGTGAATTCATAAAAGACACATTACACAGCTCATAGTAAGTGGTAGCTGTTGTAATTACTTAGGAGAGTATCCCAAGTTGAACATACATGGATATCAGACACACATATATGTTGAAAACAGGAAATATACTGTCTTCATATAAGGCAACTCCCTAAATGCCAATCTCCCATTTTTCCAATGAAAGAACCAGAAGAAAAACTTTTAGGGATGTACATAAAACAGCCAAATGTCTACTTAAATATTTAATTTAACTTAGCTACACATACACATGTAAAACAGCATGCATAAAAAAGTCATACATTGATTTGGAAATAATGCTCTTTCCATTTTTGTATTTCATGAAATAATTTTATTCTAACATCAGTAATCATTGTTAGAACGTTTTTAGAGTCAGTTTTCAAAAGAACTTCTTCTATGTCTCTAAGTTGAGAAGCAGCACTTTTAAATCTGTGTATGATACTAACATGAAAATTTCATCCTAAATCACAAGTACTATTTTTACATGCCATTATACCTGTTTTTTTAATCTTACTTATATGTATATTCATGACCTTCGCTGTGTACCCACAGTGCTTTGTAATATGATGTGTAAAAGGCACATTTATGGCAAATTCTAACAGTTGTCATTGTGAAGTCACATCCACAGGAATAATTCCTAAATCAGTGTTGAGAACCTCTATTAACATCAGAAACTAACACTGATTTAGGCCACTTCAGGCTAATGCTATATTTCAAGATAAAACAATTGAAGGAGAATCCCATAATCTGAGGGAATTTAAAAGACTTGAAAAGAAAGAAACTCCTTCTCTGAGGGGTGATTCAGCAGCAGCAGTGGGGAGAGAGAGAGGCGGGGAACCATCACTTTAGGTTCAGACCATATGCAGCTTATCCACAATTGGTTTTATCAGTCCCGATGCTTTTTCTTATGTCCCACTGATTCTCATCCTTCCAAGCCAAGTTCAGATGTTCCTTCCTACCCCCACCCTACCCCACACAGTTGGAATAAATCTCTCATCACTTCATTCCCCACTGCACCTGTTGTCTATCTCTCAGTTTCCACTAGCCGTGAGACTGGGTGCTTATCTTAATAAACCACACACAGCACCTTGCTTTGCAAACAATAGGTCCCTCTTCAATGAATGAGAGAAAAAAACTTTATTCTTTTCTTCTGATTATAAAATCAGTACATATTTATTGTAAAAAGTTCAAATTCTGTAGGGATGTTTCAATAATAAAGTACATCTTCTAAAACTCTCCTACTGTTACATTTTCATGTATATAATTCCTGAATTTTTACAATGTGCAAAAAAAACATGCTCATACATGTGCATACACAAACTCCTATATTAAGACACATTTTTAAACAGGTAAGAAATCATGCTACTACAACATGTTGCTTTTATAAACAACACAATTAATAAATCTTATATAAAGGAATATACATTTATAAACTATAACTGTGAATGGTAGCATAATATTAGAACAACCAAATTTACTTAATCCTTCCCCTACTGATGGACCTTCAAGTTGTTGCACATTTTTTTTTAATAATCAGAAACAATACTACAATGAAAAGCCTTGAAATTACAGCTTAGAAAAATGGTCATTTCTTTAGGATAAGTTCTGAAAAGTAGCATGTTATTTCAAAAGGCCATACTTCATGTCAGTTTTAGCTACTCCCAGCAACAGTGCAAGAGTGCCTGCTTCCCCAAGTAATACCAACATTAGTACTACTATTATTTTTAATCTTGGCCAAAATGAACAAACAAAAAAAGTAGCAAGGGGATTAAGACATACTTAATAAACTTTCAATTATAAAATAAATAAATTATGGGGATGTACCATATAGCATAAGGAAGAGAGTCAATAATATTGTAATAACTTTGCATGGTGACAGATGGTAACTGGACTTATTGTGGAGATCATTTCATAATGTATAAAAATGTTGATCTGAAACAGGATACTGCATGTCAACTATACTTGAATAAAAAAGTAGCATTTCATTGTTTTAACTTCTATTTTTATTACTAGTGAGTTTAAGCATCTTTTTGGTTAATCCAATTATATAACTGTTTATTGTACAACTATTTATGTAGCATTAAATATATTTGAATACAGTGCAATTACTATATAGTACAATTATTCATTGTATTATATAATTACTAACTTTTTAATAAATACTTGAGGAATAATAATAGCTAACACTGATGACATACAAGACACTGTTCCAAGCATACCTCAGTGTGGTCCTACCTCCTCTGGGTCATCTGGATGCATTTACCATTGATTATGTGAAGGCAGTCATTCAGTTTGAAATGGAGTCCATTTTAGTATGTTTGAAGTCTGATTACATTTTGAAAACATTAATATTTACTAAAAATTTTATATACCTTTTCTCATTTTATTCTTACAACAATCTCGCAAGGTTGGCATTATTTTTAATATAATTTTCACTTTACAGATGAAGAAATGTAATCCTTAGGCATGAGTGCTTAGGTGACTTGCCCACAGACACAAATCTAAGAGGGCTGGTCATGATTTGAACCCAGGGTTTAAATCACAAAGCTTTCTGGGCTTTCTGATTCCAAAGCTTCCATTCTTCACCACCACACCAGACTGTTAATGACAGAACCCCTATTAGGGACACTTAGTGTCCCTCAACAGAAGTAGTGGCTGGTCCATACGGCCCCTAAAGATAGCCTTGTTTCTAAATCAGAAGGAACATGGAAGCCTTTGAGATAAAAACAGTAAGAGCCAGAAACATACCAGGTTAGTGGGAACGTCCACGCTTCCACCCCTCCATCAGACACAGAAGAGCCCCTGAACCAGACACTGGTTCACGGCTGGACAGGGTCATAGTGGGAGGTGGATTCCCTGCAGACAGAGGTGGAGAGCAGGTTGGGCAAAACCAGCTCCTGAACTGGATGGGCCCATTCTACTAAGAAAATTAAACTAAGAAATTCTGTTAGCCAAGCAAAGAGAACGGGAGAGGAAAGTGAGGGGAAAAAGAAGGAAGGAGAGAGGGAAATAAATAAGATGACATTTTCTGAGTGCTTACTATCAGTACCTGGCATTGTGCTATGTGTTCTTGGTAAGTCAGGTTACTTAGTCCCCCCAACTACCCCGTGAGGTAGGAATTAACATACCCAATTTGTAGATGATACTTGTATAAGGTCACACAGCACCTGAGCAAGGATTCAAAGGTAGGTCTTATGATTCAAGTCCAGAAAGGATCCCCAGGATTCTATGGATAGCCTGGGTGGGGTGAAAAACAGACTGACAGGGCAGGGCTCTGGGCTTCCGATCTCATAGCAACCAGTGCTCCATTTTAATCTGTTTTATAAAGGGCAGCTCCAAGTAAGGTGTTGTTGGAATGTAAGAGATACTTTGCTTAAAAAAAAAAATTGAAAACAGAGTACTGTACCATAACTGGTTCATACCTACCTCCAACAAGCAAATCAGTCCCATTTAATAGGCAGGTATTACTCACTCACTGTGAGCAGGGCTTTCTATGCTGGCAGTGGCATTATGAAAACAAAGCAGACACTTCAACAGAGCCCTAAACTCCCGCCCTCCACATTCCAGTAGAGGACAGAAGTACTGCACCAAATGGTAACAGTGCTGGGCAAGTATAGTGAGTGCAAGTGCAGGGCCAGGCAGGGGTAAGCAATGTCATGGACAGAGGAAGGTCTGCTGAAAATGCATGCTCAGAGGGCCCTAGAATTTATTTTTAACCCAGAGGAATGGGAAAACAAGAGATGTCATCAGCAAGGGCAGAAACATTGTTATGAGTGAGGTGTGTTACAGGGATAAAAAGGCGTTTGTTTGTCATAAGAGGAACACTTTCAGACAAAAGGGGCATTTCTGGGATGAGGAATCCTCACCCCAGACTGGCAGTCAAAGCTCTCTTTGTTCCCTTTATTGCACCTTTTACAAAGCTAGAATCCTGAGAAGGAAGATGAATGGAAGCTAGAGTAAGGCTGGTAGGCCCCAGAGTCACTGAATCTGAAATTTCCTTTTGTGATCCAGGTGTGAGCACCACCTTCTCTACAGAAGATGAGGTCAAAAGAGCGTCAAAGTGAACAGATTTTTTTTAATAGAAAAATTTTAATGTAAAATTCTTCACTATAAAACTTGTAATAAAAATTTTATTATAAACTTTAAATATAACATTAATTTTAAGAATTTTAATATAAAATGTTTAATTTTAATATAAAATATTTTTAAATGTTCACATAATTTTTAAAATAAAATTTAAGGAAATTCTTCTTGTGAAGAGATATCTGATTGTAGAAAATATAATAGGATGCTTGGTAGATAAATTAAGTACCTTCTACAATCACATGCTATATAGCTATAAAATTAATGTTGGGAGAAAATATTTATTAACATGAAAGATGTCCACAATATTGTTAAGTAAAAGAAATTAAATTAATTAAAAGTGTTAAAGCATTATTCAGTTCTTCAAAGGAACAAAAAGTTAGTGTATAAAGAAAAGCACCAGTGTTCACAGAGGTTATTGATTATTGATGAGTGGAATTAGCCGTGATTTTGGCTCATCTGTATTTTCTAAAGTTGCTACAATAAAGACTTATTACTTATGAAATAAGAAAAAAAAAACAAGAAGTCAGGTTGAAATGTTCCCCCTACCTAGTATGAAGACCTACATGTACATAGCTGTTTGCAATCCTTATCTTGTTTCTGTGACCTGGGTCATTCCCAGGCACAGAATTCAAGGTTTTATAACAGAAAACGGAAACCGAATCCTCATGTGGCCCCTGTCTGCTAGAGTATATGCCTCTTAATCTCTCCATTCCATCACCACTATTTCATTTAATGTGAAGAAAAATATTTGAGTTCAATCGGTACCAACTGTGTGTAGGTTGTTACTTAATCATAAGAGCTGTCACTTATTACACATTGTCTGCATGCAAGATGCTAATCAAATGCTCTCACTTAACCCTTCAACAACCATATAAGTTAGGTACCATTATTTCCATTTTACAGACAAGGAAACAGAGGCCAAGAGATGTAGGTCACTAGTCCAATGCCTAATGACCAGTTAAGTGAAAGAGCTGGGTTTCAGACTCTGGTCTGACTCCAAAGACTTCAATCTTTATAGCTAATCCTGCTCTTCTAGGGAATCAATTTGTCAATATTTATAGAGAATGCATATGCATTGAAAGAGGCCTTCCAAATGTCCTGGGACTGGAAGGAAAACCTCCATCCAGGAAGTTGTCAAATATGAGATAATAGGTGGCAACTGTGACAATCAAATAAGTTACACTAAGAATACAGGTAATAAATGTAATACTCAAATCTCCTAATTCCCTAATTCACTTACTGCATTTCCCTATTAACTACCCACTCATATCTGTGTGGTGGAAATACCAAAGAATGGCATGCTGCTGCATCTCTCATCCCAACTCTGCATTCCATCATATTTTGTTGGTAGCTTGAAATGGCTACAGTGGGAGTATTTACACCACAGAAATAAGTGAATGCCAAAAATCAGTGCTTGATTATATTGTTCTGCTGATTGTCTAGACTTAAGGTGATGAAGAAAACGTTAATATAGGTTAAACTTAAACTCTGCCATCTTTGTAGCCGTTACATTGTGAATAGCACAAAAAATAGAGGAAATATTCCTCCATCTACTTGAAAACTATCATCTGCCTCACTAAAGAAGTATCTCACATCTTTGACAAATGTGTAAAGTTCTGATATGTGTCTTTGTTGTACCATTCAAGTTGGAACTGTATTCCTTCATCAATGATGTGAGCAACTTCTTTGCTGAACCAGACTGAAATCACACATTTATTTGCAGTCTGATTTTGTCAAATTATGGGTGGATTGCAACCTTAGATTGGTTGTCATATGCAACAGTTTCAGCAAAAATCAGTGAAAGCATTCTGTGGTAATCAACTGACTATATATGAGATTTGAAATAAAATGTGTTGCAGATGTCAGTATTATTTATAAGTTGGGAGCTATACATCTTTCATATCAGTTTCATAACAATTTCTAAGGAACTTGTTAAATATTTAAAGCATACCACTAGATAGAACCATGGACAACCTATATAACTCCTTCAGCACCAAATTCTCATAACTGTACAGACAAGGTCCTTGGTGATCCCAAGGTACCTGACCTGGTTCCTTCTTGAAAACACAGGTTGCAATTCCCAGCTTCTGAAAGTCACTTGAACTCTGGGCCTATCTTTCAGAGAGCTAACCACAGATCACTCAAAAGAATTAGAAACTCTTTTCTGGATCATGAGTTAGAAACAAAACAAGCCTGGTTGCAACAGCAGAACACCCTGGGAAAGTTGATCCCAATCTCTTTTTAACTACATGTGACTACTTCATTGTCCTACTTATCATAAGACATTGTTACTGATTTACATGTCAGAGTTCCCTGCTAGACCTTGAGCTCCATGAAAATAGACGAAAATGTCTCTTATTCATCCCTTGCTCAACTAGAATTCAGTCAATGTTCTTGAGCTCATGTATGAACACCAAAAGAGCAGGCAATAGAGAGAAAGGATCTCCTGCACAAATCTGGCACTGGCAGAATTAACATCTCTCTCACTGTGTTACTTAGGTATTTCCTGTATGGTTCAAGAGCAATGTCTTGTGATGCTATATCCAAATAGACACAAAAGCAAGTCAATTCACTTACCTAAATATTTCAAAATATGTTACATATATTTGCTATTCCTGTTATACAAGGCACATGACCATATCACAATTAATGAACAATATCTATGGAGCTCACACAAATAAATAAGCTGCCTTTGCAAATACAGTTCCTAAATTCCCAAATATACAGACTAAAGAAACTTTACAAGTATAATGTTGACTCACCTCTTCAAGTTCCATATAGAAAAGGAAGAACAACCTACTAGTGATTGTGTGGATGTGTTTGTTATAGGAGCAAGTCCCACATGTATGATTTTATCCAGAGGGCATTAAATCTACCTTGTTTCAGGGTATTTGGGAACACATGCCCAGGGCACTTTGGGGACTGACATGCACAGATGCATGGAGAGCAACTCTCCAGGACACAACTGATCCTGAGAGCAAAAACAAGCAACAAATACATAGGGACTGCTGCAAAACCATCCACAGCTTGGACAGTGTTCTAAGTTGTGCCTAGAATTAGAAAAAAAAAAATGAAAGGATGCCAAGCAATACACAAGATAATTAAATCATTTAATTCAATCAGTGAAATAATAGATCTCAAACTAGCAACAGAATTCTCCTTCAGGATCCATATGGATATTGTTATTGGCCCACTTTCCTGATTTCTATGCTTCCTACAGCTTTCAATTTCTCCTTTCAATGACTGGAGAGCAAGTACACAATTTTACCCCTAATTCTCTCTCACTAGGAGCTGGGAATTTTCTGACATAAAAGCTAATTTAAAACACATTACTACAGCAAGAGGCACCTTTTAGCTCACCTGGCATCTAAGGGTTAATCTCACTCTTTAATATCCCACCTTAAACAGGAATAATAGGATCAAGGAGTCAGCTTTTATGACAGCCTTCCTAAGATGGTATTACTTCTTCACAGCATAACAGTTTTAAAAAAAAAGAAGCTGTGCAAATGGAGATGAATGGTACGCAGGCCACTGAGGTAATTAAAAATGTATTTTCCATCTTCTAGTAATTGAATTGTGTACAAGCTGCAAGTTAATGAGGTCATCTACCCTCGAGCACTGACAGGAAAGCAGGAATAATTATCTTTCAATTTTTTCTTATGTAGCAATTAATTTCAACCATTCGCCGACACCCACTTCCACTCCCCTCAATCCAGTCAGTCAAAGTCATGGCTAAACCGAATTGACAAGCAATTGATATGGTGGCGGCATGGAGCTGCCGAGGCGGGCAAGGTAATCAAGGGGCTGCAGCTGTTGAGGGCTAAGCGCTTCCAGGTGAATGTCACCTGAGATTTCGCATTCTGCCACTCGGAGGACACGGGACACACAGTGGTGGCTGACAGAACATCTGGTGCCAGGTGGGCTGGGAAGAGGCACTGCTGACTTGGGAAGGCAACAGAAGGATGGACAAGGATTGATGGATGGACAAGACTTTGAAACAAAATGTCACTTATAAAAACAGCTAGCCCAAAATGCAGGAGAAATGTTCAGCCACTCATTAAACTATTACAGAATCATCAAACTTTCTGGATATTTTTGGCTGATTGACTTTGGGGTGGGGTTCTGATGGCCAATGCTTCTAGAACTCACAGGCACAAAAAGTTGCTTCACTCATTTAACTCAACAAAAGCTCACAGCTATTTTTAATCATCATCATTCTGAGCCCACTGTTTTGGTTCAGGGCAGTGTTGGGGAGCAAGTTACTCCAATTCTGCTGTTATCTGGCCCAGAACGTAGCATTGTTACAATCGGTATTGACTGGAGTCCAGCCATCTGTGAGGCTAGTCTGTCTAATGTTTAGATCAAGTCCTAGTCACTCCACTCCACCCCCACTTCTCCTTCTAATTGGTGAAATTAGAGCAAAACCTCATTTTTGATAGGCTTCAACCAATATGAGTAACTATTTAACAGAAAGAGAAAAAGAGATCAGGTCTTCATTTACTTACCCTATTCAGACTTACTAAGCACCTAGATAGCTCTTAATACTAAGTACAATAGCCAGATTGTGCAGTCACATCTGTTATCCTGATATAATTATTAATAGCATCTACTTTTACTCTTCACAGTATCCCATACGGATGATAACTTATGTGGCCAACCTGGCCATGTAGTGCCATGGGATGGAAGGTGGGACAGAAGCTTCCTCAAAGTTGTAAGCTCTCCCCATTCCTGGAGGACAGGTTGCCATGTCTTACTCTTCTCCTGGGTGCCCTCATGGTACCCTGCACCATCAGGGAGCACAATCGCCTCTCACTAAATGCAAATCAATGACTTTGTAAGTCCCACAGAGATTGGAAGCCAGTACAGGGAAGCAACAAAATCAGACAATGATTTTTCTACTAGTCCTTATGCTGAAAGCACAGATCTGAGATAAGGGTAGTTTCTCCATTACCAAACCATGGGAAGCTTTCTTAAAAATGTCAAGCCAGGTACTATACATGGCTGGAAATCTTTACACTTTCCCAGAGACTTGCAAAAAAGGGAATTTCCTTTTGAAAGTGCAGACCAATACACAGAGAACAGACTGGTGATGGCTGTAGAACAGGGAGCTGCAGGGGATGGGCTAAATAGGTGAAGGGGGCTAAAGAGGCACAAACATAAATTAGTCCCAGGGATGAAAGTACAACATAGGAAATATAGTAGATAATATTGCAGTATCTTTGTATGCTGACAGCAACTACACATTGGGGTGGAGCATTTAGTAATGTATAAATTGTCAAATCACTATGCTCTACACCTGAAGCCAGTATTATTTATATATATACATGTATATATATATATGTATACACACCCATATACATGTATATATGTGTGTGTGTGTACATGTAAGTAAAGCCTGATGGTTCTGAATTAGAAAGAAGGATTAGCCCAAGGCAAAACAAAATTTCTCAAAAGCTATCATTAGTGCAACAGACAAAAACTGAGTGTCTTCCAGTCAAGCAGAAGGACAAAGTGCAGCACCTTTTGTGTTTACTCCTGAGGCTTTTGTTGCATCTTCTTTCTCATGACGTCTATGTTGTTTCCCTGAGGGGACCACAGAAGGAAGGACACCTTGGATCTGGTCTTACTCTGATCAAGGCAGAGGTGACCCAGGTGAGCTTGGGAATCTGTGGCAGGGCCAAAGCAAAAGTCTCCATCAAAGCCTACAAGGCAGGGCAATCCTACTCCTATCTGTGCCCTGGAACAACTGCAGGGGGAGAACGAAATGGGAAGCTCTCCCAGGCTACTGTGCAAAGACAAGCAGCTCTCATTATAGGTCTGCTGCTCCTGCAGTTAAATTTCCATCTGCAAATCCAGAACAAAAGGATGTGTTATCGTGGAAAGGTGCACTTTGTATGACAGTTGCTGCAACTTCTCATAGAGGTTTAACTCTTACTGGCCATGCCTATTCCCAAATAACTCTCTCTTAAGAGGATAAAGAGTGATTTAGATCCTACCATGTGTTAGACAGTTTACATGTGTTTCTCACTTGAGTTTCATAGCAACTCAATGCTGTATCAAAGCCTCAATTTACAGATGAGGAAACTAAGGCTCAGAGAAGCTAAGAGATTTGCCCAAAGACAGGCAAGTAAGAATGGGCCCAGATTTACTCCTAAGTCCACCAGACATCAAAGACCTTGCCTTTCCTCAACATCAGGTTTTCATCTTTTTCGCACCGCAGCCTGACTATCCAATAGCACTGTGCCTGTTACCATACCTGGCTTTCTGGAGAAGTGACGCACTAGCCCTCCTGATGCCCAAGTGTCCCCTCTTGGTGATATTTCTGTTCAGCATTGCCCTGTTACTCTTCTACAGGAAAACTCCATGTGGGAGGGGGCGCGTGCGCGCACACACACACACACACACACACACAGAGGTGGAGGGCATTTATTTTAAGGAATTGGCTCAAGTGATTGTGGAGGTTTGGTGAGTTCAAAAGCTGATGGGAGATGTCAGCAGTCTGGGGACTTAGGAAAGAGCTGCAGGTGGTCAATTCCAAAGGCGGTCAGGCTGGAAACCCAGGAACAAGTGATGCCGTGGCCCACGTCAGAAGGCTTTCCGACTGCAGAATTTCCTCTTGCTCAGCAGTGGTCAGTCTTTTGTTCTATTTTGACCTTCAACTGATGGGATGAGGCCCACCTACATTACGGAGGGTCCTCTGATTTAAATGTAAATCTCACCTAAGAATACCCTCACAGAAACATCCAGGGTATTGTCTGACCACATATCTGGGCACTGTAGCCCAGACATGTTGACACATAAAATTAACCATCATAAGCAGGGAGGAGCAACAAAGCTGGTGTCATCTCAGAGCATCTCCTTGGCCAAGATCTGGAAGAAGTAGGACTGCTATGCAGCTTCTTGCCTTCACATCATTTTTCTGTTTCCCCAGAATCACTGCCCCATGAAATTAAGACAAAGCATTCAGGATGTTTATTGAGAAAGACACATGGTAAAGGGTGATGAGCAGATGTTTTAAAGATAGAAAATAATGGACCATGTGTCTGCACTGGCAGGACTGATCCAATGAATGAGAGAGGCATAATTCAGTAGGGACAGGCAATGGCTCAGACCTCAGAGGACCTCAGAGCTGGAAGGGTCTTCTGAGTTCCCCACACCTTCTATCAACCAGAACACGAAGGTGAAGTTTTATAAGCAAGGCTACTCAGCTAATTAATGAAATAGCCAAGATGAGAACCCAGGTCTTATTAATGACTTGCTATTTATTGAGCACTTACTATATGCCAGGCATATAGTAGAAGAAACCTGGGACTCAGAGAGGTGAGTTGTCCAAAGTTACACAGCTACCAAAGCTTAGAGCTGGGATTCAAGCCTGAAAAGGTCTGATTCAAAACTTGAACACTTACTATCCCCACCAGCCTCCCAGACCAGGGCTCCCCATTTCCTGCAGGGTGCATCACTGAGACTCAGGGACCCCTCACTTGGAAACCTAGAACCACTCACACCCTTTTCAGGGAAAACAAGAATATCCTAACTCTTTGAAGGCAGTCCAGATAGGGGGTGATTCTGTCTACATCTTGCGACACAAAGTCACATAGTCTCTCAAAGTGGGAGATGAAATTAAGATCAGATCCTTGAGAGCACCACACACACATACACACAAGCGGAAGTGCTCACAGGCAGACGGTACAGCTTCACGTGGCTCTGAGAGGAGGAGAAGGGGCTGCCAGCGGGACACTCCACCATCACCTGCTAGTGACAAGCTGTTCTGCCCCCACACTGAGCCCTGGAACCAGTGTGTGTTCAGACACAAAGAAGCCCAGCTTCATTTTATCAGCCAAATAGCCATCCAAAGAAAAGATTTCCCAGAACAGATTTCTCTGAGGAGAATACAAAAGGGTGGGCAGGTGGTTTCCCACCACCAATAACTTCCTCTCCAGATTCCAGTCTGCCTGGTCAGGCCTGGAAAGGAAGACAAGCTGGCTCCAAATAGACAGTTTTTGAAATGCAAATGTACCTTTTGAGTTGTTTGGGCATTTTGTTTTAATAGATAGAGGAAATTTCTTGGAAAAGGTAAAATGATCATGAGAGTTACTACTTATTAGGCTTGATAATAATGAGGGCTACAATTTATTGAGCACTTCAAACATGCCAGAAACTGTGTCTTAAATGCTCTAATTTGATATTCTCAACAACTTATGGAGGACATTCTATTCATATCTCCACTTTATAGAGGAGGAAATAGAATCTCTCAGAGGTTAATTTGTTTCCCAAAGATACCTAGTGAGGAAGTGTAGACACTGTGGTTTACACCCAAGTCCTATTCCAAAGTCTGTGCCCCAGTTAGTGTGTGTGGGCATGTGTGCATGTGTGTGTAAGTGTGTATAGATAACCTAACAGAAAATGTAAAGCACCCTGGGCAATTAGCTGCCCAAGAAGCAAGAAGAACTTCAAGACACAGAGAGAAGTCAACTCTCCTCTCTTTCTCCACTAACAAGCCCACACATTTGGAAGAATGCAGACAAGCGCCCATAGCACCCCTGTATTCTGGGGGCAAAGGTGAAGGGACCGCCTATCCCTTCCACTTCACCAGGTTTTCTCAGCTTTCTAGACATTAGAAAGGCAAGGGTTCCCCAGTGTCCTCCCAACTCCCTTCATGATATCTACCCACTGCCTTTTTCCACATCCCTTCCAATATTTTCAGTCACTTAGAATAAAACCCAAGGTCCTTCTCGTGGCCAAAGCCCTGAGTGATGCGGCTCTGGCTCTCCCCTCAACACCACTGGGCTCCGTTGTGAGCCACAGACAGTCCACCTGGACTGCTGTGTGAGAGGGAAGTAAACCTCGCTTTTGTTTAAGCCACAGCACTGGCACATGTCCTGTCAGAGCAGCCTAGCCAATGTTAACTCATACTCTTTGTCTCTGACCTTGATACTTAAACTTTCTCCACTCTCTTCAACATGCCCTATCCACCTAACCCCACCCTCTCAGCTCACAACTCAGTCTTCTATTTCAGAAAGAAAAGAAAGCCAGCATATGGGAACTCTTTCAGCTTATACGACCTAGCCTCTTCAGGTGACACCGGTGACACCTGCATCTGCTCATCCCTCCCAGCTGTGACTCCATGGGAATGTCCCCGACCTGTCCTAGCCAGGAATTCTATCACAGTTTTGGGCCCCATCTCCTCCTAATCCTCAGGGAACTCTCATTATTGTCCCTTCTCTTTTGTTATTCAACCTCTCCCTCTCTGGGTCCACAGCAGTATTGAAACATGTGCCTGTCTTTCTCATCTTAATGACAGAAAAAAAAAAACCATGACCTGCCTTGATCCCACAGCACCCCTTTCTCTCAGACTGTCCCTGTGCCACTTCAGAGCAACATTTCTTAAAAGAGTTGGCTATGCTTTCTGTCTTTACCTCTTCAATTGGCATTTAATCTTCACCCTCCACCCTACAGGAGTAATGTCCCAGCACAGTACTAAGAGTCCTAGTTAATGTCTCCAGTGACCTCATGCTACGAAATCCAACTGTCCTCCAAAAACTGATTTTGTTCCCATTTCTCTTATAAACCCTACCTCATTTAATTTGCAAAGCAAACCTATGAGATAAGGCTATTAATATTCTCATTCTAGAGATTAAGAAATGGGAACTGTCTCCCCCCCATAAAAAGAAAAAAGGACAAATACATTAACAGGATAATTTGAGGAATAATTACCCATGGTAAAAATCAAGTGACACAAATAATCAATCTTACTAGTAACCAAAGATATGCAAGTTAAAACAATGAGATTATTTTATACATGTGAAATCATAAATGATTAAAACTGATATGGCACTGGAGACAAAGAATGCAAAGTATTATGGTGAAGAGCATGGACACTAGAGTTATGCAAACCAAGGCTGGAATTCCACCCCCTCCAGTGAGTACTTGTATGACCATAGTGAAATCATTACCCTCCCTGGGCTTCATTTTTCTCATCTGTAAAATGGGGCTAATAGTAATTCATACATCCTAAGCTTGTTGTA
This sequence comes from Manis javanica, assembly GCF_040802235.1. NCBI lineage: Eukaryota > Metazoa > Chordata > Mammalia > Pholidota > Manidae > Manis > Manis javanica. The sequence goes on from NC_133166.1 coordinate 52,048,045, forward strand.
TTACTTAAGATCATGTGTTCAATAAGTACTAGCTAATATTAGATAAAAATATGGGAAATGTGACATTAAAAAAAAAGGAATGGAAACCTAGAAATGCTAAATGAATTTCCCAAAGTGACACAGCTAATTGACAGATGTAGGATTGGAACCCAAACATCCTAACACCAGAGTCAGTGTTCTGAACCTCCATGTGACATTTTCTAAATGCAAAGGGCTTGAAGCATGCTGATTATAAAAATACCTGCTTATTTCTTTCCCTACAAAGTGAAGGTTAGCATGTAAGCAAGCAGTAAACCCTTTAGCAAGGGCATTTTGCCCATTCCAAGCCTGAGTTTGTTCAGAATAAACATGGTCAGAGCTCATGGGAACCTGAGACCATGTTGCAGAGCCACTTCAGTACCACGCAATGGCTTCCATCCTTCAGAAACTCAAGTGTCAAGAGTGGAAAGAGACTTGAATTCTGGTTTAGATTCTGTAGTTAACTGCCTGTTTGAATCTGGGCACTTCAACTCTCTGGCCTTCAATTACATCCCAGGTAGTGATAATATATCACCTCACAGGATCTTTGCGAGGCTCAAGTGACATCATACAGTCATTGACAAATGGAATATACCACTCAAATGCAAAGAGAAGCAACAGGAAAAATAAACTTAGAGACTCCCTAGTAATGTTAAAGTAAGAGTTCCTGCTCCTACCCTGATGGAGATACCCAGAGGAGGGAGAGGATCCCAACTTCTGATCCACGAAGCAAACTGGCCTAGCCAGGTGGCAACAGCCACTCATTCTCTGACCAGCTGTTCCCCTTCCCAGACCCAGGTACTTCTATTGTATCCCACTCCCATTAGAGACTGAGCCATCTCCTTGGGGAGTCAGCTAGGAATAGCTGGAAAAGGGAACCCTCTCATAAAGGAATGGGAATTTTATTAGGGAAACTCAAAAAAACAGTGAAAGGAGGAGAGTAGTGATGTGTGTGACTGGGAAAGGGAGAGATCTGGAGCCATTCAAATTACATGAGCAGATGGCTGGCGCTATTTGCAGAGCACAATAGTGATGACACCAGTAACAGCTAACACTCATTTAGAAGTGACCGTGTATGTACCAGGCACTCTTCTAAGTTCTCTGCACAAGAATCCCCTAAGGTTTATACTATTATTAGCCCCGTTTTCAGATGAGGTAACTGAGGCAAGGAAACAAAGTCCTTTGTCCTGTATGCTATGATTCCAGCCTAAGCAGTCTGCTCCACAACTTGCACTGTAACTGTGACCTGGCAGAACAGGAACAAGGATCTTCTCATTTCCCAGGGTTTCTCATCCTTCCTCCCAATTACAAAGCTTCCAAAGCATATCAGAAATGCAGCAAAACCGTCACCACTTTTCATCCATTATGATTCCCATGCTGATAATAGCAGGACGAAGAAAGAAATACAGAAGGAGGAAAAACTACAGCATATTACTTTTGTTTTCCTCTCATTTCCCTTTACCATAGGAACTCTTCTTCCCAAGGTGGCTCCTTAAACTACTCTATTCTTGTACCTCTTAACCTTGACCTTGTATCTCTAAGCAGTTCAGGAACACGGTCCCAGACAGGCACAGTGGGTGGAAGCATGAGCAAGAATCCACAGCACCAGACTAGCCAGCAGGATGGGAACCCACCTGTCAGCTGAAATGCTCAGTGGAAGGTTGGGCACACATATTTCACTGATGTCAACCAGGCTTTGACATTCAGCCATTGAGTGGACCTTCCTTTAAAAATAAACTCTATGGGCTAACTGTGGAATGAAATTCAATTTCTAATGGACTGTAAGGGGAAGGCAAGTATATTTTCCCTGACTGTTGTTTATGTTGGCATGACACACACTCCAAGATGAAAGCCGTCCCTGAGTCAGCTCAATGAAGGAGTTCGTGTAAAACTTTTTTTACTTCCAAAGCACAAGAGCAAGTAAAAGGCACCATTCCTCCCCTATCAAATGAGCAAGCAGAGTTCCTCACTGTGGCGGTGCAGTTTGGTAGCTACCTATTTACTTTCCTACAACTCCGCTTTGTTACATTTTAGCCCAGTCACAAAGTTTACCAAGGATGTGTGTCATTCTGGAGTTCAGTGCTGGGTTGAGGGGCAGGGGTACATTGGGAGGGGAGGAAAGAGCCCTGCAGGACTGACTACAACCACATCCAAAATCTCCACAAACATGGAGACTGTTTCTGTGAGCCAAGCTAAAAAGGCAGTTAAGTCTTCTAGAGGAACACAAACCCGTCCTGTGCCTTAAATCAAAGTAGGCTCCCTGCCACAGAGCACCTCTACAAACCAGCCTCTTACTTCTGGCTACTGGGGCTGAAAACAATGGAGGCAGAAATTGCCACAACAGTAAGAGGGACTAGGTTGAACTCTCTCGCTAGAGATGACTCAGAAAATACTGGCTGCTTTCTCACCCCTGTGGAACACGCCAGGGAGTAATAGGGACCTTTAGCCCCACTAACCAGACACCATCTTGCTCATCATTATCGTAGCTATTGTTCTGGTGGCACCAGACATTTCTATAGCCCCCTCTGTAATTCACAAAGAACTATGTATATATTAGAAGGGGTGGCAAAAGTCTGTATCAGGTTGGTCAGGCCACAGCTCAGTCCTCTCAGCAAGTAATGCTGTGAGGTCTTCCTCTGCACCCTCGTGCTTACCTTGCCCTGGGGAAAGAGTCCAGATGCTGGAGTTCAAGGGTCCTACTCTGCTACTCAGCCTTGCCTGACCCCACCCCCGCACTTCAGTTTCAGTATCATAAAATGCAAGGAATAGGTACATTACCTCATAGGGTTTTTTTTTTAATGTTTTAAATTTTATTTAATATGTCTATCTTCATAATTCTGAGTTTCCTGCCTTATGAAGATGCTTCGGCTCATGCATACATTTTATTATTTCTAGATGTTTACATAAGAAGTATTGGTTACTCTTACATTGAGAAGGTACAGGAAAAAAAGAACACTTTTTTGTTGTATTTTGTATATTTTCTTTAGTTAATTACTGGATTGTTTTCTTGGCTTCGTTTTCACTTAGGGTCTTCAATCTATAAGGTGATTCTAACCATAAATTAGTCACAACTTTTGTCTTATGGAAAAAAATTTTCTCCTTATTTTATTTGCTTGGCATCAAGAGGATGTGATCAGGGTTAGGATGCTGACACAACCAAGGATACTTTTCCTGCCTTACAGTCTTTCAGGGACCTTCTGAATTTATTAGATCTTTTTTTCTTCATGTCCATTTCATTCCTCTTTCTTCCTCCATTGAACAGATTGTATATGTTACTTTAAATACAGTACAGGGCAGAAAATGGACATACCAACATGGAACCTCAAGTTTATTTGTCCATGGAAGATTATGATAGCAATTTTTGGGAATAATTTCTAAATTCTTTAGGGGGCAGACACTTGATTTAAGCAGCATAAGTTGTATTCACATACACATAAATGGTGTGGGATGATGTCAGTATGTGCAAATAATATACCAGGAGGCCTAGGTGTGGTGTGTACCTCATAGGTTTTTGTGAGAATTTAAGTATATAATAGATGGGTTATCATCAGGATTTTTCATTGCAATACACAGAAATGCATTCTGACTAATCTAGTAAGAAAAGGGGTTTATTAAAAAGATTTGGAATAGCCCACAACAGAAGGGCTGGAGAACAGGTTTGAAGTCTATGTTGCCAGCAGTAACACCTGAAATCACAATGCAGACTAAGTTCCCGGAAGAAATCTCTGCCACGGCCACTTCTGCGCTGAGCACAGTGTTAGAACACCATATTATAAGGATAGTCACACCACCCCCACTTTCCCCAAAACCCTACAAAACTTCCAGCCTATAAAACCCATCTGTCCCTACCTGTCCCCACATCTCAGTCTCTTTATTCTCTCCCAAGAAGCCATTGGTTATCTGATAAACAAATCTCTGCTAAATGCTGCTGACTGAAGATGGGATACTTAATGTCTGATTCTTTCCAGAATCTGATTTCACGAGTCCCACAAGAATTTCCAGCAACTGTGCAATTTACCTTGGGAGTTTTGGGTCAGGAAGCAGGTGTTTTGACTGAGGAACTGCTCTTCAATAAATAACCCTGGATGAGCCAAAATTGCCAGCTCCCCACAGCTCCTTACCTTTGGAGAGGAGCTCACAGGCTTCCCCATGCTCTGTTTCACCCAATCTTCCCTAATCCCCATGAGATCTTCATGGTAAGTGTTTGCTATCTTCATTTGATAAACGAGATAGAGAGGCTTTTATTTAGAGAGAAAGTGAGAGGACAGGCCAGGAGGGGACAAGAGAGTTCCTATAATGAATTTCCTAAGGACTAAATTTGGTAAACAGGAGAACTGAGCCTAGACCCAGGTTTCCTGACTCCTAATCAAGTACTTTTCACTTTCTACGATCCTTGGTTGCCTTTCTCTGGGTCAAGTATAATCCCAGTGGTGTCAGTGAATGAGAGAACAAGGAAACCCAAGAGACAGTCCCTGGGAGGGAGGAGAGACTGCAGGGAAAAAGAAACAAACCCGCCCAAGATGACTCCTTCCTACAGCGCATCCTATTTGCTTCAATTCTGTTTCTGAACAGGTTCTGGTTCCAAAACATTTGCCAGGAGGAACGAATATAATTACTTCCTTTTTGTCTCAAAAATTGCAAAAATTAGGGGATGTACAACCACAGAAGGAATCTAGCAGCTGAGGTGGGGAGAATGGGAGGGGGCCCAATCTGCAAAACCAGAGTGAGCCTTTGAGTGGCAGCAGTGGGACTGTGTGCCACTCTGAGCCCCATGATTAAAGCGACTGCAAATTAGTTTCCGCAAAGGTCTTTCCCCTTAAACTGAAAAGCTCCATGTAATGGAATTTCATGGATGTTGTTTTGGAAATGACTTCATACCTCACTATGTTCAGAGCTGAGAGGTAGCCACATGCCTTGAATCATAAGAGGCTGAGACTCTCGAGGGGCTACCAAACCTTCCTGACTTCCACATTTAGACACTCACGGGTGGAGCAGCCCATCTCTTAACCTGGGAAGGGAATTAGTGAGCACAGAGCACAGGAGTCAATGTCACATGCTTAGCAGTCTATACCCGCTAACCAGGTTATTTACCTACAAAGCATGCTTCTTACTATAGTCAGGCTCCTAGGGGTTGCTAGGGGCATACAGACTGCAGGTACATGTATTTTAAATACATGTATTTAAGTACATTTTAAATATACAGTCTTTGGAAGTCTATGGGCTTTCTAGGGTATATTAAGATTTCCAGTAGAAATGATGAAGTCACACTGACAAAGATACACTGAATGCCACACCATTTTCACTGGCTACCATAGCTTTCTTGGGGGCACTCCTCGAGAATATATGAATCATATATTTCTAAACTGTTGGTAGCTTTACAGTGAATCAAACAGACTGCATTTTAGTGTCAAGCCTGACTAATATTTCCAGACCCAGATTATTCATCTGTTCATGCAAGAAAAATGTGTTAGCACCTACTATGTGCCTGCCACAGGGACAGGCCCCAGGATACAACCATGAGTAAAGCTATTAGTTATGGCCCTATGGTATTTATAATCAAATGATGAAGACAGTACACATTCAAATAATTATTCCAACAAATGAAAAATTGCAACTCAGTCAATGTTCTACCATGGTACTGAGAGAGCCCAGGAGAGGGGAATAGACCTGGTCAGGGCATCTGAAAGACACCCCTGAGGAAGTGACCTTTCATCTGAGAACTAAAAGACGAAGAAGAGTTAACCAAAAGAAGAGAAAAAGGGAAAACCCCAGAGGCAGAGGGCACAGCATGGGCAAAGCCCAGCCGGTGTATGGGAGGGGTGAGGATGCAAAAAAGCCCAGTATATGTTAAGCTTGGCGGACCCTGCAGATTTGCAGAACAGCAAAGGAGTTTTTGTCTTTATCTGAAATGCAAATTGGATGCCATGGAAAAGGTGTAAGTGGGAGTAAGTGTGGAAGGACAGTATTGTGTGATTAGAAAATGTTTCTTGGCTGCAACATGGAGGCCATTTTAGGTGGTGTGGGGGGCCATGAGCTGTTTGCCAAAAACTCATCCAGGAAAGTAGGTGTTCAGAGCCTCACCTGCCCTGCAATGACCTGCCTGGCCCACAGTCACTAGGGTGATGGCACTGCCAACTCAGGATGTCAGGGTACCAGTCTCCTCCCTCTAAACACTTCCCTCTGCAGCACTACCTACCAGCCCAATTTTTAAGGTGTGATGTCACCTGGTCAGTCGGCTGGTAAACCAGGCAGCACATCTCTTTACCACCCAGGTAAACCACCAAAGGACACAGACAACAGCAGTGACAGTAATGAAGTACTGACTCCAATAATGGGATCATGAGCACACACCTTATGATCTCTTTCCAACTATACTTACATATCCTCTGCCTAAGAAAGAAGTTCAAGTATATGTTCTTAAAAATGATAATAAAAATTTGAACCTCTGGTCACTACCTATGCACTTGCATATGGAGATGAGAAAGACAGCCGGTTACCCAAAGGACCACACTGTCTGAACTCAGGCACACTTTATGTGGCAATTTATTTACTTAGGAGTTAAAGTACATTGAGCTCTGGCTTAGTTTGAGCCGCTAGACAGAATATCACAGACAAGGTGGCTGAAACAACAGATACTTATTTCTCATAGTTCTGAAGGGTAGGAGGTGCAAGATCAAGGTGCTGGCATATTTTGTTCTAGTGAGGGCTCTCTTCCTAGTTTACACATGGCCGCCCTCTTGCTGTGTCTCCACGTGGCTGAAGAAGTGAGCTCTACTTTCTCTTCCTATAAGGACACTATCCCATCATGGCCCCACTCTCATGACCTCACCTAAACCTAATTACTTCTACCTCCTAGTACCATCCCATTGGGAGTTAGAATTTCAACATATGATCTTTGAGGGGACGCAAACATGCAATCCATAACAGGCCCGTTTTGTTAAATTATTTCACATTTGCTTATCATTTAATAGGAGGATCCACCTGAGGTAATGGTGTTAATTTTTAAGCTGCTATCAATATTTTTCTATCTACAATCCTATTGTAACCACCAGGGCTCTGACCCTCCCCTACGCCCCATCTGCCCAAGTGGCTCACACACCCACCACCCCTTTGTTTCTTTTAAGATTCATAATTAACCTCTTCAGAAGGGGTGGCACATGAGCCTATCAGCAACCCTTAACAACATCATCATGAATTAGATGATTTAATTAGTTAGAAATCAGGATTCTGCACAAATGGAAGGTAAGACAGATGAACTTTTACCAGGAGGTAAAGGAAGGTGGGGAAAGACAAAAAGGCAGGTCTAGGTGGGTTCCTCTGGTAGTAACCTGCAGTCATGATAGGTGTAAAAAAGGTAGGTGCGAAACCTTAATTTGTCCTTAAAGGTCAGTGTGGCAGCGAATGCTACATTTTCAACAAAGCGCATTTCCTTTTCCTCCTGGAAACACTTTAAGATTATATTTCCAGCCACCCTTTTTTTAGGTGAGACCATGTGATTTCTGCCTAGATGAGTGAGTATGGGTGGAAATGATGTGTGCCACTTCCAGGCCTGGCCTTTACCCATTAGTTGCTGGTAGGACATCCTCCCAGTATGACAACCAAAAATGGCTCCAGACATTGTCAGATGTCCCTGGGAGAGGAGGTTCTCTCCCAGTTGAGAACCACTGCTCTAAGCCAGTGGAGCCTTCCCCTTTCCTCAGGGGGACAGGAAAATTGAACAAGGAGGATTCTGCAAAAGGGTTTTATAAACCAGCTAAATGGCCTGCAATGCAGAGGACTGCCCCCCACAACAAAGGCCTGTCCAGGCCCAAACAGTCCTACTATCGAGAAGTGTGGCTGGCACACACACACACACACACACACACACACACACACACACACACACCTGCATTAGAGAGTGACTTAAACAAGAAATAATCTTTAATTGTGTAACTTTGATTTGGGGCAATTCCTTATAGCAGCTAGCATTATTTACTTTAACAAATACAACTGATAGAGGTTAGTCTTTCTGTGGAGGACACGTGTACCCTAGCAAGAGAGCCACATCACTTCGGTACTGTGAAGGTTTCTGGAATAAAGGAGTGAAGGGAAGTGGATGCCTGGTCCTCTCCTTTAAGTCAGGAGGCTTCACAATGCCATGGAGGTGAATAAGGTCAAGAACGCAGCAGACCCTTCATGGCTCTCCCACTGTGGAAGACCAGAGGTGGCACCTTTGGGGAGAAAATTAGCAACCTGGTGGAGGAACACAGCAAGAATCCACAGCTGTCCAGGAAAAACACAGGAATGTCCTGAGGTGGGACCGACACCAACCCCTCTCGTTTTCCACCTTTCCTTGCCTTTTTTGTGTGGCAGGAGCTAGCTGACAATCATCAGTGAGGTCCGTTTAGTGTATGGTCTGGTCTTGCTGTGACTAATACGATGACTGGTTGTATATATCCTCTTTACGGTTGTTCATTATATCACCCTAACATAGAGTAATTTAATTTCAGTGGCATAATTAGAGTATTTCTAATCTAACTGATAGTCTGAATGAAATGAAATTCTCAGAGGGAGATTTGTATATCAGGAGACTGGTGACCCCTGGCCCCAATTTTCACACAATGTATTAATCTGACAGCCTGACTTCCCAGGCATACTGTATCCATACATTTCTGAGCCTGTGGGTTAAAGAATACACCCACAAATGCGATTATTTTATTTATAATGAGATTTCCTGGTCTCAAAGAGACAGATCATAATATTTTAACTGAGAGCTGCAGACGGACAGAGTATCCATCTGTTAACAGAAGCCCTGAGACACGACATACGAAAGATGGAGTGTGGCCGTCTGTGGTCTCAGAAATGCTACTCGGCAGAACATAAAAACCAAGCCCTGTGGGATGCCTGCCCAGCTGGGACAGCTCAGGGCCACCCGAGCAGGGAAAACCTAGGGCTGGCTGAGGGCCACAGGAAGACTATTCTCATCTGCCTCCTTGGCGAGGCTGCAGAAAGGGTGCTCACTGAGCCTGCGAGAGAGGAAAAAGAAAATAGACTGCTGGGAAGAGGAAGCAGTAGAGGCTGGTGGGAGTCATGGGCAGCATTGTGAGCAAGGAGGGCAGCTGAAAGACCTCCTGCCTGCTCCCCAGTCGCCTAAGCACAGCTCCCATGGCAGACCCACTCACTGACTCGAAACCTTACCTTTACAGTCACTCTTTTATGCCAGTCATCAACGGCAGGATGCTGGCTCTTACAAGAATCTGCTACTGAAGACATTTCCCATTATGCAGTCATTGAGCACCCACATGTGCTAACCACTGGTCAAGCCCAAAACAGATAAAGCCATTCCTTCCAGAGTATTTACATTTTTCTGGTATTGTTGTTCAAGTTCCCTTGGTAAATTCCTTTCAGAATTTAACTCAAGGGAAAGAAGCTGCTTTGTTAACCGACAGATACTCTGTCAGTTTGAAGGTCTCAGAAGTTTGTTTCTCTAGAAGAAATAACATATTTTCTTTTTTCAGATAATGAGAATTATGTGGCTCATCTTTTTTCCCTTGTTTTATTGCATGCCAGGAAGCTCAGATCTATTTAAATTCACCTTATTTGTTAAGATATTTCAATTTGGAAAGAGTATATTTTATTTAAAAAAATAAGCAAAGGTAGAAGCATTGACTTATTAAAGTCACTGTTAAAAATCCTTTAGTATTTACTAAGTGCCTCTTGATAACTATCTGCTGAGCATGTGACCTGTGCCCTTTCTAAACACTTCATACCTCACAACAATCTCAGATAAGTACTATTATCCCCGGTTTAGAAAGGAGGGAATGAAGAATAAAGAAGCTAGAGTTTGCCTAAGATTACACATTCAGTAAGGATTAGAAACGGGATCAAAACCTGGCACCAACAGTGATAGACAACAGAAAAGGTATGTTACATGTGCCAGACACCTCTGCCAGTTGCCTGACATCCTCTGAGGCTGCCTTTTTACTCCAGCCTTGCTGCAGCAACTGGCTGCGCTAAGGCATGACTTGATAGCCCCCTGACTCAAAGCATGGAGAGTCTCTCACTTTCTGCCCTGGGTCGTCTCTGCCCCGATCTCACAGGTGGTTGCAGGAATCTGCTCTGGATGACTCTGACACATGTACACCCTTGGAAGAGAAAGGAGCTGACACCTCATGAGGCAAGTATTGACCAATAAGGGATGCAGCCAGTGGATAAATGCTCCTCTTTTCTGTCCTGTGGGCAGAGGATGCTGAGGCCCATTCTACAGGGCTCCTCTGGGAGCCCCAGCGGAATTCAGCCACTGTTGCCCACACTGTTGATCAGCTCGGAAACACTGGGTTGACTTTCATTCGTGTAGTTTATTCCCCCTGGGTTCCTCTTTCTTGCTCCTTGGGATCAATTTCTAAAACCACCTATATGTAAGATCTTGTTCTCAGCTCTGCTTTGAAGGAAAATCAAGGAAGGCTAAGACACTACAGTTCAGCTTGAGTTAAGGTGACATATCATTATAGGAGGAAAAATTCAATAATGATATATTAACAATCTATGACTATGTAGCCAGAAGAGTGACTAAAGATACAAAAATACAAGAGCACAGAACAAGCAGAATACAAGTAGGAAACTACAATGAAGTTTTACTGAAACACAATCACATGCTCTTTTACATGTCGTCTATAGCTGCTTTCCTGCTACAATAGCAGAGCTGAGAATTGCAACAGAGACCCATGACCCACCAACCCTAAAATATTTCGTATCTGGCTGTTTACTGAAAATGTTTGTGGAGCTCTGATACAGAAAATCCAGGATCCTCCAGTAATACAGAAAATGGGCACATTCTGAGGGGTGGTAGTGGGATGGTAAAAAAGGTTGGAAGAGGCAAACTATTGAAGATCAGGAGCAAGGGCATCCCAGCTAGAGGCAACAACTGAGCCAAAGGCAGAGAGCTGAGAATCAACATGCAGCTTGCAAATAACCCTGAGGAGTTTACTATTGCAGGAGAGAGAGGAACTATGAAGGAAGTGATGGCAGATGAGGCCATAGGCAGAGATGTCTTTAAGGTCTCTGTTGCTCCAGTGATTTCTCTCATTGTAGGATACATCCTTCAATAGCGAAAGATGCTAAAATAAAGAGTGACTCTAAAGCCTGGATTGTACCTTCTCCTGGAAGGAGTTACATGAAGTTCATGATATTTATGCTCTTGTAATGAAGGAAGCCCATGGCCCTTAAAGTACCTCTCTTTGCACCTGGGCAAAGACCTACCGCTCTGCCCTCCTCCGGCGGACCAGCTCCAACCCCCTGCTACAGCTGCTGCCAAACCGACCGCTGGCTCGTCACTATCATGCACAGACTGCCACTATGCCCTGGACACTCTGACATGTCTGCCTGCAGGCTGGCTTTGCAGCTTCCTGGTAGGAGACTGCAGGAACGTGTGGCAAGAACATCCATGGGACACTGAGAGCTGAAGCGTGGCTCACGAGGCAGTGCTTCTGCATGCCACTGGGAAGAAAACCCCTAGATGATCCAGCAGAGCTTGGGAATGATTGCAAAATTGCTCAGGCCCCTTAAGAGCTTCAATATTTCCCTGACAAACTTAGTTTTACTCTTAAATGGTTTGGCGAACCATTTTTGATTATGCAATGTAAAGGTAAATTTCAGTCCCAAAAGGACAGAAATTAAATGCAATTTGGAAAACAAACTGATAGTGCCATGTTGCTGGCATTTAAATACCCATTACACTTGTTTCAGGTTGGGTTATACAGGCTAGGATGGAAATGGAGAAAACCAACCTTGAATAGTTAACATTTACTAATGTACATTTTGTCAAGCACTGTGCTGAAGGCTTCAAATGCATTATCTCATTTAATCTTCATAACAATCCTCTGAGGTAGATCCTAGTATTATTACTGTCTCCACAGGACAGATGAGACAACTGAGTCTTAAATGGATTAAGTAACCTGTCCCACAGCCATCACTAGGGGAGACAGGTGTCATCTGACAGCTCATCCACGCAGCTGCCCCTTAACCACCACACCAACTGTCTCTCTAACTGGCCAGTCCCCAGTGCCTGCCTGGGACATCTTTTTTCGCAGTTTGGCCCTGAATAGGCTTCAGGATAAGTTCTTCCGTTGTGATAAGCAGGGCTCAGGATCTCTGACAGCTGTTCCCCGCTCTTCATCATCATCTGAAACAATCAGTAAGCATTAGAGAGTACTTTTCCCTTTACAAAGGTGATAATTAGATAACAAGCTGAGATTAAAGTAATTACAGTTAGACAGCTGGTGAGGCAGCACAGTCATGTTGAAATATTGTTGGTACTTCAGCATCTGGTTCTAATAACAGCATAGGCTAAAGGATTTTACATTAATTACAGAACATAATTTAATATAAACATATTTAATTACAATTGATGAGCGATAAACTGTTCAAGAATGACTTAACCCCTTCCGCATGTCAAAGTGATGGGAACTTTGGGCAGGTTGCAGCCTTTCTCTCTCTCCCACCCTTCTCCCCCTGCCATGCCCTCCACAACTCCCTGGTCCCCTGTGCTGGAGAAAATCCCCCTCAAAGAAGGCATGTTCTAGATGAGGATGTTGCTCATTGATTATCCCATGGGTGTGTGGTGCCTGTATAGTGCTGCCCAGCCTCAGAAAGCCAGGTGGAGGGAGGTGAGTGTGCAAGCCAGGCTGGGATGCATTACTTCAGTTGACCAGACTGGACCTTCCTCATGTTGCCCTGCGCTGGTGAAACAGGCCTGTCTCTCCTCAACTGGTCTGCCCTGAGTCCCCAGACCTTCATGTGGTGTTGGGTTGGCTTCTGAAAGTCAGCAAGCAACCTATTAAACAATCCTTAGATTTCTTAGAAAAGGTGTAGAAATAAACCGTGTGTGTGTGTGTGTGTGTGTGTGTGTGTGTGTGTGTGTGTGTGTGTGTGTGACTGAAGTCCCTGGGCAGGATATTTTCACAATTTTGGAGTAAATGTGGGGACTGCTACATGACACAAGACACTCTATTCTGGCAGGAATTCTTCCTTACATGCTGCCAAACCTCATCCCTACCCCCAAAACTGGCAGAAGCAGACCTCGGGTGAAACAGTTTAAAGCAAATTGGGACCACACAGACACATTCAGTGGAGGAAGGACTCACAGTTGTCATTTTCTGCACATCCTATTTTCAGATGCCCCATTCACAAATGAGAGACATCAAAAACCACAGAAGCCATGTTATGGACTGCATGTCTGTGTTCAAAATATGAAACCATAACCTCCAATGGGATGATAATTAGGAGATGGAGCCTTTAGGAGATAATTAGGCTTAGGTGAGCTGGAGTCCCCATGATGGGATTAATGTCCTTAAAAGAACAGAAAGAATACAGATTGCTCTGTCTGCCATTTGATGGTATAACCAGCAGGCAGCTGACTGCAAACCAGAAAGAGGGACCTCATTTGACCATGCTGGTACCCTGACCTGGACTCCACAGCCTACGGAGCTGTGAGGAATAAATTCTCATTGTTTAAGTCACCCAGTTTATGGTATTCTGTTATGGCATCTTGAATTAAATGAGACATACCATTAGGTCTCAACTGCATTAAGATTAGGATTAACCTAAAGAAGTTACAAGGCTGGACCCTTCCTGAAAAAGAGTGAGTAGCTCTAGAGCAAGTTGGAAAATTCACTGTGAAGTTTCCCTATGGGAAAAATGATGTGAAATTACAAATAGCCTCAAATACTTTTACCTCCTGTTATGGATTTCAAGGTATAAAGCACTCATTCTCCTAAAAGCTAAAATGAGTGCTGAAAAAAACAGCTTATTATTCATAGGTAAGCAAGTGCGAGCTACTTTTAGACGAATTACTGACAGGTGCACACAAAGTAAAATTAGTGTGAAGACGCAAGACCACACAGTACCCAGGAAAGACCAGTGCAAATTATTCTCTACATAGCCTCCTGAAAAAAGAAGAGACTTCCTAACATAACAAATCTGCGATGTGAGAACTAAAAAGCACTTGGTATAGATTAAGTGTCGTACATAAGTGAGGAAAGGAGAGAAGGAAAAGTAGCCAATACATCGTTTGCTACTTAAAAAGTTACCACTCAGTCATCAAAGTTAAAACTTCTGTGTGTCAAGGATATCAGCAAAAGAAGTGAAAAGACACAGAGAATGAGGGAAAGTATTTGTTATGATAAGGGTATAATATTCAGATATGTAAAAAACTCTTATAACCTAACAATAAAAATACAAATAACGCAACTGAAAAATGTGGAAAAGGATCTGAATATATTTCCAAAGGAGATACACCAAAGGCCAGAAAGCACATGAAAAAATGCTTAACATCATTAGTCATTAGGGAAATGCAAATCAAAACAAAAATAAGGTACCACTTTACATTAACCAAAATGGCTATAATCAAAAAGCTAGATAATAACAAGTGTTGATAAGGAATCTAGAGAAACTGAAACCCTCATACATTGCTAGTGAAAATATAAATAGCAAAAACCATTGTGGAAAACAGTTTTGTAATTCCTCAGCAAGTTAAACATAGAGTTACTATATGATCCAGCAATTCCATTCTAGGCATACACCCAAAAGAACTGAAACCATGTCCATAAAAAACTTGTACATAAATATTCATAGTAACAATATTCGTAATAGCCCCAAAGTGGAAACAACCCAAATGTCCATCAACAGGTGAATGAATAAACAGAATGGAATATTATCCAGCTATAAAAAGGAATTAAGTACTGATACATGCTACAACATGGTTCAACCTTGAAAACATCATGCTTAGTGATAGAAGCCAGACACAAAAGACCAGATTCTGTATGATTCCGTTTTTATGAAATGTCCAGAATTGGCAAATCTCCAGAGACAGAAAGTAGATTTGTGATAGCCAAGGGAAGGGAGGAGAGGGGAATTGAGAGTAACTTCTGACACGTATGGGGTTCCTCATTCGGGAAGATGGGAATGTTCTGTAATTAATAGTGATAGTTCTAGATGAGGATGTTGCCCAATGATTATTCCATGGGTGTGCGGTGCCTGTGTAGTGCTGCCCAGCCTTAGAAAGCCAGGTGGAGGGAGGTGAGTGTGCAAGCCAGGCTGGGATGCATTACTTCAGCTTGACCAGACTGGACCTTTCAGTGAATATACTAAAAATCACCTAATTTCTACATTCTGAAATGGTTAAAATCATAGATTCTATGTTATATAAATTTTAACTCAAATTTTTTTAAAAGCTACCAATCTGGAAATTGAAGCTTAATCCCACTAGGGAAGCCTGGGAGCCTGTGTAAAGCATACAGCTCAGAGCTGTCTCATCTGAGAGGTAAGGAACCAACTCCCCATCGGTCAGTGACTGAAGGTTGCTTCTAGGGGGCATTAATTTCTCAGACTTCTGACGTGCCTGCAGAAAGGGCTTTGGTGACCAAAGAACTTGTTAAGCAAACAAATGCTGCTGCTGACAGTTGTCGGTGTATCCCAAAAGGGTACAGGCAAGAAGGACTGTCAGTATCAAGCAGTGCACTGACAATCTGTTGCTTTCTCTTCAAGCTGTACTGGGGATTAAATAAGTCTATATAGGGGCAGTCCAAGATGGCAGCACAGGAAAATCCTTAACTAATCTCCTCCCACAGACACACTGACTCTGTAGCGACATATGGAATAACTTCCTCTGAAAAACACTCGAACAGAAGCTGATCAGCACCTTTACAACAAACAGTAAAAGGGCCATATGGAGACAGGTAGGAAAGGCCGAGATGTGGTCTTGCCAAAATCCATCCCTAGCACAGCTACTAACAAACAAGAGGATTATCACAAATCTGTATCTTCTGCCTGAGGAGTGAAGGGAGTTTGTGTCCCACACCAGGTACCCCAACCCCTGGGACCTAAATCCAGCTCTTCTCCCTGAGGAGTGAAGAGGTTTTGTGCCCCACACCATGTGCCCCAATCCTTGGGACCTAAATCCAGACCTTCTGCCCGAGGAGTGAAGGGGGTTTGTGCCCCATACAAGGTTCCCCAACCCTTGGGACATACAACAGAGAAATGAGACCCCCAAATGCCTGGCTTTGAAAACCAAAGGGGCTCACATCCTGGAGACCCAAAGGATTGTAGGGAGATAATTCTCTTAAAGGGTCTATGTGCACACTCACTCTCCCAGCAGACTAGAGAAAAAGCAGTAGTTGTAAGCACCTAGCTCATCTTAAGGCATCTTCCAGAGGATCAGGAGCCTGATGGGACTCTCTCCAGGGATGGAGGCACAGGTGGGCGTCATTTTTGCATCCTCCCTATACCTTTGACAGCACAGATGGGGTGTTCCTTGGCCCTGTGCTCTCCTGCTGCCCTACTAGAGCCGGCAAGTCAGTGCAGTACACACAGGAGGCTCCTACATCACCAGGCTCTGCTGGCCAGAGGGGCTTGTGTTCCTGGGTCCCATAGGACTGTAACAATCAGAGAAACATTTCTTGGCAGGCTACCACCCCATGCACTTCACAGATGGCAGACTAAAACACAGCCCCAGACATCTGGGGAAAAAGCCCATTTACTTGTCCTGGAGCTCTAGTATGAAGGGCAGACTTCAAGTTTGCCACACATCTAGTGACTATGGGAATGTTGGCTGGGGACACCACCTTTGTGCTTTCCCTTGACCTCATGACAGCTCACCAGTACCTCCCAGAAAGAGCTTATACACTCATCTGAAGCCCCAAGTTTTACAACTGTCATACAGGGGACACCTCCAGAATGCATGATCTGGAGATCAGCAGGGTTTACACTTGTGGTCCCACAGAACTGTATATATTTGCAAACTTTAAAGGCTGCTGCCTGAAGATCTGGCTTCCAATCAGCCTGAAACTAGATGCTGGCTGAAATCCCTCCCTTTGGAACAGTTCCAGGACTGAACCATAAACTATAAAATAATGATGAAATAAATTAAAGAAGACAAAAATAAATGGAGAGGGCGGGAGCCAAGATGGCGGCGTGAGTAGAGCAGTGGAAATCTCCTCCCAAAAACACATAGAGCTATGAAAATATAACAAAGAAAAATCTTCCTAAAATAGAGACCACAGGACACAGGACAACATCCAGACCACATCCACACCTGCAAGAACCCAGCGCCTTGTGAAGGGGGTAAGATACAAGCCCCAGCCCGGCGGGACCCGAGCACCCCTCCCCCCGGCTCCCGGCGGGTGGAGAGAAACCGGAGCAGTTTTTTTTTTGGCGAGCGCTTTTTGGAAGCCTTAGAGGGACGGGCCCCCGTTGCTGGGGAGGCAGGGTGGCGGGACCGGTGAGGAGGTGCCTGGGAACAGCGCCGGAGGACAAAGAATATCCCGCGTTTCTCCCTGCGAGACCTGGGGGCGGGTGCCTGAGACCGGTGCCTGAGGACGGAGGAGGTCGCGCGTTTTTCCCCTTTTTTTTTTTCTCTTTTTGGCAAGCGCTTTTTGGAAGCCTTGAAGGGACGGGGACCCCAGTGCTAGGGAGGCACGGTGGCGGGACTGGTGAGCGGGTGGCTGGGACCGGCGCCTGAGGACAAAGAATATCCCCCGTTTTTCCCTGCGGGACCGGTGGGCGGGTGCCTGAGACCGGCACTTGAGGACAGAGGAAATCGCGCGTTTTTCCCCTTTTTTTTTTCTCTTTTCTGCGAGTGCTTTTTGGAAGCCTAAAAGGGACAGGGACCCCGGTGCTAGGGAGGCAGGGCGGCGGGACTGGTGAGCGGGTGCCTGGGACCGGCACCTGAGGACAAAGAATATCCCGCATTTTTCCCTGTGGGACCGGTGGGTGGGTGCCTGAGACCAGCACCTGAGGACGGAAGAAATCGCGCGTTTTTCCCCTTTTTTTTCTCTCTTTTTGCCAAGTGCTTTTTGGCAGCCTTGAAGGGACAGGGACCCCGGTGCTAGGGAGGCAGGGCGGCAGGACTGGTGAGCGGGTGCGTGGGACCAGTGCCTGAGGACAAAGAATACTGAGCGTTCCTTCCCTGCGGGACCGGTGGGTGGGTGCTTTTTGGAAGCCTTGAAAGGACAGGGACCCTGGTGCTAGGGAGACAGGGCAGCAGGACCAGTGCGCGGGTGCCTGGGACCGGCACCTGAGGAAAAAAAAAAAAATCGCGTGTTTTTTCTTTTTTTTTTTTCCTTTCTGTTCCCTCTCTCATTGTTGCTGTTGTTGTTTTGGTTTGGAGAGCGCTTTTTGGAAATCTTAAAGGGGCAGGACAGGTCACTTAGACCAGAAGCAGGGAATCTGGGGATCTCTGGGCACTCTAACCCCCTGGGCAGCAGGGAGCACAGAGGCCCCTTACGGAGATAAATAGTCTCCTGGCTGCTCCCCCTCTAACGGGGCTCCACCATTTTGGAGGAACAGCCCCAGCCAGGCCAAGCCCACAGCAACAGTGGAGATAAACCCCAAAGCAACTGGGCAGGAAGCAGAAGCCCTGTCTGCGCACAGCTGCCCAGCACAAGCCACTAGAGGTCGCTATTCTCCCAGGAAAAGGCTACAAACCAACAAGAAGGGAAGCTCTTCCAGCGGTCACTTGTACCAGCTCTGCAGACTATCTCTATCACCATGAAAAGGCAAAACTACAGGCAGACAAAGATCACAGAGACAACACCTGAGAAGGAGACAGACCTAACTAGTCCTCCTGAAAAAGAATTCAAAATAAAAATCATGAACATGCTGACAGAGATGCAGAAAAAAATGCAAGAGCAATGGGATGAGATGCAGAGAAAAATGCAAGAGCAGTGGGATGAGATGCAGAGAAAAATGCAAGAGCAGTGGGATGAAGTCCGGAAGGAGATCACAGATGTCAGGAAAGAGATCACAGAAGTGAAACAATCCCTGGAAGGATTTATAAGCAGAATGGATAAGATGCAAGAGGCCATTGAAGGAATAGAAGCCAGAGAACAGGAACGTATAGAAGCTGACATAGAGAGAGATAAAAGGATCTCCAGGAATGAAACAACACTAAGAGAAATATGTGACCAATACAAAAGGAAAAACATTCGTATTATAGGGATACCAGAAGAGGAAGAAAGAGGAAAAGGGATAGAAAGGGTCTTTGAAGAAATAATTGCTGAAAACTTCCCCAAACTGGGGGAGGAAATAATCGAACAGACCATGGAATTATACAGAACCCCCAACAGAAAGGATCCAAGGAGGACAACACCAAGACACATAATAATTAAAATGGCAAGGATCAAGGACAAGGAAAGAGTTTTAAAGGCAGCTAGAGAGAAAAAGGTCACCTATAAAGGAAAACCAATCAGGCTAACATCAGACTTCTCAACAGAAACCCTACAGGCCAGAAGAGAATGGCATGATATACTTAATGCAATGAAACAGAAGGGCCTTGAACCAAGGATACTGTATCCAGCACGACTATCATTTAAATATGATGGTGGGATCAAACAATTCCCAGACAAGCAAAAGCTGAGGGAATTTGCTTCCCACAAACCACCTCTACAGGGCATCCTACAGGGACTGCTCTAGATGGGAGCACCCCTAAAAAGAGCACAGAACAAAACACACAACATATGAAGAAGGGAGGAGGAGGAATAAGAAGGGAGAGAAGAAAAGACTCTCCAGACAGTGTATATAACAGCTCAATAAGCGAGCTAAGTTAGGCAGTAAGATACTAAAGAAGCTAACCTTGAACCTTTGGTAACCACGAATCTAAAGCCTGCAATGGCAATAAGTACATATCTTTCAATAGTCACCCTAAATGTAAATGGACTTAATGCACCAATCAAAAGACATAGAGTAATAGAATGGATAAAAAAGCAAGACCCATCTATATGCTGCTTACAAGAAACTCACCTTAAACCCAAAGATAAGCATAGACTAAAAGTCAAGGGATGGAAAAACATATTTCAGGCAAACAACAGTGAGAAGAAAGCAGGGGTTGCAGTACTAATATCAGACAAAATAGACTTCAAAACAAAGAAAGTAACAAGAGATAAAGAAAGCCACTACATAATGATAAAGGGCTTAGTCCAACAAGAGGATATAACCATTCTAAATATATATGCACCCAATACAGGAGCACCAGCATATGTGAAGCAAATACTAACAGAACTAAAGAGGGAAATAGACTGCAATGCATTCATTGTAGGAGACTTCAACACACCACTCACCCCAAAGGATAGATCCACCGGGCAGAAAATAAGTAAAGACACACAGGCACTGAACAACACACTAGAACAGATGGACCTAATAGACATCTATAGAACTTTACATCCAAAAGCAACAGGATATACATTCTTCTCAAGTGCACATGGAACATTCTCTAGAATAGACCACATACTAGCTCACAAAAAGAGCCTCAGTAAATTCCACAATATTGAAATTCTACCAACCAATTTTTCAGACCACAAAGGTATGAAAGTAGAAATAAATTCTACAAAGAAAACAAAAAGGCTCACAAACACATGGAGGCTTAACAACATGCTACTAAATAATCAATGGATCAATGAACAAATCAAAATAGAGATCAAGGAATATATAGAAACAAATGACAACAACAACACTAAGCCCCAACTTCTGTGGGATGCAGCGAAAGCAGTCTTAAGAGGAAAGTATATAGCAATCCAGGCACACTTGAAGAAGGAAGAACAATCCCAAATGAATAGTCTAACATCACAATTATTAAAACTGGAAAAAGAAGAACAAATGAGGCCTAAAGTCAGCAGAAGGAGGGACATAATAAAGATCAGAGAAGAAATAAACAAAATTGAGAAGAATAAAACAATAGCAAAAATCAACGAAACCAAGAGCTGGTTCTTTGAGAAAATAAACAAAATAGATAAGCCTCTAGCCCAACTTATTAAGAGAAAAAGAGAGTCAACACAAATCAACATAATCAGAAATGAGAATGGAAAAATCACGACAGACTCCACAGAAATACAAAGAATTATTAAAGACTACTATGAAAACCTATATGCCAACAAGCTGGAAAACCTAGAAGAAATGGACAACTTCCTAGAAAAATACAACCTCCCAAGACTGACCAAGGAAGAAACACAAAAGTTAAACAAACCAATTACAAGCAAAGAAATTGAAACAGTAATCAAAAAACTACCCAAGAACAAAACCCCGGGGCCGGACGGATTTACCTCGGAATTTTATCAGACACACAGAGAAGACATAATACCCATTCTCCTTAAAGTGTTCCACAAAATAGAAGAAGAGGGAATACTCCCAAACTCATTCTATGAAGCCAACATCACCCTAATACCAAAACTAGGCAAAGACCCCACCAAAAAAGAAAATTACAGACCAATATCCCTGATGAACGTAGATGCAAAAATACTCAATAAAATATTAGCAAACAGAATTCAACAGTATATCAAAAGGATCATACACCATGACCAAGTGGGGTTCATCCCAGGGATGCAAGGATGGTACAACATTCGAAAATCCATCAACATCATCCACCACATCAACAAAAAGAAAGACAAAAACCACATGATCATCTCCATAGATGCTGAAAAAGCATTTGACAAAATTCAACATCCATTCATGATAAAAACTCTCAGCAAAATGGGAATAGAGGGCAAGTACCTCAACATAATAAAGGCCATATATGATAAACCCACAGCCAGCATTATACTGAACAGCGAGAAGCTGAAAGCATTTCCACTGAGATCGGGAACCAGACAGGGATGCCCACTCTCCCCACTGTTATTTAACATAGTACTGGAGGTCCTAGCCACGGCAATCAGACAAAACAAAGAAATACAAGGAATCCAGATTGGTAAAGAAGAAGTTAAACTGTCACTATTTGCAGATGATATGATACTGTACATAAAAAACCCTAAAGACTCCACTCCAAAACTACTAGAACTGATATCGGAATACAGCAAAGTTGCAGGATACAAAATCAACACACAGAAATCTGTAGCTTTCCTATACACTAACAACGAATCAATAGAAAGAGAAATCAGGAAAACAATTCCATTCACCATTGCATCAAAAAGAATAAAATACCTAGGAATAAACCTAACCAAGGAAGTGAAAGACTTATACTCTGAAAACTACAAGTCACTCTTAAGAGAAATTAAAGGGGACACTAATAAATGGAAACTCATCCCATGCTCATGGCTAGGAAGAATTAATATCGTCAAAATGGCCATCCTGCCGAAAGCAATATACAAATTTGATGCAATCCCTCTCAAATTACCAGCAACATTCTTCAATGAATTGGAACAAATAATTCAAAAATTCATATGGAAACACCAAAGACCCCGAATAGCCAAAGCAATCCTGAAAAAGAAGAATAAAGTAGGGGGGATCTCACTCCCCAACTTCAAGCTCTACTACAAAGCCATAGTAATCAAGACAATTTGGTACTGGCACAAGAACAGAGCCACAGACCAGTGGAACAGATTAGAGACCCCAGAAATTAACCCAAACATATATGGTCAATTAATATTTGATAAAGGAGCCATGGACATACAATGGCAAAATGACAGTCTCTTCAACAGATGGTGCTGGCAAAACTGGACAGCTACATGTAGGAGAATGAAACTGGACCATTGTCTAACCCCATATACAAAGGTAAACTCAAAATGGATCAAAGACCTGAATGTAAGTCACGAAACCATTAAACTCTTGGAAAAAAACATAGGCAAAAACCTCTTAGATATAAACATGAGTGATCTCTTCTTGAACATATCTCCCCGGGCAAGGAAAACAACAGCAAAAATGAGCAAGTGGGACTACATTAAGCTGAAAAGCTTCTGTACAGCGAAAGACACCATCAATAGAACAAAAAGGAACCCTACAGTATGGGAGAATATATTTGAAAATGACAGATCTGATAAAGGCTTGACGTCCAGAATATATAAAGAGCTCACACGCCTCAACAAACAAAAAACAAATAACCCAATTAAAAAATGGGCAGAGGAACTGAACAGACAGTTCTCCAAAAAAGAAATACAGATGGCCAAGAGACACATGAAAAGATGCTCCACATCGCTAATTATCAGAGAAATGCAAATTAAAACTACAATGAGGTATCACCTCACACCAGTAAGGATAGCTGCCATCCAAAAGACAAACAACAACAAATGTTGGCGAGGCTGTGGAGAAAGGGGAACCCTCCTACACTGCTGGTGGGAATGTAAATTAGTTCAACCATTGTGGAAAGCAGTATGGAGGTGCATCAAAATGCTCAAAACAGACCTACCATTTGACCCAGGAATTCCACTCCTAGGAATTTACCCTAAGAACGCAGCAATCAAGTTTGAGAAAGACAGATGCACTCCTATGTTTATCGCAGCACTATTTACAATAGCCAAGAATTGGAAGCAACCTAAATGTCCATCTGTAGATGAATGGATAAAGAAGATGTGGTACATATACACAATGGAATACTACTCAGCCATAAGAAGTGGAAAAATCCAACCATTTGCAGCAACATGGATGGAGCTGGAGAGTATTATGCTCAGTGAAATAAGCCAAGCGGAGAAAGAGAAATACCAAATGATTTCACTCATCTGAGGAGTATAGGAACAAAGGAAAAACTGAAGAAACAAAACAGCAGCAGAATTACAGAACCCAAAAATGGACTAACAGGTACCAAAGGGAAAGGAACTGGGGAGGATGGGTGGGCAGGGAGGGATAAGGGGGGGGAAGAAGAAGGGGGGTATTAAGATTAGCATGCATGGGGGGAGGGAGAAAGGGGAGGGTGGGCTGCACAACACAGAGAGGACAAGTAGTGACTCTACCACATTTTGCTAAGCTGATGGACAGTAACCGTAATGTGGTTGTTAGGGGGGACCTGATATAGGGGAGAGCATAGTAAACATAGTATTCTTCAGGTAAGTATAGATTAAAAATTTAAAAAAAAAAAGAAAGAAAGAAAGAAAAGGGGGATTACTCCTTAACAGGATAAAACTATTGGTAAATCAAAGATCAACGCATGCTTTAAATATCCTTAATGTTGATCACTTAAAGGATGTCAGATGATCAGCTATGGAGGTACTCTTTTCTGATAATATTCCTTTCTCTTAATTAAAAAAAAAAAAAAAAAGCAGTTACTGTGTGCTGACCTCCAATGAGATCTGCACAGTGGTGTAGAGGGCATGTCAAAGTGTGGGCAAAGGGTCTGTTTGTTTCTATGCAGAAGATCAAGGCCTAGCTTGGATACCCAGAAAATGAACTAAGATACGATATGAGGAGGAGCTTCCGGCATCAGCACTCTCTGGAGGACTCGTGCCGGGGGATGATCATCAAAAAGCCTCCACAGGGATCCGGACGATGCTGCGGTTGTGGCTGCATCCAGCCCACCGTCTCCTGGACTTGCCATAAGAAGGAGGAGGGAGATGTCTAGGCTGGCATGTGCAAACAGTGAGACAACGAATTTGACTGGATCTGTACTGTTGGAACTCAACCAGGAGTTGGGAGGGGTGCAAGTTGTAGCACCCCAAAATCTCATGACTATAGACTATCTATGGTTAAAAGAACATATGGGATGTGAACAGATCCCAGAAATGGGCTGCTTTAATTTGTCTGATGGTTCAAGTACAGTTGGACAATATCCATCATATCATAGATAAATTTTCACAAATGCCTAGGGTGCCTAAATGGTTTTCTTGGCTTCACTGGAGATGGATGGTAATTATAGATTTGCTTTGTTTATGTCACCGTATTCCTATTATGTTAATATGTGTGTGCAAATTAGTTAGTAGTTTAAAACCTATACATACTTAAGGTACTATACAAGAAGATATGTCAAAGAAATAATCAATCCTCCCAAGTTTCCTTCATATGCTACATCTATAGCTTTTCTTCTTCCTTCCTAATTACAAACCTTAAATAGAATTCGTGCCTCATATCGAATTTACCGAGTATCATAATTCCTCCAGGTGGTAAAGATACCTCGAGACAAGTGCTGGGCATAGAAGCCACAGGGCATAAATCTGCAAAGAAGTAAAAAGCTAACCTTTGCAAACAATATGGCTTCTCTCTCACTTACCAACTTTACATTTCCCTGTATGGCCCCGGAAGATGACTGGTTAGCCAGAGACGGGTAAGATTCCTCAAGGGAGGAACAACCTAAGACAGGCACAGTCGCAGGGGGGCCATCAGGTGAGAATTTGGGGATCAACAGAGGTGAGGCTCAGAACCTCACCCCCCCTGCTTTGAGAGAAATCTTCTGCATCCGTGGATGTTTTGCTGCCCTTGTCTAGCCTGGATTAATACTTAGTCCATAGGCACACACCTGATCATCTGATCATCTACATTTGCCTTCTTACAGCACTAAACTATGTTTTCTACCTTTATCTTGCATCTACCTACCACTTCAGCATTTTATTAAAAATAAAAATAATAATAATAATAGGAGAAATGTGGGATCAACATATAAATCAAGTACAAAAATCAAATGAATATTCATATTTGACCTGATGGTTTATAGGTCATATTGCATGATCAAAACCGAAAGTTTCTGTGATGACTGCCCTTGTACTGTTCACCATGTAAGAATTTATTCACTCTGTAAAAATTCGTTCACCATGTAAGAACTTGTTCGTTATGCTTCAGAAGATTGGAGACTGACGAGAATTAGGCTTGAGATGGATTAATGATTGTACATTGAGCATTGACCCCCCTATACTGAATTTTATTGTTGTTAACAACCATTTGATCAATAAATATGAGAGATGCCCTATCAAAAAAAAAAAAAAAAAAAAAAAAAAATAAATGGAGAGATATTCTGTGCTAATGGATTGGAAGGATTAATATCATTGAAATGTCCATATTACCTAATTCAATCTATGGATTCAATGCAATCCCTATCAAAATCCCAATAGCATTTTTCACAGATACACAACAGACAATCCTAAAATTTATATGGAACTACAAAAGACCTTGAAAAACAAAAATTATCTTGAGAAAGAAGAACAAAACTGGAGACATCACACTCTTGATTTCAAACTATATTACAAAGCTATAGTAACCAAACAGTAAGCTATTGGCATAAAAACAGACACATAAATCAATGGAATAGAAGAGAGAGAGAGCCCAGAAAATAAACCTGTGCATTTACCGTCAATTAACTCATGACAAAGGAGGCAATAATATATAATGGTGAAAGGATAGTCTGTTTAATAAATGGTGTTAGGCAAATTGGACAGCCATATACAGAAGAATGAAGCAAGACTATCTTACATTACACACAAAAAATAACTCAAAATGGATTAAAGGCTTGAATGTAAGACCTGAAACCACAAAACTCCTAGAAGAAAACATAGGCAGTAAGCTCCCTGACATTGCTTTTGGCAATGATTTTTTAGATTTGACTCCAAAAGCAGAGGTAACAAAAGCAAAACTAAATAATCAGGACCATGGCAAACCAAAAACTTCCTCACAGCAAAGGAAACCACCAACAAAATGAAAAGGCAACCTACAAAATAAGAGAAAATATTTGCAAATCATATATCTGATAAGGGGTTAATATCCAAAATATATAAAGACCCATATATCAATAGTAAAATAAATTTGAATAAAATATGGACAAGGGATCTGGATAGACATTTTCCAAAGAAGACATACAGATAACCCACAGGCATGTGAAAAGATGTTGAACATCACTAATAATCAGGGTCATCTAATTCAAAACCATGAGGTCACCTCAGGAAACACTAAGTGCTAGTGGGGATGTGGAGAAAAGGGAACCCTCAGGCACTGTTGGTGGGAATGTAAACTGATACAGCCACTGTGGAAAATGGTATAGAGGTTCCTCAAAAAATTAAAAATAGCACTACTATATGATCTAGCAGTTCCATTCTGGGTATTTACATGAAGAAAATGAAAACACTAATTCAAAAAAATATATGCAACCCTACCTTCACTGAAGCATTATTTACATCAGCCAAGATATGGAAACAACCTACATATCTATCAATAGATGAATGGCTTAAGATGTGGTGCATGTACATATCCAATGAAATACTACTCAGCCATAAAGAGGAATGAAATCTTGCCATTTGTAACAACATGGATGGACCTTGAGGGCATTATGCTTAATAAAATTAAGTCAGACAGAAAGACAAATACTGTACAATCTCACTTATGTGGAATCTAAAAATCAAAACAGATGAACAAACAACAAAAGAAACCTCATAGATACAGAGAACAGAATGGTGATCACTGCAGGGAGGGCAGCCAGGGAGTAGGCAAAATGGAGTAAAAACTTCCAGTTATAAAATAAATAAGTCACAGGGATATAATGTACAGCACAGTCACTACAGTCAATAATATTGCATGTGGTGCATTTTTGAAAGTGGCCCTAAGAGTTCATTTTAAGAGTTCTCATCACAAAAAAATTGTTTATAACTTTGTAATTAGACTTACTATGGTGATCATTTCACAGCATATACAAATATCAAATCATTACATTATACACCTGAAACTAATTAATGTTAATATATCAATTACACCCTCAATTTTTTTTTAGATTTTTTTAAAGTTTTGGTATCATTAATCTACAATTACATGAGGCACATTATGTTTACTAGGTTCCCCCCCACAACTCCCATTACAGTCACTGTCCATCAGCATAGTAAGATGCTATAGATTCACTACTTGTCTTCTCTGTGTTTCACAGCCCTCCCCGTGCCTCCCCCAACATTATACATGCTAATTGTAATGCCCCTTTTCTTCCCCCCAACTTATCCCTCCCTTCCCACCCATCCTTCCCAGTCCCTTTCCCTTTGGTAACTGTTAGTCCATTCTTGTACACCCTCAATTTTTAAAAAAATCTGTGTAAAATGCTTCACTGTGCTAGACACAGAGAAAGCCCTCAATACATGTGTTATTTTTACAGAAGACTCAGTTAGTTTAAATAATTTGATCAAAACTGCCCAGCTGATGCAAGATAATGCTAGAACTTGCTAAGATTCGTCTATATGGCACAATCTTTCATATAGAGAATTATATTACCCAAATACCCTAACCAATCTTGCAAACACACCTGTCTGATGACAATCATATCAGCACTGCATGCAGAAGCTGTAGTAATACCCTTACATCTTTACTCTCTTCTGCCCCTCTTGTGCCTGTTGTGGGGGGCAGCCACTGTTCTCACAGGAAGGCCTGGAGGGCTGATGTTACTCTCTGCCCAAGTCACACAGGATGAGTATGATGCGATTTGTTGTTGGTGATTCGAGTTTCCTGCACATTTGCTGACAATTTAGTGCAAAGGACCAAGATATACAAACGCCTGAGACCCAAGAGCAGCAGGGCAACACTTTCCTCACGTACATGTTGGTCCTTCTGTTTTTCTCTGGAATAACCTGACTTTGTTAGCTCAATAAAAAGGGTGCAGTGGCAGAAGGAAACGGCAGGAATCTCTCCCCAGAATGCCCCACTGAACTGCCAACCAGGAGCACAGAGGGGTGAGGGTGTGGGGCTGCAGGACTCAAGCCTACCTGATCAGGTAATGGTTGATAATAGTGTCGAAGTAGCTGTAGTACACGGTATTATTCACATGGCCATACTGGTCATTGTCCTGCCACCTCGTCTGGATGGGCAAGAAGTACCCATAGGCCTCACGGTACCGATGACAGTCCTCCACTTTCTGATTCTTTGATGACGTAGCCAAGGAACGGACACCCCCAGGAAGCAGCCTCAAAACCCAAGAGGTCATAGTGGTGACTGCTATGATTACTTGGAGAGTACCTTCAAGAAAAAAAGTGAAGAAAGACAAGGATGATCTTCAGAAATCAATTTGGATTCTTCAAAAAGGGATTTTAGTTTTACAAAAGCAACTGTATTAAATTTTGGCCACTGCTTTCAAAAGGAGATTAGATTTTTTTTTCTAAGCAATAAATCTTTCATTATAATCCAGGTAATTGTCACTAATCCACCTTCTATTGCACAAGTACTTTCAAATATTTTGGTCTGATGAAATCTGTAACATAGGGCAAAAATATAGAAGGGTTTTTTAAGTGTATGAATTTTCTCTCAGAAAAGTAACTTTCCAAAAAAAGAAAATTTTTAAGATATTCATAAACACAGAAAGAAAAAACCCATTACCTAACAATGCCAGCTATGTCCATTATTCCGGTCTTATATTTATATATTTTTATATACATTCTTAAATTGGACCATACTGCATATGTTGTTTCATAATTTCTCATTTAATGATAGATCATTATGTTTAAATATTATTTTACATCATTTGTTATGTTGAATTCCATAATATTCCATTGTATTAAAGCACTACAATTTATCAAATTCTCTATTATTGCATATTTAGGATTTTGATTCCAATTTTCTTGACTGGGATTGGGATCTTTGTAAGTAAGTCTTCACACACATCATGACTGTTTTCTTAAGATAAACACCTAGAAGCAGAATTGCTGAGTCAAAGGGCAAATGAATTGCTAAGGATTTTGATATAAATTAACACCCTGCAGAAAGATGGTACCAATTTATACCCTCCCCAGTAATGTATGAGCAGGCCAATTTCCTTGTCAATTTTAAAACGCTTTGTCAATTTGACTGTATTCTCTCATTTCCATACAAATTTAATGAAATATACTAAGTGGAAAGATGACTGTGGCTACTAGCTATGATGGAATAACTAGTATCTGAATAACCTCTCTGAGAACTATAAAAGCTACATAAAATGTAAAAGGAGAGCTATTTGAAGGTATGAGGAAATAATCAAGGTGGCAGGACTTTATCGGCTGCAGACCTGGGGATAGGGTAACACTGAAGTGAGCCTTGCATTTGCCACTGCTGTTTCTCATCAGTAGATCTGCCAACTCACCATGTACCATGTGGGGAATAAAAGCTGAGAGACTGCAGCAACCTAGAGCTTGCAGTGGTCTTGCTGTGTTGGAAAAGGAGACACAAATTGAAAGGCCAACATCCCAGAGAAGAGTGAGCTGCCGAGAGGCAATCACGGTCATACAAACTCCCCTCAAGGTGTTTGCTGACTCTCACACTGCACAGGCTCTGTCAGGACAGAGAAACTAGCAGAAAGCAACTGCTACACACTACATAAACATCTAGGGAGAAAACAGGAGTCTCACTGTGCTGAGGACACATATACTAGCTTTCAGGACTGCCACAGAAGAGGGCAAAGACACCAGATTCTCAGTTTCAACCCAAGAAGGGCTATTCCCTTAGAGGGAGGGCAAATCTTGAAACCGGCCAACTTTGATCAAGGTTAACTACCAAATATCATCTGTCAGCCAGCAGAAAATTAAGTCATCTCTGGAGAAAAATACCACCATCCAGAGCCTCTCAACTCTTTATACATAAAGTCTGGCCTTTAATTAAAAACTACTAGTCCTACCATGAAAGAGGAACAAATGACAAAACCTGAAAGAATTATTTTTTAAGAAAGACAATAAAAATAGTCCCACAGACTCAGAGAGATTTTAAAATAAGTATGATTAGCAGGCATCATAGATAAAGGGCTAATATCCATCCCTAATACATAAAGAACTCTAAAATTGAGGGGGTAAAGATAAAAAACCCAATAGAAAAATTAGCAAATGTCACAATTTATAAATAAAGATTTTTAAATGACTGTTAAACATATGAAAGATGGACAACTTCAATCTTACTAAGAGAAACTATAACTGCAAATTAAAACTGTGCTGAAATACATTTCTCCATGATGAGATTTGGTAAAAACACAAAGTTTGACAGCACATTGTATTGACACAGCCATGAAAAAAAGAGACACATGTACATTGCGAATGGGAATGTCCACCATCTTTACAGGAAGATAATTTGACAATAGCTAACAAAACTGTGAGTTTACCTTCTGACTCACATCTAAGAATTTGCCTTGAAGATGCATCATCAAGAATACAAAAATACGATGAACAAGGTACACCACTACTTACAATTTTAAACTTGTGGGAAAAAATATACATAAAAATTGGTTAAATAAACTATGGTATATTCACACAATGGTATACTATGTGGCTGTAAATAAAAACTAAAGAAGATGTGATTCTGTCAATCAATATAAGCAAAGTGCAAAAGAGCATATACAGTATGTTACTCTTACATAAGAAAGAAGAGGAAATAAGCTCTTTCCTGGCAAATACCAGCAACCTAGAGCAAGGCGGAGGGAGAGCACCAGGATGGCAACCACAGCCAATGTTCCTTGAGGGCAGCTCTGTAGGCCACTAAATGTCTGCCAAACCTAAAGCCTCCCCTCAGGCCAAAGCTCCTTCACAGAAAGACTGGGGGAATGTGCCTCAGTCTGCTGTCTGCACAATGCCCTGGGGATGGCAGTCTGGCAAGAACCATCTCTCCAATTGCAGTCCCATGGGACCCAGAATGCAAGTTACCCTGGCCACCAGAGCCAGACAATGAAGGGGTGTCCCCTGGGAAGCAGCTGCAAAATCTAGGGCACCAGACATTAAAACCAGGGCATCAGATGCACATAAAATGCCCCAGGGAGACACTGGTGCTCTGGAGTGGTAGGGGGAAAGCTGAAAACAGCACCCACCCTCCTATGTCTCTGGAAAGGGCTACAGACAGCCCCTAGACGTGTATTTAATTAGAAGTCTGCCCCTTTAGCCACAGATGTAACTCCAGGTTCTGTTACCTCTGGCTGTGCCCTGGGGTGCTAGCTGTTCAATTACTCTTTCTCTGATGGTTATAGTCCTGTAGGACCCACAAGTCTAAGTCTCACTGGCCACTGGGTGAGACAATGTAGGGGTATCCACTGGCTGCAGCTTTAAAAACCAGGGTGCCAGACAGGGGTATGGGCTCCTCTCTGGGCGACACCAATTACTGCAATCCCACGGGACCAAGCCAAGCTCTCCTGGCTTCCAGAGTCAGGCAGGCAAGAGGCATCCTCTGCATGGCTGTCACAAAGGGGCACTGGATGTGTGTAATAGCTCCCTTCCTGGAGATACTGGTGCTCTGGAGCACAGCAGAGGAAGAATGTGAAGATAACACTGGCATCATGAGTTTCCATCCTCAGGGAATGTTCCCAGCACTAGATGTATGTGTGAAATTAGATGCCTGCCCTTCAGGCCAACACTTTCATAATATAAATGTATTTATTTATATTTACAAAAGTAAACTGAGGAATGCTGAACCTAAAACTAATGAGAGCACATTAACAAAGTGGGTGGGTGAAGAAGGGGAAGTAACACTCCTCTGATTACAGCTTGTGTGTAATTTGGGTTTTGGAACTATGTTAACGCTTTACATACTCAGACAAGGTGATGATGTTTATGATGAAATTAAATTAACAATGACAGAGGGGAAAGAAATCTAAAATAGAATATAAACAGAAACAAATGAGCCTAACTATATTTCAAATGAATAACATAATCATACTGAAGGAAAAAAATAACTACTTTTGAATGTAGAGTTTTGACTTTGACCCTCAGTCTAAAGACAAAAATCTTTTACCAAATATTGACCACTACCACTGGTTAGTAGGTGTGTTTTTACAGTGGTAGGGTTAGCAATTCTGAAACTGCTTTCTATGAATCTAAGCCTGGGCAAGTAAAGTAAAATAATGACGATAATGTAAGCCAGTACTCTCTTGGAGAAGGGACTTACAAATACAGAAAGGGTAAAGACTAAAATGAACTTTCTGGTGTTAGATTGGATTTGGGAGTACCAGTATTAACTCTTAGATCAGAATCAGAAACAGAGATTTCCTAGCTCCACCAAGCCTAGACACAATGGCACTACAGTAGCAAAATGAGCACATTTAGTGTCCAGATGTTAGTTTCCAGAAACCATTTGCCACAATAAGGAATCAGGGCTCCTTATAGAAATAATTGATTCCAATGCTGAGGAAGATAAAGTAAAAGATGATTCTGGAACATCTTGTCCCAGAAAGTAAAAAGACATTGAAAGAATAATAGGCATGTCAAGAGTTCATAAGAGCCTGTTTCAGTGGGTTCCCAATAGCCAAATCTGGAACATTTGAGCATCACATTTAAAAATGAGATCAATGGATTATAACCTTTTGAATTACATAAAAATTTTGGGGTCTACTAAATTAATAAATGGTGTTGAAAGAAGTTATTTCTTACGTAATATGCCAAGGAATGTATGAGGAAAGGATATGGATTTAGAAAATCATTATTTTGAAAATATCATAGTAGTAATTGATTCAGTCAAGAATCATCAATGGATGCTAAAAATGGGTACAAATTTTGTGAGGAAAGAGCATTTGCATGGCCCCCAAATATTCCCTTATAAATTATTTATTCATCACAAATAATTAATAGTAATTCTATGGTGGATCACACTGGTAAGATAGTATGATCTAACCAACTTATCAAAGTTAGTATCTCCAATAATGAATAAAATGAGTATCAGGTGCCTCCTGATATGATGGAGTGAGAAGGACACAATAACACTTCTGTGTTATTTCTGCCAATGCATTATCTAAATCAAATCATGAATAAACATCATAAAAAACAAAATTGAGGAAATTTTTCAAAGTATGTCTGTACTCTTTAAAAATATCAAGATCATGAAAGACAAATGAAGGTGAAAGAATAGTTTCAATTAAAGGAGACTAAACAGCCATAACAACTAAATATAATGAATCCTAGATTATATACTGGAGTGGGAAAAATATGTAGCTATAAATGACATTACTGGACTAACTGATGTTTGAATTTAGGTTGACATCACATAATAGCATTGTATCGATACTAAACTTTCTAATTTTGACAGTTGTATTAGTTATGGAAGAGAAATTCCTACAAGTTTTCTGTAAATTTGAAATTAAAAAATTAAATTTAAAGTTGCCTAAAATGGCTATCATTAGTATGTTTTAAAAATGGATATAAAATTTGGCCAGTATGAGAGCACCATAGTCTATAAAGTATAATCATTATATTATGAATTCAATAGACAGGCTAAACAGATTAGACACAGTAGAAGAATTAATCAATTAACTGGAAGATAGGTCAGTCTAAGTATTGAGACTTAAGTACAAAGAGATAAAGGGATTTTTTTAATTGACATACAATCTTATATTAGTTGCAATTATACAATACAGTGGTTCAACAGTTGCCCATATTATTAAATCCTCACCCCCATAGTACAGCTACTATCTATCAACATAGGAATATGTTACAGAATCATTGGCTATATTCTCCACATTGCACCAGCATCCCTGTGACCAGCCTACATCGTGATTGAGAACTTTTGTGCCTTTTTATCCCCCTCAAATTCCCCACTCACGCACCCCAACCCCTCCCCCATGGTAACCAGAAGTCCCTTCTCAGTACTACTGCTGCTTTGTTCATTTTGTTTTGCTTTGTATTTATATTCCACAAGTAAGTGAAATCATATGGTATTTGTCTTCCTCTACCTGGCTTATTTCACTTAGCATAATACCCTCTAGATCCATCAATGTTGATGCAAATGGCAGGTTTTCCTTTTTTTTTTTTAGGTTGAATAATTTTCTATTGTGTATATGTACTACATCTTCTTTATCCATTCATCTATTGATGGACACTTAGGTTGCTTCCCTATTTTGGCTATTATAAATAATGCGACAATAAGCATAAGGGTGCATCTATCTTTTCAAATCAGGGGATTTTTGTTTTCTTTGGGTAAATTCCTAGGAGTGGAATTGCTGTGTCAGATGGTATTTCTCTATTTTTGGTTTTTTGAGAAGGCTCCTTACTGCTTTCCACAGTTACTGTACCAATTGACATTCCCACCAACAGTATAGAAGGGTTCCCATTTCTCCACATCCTCGCCAACACTTACTATTTATCTTATGGATAGTGGCCATTCTGCCTGGTGTTAGGTGATATTTCACTGTGGTTTTGATTTGCATTTCCCTGATGATTTGAAATACAAAACAAATGTAAGTGACATATAGGACACTATTTTTAAAGTAACATAATTACTGTAATTAAAGTTCTAGATGGAAAGGAAGGAGATACTGGGCAAAAAATCAATATTTGAAAACATACTGACAGAAAGCTTCCCAAAACTGAAAGACATGAAGACACAGATTCAAGAATCTTTACAAACCCAAGCTGGATAAACTAAAGAAAACCAAATATAACAAATTGCTGAAAACTTGAGACAAAGACAAAGAAAATCTTGAAGCAAAGGAAAAAGAAAGGACACTTTACTTTACCTTCAAAACAACAAATAGCAGATTTATTCAATGGAAACAATGGAAGATAGAAGACAAAAGAATGGCACTTCTGAAGTTCTTAAATGGTTGCAGAGCTATAATTCTACACCCAGAGAAAATAACCTTCAAAAATCAAAGTCAAATAAATAGCCATTTTAACAAAAACGAAAAGAATTCATCCCAAGCAGACCTACACTGTAGGAAATGCTATAGAGTGCTCTTCAGACAGAAGTAAAATGATCCTCAATGAAAACATAATAATGCAGAAAAGAATGAAGAGCAATGGAAAGGTAGAGTAGTGGGTAAATTTAAATT
This sequence comes from Manis javanica, assembly GCF_040802235.1. NCBI lineage: Eukaryota > Metazoa > Chordata > Mammalia > Pholidota > Manidae > Manis > Manis javanica. Next base: position 52,083,446 of record NC_133166.1, read on the forward strand.
AATATTGGCTACTTAAACAATGATATTAATAATGCCCGTGGAGTGTAAAATAAACATAGAGCTAAAATATTCCACAATAGTAGTAAAAGAGGTAGGCGGGTAAATTCAGTGATATTGTTCTAAGGTCTTTGCATTTTTCAGTAAATGGTAACAATCCTAATTTAACTCTAATACTAATTATAAATTAAGCTTAATCCTAATTATAGGTCAAGGATGCATGTTGTAATGTCTATGATACATGCTGGTGGGAGTGTAAATTGATAGATAAATTTAGATAGGTAAATTTAGAAATCCATTTTGCAGTATCTACTAAAACTGTACAAATACAGATATCTTATGATCCAGCAATCCAACTCCTTGGTGCATGTGCATATGTATGTCCACCAAAAGGCACATACAAGAATATCCATAACAGCTTTGCTCACAATAGCCCCAAACTGAAATAACAAAAATAGAATAGATAAATAGTGGTATAGTCATATAACAGAATACTATACAATGAAAAAATTACTTTCTGATACACATAATCACATTAATAAATCTCATAGAAATAATTTTGAGGGAAAGAAATCAAGCACAAAGGAGTACTTGCTGTAAGGTTCCATTTACATAAAGTATCAAAACACCAGAAATAATCTACATGGATAGAAATCAGAATGATTGTTACTTCTAATGAGTGGGAATGGGGATAAAGAAGGCTTCCTTAGTGTTAATAATGTTCTACTCCTTGGTCTGAATGGTAGTTACATGTATATATTACTTTGTAGAAACCCATAAAGCTTCTTTCCTTTATGAATGTGTCAGACTTCAATTAAAATGTTTTCAAAGAAAGTGTGCTATGTGGACAGAAGTTATATGATTATACCAAGTTAAGTCTCTAGTGTCCAGAACAGTGGGGTTTTCATTTATTGATTTTTTCCATACAGGAAATTTTTCTCTTGTATATTCACCCTAATTCAAACTCAGAAAACCTGAGAAGTCAAGATTCTTCTTTATCCATATAAGGCCTTGTTATATCAGTTGCTATGTGGATATGCACATATCTGTACAGCCCCAAGCAGCCACCAATGATGATGGATTTAAACTCTCACATAGAAGGGCAAGAAACAACTTAGAATCTTTGATGACCTGAAAATAACCTGCCTTCTAAATGACATTTAAAAGGAAAAAGGTTCTTAAATTTGTACTTTTTACATTAAACTTCCTAAGGAATCAACTTTTACTATCTGTACATTTTGGTTACACACAGGCTAATATTCATCCACTTGAACACACACAAAAATCTCAAGATAGAAGGATGCTCTGCATGATGCTGACTACCAGGTGGCATTTTGACTGCCCACTAAGAGAAAGTAGAGGGAAGTCATTTTTAAAAACAGTTTTAAGGAACCAAATTAGTAATTAGCAAAGCACCTGGCATAATCCAAAGGAAATAAATTTTAACACCTGATTGATAGATACTCAGATTTTACAAATAATATTAAGGGCATTCCAATCTTTAGCATATGTGCCATGGCTCCACAAAGTCACCACAAATGGGTACTTTCCTGAAGTCTAAGTGAGTGCTCAGGTGGGTGGGGGTGGGGGATCTTGCCATGCAAAGGAATTCTCAGGAAGCTGTGAAGATATTAGCTATTTTACTCAATTTATTCCAAGCTGGAACATAATAATACATTCTAAATCTCTTTTGATTTTACTTAATCTAATGAAAAAATGTTCATCTTTTTGATAAGTGCTCATTAGCCATTTTTTTCTGACACAAACAGACAAGAAAGATGTTCTTGTTCTGCATTAAAAACGCAACTCAGCTAATTACAGTGCAATGACGCAAAGAACAAAATCGATGTACTGAAGTTTCTCACTTGAATTGTCTTTAGAGTTGAATTAAAAATCTAACAAAAAAAAATTTTAAAGGGCCCTAGCAGTGTGTTTTATACTCAGGTTGAATAATGTTTAAGTAAACAAAGGCCAAATTCTAGCACATGATAGAAATTTTAATTTTCTGATGTCAATTGCTCTCTAAGGATAGTTGCTGAATTTACCAACAAAAAGGTATGTACTTGGAAAAGGGGTTGTGTTCTTTCCTCTGGAAATGGTAAATCATTTGCATGAACAATTCATCCTATTTCATTGGGTCCCTAGTGAGACCAGAGGCAATATGTAGATAATACCTGGTCAGTGTTTAATCAGTGGTCAGGATCAAGTCAATTAAAAAAGTGACGAAGATGTGCAGAAGGTAAGGGCCTCTGAACATTTTGTACTACCTCTCTGCATATACCATATTGCAATTTCTCATTTGCATTTCAGTCTTTCTCATTAAGTTGGGAGCTCCCCAGGGGCAGGGACTAAGTAAATTATCTTTTTGTCCCCAATATGTAATACAGCACATGGCAGGGACTGCTCAATTTATTGTTTGTTAAATGAACAAATGAAAAAAACAAACTTTTCACCTGCCCACAGTCAAAGACTCATTCACTTCTCCTAGCCCTATATTTTTTAATGGTGTCTTACTTTGTTTGCCTTTAGTATCCCCAAACAATCTTCCTGTCCTCTAAACCAGTGAGTCTCAGTGTGTAAGCCGTGCTTCAAGTATCTTTCCAGGATGATCCAATGATGAGAAGTATGGGGAGGCAAGAACTCCGATTCATGTCAATTTTTTTTATATCAAGACTAAAAGAGAAATTAAGCATTACTAGAATACATGGTTGGATGCTGACATCCTCACTCACAGTGGGACCTTAGATATCCTTAGGAAAGGGGAACTCTTGAATGACAACCCCAAGTGGACAAGGCCCTGGAAAAGTAGATTTACGCACTGTATACTACTATAGACTGAATATTTGTATCCCCCATCTTTCATATGTTGACACATAATCCCCAATGTTGATGGTATTTGGAGGTGAGGCCTTTTAGAGGTGCTTAGGTCATGAGGGTAGAGCCCACATGAATGAGACTGCATCTTTATAAAAGAGACCCCAAAGTCCTTCCTTGACACTTCCACCATTTGAGGACAAAATGAGCAGATGGTGGTCTATAAACAAGGCAGTGGGCTCTCACCAGATACCGAATCTGCTAGCACCTTGGTCTTGGATTTCTCAACTTCCAAAAGCTGAAATAAATGTTTGCTCTGAGTAGCCCAGTTTATGTCATCCAGTTTATGGTATTTTGTCATAGTAGCCCACACAGGCTAAGACATATATTAAATACATAGACAAGTGGCTTTAAAATAATGCCCTTAAAGAAAGACACAGATTGAAGATAAAATGCAAGTGGAGCTGATTTCTCTCCAATTCCTAGTACAAATTATTTGTCAGCTACCCTATGATGTAAAAATGAGCTAATTAGACCTATCAAGGAACTGGCCAAAAGAATTCAAACTTGTCCTAGCAGACTTTTTAAAACATGGGTGTGGAACTACATCAATATTAATGAATCTTTACAAACATGTATACTGTCTCTTATTTAATTTGTAGAACTTCACTGAACTTAATAAATATTTAGAAGTCTCTCATGCAAACATTGCTTGTTGCCCAGCCAATATCCATTCATACAGTCGAATCCTAATTTTTAAAGAGAATGACTTGATCTTCATATTCCCTTGTAGACTTGGGTAGCATGATGACCAAATATTTGATAAACAAATGCAAGAAAAAATCTGCTGCAGATTTCAGGGAATATTTTTGCTTCACTAATATAGGTCCCCTCCCTCCCTCCTTTGCTAGTCTAGAATTTTGACTTAAGTTGTACTACATTTCCCTCCTTTCTGCCTAGAATTTTGATGTGCAACTAAAAGCAGCCATCCTGTGACCATGAGGCAACAAACATGAAGACAAAGCCGTATGATAAACATCAGAGAAGGAATATAGAAGGGACATGGAACCATTCTTCTGGTTCCAGGATGTGAGGAAAAATAGACTCTTGTCAACTAAGCTCTGAGGTCAAGCATCTTACATACAAACACAATCCTCTTTTGAGGTTTATAACTTAACAGCAAAAGCAAAAGGCACCACCTCTATGGGAAATACGTGGTCTTCCTGCTGTTTTCTAAATGACTGAAATTATACACAGAAAACAACATAGCAACTCATTAAAATGCATTTCCTAGTCTGCAACCCTGTTAGAAGATATACTCGTTGTTCATTCAACAGTCTATGACATTCAGATATTTTTTATTTTAGCCTCTACATTTTCAAATGCAAAGACCATACAAGTAAATATTTCATTTGTTCCTTAAACTTTATAATAGCATTCATATAAAGATAGGCATCTCAAAAAAAAATCAAGAAACTAATAAACTTTCTGAATAGGGTAAAATAGCACAACTCACTTGTTTCCATTTTTATAAGAGTAACATACCCACTTGATAAAATATTCAAGCACTAAAGAAGAGTATTAACAGAATTTTATTGTTGTTAACAACCATATGATCAATAAATATGAGAGATGCCCTCTCAAAAAAAGGGGGAAAAAAAACTTCAGTGACCACAATAAATAATATTTTAATGTAATTTTAAAAATGAAAATAAAAATTAATGCAGAAAAAGAAAAAAAAAGAAGAGTATTAAATGAAAAAATTCATCTCATTATCTTTACAATTAGTTATTACATTACTCAACATCTTGTTCTCTACTACCCATCCACACTGATTCTTCACTGCCATTCTCACCGTCACCCATCTGGATTTCCACATTCACAGATGGGATATCTTGTATTGTCACATAACCACCTGACTAACTGAGGTCTCTCTGTCTATTCTCAGATCACATACCACTTTTGGAATTATATATTTGTTTGTTATATACATTATGCACTTGTTAGTGTTAATTACTGTCTCCTCTAGACAGAGGCTCTTTGAGGGCCGGGGTGCATTGGTGTATCTGCATGATCACGGTGAGGCTCACAAGGATGGCCCCACAGTACACAGTGCACAGAAAGCTCAACCCTTCTGCCATCCCTGCTCTGCTCATGCCTCACCACCTTTTCTGGGAATCTGGCAGTCATTAGCCTCCTCCTGATTATGATACTACCCTTTTTTATCTGTCTCAGCATACAAAGGATTTCATTAAAAGAGTTAACTTAATCTAGTATTTTGTGTATGTATGTCAGTCTATATAAATATATAAGCATTTGTTTATATCCTGCCTCATCCTAAGAGGGATTCAAGGTGGTTTGCAGTGATACATATATAAAATGCAAAAGAGCATACAGTGAAGAATAAATAAGAAAGAAAAATATCCTCTTATTCTACCTCTTCTCCTCCCCCACCCCTATTTTTGCCTTGGGTTCCCAAGTCACTGTCCAATTTCACCTAACATCTACTGTGAATGAGCCTCAGCTATGGCAGCAGCTGTCAAATTGATGTACACAGCTTCATCTTCTCTAGTTTAGTCCTTCAATCTTTACACTGTCAGCCGGAACAGAAAACACAAGTAATAGGAAAGGCCACTTTCCCCCAAAGAGATCACAGTCTAGCAGTCCACCTTCTTCCCAATGGATAGAAAATTTAAGAGACTGGTAATGTTGACTTATAAAGTGCAAGTTTATGGAGATGGGACTTCTCTTTCCAACAATTTGAAGGGCTCCCATATGATTTGTCTTTTTCTATTGGTTTTTAACTATGTTATCTTAAGTGCAATTTTATTTGAATAGTTCTCAAATTCCTTTTGGATTTAAGTAGTTTATGAATTAGAAATGAGTAAATACAGGACAGCAACATAGCAGAGCGGTTAAATAGGTGAGGGTTGGAGTCAGCTATTTTGGTTCAAATGTAGGCCTGGCTATTAATTACAATTTTAGATTATATTAGACTTTGGCAAGGTACTTTACATCTCCTAGCATCAACTTCCTCATCTTTAAAATGAGAATATCAATATGCTGTGAAGATTAAATGGTGTGGTGTATATTAAGCTCTTGGCACAGGAGCTGGCACATATTAAGTGCCCAAGCAATGGCAGCTAGTATAAATATAAGCACATTTAAAGATATTTATGTAGAAAAGGAAATCATGGTACCCGTGAGTTGAACTGTGACACTATCAATTCTTAGAAACAAACTAGGGCTTCCTTAGATTGAGATTTTACTCATGAGTATAAGGGAAAAGGGAGAAGTTTCTAATACCCAGAACATTTTAAAACTCACAAACTTAAAAACTGCAACAATGTGGGGGTAAATGCTCTGTGGTCACAAGTGTGCAACCAGCCAGACCCCTCCATGATGACTGTCATTAGGAGGCAGCTGGGCTGGGTGTTTCATAAATCCTTTTCTACTGTAAAGCTCTGAATTTGTATTAAAATGTATAGTAGTGTGAGAAAAAAGAAGCTTGCCTGCCCCAGGAAGGCCCCCCTGTCACCTTGGCCTCAAACGACTAGATTAGAACTGAATGGAGTTTTCAGAAGCACTGTAAGGATAAGGGATTCCTGGGCCTCAGAAGACTCAGATGGCGAGAGGCCAAAACATAGAGTGCCCAATTATTTTGCTTGGCTCCTGGAAACCAAATGCAAATCTAATCAACAATCAATCAACATTTATTGTATCCAGGATTATGAAGAGCTCCAGATATGGTCCTGTAAATAAGACAGAGACATGGGAAACAGGCTTGGAGGCAAGATACATCATTAAAGGTGGACAATGACCTTGACGCTTCCTTTTCATCTCAGGAGCTAAATTGTGTCCCCTGAAGCACAGGTCAAAGTCAGGTTTTTCAGTTACTAGCTGCTAGGCCAGGGCTCACACCGGTTTCTTTAGACCCTGTCCTAGTCAGTGAGATACATGCTTTGAAAAGACACAGCATTTAATTCTGGATATAGTTGCTGCATAAGACTGGGGATGATATTCCCAAGCATGATTCCTCTGCCAGTTATTCATCAGAAGAGTGAGAGTTAGGAGTAATAGAGGAGCCCCTGGACTAAATATTTTAAAAGTCTGCACTTGAGCTCTTGGAAGAAAAATACATCAAAGCCAAATAAAAACATCTGAAAAATGCCTGTTCTTACCAGATAATTTTAAAATAAATTGTTATTTTTAAAGCTACGCTCTGGTTCCTTAAAGATGAGTGTTAACTTTTGTTCCCCATCAAAAGCTTTTTTATGCATTTAGTTCCAAGCTGTCATGCTGCCTACTAAATCTGCACTAAAGCAATTAGAAGCTGTAGAGTAAACAAAATGTGTTCAGTAGAATGGCAGGCTCAGGAAGCAGATCAGAAATATTCATACACTGTAAGGGTATTTTCTGGCTTTTTCTCTCTTTTATTCATTTATACTAATGTCTGGACAAGAGGGTTGAAAACATTTTGCTAAGAATGAAACCCGGAGATTTATATGTAATTTCTAAGCTTATCCTCGGGAAAGAAGCCACAATCTGTTTTCAGACAAGAGTAAAACACTTGCAATTCCCTTTGAAAAACAACGTCCAATCTTCCCTTAAATTGAGATGCCAGAGCAACTAGACAGAGATTTAAATCAGAGAACAAAATTAGTCCAGGTACACTAGGGTGGACGGAGATGCAGAACAGACACTGGTAAATAGCCTATGAATTCAAAATGTAGAGCGTTCTTCCTGACCCCAGCCAATTTTGACTTCCAGCAAATTAGAGAAATAAATTGCCAGTTCACCTACGATGTGCTGGTAAACAAACATTTTTCACCAGCCACTTCATGACTGTCTTTAGAGCTGCATCTTTTTTAATTCCATAAAGGCCCAGATGTAACAATAACTCTTGGAGTTCACAATAATCATTGGCAGGGGTCTAATGAAAAACAAAAATCTCTACCTAATTCCAACAATGTGCCATAATAACAGAAACCTTCATATTATTATTAGCTCGGCCTGAGGAGGAGCTAGAACCTCAGTGAGGGGCAGGGACTGACAACATCAGTTAGAATATTCCGTCTCCTGGTTAAATCCAATGAGATTTGAGTTTCATGTTGGATTCAGAAAGCACAAACACAGACTAACACCAAGGATGGACTCAGCCAAAGAGCAGAAATGACCTGACCATCCTAGCTGAATAGAGGGTGGGCTAGGTAAGATTTCTTTGTGCTTCAGGTAAATGGATCTCTTTGTTGGCTTTTCTTAAAAACTGGATTAAAGGTTTGATCTCCATATTCCTAGGGATAAAACTCAGTACATCTGGGGACAATCATAATCCCAGATTCATCCACTCTTCTCTTCAGGTTCTGTAACCAGCTGAGACCTCTGCTGGCAAATATTTGAGGGTTTGGGGGCAAGGGGGGAACACACTCTGATTGGAGGAGTTGCTATTCCTCAGAGGTGCCTTTATCTCTGCAAATATGTCCCCCTGGCAGGCTGGCTGGAATGAGACCACTCTTTCCAAGGCAAGGGCATTTCAGGACTCAGCGCAAGGTGGCATCTATTTAGTCGAAAACTTTGCATTCAATAGAGCACACAATCTGCCTACCCACTTCCTCTGGGAAAGGCACTTGTCCCAGGTAAGGGGACATAGCCTATGAGACAGACTTCTACAAAATAATTTTTGCAAAGGTTCAAGTAGGGATAAAGGTTGGGGGTAGGGGTGGAGGAGTGATTTGCCATTAATCTAACATCTTAGTATTAAATTTTGTCCAAGTGGGCTTCTGTCAAAAATTACACCAAATGCTGGTGTGGGTAAAATTTCAGTATTTCCAGAATCTCTCACCTGGCCTTAGTGCATCTCCATACCAATAGGTGATTACAAGGGGGGTAGACAGCAAGCACACACCTGAACCAGGACGTTTGGTGGGGCCTCGGCAGCCAGGTCACAAGAGACACAGGCAAGCAGGAATAGACGACTGCTTGTAAGAAATAAATGGGTTTCTCCCACTTCTTCCTTTTACTGATTTCAGCTTCAAAGGCTTATTTGCCCCAGGCTGGGAACATATTTTTCCCCAAGAGTTACAATGGGAAGCGATAATTAACTGAAAGCAAAGGTTTCAAATTCACCATTTTTTTTATGGGAGAAGTGGGTCTGGAGGTAGGGAGGTGGGTTTCCAAAAGACACAGAGCAGATCACAAATGTGCTGATCTAACACTGTCAATGATATCTCATCCCAGATGGCAAGTGAAGGAGACACTGAGATTTAAGGCACCTAGACACTTGCCAACAGAATATGAGGACATAAGGAGAAAAAAAACAACAAACAAACAAGAATTCTTAAATCACATGGCTTAAAAGGCATGTAAGTCTAAAAGCAATCTAAGGAAAGTTTAAAGTATAATAAAGCAACTAAGACTCAGAATAACATGAATTTCTAAACATAGAGAATGGGGATGCTGACTAAATTCAAATCTGTTCAGAGACTTTCTGTCAGGACACAAGGCTGAGCTGCTGCAATGTACACAAGTGGGGTGTAAAGTCAATGGGATTACATTTTCCTAATTATCTTCTGCTTGAGCTTTACAGCACATACACAAAATGAGATCAGCTGGGACTTGCCTCTCTAACAAATCACTCAGATTTAAACATTGCTCATATAAACAAAGCAGGGTGGGGTGGGGGAAAGAGGCACAAGGCTGGGAAAAGACAGAGAGAAGGGCTTCTTCAATCACTGTTGCAAGGAACAAAAACCTGGAGGGGGAAGAGTTGCTGGACCGCCACCAAATCTCCCCCACTGGAGACAAGAGCCCATCTGCTGAGCTCGGCAACTTCCCTTTAACTACCATTCAGCTTGCGTCTCTGCAGAGATCTGTCTGCAGAACTGGCAGATGGACCCCTGCTTCCCCAAGTCACTGTGTTATTTGTTTAATAAATTTAATTAATATCCATACTGCATTGGATTGTTCCCAGAAAAGGGGCCAAAATGCTCCCTTTCCCCAATAGCTACATGATTACTGATTTCCCAGAAAAGAGCAGATAACAGTGCTTTGGGGCCATTGTAAAATTAAAAGTGCCATGAGATTACATTACTTTGCATGCATTAATTCTTTGCAATACAATACTATACTGTTGGTGGGTATTTTAACTCTGTGAAAGTATGCAATTTCAAAAAAAAGGGCAGGTTACCTCTCCTCTTCTTGCAGACCAGTTAGATTTGTTTAAATGTTTTTAAAATAATCCAGTTTACCACATATTCAACACTTCTATCTAGTTCCCCAAAATGGAGGATCATGAATGGTAAAGATACTCCCTTTGGAACATAGCTAGCTCCAAGACTATTGTTAACAAATTAAAAAACTTCCCTGGTTATACTGAACTTGTACTATCTTCTAAGCTGCAAAATATAGTCACTGCAAACATGGAAAATAGAAAAGGTCTTGGACAAAATCAAGGCAGTAATATGCTCCTTCTTCATTAAGTAGAATGTTAGCCTGCTGGGTGACCAAGTCAACAAACAGAAATTAAAGCAGTGTTTTTCTCACCTTGTTATCCAATGTTATCCTGTCCTTACAGGCAGCATATTTAATCTTAACCTAGATTCCCCACAGTGTGTTCCAAGAAAGAATAGTCCCTTGAGGGTGTAAAAGTCTAGAAAACATTATGTCAAAGAAGATTAAAGAGGTTTCTTCACTGCAGGATTTCTCAGGGCCTTAAATGTGCCAACAGGCATGATGAATATTCCTATAGAGAAGGGATGGGGTTTAATATAAAGGACAGCATTTCACAAAACCCAGGCCTGCTTGGCTCACCACTATATCTCAGGGCTTAAGACAGGACCTGGCAGACAGTAGGTATTCATTAATACTTGTTGAATGAATGAATCAATGAACAAATGAATGACTGAATAAAGAAGTGAACCCCCAATGGTTTTGCTTAGGGATAAACCTTAGGCACATGAACTTGACCACTGGTAAGATATAATAAAAAAACAAATAAGTAAAATAACTTCCACATAAGGAAGAACTGAAGGTACTTGAATCAAGTATCAAATTTGGAGACTTTCACTTTCTAGGTGCTATTTCCTTATATTAGATTTATTTTGCATTTAAACTCATCTCCACTGCTAAATACCCTAAACAATTCCCTATTCCTTTACATGAAAACCTGATCTTGTAGAATTTTCTACACTTCTCGGTTCCTTAGCAATACCCTAATTTGTCTTTGATATATGCTTAATCCCTTCCTTAATTAATTCAATTCAATCATAGGCACTGAGCTGAGATAAAAAATTACTCCTTTCAACTGAATTATTTTAAATGCAAAAGCTGACAGATGCAGAATTATTTTGAGGGTTTGTTGATAATCTGAATGCTAAACTTGCTAAACTGAAATTGAAGTTTTATTTAATAGGTAAAATTAAAAATTATTATTATTTTTTTTTAGAGAGGGCATCTCTCATTTATTGATCAAATGGTTGTTAACAGTTAACAACAATAAAATTCTGTACAGGGGACTCAATGCACAATCATTAATCCACCCCAAGTCTAATTCTCATCAGTCTCAGATCTTATGAAGCACAATGAACAAGTTCTTACATGGTGAACAAATTCTTACATAATGAATAAGTTCTTACATGGTGAACAGTACAAGGGCAGTCATCACAGAAACTTTTGGTTTTGATCACACATTATGAACTATAAAAAATCAGGTCAAATATGAATATTCATTTGATTTTTATACTTGATTTATATGTGAATCCCACATTTCTCCATTATTATTATGATTATTATTATTTTTAATAAAATGCTGAAGTGGTAGGTAGATGCAAGATAAAGGTAGAAAACATAGTTTAGTGCTGTAAGAAAGCAAATGTAGATGATCAGGTGTGTGCCTATAAGCTAAGTATTAATCCAAGCTAGACAAGGGCAACAAAACATCCACGGATGCAGATTTCTCTCAAAACAGGGGAGATGAGGTTCTAAGCCTCACCTCTGTTGAACCCCAATTTCTCACCTGATGGCCCCCCTGCGACTGTGCCTGTCTTAGGTTGTTCCTCCCTTGAGGAATCTTACCCGTCTCTGGCTAACCAGTCATCTTCCGGGGCCAGACAGGGAAATGTAAAGTTGGTAAGTGAGAGAGAAGCAATATTGTTTGAAGAGGTTAGCTTTTTACTTCTTTGCAGATTTATGCCCTGTGGCTTCTATGCCCAGCATTTGTCTTGAGGTATCTTTACCACTTGGAGGAATTATGATACTCGGTAAATTTGATATGAGGCACGAATTCTATATAAGGGTTGTAATTAGGAAGGAGGAAAAAAAGCTATAGAAGTAGCAGACAGAAGAAAACATGGGAAGATTGGTTATTTCTTTGACATATCTTCTTGTAGAGTAACTTAAGCATGTATAGGTTTTAAACTACTAATTAAATTGCGCACACACATTAACATAATAGGAATACAGTTACATAACCAAAGCAAACCTACAATTACCAGCCATAAAAATTATTTTAATGTAAGATAACCCTTATATATTTTTTCTATTTAAAAAATTGTCTATTGCTCATTTTCCTTATGTAATTCTCCTACAATACTCCATTCTGTTGATACAGTACTGAGTTCACTGTCTTTCTCCCACAATTTCTGACAACTACAGCCCTTCCTAATTTGATATTCATAGAGAATATACAAATGGCACTCAATCCTGCATATCCACAATAACAAGGTAAATTTATCTTCCCTCTAGCTCAGCTGGCTACTAATTTCTAAACTTGAAAAAAATCTTCTCTTACCTGGTGATTTCAAACTACTGATTGCAGTTTAATGCTGAAAAATTTTAGGAGACTTTGGTAACATTAAAACCTTAGAATAAATGGAGAAAATAGAGAGACCTTATGTAAGCTGTGTATTTTTTAAGTTTCCTCATCAAAATGAATTGAGAGAATAATCAATAAATAGAACTCAAAATATTATGGGTAGATTTTTAGGAAGTAGAGGAAAAAAAGAAGGGACAGGAAACTGGTATTTATTACGTGTCTACTATGTGTCAGTACTTATACAAACAATAAAAATAATTTATGACAGCTAACATTCAGTTATGTGACAATACTGTGATAAATATTTACATGGGTATCTATTCTTCCCAATAAGGACTATTACAATTTTTAAAGTTGAGGAAACTGGGGCTCAGAGATGTTAAGCCATGTGCCAAAGGTCACAAAACTAGTGAGTAAGGAAACCCATATTTGAACCCTGCCCATCTGACGCAAGGGTCCATGTTCCCAACCACTATGCTTTCCTGACTCTTATGTGGGTTACCTTATTTCAGAGGCTATAAACAATAATATCAGGATCCTCTCAGCCCTCCCAAAATAGAAAAGGAGGACATGATGAAAATATTTTTCAACATATGGCAATGGAAGAAAATTGTGAGACTGTTTATAAAGACTATCCCTGAACTTAAATTTGTTAAACCTTATCAGAATCCCCTGTCCATCTAACTGGCTTAGCTATCTTTCCCTCTACCAGATTTTCTGGCCCACATTTCATTGAGATTTTCTCTTGCAGGTATCATTTTCAATATTCTACCTAATGTGATGTGCTGTAGTTTCTTATATCCACCTTCACCTCCCTCACTTTAGGAGGAGCAATTAATATAGACACCTGTTTTTAGCAATGAACACAGATGAAAGATAAATAAGTACTTCTCTATAGTTGTCTGCCTTCCCCCCAAAATACCCCATTTTCCTTTAAGGCAATATGAGAATTTTAATTCCTAGAACAATTTAACAAATATTTTTGGTTGTGTATCACTTACAAATATTAATAAGCTTGTACTGGGCACCTTCTGAGTGCTCTCTCTTTCTATCACTATGTGCTGGATAGGCTATATTTTGTTATGCCTACATCACACAGATCAATGTATTCGTAGTTAAAACAAATGATCCCAAAACTTTGTAGCTTAATATGACAAATACTTTAATTTCACTATTTCTGTGGGTAAAGAATCTGGACACAACTTAGTTGGTTATCTCTGGCTCAAGGTCAGAGAATAAATAATCAATAAACCTCATCAAAATCCCCAAACTGCCAACTGAGGCTGCAGCCTCATCTGAAGACTCAAGTAGGATCCACTTCCAAGCTTATTCACATGATTATTGGCAAGTTCTACGTCTCCAAAAACTGTCAGATTGAAAACTTCAGTTCTTTTTGGCTGTTATCCAAAGCCCTCCCTCAGTTCCTTGCCACATGGATCTCTCTATGGGGCAACTCATTCTGTAGCATGTGGCTTCCCTCAGCAAGAGAAACAGAGGAAGAGAGAGCATGCAAAATAGAAGTCACAGTATTTAGGTCACCTAAACTCAGAAGTGGCATCTTATTACTTCTGCATGTTCTATTTGTTAGAAGTGTATCCCCACCAGATCCAGCCACTCAAGGAGAAGAGATTACACAAAGGTTTGAAAATGAGGTGGCAGGGATCACTAGGGCCATGTTAGAGATTACCTAAATCTAAGGTTGCATTTTTTGTGCCTCAGAGGGAACACACACAAATGAACATCTACAAAATAATTCTTGTTTCTCAACATTTCTGTTTTAAAACTAAATGAACACATTAGGAAAATGTCCATGGATAGCAAGTACTTTCATTCATTCAACAAGTATTTACAGAGTGCTTAATAGGACCAGACACTGTTCTGGAGCTTTTTAAGAAATTACTAAAATTACATTGTAAAAATTCACCACAACCATGACCAAGCTCCCTTCCCCTCAGAGACACAGAATAATAAAGATTAAATCAACCATTGTTCTTTTCTAGTTAAAACCACCTTTTAGTTAAAACAGTTAAAACTAGTTAAAAACAGTGTTTACTGTTAGCAACAATTTTAAGAATGTTTTCCCAGGCTACAGCAGTGATGAACAAATCCACTTGCCCACAGATACAAAACACATTCTCTAACATCAGCCTTAATAATGATGGTGGTATTCTGGTCTCCATAGACGTCCCTCTTTGGTCTTATAGCTCAGTTGATCAGAATTTGGGAGAAGAAGAGGGGTACTATTGATTCCCTTCAAAAGTCAATATATATCAATTAGGGAACATCAACAATAGATGGCACAAATTAGACATCTGGACCCTGATGCTAAGAAAATACATAAGCATTCTCCAGAATTGTAATTGACTTCAGGAAGAAGAAGTGGAGAAGTGTGAAAGGAAAGCATTATTAACTGATAGAGCATTTGCCAAAAAGAAACAGAAAATCCAGAATTACCTTAATTTACCTTGAATTGGCAAGACTTGCCTTCCCTCCACTGCCATCAATCACAAAGGGGACTCATAAGCTGACTTAGGTTCAGCTATACAGAAATAACATTCCACTTTGCACATCTGTTTTTGTAAAGACTTATTATATAAGAAATACTTTATAACCTATAAAAATGCCAAGAAGGGAAGAGGGGAATGTGATAGAGAACTACGTGGTCAAGAAGGTCTCTCTCAAAAGAGATGATATTTAAGCTGCGATGGGACAGAGAAAGTTCTATGCACATAAAAAGTAGGAGAAACAGGGTCCCAGGAGAGAGAATAGCATGTTTCTTGATAAGAGGAAGAGCTTAGAATGCTATAGGAATCAAAAGGCAGCCACCAATGGAGCATCTGGAGGAGACAAAGAATGGAATTCAGTGAACTCAAACTGGTTGTTGTGTGGGAAATGGATAGGGCAGGACTGGCAGTGGGAAGATCAGTTATGAGGCTGCTGTAGTAATACAGGTAGGAGATGATGGGATTTTGTTAATGGAAACAGAAGTTAGAGGCAAGAAATATTTAAGAAGTAGAAATGACAAGTGAAATCAGAGAGAAGTGGTGAGAAAGAGGTGGAGAGAATGAGAATAGGAGAGAAAGATAACTTCTGTGTGGGCGACTTCCACGTGAATGGATTAACAACCTGGTGAGCAGTGTACTTCAGGGCAACTGTGAAGAAAGTAGCTTTAAGAAAGCAGCTTCTGGGGCAATAGGACTAAAGATGGTGGCGTGAGAGGAGAGACAAAGGCTTCCTCCTAAAACTGGATACAATTTGAAAATATAGTTGGTGCAACTAATCCTGAGAGAGCAACAGAAAAGAGGACAGCATCAGACTGCATACACCTGGAGAAAAGAGCAGACCTCACCGAACGGGGTAGGTACCAGCTCAGCGGGACCCGAGCCCCTCCCCCACCCCAGCTCACCGGGAGGAAGAGAAACGGAGCAGGGAGGGAGTGGAAGGCTTGGGACTGCTGAATACCTAGCTCCTGAGATCTGTGCTGGGAGCACAAACCTACATTTCATGGTGCTTTCATCATACTCTTCTGATTACGAGGTTGGAAAGCTGGGAGAGGCGGAGATCCTGGGGAGACTGGGATACTGGCCACTTGTGGAAATCAGGGATCCATATCCAGCTGCTCTGGGACAAAAGCTTATATCTGTGTGCTCTGCCCACTGGTTCAGGCAGTGGAGAGGAGACAGGCACAGCAGCCAGGAAGCAGCGAACAGCTCTTTCCTCCCCCTAGGCACCAATACCACTCCCCTGCCATCCCCGACATTGCTTCAGGGGCTGAGCAGCTCTAGAATAGAGGTTCTGGACATGAGAGGGTGCCATATACAAATATGAAACGCCAAAGAAACCTGGTTCAGAGTAAAATTATTACTACAACTCCCAAAAAAGATTTAAATGATATGGACCTCGTGATTCTTCCTGAAAGGGAGTTCAAAATACAAATCATCAACATGCTAATGGAGGTATAGAAAGACATCCAAGAACTCAGGAATGAATTCAGGTCGGAGATCCAATCGTTGAAGAGCATGATGGAGGGTATTAAAAGCAGGTTGGATACGGTGGAGGAGATGATAAATGAAATAGAAACTAGAGAAGAGGAATACAAAGAAGCTGAGGCACAGAGAGATAAAAGGATCTCTAAGAATGAAAGAATATTGAGAGAACTGTGTGACCATTCCAAACTGAACAATATTCGCATTATAGGGATACCAGAAGCAGAAGAGAAAGAGAAAGGGATAGAAAGTGTCTTTGAGGAGGCAGTTGAAGAAAACTTCCCCAATCTGTGGAAGGAGATAGTCTCTGAGGCCATGGCGATCCACAGATCTCCCAACACAAGGGACCCAAGGAAGACAACACCAAGACACATAGTAATTAAAATGGAAAAGATCAAGGATAAGGAAAGACTCTTAAAAGCAGCCAGAGACAGAAATAAGATCACATACAAAGGAAAGCCCATCAGGCTAACATCAGACTTCTCAGCAGAAACCTTACAGGCCAGAAGGGAGTGGCATGATGTATTTAATGCAATGAAGTCAGCAGGAGGAAGGACATAATAAAGATCAGAGAAGAAATAAATAAAATTGAGAAGAATAAAACAATAGAAAAAATCAATGAAACCAAGAGCTGGTTCTTTGAGAAAATAAACAAAATAGATAAGCTTCTAGCCAGACTTATTAAGACAAAAAGAGAATCAACACACATCAACAGAATCAGAAACGAGAAAGGAAACATCACGATGGACCCCACAGAAATACAAAGAATTATTAGAGACTACTATGAAAACCTATCTGCTAACAAGCTGGAAAACCTTGAAGAAATGGACAACTTCCTAGAAAAATACAACCTTCCAAGACTGAACAAGGAAGAAACACAAAATCTAAACAAACCAATTACCAGCAAAGAAATTGAAGAAGTAATCAAAAACTGCCCAAGAACAAAACCCCCAGGCCAGATCAATTTACCTCGGAATTTTATCAGACATACAGAGAAGATATAATACCCATTCTCCTTAAAGTTTTCCAAAAAATGGAAGAGGAGGGAATACTCCCAAACTCATTCTATGAAGCCAACATCACCTGAATACCAAAACCAGGCAAAGACCCCACCAAAAAAGAAAACTACAGACCAATATCCCTGATGAACGTAGATGCAAAAATACTCAACAAAATATTAGCAAACCAAATTCAAAAATACATCAAAAGGATCATACACCATGACCTAGTGGGATTCATCCAAGGGATGCAAGGATGGTACAACATTGGAAAATCCATCAACATCATCCACCACATCAACAAAAAGAAGGACAAAAAACACATGATCATCTCCATAGATGCTGAAAAAGCATTTGACAAAATTCAACATCCATTCATGATAAAAACTCTCAATAAAATGGGCATAGAGGGCAAGTACCTCAACATAATAAAGGCCATATATGATAAACCCACAGCCAACATCATACTTAACAGCGAGAAGCTGAAAGCTTTTCCTCTGAGATCGGGAACAAGACAGGGATGCCCACTCTCCCCACTGTTACTCAGCATAGTACTGGAGGTCCTAGCCACGGCAATTAGACAAAACAAAGAAATACAAGGAATCCAGATTAGTAAAGAAGAAGTTAAACTGTCACTATTTGCAGATGACATGATATTGCACATAAAACACCCTGAAGACTCCACTCCAAAACTACTAGAACTGCTATCAGAATACAGCAAAGTTGAGGGATATAAAATTAACACACAGAAATCTGTGGCTTTCCTATACACTAACAACGAGCCAATAGAAAGACAAATCAGGAAAACAATTCCATTCACAATTGCATCAAAAAGAATAAAATACCTAGGAATAAACCTACCCGAAGAAGTGAAAGACCTATACCCTGAAAAATTAATATTGTCAAAATGGCCATCCTGCCTAAAGCAATCTACAGATTCAATGCAATCCCTATCAAATTACCAACAGTATTCTTCAGTGAACTGGAACAAATAGTTCAAAAATTCATATGGAACCACCAAAGACCCTGAATAGCCAAAGCAATCCTGAGAAGAAAAAATAAAGTAGGGGGGATCTCACTCCCCAAATTCAAGCTCTGCTACAAAGCCACCGTAATCAAAAGAGAATTTGGTACTGGCACAGGAACAGAGCCACAGACCAGTGGAACAGAATAGAGCCTCCAGACATTAACCCAAACATATATGGTCAATTAATATATGGTAAAGGAGCCATGGACATACATTTGGGAAATGACAGCCTCTTCAACAGTTGGTGTTGGCAAAACTGGACAGCTACATGTAAGAGAATGAAACTGGATCATTGTTGAACCCCATACACAAAAGTAAATTTGAAATGGCTCAAAGACCTGAATGTAAGTCATGAAACCATAAAACTCTTAGAAAAAAACATAGGCAAAAATCTCTTGGACATAAACATGAGTGACTTCTTCATGAACATATCTCCTTGGGAAAGGGAAACAAAAGCAAAAATGAGCAAGTGGGACTATATCAAGCTGAAAAGCTTCTGTACAGCAAAGGACACCACCAATAGAACAAAAGGCATCCTACAGTATGGGAGAATATATTCATAAATGACAGATCCGATAAAGGATTGACATCCAAAATATATAAAGAGCTCACACACCTCAACAAACAAAAAACAAATAATCCAATTAAAAAATGGGCAGAGGAGCTGAACAGACATTTCTCGAAAGAAGAAATTCAGATGGTCCACAGAAAAGATGCTCCACATTGCTAGTCATCAGAGAAATGCAAATTAAAACCACAATGAGATATCACCTCACACCAGTAAGGATGGCCACCATCCAAAAGACAAACAACAACAAATGTTGGCGAGGTTGTGGAGAAAGGGGAGCCCTCCTACACTGCTGGTGGGAATGCAAATTAGTTCAACCAGTGTGGAAAGCAGTACGGAGGTTCCTCAAAAAGCTCAAAATAGAAATACCATTTGACCCAGGAATTCCACTTCCAGGAATTTACCCTAAGAATGCAGCACTCCAGTTTGAAAAAGACAGGTGCACTCCTATGTTTATTGCAGCACTATTTACAATAGCCAAGAAATGGAAGCAACCTAAATGTCCATCAGTAGATGAATGGATAAAGAAGATGTGGTACATATACACAGTGGAATATTACTCAGCCATAAGAAAAAAACAGATCCTACCATTTGCAACAACATGGATGGAGCTAGAGGGTATTTTGCTCAGTGAAATAAGCCAGGCAGAGAAAGACAAGTACCAAATTATTTCACTCATATGTGGAGTATAAGAACAAAGAAAAACTGAAGGAACAAAACAGCAGAAGAATCACAGAACCCAAGAATAGACTAACAGTTACCAAAGGGAAAGGGACTGGGGAGGATGGGTGGGAAGGGAGAGATAAGGGCAGGGAAAAAGAAAGGGGGCCTTATGATTAGCATGTATAATGTGGGGTGGGGGCACAGGGAAGGCTGTGCAACACAAAGAAGACAAGTAGTGATTCCACAACATCTTACTATGCTGATGGACAGTGACTGTAATGGGATTTGTGGGGGGACTTGGTGATGGGGGGAGTCTAGTAAACATAATGTTCCTCATGTAATTGTAGATTAATGATACCAAAAAAATTAATGCAAAAATTTACACCAATTCACAATGAAGTACCACACCTGTTCCGCCAATGGCAGGGGAAGGAGGAAAAGAAAATCTGAATACATGGATATTAGGTACATGTAATCATTGTATCCATTTGTTGTGCTGTTTCATTCATATCTGGTCCAATCAGAACTGGATTCTAGTCCTGGTTCTGCCTTAACTGGCTGTGTAACTTTTGTCTTGGCTCCTTAACCTCTATGAGTCACACTTTTCTCATCTGTTAAAATTAAATGGTTGAATTGCTTGAAACAACAAAACTGTTCCCTTAAGTGACTGTCCAACCTCAAGATGAATTAGAATTAAATACCAATTATATCAAACCCACAAATTAATATTTCTATGTTGTTTAAAACCATTCTATGTATTTTTTTCTTGACATTCTTGTAATGTTTAAGAGAATTTTAACCCTATAGAATTTGACAGCTTTATTCTAAATTTAAAATAGTAACTGACTTCAGACTTATACTTTAAGTTTAAAAGTATAAGTGTAATTGGTTTGTTTAATAAATAACAGTGGACTGTTTAAAAAAAATTAAATGGTTGGACTAGATCAACAAAGACCTTTTCTTGATACTCTGTTACTTCTCAGTCCTCTTCCTGAAGGCATTTTAGGTTATTGCCTTTCTGACTTCCCAACTAATGGGGAATTTGACCTATGGCTGACAGGATGAACAGAAGTGAGAATAGGGTTTTGCACAATTCTTCTCACGTCAACTGGGAAGCTGCTTTCTTTTTTATATATATATATTTATTTTTATTCATTTTGTTATCATGGGATAAGTTTCCATTTGTTAGTGTCCTCTTTAATTTCTCTTAAGAGTGTCTTATAGTTTTCAAGGTATAGGTCTTTCACTTCTTTGGGTAGGTTTATTTCTAGGTATTTTATTCTTTTTGATGCAATTGTGAATGGAATTGTTTTCCTGATTTGTCTTTCTATTGGCTCGTTGTTAGTGTATAGGAAAGCCACAGATTTCTGTGTGTTAATTTTGTATCCTGCAACTTTGCTGTATTCTGATAGCAGTTCTAGTAGTTTTGGAGTGGAGTCTTCAGGGTGTTTTATGTGCAATATCATGTCATCTGCAAATAGTGACAGTTTAACTTCTTCTTTACTAATCTGGATTCCTTGTATTTCTTTGTTTTGTCTAATTGCCGTGGCTAGGACCTCCAGTACTATGCTGAGTAACAGTGGGGAGAGTGGGCATCCCTGTCTTGTTCCCGATCTCAGAGGAAAAGCTTTCAGCTTCTCGCTGTTAAGAATGATGTTGGCTGTGGCCTTTATATGGCCTTTATTATGTTGAGGTACTTGCCCTCTATGCCCATTTTATTGAGAGTTTTTATCATGAATGGATGTTGAATTTTGTCAAATGCTTTTTCAGCATCTATGGAGATGATCATGTGTTTTTTGTCCTTTTTGTTGATGTGGTGGATGATGATGATGGATTTTCCAATGTTGTACCATCCTTGTCTGCATTAATTTTTGAAGAGTCTACTAAACTTAACATGCTATGGGACATTCAACTATAGCTCTAAATGTCACTGAATAAAAGTAAAGAAAGAAGGAGGGATGGGTGGGAGAGAAGAAGGGGAAAAAGAAAGCTGACAGTATTAGCCTATAAACCTTAATTCAGAACTCAGTGTATCAGTATATGTTATTTGAATTCACTGTGATGCCTCCTTTGTATTACTAGGCTATATAAATGATAATGAAATTTGTGTGAAACTTTATTTCAATTTCCTAAATCTAAAGATCTAATGTTACAATCTCTTCAACATTTTTCTAATACAAATTAGTTTTTTTCCAATAAGAAAAAAGGAACAGATTATGAATTCAGAAAGAGGTAACAAATGAAAAGAGAGATGATAAATACAAAATATCATTATTTTAGCTATTGTATTCCCTTCCCAAATGACATTTCAACACTAGAGCCTCTCCCCAATCTAGTGACATCTATTCTTAACTCTCTTTTACAAACCCATTCTGATATAAAATCAGAGAGAAATCTATGTAAAATATTTCAAATTGTAGCTCATTTTATGGTAACATGTTTGACTAAATTCAAATTCTCAGGAAAAGACAACTTTGAGTGAAGTCTTTCATGCAGACTCTTATCTCCAACTTTTAAAAAAATATGCTTATGTCAACAGATCCAATTTTACATGAGAAACAAACAGTTTTCATAACAACATTTATACCCACCAACAGAGAAAACAATCTAACCTAAAGCTACTCACTTGTCCTGAAATTATGGGTAGCCTATGCAAGTTGAAAATATCTGTGTGAAAGCTTTAAGCCAGAACTAATTTTGTTTTAGGATATGCACAAAGTTTCTTTCTTCTTAACAAGAAAGTTAGTTCTTAGAGCATGGGTACACTGCAAATTTGAAGTTTGGAAAGATCAATTGCTTCTATTTCACCCTCTCATACTCAAAATGGCTGGCTCAATTTAGGTAACACATTCCCTGAAACACTCATTCCCCACTCAATGTAAAGCACAGTGTGACTGCTCAGAAAGTTATGAGTCATGGAAAAGAGGAGGTTATAAAGCATTCCTCCTCTAAACTAAATAAAAGCACTTACTGCCAACTTCAGGAGATAAAAGTCAAATCAGTCTTCTTTCAAGCCAATGAATCAGTTCTATAACTTCCCACAAGATTCTTCTCAATGATTTACAAAGAGCATTAGCCTTCATCAAAGGAGTTGAAGAAAAATCCCACTTTTCAGTAATTCACTGATGTTATTTATGAGTTGATAATTTTCTTGTCAACAGAAAGATACAACTTAACCCCCTCCTATTCAGTTTTATATTTAAGTGATACCTTGCAGTTTAAGTAATAAACCTTAATCAAGTAATGAAACAAGTCAACCCTTGGCATTTTACTATGTCATTAACAAAAGGGGTTGTCACAGATTCAACCCCACCATGTTCCCAGACTACTTCAGGACCTATGAGAGGAATTCAGTCCACAGCCAAGGGACTTGTGGGCCTCTAGGGCTGTCAGGCTGGGAAGAAACAGGAAAAGAAAAGATGAAAGGTCCAACCCTACTATTTTCCCATGCTTTTCTCCAGTTAATTTCAATTTTTCTGCCAAAAAGGCAAAGGAGTTTCAAAAGTACTTTCATCTACTACTACTCACAGGAACCCAAAAGAAAGTAAGTCCATAATTATCTTTAAAATAAAGAAATATATACTACCATAGCTATAACTAGGTGTGCACCCCTTTCACAGAGGCAGGCCTTTATTGTCTTGTTTTCCACTCTAGGATTAACTGCCCACTCTGACCCACCCATCATCCCAGCCACCTCAGCACGTTGCCAAGCCAGAACTAGGAGGTGCACAGTGATCTGACGTGCAACATAACCCCCATGAAATTAGGCTGTCAGGTGTGTCCAATCATGAGCCTCCCTCTAGCAGCCACAAGGATAGCTCCTTGGAAGGACACAACTCATGGTAAGTAGCAGAGTAGCTGAGCTCTCCCATCAGTTCAACTTGTCACACACGTGGAAAAAATAAGAGTAGAGGTGGTGTGGTCTGAAGGTGGGCAGTGGGGGTGTTTCATCTGAAATGTGATACCTGACGCTGGCAAATGAAATTCCAGAAATTTTAGACCAATGGTGTCCACACCAAGAGGCATCCAATCCTTAGGAAAACCCTTACACCACAAAATATTAGGGATAGATGAGTTGGGGAGAATAATCTGGATTTCCCCTGTCTCTTCCCACTTCATCTTACCAAGCTCTATTATCCACTTTTTAATATTTATTTACACACCCAACATGACAACACTATTGAATCTTCAAAGAATCCTTAAGCAAATGGTAACTTTCCACAATATCACAGAATTATGCAGATGTCAAGAACTATGGCACCCTAGAATTTTGCACATACATATTGTTTTAATAGGTATTGTATTCAGTTTGAAAAGCTTGTCTATCTGAAGCCTGATCTGGATTGCTCCCTCCAACTGGAAAATGTAATAGGTAGTAAATTTGTGTCTGTGTGTGTGCATGTGCATATGTATGTACTAGAATGTTAAATGTTAGGATTGGAAAATGGAAATGCTGGGAAAGACCAGTAGGTCAATCAACATGGCCTCCAAGCTTAGGTTAACAAATATCTTAGGTCTGAATGGCACTTTATAAGCACATCTTTACAGTTTAAAAGCACATCATTTCATTTAGAAGAAGCCTCATTCAGCTTAAAACTACCAAGATGTGCCATGGTTTACTAAAACTTGAAAACAGAATCCTGTGCCCAAGCATTGCGTTTCTTCAGGCAGTTTGTACTAACTGCAAGTGGATATATTATCCTGATGTTCACAAATGTGGGAGAAGTGGGAGAAATATAATGACCCTAAAGATTCTTTAACCTTCTAAGCCAAAGCAAACAGGCCAAGTGTGCTAATTGTCACACAAGTGTAGAAGGCTGAGACCTTCACTCAGAGCTTGATGGAGATATTCTAAAACTCACTTTACTGCAAGCAGGATTTTCAAGATATGAATTTCACTAAAGCACAAACTGAATAGAATCATGTTAGTATAATCCTCACACATTTCTGCCAGCTGGGATCCTGGATGTTGAGATGTGACCGCCTCTCCACAGGCCTGAAACCACCAATCTGTTTCACATGGGTCATCGCACAGCCATCAGATGGAGACACTATGTGGTCACTACCCTAACAAATAGATCCAAACCACCTACATCGAGGGAAAAGCCTACAGCTCCCATTTCCAATTTCCTGAGCCACCCAGTCCCTCTGCAATGGAGTATCAATAGAGAGACTAAATGAATTGTTTACTTAATTGTGCTGTGCAAGCTGAATAATTACACACTTCCCAGAAAGGCTTTGTAACCAATGAGATGGCACTGGATCTGCCAAAACCTTTACCTTGAAGCCAACATCCTTTCTACAGTCTCTCCTATCACAAATAATGGCAACCTGGTATTATTTTCAGAGGAAGAAAAACCATGGCAGAAACATCAAAAATCATGTCTTTCAAAATGGAAAAAAATCTCCATTAAGGTGCACCCACTGAGAACTGCTATCTCTATATATGCCAATATGTCACAAACCCTGATTTAATCCATTACACACTGAAACAGCCAACAAATGGCAAAATAATTCACCTTTAGGATAAGCAAAATTGGCCCATTACATATAATGACCATATTTTAAGAGAAATGTGATGAAAATAAGGGGAGCTGGGAGCTGTTTTTTAAAATACCAAATATTGTGCAAGAAGACTAGAAAAATGGAAAATAGATTATTATTTATGTGTCAAAGAATCTCCAGAATGACAAAAAGCAATTAATACCATGACAGAAAATACTGAAATGTGTTGAGTGAAAAAAGAAAACCTTAAAGGTAGTGACAATCAAAACTTTAGCCAAACAACACCCCATTATTTCTTAGTAAGTTAAGAGAATAAGGCTAAGAGATGTCTTTATAACTCTTTGCCCAAAATTGGCTTGAAACATTAAAAAACACAATGGAGGCTCTCAAAACACTTGCTTCTCATTAAAAGGAAGTTTGTGGCACTTCACACTTATTTTTGTTGTTTTCACTTAGTTATTTTTGAACAAGTAAAGCTTCAAAGACATGATTCAAAATTGACAAGTCTCCCTCCTTCTCCATTCCCAGGCATCCATCCCTCTCCTCTTCCTAGAGGCAACCACTAACTTATGTTTCCTTACAGACCGCAGATCTAAATATTCTTTAAACTCAATTTTATAATAATGTTCCTTCTATATGTTCTTGCCTATTATTACCTTGTTTTTATTCTTCACAACAGTTTTCCATTAGTAACAATCAAGATCTTTTCTCCTTGACAGGTCTATGTTCATACGGTTTGAGAATCTCCAGCTAGCTGTTTCTTCTCAGATGCCACAATCCCCCATGATAGTTGTCCAATCAACACGTGTCACTATCAGGATTACGATTTTAGAGGAATAATATGTATCAGAATTTTACAAGAATGTGAAGATGATGTTTTTATGCAAATATCCTTAAAAAAAACAAGATTTAAAAACAAATGTAAAACACAATGTGTAGCTGTCACCAAGCCAAAGTTCTAAGAGTGTTTGAGTCTTGACCCACCAGTGTTATCCTGAGTCAAGCGCCAGCTGGCTTGGATTTTGGAACATCAACCTCATGTGACTTTTCAGGTTTAGACTGGCCCAGAGCAATATTGCCCTGAGTACCTTTGAATGTATTTGGGAGTGGGAAAAAGATGATGAGTATTGGGAAGGGAGATAAGGAGGGTACAGCACACAGTCAGAGAGGCCTTCCAAAGAGTCCTAGCTATGAGAATACCCAAAAGGAAGGTACTATGCAAATTTCAAATACAGTAGGTGAATTTCATTTTCCTTCCTAATCCAACTGAGGATATGGATGGTTAGAAAAAAAAAACCCAGATTCTGGCACTGGTTTTGTAATGAACTCAATGCACCCTTGGCTTAATCACCCTTCACTCAGTCGCCTCATTTATAAAGTGAAGACCATGGCCTTGATGAGCTCTACAGTCCTTTTTACCTTTAATCTTCTCAGTTCAAGATGCAATTTCTCTCCATATATTGACTTATATATAGCTGTTATATGGGCATAAAATTCCTTTGGTTTCTCACAAATTTATTTGCCATGAAATAACAAATTTTGTATACTTTAAATGTTTTTAAATTGTCATAAGGAAGAGAAGTGACTGTCATTTTGAAAATTTCCATCACCCATTCCCCTTCCTTGGCGGCACCCTGATGGAGTATTTATGTACAATTTTGGGGAGATAAGTCCAAATTTTTGCTTCTCAACTGCAAAAGCTTCAGAAGTAACTGGAGGTTCCTTCTGCCAGATTCTCCTCTCATAAATCAATATACTCATAGATGGACATGTGACTCATCAAATTCCCCCCACCTCACCAGGGACTCTGAAACTTCAGGAGAACACCACAAGAACAAAGGAAGCAGCTAAAGTTCATTCACTCTAGAAGTGGCACCCAGGTAAGACTGTTGATTAATTCCTGCTGTAAAGCCTTCTATTCTCCAGCTTTCCCTTCAATCCCACAAACAACCCCATACCCTTCCAAAAGCTCCCAAAAGATTCTCATATCTACAGGGAGACATGATTCACTGGGGACCATTATTGTAGTAATCTCCCATATTGGAATTAATTTCTGTTGCTTGCAACCTAAGAATGATAACCAATCAATCAGTGGAATGTGACATCGAACACAGATTTTGGAGACCTCCACATTTAGGACATTTTCCCTGTTTATACCTCACATATTAATGAGACTATTTGGAAAGAGTGTGGGTGTCAAGGTAGTGAGACTATAAGAAGCAATGAATTTAAAGTCAAATTATATGATTCATGTCCTTCTAGTTAGTGAGCTATGTAGTTTTGAACCTATATAATCTCTGTGACTTGCATTTACATGAATGAAT
This sequence comes from Manis javanica, assembly GCF_040802235.1. Classification (NCBI taxonomy): domain Eukaryota; kingdom Metazoa; phylum Chordata; class Mammalia; order Pholidota; family Manidae; genus Manis; species Manis javanica. The sequence continues at coordinate 52,111,139 of NC_133166.1, forward strand.
GAGTGAAAAGAAGAAAGGAAGAAAGAAATGAGGACAATAATATTTGCCTGAGTTGCAAAATTATTGTACAGATTAAGTTGTGTAACTCTTTGAACTACAGACAATCCTCATTTTGCATGGTGGCACAGGACCATAAGAATGACCATTCAGGTTAAGGCTGTGCAAGACAGTCCAAATGGGAAATATTACAGTTGCTCTGTGACCTCTAAAAATGTTTGTCAAAACATTAAAAGCTCTCTCATCAGTAGTTATAAATGTACAAGAAAATGGGAAAAAAGAATTGATGTTTATTTAGTATACTATTATTTAAAGTACTAGAAATACTGTAAATGAAGTGTTTTATGCGTAAAAAGTTATCAAGATTAGTTTGAACAGTGCTTGCCTTCTTGTCATCATACACTCACAATGTGTGGCAAGCATCTTTTCTATGCCTTGGCAAATTGTCACACTGCTTTCTAAGTCTGCCTCCACTTTCAACATTTTATCCCTTGTATTTTTCAGTGTCAGGAAATATCTCCAAGAGATCCTTTTATATACAGTTTTTGCTGGTGTCACTTCCTCTGGGACACTTTTCTTCTTTCATCACAACCACTTTCCTCACACGTCAATAAATGTCCCTTAAGTTCTTCTGGTTGCATGTCTTTCAAGAGACAGTAGTGTCAACATTCCCCCTACTTCAGCTATTTCTTCTATACTTCATTTTTGGTTCAAATTTCACTCCAGAATTATCACTTTTGTTTCTTTGTTGTGCTTTCATTTTTGTTGGCCAATTCTCTTTCGATTATCCTTATTTGTAAAATGTCACACAGGTTGATCGCTGGGAAACAAGGAGACAACACAAATACTTCGCTGTCTGTGAATTGAGTAATAGGTGCAGAGCGACCCATCTCTGAAAGACTTTGAAAGAAATGACATGATTGGTCACTGATAAGCATCTGTCACTTACGTGGTGACATGTAGACTAAGGAGCTGGCAGCAATGTTTGTACTTTATGCCACTTCTCAGTTAATGTATTTGGTAACTGAAATTTGAACCATGTTGGGAGACGGGTGTTATTTAAACTGTGGTAACTGAAAATTGTGCATACCAGAACTATGCAAATAGATGGCTGTCTGTATTAAAGACTATAAACTTTAATTATTACCACAATTATTAAAGAGGAAAAGACTAGAACTCAGTCTTACTGTATTGAAGGGGTTCAATTTAATTCAAACATGTACTAGGCTCCAACAATTTTCATCTTTGCTGCTTTAAGGGCCACAGATTAATGCTCAATGTAGCCAGCCAACAGGGGAGGAGGGAGGACTGAAAACACAACTGCATTTTAACCCTTTCACATGGGCCTGGAAGAAAATTCCTAGAGAGGAAAACAGACAGTACCAAACCCAAACATCATCCTCAACAGAGTAAAGATACTGTCCAAATAAAGTAGATCTTTTTATCACTCTTTACTTCCAAAGCCAGAAGGAAAACATTTCAGCACAGCCTTCCATGAGTGTGGCTGGTAGTCTCCTAAGTCCCTGTTTCCTATCCATTTTCCTTTCTCTCCTCGTAGCAGAACCCTGATTTTTGGCTGGTTATGCTGCCCCCCAGAATAAAGGTCATCTTCCCTAACTTCCCTTGCAGCTAGTTGTGTCCACATGATGTAATATTGTCCAATAAAATATAAATGATCGTGAGGACTTGGGGAACTCCTTTAAGGGAGCTTATTCGATTGGGAGAAGCAGCCTTTCTCTTTCCTATAAGAGAATAGAAAGCACTACCTTAGATTCCAAGGCAATGCTAAAAATGGAAGCCAGGCACTGGGATGGTGGAACATGAATGGAGAAGGAGCTCCAGTCCTTCACGGCTTTATGCGGAACATCCAACCAGCTCTGAGCTGCCTCTCTCCACACTATTTTAGGTGTGTTTAAGCCACACTTTAAGATTATTTTTTACTCACATCTGAATGAAGTTTCCAACTGATAAAACAAATACTCTTATCTAGTCAATGGGCTATTTCAATGGCCCAAGTGACAGTGATTGACTCCTACATCATTCTACCCAACTAGGGTCCCAAATGAGGCAGAAACACATGGACAAACAATATTTCCACATGGTGTTGGATATTTAGGGGAACAAAAGCTTATGGTTGTCTGCAAAGTCCTAATACAGGTTTAAATAATCAAACCTGAAAAAGAGGCCTGTTTGGATTAAAAATGGGTAGGGGAAGGGGAACAGAGGGAAAATATTAGCTCAGAGCAAGCTTGTTATCAATCAGAAATTGTGTGTGGGTGGGAAATAGAAACCTTAAAATATAATTCATTATAAGGCTGCACTCATATAAGTGTCTACAGGAAAACAAAGGAGGTGCTAGGTCAGTGCTGGTCCCATAAAAAGGACATTTAACAAACAGAGGTAAATTGAGGTGAGTGCAACCATGGTGGTCTGGATATTCCCATTTTGTGAAGGATGAAAGAAGGAACTGGGGTTTTATAGCTGGGAAAAAGAAGACAAGAGTGGAAATATGGTTGGTATTTCAAATATCTGAAGTAGTATCTTGTAGAAGAGGGCTTTGCTTTAATCAGCATGGTTTCAAGTACAATTAGACCAATGAATGAAATAAAAATAAAAACTTATTTCAACTCAACAAAAGGAAAAATCCTTCTGAGAATCAGAAATTTCTAAAATTGGAATCCACTAGTTTGTAAAGTGCTGAGCTATCCAACATGGTGGCACAACTTTTTTTTAAGTAGGGATGGAATTCAAGTGGAATTCAGGACTTAATCTGAAACTCATAAGAGGAAATGAAAACCTTATGGTATACTGAATCATTTTTTAAAAATAAAGTAATTTTGACTCTAGGGTGACTATCAGTGAAGGATACTGAGGGAGGGAGTTCTGCACTGGATGGGAAAATGAACCAGACAGCCCTTCCAACTCTATTGTTTTATTAATACTCTATTTTCCTGTAACATGTGAAGCGGTTAATGTGCAATGACCCAGGTGTTGAACAAATGCTCCTTGAGGAAAGTGGTGATGATTGTATTGGCCAGAACTCTCCCAACTATAAACAGATGAAACTAACTCAGAATAGTTTGAGGGGGGAAATAAGAAATTCAATGGCAAGGGCAAATATCACTTAAGGCTCAGATGCTCAAACAACATGGTCAGAAATCTTTCTGCATCTTGGGTCAATTTTTCTCTGAGCTGGCCTCGTCTCAGGCAGACTTTCTCAGTGTAGGAGCCTAGATCATCTCTGTCAACTTCACACTTCATTCAAAGCCCAGCAATTTCAATGGGTAGAGAACCCCTTTTTCTCAGAAGGCTTATAACTGAGTTGGACTAACCTTCAGGCACAAACCCACTGTTACCTAGTTACCATGGACTTTGGCCAGGCCTGGGTCACGTGAACTGAGAATAAGGCAGGGGTGGTTTCCACAAGGAGAAGAAGTCTTCTCTTCAGAAGGGATGCTATGAGGATAACAATATTAACTGTCCACTAAAATAACAACAATGAACATGTTAGATATTTTTAATGGCAATTTAAATGGAATTCTGGGGTTATTTTGAATCTCAAAATTGAAAATAGAAACACTGTTGTACCTTAAAAGCCATGAGAAAGTGAAGTGAATTTGATTCTAGGCCTTAATCTAAAATTCTAATACTCAGGCAAATAACAATTTTAACATGTCTGTCTTTTCACCAATTCCCTTTTTTTTTCTTAAGATGTTTCTGTTCACAGACAGCCTCATCAGACAAAGTAATAGCAAATGAAGAGAAAAGCACAAAATGTTTATTGAAGTGGATGAAGGCACAGCATATAAAGAAAAATTCTTCATTAATCGCTGAAAAAATCTTTATATTTAATATTTAGGTGACATATTTCTATTTCAAGAGAAGTAAACATTATAGTCATGAATAGCAAACAGAAACACAAACTCTATTTATTTGTAAAATAAACTCATTTTCTTTCATAGCAATGCGAAAAATGACCCAATGCCATATGTTCCATTTGCCATGATTCTAAGACAGCAAAGCTATACAATTTCTAGATCATTAACTTGTCTTCCTATTTTTTCCATGTCTTACTGCTAGGTAAGCATTCGTTCATTCACTTTGATAATGCTACCCTTTATAGGTTTGGTATTTCATTTACTCAACTACTCTATGCAAAACTACAGCAGCCAGTGGGTGGGGGTGTGGGGGAGAAAAAGACCCACCCCACAGTTTCTCTAAAAGAATAAAAACTCAAGACTACACTTCCAATGGTTTCAAACAAAAGGGGGTTTTATCTTTTACTAGTCTCAAGTTTAAGAAAGGTATACATAACCCCTCATTTTATATCACTGGAACCAGCTGAATGCCACAGTACTCAGGATAGCACAATGGTACAACACACCAGCGTATCAGCTCTGTAAGTAGTGGGTGGCAAGATGGGGAAGAGGAAAGTGTCCCTGCAGTCATATGGGAATCATAGAATGGCCCTAGAAAAGAAGAGGAGCAATCATGTGGCTTTAGGTTATTGTAAAATCATAGTAGGATTCTGAAAATAAATCTCAAAATTAGACGAAAAGTACAATCCAGGATCACAGCAATGATAGAAGAAAGAGAAAGACCCTCAGGTTAAAGCAGCCATATATCATCCCTGTGTTTTCCATTTTTATTACATTGCTTGGCTATCTGCAGAGATAGGCCAGCTTAATCCATTAAAAATGGCTGCATGGGATTGAAAGCCATTATGAAAAAAATTTTATTCAACTTCTGAGACAAGCTATAGAGTTCACACTAAATAGCTTAATCTATGTGACTTAGAATATAAAATCATCAGTAGATGCTTACCCAAGAAGGAATTGGTATCCAACCTGACTATATAAACATGTTAACAGGATGTAGAAGCAAAGCAGTAATGAGACATAAAAGAATGCAGCAACTCTTGACAGGTTACATGCTTACACAATTAAAGTTTACTACTTCTTTTTCGGAGATAGACACAGGAGTTTACAAAATGAACAGATGTAATTATAACTATGAAAAGACATCATGCTTTATCGAGCATGAATAAATCCAGCATGGAGGACAGACCTCACTGAATCCTTTCTAAGTAGGCACTAATAACATCTCCATTTTATAGAAGAAGAAAGTGGATCTCAGAGAACTTTGTATACTCTAAAGCCACACAGACAGCAAAGGCAGAGCCAAGATTTTAACTCAGCCAGTTTAGTTCCCAGTTCTATGCCCTTAACTACCAGTACTTCTTTCATAAGCATTTTGTATGAACTTGCTCATCTACTCTGATTCTCATAACAATCCCAACAGAGTAGAAATTATTATCTTCATTTTCCTAATGAAAAAATCAAGAAGATGAATCATTTGTTCTAGGTCACACTGCTGGTTAGAGGTAGAGTCAAGATTGGAACTCATGTCTGCCTGACTCCAGAGCCCCCTATCATAGATAATATGCCACAGACAGCTACTTGCACATTCTCCTCTTCTTTCTTGGCACAATTCTGCCAAGCCAAAAACTAGACTTCTAAGCATCCTTTGCAATTAGGTATGGCCATTTGATAATTTCTTACCAAAAGAAAATGAGTGGAAGTAATTTGTGCAACTTCTGAGTCAAAACACCCTGACCCCAGACTTCTTTCTTTTTCTCATGAACTGGAACACAGAATGGCAGGGTCCAGGCTTCAGTCATATAGGCAATGACTATACCCTAAAGGATGACAAATATAAAAACTTGGAGGAACCCAAGTTCCTGAGTGACTGCCTGGAGTAAAGCTCCCTACATACCAACCACCTTGGAACTGTTAGATGAGAGGGAGATCAGGTTCTACCTTATTTAAACCACTGTACTTTTAGATTCTCTTTGTTATAGCAGCTTAACCAAACTCTAACCAATACAGCCAACAAGTACTATCACAGGAATGAGGAACAGATGCTACAGATTTAGATAAGAAGGCAGGAATGATGGTGTAAGGGAATCAGTGAGACTAATATTCTAATTACTGTATCCTTCGACAAGATCACCATTGTAATATATTCCTAACTCCTAAAGACACAGTATTCTCCACAAAAGACACCTGAAAAACTTCACCTAATGAAAAAAGCAAAACAAGAACAGAAAACAACCACCTGGGATGGAACAAATAGCAAGTACTAGGATTTTCATTCCTTGTTTTTATTTTGCTTTGTGACACTTAACACTGACTAGGAATCTTTTTTGAATGAAGTATCTAAATTGGCTCTTGGTAGAATACCTTATTAAAACCAAGCTAGAATCCAACAGAACAAAATCCCCTTTAAACCAAGTGTACTAAAATTATGACATTCTAAGTCAGTACGTCTGGTTATCACTTCTATTATCTTCATTTCATCCCTACACTGTATGTTGCCACTCTTGGATGTGCTGTTCTGGGCCATGCAATGTAATCTCTTTTGTCATCTCTTTGAAAGATATCAGCAAAGATTGTAGAGACAAATCTTCAATTATATATTCACCTCTGAGTCTGTGGATATGGATCTACCAATTGAATCTGAGAAACTTTAAGTTTTAATTTTCTAATGCTAAAAAAAATGCATTCTATGGAAAATAATTTTCATATATTTCAAGATTCACTAAAATGATCATAACTTTTGACAGTAACTCCACATCTCAGTACTTATTTTAATGAAGTGATATAAAGTATTATATTTGCAAAGATGTTCACTAAAACATTTAAAAAATGTTAAAAACTATAAATAGACATAATAAGACAGCAGAAAAAATAGTTCAATAAATAAATCCCTAGGGGAAATACAAGGCTAGTATTTAAAAACACATCCAAAAATCTAAAGGAAAAGCATTAAGAAATAAACTCTTTCCTAGTATCTTTCAGAGATAACAAAGGAAATTTGCTCTTTATGACCCAGAATAACATATCCAAGAGAGACAACATACAGTGTAGGGATAAAATGAACAGGTTCTGCAAGTTAACTGATATGGAGAGGCAAACAGACCAATTAAATTGGGACTTCTACAGGACAGTTGACAAGTTTTTTTTCAATAAAAAATTAGTGCCATTTTAAAAAAAGGTGAGTCTGGCATAGATTAAAATAGGGTTAAAAGATGTAATGACCATTGCAATGTGGTGATCATTATTTGCGTCCTGATGTATATGAAGCAAGATATTAGAAAGGTTTTTGAGACAATCAGGGAAATGTGGATATGACTGGATTATATGTAATATCAAGGAATTACTGCTTATTTCACTAAGTATTATAATGGTACTATAGTTACATAAGAAAATATCCATATTTTCTAGAAATGCACAGTGAAATATGTAGGGGTGAAATAATAAAAGCACTGGGACTTACTTTAAAATACTTCAATCACAATAACAGTCTAACAACAACAAAGTATACACGTACACAAGAGTCTTAAGTTTTCTGCAGTAGTCTGCCTGGGTAGTTCCAATTTTGATACAACATTTACTAGCTATGTGACCTAAGGCAAGTTAAACTTAACATCACAATACCTCAGGTTCCTCTTCTGTTTGGAAGTGTTAACAGTCACATCTAGGTCTTAGGTTATTCTGAGGATCAAATGAGATGAGCTCTATAAAATACTCAGCACAACATGCCAGCTCCTGTTATTATTAATAACCAGCATGCTCTTCACTTAAGGACCCCAAAGTTCACTCACCAAAACACAAAATTCCTTGAAATCGCTCTTCTGTGTTTCTCTCCAGTTCTTGGTTCCTTCCTATTTCCTCCCTCACTAGCTGGTTTCCTTTAGCAGGGTCTAGAGCCTACTATTTTAACTGTTAAGAATGAATTAACATTTCGTTAATTTTTTTAAGTGAACTTTTTAAAAAACCTTCATTGGGAAAACTATGGAACAACATGGAGATAAGGAAATTACAAAATTAGATGGTATAATCACACCCAGATATGAACATGTAAAAAGATCAAAGGAAAAGTGTAATATATAAATGAAGGCATTCTGAATGATTTTCCTTATAGCTAGTGATTTCTGTTACTGAGCTCAAATGAGAAAAAAAAAGGAAATTCAACAGACTTAAGAGACCCTAACAACTAAATATTAAATGTATGTGTTGTATATGTGCTTATGTGTGTGTGTCTTGGAGGAGGGCATGTCTGGCTACTACTCGCAAAGCTAGAGTACAAAAAGGAAGTAGAAGACATGAAATAATAAAAGTTACAGTAATACTTCTTATTTCATTGATTCCATAGTTTCACAGGTGTGTGACCTGTACAGTCACACAGGGGTCCTGGGCTCAGAAGGGCCCCCATACTTGGCTTAATGCTCTGCTATCAACATTTTGAAATTCTTAATCATTTTTTATTAAGAGACTCTACATTTTTATTTTGCACTGGCCCCACAAATTACATTACCAGTACTGAGTCTACCTTATGAGATTGGCACTATTATTTTCCAATTTTAAAGATGAGAAAACTGAGGCCTTAAGAGATTAAGGGACTTGCCTAAGGTCACAGAGCCAGCAAGTAATAGAGTTTTTAACTCAGTCGCTCTCTCCACATAAGAATATGGAAAGGGTTGAAAGAGGAAGATAAAGGGGAAAGGGGAGAACAAAAAGAAAGCCAAATAAGCCAGGGAACTAGGATATCATCATCTACCTGGGAGTCAGTTTCTGGGTGATAACGCAACCAAGGCTAGGGGTTTAGTCTGAAAGTTAATGCTACTCCAAGAAGGAGTCTATTCTGTAGCCCATGCCAGACTCTATGTCACAAGATTGGGTAGTTCATGGAAAGGTGCAGGCACCCATCAGCCTTTCCAGACACATGATGGCAGGGAGGAATGGCCAGAATTTTTTCCCATATAAGCTGGCCAACTCTTTGGAGGCTCCTGTGTTCCTTGGAGCATTAAAGCAGTCAAGGATTAGGATAATCCTGTTATTTTGTTAAAATGAGACTTTAAAAACTGTTTCAACATAATACTTTCTTAGGTCAGGCAGCACAAACTTTTGGTCCATCCTCCTCCTGACAATCACTTGGGGGAAGTTATAGGCTCTGCAGGCATCAAAGGAGCATAGGGAGGAGCTGCTGGACTTGCTAATTACCCACAGTCTCCTTCAGATCCACCCTTAGGCTTCCTTTGGCCTGACACTGGAACAACCCAGGATCAGGAGTATCATCTTGACAACATGAACAAAACATAGTCACACAGCTTTTAAGGGTTCTTTTCCAGTATATTCCAAGAGGCTGTGATTGTTCCTTTAAATGGATCATTAGACTTAGAGCACATTTCTTAAATAAAAAAAAAAAATCTTAGAAGTCAGGAAACCAGTTCCCAGGTTACAAGAAGAAAATAGTCCCCTCAGCTCCCACCCAGGGTTCCACTTTGGGGAAGTTAAATAGATTGTATTCTGTTGTGCTTGTTTCATTAAGGCCTGTGTGCAGAGGGCTGTAAAGAGCCCTAATGGTAATTAGTAGGAATGAGGCAGATTTCAGTCTGTAGGGTACAAGTCCTGGGAGGGAAGAAACTTCTATTTCTTGAGATATTCCCTGAGATCCTCTTCCTATGTCTAGATCTGCCTCCTGCCCTGTACTGAGGAAAGATACTGTCTGCCACAGGAGGCTGAAGGCAAAGTGGTATCCAGAAAGCCAGACTACCTAATTCAGACATTTCCATATATGGCTACAGATCATAATTCTCTGGAGCAACTTTTTAATATACAGATTCCATGACCTACTCTAGGGTTACTGAATGGTATTTCTGAGGAATGGCTCCAGATTAGCTTTCTTTAAAGTCTGTTTTTTGTTTCCCAGGTGATTTTTATGCAACCAGCCTATACTGATCCACAGACCAGTTTTTAAGTAACCACTAGTTTTCCAAGTAATCCAATTAAAAAAACAGGCAGAGGCCTGAATAGACATTTTTCCAAAGAAGATATACTGATGGCCAATAGGCACATAAAAAGATGCTCCACATCACTAATCACCAGGGAATGCAAACCAAAACCACTGTGAGATATCACATCACACCAGTCACAATGACCACTAGCCAAAACACAAGAAATAACAAGTGTTGGTGAGGATGTGGAGAAAAGGGAACCCTTGTGCATTGTTGGTGGGACTGTAAACTGGTACAGCCATTATGGAAAACAGATTGGAGGTTCCTAAAAAAATTAAGAATAGCAGTAGCATATGACCCTGTAATTCCACTTCTGGGTATTCACCTGTAGAAAACAAAAACACTAGTCTGAAAGATATGTGCACTCGTATGTTTATTGAAGTATTATTTACAGTAGCCAAGATATGGAAGCAACTGAAATGTCCACTGAAATATGAATGGATAAAGAAGATGTGATACACAGACACAATGGAATATTACTCAACCATAAAAAAGAGTGGAATCTTGCCATCTGTGACAATATGGATGGACCTAAAGGGTATTATGTTAAGTGAAATAAGTCAGGCAAACACCATATAATTTCACTTATATGTGGAATCTAAAAAACAAAACGAACAAACAAAAACCCAGAAATACTCGTAAATACTGAGAACAGACTGGTGTCTGCTAGAGGGTAGGAGGTTGGGGGAATAGATGACACAGGGGTGATGAAGAGGTATAAGCTTCCAGTCATATAATGAGTAAGTCACAGGGATAAAAAGTACAGCATAGGGGATATAGTGAATAATACTGTAATAACCTTGTGCAGTGACAGATGGTAACTACACTCATCATGGTGAGCATTTTGTAATGTATGTTAATACTGAATCACTATGTTATACACCTGAATCTATTTATAATGTTAATTCTACGTTTTTTTTTTAAAAAAAGCACTAGTTTCCTTTTTTTTCCTGTTGCTAAGTTTATTCCTTCTGCTACTGCTTCTGGTCTTAGAGAATTGACCACAGAGCTGTGTATCCTCCCTCTTGCAATGGAACAGTAAAGTGGGACAGCACGCTCAGGACAAAAGGTGTGATGGTGTCAGTGATAAGTGCAGCAAATCCAAAAGGAAAGTGAGTTTCAGAGAACCACAGCTCAGAGACTAAGGCCAAGTCCTGCTTCAACCACAGTAGTTCTATATTTTTGTACTTCCTTGTACATTTGTTTGAAGAAAGGTTCCACTGAATGGGGCAAAAAGTTTGAAAAAAAATATTGTCTTTTATAAAACCGTAACACAATCAAAACACATTTCTTCAGCTATATTTAAGGCAAATACAGTTTCATAGGCTAACCTGTAAAATCTAAGTATCACTTTGGATGCTGAGGGAAACTATTTCATAAATCTGAATTCAGGATGGCAAAACACTTCTCCCTCCCCACCAGCAACTTCCCACTGGTTGAGCAGCAAGATGAGATTTGTTACTGCCTCTATGAATACCCTCAATGCATCCAAGACGGCAGTGACTCCTAGCTTGTAATAAAGGAAACTCTTCCTGCACCCAGAAAGGAATCCCCGGCCTCTTCCTTCTCCCCTTAACCATGCCTGCAGTGGCCACAAAATCTAGGGGTTGTCCAGCAGGAAGGGATGGCAAAGGTACACAAGGTACACTGATTTTCTGGTTTCAGGAACTTTCTCTCACCTGAGCCCTGCCTGTATCAATTTTTAAAAGTTTCCAAATAAGTATTTTACATGCAGAGAGGAAGCTTTTGACCCAATGCCATGAGACTATATTAGAGTATGTGCTTTGAATTGCTTTAAGGAGTGAGCTATGAATCACCCATATGCTCCCTGAGGTAGAGCAGCATTTGTGGAGTTAGCCCTGGACACACATCAAAGCAGAGGAGAGGGGACTCCCATGGTGACCCTGTTCTCAGCCTCATGACTACAGTATCCCAACCAGACATAGCCAAAAAACCACCAGGTAAGAATTAAGGCATTACTAACTACTTCATTTGCCAGATTTACATTTCTCCTGTCCTTAACCTCTGCCTCGCAAAACCACACCCAAGCTATTGCTGAGTCAGTAGCACAAGGAGCCAAAAGTATTTATTGTTTCTGGTGCTAATGAGCTGAATCAATGAAAAAAAATTAACTCATAACAGTTCTATCTTACCTAAAAACAAACTAATCCTAAGCATAATTAGCCCACATTACACTGCATGTGCCTTGAAGGGGTAAGTTTAGTTAACTCAATCTTCTCAACCAGCTGCATCAGTACAGCTCCAGTAATGACCTAGTAACAGATAATGACCTATGACATTCTGAATACTTACGTAGGAGACCTGAAAGGGCCTCAGTTACAAAAGGCTGAACTGGGCTTTCTAAACTGTGTTTATTGCTATAGAAAAGTTGCATACATTTCCTCGTATGTTCAAGAACAAAGCTTGAAACCAAAGAGGTCTGGAGAGCCCTCCTGAGTATAAGGGACAATGCCTACAACATTCCAGTTAATTAAGAGCTTTTCTCATGATTGCAATTTAGTAACACTAAAAGCTTCTGTTCATTCATTTATTCAACAAATAAGAGTAGCAGCCAAGTACCAGGCACTGTTTCTGCATCATTTCTAATCTCCCCACCACTAAATTCCACCTTCCGAATGTACTGAGTTGCTCACAGTACTCAGAACATGTTGTGCCCTCTCCAGGCCTCTGCACATGCACGTGCAAGCGTGTATGTGCACATGCGCACACATACACATCCCATTCCCTCTACCAGGCTTCTAGCACAAATGTCTCATATTCATTCCCTCAGCTCAAAGGCCATTTCCTCCAGGAAGTCCTCCCCAACCCCTTACAGTAACATGTGCTGCCCTAAGATTGTCTCACTGCATAATGGGGCTTGTTTACCTGTCTCTCTCTTCTAGTGAGCTCTAGAGAGCAGGAACTGTAGCCTTAAGAAGCAGTTCTTTCAAAACAGCAGTAGACTAATAGTCACTGAGACGTGACTGGTGGTTACCATTGGGGAAACGCTAGGGCTGGATTGGTGGAGAGGGTAAGGGGAATAAAGGGGCACCAAAATTCTCAATCATAATATAAGTTGGTCATGGGGATGGAAGTACAGCATGGAGAATAGACCCAATGGTTCTGCAACATCTTCCTATGCTGACAGTAACTGAACTAGGGAGGGTGAGGATTTAATAATATGGGTAACTTTTTGAACCACTGTGTTGTATACTTGAAACCAATATAAGATTGCATATCAATACTTCAATTCAAAAACAAAAGTAGCGGTTCTTTTCAGTAGAACTCACTCTTTGGATTCTGATCCCAGGTCCATCTCTTAATCACTACATAATTTGAAGCAATAACTTAATCTCTCTGGGTCTCAGGTTGCTCATCTTTAAAACAGGAATAACAATTGTGCCTATTTCCTTGTGTTATTAAAAGGATTGATCAGTACATGTAGTGCTTATGATAGCGCCCATAGAAAGAGCTCCATGAATGTTTTTCTAAAAATCTCTCCTGTGGGAAGGTAGAGAAAACTTACCTATTTATACCCCCATTATATTGTGAAAGGGTATTATAATAAATGACTTATCTCTTTAAAAATGTTTCAAGGATAAAATTAAGGTGACAAAGACTATAGAATTAGGCAGAACCAAATTAGAAGAAAACAAGTACTGGGAGTAGGTACTGGCAATGCAATTAACTAAAAAGGGATCTGTTTCCAGAAAAGATTTAAAAAAAAGAAAACCAGAACAAAAAACGTCCTGGGAGTCAATAAGAAAGGCAAAGACTACCCAGTAGAAAAATAGGAAAGGATATTAATGATGAATAAGCATTTCACAGAAGAGAAAACCTGAATGGCCTATATAACTATGCAACAATGCTCAGGGAAATAGAAATAAAAAATGAGATATCACTGATACACACTAGATAATGCTAAGTGTAGCTGAGCATATAGGAAAACGAAAACTCTCCTATAGTGCCAGTGGGGTAAACAAGACAACCACACTGGAGAGTATTTTGAAAAGGAAAGCTAAGGATGTGTAATTCTACTCCCAGGTGTCTACCCTACAGAAGTTTGTGTTCAAGTGAGCAGAGACATGTTGCAAGATGTTGGCTACAGCATTATTTGTAATAGCAAAAGAAGTAAAAACAACTTAACTGCCAAAATGTGTCAAAATGAATAAATTTCAAAAATACAGTGTCAAAGAGCAAAGGCACATGGATAGTAAATGCAAACTATAAAATTCAAAACAATACTAAATATTATTTATGGATACATATAGATGTAGTAAATTTATAAAACCATGCATGGGAATGTGAAATGGAGATAACATGCCATCTTTAGGTGTGCAAAAGAAGTATAAGAGGGGGGTAGGGCTTTAACTTTCATTGTTCAATTTTTTTTCTTTAAAAAAGAGGGACAAAGGAAACCTGAAGCAAATATGGCATAATATGAAATCTGGATTGTGGGTACATGGGTTTCTAGAAAATTACTGTCTTTTCTAATTATTCCAATTATTCAATAATTAAATTTATTGATTTCAGCTAAAAATAAGAAAAGGCATTAGAGATTTAACAATACCAGGTATATTTCAAGAAACTGGATTTCAGACCTTTTATAGATATTCAATAGCTTTACCAATTCCACTAAATGGATGACTGGGTGAGTGGATGAATAGAGGGAGGGAAGCAGGGATGGATGGATGGATGGATAGATGGATGGATGGATGGACGGACGGACAGATGAACGGGTGGCAGGACAGACTGACATTCAAATATATAGTCAGAAACAGAAGAAATAAAGTAGCTTAGAGAAGTGAAGAGTTTGAATAAAGTCATATAAAATGAAGTGCTCAGGCTTTGAGTCTGAAATCCTAGCTCCAACCCCTAGAATAGTTACCTTGGCAGGTCCACCATGTGAACTGCACAACACCAAAGGGTACCATCCACACAGACAAGAATGTGAATGGTGTCCCCTGGAGTTGTACAGTGCCAACCCTGATGGATAAATGCCTTACTCTCTCTGAGTCCTCATTTCTTATCCATGGAATGAGCCCAGCCACACCTACCTCATCAGGTCTTTAAGAAGACTAAATGAGGCAATGTATGTGAAATGCTCAGCACAGACCCCGACACATAGTAAGGGGTGAGAATATGGTGACTATTATTCAAGTAGTACTAGGAAAGTGGACACTAAGTCTAAGATTCAGAATAGGTCAAGGTGTAACAGTAGCCCTAAGAGCTATCTCCTTAGGACTTAAACAATCATCCACTTGCAGTAGAAAAGTAACACATGTCCACTACATACATCTAGTCAGTTTGGCTGACCTTGATGACAGTACATTTTCCAGCAGCCACTGGAATGTGTTAAAGCAGTGGGTCTTCCAATCTGCAGCCCTGGGGTTCACTAGAGTGCCTCAAGTGATAAGTTAGGCAGACCTATTGAGGGCCCAGACCCTCCCTCTGCTGCCATCAGAACAGAGGGGTCTTTCTGTGTCTTTAAATGCAGGCTTTTCTTAGCAAACATAAATGATCTAAGACTTAATGAACATAAATCCTGTTTATGTATAGCTCTCCACAAAGCATCTATAAAATGCTCATGGTGCCTAAGTAAACTCAGCAAGCTCAGCCATGTTGTGATATGGCATGCAGGGAGAAGGGTGCAGGGAGCAGGCAGGAGGAGGTGGCAACACAGGGCAGCTGGAAGCTGTCTCTCCCATTTACATTGTCAATATGCAAAAATCAATTGCACAATTTAAAATAAGCAGGCTTGGAGGGGGGAGACTTGATAATATGTGTGAATGTTGTAACCACAATGTTGCTCATGTGAAACTTCATAAGATTGTATATCAATGATACCTTAATTTAAAAAAAAGAAACCATCATAAAAAAAATAAAATAAGTAAGCTGGCTTACACACACACACAGACACACATAAAATAGGCTTAACATATAAAAATTTTCCTGAAGAGCACCTTTTTCAGTCATCTATTTCTACATAACAACCCACTCCAATGAGACAATGTATGTGAAGTGCTCAGCTTAAAATAACAAGAACTGACTATTTTTCCTGATTCTGCACTTTACTAAGTGGTTCCTCTGCTTTTTTTACGGGCTCGCTCATCCTGCTGCAATCAGCTGCAGGATCACCTGGGATGAAAGTTCCAAGACGCCTCCCTCACATGCCCAGCACTCAGTGCCAGCTGTCAGCTGGGTGGCCTCTGTTTTCCATGCCTCCTCTCATCTTCTGGCAAGCTAGAGCAGCTTCTTTACTTGGTGTTCTTGGAGTAAGGACCCAAATGGTAAAGAAGTGGCTGTTTCTTCACCTGATCACCAGAGGACAAGGACCCAGGAGGATGGAAGTGGGAGTGCCAAGGCCTCCCAGAGCCCGGACGTACACAGCGTCTGGACGTACACAGCGTCTCGTCACTTCCACCATATTCTGTTGGTCAAAGCACATCAAACAGCCATCAGACTCAAGGAGAGGAGAAAAAGACTCTATCCCTTGGTGGGAGAAGCAGCAAAGTCCTATTGCGCAAGGATCTGGCAGGGACTGTTGCAGCTGTCTTGGAAAATGATCCACCACAGGGCCCTCTGGTCAGACATGGACTGGGCTGAACTTTCTGTGTATAACTTATTTTTAAAAAGGAAAGAAAACTGTCCATGGTTGAAAAGAGAAGTTTGAAAAACACTCCACTGAAGCAAAAGGGCAGAAAATACTGTGAAAATAGGAGTAAGGAGCATTTTTTTTCCCTCCTAAAGAAAAGTCTTCCTGGTGGGAGCAACAGGGTTCCCAGGGAAGTGGCACTTCTCCTCCATTGAGCAGACAGTGAAAGTTACATCAGTGTGGCCAATGAGATGGTGAACAAGCGACCGGAGGGGAGCAGAGGAGTTGGTCCTCCTGGGAGTAGGTACCTGAGCCTTGCCCCATAGAGCAATGACCACAGACTGTGATCCCCGTGTGGGGACAGGCTAGGCTGCCCAGTGGGAGAGATGGGGTAAGGTGAGGCACAGTCCCTGGGGGCAGGAGGAGTGGCACCTAAGGAAGCCAGTGTAGAAAGCAGCAGCTTCTCAGATACAGAGATGCCCCTCACCAAAGGGACAAAAGGCTGCAAGGTGACTCTCCAGAATTCTCCCTTTCTTCTTCTAAAAGAGAATAGGAAAAATTAGTCTTTGTCAAAATAGCAAAGCCATATTAATATATATAATATATAATAATTGGACACTAAGTAAATGAGAAGAGAACCTGTAATGCCCACAATTCAAGAGAAGAGGACAAAGGGGAAAAAAAGAGAGAGAGAACAGAATAAGCCTGGGATTTGGAAAATAACCAAACCATTCCCCTCTGAGAAACACTTTCCAGCTCCCTCTGTGCAGGCAGGTGGACACACAGAGTCACACTTGTATAGGTGGGTTTATAATTGGTTTCATTTTATTCCATAGTAAAATGGGTTAATAGTGTATCCATATTGCAACAACATTCTCTAGCAAATGTCCTAATTAGGAACCCTAACTAGCTTTCCATTATTTCAAAACTGTGTAAGTCTGGGTAGACCCTAAAGACCATCTGGAACCTGGACTAATGCCCACACAGAAAAAGACTGTCCTTCATTAGACCTCTCTATGACCCACCTATTTGAGAGAAAGAAAGGGTGACAGAGAGTTACATGAAAAATATACTGGGAAACAGCTCTCCCTGCTCAGACATTTTATTTTATGATTTTATCTTCCCTGCAATTGCCCATGTTCATAAAACTTCAAAGACATTGTTCTTTAGTTATTTATTAGCTAAAGAACATAGCTATTTATTATAAACTAACTGGGACATACATATATATATTATAATACATGGTACTTCAGCTATTTAAAACTAACTGGGACATACATTTACTTAGCTATGCATTGATGTCTGCACATACATGCTGAACACTTATCCAAGAAACAGCAGAAAGTATGGCTATTCTTTATTTTACCTTTAAACTATTTTAATTAGAAAGGGAAGCTTTTAAAAAATCAAGAATGACTTCAAAATCCAGAGGGAGGAATTGCCAATAAAGTAAAAGCACTCACGTTGATTTATCATTGTATTTCTGCAACCATTGCTTGCATGGGTAGCTTGTCACTGTAGCGGGTGTTGTGAGAAGCGATCATCTGGATCTCACATAGCAACTAAAAGCTGATAGAGATTTTAAAATTCAATCCTAAAGCTCCCCCAAGTGGATATTCTTAAAACTACCCAAAGAAACTTGCCGCTGTGTTTAAGACTGCACTCAAGACTGAGGCCCCAAGTACGTTTTTGATGGACAGCAGTGATCTGGCTTATCCTCAATTTTGTACATAATTTAATAGTATCAGCATCTTGTAAAAAGAATTCTCTCAATGTTATAGCAGAATCTGCAAAAACATCCACCCTGGTTTCCTGGGAACTTAAATGGGCCTAGAAGCTGCCTGTGGCTATGCTGGATCTTACCTGGACTCCAATGATCCAGGGATAGAGTGATTTACAGCTGCTCAGAAGTGGAAAATTCCCCTGTGGCCCCTCTGGAAAAGCTCCCTGGTCCACTTAATTGTGTTCCTTATTCCACTATCTAGGCTGATTATACTGAATTACTTGGCACCCCTGGTAAGCCTGTCACTTAGATTCTAGAACAAATGAAGTTTGTGGAAGGCTTTGCTCTTTCTCTCTATTAAAATATTCATAAAATATTCATATCTACTCTAACAACCTGATAAAAACTGGCTAAAAGCCTTGATGGTATTCCCAACAGGAAGTGTCATTTTTAATGAACCCATAAGCATCATAAATAAAAAATAACTGGTCTTAATAAAGAATTGATAGAACAGCTCTGACCCCACACAGGTGTCAACGGGGAAGCTACACATAGCCTTGGGAGACCCAGTGCAGCAAATGAGTCTCCCAGAGCCTGAGGGTCCCCATCCAACAAGCAGATTCCAAACAAAGACAGAATCAGTGAACTTCCTGAATAAGTTTCCATAAAACAGTTGAATCCAGGGAGTCTCAATGGAGGGGTATAGTAGAGGGTGGCAAAGAGTCCCTCCTGAGGGTGTAAAACAAAGTGGGGGGAGGAGGAAAGGGCATGGGTGGTAGTAACAGTAGTAGCTAACATTTCTTGAGCATAAGACCTTGTAAAAAGCATTATCCTCCCAAAAACCCTACCAAATGGGCAGTATTATCCCCTCCTCACAAATGAAGGCAAATGGATTTATATAAGCAGTCTGAGGTCGGAATTGCAACCCAGGTCTCACTCTAAACCCAAGTCTCTAACTAAAGGCTTCACAAAAGCTTTAGAAATGCTGCTTAAAACACTTAACTCACTCCAGTTATTTTTTGGCAAAAGGTGGAACATGAAGTCATCAAGCACAGCATTCACTTGCCCCTGGGGTCAATGCTCCAAACACCCTGGCTGAAATCCTGGCCTTCTTTCTACTTAGCCAGCATACTGCTCAATCCAACCCCACCCCATAGAGGGCACAGGACCTAGAATCCTATGCTCCAGAAAATAACTAAATATATACTTACACAGTCTTTGTAATCACAGCACAACTGGCTCTGTCATTTGGGTACTGTGTTATACTGAACAAGTTACTTCATCTCTCTGAGCCTGCAAACTGGTCCGTTAAATAGGTATAACAGCCTTAACTGCTCACACCTAGCCTTGTTCTAAAAGGATTTAAGGTAGCTAATACCTACTTCACTGAGTGGTGGTCAGAATAAAATAGAACTTTATTAGCTTTTCATGCCAACAGCCCTTGTTATGAGAGAACCTCCATAATGAGGCCAGCACAGACCCTGGCTCGTAGTGGGCTGGCAGGCCATGTCTCCCTGTACCCCCTGCCCTGGACTGCTCACAGCCCTCCAATGCCTTCCCAAGGGCTCCCATGTCAGAGCTAACACCCCATCTCATAGGGCTCCCATTGCACTGCCGTGCCTTTGTCTCACAGCTCTTCATTCCTTTCATAACCTTGCACCTGGGGATGGGGGTGGAAGGGATGCCAGAGGAGGGTGATCAAGAAAAAGGAGCTGAAACAATCCTAGCTTCCCTCTCCTCAGGTGCATTCACAAGCAAAGTGTTTAAATTAGCCAAAAGGCTATGGATATAGTGAGGGCCCCTGCAGGACAGGTTTACCTCACTTAATTCTAAACCTCCTTCCCAAGTAATAGGGGCAGCAGGACAGAAGGAGGCCTCACCTGAGGTAGCCCAATGTGTGAGTGTGACATCCAACAGAAAACAGACGGAGGGACCATGGGGTTGAGGAGTAGCATAGGCAGTCCAGATAAGCAAACCTTTCCTCTTCAATCATATTGATTTCCTGTTTTGTTTAATCATAGTTTTAGACAAGTACCATTTTCTAGAACTCTAGCACTCCAGACTCCATACCCAGACTGAAGGTGCCAATGTATGTAACCTTGGCTTTCTCATCCAGGATACTGGGATGGCAGTAGTAAATCACACCATGTAAGGTAGCTGTGAAGATTAATGGGATAATCCATGTAAAAGGCTTGGCACATAGTAAGTGCTCCATAATGGTTGGTTATTATTACTGGAGCTAAAAGACTCCTGCTAGCCTCAGAATCTGGCTGCCATTTGAATGCTGCTGTTGCTATGGGAAAAGATGTTCTAAGATGTTAACTGTGGATTTACAATGAACTCTTGACAATTTGAGTTGTTGTGTTAGAAAAAGTCTTCCTTTTTAAAATCAATGCAAAAGATATGCATGAATTATGCTTTTCTTCATCCAATGAGTCTGATGCGATCTATGTTTTATTTTTAATGTATGCCTCTGCCAACATTACTCTAATACCAGAGCCAGACAAAGACACTATAAAAAAAGAAAATTATACACCAATATCCCTGATGAACACAAATGCAAAAATCTTCAACAATATATTAGCAAAACAAATTAAAAAACACATCAAAAGGATCATCCATCACAACCAAGTGGGATTTATTCCAGGGACGCAAGGATGGTATAATCGTCATAAATCAATCAATGCAACATACCATATTAACCATCTCAATATGCTGAAAAAACATTTGACAAAATTCAACAGCCAATCAAGATAAAAACTCTCCACAAAATGAGTATATAGTGTACATACCTCAACATAATAAAGGCCATGTACAATAAGTGCACAGCTGATATCATACTCAATGGTGAAAAGCTGTAAGCTGTTCCTTTAAGACCAGGAACAAAACAGGGATATCCACTCTCACCACTTTTATTCAACATAGTACTGGAGGCCCTAGCCATGGCAGTCTGGCAAGATAAAGAGATAAAAGGCATCCAAATTGGTAAGGAAGAAGTTAAACTGTCACTATTTACAGATGACATTATATATTATATATAGAAAACCCTAAAGACTCTATTAAAAACTATTAGAAACTGGATTCAGCAAAGTTGCAGGATACAAAATTAACAAACAGAAATCTGTTGCATTCCTATATGCTAACAACAAACTAGCAGAAAGAGAAATCAGGAAAACAATTCCATTTACAGTTGCATTAAAAAGAATAAGATATCTAGGAATAAACCTAACCAAGAAGGTGAAAGACCTATACTCTGAAAACTGTAAGATACTCATAAAATTAAAGACACAAATAAATGGAAATATACCCCTTGCTCATAGATAGAATTAATATTGTCAAAATGGCCATCCTGGCCAAAGCAATTTATAGATTCAATGCAATCCCTATCAAAATACCAACAGCATTCTTCAATGAACTAGAGCAAATAATCCTAAAATTTATATGGAACCACAAAAGACCCCAAATAGCCAAAGCAAACCTGAGAAAGAAGAATAAAGCTGGGGGTATTATACTCCCTGACTAAAAACTATACTACAAAGGTACAGTAATCAAAACAGTATGGTACTGGCACAAGAACAGAACCATAGATCAATGAAACAGAATAGAGAGTCTAGATATAAACCCACACGTATATGGTCAATTAATATACAATAAAGAAGCCATGAATATACAATGGGGAAAAGACAGTCTCTTCAATAACTGGTGTTGGGAAAACTGGACAGCTACACGCAATAGAATGAAACTAGATTACTATCTAACTCCATATACAAAAGTAAACTTGAAAGGATTAAAGACCTAAATGTAAGACCTGAAACCATAAAACTCTTAGAACATATTCATAAAACCCTTAGAAGAGAACATAAGCAAAAATCTCTTGAACATAAGCATGACCAAATTTTTCCTGGACATATCTCCTAGGGCAAGGAAAACAAAATAAAAAATGAACAAGTAGGACTACCTCAAATCTAAAAAGCTGCTCTACAGCAAAGGACACAGTCAGCAGAACCAAAAGTCACCCTACAATATGGGAGAATATATTCATAAACAATTCATCTGAGAAGGGGTTAACATCCAAAATATATAAGAACTCATATGCCTCAACACTAAAAAAAAAAACACAACTAACCCAATTAAACAATGGGTGGAGGACCCAAACAGACATTTTTCCACAGAAAACAATGAGGTACTGACACACGCTACTACATAGATGAACCTTGGCAACATTACACTAAGTGAGAGGCAGTCACAAAAAACGCTTATTATATGATTCCGTTTATATGAGGTGACTAGATAGGCAAGTCTACAGTGACAGAATGTAGGTCAGTGCTTGCCTAGTCCTAGGGAATGGGGATGTGGGGGTACAGGGTTCCTCTGTGAAGTAATAAAAATGTTTAAAAATTGACTGGAGATGGTTGCATTTATTTGTGAATATCCTAATAACCACTTAATACACTTTAAATGGGTGAATTGTATGGTATATCAATTATACCATAATAAAGTTATTACCCTAAAAAATGAAAAAGAGCAATCTGAGTAGGAGGGGATTGCTGATTTGTATGAGGAAGGAGCCACTTTGGGCCAGGGGCCGCATGTGTGAGGTTGGAAGGTCCTGGAGAGGGCGAGGCCATCAGAGACTGGAGGGCACCAAGCACAAGGGTACAATATGCAGTCAAATGACCAACTTGTTCAGACAAGAAAATCATCCCCATATCCTTGGCACAGGCCTGGGCTTCCTCTCTTACACACATCCATGCATTTTAGAACTAATGAATTGATAATTCAGATTATTCCCCATGGCTCACCTCAGGCACTAGAAAACTACTGGAAGGAGAAAGGTAGATCCAGGTATCAAAAACCCCCCAGATCATACAACTCATGTTGACTTAGCAGTGATTTCCCAAACCTGGCTGTTCATCAGAAACACCCAGGGAGTTTGACTCTCTGCTTGTTTTGTAGTACGCTGCCTGCCTGTCAGGCTCCATAACCCAGACATTCTGATTCTTTAAGTCTGGGAGATACCTAGGAATCCTGAGCCTTTTTAATGTTCTCTCCATGTTTTTTGATCATAAACCAGACATATGAACTTCTGGACTGGACAAGAATCCCTCTTAAAATATTTTTTTGTAGGAAATAAGAATAAATACATTTTTTAATTAAAAAAAAAGGCCTCAAGCTTTCATGCAAAGAGAATACATAGCAACCGCTTGATAATGTTTTTATAATCCCTGGTATACTACAAAACAAATTTTTAAAAGAATAAAATACTTGTGTCGCCACCACTTACCAATTTTGTTTGAGTCAGGTGTTCCAATCAATTCTAAATTATTCCTAAACTAATGCTTAAACATCACAGAATTTAAAATCTGAAGGAGCTTTTAAAAAATAAGCTCATTTTAGTATGGATATTACTTCAGATCTCTCAGCCTAGATAAGAAGAAATGTCAGCCACAAAGATGAAGTATCTTGCTTACGCAGTGAGCCAACCAGGTCTGTATGTTCATGGTCCAGTCCTAGCTCTGCTACAACCTAGGAGATTTTGCAATAGCTTACACTGGGGTCTTCAGCTGCAGTAGAGTTAGGCTCTGTAGATATGAAGGAATGGCATTTAAGCTGTAAATCTAACTATGGGCTTTTAGGCTTTTAGCAGTGGCTGTTTCTGATCATGCCTGTGACAAACCTTGAAACCTAATATTCCATTCGAATTCAGGTAAAAGTTCCTCGCTATTGTGTGGCTGCCTCAGAAAGGGGTTGTGGACAGTGTGGCATCAGGTTCGACAGTAAGAGTACATGAGAGGGATTCTAACAAGAAGGAACGTGTAGGGCACAAGACCAGAATCTACAATGTACATGTAACCCAGTTCCATGAACCAACAGAAAATGAGACAGAAAGATATGGACTTGAATGAGAAAGTCATTCAATGTCAATGGCTTATCCAGATCTGCTTGTTAGGAAGGTATGGGCTGCTTGTGTCTGAAAAATTATCAGAAAGACAAGCAGCTTCTCTCTAGAATGATACTTAGAGGGTCTGTGCAAATTAGCCACAAACTTAAGAATTTTGTAGAAGCCTTCTGAGAGAGATGATATTAATACTCCCAGAACCAAGCCTTATGCTATGAATTATTCAGGAGGTGGTTAGGAGGCATCACTATATCATTACTGCCCCTGCAAAGATTCAGTCACACTCACTGTCCAACCTGATGCCAAATTGTTCACAACCCTTTTCTGAGGCAGCCACACAACAGCAAGGAGCTTTTACCTGAATTCAAATGGAATGTTGGGTTTCAAGGTTTATCACAGGCATGATCAGCAACAACCACTGCTAAAACTCTGCCAATTCCTCCCCAATCACTCACTGCCTGACCCTGAAACCAGCAAACCAGATGTGCCCAGCAGACCAGCTGGCTGGTGGTATCTTTATTCATAAGGCCAGTTCACTTACAGGAATTGAGTAGACATGGCAGTGCAAAGACATTGTTGTAAGATTGTTACTGGTACAACAGAAGCAGAAGATTCTAATCAAAAGATTGAAGTCTGTGTACTGATTCTTCTCTTTAGTCACTCTGAGAATTTAGTCAAATTCTCATTTATTCCCCTGTAAAAGGTAAGGAACAGTTAGTTGCTTTCCTTACTTTCCAGTTCAGTTTAGCTTATATTTGTAAAAAGCATATAAACTTTATAAACTTTGCTAAACTCTACATGCATGTTGTTATATCTAAGTTGTTACTGTTGTTACAATGTTTAGGGTTGGGAGAAAGGTGATAGTTACAAAAAAAACCTCAAAAAACCAAGGTCAGATAACAGCAGCTACTATTCACTGAACACTTCGCGAGAGCATTGCCAAATTCTTCAAGTTTACTCCTCCAAAATCCTATAAGGAAGGTATATTATTTTCCATTTCCACAGAGGAAGAAAGTAAGTACAGAAATGTTTGGCCATTTGCATAGGACCCCACAGCTAATAATCAGCAGAACTATATTTTGAACTTAGGCAGTCCAACTAGTCTACCAAACAAGCAGGAGTTTGTTTTTTAACTTCTCAAATGGATGGACATCAAATGCAAAGCTTAAAATGAATTGTGGTGGTGGAACTCTTTTAATCTTTTGGGGGCTTTGGAAGAGTGGGGAGGTGAGGGGAATGTTCCATTTTACTACAGATTTCAACAGCTATGTGAATCATTGCAAAAGGCTGTTCCCAGGTCCTCTTTATCCTCTCTCGATGACGTAGTTACAACTCTCTCTAGAAAGCCTGTGTCTGCCTCTGGCTGCCTGGCTCAGCTCTGTCTCGTGCACTCCAATGTTGCACTTTCATCAAATTGGCAGTGGCTTACCAAGATTTGCTTGTTAGGGAGGTACGGGCCTGTGTATAAAATCATCAGAAAGAACAAGCAGTCTCTAGAATGATACTTAGAGGGTTGTGCAAATTGGCTTACAAACTGAAGAACTTTTGCAAAGTGAAAACATGCCCATGTTTTTTAATCCACAGAAATATCTTTTGAGATGTATGCTTCCTTGTCCAAGCAAGAAGCCCAAAGGGAAGAGTCAGTTTTCACCAAAAAAAGTGATCTGTGAATCAGCATCTGAGGTCACAATGACACACATGTTAGACACACTCATTACCCCTATCCCTGAACCAGCTAAAGGGACAGGGCATTTGTCATTAGACGCTCAAGAGGGCCTCCTAGCCACCTGATTCAGAAAGATCCCCTCCTGGGAAAGGCCCCAGCAGGGAGTGAGCTGTTGGAGGAGGGCAAGTATATCACAAAGCCTCCATCTTTCCCACAGTTTTCCTGATCTCACAGTGACTTGCTAGAAGTCCAAACTCTTCACTCCTCAGCAAGGCCTCCTAGGCCCCATCTCAAGCCAGCTCCACTCACCAGTCTCTCGCGTCTCCCCACCACCTCTGTCACCATGCACTGCAGCCTGACCCAACAACTCTGTCTTGATCACTGCTCTTTTGTTAGGTAACACAATGACAATTTGCTGCTATCAGTGAATAACTGCAGTAATCTAAATAAACCAGGTTCTTTTTAGCTCCAGGGCTTGGTTCAAGCTATTCTCTCTGATCGAACTGTCTTTCCCATTCCTCTAACCAACTTCCTCTCTTTTTATAATAATCAGCTTTAGAGTTCTCCTCACTTGGGAAATCATCTTGGGATGATCTCCTCACTTGGGAAATGACTCTCTCTCTCCCTGAATTGGGTCAGGGACACCAACTACCAGAAAGATCCTAGGTATGATAGAGAAGAAATGGGACTCAGCTTTGCTTTAAGGAGCACATCCTAATTTACATTCAAAATGAGGCTGTCCTCTTTAAGGAAGTCATTTAGTCCATTTTAAGAGACTAGGTTTATGATGTTGGTAACCCTCTTAGAAGGCTAAGAAATACATTAAATTTCCCAGAACATCATACCACCAAGGGTGGCATTCCAGAATTCTGAATAAATCAAAAAGTCTGTACTGGAAGGTAACTTGGATATCATCTCAACCCCTCATTTTATAAATGTGGAAACTGAGGCCCAGGGAAAGTTGAGGTCATCACAAAGATCAAACAGGAAGTTGGTGGCAGAGTTCAGACAAAACCTCAATTTATCTTTAAGTTGTTCACACACTCAAGACTTTAATCTTTTCATCTCACACTCAGAAGAAAAATCCAGTAAATTCCTCCCAATACCTGCTTTGAATCACATTCCATGCTTTTTTTGCTTCACAAGTTAAAGAACAATATTGTGCTGAAAATGTAAAGCAAAAGTGGAATGTTTTAAGAGCTCCAGATGGTTTCATCAAAAGACATACTATGTCAAGACATGGGGTCATCCCGAGTGAACAAAGGCTAATCCTAAGGTTCCACGGAAACTAGTCTTTTGTGTAATGTTCCTTAAACACCATTAATTTGAATATTATTATCCCAATTTTTGTCCTATTGAACACCACCTTTACTATTATTTACTTCTTTTCTTTAACTCACTTTTCTTTAACTCACTCTTTAAAACATGAATACCTAGTTTAACCTCAGCATAAGCAAAATAATAAATAATCCAAGAAATCACAGACTTGGTATGTTATTACTATACTGTTTTCCTAGCACATTTAAGATGAATATATAACTACTAAAATAAAAAATGCTCATGTACCACTTAAAATCATTCTGCATACTACTACTGGCATGCATATAAAGAACCATGCTTTTACTCTAGAGCACAATTGATTCTATCCAAAACAGTATTTACTGGTATTCTCCATAGGTCCTCACCAGTCTTCTATATGCCCCTATTTTATCTGAGATGCCAATCAGAAGTAGCACATGCAGATCCCAAACTACAGCTTATCTTTATTTACACTAATAGCTTTTCTTAT
This sequence comes from Manis javanica, assembly GCF_040802235.1. NCBI lineage: Eukaryota > Metazoa > Chordata > Mammalia > Pholidota > Manidae > Manis > Manis javanica. Next base: position 52,138,667 of record NC_133166.1, read on the forward strand.
CAACCTCTAGATCACTATGCCTTCCACACATTTGATCTGTCACTTTGTTTGAAATAATCCTTTACTCTAATGTTCTTCACTGACTATTAATAAATTATTGGACAAACAGCAAAAATAATCACCCTTTCACCTATGAAAACACTGGTGACTACAACTTAATGGTCTGCCAGTGACATGCAGCTTTACCCAGCATAATGGATGCAAATGTGTAACGGGATAAGGGTAAGTTATTTTCACAAAACCTGTCACTTGTCACACAAATTACATGGGCTTCTATTAGCTGTTTAAAGCACAAATTAAAAAAAAAAACAGATTCCACTCATAATCCTGGATCCCCTGGAGAAGGCAGAACCAACCTACAAAACCACGGAAGAACAGAGGCTGCGGGAACAGCACACTGCCTGTGCACATGGCAAGTCTGCTGTGAGTGGTGGAAACAATGTTGGTCAGAGTCATCCAGGGATTCAAAGGTCTTCAGAGGAGGAGGGGGAGACCTGAGATTATGAGAGACGCCCAAATCTGGATGCCATAGCACAGCAGGAACTCAGCAAGTTTCTGGGCCTGCCAGGCCTGGGCAAGGTGAGGCTGGGGGTGATGCCGGCCCCACACAAAGGCAATGCTAACTAAGGATGGCTGCTTTGTATCATCAGGCTAGACTGGTCAGAGCCCTCAGAACTGTGCCTTCCACGCACATTCCTGAGGAGCAGTGACTGGGGACCAAAGGCTGAGAAGCCTGTGTCCTGGGGCCTGGGGCCCTGGGGCCTGAGGCTGCAGCTATTCACCAACTTCAGCCCAGGGCTCTCATAACATTTTAGGGAACCAGCAGATGCAGATGCGTTTGCGAACTGACCTGGTTTTATCCACAGCTCTTCCATCTTAGATTGGTACACTTTATGTTTCCCTTCTTATAACTAATGGCCAATATTGACCCAGTACTTAACATGTTCCAGGCACTTTTCTAAGCAGTTTCCATGTATTAACACATGCACAATCATAGGGAATCTGACCCAGAAGAAGCCTTAGCTAACTGAAGTGGAAGAAACCCTGGACCAATGTCAGAAGAAATGAGTGCTTTGCCACCAATTCGCTGTGAGATGGTGAGCAAGTCCTGCGTGTCTCTGGACCTCGATTGTTTCACCTGGTGAGGTGGTGAGAGGGATGAGAGATGACAAATAGTTTCTATATGAGTATCAACTCTAAGCCAATGAGCTGTCAGGGCACTATGTTGAGCGGAATTCTAAGCCAGCATGGGGAAGTGCCACCATCCATCAGCCATGTCCCCCACCATGGGCAAGGGAACAGGCAGTGAACATATCACTGCTTTTCTTCTCTCACTAAAGCAGCTGTAAGATCCCTTCCTGCTCAAATTCCTTGAGTTCATGGTTCCATCCCAACTCACTCAGTATAATCTCTATAAATTAAAGAGAGAAAGAATAAGGATTCACTTTGCAACCTTGCATACCTCATCAAGCATGCAACCTCTGACAATTTAACCTCCGTATGTCTCAGTTTACTCACCAGAAAGTAAAAATAAAAATACTTAACCTGCATAGTTATCCTAAGAATAGTGCCTGGCCTACTGCTGATGTTTCAGTTAAGTAGAAGCTACTACTGGTATTTTCATTATCATCATCTTCATTAATCTATCAGCTTCAAACTGGACTTAGAGCATTTTCAGGCCTGATTTGTAACATAAAGGATATACATTTATAATGAAAACTAATTACCGTAACTTTTCTTGAGGAATAAACTTCAGGTCCATCCCAATGAAATATCATTCAGATTTTTATTAGAGAAAATTCCAAAACTATACAAAAATAGAGGATATTATAATGAACTCCGATGGACCCATCACTTTGCTTCAAGAATGATCACTTCCTAGCTACTCTTGTTTCATCTATGACCACAACCACTCACCCAGGTTCCAAACAACCTGGACTTCCCTTAAGCAGATACTAAAAATCACATTGTTTCATCTGTAAACATGTCAGTATCTACCTCAGAACAATGGTAACCATTCTTTGTAATTTTATAAGTATTTGTTCTTAATTGAATGAAATGGCAACAGCCAGGCATAATTAAGAAGTTATTTCTACACATCTCTAATAACATTCCATGGGAGTCACCAACAAGTGTACCTTTTTAAAAAATAACAAGCGATTAGCTCAGAAGGCCACGTGGGGACTGTGGTATGTATGATTTATTATAGCTATACAAAGTAAGTTTTTTTATCCTTTAAGATATTTATGACACTGCTAAAACACTGAATGCATCAACATCAGAATTAATCATGAGTAATATTTAATTAGTGCTTGACAAGGATCAATTTGGCAACTCTTTTTGTTCTTTTTCCTTCCCCTGAATAGAAAAATAGTCATAAACTAAAGTGTTTTATTTTTTCCATCTGCTTCTGGTAAAGCGCATCCCTGAATTGCTAACTTAGCTGAGATCTCCTGAACTTTCATATACCCAGGTAATTAGACTCAGATGCTGTCTGGACTGGGATTATAAATCAAGTCTGTGTATGTAAGCGGAAAACAGACTGCTCACACCAAGAGTGGTGTCGCTGTTTCTCATAGACCTGCCCCTGGAGAAGACAGGCCTCACGTCTGAGCAGAGCGAAAAGACACTTTCATGTTGTTCCCATGCCACTGAACCCCTTCTCTCACCTCTGAAATCCCCAGAAAACACTGATTAGAAGCTGAATTCTTTATTTACAAAAGAAAAAGGGCCTTTGGGGCACTCAAAAAGTCCCAGCTACTATGAGCCGGGAGACCGTGGCACACAGAAGGTACAGTGATGGCACCTTCCAACCAGACTGTTACCACCCAAAGCACTGGATCCACTAAAGAATTTGTGTGGCACCATGTACCACTTCCCAATCAGGGAGTTTTGTCCTATAGCGGAATGATCAGGAAAACTTTCAGTCCATTGTTTTGCAACAACATATGCACTCATTTAATTTTAATAAAGCAGCAAGATTTATTTCAGTTAAGTTAGTGTTTTAAATTGTGGAGCTGAAAGTTCATGGACTTCTGAAGATGTCTAAATGGAAGTATTAAGTGGTTATTTTTCACTTACAATTACAGGAGGCTGTCATCCTAAGGGATCCCCTTTTCTTTATCTCTGACTCATATTCGGTAAAACTAGGGTTGAAATGCCTATTGGAGACAATGCACATCACCTTAGGAGCCCCTGGGAACAAGAAATCAGCTATCATTGGTTAAATTCTATGTACCAAGCATGGTACACCCTGTATCTAATAGAAGCCTCATAACAATGCTGGGGTGGAGGAATATGGCCATCAATTAATGGATGAGAACACAATGGTTCAGGTAGTTATATGAGGTTCCCAGGGTCACTGAGCTAATAGGAATCCAAATTTAGGCACTGCTGACCCCACAGTCAAAGTTCATACTGTACAAGCTGACCCCCTACAATGGATCTTCCATTCTCCTAATTATAATAACTAATATTAAGCACTATGTGCTCAGAGCTCTATATGCATCACCTGATTTAATCTTCACCCTATCTTGTTCTTATTCTCATTTTGCAGATTAAAAAAAATAAGGCATAGAAAGGCTAAGTGACATGCCCACAGTCACACAGGGAAGTCATCTGACTGCAGGGCCCTACCTATTAACATTCTGCTAATATCTGCCTGTAGGGCAAATTGGGCCACACTCATGATTTTATGAGATGATTCTCTGAAGTTCTGAGTTCCCATAGATTTATAAATACTGTGGACTGCCTGGGCAGGTGCTCAGTGAATCTCACATCATGTAAGGGGACAACGAATTAGAATCCTAAGCACTCCAAGAGAGAAAATTCAACACACACACACACACACACACACACACACACACACACACACACACAGAACTCAAAAGGACTCAACAAAAATGGGCACAAACTAAAGTGGAATGATTTTTCACATGGAGGATGAGTGGTAAGAAGGGAACTGGCCAGAGTTTATCATAAAAAGCGAAGCTCTGAGAAGATATGATTGAAATGAAAATTTTACCTGCTTTTACCCTCCCTGTGTCAAATACTGAATTTCCCTCCTCCATGGCTTGGGAGATGAAGTCAGTGATCTTGTTTCTGCACCACTGACTTTTCCACAGGCAACCTGATAGCTTCTGGAAACAAACCAGTGATTACAAGATCATTAAAGTATGTTACTTTAATTAAAGGAGGGTCCTGTGTGGAATGGTGAGGAGCAGTAAGCCCGGTAGTGACAAACCCAAGTGCCAAGTGACAATCTGTTCACCACAGCCTGTCTCACCATCCTTCCTCCGGTTTGCCTCCATGTCACAGCCTGACTGGGCCCAATCTTGCTTTGAGCCCACATCAAACTGGGTCAGCCTCCCAAAAACCTCACATGTCACATTTTTCAGATATGCCTTGATAGGCAAAAAGGCTGTGCATTAAAGTGGTATCACCACAATAGCTAAGTAAGAGAGAGGCTTGAAATTTAATAGGGCTGGAAAAGGAAAGGAAAAGAAAAAGAAAGAAAGTTTAGACTGCCAAAAAAAATTAATTGTCATTGTTGTAAAATTGTGTTGCACAGCGAGAATACAAATATTATTCATGTTAAGGAAAGGGTTGACCTAAGATGTGATTTATAGGCACTTCAAATGCAGTACAGGAAGTAAATGGAAAAATTAGGGTTCGAGGTCACTGAGTAGGCAAGAGTCAACTTAAGGGTAAAGTTAAAAACTTTAGGAAGGGAGCACACAGTTCAGCTGGCCATATAAATTAAGATCTGTTCTCACTTTGAAGAAATGGAAAATATCAAATATTAAGGTGGGTATGTTACTAAAGGAGTTTTCTTCTCACCATATGAAAAAATAGGAGTACTTGTTATACAGTGAAAAATGCCAGAGGGATGTTTCATAAGGAAAACAGAGAGGAGATTGATTCAACCCAAGAATCAACTGTTTTATCAGTCAGTAATGTAAATAAGCAACAGTTACAAGTTAAAGGGCTCTAGAGGCATTGTCCTGCACAAGAACAGGGAGTCCAAACTGAGTTTTGTTTTTAGGGATAGTTGCTTTATTTTGTATTAAGAGAGTTTGGACAGTTCCCAAACTTATCAATGGCCAGGAAGAGAGAACGGAAGCAGGGAAGGGTGTTCAACAGTGGAGTTCCACGAACTTAGCTGCCTGCTCATTCCGCTTAATATGGTTAGTATTAAATGTCTTTTTTTTCCCCCAGAAATGTGAATGCTTCCCAAAGAACCACCAGAGGGCAGAGCTTTGTGATGTTCTGAAATTAATAATTGCTAAACCAGCCCATCTTCCTGCCTACTACCAGAACTAATCACAAGAATGGTTGTGACCAATCTTCTGGAAAGCCTGTGCCAAAGTCCACATGAAGCAAAACAGCCAAGACCTCTGCGGGGCCCTCTATCTCTCCTGTAGCGGTAGAAGGAAACCAGGGCTATGGCAGAGTGGAGCTCAATTACCACCTGATGACAGCCCAGAAGGGGGCGCTCCATGCTGAAAGGGATCAAGACCAAGCTGAGGCTCAGAGACACCTAATCCATCCCCGCATCCTCCACAGGCTCTTCACCAAATGGGGCAGGGCAGGGACTTCCCCGACCAAACACTCCAATCACAGGCCCGGGCCTACTCTTCACTGCAGTCCTTCCCCCCTGGACCGAGCTCCTGTGCTCATTTTACTGTGATTTCACCTGCATCTAAAAATATTGGGTGAGAAAGCCAGGAAACAAGGAAAAACAACTCTGTACCTAATAAATCCCTGATTTTCTGCCCTCAACTCTCAGTGTCCTCTGTTGGGCTGTCAGCAGCCGTAGTCAAAGGTGGAAGCAGCATCCTAAGGGCCTCTGTGATGCATAGAAAACGGGACCTGGGAAAATCTAAGTGGGCAATTCCGAATCAGTCCTGGGCTGGGACGTAGGCTCCCACAAAACCAAGCTGCCCTGGCCTTTTGTAGGCATTCTCCTGCCAGAAGACAAGGGTACGTTCTGGGATCCTGAGAACTTTCACTGTTCCTGTCCCCTGCCTGATGACCTGAGCACAGAGGCTAGAGCTAATCAGTCATCACCCAGTCTGCAGCAAAGGTCCTCGCTAACCCGTGTCCTCCCAGCCATTCTATCAGAGAGAAATCTGATATCAGCTAAGGATGTGGGAAGGGGCGATTGGCATCTTCTCTTTCTTTCAAACTTTGAGTTAAAGTTCCAGGCCAGATATAATTAAAATTTTCACACAGGCAGCCTCTGTTCAACTGCTCTAAGCCTCAGTTTCCTAACCTGTTCAAAAGTGAGAACTGGGTTAGCTACCTCACCAAGTCCTAAATGCCTGGGATGGGGAACTAAGGTAATCCTGGGAAAGCCCTAAGTGCTGGTTACTGTCCAGTCAGTCTCAAACTGCAGACCTCCAGGGAGGAGAATCAGCCACTTTGTGGGATGGCCTGCTTTTCCACCAAAGACTGGGAGGCAAAAGAGGGTGACCTCGGCTTCAGGAAGTCATCTCTGCCTATCACCTTGAGATGATTACAAACTCATCCTACTGCCTCACAAAAGGATACCTAGTTTCTTCATCTGTAAAATAACACAGAATTTTATTTTAGTTCCCTTAGGGCTCCCAGAACAATCCACAATTCTAAACTATTCCTAAGACTGCATCTGCCACTTCAGTGGCCATGTACCATACATAGCCAGCTTATCTTAAGCTGTGGACACTTACTTAAAACTCCCAGACCTTTTTCACAAGTGCTACCATCACTTCCAAATGAATGTTTGTCATTAATACAGAATTATATATTGTTCTTCTTGGATGTTTCAGTGCAGGTTTCAGGCGGTTAAGATCATTCTGAATCTCCATTCTGTCATCAGTGGAGTCTGCTTCTCTCCCAGTTTTAGGTCATCTCTAGATTGCAGAAGTGGTGGGGAATGTCCAGGGCAAAGTTTTATGCTTTTAGCATATAATTTCTTTTCATGGCCAAATCACAAAAGAGGGGAGGGGTTTCTATATCTAAAGCTAAAAACCAAGGGATGAAGAAGTAAGGGGAGGCGATGGGTGATAGAAGTCTCTACTGGTAGGGTCTACTGTCAAAGTGAATGAGGGTAATGTGTGTACATTAGCCTAGGGGCTAGCACACATGCAAACTATGGTTATTATTGTTTTTATTATTAATGTGTAGTTTGGTCAGTTCGAGGCCCCTCTCCATCCGATTGCTCACCTCCAACCACACGTTCACATCCAAACCCAAGCATGCTGCGAGGCAGCAGGACAAGCACGGCTTAGACACGGCCTGACCTTGGGCGAGTCACTGAATGTCTCTGTTTCCTCATCTATAACAGGAGGGTAGTAACAGCACTTCTAGCACTGGTGTAAACAGTAAAGATAAAATTATGTGTTTGCATAAGTGCCTAACATAAGGGGCACTTGTTATATGCTAATTATTACATTATGAAAGCAGGTACTTGGGCAACTTGTTAGTTATCGTAGTAGAGGAAAGCTCTCCTGAAGAAAGGCATGGCGTTTAGGGTGCCCTAGGCTCTGGAATTATCAGAAGATTTCAATACATAATTCAGGGCAGACTCTTCTGCTTTCTAGCCACAACTATTCCCCCACCACAAGGAGAAAACTCTCAGAACTTTCCATCAGAGTAGAATAGGCCTTGAAATCCATCCAATGCTGGCTCTGACATTTACTACCTGTTCAACCCTGGGCAAACCAGTGGGATTATCCAAAATCTACTTCAAGAGGGGTCATGAAGATCGAATGAGAAAATACAGGTAGAAAATGCTTAAAAATTCAGAAGTACAATTGTAATAATCCCTCCTCCACTGCACATATAAAAGCAGCCCTCAATGAAATGACAATATATAGGGTGTTAAGTGACACAGCCTGGTGAGGGGACTGAAAGTTTTTCCAAAACTAGTGTGTGTCACTTGTCATTGTCTAACTGAAATCCGGGTTTAATGACTAATGGCTAATCACGTCAGAGCTCCGTGTACACATCACTCTGGTGCTCCACCAGGTATTAGCATCAGATCTGGTCTGACACTCATTGGGTTTTGTTGTTGTTTTAGGCCAAGTATTCCACTGGGATTTGCCAAAAGGGAGTAAGTCCTGTCAGCTCCACATGCAATGATTACTGGTCACAAGTTCTTTTAAGAAGGCTGTGAAGCGCACACCACAGGGAGGGCATCAGCAGGTTAGGTCGCCCCATGTACAGGAGGTAGTGGAGTATATTACCTAGGTTGCTAGAATTGGATAAACAAACCATCAGTGCTCAGATCCAGTGGCTAAAACAGAGCAAAGAGGGTCTTCAGAAAGAGCCCAGCACAGTACTAGGTTTATTTAAAATTTCCTCCTGAGACCATCCTTATAATAATACAGGCAGTGGTTTCTCTAAAAGCTGGATTAGATCCTGCCCTGCCTTTTAGAAGTTTTCACAACAGATGGAGGGACACGGCTTTAGAGGAAAGCTAGGCTCACATCCATCTGCACTCATTATTGACCCTGTTCTGCGAAATGCTATATGTTATCTTGAGCCTGTTTGTTTTCATCTGTCAGGGTAGTTTATTGTTAGGGAAATGTGGTGTCAGCTGTCTCTTCCCCACCATCAAAGTTACTTCATTAAAGTTAATAGTGTTTGACTTGCAGAGATCTCTTACTGAGGTAACCCAAGAAAGCCCCCACTGGCTGTTATTTTTCCGGCAGTAAAGACACCAAATGGATGCAATAACTGCATTAATCTTTTAGGAAAAAGAAGAAGAAGAAAAAAACTACTGCATAACTTTATCTAGTAGCTGCTTAATAAATGCACCTTGAATTCATGAGGCTAACTCTACTCTTCAGTTTGAGACAGCATGATGAACTAAATGACCTGTTTCTTCACTTGCCACTCGAGACTCTGTGGCCTGTGGCTTGTCACTTCCTCAGCCTCAATGTGAGTTTATTCATCTCAGAAATAAGGGGGATGGATTGTAAGAAAGCCTTTTAATTTTTCTAAATGGGGAACCCTTTAGACAAAAGTAATCTTACAATGAAGCCTATATAAAAAGCAGATAAAACAAACTTTTTCTAGCTAAAAAGGGGAAAGAGACCAGAAGTCCCACCTTCTCAGTATCTCTACCTCCTCCATATACCCCACACATACCTAAATCTACCTTTACCCTTCCCCAGGGGGTCCTGAGCTACGTTTGTGAGGTGCTACCCGGGCCTCAGACTTCCTGGGGCATCATGTGAAATCTACTAGCCTAGAAGGAATTATTGTCAAGGTCTTTTCTGCTCAGATTCTGGATTCTGTGATCAAGTAACTGGAGTCAAACCACTTGAGAACAGTTTCTAGTTAATGCGGTGACTTTACAGAAGAATCTCCACTCAGTGCTATACAAGCATCAAACAGTTTGGGTTCTGCTTTGAATTTCTCTCTCTTGAACTTGTAATCATTGTTTTCTACCATGTGCTGTCAAATCTGCCTTCTCTAATGGAATAGTGGGTCTCAACCAAGTTCCATCACCTCTGGGTCACTGTCACTTACTGCTAGTAAGTTCAGTTTAAAATGTCAGCATGACTCAATATAGATCTCATCACTCTCCCTTGCAGGGCAGGCTGGAGCTGGAAGCGCTACTCTTCAGAATGCTTCCACACCCAACGGGCCACCTTTTTAGGCAGGAAAACTAGCAAGAGAGTCAAAACGCTACAGCCTCGCACCAGAGTATATACCTGACCACAATAAACTCGAGCATCCTTGCTGCCACACTAACCAGCGCACGTTCGGACTGCCCCTGGCTGGCCCCTCTGGGCATCCTGCCGTCCTCAGCCAGTCCTCTCTTCTGCTCCAGTCTGCCAGTAGACAGTTATACTAGCCTGCTGCCCAAGCAGATGTCCAATTGGGAAACCTAACGCCAATTTTTCTTTCTTGGAAGCAAGGAATTTCTCCCCTCATTTAATTATTTAAAGGAATCATCCCCTAGCCTCTGTTCCTTCCTCATGGAAAGGGGAGAAAATCACGAACACTGTTCCTCCAAAAGGCTGCAGCCAAGGAGACTCCCCCTCTCCCCCTTACCCCACAACCTTCATAAAAGGCCCTCAGGATGAGGGAGGAGGCTGGGTTAATGACTGGAGGTAGGAGAACCAAGCAGGCTGCCCCATATTAGAGGGTGGGGAGGGAGGGGACAGAGAAAGGAAAGGGAGGGGACCACAGCTGTCATTGGCTTTCCTTAAAATGTTGCATTTGCAACTAGAGCTCTAGTTGCCAGATCCAATACCATAGGAAAAAAATCCCACCAAACATGTGGACACGTGTAATACTAGGATGTCTACCAGACTATATTTGTGTTTATACATGTGGCTCAGACTTGGATGGGTATCAGCACGGTGCACCTGCATAAAACTCTAAAGAATCCCAAACCACACATTTAGGGATTATTTTTTTCCAAGTCTCTGAGGGAGAAAACAAAACTAGAGCAAAGAGAACTATTCATTCACTCAGGCACGTCCTTGTTCATTCGGCACTGTCTACACAGCGTTTCCTTACACCGGCAGGTGCTAGGCACTCTAAGTGAGAGGCAATGGCAAATAAAGCATGTTTTCCATCTGGCCATGGTCGTTCACAACCACAGAAGTCATTCCATTTGTGTAACACTTTAGCATTATTTTTCAAGAAGCTTTTATATACGATAGTTCATTAGGATCCTCACCATAACTGTAAGATGGTTTCAGCAGATAATATTATTATCTTACAACTGAGAAAACAGAAACACAGCAAGGTTAAGTGACTTGTCTAGCCACACAACTGGTTAAGTACAGGACAGGGATTAAAATTTAAGTTCTTCTGACTTCTGGTCCCAGGCTCTCTGTTTGACCAAACTGTAACCAAATGTATCCTGTGATTTCATTGAGCTGCCATTATAATGACTATACTTTCAGATTTTACAGGATCCTTTCCATTTTAAATATTGTCCCCTTATCTTCCTAATTTTGCTTCTCAGATCACTTGTACTAGTTCTGAAAATACAGTCACTTGTACAAACTTTAGGTTTGAAAAATACAGCTGTCACGGGCTGCCTTGATTATTAGCTCAAATAGATTGAAATTAGATTTAGACTTTATAGTATTAAGAGCATGCAAGAGTCATAATTTTTCAATCAAACCATCTTTGGTGTAGAAAATTATTTCACTACACACATTATTTAAGCTATTCTGAAAACTACTCTGACATTCTTTTTATTAATCTTTTTCCTGTTTCAAATCCTTCTATGAGGCATTTCTGTCAGGCTTCTGAAAGGTCCCATATGCATACTTCCAGTGCAGAAATATGTTCTTTTTTGGTTCATTGGAATCCTTCAGAATTTCTGGCACTGAGACATACTGGCTTTAATTAAAAGGCTATGATTTCTGTGAGTTTCCATTAAACTAGTGAAAGAAATCTGCATTTTAAAAATACAGTCACATTAAGAAAAGTACTGAAAATGGTTCATGTTTAAAAAACTACTTAAGCAGATGAAACGAAGCTGCCTATAATAAAAATGTGTTCATTTTTACTAAAGTTCTTCAATTCTAAATAGAGGGGGTAGTTTAGTACATATGTGCCCAATTAGCCATAAAAACTTAACTAGACATGAACCATGCAATCTGCCAATCTGCCTGTTGAGTAAGGCATAAAACATAGATCCTATTAACAGGAACGTAATTTAAATGGTTAAAAAGTGATAAAGTACATAGCTATAGTCTGATAGGATTTAAAATATGATACTGTTGTACACCTATGACAAATCAGTTTTGAATTGCGATTCCAGCAAAGTTTGAAATAGTCCAGCATGTTAATTAGTGATCCACAAACTTAAGCACTGCACTATAATATGTTATATTCGGTCACACCTCTTCACCCATGAGCAAAAGCATATCCTCTAACATTTACAGAAAAAAGTTTTGTGAATCTTTTTGAATTCTAGGTCCTAGATGCCCTAGAAACTCTGACACAACTTTCCCCATTCACCTTACTTATCTTCAAAATGCGACATAACTCCACACAGTTCCTCAAGGAACAATATTTAAGAGGACCCATGAAGTACAGGGAAGTTCACTAGTTACTGGAGAAATGCACAAAGAATGATCAATATAATCACTTCTCTCCACATACAGCAACCCTTAAACTATGCTGGGACATGCCCACATAGGCATGATGAGAAAGGCAGGGATAACCAGGAACTGGGAGGAAGATATCTGAATCATTTATTATTAGCTTTATTAGAGATAAATGTGAGCTTATGTACCTTTTTGTTATAAAATAACACCCTACACATTTATGAGATAGGCTTGAGCCCATCAAGGAAATCCTGATGACTCACCAATGAATTGGTGACTCTGCTTTGAGAATCATTGTTCTAGGTGTTTATAACATTAAAGGTAGGATTTCTTTTATAAGCATTTATAAATTTTAAATATATAAATAAATATACAAGATTTATAAATTTTAAAATTGATTATTTTGGAAGATAAACTAAAACTCCAGTTATCTCAATTAGCTCTCATCTTTTTAAATGGTCACAAAACAGCATGCTGCAGCCCCCCTGACATGCAATTCCAGTTATCTTCCATGCTTAGAATCAGCTCCTCAGGTCTAATTCAAATACTGTTTGCTCAGGGTCAGCAAATTCCCTGAATATTGTAATTCTCTTCTCCAAATACCATGCAACCATTGCAAACTTAGAAAATGGCTAGGAATATTGTGTCCTACCAGAGGGCTGGCTGTGCCAAAATTACCAGATCAGAGGCTGAATAATGTGTTCTAGCCAGTGTCCCTAAAAAAATGTGTACTAGCTGGTGTTCCCAGTTTCTTAGAACAAGAAGAGGAAATCAGCACATGAACACTGGTGAATCAATGTATTTAGTTCATGTAGACTAAGTCCACTGGGTATGAAGACCTCCAAAGTTCACCAAATGTTACTGTAGCTTTACATCAATAATATAAATGTGAAACTCAAGAAAAAGTCTGTCACTGATGGCTTCCTAAAGAAGCTCAAATTCATTCCCTCCACTCCATTTTCTGCTCTACCACTTTCATAGCAGAACTGTATCTTGCCTGGACCACTGCAGTAACCTCTTAACTGGCCCCTCCACCTTGAGTCTCCCATTCTTCATACTGCTGAAAAGTTAATCGTCCAAAACTCCAGCTCTGATAAAATTACTCCCCTGATCAAATACTTGAATCACTGGTCAACAAATTAAGGTCAGATTCCTTGGCCTGGGATTCAAGCACTGTCTTCTTTCTAACGCTGGTCCCCTCTCCACTCCAAGCAGTCTGCAAGGCCCACTCCTCTGTGCACAGACACCCCTGCTTTAGCTCTTACAGTTCCCCCACCTAGAGAACTAGCCCTTCCTTAATTTCAGCTCCTCATAACCCCTCACAGTCAAATCCTAGGCCTATTTAAAGGCCTAAAGGAGAGAAATTCCATCTTTTCTATAAAAACTGCAACGAGTGGTTCCTGGGTCACAAACACTCAGTAAATATTGTTAATCGCTGTCATTGCCTCTGTCATTGTGAGTGTGCCACAGTGTCCTTACTCTTCACAGGTGGACCCCCTCTTCCTCCTATGGGATTTTCAACTGTAGCTCTCTTATGATATGTCTGACCACACTATGTTGCTTCACAGTTACTTAACTATACACTTTATCTCCTCTTATAGACTGTGAGCTCCTTTAAAAAAAATCTTATTTACCTTTGCATCTTCCATGTAAGAATACAGGCCTTACACAAAAGTATTTGAAGAAAAATCTTAAGTGTTGCATTAAGCCACAAGGGGGCATACTTGAGCTACTCTAATAGTGGAATCATCCCACAGTTGGTAATAGATTTCAGAATTGAGAAGCTTTTCTTCCTTGAAAGTGTATTTGTAAATCTGCTTAAAATAAATATATATGCATTATATATGGAATCATATATGCTCATGTTGACATGGAAAGATAGCTGCAATATCGTGAATTTTAAATAGGAATAAGCAAAAGAATATTTATGACCCAATTTTTGTATATCTCTTCTTAAATACACACAAGAAAAATAAAAGTCTGGAATAGTATCACCCAAATGTTAGCAGCTTTCATCTCTGGGGTGGATAGAGGGTGGAATATGGAAGTTTCTATTTTCTATCTGGTACCTTTCTGGATTTTTATAACCAATACATGCTAATTTTATAATTAGAAAAATAAAGCTATTTACTTTAGAAAATCTCAAAGCAAAGTATTTACTTCTCTTTTAATCTCATCTCAGTCCCATATCTGATGTATTTAAAGGTAAATAAACAACTCTGGGAATTTTCTGATAGATTAAAACAAAGATTCCCAAACTCTCTGGTATACGGTGCCCTTAGTGTCTCAGTAATTTTTCATGGCACCCTTGGGATGAAAGAAATACCTAATAGTTCCATTTGTCAAGAGATGAAGTTAAAACAACTTACGAAGTATTTATGTCTGGACAATTTAGTGGCCATTTGAAAGAATAATACACATAAATTGAAAAAAAAGTTTTTTATTTCATAAGTGATCACAACTACTTATTAATGAACTGTGTACATATACTAGGTACTGCATGACTTCTTAAACTTTGGCATCAGATTAGACATTGCTACCCTACTTTCCTCCTCCACACTCATTTTCATCAAGTACTTCATTTTTATCACATCAACCACCAAAAACCCAGCTTTGCAAAGATATGATAACATTGGAAGGAATGTAGCACATCTAACGCTCAAACTATAAACACCTTGACTTAGCAGTTCTTGGGCATCCACAGATGTCAGGTATAGTTGTGTTTCCCTTAAACATCTGACATATCTCACAGCTCCTCTGTGAGTTTACTGTGGTGCCCGCCCCAAGCCACCATGGTGCACAATTTAAGAACCAGTAACTCAAATGATAAAGCTGGTTCCCTGTGAGGCTGACAAAAAGGAAAAAAAAAACTCATTAAACTAGGCTTGAAATTATTCCAACCTAATAACTCAGTCAAAACTATTCTGTTTTCTCTGAACCAAAGTCTTCTGGGAAGGAGAAAAGGATAGTGTGGGAAGCTGGGCTGAGCTCTGGAATCTGCTGTTTTCCACGTCACACCACTCCACCAAAGTCCTCCTCTAATCTGCTTCTTCAATCCAAAACAGAACCAACAGCAGCGTCCAAAGCAGCATGCTCATGGGAAACACCGAAATTCTCCATGGTGACTGGACCTAGATCACCAACCAACCTACTGACTTTTCCTTCCCTCTACCCAAATGCTTGAGGCCTTACACAGATCTAGAAAAGCACAGCAGGCCCTGATGCTGAATTTTATAACTGCCAAGCTAGCCACAATCTCTTTCCAAATCTCAAAAAGGATTTTCTCCTGCCAGGAATCACTAGTTAGCTCCTGGGCCCAAGCCCCATCAAGTACAGAACTGCTGCTTTCCACATCCACTTGAAAATGGAATTTAAAAGGACACTTTTCCTCTGAAGTTTGATGAGTTCAGTTTCACATCTTGATTAGTGAGATGATTCACCATTTTCTATTATCAACTCAAGCATAATTGAAACAAACCTAAAAGATATATCAACTTGTATAAAGGAACTCCATGCAGGTACTACTTTAGGAACTTAGTCAAGATCACATGAATGTAGAAACAACCCAGATATTCACAGACAGATGAATGGATAAACAAATGTGGCATATACATACAATGAAGTATTACTTGGCCTTAAAATGTAAGGATAGTCTGACCCGTTGTACAACATGGATGAACCTTGAAGACATAAAGCTAAATGAAATAAACTACCTTCAAAAGGACAAATACTGTACAATTTCCTTTTTGTGAGGTTCCTAGTCAATTCATAGAGAGACAGAAGAACAGTGATTGCCAAGGGCTTGGGGTGGGGGAGGTTGAGGAGGTATTCAGTGGGGTGAATTGCAGTTTGAAAAGATGAAAAAGTTCTGGAGTTGGATGGTGGTAACTG
The DNA here is from genome assembly GCF_040802235.1 of Manis javanica. Taxonomy (NCBI): domain Eukaryota; kingdom Metazoa; phylum Chordata; class Mammalia; order Pholidota; family Manidae; genus Manis; species Manis javanica. Next base: position 52,154,626 of record NC_133166.1, read on the forward strand.
GTTGTACAACAATGCAAATGTACATAATGCCACCGAATTGTACACTTAAAAAGAGATAAAATGAAAACCTCTCTTATGTATACAACTAATTTTTTTTAAATCACAGAGATGAGTTTCTGATGATAAATCAGAAGTTTTGATTTAACTGGAATCATGTCCATAAGTGTCACTTAAAGAGCTTGCACAGACCTAGAGATGAGTCAATTTGGATGATCCAATGTTAATACATACATGATGTTTCAAAACCCAAGGACTCTGTTATAAAGGAAACAATGTTTAAACAAAAGCAGTAAGCAGAGCACCAATAATAGAAACAGAGCTTCCACCTCCTCCAGGCCTTGAGAAGGAAGAGTATAGTATTACTAAGAAAATTCAAAATTTCCCTGCAATTTTCCCAGCCCTTCAGGAACAAGTGTGAAATTCTCACTCATCTGCCCGTTGAAGTTGATATTGCACTTTCAAATCCCAGACATGATGAAATAGGACCTAGAGTCACAAATTGAAGAGATGGGCAAATGCAAACTGACCTGGGATCCAGAACCCAGGGTCCCGGGCACGAGGCTGCCTGGGAAATGTTTCCTTGCTATAAAGAAGGACTGATGCTGTTAAAGGGCCGAAACACTTGGCATGCTCCCTACTTGGAGGCTGGTCTATTGATACATTTCCAAACATCAAAAAGGTTTGGGGAGGAAGAAAGAAGGGTTTCTATGGTCAACCTGGGAAATGCTGTGTGATACATTCTCTCTAAACGCTCAGCCAAGTCCTGTAGTAGAAATCTTTTGAACACTTTTTAAATTTGCCTCACTCCTCCCCATCTTGACTTCGCTATTTTGTCAGTGGCATTCACTCTCAAGTCTTTAGAGTCTTTTTTATGTTTCCTTTTGTCAACACACTCCATCAGTCATCAAACTATAAATTCAGCTGCAGCCATACTTCTTCCATTAACCTCTTTTTCTATGTCCCCTGCCAGCTGCTAGTTTAAGTCCTTATGACTGTCCCCCTCAACTATCCCAATAGCCGCCTCACAGGTCTCCGTATCGTTTCTTCCCTGTTAACAACCACCATCAGAAAATTGCTTCGAGATCACAGTGCCAAGCACATCACAACTATGCTGATGTACCTTCAGCAGTTGCCACTGCCTACTGGGTAAACAAGGTAAGACCCCTTAGTCTGGCATGTGAGATTCTTCGTAATTCTCACTCCAACCTTCCCTCCTAGCTACAACTTCCACCACAGAAACCCTAGCTCTGTCGTCAACTCAACTATTTCCCAAATAGGATTCAAGGTTTTCTCACCCCCATTGCTCATCCTCAATCAGTTGTGAACCTCTCTTCTTTTTCCCTGTCTTTATCCTACTTTAAAGTCCAGCTCAAATGTTGAGACTTCGTGAAATCATTGATCTTTGAACTCTCCCAAACACTTCAACTGTAGGAATCTCATAGTTCTTAATACAATCAGCTTTGATTAGTGTCATACATTTTAAAATAGTCAATAGTATATTCATGCGTTATATACTGAAGAACTACTAACAGCTTTTAATAAACTGTCCTATTCATCTCTGTATTTTCCCTGAGTGACTAACACAATACTTTATATACAAAAGGCATTTAATAAATCTATTGAATAACACTAGCCCTGCATCACACATTAGCAAATCCCTAAACCTCAATTATATTTTTAAGCCAGTGATAGTCCATTTTCTTTTTCTATACTTTGCATCCCAGATCTTTTTTCTAACAAAATCTTAGATGAAATCTCAATATATATTTTATAGGGAGATTTTATATATGTTTTATATACAGCGTGAAAAACATATAAACGGTATCTTATTTTATATGCATTTATTTTAAATTAAAACACATAGCATTTCTTATCATTAAGCCTACTGAAAATAGTAGGCTATTTTGATGAATATAAAATTTGAGGTAGAAGGTTAAGAGTGGCCATCTGCAGTCAACAATTTCTGTATCCAGCTTATTTCCATACTTGGACTTGGGTTCACATGGCTGAGAAAATCCAAATTCACACAGGTAAGTCATACTGTGCAATTTTATGTGAGTGGACATTGGCAGGAACAAATTACATTTATTTTAGGTTCACAGATGACCTGCTGTATGAGTGACACATTAGAAAGCCATACACAGCAATTAGGAACACAGACTCCAATTTAAATCCTGGCTCTCCTATTTAACAGCACAGACCTAAACACTTGTTATTCAGCCTCAGTTTCTGCATACATAAATTGGAAATAATAGTTCTTCCCTTATAAGGCTATGCAAAAGCAAGATAAGTCACACAAGTTAATGCCTCAGTGGTCTTAGTGGGTCAAAATGCAATACAGGACATGTCAGAATGTGTGGTTGTAATGTTTTGTTATGTATCGAACAGTTACTACTACACTATAAGACTATGTATAAAGTATAAATAGCAATACAGCAAAAATGCAGCTTAAGACAGACAAAATGAAGATTTTTGAAGTCAGTGTGACTCTTTGTGAGACCATTCCCTTTCCTCCCCCTGAGGTAAAGGTTACCTTTTCCATACATTTTTTTTATTTTAAGCACACTTTATTATTATGTGCCCGGCTCTGTTCTAAGTGCTTTCCAAAGTTTACCACATCTAACCCTCCTAACAACCCCATGAAGTGGATAGCGTCCACCTTAACTTACAGATGAGGAGCGTGGGGCTCAGGGACAGTTTGTAACTGAAGCCACCAGGACTTGAACTCAGAGAGTGGGCCTCCAGAGTCTATGTTCACCAACACAAATCCAGGCCTGAAACGCAGTTTTAAGGGTACTCTCATGCTTCACACTTGAGTGAACACTTATTAAACATCCACCATGTGCCAGGCCCATGCTGAGCACTGCAGAGCTAAGGAAACACTTCTTCCTTGCTGGCAACTGGCAGTTTCCAGAACATAAGATTCCTCTCACTGCTGCCATCTCTAACTTGTCCACATCCAACAAGGTCCTGGGAGCCCTGTGCAGCCTTGAAGAAAGGCAAGCAGGCCCAGACATTCCACCTTGGTATTGGCCATGGTGGTTCCCAACAACAATCAATCCCCAAGGACCCAAGGGAAATTCCAAACTTTTCTGCCCCCACTCCCCATTCCCAGCCTCTTCCTCATCAAGGCTTCCTCTGAAAAGTGAACCATGTAGGAATCCATGGCCTTTGCCAGCAGGCAGGCCAGTCGCAGCCTTGTGGCCCAGCCCACAAGGAAAGAACTCGGTTTTAGTGCATGTCACTCCCTTAATTATTCCCTGTGCCTGGAGTCCAACAATAACAGAGCATCTTTCATGAGCAGCTCCCACCACGGACCTTGGAACCTCACGCATGCAGCCAAGCTCTAGGAAGTGCTAAAAGGTTAGGGGGGTTGTGCAGCTAGAAGTCCCAGGCCTCTGGGGGAGAATCCCAGGCACTCTCTAGTCCAAAATCCAGACCCAAAAAACTGCCTGAGGTCCCTGCTGCCTCCAGGGCCTACTTCCTGGGGCTGCCCTGGCTCACTGTGCATGGGGCTCTAGGAAGGGCCAGCAAATCAGACAGCGGCTGCACACTAGCCACCCAGAGGAAAAAGCAAGAAGTAGGGGACTGGAGACTAAAGATGTTTCCCAGACAGTCACATTCACTTCACAAGTGCTCTCAAGGCTATGCTATATACTGCATGTTCTGTTTTGTTTTTTAGTGTTTATGAATACTAGTCCTGGTAGATGCTGGGAGCAGAGGGTATGGTTCTATGTTACAACAGCAAGTAAAACGACCAGGTCTCTTATATTATTGTGGTGGGAGGCAGGCAAAAACCAAATTAATAATTTCAGATAATGATCAGTGCTCTGAAGAAAATACAGTATCTCACACAGGGGTGCGCAGGGAAATGGATATTTGAGGTGGTATCTGAACAAGGACGAGCTAGCAAAGGCAGAGGAAAATTCCAGGTAAAAGAAATAGAAAGTACAAGACTCTCAGACCTCCGATTGAGTCCCTAATGCTGATTAGGGGTTTAAAAAATGTTTCATGAAAAATTAGTGTCCTCAAAATTCTAGTACTAGGTATAGTTATTTTCTTAAGAGTGTAAAGATCAAAGTGCTATGTTGGAAAGAAATTTGTCCTTGGCTTTAAGCAAAGATGCAAAAAGAATGTGTGTAAATATATATTTATATGTCTCACAAGAGTCTTTTTAAAAAGCCTTTCATGTATTTTATCCTTTAAACTTTTACAGTATAGGTTGAAAGCATGATACAATCTTCAACTCCCAGTTCATGTATTGGGAGATGTTTTTTCCTTAGAACTAATGAAGACTTACGTTCTGTTGGGATCTAATTTACCACCTTGTTCCAGAATTTGAAATAAGAATGGTGTGTACCTATGGTTGCAACTATGTGAAAAATATGTGTACCCATGAGTTGAGGCAGTGGGACTATACGAAGGGGCAGAGGTTGTTTTCCATATTCCTTTTTGTTACTAAAACTGGGAAAAAAGAATACATTGTGCATAACTCTGCACTCTCCCTGTCCTCAATGTTAATAAATGTGTTTCCAACTGCTGTTTATATCCCATTTCTAACATCACTACCACTAACATCCTCTCCAAGATGCAATTAAAGTTGAAAAGTGCACGAAGTCTTTACAAACCATTGTACAGTGACTGCACTTGCTCACGTACAACCCACGTGCACCCTTCTTTCTCTCTGCGGACAGAATTTCTTGGGGATCCTTCAGGCCCCCGGCCATATTTCTCCCTAGGCTCTTATTAAAACCAGATGCGAGGGAGGCAGGCTTTTGGACAGAAAAGACTTCGCTTGGCCCAAAGCTCCCCCTTCCGGTGTGTTTTCGGAAGGGGATTCGTGAACTAAACAAAAAGAAAGCAGGCAGCTTGTGCTGGCCGTTGTCCGGACTGGAACGCGACCTGACTGCACGGCAAAGTGTTCACGGGCAGAAAGCGACGCCGGGGGCGCAAACCGCTGGTGACGAAGGGTATTTCCGGGTCTTGCCCGGCAGGAGCGTAGTCCGCGCATTTAAAGGCCCCCAGAACTACAGCTCTCTCCCGGGCGGAAGGGAAGCCGGAAAGCCGCTGCCGCGTCTTAGCTCAAACCCCGGCGGGCGGCGGGCTAGGGCCAGACGTGCGGGCTGCGCCCCGGCAGCGCGGAGGGGCCGGCGGAGACTCCGGCTCCCAGCGCCCGCCCGCCGCGCAGCGCTTACCCGGGGCGGCCGGTGTCGCTCGCGTGTCCAGGAATCGGGGCGGGCCGAACCGGGGCAGGTCGCGAACGACTTAAGAGGCCCGGGCCGTGGAGCACCCGGCGCGCTCGCTGAGAACGCGGCCGCCCGAAGACCGAGCTTCCGGCGGCGCGGGGCCTGTGGGCCTCTCCGCCCGCGACCTTTGACCCTCGCGACCGAGTCCAGGGCCAAGAGCCTGAAAGAGCAGAACTAGGGGCGCAGTTGAGCCCCTCCGCCGCGAAGATGGCGCCCGCTCCTCGAGTGCGCATTGCGATTCGTGAGAGCTGTGTCAGCGCTTCACCCCGCTCAGCCTGAACCTCAGCTCCGGCCCAGCCTCTAGGTTAAGGGCGTTGGCTACTCGTTTGGGTTAAAAATTTGATTATTGGCGCTTTAATCAGATTCTAGAGTTACTCAAAGTAGGGAGTCAGGCCTCAGAAGAAAGAGGAGCATTGCTAGGTCACAAAAAGTCAAGGTTCAGAGAGAAACAGGGATACCAAAAAACGTGCTTCCAAATTTCGAGTGGCCATTTCCTCTTCCTTGGACGGAACAGCAAGATGGCCTGTTTTTTCACTTTCTCTACTGTTTTTAAAAACCCATTAGCAGGCTTCGTGTAGCATTGTGGCCTGACAAGCCTTGTTTTCTGAAGGGGTTGCATGACTTGAGTAAATTCGGGAAATATCCTGCCGTACAAGAAGGTTTAGAAAGCCTTACCTCTCCAACGTTTGTCTACCACATTCAACTCCATAAAACCACTACAAAGTGTGTCACCCCTGCACAACTCCTGGGCTTGGAATCCTTTTTGATGGGAAATGTGTTCTCAACCCCAAGTTCCTGTGACAGATAACAAGGTAATTCCAGAGACAGTTCCAGATTCAAACAACCCTAGTAACTTCTGGTAAAACACTGTCTAAGCCAGTTTCTCAAATGGTAGGCCAAGGACCACCTACATCAGATTCCCAGAAGATCCTTGTTACAGGTTCAGGGTTTAGGCCCTACACTATAGCTGATGAATTAGGTTAGGATAGATGAGGCCCGGAAATCTGCACTTTAGAAAGCTTGCCTTGTGAGATTTCTGCTCATTATAGTTTTGAGTATTTACTAAACTTGCCCTTTATTTGCCATTGCTGAAAATGGTGCTTGTTTTCCATCTGGAGCCCTCCCTCAAAATTCTACAGTGTCAAACATACTTTTTTTTTAAAGTGTAGACTATGATGTTTGGCTTCCAAACAAACTGCCTTACTTTATTAATTTTTTAAAGTGAAATTATGCTGAAAGCATTGCTTCCTGCTACGTAGAGCTCTGAACAACTAGGTGGGTTATGCGGTGTGCCTTCTACTCATGTTGGGGTCATTCTGAGCCACACATGCTTCTGCCTTCCTGCTAGTGACTGAATATTTATGTCTCCCAAAATTCATAATGTTGGGACCTAATCCCCAGTGTGATGATATATGGAGATGAGCCCTTTGGGAGGTGGTGAACCTATGGGATTAGCACCCTTATAAAAGAGGCTCAGAAAGGTTCTTTACCCCTCACCCCCACCATGTGAGGACACAGCTGGTAGACGACTGTCTGTGAACCAGAAAGTGGACCCTCACCAGACATAGACTCTGCCAGGGCCTTGATCTTGGACTTGCAGCCCTCCAGAACTGTAAGAAATAAATTCCCGTTGTTTAGAATCCAACCAGTCTATGATACTCTGTTATAGCAGCCCAAATTGTCTTAAGAGACCTGATGATTTCTTTTTGTTTTGCTCAGGCCTCAGTCAGTATAGCTTTCCATGGGTAAAATGGAAGCTGAATATGTGATCATGGTGGTTTCCAAACAGAATTTCACAACAAAAGCATCTATGGGGCTTTTTTAACTAAAGACCCACACAAAATCTCAGCAATCCCAAACATACTTATTGGCAGAACCTTTGTTTCACAAAGCATGTCATGGAATTAATGAGCTATCTAAAGTGGTACTGTCTGACATAGCACTGAATTAAATTTGAGGAAATAAGGGTATAAATAATTTTTGCAACAGAAATATTCAACACCCTATTGCTCTTAATATAGAGAATTTGAAAGTAATTCAAATTTATCCAAAAGTAGAAAGTTGACTAAATAAATTATGCTACATTGATATGAAGGTAATCAAGACAACTAACATTTCAGAGAATATTTATTGACCTGAAAAGATGTTCTTGATGAGTAATATAAAAAGAGCAATAGGAACAATTCCTCCTTTCTTGCTTTTAAAAAAAAGAAAATGTCTAGTGGTAACTGACAGAAGACCCAAAAAAGCAGACTTCTAAGCTGGCGATAGTGAACAATGAAGAGAATGCTAATGTGCACTGCAGAACCAGAATACAAAGCTTTAGTTGGATGTCTATTGTAGAAGCAATTAAATGTCATTTCCAAGTCATTACAGCTGGGTGACTGTTCCCCACTGTAGCAAAACACTGAAGATTTATTCTCAGGAGATGGTAAATACATTAAAAACAAGAGGATGAAATGAAAACCTAAAATATTAAGTCCTCTTCCCCAGCATGCTGGAAAGCCTGACATCCCCCAGAGAGGACACTACAAGATGTTTCTTTGGTGTATCTGGCCAGCCAAAGAGAAAAGATAAAAGATACTGCAGTGAAGGGCCCCTGACCAGATCCAGTAAGATTTCCCTGTGGTGAAACTCACAATTGACAAATCCCGTCCACACACACAGTTTCCAATAAGCTTTTTACTGCCGCACTTGGCACATGCCAAGAATCAGCAGGTGTTGTTAGAAAGATTCTAATTTTAAAGATGTGGTAAGAGCAACAAAAAAACTAATGCTATAAAGGGAGAAGGATATCAGTTTTCTGTTTTTCATTAAAATTCTCAGATAAAAGAAGACATGCATCCATGAAACAAGAACAGGCTGTTTTTTTTATTTTTTATTTTTTTAATTGAAGTATCATTGATAGACAATCTTATGAAGGTTTCACAAGAACAACATTATGGTTTCAACATTCACCCATATTATCAAGTCCTTGCCCCCCCATTGCAGTCACTATCAGTGTAGTAAGATGTTATAGAGTCATTATTTGTCTTCTCTGTTCTGTCCTGAACAGGTTGTTTATAGAAAAAATAAATAAAACAGAGTTCTCGGACATTAAATATATGAAAAAATGACTAAGGGATAAAAGATATATTTGAATATAAAGGACAGACCAGATCAAATAAGTGATAAGAGATCCAGAAAGAGCAGGAAAAAATAGAGGGGAGGCTATCATTACATAAGTTAATTAATTAATAGGATTTCCCCAAATTGAAGGGCATGAGTTTCCTGGTTGGGTGTCTGGAACAATGGTTGGAAACAAACCTTCATGAAGGAACATTATCATGAAATTTTAGAATATAGATTTTGAAACAGATTTTGACCACTACTAAAGAAAAATAAATGAGTGACCTAGAAAGTATCAAGAATCAAAACACATTTAGACTTCCCAACAGCAACATGAGAAGTTGGCAGGCAACAGAAGCTAATATTTAGGATGAACTTTAACTACATTGTACTATAGTAAATGCTTTCCAATTCATGTTCACAACAACCCTATGAAATAGGTACTATTATTCTCTCCATTTCACAGATGAGAAAACTACAAAGGAGCAAAAGTAAACTGCCCAAATGATACAGGTAGTAAATGGTGGAGCTGGGATTTGAACCAGGCAGTCTGGTTCCAGAGTCCACTATCCTAACGTATATCATACTGAAGCAGAACCTTCAGAATTGAAAGGTAAAAAGTACATCCAACCCAGAATTATATTTGGGCCAAATTATCAATAAGTAAGAAACTAATAAAGACATTTTTAGACATGTATGGTCTTAAGAAATATGTACACCCTTTCTTAAGGGCAAATGTGGGATGATTCCTCTTATATGAGGTACCTAAAATAGTCAAATACATAGGAATGAAAAGTAGGACATTGGTTACCAGGGGCTGCAGGGAGGTGAGAATGAGGAGCTGTTGTTTAATGGGTACAGAGTTTCAGGATGATGAAAGAGTCATGGAGATGTATGGTGGTGATCATTGCACATAATGTGAATGTACTTAATGCTGCTGAACTGTACACTCAAAAGTGGTTAGAGTGGTAAATTTTATGTTACCAAAAGAAAAAAAGCTACTAGAGGAGAAGGTACACTACCAAAAGCAGAGAGTGAAGCAAGACAGAGAAAAGTTGGGATTCAGGAAGCCATAAATTCAACTCAAGAGCAAGGCAGAAAGAATCCTCAGGATAATGATGAAGGGCAGTCCCAGGAGAGCAGCTACACAGGAGGCTCAGAGGGCAACCATTCCAGAGTGGAGCAAGTTAGAGGTTCAGGGAGTGGTGTCTCCAAAAAAATGAAATTGATAGAAAAAATAATGATTTTTGAATTTCTTAGAAGATATGTAACCACTGGGAGAGAATCTGAGGCTAGATTAATAATAACAACCATAAAAACTTAAGCAAACAAACAAGATAATTATTATTCCTAGGAAACCTTAAAGTTGTTACAGAAAGGAAAAGTAATCTTGGTACTCTTTTATATACTACATGGTTCTGAAGTGACCTGCATGTATCTAATCATAATAATATGAACACTAAATACTTACCTAACCAAAATTATGATAGAATTGCATCACAAAGATGGGTGTGAGCAGCATGTGGGCAAGTGAGGATGAAAGTTAAATTCTTATATGCCTTAATGGAAAGCAATAGATAATGCCTAAAAGAAAAAACCAAGAAGTGGCTTAGACATATGTGTTAAATACAAAATAGCTAACAGATTTAAAAGTAGTTGTCTCCAAGAAGCAGAAAATTGAGGAGGTGGAGTGATTTGGAAACTGCTATTTTTTGTGCTAAGCCTTGTAGAATTATTTGATTCCCCATGTGGACATATACATTTGGTAAAAAACTAATTTTTGAAAAGAAGACCAACACAATTCTAAAGTTCCTCCAGATGGTCCAGAAAAGTCTCTTTCTACCTCTTTCTTTTCTCAAATCAACTTACCTTTTTCCAAGCAGTAGTTTTCTGTATGACTCCTCTATTATTCTCTGCCATTGTATACACATTTCATAAAACAGGCTTTTGTGAGCTAGCCTGGGAACCTAACCATTGCATACATTATTTACCTGGAAACATGCATTTCAATTTCTAACCAAACAACTTGCAAAAACATTTCAGAACTTCTCCTGTTTATTAATTTGAGACTGTATTTTCCATCCCCACAAGACTTCACAATACAACTACAAAGACATTTGAAAAATCAGAGAATTTTGTAATTGCATTCAACACTGTGCAACTATTTGGTACTGTCCAGTGGTGTGGCTACGAGAAAGGGGAAGGGTCAGAGGAGAGCCATCAGGGAAGACTTAGTCAAAGAGGCTCAATTCAAGCTGAAACTGCAAAGATGGATTGTAAAAATGGTGGTAGCATTCAGGACTCTTTATCCAAGTGACAGATACTCAACCCAAACTAGCTAAGTCAGAAATGGAACTTTTTGGTTCATCTACCTAAGACATCCCAAGGGGTCTGGCTTCAGGCAAAGATTGGTCCTGGGTCCCAAAGTGTTACTAAGCTCTTTCCATCTCCATGATGCTCCTGTATAGCTCCTGTATAGTCTTACCTTCCAGCTTTGCAGCATGGGGTGCTAATGAGGTAACTGGGTAACTATATTGGCTATACATCAAAATCCCAGGGAAAGACCTGATTGGTCTGGCAAGGGTTCAGGTGAATGGGTACTATGATTGGCCAGACCTGAGTCAGCTGCCAGAAAAGGGAAGATGGGGAATAAACTTCTGGATTGCCTAAAATAAAACCTATTACATCCAGTATAATTGTACATACCAAATATGCTCTAGTGGAGATTTATTACAACCTGAGTCAATTGGCAGCATAAGTAAAAAATGCCTCATAAATGCCAAAGCACCATGAAATGTTAGTTGTGAGTCAGTACTAAATGTAAGTCTACATTGGCCCTGCCCAGCCAAACTTCAATTACTCCTGGATCCTTACCTCTCTGAATGTTTTAAGTTTTTCTTTCCTCCTAGCAGATTCATTTGTCACAGTTTCCCCGGGTATTGGCCTTTTTCTTCTAACAGAATCTGCTTCCAACTGCAGTGAAAAATTTGCTCATGTCATTTTTCAAAGGAAGTCAAGATGAGAAAAAAAATGTCCAAAGTTGGAATAGTTTGAAACTGAAAACATAATGGATGTATGTGTGTGTAATAAGATTGTTCTCAGCATCTTTCACTCTACTGTTTCTCTAATCTATTGAGTCACTTTCTTGGCCTCGTTACTCCAGTGCTCAAATAAGCCAAAAATATTTTGCTGATACTAGCTGCAATTTATTGAGTGACAGAATATTTGTAATGTACTTTGAGACTGAGCTTATAGCCCTGAAGATTAGGTAATTAATTAGTAGAGAAATATTTTTGCCATCTAGAAAAACAAACTTCAGATTAATAGTTCTATATTGGAATTTCCAATTTTATAAGCCCATTTAATATATCTGATTTTTAATTAGATTTTTAATTTCATTTACTGCTGAAAATGTGAACTAAGCTGATGCCTAAATTTGCTTCTGATAAATCACTCATTGATGTCAACACTTGAATACCTAATGCTAAATTGAACTTTGTATTTAAAAATAGTATGGATGTAAGCTAACTACCTGTGAGTCTGAGCTTTGCTTAAAAAGAACTTAAGCTAGTTCTAGTAATATACTCTGTAATGGACACTAGCAAAATCTTAGGGCATGGCCTCTACTTCATCAGCACAAATTACTATAACAAGGTATTACTGGATAACTAACCAAGGCCATTCTCAATGCACTTTTTCCTTGCAGCTTCTCACTACAAAGCCTGACAATTCCAGGTATTGCATTTTCCAGCCTTCTCTGCAGTGAGCAATAGCCATAGAATCCAGTTCAGGCCAGTTGGATGGGAAGGGAAAGTTAGCTAGGGGATTGGAGGGAAAGATTTCCCTACTTCAGAAAAAGACAAGATAAATAGGAAGAGAGCTGTTTGATTCCATCCTTGCTGCTTCCTTCCTGTTTGGGTTACATTTGAGAATGTAATGCCTAGAGCTCTAGCAGCCATTTATGACCATTGCCGAAACACTGAATAAGACAAAGCAGAAAAAGCCTAGGTCACTGGGGACATCACTCAGCCACTAGGCCAACTGGAATGGCCTGTCTTCACATTTCATGGTAAGTGAGATTAATAGTCTCCTACATTTCAGTGTTGGGCATTCTGTCACTTAACCAAAGACATGTTTTACCTTTAAAGAATTCAAAGCTATCAAAGCTATGAATTAATTACTTACTCAGGAACCATTCTATAATCTCCCCTTCCTGACTGTATCCAGATTTCATGTGGGTGTTCAGTCTCCCTCTGTATCCCACATAGCCAGGGTAAGCAGATTCTGCCCCCATTTCTCATCATTGGTTGGCTTAAGTCAATAAATTCCACTCCCCTGGCCTTGAATGGAGATGCATTCAAGGGTTAGCTACAACTTAAGTTGTCCAACCAGGGTGACTTTTTGGGTTCTTGATTGGAATGCTAGAAAAAATGTACTCTCTCACCTTCTCAACTACTCGCATATGAAGCCCAGAACACTGTAGCCATCTTGCCACCATGAAGTAAGCCGGCCCATGGAAGAAACAGACATCACAGAAGGCAGAACAGGAAGACAGAAAGAAACTAACTCCATGAAAATGTCATTGAGGGGCTGAATCACCCTAGTTCTTGGGCTTGCCATTATATGAGCTCATAAATCTCCTTTATTAAAGTCAGTTTGAGTTGGATTTTCTGTTCTTTGCACCTTCAGAATGCACTCTGATTTGATATATTTTCTATCTGAACTGTTAGGCAACAGGCAAAGAGGAAAACTAAATGGCAATCCTTTAAGAGATAAAAGCAAAAACCCCCTCCATATCTCAGCCATATTAGGTGTATAGTCAACCATCTTTTTCTTCACTCATCAAAGCTGGAGAAAGAAATGATGTGTCAAACAGTCACATGTAATGTGCCCTGCCACTTACTCTACTGGGCTGTGGGCAGGTTACTTACCCTGTCTTTGCCTTGGTTTCTATATATGAAAATGGAGGTGATAATAGTATCTATCTCATAGGGAGGCTCTGTAAATGAGGTAATACATGTATAGTGTCTCTAACAGGACCTATTCATAGTAAACCCTTGATAGATGATGGTTATTATGATTATGAGGGATCCTCAGTCAAGTAGGGATTGTGCTAAAAAGGACTGACATCTCCTCCCAAATCTTCCAGTGCTCTCTTTGCAAGACACCATCTTGTTATTGAAGAGCTCATTCCTCTTCTTTTGTTCAAAAGAGAGTACAGTAAGACTCGTCCAGGTTTCTAAGAAAGCCTCACAAATCCTTAGCTCACACAGAGATCTCCTCAAAGCTCAGTCCTCCCTCTCAGAAGGGACTGGAGCACTGAAAATGCCATGGATTCTCACCCTCTGTGACAAAGTGGGGAGAAAGCCTACCTTGGGGGTGTTTGTCCTTGGCAGTTACCTACCTCACCCTTTAGTCCCCAAGGAAGGATCAGGCTGGATTAGTAAACCCAGAGGGAAAGGGAGAAACCCAGAGACTGAAAAGCAGCCTCTGTAAACAGGGTTCATGGAACGGCTGCCTCAGTGATTTCATCCCTGGTCAAGGATGCCATAAAAAAGAGATATTCGCCCATCACCATTTCATGTCGCTGTAAAAAACTTAGAAACAGGGCCCAGAAAGCTTGGGTTCCAACAACATTCTGTTTTGACAGGACCTTAAAATGCCTTCTGGAGTCAAGTCAAGGAGAAAAATTCTTAAGGTAACTGAGTGCAGCAAATAACTAAGTATGAAGAATTCACTCTAATTGCCAAGAAGGAATATGGCCAAGGCTCCTAAGGAAAGCAGAAAAAAAGTGAAAAAGAAAGCAGAAACATTGTGATAAGGAGAGAAGGGATGTTCATTTTCAAACAGAAGATAAGATATGGATTAAAGTTCATCCTCAGAATAATGTAGCAAGAAACTTTATAGCCAAACTGACTCCCAACCGGAAAGGTCCCTGTTTGTCGGATCTCTTTGAATTATAGGGAAAACTAATTGGATCTTCATGTTTACTATAGAGGAAACCAAGTGTTACTCAGGATGTAAATCCTGGAGGTACTTTAAAAGGACAGTGTTGACCTTTACAAGCCTCTAAACGTATAGATCTGTAAGGAGAAAAAAATTGATTTCCTGACCTTTGACTGTTCTTTGTCATTTTCTTTTCTCTGCACGGGGGCCTGCAATCCCTTCACTCTCTTCCTGGGGGTATTTCTGTGACTCGCCCTCTCTCCCTGGTCATACCCAGGGGAAGGGAACAGGCCCCTTCTGCAGCCCAGGCCAGGAGAGGCCAGTCTGGGCTGAGGTGTGACTCCACAGCACGGTGAACCTGGGTGAAGCCTGCTGCCCCCAGCGGCCCGCCCTGTCCCTAGAGGGCTTGCCTCTGCAGCGGTCCTGTCCCAGCGGTCGGGTCACAGATGAGGAAACTCCTGCTTCCCCTACCTACCATTTCCTTTTTCCTTCCTCCTCCTTTCTTCAGCCCACCTTGCCTGTGAGCACAGAGGTGAGAGAAATGGAGGACAGAGCCATTTGAACTCAGAGTTCTCAAGGCTGGTGGGACAGTTACTGTAAAGATGAGGAAACTGAGGCCCAGAGGCAGCAAAAGACCTGCCACATGAGGCCCGTCAAGTCCCTGAGAGGCAGGGCCAGAGGTCCCCGCACCAGCAGCAGTCCACTGCGGCATACGGTGCTTTTCCATTCACCCAAGCCTGGCCAAGGAGGCCACAGTGAATCACCATCCTTCTGTATGAAGTAATTATCTGTGAGTTATTTGGCATTTTTAGTATCAGAGTCTATAGGGAGAAGAGAAGGGAACTTGGAGGTCATTGTGAGATTGAAGGAAATGGAGAGTAGGGAGCAGAAACAAGTGGGCACACCATGGAGAAGTCAGCTGTAGGAATGGTAGAACCATGGGGCAGGGGTGGCGATGCCAAGTGATTCATCAGCATGAATGTATCCCTAATCCCCATGCAAAGATGGGGCTTCCTGAGGTAGGCAAGGGTCTAGACAGTGTGATCTGAGACACGCCCACCTCAGGGGTTGTACAGAGCCCCAAATCATTACTCTTTGCCTCTCAAATGGCTTATGATGAATTATCCTGCTTTTAAGTTATTTTCTTACCATTATGAAGAATTTTGTTATATTTGTGAACTATCTGCAATATTATTTGCTTAACAAGTTAGATCAATTTTTCTAAACGCAGATATATTTTTAGGAAAACTTTGCATTAGTACTATAAATGGAAATCAGTGTATTTGCCATAAATAGAAGCATAGTAATAAATGCAATTAAAACAAGACAATTTTATGAAAGTCTAGCTGATTCATTGTCTGTCAGAGGCTCTGAGCCCCAGCTTTGTTCTTCTTTAAAAAGAGAGATTACCAAGTATTAGGTGGTAACACAGGCCCAAATGGAAACTATCTCCTCAACCTAAACCAGAAGGACTGACAGAGAAGTTAAGTGCTGTTGAACATCACCTAAATCATATCAAGAACCTCCAGTGGTCCACATCCCAGGCTCTGGGGAATTCTGTTGGTGTCATGTTTCTCCAAATAACAGCACATTCCCACACAAGAAGGAGCAATTCATCTGAGACCTGTTAACCAGCTTTGTGAACTGGGGATGATTCACCTCTCTGGGACTCAGTTTTCCTCATCTGCAAAATGGGATGGTTAGACAAGCTAATGCCTTTGCAGTCTTTTCCAGCTGTAGAGTCTACTTCTCTATCACCTAAGGAAACAAATAACAGATCAGGGACACAGGACAACTTGGATATAATGGGCAGCCAAGTAGTAACTTGAAAGGTGGTGGAGAGGGGCTAACACCCCTGAACACTGAAGGGATGGAGTGTGGAAGTACCATAGATAAATTCACCCTCTTCCCATCCCCACCTAGAGCCACCAAAATAACATGTTCATTCCAAGAAATGCTCAGATGATAAAAATATAAAACTCTGATCTCTTCATATTCAACACTCAAGATTTCAGAGCTAAATTATCTAATTTGCAGTGAGAATTTTTTCCTTTTTAAAAAATCCTATCTACTTTCTGATATGGAACATCTAGAGTAGACTGGTTTCTCCTTGAGAGGTGGTTTAAGGAAGTGGCTAGGAACTTGGCCTGAATTCCATCACTTACACAGAGCACGACTTGGGAAAGTAAGTCCCCATCATAAATAGTGGGGTTAATAATATCTACTTGTGTTGCCCACCACAAGTGAGTACCATTATTAAATTGTGGTAACTGGATGAGGAAATATATGTAAAGTGTTTAGCACCATGTCTAGCAAACAGCAAATGTATAAACAAAAATACTAGCTGTTAGTATGTCCTGTACTTCTTAGCCCTTCTGCTTGCTGTCTCAATACAGACTCACTCTTTCTCACTCCCTTTCTGCCCCTGCCCTACTCTAGTCCTTTCTTCCTGTCTTGATGATCACCTTTCTCAGGCTCCACCTGGTACCTCTCCACATGCCTGTCTCCATGCCCTTTGCCAGACACAGCACTCAATAAATCTGTGGAATTGTGTAGAGGCCCCTTTGAAAATACTGAAAGCAACCTTTAGCTGAACACAGGAAGGATTTTACAGGGATATTTTTACCCTGCCTTCAGACTGGCTGCTGAAAACTCTAACCCCGAAGTGTGTTATACATGAGGAATATTTGTGCAGCATATGCAGTCTTTATAGGACTTAGTTGAAACAATTCCTAGTTTGCTAAATTAAGATGGGAAAAAGAATATAATCTCCCACTTCTGTTTCTTTTCACCCCAGGATAAGGAAGAGAAGAGGATGCAAGTTTCCTAACTGTCCTGGTTTTCTTCTTGAATTCATCTTAGTGTGTTTACAAAATATACACAGTGGATTCCTTAGTAACACACACATGATTAGCCCCTTCTGATATCTGAAAGATATATGAATTGTTGAACTGCTGATGAGAAAGATCCGTGAAGTTTTTTTAATTGGTTTAGTAAGATTATTTCCAGTCAACAATTCTCTAGGTTAGTGGCAGAAGATATATCTGTTTTCCATAAAAGTTAGATGCCAGACTTTTGAATCACTCCAAATAAAAAACATTCCCTTAAAGAGCCACTTGCTATCATTTGTTTTACAGCAACAAATAAAAAGTCAAGATAGAAACTATTATCACAGAATGGCATGTTGAAGAGGCACTAGCAGTGATAAGAACACAAACAGCTCTTATTCCAGTACTAAATTTCTCCCTACTGCTGAGGATACACTGTGCCTTGTTGGAAACAAATAAACATAAGCCAGATTGCCCTTATTTGTTTCCATCAACTCAATAGGAATTGCTGCTTTCTTCTTGTGCTGTGCTTTAGAGTTAGAAAATGCTTTCTTGTCTCATTTTTTTTTTTTTTTTTGCTCTTCAGCACATCCCTGGGAGGCAAATAGGGTGGTAAGAGAGGTAACATCAGAAACATCCCAAATGTCCATCTACTGATGAATGGGTAAATAAAATGTAGGATATCCACACAATGGAATTTTATTGGGCAGTAAAAAGAATGAATCAGTGATACATGCTACAACATGGATGAACCTTGACAACATTCTGCTGAGTAAAAGAAGCCAGTCACAAAGGACCATGTACTGGATAATTCTGTTTATAAGAAAAGTCCAAAATAGGCCAATAGTAAATAGACAGAAAGTAAATTAGTGGTTGCCTAAGCTGAGAAATTATGGTGGGGTTTAGGTAGGATGCAGCCAAAGAGTCAGGGGTTTCCTTGGGGGGTAATGAAAATGTTCTAAAATTGATTTTGGTGATTGTTGCATGACTCTCTATATACTAAAGCCAGTAAATTTTAAACATTAAATGAGCAAGTTGTGTAGTATCTCAATAAAGTTTTTTTAAAAAAGAGATAGAGGCAACATTGTGGAGTCTGTTTCTGGCACTGATGTGGGGTCCATCTCACTCTACCACTTTTTTTCTGTATGACCTTAGCCACTTTAACTTTCTGAATCGCAGCTGACTTTTCTCAGAAACAATAATGCCTCCTTTGCAGGGTGACGTAGAGGATCCAATCAATGCCCACAGAGTGCTTGGAACAGTGCTGCGTATGTAGTTAGTAGTTGAAAAATGGTGGCTGTGATTATGGCCATGCTGATAGAGAGCTAACTGAGGCTCAGGGGATGAAAAGCCTCAGTGATGGATGGGAAATGGGCCTGCCTGGCCTCCTGATGCATGGCACAGATCTGCTTTCTTCATGTTTGAGGCAGAATGGAAAATCAGAAAGAACGCCAGATTTGGAAGCAGTACTAGGCATGTATTTTTTGTCTGCCAGTTCTGTGCTGGCCATGAGGACCCAGGAGAGTGTTAGGAAGGTGTGGCCTCGTCCTTAGGGAGTTCACAGAGTAGAGACCAGGAGAACTGGTTCAGGAGTTTAGACGATCAGAGTTAGACCCTAGACAGTACCATTGACTTGCTTCATAACCCTGGGAAACTTACTTAACTTTTCTAAGGTTCAGTATCTGTCAAGTGTCAAATGAGAATAATAGTAATACATACTCTATACTATTGGTGTGACAATAATCAGATTATCTATATGCAGTACTGAATACAGTGCCTGACACACACACACAAACATTAAAGAAACAACTGCTGTTACTATTATTGATTATTTAATCTGGAATAGTATCTTATCTGTGGCTAGAGGAAACTATTCAACTTCTATTAGCTTGTTTCCTTCTTTATGAACTGGAGATATTCATGGTTATCTCTAGCTTTTTATGTATGCTAGATAAGAAAATGTGTGTAGAAAGCATTTTTGATAGGGGATTATTTTTTTCATTCCATGAAAGTAGCACCACTAAGAACCTTGAGTAACCCGAAGTATTGCTTTGTTTTGCCTCAAACAGCAAGCCCTTCTAAATTACAACCCTGGGAAATCAAGATGATAGTAAATTATTCAGGCCATCCCCTGGCCTGGGGGACTTAAGGTTAGGGTTCAGGTAGTAAGTCCTACAGTAAGTGGACATGTAGCCAGGCTGCAGATTGATGAGTGCTGAGAGGAGCTGGTTATTTGATCCCCAGGAAATGTTTCTATGCTGGGGTCACTGTTGCCAGCTTTGCAATCAATAAGGCAGCACCTTTTAGACCAGAAAGTTCAGTTCTATTTATCACCTCAAGAGAAATGAGAGAAGCAACAAGCATGATGAAAGCAGGGCACTAGCTAAGCCTACACTTGGCTTCAGCGTGAAGAGGGAGGAACCTCCACAGGGCGTCCCCTGGTTTCCAGGGGCTTCCAGGAATTTCCAGGGATCCTCCTTCAAGAGCGCCACCACCTTTCTAGCCTCTCTGGGTAAGTGATTAGCAGACATCAATTCATTCCATAAACCCTTACTGAACACATACCAGAGGCCAGGCACCACTGTAGGCACAGGGAATATTCATTCATGCATTTGTTGAACACATAAATATTGAGCACACTCTGTGCCAGACACTCTGATAAATGGAACAGTGAAGAGACACAAGCTCTCACAGATTTTCTAGTCTTGTAGAGGAGAGAAATAAATCGGTGATTACAGAGTGATCAAGAGTATGAAAGAGGACTGCACAAGACGTCATAAAAGCACAGACAAGGGACAGCTAATCCAGTCTGGAGGAGGAGAGGGTGGCTTCCCAGAGGAGATGATATGAGCTAGGAATTGAGAGATGAGTAGAAGTTAGCCATATGAAAAAGGGGGAGACTACAAGTAGAGAAGTGGGGTGTCCAAAGGTCTAGGTGGAAAACCCAGTGTTTTTTCAGAGAGGAAAGTAGCTCCATTTGGCTGTAGTGAAAAAAATATACAATGTAGCTAAAAGGGTTACCCACCTGCTCCAGCTTCTCTGTGATGTTCCTGAACTGGCTGAAACATTCCCAAAAATAGTGGCATATGGCTCAAGAAAAAAGGCAAAGCAAGAATTGTCTGAAGTAGCAACAGCACCTTGCCACATGCCGCCATCCAGGGGTTGAGGGACAGCAGAGGCTCCTCCCTCAGTCGCTCTGCCGGCCAGGCTGCTTCCCTGGTCAGAGGGCCTGACTGGGCTGGCTCCAGCCCTCCAGGAAATATCGGGGCCCCGAAACCTAGAGCACACACAAACTGTGAATGGTGATGTGAAAACAATCATCCAGGTATGTGTTCTCGGCAGCCCTACGTTCATATCTTGAAATCAAAACACCCCCTTCTGCCGTCTCCCAACTCCCCTCTCCATTAGGGTGACTTGGCTTTTGAAGTCACTAAGCACTCCATATGGGGGGCACCCCTAGAGAGGGGCTGGCCCAATATCAAGGAAATGAATCAAACTCACACGTCTGTGTCATGGCATCTTATCCCTTGGGTTCTTTCCCCATTCATGTGTTATCTGGCCTCCAGGGGTTCCTTTCTAAAGCACTTCCTTGAGTTGTTTCCTGTAAACCATCACTGAGATTTTCATGCAAGGAGGCACTCGTCATGGCAGGTCTGGGCCAGAGGGGAAGGAAGCTCAGCAAACCAAGCAATGTGGCATGCCAGGTGGGGCAATGGGCACAGGCTATGGGCTTTCCATACTGAAGTGAGAAAGATGGGAGAAAAGAGGAAAGGCACCAACTGAGTGAACTTAAAAGACTTGTCCTGGGAGATACATATGGATTTATATCTGCACACTTGAGTGAGAATGGAGTGGCTTGGAAAGGTGCTTCTCAAACTCATAATGTACATATGAATTCCTCCTAACGTGCCTGTGAAGCCACTGGGGAGCTTATTGAAACGCTGCTTCTGATTCAGTGCATGTCAGGTGAGGCTTCGGGTCTGTATTCCTAAAAAGTTCTCAGATGATGTTATGTTAGTTCTCTTTTGCTGCATAACAAATCACCCCAACATTTAGCAGTGTGAAACAGCAAACGTTGACTGTCTGTCTCACAGTTTCTGAGGGCCAGGACTCTGGGGGCTGCTTAGCTGGATGACTCTGGCACAGGCTTTCTCATGAGGTGACGAGCAAGCTGTCGGGCAGGCTACAGTCTCTGAAGGGTCTGGTCCCTCTGCCTCCAGTCTCACTTGCAACGGTTGATGTCGGCAGGGCTTCCGTTCCTCACCTCCTGGGCCTCTCCTCAGGTGCTCAGGCTCTGACTTCCCCTAAGATGGATGCCACAGTCCTTTTACAGAAGGACCACATTAGTCAGAAGTGAGTCATTAACTCCAGCCCACAGGGAAGAGGAGAGAAATTGAGCTCCACCCTTTGACAGGAAGAGAATCAACACATTTGTGGGCACAAACCATCACAGATGTCATTATTGCTGGTCCTGGGTCTACACCTGGAGAGACAAGGTTTAGAACACAGTCTCTGCAGTCATACTGGTGAGATTGGAAAGCCACTTAACTTCTCAGTAACCCATCTGAACAATAGGTGTAACAAGGGAACCTATACAGAGGGCGGTTGCCTTATAAGATAATGCATGGAAACCCCTCAGTGGAGTGGCAGGCAAAAGTGCAGAAATGCTCAATTAATGGTAATCATTGTTATTATCCATGTTATAATTTGATAATCTGACCTGCTTCCCAATACCAGGCTCTGCCCTGTTGCTCCTTGGCCCCAGTCTTGCTCAGTGCAGGTTGCCTTCTGTTCCCTAGAGCAATAAGGCAAATACTGAACTATGCCAGAATTTCAGAGACCCTCTACCTGCTCGCTGCTCTTCAGCCTTCAACACAAGGGCTGCTGGGTGCATGGGTGGAAAGGAGGGGAGCACTACCTACACAGCATGTGATCCATGCTTGGGATGCAGCACAGACAATCCTAAAGTGGTTGATGGGTGATTTTAAGGGCCATCTTAGCATAAGACCCACCAAATCACAATCTCTGGTGGCAGAGTCTGATAATCTGCATTTGTAACATGCTCTTGAGGGTAATTCCTATGCACACTAGAGTTTGAGACACATTGCAGACAGTTGCAGGAGATTTATTTATTCACCTACCTCCCCCCTCACCTCCCAGAAGGACAGGAAGGCTTGACTTTGAGTTCCTAAGAACAATAATGAGCTGCCCTCCAGGGGCCCTGTCTGAGGCCGGAGCTGGACAGGCCCTGGGATTGACCCGATGCAGAACTTCTGTTCTGATGACTAATGATCCAACATGGCCCAGCCTGGCTGCGGTTTGTCTACAGGCCTCATGACAGGCCCATCCACCCAGATAACCACAATCTTGCTTTGTGGGATCAAATACTGGCTCAGGATTTATGAGTCTAAGAAACGACATGGCTGTGCTAGAGAGGGGGTGGTGGAGGGCAGGGGCAGCCTTTTCTCCCTCAGAGCCTTGGCTGCTTCACCTAGCTCCAGGCTGCAGGGCAGGCAAGAGGACAGGCTGATCGCTGTTTTGGGTCGGAACAGGGTCAGGGTGCCAGTGAATCGCATAGCAGCTGCTTCATGTCTCCACTCAACTCCTTCCACTTGTGTCAGGGGCTGAAATCATTGTATGGTCCACACTGGTGCATCTTGTCATCTTAAAACTGAAGATGAGTTAAAAATAAAAAAGCAGCATTCTCCCATTCCATAACAGGGAATGGAAAAGAAGTTTGTCATTGTTATCCCCTCAACAACCAGAGTTAATGGCTTGCTGAGGGCTGAGAGCTGAAGGCCTGAGTTGTGGCTTCCAAGAGGCATCTTCCTATCTTTACTTGGGCCTGGGTCTCCTACAGTGTTTGAAAATTAGAAAGTATGGGCAAACTCCAAACTGAATTTCAAGGTGTTCACTTCTCCCTGATCTTAGCAGGGTAGCATTCATTCATTTAACTGCTTTTGTTCAAGTACTAATTGCCAGACACTTTCTTAGGCAACTGAGGATACATCACCACCCAGGATCCATGACAGAGCTTACATTCTGGGGGATGCAGTGGAGACAAATAATAAACAGGGACATGTAAATTAAGGAGTTAATTTCCAGTTGTACCAAAGCAGGACTAGAGAGTTGCTAGGAGCATTTTTAACAGTCATTAATCTGTTCTGTGGTTGGAGAAAGCAAAACATTAGAAACTGATCTGCAATCTAGACTTTATTCTCTTACCATTCTTCTTCTAAAATGATTACCTGACTACAGACTCTCTTTCACTCTCTTTTCACTCTCCACTTTGGATGGAACATCGTGCAGCCTCACAGCCCAGGGACCCCATTAATAGCACAGTTGTTACTACACAGATAGGTCCAGGTCAGATTTTATCGTTTTTGGCCCAAGACTGTTGCAAAATTTACAGAGCAAAGAGAAGTACAATGTGGTTTACTGAGCAAGTTACTGAGTTAGAGTGAGTTTCTACACTTGAAGATACTTAGCATCTAAAAGGTAATTTCATAAAAGTCATCATTAGACTAATATATCACAATGGCAAAGCAACAATGATGTCTAAAAATCAGCTGTGATTTTAGAGCAGCCAGCACAAAAAAGGCTTGAACACAGGGCTGGGTGTTTTTATTTATACATTTATGGGAGCAATAGAACCTTCTGAGATCTGTGGAATGCTATGAACCCTGGAAAATGCACACATGTGCATGCACATAAAATTTCAAGGTCTATGAACTCCTGAAGTCCATCCATGGATTCCCCTGGGGGTCCATGGACCCCAGTTTCCTGCTTGAAAATTTATATTCATGGAAAGATATCTGACATATTTTTAAGAGAAAAAAATAAACAAATTGCAGACAGTATATACAGCATGATCCCATTTTTTTCTTTTAAATGTTACATATACATGAACACTTAATGCCTGAGGGTAGTGGAATCAAGTGAAAGGCTTACTTTTACCTTTTATTTTACATACTTCATTTTGAATTATTTCATATAACAAACACATTACTTTGGTAATAGTAATTTTCTTAAAAATTAAGAATTCAAAAATAGAAATCATAATCATGACTGAATCAGACAATGCATTTACCATTTCTGGGCAATTGATCTGGCCTGACAACCAGTATTTCCAAGAGGCTCTGGTATGGACCAGAATTTAAGAGGCCAAATACAAGGTCACATGGAAGGTCTTTCTCAGGGAGCTTTAAATGCAGGTTTGCTGGATTTAAAAGAGTTCATTTGGGAAGTCATGGAATAATCTGGAAATGTCCATCCAAATTTGTCTAAAAACGAGGAAAGTGCAAACTGACCGTGCACATGGCCTCCTTAGATCATTTTAAGTTCCACTGGAGAGGTCTACAACATAAACCATTTTGACTGTGATCTCTGTTCTTAGAAATTGGTGCCACTTAATAGCCCTTGATGAATCCTTATTGGAAAGGAGCAGAGCTGAAACAGGAAATGGGAGGGATGAACCCAGCTTTCAGCACTCCAAACCTGGGCACAGTTCACAGGGAAGGTGTTTGGGGTATTTGATCATGCATGCATGGATGTATAGCAATTGGGTATCTCTTATTTCAAACCATGACCCCCTTCCCATCTGACTCAGAGGTGCTCCCTGATAAGGTGGTGAGTAGAACATATAAAAGAATTAAGTAAGGTTACTTATCCAGGAATCATTTAGTGCTCTAAGGTTGGGTTTTTGCAAAACCATACAGTTTAGCACATCTTATGGTATATTAAAGGGAGTTCAGCCACACAAGGAAGAAAGAGATGGAGCCCTCCTCTGAATTAAGTCCTGGCCTGTCTTTACGGCTTCCCTCTGACCATGAAACTACAAGCTATTGAGAGCAGCCTGGGTCAGCTTCTGCTCCATTTCTTCTGGCCTTGGGGAATGGAGGCCAGTTACATTTGCCGGAGTCACTCCACCTGCTGTGCACTTGACCAGTCCTTTTGAGCCTGAGCTGCACAGGGTTAACCACCACTCTTCCATGGG
The DNA here is from genome assembly GCF_040802235.1 of Manis javanica. NCBI lineage: Eukaryota > Metazoa > Chordata > Mammalia > Pholidota > Manidae > Manis > Manis javanica. The sequence continues at coordinate 52,179,750 of NC_133166.1, forward strand.
ACTCAGAAGAATGAAGTGATTAAGTAAGCTATTATGAACATGATTATAGTGATACAGGTAGAGCGGCTGCAAAGCAGGGACTAGCCCTACAGAGATCTACCTGGCATCTGTGGGTGAGGGAGTAAAAACATTTATGGTGTTGGGATCATTCTGACCCCTTCTCTCTTCCATTCCCAGTCCCTCTTTGGGACCAAGGCCATCAGAGGATACTGGGACAACCCAGGACATCCAGAACCCAAATGACTTCATTATTAGCAGCTATAATTACTATCATCCTATAGGTCATATATATATATATATATATGTGTGTGTGTGTGTGTGTGTGTGTGTGTGTGTGTATATATTCATAGAGTGCTTCCCAGCCTACACAGCACAGCCTCATGAATTATCTAATCTGATTCTTACAGTATGTCAGTGAACCCCAGATGAGTGGTCCCACTTGACAGATTAGGAAACTGAGGTGGGGAGGTGATAAGGAATAAGGAATTTTTCCCAAGTTTGCTCATCTCATTAGTGGAAGAGAAGGTACTTGAGCCCAGGTCTTCTGACCCTAAGCCCACTGTTCTTTCCCCTCCGCTGGTTGAATTAGGCAGGTGACCACAAGCAAAGTGCAGGCTGCACCCTGAGTGTCTGTGGGCGTGATCTGTGTTTGTCCTGGACATGGCAAAAGAAAGCAATCTTTTGCCCCCAAAACAAAGATAATAATAGCTAGCTACATGTTTTTAGCTCTTATTCTATGTCAGACACTTCGTAAATATTGTCTCTCTGGATGCTCACAAACACCCTACATAGAAGTTACCATTCTTCATTATTAATGAAGAAACTGAGGTTCAGAGATAAACGACTTGTCCGCAGCCACAGACAAGAAGTAGTGGCAGCAAGATTTCATCCAGGCTAGGGGATTGCAAGTCCCGCCTCTTAACCACCACACTTGCCTTCTCCCACTGGGCATGTTCCTTAGTCCATTTATCAGGCGACCCACTCCTGCTCCTGATGCCCTCGGGACCTCTGCTTAGGAGCAGGTTAGTTCACTGAATCAAGCTCAATACTTCCACCTCATCTGTTAACACCCCATCAGCAATACGCATTAGGGGCCTAAGAGCCCTTAAACCAGCAGCACAAAATCCCCTCTTTCTGCAAAATTGCTCTTTCAGAAGGCAGTCAGCCTCCACAAGGACACAGAGACAGATTCCTCAAACAGAGTCTCACTCAGCAGTATAATTAATAAATGTCCTGAAGAGGGTCAGGGGAAAAGATTTGCTGCCGTTTTACTGGGCATCTAGGGAGTGAAACACAAGCAATTCAAATACATTTCTTATTTCCACTTATTACCTTTGTCAAGAACCTCCATATTCCATAGTCCAGATGGAGTGAGTTTTTTTTTAAATAGTTTCATGTCTAAGTGACATAACTCCCCCCTCCACCTCCACCAAATAAGAAAAACCACACACAAAGAAGGAGAAAAGGCAAAAACCTAAGCCTCTATAGTTGACAAATGCTGCAGAAGATAACTTTCCTTTTATCCAATAAATGCTTGTTCTCGTGTTTCAGCAATTCTTTTTGCTAGAGAAACTAAAAGCAAAGTTAACATAATTTGGGGGAGAGAAATAAAGTTACAGAGGCTTTCTGCCACAAAAATGTGCTGATAATGAAGGCAGGATTAAGATTTTGAAGAAGGTTTGTGCCAAGAAGAGAACACCAGCCCTGTAGCCTGTGACCTGGAAGTCCCAGTCCTTCGAGTCCTGGAGTTCAGCTTTGGGTTGTGATACTCTCTTTGGAGATTCCGATTGATAGCTGCTGTCTCTGAGGATACAACTTGAACTAATTCCCAGGATAATGACCTGGCCTCCCATGATTTACTAACCTCACCGCTGTGCAGCCACGCCATCAGGGCTGGTTAATCCTTTAATGGTCCCTGCAGTGTGTCCAGGGCTGTTCCAAAAATTCCACAGCCTCCCTGGAACACTGAAGGGCATTGAATGCCTCTGTCCTCCCCACCACATCTCCCCACCTCCATCGCTTATCTTATCAGGTAGCTAATTCCCACAAATTATTGTGTGATTCAGGCAGAAAAATAAAATTGCTCTGAAATCATAAATTTGTCACTTTGTGGACAGCTGCTAAGGCAAGAAAATCTTGACCAAGGGAGGCTTAGTCACTGTTCTGAACAATTAAGACCCATAAGTGCATTTGGCTCTCTCTCAAAGCAATGTTTATTGATGGGACGGAAAAAAACAGTTTATATAGAGATTTAACATGCTATCCACTCTTAAGTGGAGTGTAATCCTTCATGGAGGTAATATGACTCCCAACACACTGACCCAGGCAAAATATCTCTGTGGCCCATAGCACCCCATTCACTGAAGGCATCCTTGGGCTCAGTATCTGCCTCAAGATGTAGAACACCCAGGCTTCCTAAATCCAGGGTTATTCAGAGCTGATAGTAACTACAGGAGCTGCAGGAGGTAGAGAGGACATGTTCAGAAAGAATATCAAGGAACTTTTCTTTTAAATTGTATTTATTTCCAGAATCTGCCCACTTCCCATCACCGCCACCACTACCAGCCTATCCAAGCCACCATCACCCTGATTTGGGATTATTGCAAGAGCCTTCTCACTGGTCTATATCCTCGCCTAACTTGTCTGTTCTCACATAGCACCCGAAAGGATCCTCTTCATTTTTTTTATTGAGATAGAATTCACATAACATAAAATTAAACATTTTAAAGTATACAATTCAGTGCATTCATGCAATCACAGTGTTCTGCAACCATCACCTCTACTGAGTTCCAAAGCATTCTCATCATCCCAAAAGGAGACCAGCACCTTTAAGTGATCACTGCCCAGTCTCCCTTCCCCGACCTCTGGCAACAACAAATTTCCTTTCTTTCTCCATGCATTTGCTCATGCTGGACACTTCATTTAAATGGAATCATACTATATCTGACCACTTTTGTCTGGATTCTTTAACTTACCAGTTTTTTGTGTCTCACCCATGTTGTAGCATGTATCAGTAGCTCTTCTTTTTTATAGCTGAATAATATTCCCTTGTGCGGATATACCAGGTTGTGTTCAGCCATTCATCAGTTGATGACATTTGGTCGTTTCCACCTTTTGACTGTTGTGAACAGTGCTATGAGTGTTCTTGCACAAATTTTGTTCAAATACCTGTTTTCAATAGTTTAGGTCTATACTGAGGATTGGAATTGCTGTGTCATGGTCCTTTTAATTTTTAAGTCAGATGATGTGACTCCTCTCAAAAATCTACAGTGGTTTCCCATCCCAGAAAAAATTACCTTTACATTTCCCTACAAGGGGGATTCTTTGTAATCTGGCCTCTGCAGCCCCTCTGAACGAATCTGTTACTCACCTACTTGGCCCCAACAAACTGGCCTCCTCCCTGGTCCTCTAGCCCACTGGGCAGCCCGCACTCAGGCCTCTGCACTCGGCTGTTCAGCCTGCAATGCTCATCTTCCCTCCTCCCTCACTTCCTCTGGGTTTCTACCCAAATAAGGACCCTATTTAAAATGGATACCTATTCCCTTTACCCACTTTGTTGTTTGTCACCTGACCTAATAAATATTCATTTGGCTTTGTTGTTTTTTTTGTCTTTCCCCCAATAGAATATAAGCCCATGAGAGGAGAACTTTTTATTTTGTTCATCCACATTCTCAGTGCCTAGAACAGAGCCTGCATGGCTAATAACAACCATTGCTTACCTAAGTGCCTGACTGGCCAGAGGGGTGTTTTTTTTAATTAAGGTGTCACCTCTGCTGTCTCCAGTTTTGGCAAAGGACATTAATTCAATCTCCATGCATAAAGCAGGTTAAAAATGAAGTTCAACACAAAGGAAATTAGGCAGCACACCCAGACAGAAGTATTCTAATACAGTCACTCAAATAATCTTGACAAGAAGCCTATGTGTTAGCCTCACAGGCTCCTTGTAAAGCAGTTAAGTGACTTGCTCAAGGTTATATAGCTAGCAAGTGACAGAGAAAATATTCAAACCCAGCACAGTGCTTGCTCCTAAACATTATTCTATATAACCTTACTATCTGAATGCATTGAATGAATGAATGGACACAAAAAATATTAGGCTTAGAGATCCAAATTTTCATTTCAAAAATCAGGATGAACTTAAAACACTTGCTGTGGTATGGGTTACTAAAATACATTCTCTTGACAGCCCAGAAAGAGTTTTGAGTTGTAGTAGGTTAGCTACTCAAGGAACAGAGTTGACTTTTGCGGGTGTGTGGAAGCAACAAGCACTGAGTGCAAGCCATGCACGGTTCCTTCATTCAAGGGATACATGTGATGTGTTTGAATTTCAACTCACACATTCAAGACCATGAGAACTACAACATTATTTTCCTAGAATGGAACTTAGTTCCTAAGTCGAACTCCCATATCACTGAGGCCTAATCCTGGTCAATGTTAAAGGTTCTAAGTTTCTAGAGCCTCACTGCCAATGCCTGGAAAATCATCCTTTTGTGTTCCATTGCTGTTCCAGGAATCTGTGCACACAGGCATTCACTGAGACACTTCCCCTGTCTGCCTGACCCCTTCAGGCCCGGAGGGCACTGGACATTCAGCCAGGCTGTCTGTGATGCCCTACCACCCTGTCTGCCGAGGACACATTACCCAGCCACCCACTCCTGGCATCTTGCCATCTCCCTTTCCAAGCCTATTTTCTTTTCTCACCTAAGGAATCTTTTACCAATCTTCAGCAAAAATCCCTTCCTTTTAAATCTTTGTGATTTCCTTTGAGAGTCATTCCATCCATGAATTTTTTCACTCAGTGGAAAATGCAAACACAAAAATACATAAAAACTCAAAAGAAAGACGAGCTGGCCATTTCCTCTTATCCTACCTATTTCATGAGGAAAGGAACCCAGGAACCGGCTGGTAGAGTAAGGAGAGGGAGAGAAAAATGCTGGGAGAAAAATAAAGAGGATAGTATTTTCAAAAGAGTACCCTGCCACATATTATTGAACACATACTATGGGCCATCACTGTTCTGGGAGCTAGGGATATAAAGATGAACACAATCTACACAGAGGACGTATGAGTTTTCTATGGCTGCTATAGCAAATAACCTCAAACTCAATGGCTTAACAAAAATTTATTACAATTCTGTAGATAAGTGGTCCAAAGGGTCTTCACTAGGCTAAAATCAAGGTATCATAAGGGCTGCATTCCTTCTGGAATCTCTGTGGGAAAATCTGCCTCCATGTCTTTCCCAGCTTCCAGAAGTTGCCCACACATTCCTTGGCTGGGGTCCCCATATCACTCTGAGCTCTGCTTCCTTTATTAAATCTCTTTCTCTGATTCTGACTCTCTGTCTCTTTTTCTTTCATAAGGAGACTTGTTACATTTAGAGTCCACCTCAATAATCCAAAATAATCTCCCTATTTTAAAATCCTTAATTTAACCACATTAGCAAAGTCCCTTTTGCCTTGAAGGTAACATATTCACAGGTTCCAGGGATTGGGGAGCCATTATTCTGCCAGGGCAGTTTAGAGCCTAGAGCTGTCAGGCTAAGTGCAATACTAGGAGAAATGCGGGGTTGTGTGAGTGCTCACAGGGGTCACAGATTGCCTCTCGGTTTAAGCTGAGAACTGGAGGGTGACTAAGAGTTAGGGATTTGGGAGAAGTGGAATGAGGAGGCTGTATATATAGGGAGGGATTCAGACAGTTTAGAATAGAGGTTCAAAAATGATGGAGAATAAAGTAGATCCTTGGAGCTGCAAGTGTTGAGCAAAACTGCAAGGTAATAGTTGGGTGTTCAAAGCCTGGTGAACTCCTGAGAAGGGTAGGCTTTATCCTGAGGGCAATGAGTGTGAGGTAAGATGACTTGCATTTTAGAAAACTCCTTCTTAGCTGCTGTACCAGTATACATTGGAGGGGGAAGGACTGGTGATGGACAGAACAGTTATGAGTTTGTTACAATAATCCAGAACCAGATAATGAAGTCGAGGTCTGGAGGCAAGTGGGGGTAGTAGAGAGAGAGATTTAGATTTAGGACTGTCATTGCATGTTAGGTGGGGACATAGGAAGATGACTCCCAGGTTTCTGGCTGGAGCCACTGAGGAGGAGAAGGAGTAAGCTTGGGGGAGAAGATGGGTTGCATTTTGAACATGTCAACTTGCTGGCACCTGTGGGAAGCCCAAATGGAGATGCCGGGGAAGCACTGGCTACAGCTATGTCATTGGGTTCTTGTGAGGATTAAACGAAATGACCATGGAAAGCATGTGGTGCATAATAAGTGCTTAGTAACTAGGAGGTATTATTATCATTTATTATGCATTTAAATATATTTATTAGTTTATTTTTATTTTATATTTTTATTATATATTATCAGATCTGGGCTGGGCTTCAATAAACCATGCCCTGAGAACCATTTGGGGGTTGAGAGGAGGAGCAAAAAGAATGCAAATAAATGAGGGGAAAGCAAGGAAAAGGGTGATTTTGTAGTTTTTGTAGCTACATGTATGTCCATGCCCTCATCCAGAGTCCCCTGGATTAACAGAGAGGGTGAGCAGTGTGCCTGTTGAAGTGGGGGCATCAATTAGAGCTAACCAAACACAGAGAAGAACAAACCACCCTGAGCACACTTTTAGGAGGTCCCCAGTAACCCCTGGAGGAGTCAGGTGGGAAAGGCGAGTTGATGGCCAGGATTAACTCCAGGCTGGTTTGTTTTTAATGGGCATGACGGGTGGGGGCAGCCCTTTCTCAGCAGTATCAGTAACAGCAACATGAGCAATGAACTGATTCTTCTCTTCACTCTTCCATTTCCCCCTAGCATTGCTGTCAAAGAGAGTTCTCTGTCTACACGTCTGGACACACACACTCGTAAAGAAGACTGGGGCAATTTCTCCTAGTGGTTTAATATTAATACTTGCCCTTCAGAGACAGGAATTAATTTTCCTGGGCAAAAGTACCATTTGATACAAGGAAAACATTTATTAGACACCAGAAGCAATATATTTTCTTTAAATAATGGACGTAGCAACTTCATAAGAGAAAAATGGAATTCAAGGAACATTAACCTCTAAACAGTTACAGCATTTCAAATTCCTGTCCTGTCTTCATTGTCAATGAACTTTGGAAGTGGTGAGCACAGATCAGAAAATACAATGAGAAATATCCAAAATCCAGTTGGGTGTTGTTCTAATATCTGTTATGTACTGTTGGACTCCAAGACTGGAAAGTTATGAAAGGAATGCAGGATTATACCAAGTTTAAAGGTCTTTAAAACTAGTCCAGAGACATTAAAATATATTAAAAATCAAATAAATTCAGTCAAGAGAAGTAGCAGATTGGGATATGTGCAGAATTCTGGGAGTAGAAGGAAGGGTTTGGAATTGTGATTCAAAGCCAGGGGAGCCTGAGATACAGGACCATAAATAAAGCTCACAAGTCCTATCAATTTCACAGACAGTTTTGTAGTCACCATCCAGACTTAATCATGCCAAAGGTAACCCAAAAAGTGTTAAGGAAATGAAGTTGTTTCCTCTGAGGGTAAAAGCTTCCCTAATTCTGAGACCCAGAGGAGTTCTTTATATGTAAGTGTGGAAGTGGCAAGAGAATCAAACAAAAATATTAACATTTTTGTGTTAAGGCATCTGTACAGATTGGTATTTTAAGTGTTATATTTAAGAGAATTTGATCTATTAGAGTTGATAGGTTAGTTTTACAACTTTATTTTAAAGTGTAATGAGTGATATATATTTGTAATATTTCAATTGAGCTATGATTAAGTTTATATACAAATCAGAAGAGGGCTTGAGAATCACCATGTAAATGAGTGTAATTTATTAGATTAAAAGAGCTATTTAGGTTGTCAGGAAGGCTTGCTTTGCTGGAAATGACAGGTATACTTTTGAAAGGAAAATCAGATATGTTACATACATAAATGCACTTAAAAATGTTGAAAAGGAGTAAAGTCAAGTTTTTAAATAAGATCAAACATTGATCAAAGAATTATACATGTTGCTAGTTTTGTAAATAAAGTAGTGAGAACAACTGAGAAGCTCATGTAAGAATTAAGGAACTGATTTTCTAACTTTACTAAATCAAATACTATTTTTTTTGGTAGCATTAATCTACAATAACATGAGGAACATTATGTTTACTAGACTCCCCCCATCACCAAGTACCCCCACAAACCCCATTACAGTCACTGTCCATCAGCATAGTAAGATGCTGTAGAATCACTACTTGTCTTCTCTGTGTTGCACAGCCCTCCCGTGCCCCCCACCCACATTATACATGCTAATCATAATGCCTCCTTTCTTTTTGCCTCCCCCTTATCCCTCCCTTCCCACCCATCCTCCCCAGTCCCTATCCCTTTGGTAACTATTAGTCCATTCTTGGGTTCTGTGATTCTGCTGCTGTTTTGTTCCTTCAGTTTTGCTCCGTTGTTATACTCCACATATAAGTGAAATCATTTGGTATTTGTCTTTCTCAGCCTGGCTTATTTCACTGAGCATAATACTCTCTAGCTCCATCCATGTTGTTGTGAATGGTAGGATTTGTTTTCCTCTTATGGCTGAATAATATTCCATTGTGTATATGTACCACATCTTCTTTATCCATTCATCTACTGATTGCCACTTAGATTGCTTCTATTTCTTGGCTATTGTAAATAGTGTTGCGATAAACATAGGGGTGCATATGTCTTTTTCAAACTGAGCTGCTGCATTCTTAGGGTAAATTCCTAGAAATGGGATTCCTGGGTCAAATGGTATTTCTATTTTGAGCATTTTGAGGAACCTCCATACTGCTTTCCACATGGTTAACTAGTTTACATTCCCACCAGCAGTGTGGGAAGGTTCCCCTTTCTCCACAACCTTGCCAACATTTGTTGTTGTTTGTCTTTTGGATGGTGGCCATCCTTACTGGTGTGAGGTGATATCTCATTGTGGTTTTAATTTGCATTTCTCTGATGACTAGCAATGTGGAGCATCTTTCCATGTGCCTGTTGGCCATCTGAATTTCTTCTTTGGAGAACTGTCTGTTCAGCTCCTCTGCCCGTTTTTTAATTGGATTATTTGCTTTTTGTTTGTTGAGGTGTGTGAGCTCTTTATATATTTTGGATGTCAACCCTTTATCGGATCTGTCATCAAATACTATTTTTTAAAAACCAACCTTGAGAAAATAATTTTGTGCCAGGACGTGCTTGAGGATATTAAAAAAATAATCACATTCTTATTTTTATTGTGCATGAACATATTTTTCCATCACTATAAGTGGTGTTAGCCTTTTTTCCTCATTTAACATTATTTTTTATATGTATGCATGTACATGTGTTAAAATAGAAACTCTGTAAACGAAGTCAGCACATGAAACACATGTGCATAGTATTTCAGATACAATGCACAAATAAAATCCATTCTAATGAATTTTCTCGTATTTGGACTGCTGGACTCATTTTCTCTTACTAGTCATTCTTGGGGGCTTTTCTGAGTTCAACTAGACATATAATTATATAATTTACAAATAAGTGACATTTTGGGTTCATTTTCCTATATGTCATCTTTGATGAAATGTCTGCTCAAAGCTTTTCTACTTCTGTATTTTGTTACGCCATTACCTCTTGTGTCTCTCCTAGAAGAGTTCTTGCCAGTATTTCTAATCCCTGTTACACAGCAGTGGTGGCAAGAGACATCCTTGTCTGCTTCCATTATGAAAGAGAAATGCCTGGATTCTTCTACATTAAGGATGCTTTGGCTTTTGCACTTAATATTTTAAAACTTTTTATTATGGCAATTTTCAACATGTCCAAAGGTAGAAATATACTAAACTGGTATGTACTCTACACTGAGCCTCAGCAATTTTTAACATTTCTCTTATCTTGTTTTAACCTATTGACCCTACTCTAGACATCCTTTTCTCTTCCTCCTCTTCCTCAAGGATGATGAGGTAGACTGGAGTATTTTTTTTAACTGAGGTAAAATCAATGAAATGTATGGATTTTAAGCATATAATGTGGTGACTTTTGATAACTGTATATACCCAAGTAATCAGACCCCTAATCAATATATGGAGAATTTCCATCACACCAGAAAATTTCTTATGCCCTTTTCCAGGCAATCCCCATTGTCCATAGGCAACCCTATTCTAGTTTCTATTACCAGAGTTATTTTGCCTGTTCTTGACCTTCACATCACATGAAACATGCAGTATGTTCTCTTCTGTGTCCGGCTTCTTTCATTCCAACTGTTTTTGAGATTCCTCCATTCATTCTTTTTTATTGTGAAATTGTTTCCATTGTATGACTTGGCCACATTTTTTATTCTTTCTCCTGTTGATGAGTATTTGACTCACTTCCAATTTTTAACTATTGTGAATAGAGGTGATATATCCTTGTACAATTTTTACTGTAAATGTATGTTTTAATTTCTTGTGACTTGATACTAAGCAGTAGAATTGTTAGGTCATGGGGTAGGTATATTGATTTTATAAGGAACTGCCAGGAAGTTTTCCAAAATGAATATCATTTTACACTCTCACTAGCAAAATATGAGAATTCCAGGGGTTCCACATCCTGGCCAGTACTTGGTGTTGTCAGTCTTTTTTATTGTTGCCATTCTAGCAAATGTATAATGTTATCTCAGTTGTATTAATTTGCAAGTGTAAGCGCATGTGTGTGTGTAAGAAATTCTTCCTATCAAATTTTTAAGAACTTGATTAAGAAAAATGATGGACTTTTTATTAAGGTGTCTATATTTATTAAGAACAATTATTTTTTCTGTCAAATAGGAACCTATGAATAGTTTCTACATGTTAAATCCTCCATTCCCAGAATAAACCTTCATTACCAGAGTGGACAATTCTTGTAATATGTGCTATTTCATCCTAATTGATACAACTCGGTATATAACTTTTGCATGTTTTCCCACATAAAATTCGTTGAAGTTGTTTTGTGAGGGGAGCAGGGTAAAGGTAGTGCTGTGTCCTCAGATTTAAGGATCAAAACCAAATTCACTTCACACAATAACCTCTGTTAACAGGTCATTCCACCCCCACCTCCCACCTCCCTCACCGCCCTGATATTTTGGAAGAATTATGTAATAAAGGGATTATTTATGGTGCAGTGGAAAGAGCATGGACTTGGGGAGGAAATGGGACTGCTGCAAATATCAGTTGACCATTCACTGGCCTTATGACCTGACAAATTACTTCATCTCTGAGCACCTCCCACAGCAAAGAACAAAGGTGGATAGATGACAGGTACTTGGTGCATCCTAATGGCAAGACTGATGATTTGAGATAAAATTTTCTGTGACATGTGACAAGCAACTGTGGGTGTACATTAGGCACAGTATCTCGCAGCACAGAATCACTAGATGTTTATCCTTGCACACTGTACTAAGTTTCCTACAACTGGGTGGCTTAAAACAACAGACATTTATATCCTTATGGTTTTGGAGGTCAGGAGTCTGAGGTAAAGGGGCCGGCAGGACTGGGTCCTTCTTCCAGGGGCAGAAGGACAATCTGTTCATGCCCCGCTCCTAGATTCTGGCAGGTGCAAGCACTCCTTGGCATCCCTTGGCTTGGGAGCACCCCAGTCACTCTGTCTCCATGTGGCGTTCTCCCCTTGTTGTTATCTCTTCTTCTCTTCTTATAACCACACTAGTCAAACTGGATTAGGGACCCACCCCACTCCAGTATGACCTCATCTTAACTAATTACATCTGCAATGACCTTATTCTTAAATAAAGCCCCATTCTGAGGTTCTGGAAAGGACATGAATTTTGGGTGTATACTATCCAAACCAATATACACACCTGTAATCACTCATCTTTAGAAACTCAATTTCAGGTGAAAAAACATGCTTATTTTCTGCTTACCTTTTTCAGACACTGTAATGCATTCAGGAGACCTTGATTCCACTCATTGTCCTGCCTTGAGTTGGTGACCTTGGGAAACCTACTTCACCTTTCTGGGCCTCATATCTGAAAAATGAAGTCAGGACAGGTTGTTTCCAAGGTCCTTTCAATTTAGCTATTCACAAGAATTTGTGACCTAGCTTTTTACATGCACAGCAATGTGGAAATGAACCACTGGGAAACCATGCCAGAGGCTGGGGAGAAGGTATAAATTTACACAAATAGATGTCACTGTTGCAGAGCACCTTAGCATCACTCCCTAACTGTTGCAGACTCCCTAACTGTCTTGGTGGATTGGGGACATGTCATTGCAGTCCTATCCCAGAGCAGCCCAGGAGGCAACAGCTTCCTGTCAGCACACAAAGCCTGTGTGTGGCCTGTGGGGCCGCTTTCATCTAGGTATTTTACAGAATATTCAGGCTGTTCTTCTGTGCCAGCTTCTTATTAAACAAGGGAACTTACCACAAAAGTTAAAGAGCTTAGTATACAGTTTGGAAATGTGGATTGATAGCCCTGACAGGAATCAAGAGAATAGATTCTATTTACTGAGTTACCAAGCATTGTGATAAGGACACTACACGACCTCCTTCATTTAATCCCTCCAACAATTCTTTGAAGTCATGTGCCAGTTAGTCAATTTATTGCTTCTCAGCTCCAAAATCACCCTTCAGTACCTGTGTTGCAATGATAGACTGGACTCTTTAAGCCTTTCTTCTGCACAATGAACATGATGTTAAGTTCTGTCAGCAGAGGACAATGGGAGACATTGTAAGGGGATGAAGATTCCCTTCCTGGTTTTTAGTGTGCTGTTTGCTTTTCCTTGCTTCTGCTGCTCCACACAGCAGGCCTGGCATGCATGGGGATATCCAGTGGTGTTCTGTCCCTTCCAGAGTGCCCAGTCCCTCAGCAACCTCACAGCCCTGCCGGGAGCGCAGGGACCACCTCACTGTGGCCTTCCTGGCTCAAACACTCCAGGCCTCCCCTCAGACTCCCTAACTGCCTTGAGTATCTGCCCACCAGCTTCAGCTTGCCTGCATCCTGGAAGATTGTTTCCCATGGCCCTCCCACCCTCAACACCATGAACTCTAGGCCAAGCATCACCTGCCAGGACGCAGACTCCCAACACCCTACTTCCTTTTGCCCACCCACCTTGGCTCCCCTGTACCTGGGCTCTGTTTTCTACTGCCTGGCTACTGTGGACCAGCACTGGGCCAAACAGCCCTGCGAACTTCTCTTCCATCCCATAGGCTGCAACCATACCTTCTCATCCAAGTCTGAACACCAGCATCAGGGAAAGCCTCCCCATCCTGTTTGTCCTTCCTTGGGAAGCTTCCCTCAGCCTTGGGATATCCTGTAGCATTCTCCTCACTTCTTCGTATTCACCTATCCAAGTTTAACACTTCTTTAGATGAACTACCCCTGTTCAATTCACTGTGTGGTTTCTGTATCCTAACTGGACCTAGATTGATACAGGCAAATACTATTATTATTTCTTTTTTAGAGATAAGAGAATGAGATGGAGAAAAGCTAAATGACTTCCTCAGGATCATATGAGAGTGTGGCAGAGAGGGACACAAATCTAGGACTGTCAGCTCTAAAGCCTTTGACTTTCACCAGTCTGCTACATTAAGAGGACTTGGTGTAGATACCATGTAAGGCAGAGCAATGGGCTAACCTTTCCTCACCCCTTCTTTCTCAAGCTAATATGTCCTGGGTGTTTCAGATTAAAACAAGGGCAAAAAATGCAAAAATGAGGCCAGCTGTTAGAGGAAGATTTTCAGCAGTCAAGAATGTCAATAGTCATCTCCAGCCAATGGCCAAAATAAACACACAGGAAAGGAAAAAGGAAAAAAATCTACTTAAAAGTCACTTTTACACATTCTACATATGTTCAATATTATTCTTCAAACAACATTTATTTTGAGGCTGATATTTGATTTTTGCCAATTTCCCCAGTTTTGGCTTCTCTGCAAAAATGCCTCATTTTGCTAAAGAGAGCTGAAATCCCAGTTTTGGGTCTCGCCTGTGTTTGTATTTGACTCAAAGCAGCCAGATTTCTGGATGATGTATATCCCTCAGCTCTCTGGGACTCAGGTCCCCACCAGGGCTGTGCTCAGAGACAACATGTAACAGCTTCCATATTCCTGGAAACAAAGCCATCACCTCCTCTTACAGTGTCTCTCTTGGGGAACCAGTAATGTGAATCTTAATTAGCCTCAATTACAAACCCCAATATTAATGATCTTCCTTAAGGGTTGTTCAGATATCCCAGCTTTAATAGGAAAAAAAAAAAAAACAGCCCAATGTGAGGATTAACCATTTCCTGCTGATTGGATGTGGTGAACTCTGAACCATGAGTGAGGATACCTGGATTTGAATCCGGGCTTTGCCACTCAGGTGGTCCTTTGTCTCTTTGTAAACAGGAGGATTGGATTCTAGGTTTTTCCTGTTCTATGATCTTTTGACTCTCAAAATCCTTTCAACTCTGTTTAGTCATAGCAAGTTAAATCATAGCAGCTCCCATCACTGCATGCCTACAATGTGCCACGCAGATTGAATACCTTAAATTTATTATCTTATTTGATTCTCACTACAAACCTATGAGGTGAAGACTATTATTATCCACATCTTACAGAATCAGAGAGATTCGTATATAGTGATAATAAAGCCACAGCCGTGAATCCTCTCCCCAGATTAGTCACTGACTGTTCCCCTAACCTAACGAATATACTACAAATAGGGTCCAGCAGTAGTAATGTAGATCTATCCACCTACATTGGATTGTCAGCATCGCTCTCCACCAACTAAATGAGGATAAACAATGGGTGGGAGTAGTCAGGGGAATGGTCTCCCTCTGAAGAAGAGGGGAAAAGACATTAAATTGCAAAGCAGGTACTTTATACCCATGGTTCTAGTTTAACCCTTACAGCAACCAGATGAGGTAAGCTTGTTAGTCTCATTATATGGATAAAGAAAATGAAGTTTAGAGAGGTTAAGTAACTAGCATACACTTATCACCACTGGTCAGCAGCAAAACTGTAATCTGAACATGTTTTGTTTCACTTCTTCTATCATACTGCACAGGGACAATTGTTTGTGACCAGAGATTTCAGGATTGAGCAACCAGCCACAGATTTAGACCAGGGATTTCAGGACTTGAGTAACCATACACAGATTTATCAAGGCCAAGGCTATGTCAAGTGACAATGAAATAACCAGTCAGGGCAGTGAAAAGGAAGAAGAAGTATTTTTTTAAGAAGTAAGTCCTTTCTCAACACTGGTTAAGCTGAGACCTCCTGGATCTGAGGCCCAGCCCCGGCCCTGCAGGAGGTCTTCCCAGGCAAGTGCTGTTCCCCCTCATGAGAGAGGAAATCAAGGGCATGTCACTGATCGCAGTGGGGACTGACTTTAGGTCAGGCCCCAAGGAGGCTTTAGACTAGGCAGATGGGAGGAAGTACAGACTATGGTGTGAGGCAGGGACAAGGCCTGCACAAACCAAGCCATCTCCAAAACAGAAAGAATCAGACTGTTGTTTTATTTCTCTTTTGACCCCATCTTTGAAGACCAGATTCTTAAGGAGAACCACACAGCTGGGCCTTTCTGGCCAAAGGGCATCATTGAGTACAAAGAGACATGTTGCCCAGACTCTCCTGGGATGCAACCACACACCCACCACCCTGAGTAGCCCACAGTGGTATGCTGTAGACTGGCTCTCTGGAAAACGAACAAAAGCAGTCCTGCTTTGTAGCATTGCAATTTCCATGTTATAAGCATTTCCAATTTAAGCTATTAAGGCTTTAACAACTGGCTTGCAAAATTTCCTAAATATTTAACAAAGACAATAGAAGTCATTGCTATACACCACTGGGTAGCCAGCTCTGTAAGTACAGCATATTGAGAAAGCAAGAGGGTCTTTTGGGCAATGGCCCATTGCCCTCCTTCCCCACTATGACTCCAGGTATACTAGGATATTCCCTGTCCCTTTCTTACACCCTGTTCTGCCTGGAATGTTCTTCCCTTTCTCTTCCTTCTGAGAAACTCCTATGTATCCTATGTATCCAAATATCCAGGCTGTTAAACCTTCCCTAGCCTTAATCAAGCTCTTTCTTGATTTTTTGCCCATGTTTGTATGATTTGATGCTTATATGCTTCTCCTACTAGACTGGGAGGAGAGGACCCCTCTTTGGGGAGAGGACCATACTTGCTTCATCTGTGAACTAGGAGTCAGACACATAAATAAATGAAGTTACAAACTATTGCTGATTTCAAGACAGGCAGTGAATGACATCACTACTTAACAGAATTTAAGTGTCTATGTGTCCAGAAGGTCCATAACAGCAGTTCTAATGGTAGTGATTGGGCAACAGTGGCTGGTAGGGTATGTCCCTTCCCTGGCTATGGGCAGGAACTGGTCACTGCAGGGGACAGAGCTCCTTCTGGCCAGCCCCAGCTCTGAAGGGCACTCACCCAGGTGGGAAGAGCTTTCTTTGCCTGCTCGACACCCAGATCACCACTACAGTTGGCCTCAAACTTCTTAGAAATCAAAAAAGAGTGTGTGTGTGTGTGTGTGTGTGTGTGTGTGTGTGTGTGTGTGTGAGATTTTAACTGCAGAAGATGATCCTTCTCTTGTTACCCTCAAACCTATGAGAGTTCCACAGGGATGGACTGCAGGTAGGGAGCGTGTCCTCTGGGATGTCCCCTCTGCGATATCCCCTCAGAACTGCCATGAGAACCAAACTATCAAAGGGAAGGGCTTGACTGACCCTATCAAACTGGGGATTTATGATGTGCAAGAGGGAAGTGGGTTGGAAAGGAGGAGAGTGAGAAAGGGTGGAGAACCTGAGTGACTGGGGAGAGCAGTAATGTTCTCTGTGCAAACGGGCAATAAAAGCTGATAATGGCAATGACAAAATTAAGACAACGAAAACATTGCTCTGAAGATTTATAGACCAGCAACACAGAGCTAAATCAGCAATAACCTGGGCTGATAAACAGCTATAGGGCATCAGCCACATAAACACCAGGCCACTTCAAAGCTTCCGTGTATACTATGAAGACACTGCTTTGTTGACACTGCACTGTCTCCATGCCCCCAGGCACCAGGAGTGGAGCCTGACTCGTGAAAGGAGGTTGTGCAGGGTTGACGCTGACAAGGAGGTTTTTCAGAAAGACAAGTTTTCCTTGACTGGATGCAGATGGCCCAGTGAAAAATGAAATCTGCCAGCAGAGGCTGCCTTTATCAGCTGTAGAAGTTCAGCAGGGACAAGACTTCCCCATCCCTGGCTCGTCTGAACGAGCCTCCGGTTTCAGCACCATATCAAAGACTGTCCTAATGAGTTCTTCTGATGGGTTGAAGCCTCCACATATCTGCTTCCAGGAGTGCAACCTGGCAGTCTGGAGAATGGTACCGAACTCGCCTGGTGTTTGCATTCTTCCCACTGAGCTGGGGGAAGGCTTTTGGCAGGGAAGGGCTGTCAAACTCACCAGGACTGAATGCCCTGCCTACACTGAGCCATCTTGCCACTGTCCTGAGCATCTCTTATTAACTTTCAGCTGTAGGGGCAGTGGGGGCTGGGAAAGGCCAAGAGATTTCCCAGTGTGTGAAGCCAGAGTGATACCTAGATACCCAGTAGGTGTCCACAATATCAAAGACAAAACACCAAGAGCTGGTGTTTATTAACTTCCTATTATGTGCCAAGTACCACTCCAGGCAATTTGCCTCATTTAACCTATACCGCTATCCTTTGAGGTCAGTGTTATATTCCCACCTTATAGATGAGTAAACTGAGGGTTAAGTCAACCTGTCCAGAGTCCTGGGCTGGTCAGTGGCAGATCTGGGAATGAAAACAAGTATCATCTATTCACAGAGCTTGTGTCCTAAAGGGACAAGTGTGAAGGAAAATAGGCAAAATGAAACAAAATATGTCTAGATTTGGCAGTAGGTGGCCAGACTTTTCAGTTTCATCCAGGTTTAGTGGCATCAAGGGATGACCATAATTTGAGAGATGAAGCTACCATTATGAATTAAAACACACACACACACACAGACACACACACACACACACACACACACACACACACACTATAAAGTAATTTCAGAAGTTTTTAATCACTGCTGCTTTTGATTCCATGAGCCACTGTTCTGCATATCTGGCTACCTAGCCAAGAAATGGAGCCAGTCACTTAGGAGGCAAGGTGTCTCTAGGGCCCCAGATTGGCCTGCAAACTGAGACCCACAGATTTTCCGATTTCTTATTACTATCACACTTGACGACACACTCCAGGTTAAAAAAGATATGCCTGTACCAAGCCCTCTGAATACTTTCTTCCTCTCATTTGAGAAGTTGAAACCAGCTGAAAGCATCTTGTTGGGTTCACAAGGACCTTTATAAGAAGAATGCCACAGGACACCTGGGCCCAACATCTGATGAGGGTGGGTCCCAGCCAGTCCCTCCTGCCAGGAGCCTCCTCTCTGAGATGGCTGATTGGAGGGGAAGTGGCTTTGTATTCCTAGTCCCTTCATCCTCCTGGCTTGGGCAGTCAGACTGAAGACAGACAATTGTGCAACAAAAGGAGTTTGGCAGTGACTGACTTCCAGCTCTGGCCAGCTTCTCCCAGTGCCACCCACCTCTCCTCTGCAGTGAGGTGGGACCATGGCTTGCTGGTGGGAGTGGTCCAGTGCCTGGGGGTAGACTCTGTCTCAATCCTTTTCGAATGGCTTTGCCTACTCCACACACAGCCAGAGACCTGGCTGCCTCTGACTGAGGGTATGTAGGCCCAGCACCTGCAGCCTCCCTGCATCTGGACAGCCCCAGGAGAGCAGCTTTGTTACCTGAGTGGAGGCTCTAAGGTTCAGAAGGTGCTTGCGCCTCCCGGGTGTGAGGGCCAGAGACCATGCTCTTAGCAGCCGAGTTGCACTGTTGAGATGTGGTCCCCCCACAGCCTGTGTCAATGATCCTCATCCTTTGCTCTGCCCTTTCTAGGCTGTCCCCAACAGAGGTGAACACAGGGACAAGCCAGGGGCTGCACTGGCAGAAAGAAACCTTGTACCTTGCCTCTGGTGGTGGAACATGACTAGACACTTGGTTGAGGGGCTGGGGAGGAGAGAAGATGGGGTGGTCTTTCAAAATTCACAGCTTTTCAGCTTCTTCTCTAGGATCCCCTGCTAGAATGGCAGCAGCTTGTCTCCGTAAGGCAGCATTGAGTCTTCCCCAGAACATGCTCCGCGTTGCCTACCCAGTGAATTCAAGGACACTTCATCAGGAGGAAGTCTGTGGAAAGAGGTAAACTGTCTCAGTCAGCCTGACGCTGATGAAGGCAGATGCTCACCCATGCAGCCCCTCTCCATGTTCTCCCCGGAGATCTACATGAACCCTGACCAGGGAAGCTGGGGCGAGGTTTGCTGGGGTCAGAGCTAGAAGGAAGGCTGTGCCTGCACTGAGTGATAAAGGCCACTGACTTGGGTCATATTTTTAGACCTCACACAAATTGGGACAGGAGACACCCATAACAAGTCTGCCTGGCCTTCTTTGTTTGGATGGTAAGGGTCCAGAGACATCTTAGAAAAGTGGAGGCTACCTGCTGGGATGAGGTGACAGTCCTATTTGTGGGACACATCACATGATTCCGCCTACCCTGCCATCACTAGACACGGACAGCTTCTGCCTTAGCCAGCTCCCTCTGACACCGAGCTCATTGGGAAAGCAGGATGCTGCTCTTGAAAAGTAATCATTGACCTTGAACTTTTAAATGTGTTTCTCAATTTTCCCCTTTTATCCCTGTCCGGCTAACATTCTGCTATGTCATTTCTTAAGTTCCGGTATTTAATAGAAAATACTGAATGGAAACATATTTTATAAACAGGCTCTACAGCTAGATATGGGGAGAGGAAACATTTTTCCAGTCATGCCAGTTATACCAGTCCTTTCTCTGGCACTTGAAAAACATTGCCAGCATCCTAGCAAGTGGGCAAGGTGCTGCTATTGCTCCTCTGGTTTGTGGGGCCAACAGGCCCTGGGACAGGGACATCAATACAGTACAATGCAGTGGTGAAGCATGCAGACTTTGAGTCACAGTTGGGTTAGAATCTCAACTTTGCCATGTACGAGCTGTACGATCCTGTGTGAGGGACTTTGTAGTGCCTCAGTTTCATCTGTAAAATGGGAATGTTCTCAATAAGAGAATGCATGTAAGTGGCACCGGTCTGCACACAGAGGTCCCATAAATGGTGCCCATTATTATCATTTACATGCTGCTCTTGCATCTACCCCACTTGGGAGAGCCCCGGCTGTGTGTTAACAGAGCTGGTGCAGGTTCACACAGGGGTCAGGCCCTCAGACAGGAGCCCCCTCTTCCTGTCAGACCTCCTCATCATAATCACTTAAATTTATTACATTTTGCACAGATTTCAATCACTTGATAAATGGTCACTAGAAGCAGACCTGAATTTAAAAGGCCAATACCTTCATATTTTCTTATAGATTTGTTTTCCTTACTGTGGCTTTTATGCATTTACCTTATTGAGAAGTTCTTATAAGCCACCCTGCCTGCTATGAGGCTTTGAAGAAAAATAGCCCCAGTTGAGGACCAATGTTCTATTCACAACCCCCTCGCCGACACACCTGCTAGTCCATGACCAGAGGAGCAGTCCTCCTGCAGGGAAGACAGGGCTCCAGCCACTGCCTTTGCCCTCTGGTACCCAGTAGGAGGAAGATGGGCATTCCTGCGTGCCAGCGAGGCTGCTGGCTCCCAGGGAATAAATCCTCTCCAAAGTCATAAGATTTCAGTTTGTGGGTGCCAGGGAGGTAGAGGCCTGTTGTAGAGACGCAAAGTGAGTGAGATGCAAGGATGGGATACGCAGGTATGACCATGCACAACATTTCATCACCGCTGGAGAGGCCCCTCTGCGTGTGGTAAGTTCCTAACAGATGAGTAAACTGTCTGAAAACAAAACTCCTTGTGGATGAATTCACCTGGGCTAACACATGCAATTCTTCTGATCACATTCAGCAGAATGTCTTGACCCATTATCCCATGGACCTTTGCAGCAAAGCCCAGGGCCATTTCCACTGGCTGTGGTCTCTGGGCTAGAAAGGTTCAGAGCAGTCCCCAGATTGTCAGGGGCAAATCTCACCACTCACCTTTCAGTGAGTACTTATTGAGTCCATCCTTTAGGTCCTTGCTATGTGGAGTGTGATCCACAGCCAAGCATGGTGGGAATCACCCAGGAGCTTGTGAGAAATGCACGGTCTGGGGTCCTGCCCTAGACCTTCCCATTACAACTATGTGCTTTAATAATGCCTCAGGTGAGGTCTACAGACATTAAAGGTTGAGTGGGCCTGACAGAGGTAACAAACACAGGAAAGGGAGATCTTCTCCTTTCCTCTAGAATCTCACACTCTGGTTGGGAAGATACAGTTTGTAGATATGAAACAATGAAGCAGATTCAAGTCCACATCATCAAGCAGGATTTGGTAAGCAACTCAGATTCAGAACATGAAGACCAAGGCCTGCCTCAGCCACTTACGGTCCCTGAGCCTCACCTTCCCCATCTGAACAAGTGAAAATAACATTTGTCTTGTCTAATTTACAGATTGTCCTCATTCTGCTGAATGCCCTCTCATGGGAAAGCACTACTACAGTGTAAAATACTATTTCACATCACGTTCTTTGAGTGCTATGGAAGTTCAGAAATGAGAGGGCTAGGGATGACTTGGAATGGCCTAGGAAGATCCAGCAAGTGGGATGGGAGGGTGACAGGAGGGGGCCTTTTAAAGACATTGAACCATACACTGAACCAGGCACTACAGTAAAGCGAGAGGGAAAAATGTGCATTTTGACAATTGCACCTAATACAGCCTCTAGTGTGGACTACACAAGGCTCCCACTGACCAACTTTCACCTTGACAAGCTCATTGTCTACACCATGGGTCTCAGAAACAACACACTCAATGCCACCAGCTTTACAAAAGACACAAAGCAGGCAGATGTGATCTTTGTGGGAAGGCTGGCAAAAGCCTATTTATTGCTGAAAACCTTAACCCTGGTTTGGGACAGACACAAAAGGATTTGTCTGACACTTTGCAGAGTTGACCTGTGAAGATGGCTAGACACTGTAAGAGAATACCTGCGGGAATGGGAGGTGAAGGAAATTAGCAGGTGAGTTCTTGGGTAATGATTTTCCTAGAGAATGCTTATTAAGCCTTTGCTATGTACTAGATGATTTCTTTCATTCTTTTCCTTTTTTACATTTAATCCTCACTATGACCCTGTCAGGCAGGGGACTCTTTTGTCCCCTATTCACCCATGAGAAAACTGGGGATTTAGGATTTGAACCCAGGTCAGTCTGCTTCCAAAGTCCATGCCTTAGCTGCAAGCAAATTGTCAGGGTTGTGTGAGAATCTCTGGTCTTCTTCGTGCTCCTGAAACAATGTGGCTTTGCTTTTGTTGTGAAATCTGGCTCACTCTGACTCGCTGACGTTTGCCATGCTTGTCCTGAGCTTCTCCAGAGAAATGCTGTCTTCTGGCAGGAAAAGATAAAAACGGCTGATACAAATGAGTCACTGCACTCGCTATAATTAACAGTGATTCAAGAGCCAGATGCAAGAGGGGCCTCAAGACCTGACTTTTAGGCTGCCCAAACTTTTAGCTGCACTTCAGTACAGAAAAGAGCCTCTGTGGCTGACCTTCCGTCTGCTCGAGATACGTTTTAAATGAGGAAATGAACCTGGAATGCATGCAAGCTCCAAGATAAGGGAGCTAAGAGAGGTGGCACCAAATTAATCTCCTTATTTACAATTGAAAAACCATACACCAGAACCAGAAAGAGAGTTTATAGTTTATAGATAATGTAGATCTTTGCTTTCACCTTTGGCTGCCCTGGAAAGTCTAAGCAGTTTTCAACCTGCGGAGCTGATTTATAAGCTACTACAGTTGTAAATTCCATTGCACTAGGTGTTCAGCCTATGCCCTCCTGATTGCAGTGTATACCTGTGAACTTTTCAACAAAGACCAGTTACCACTACTCCTTTTATTCTCTCTTGCTGACCTGGAATAAGAAGTGATACAATGAAAGCCTGATTAAAATAAACCCTACAACACAATACCCATGATGCTATCCACAAATGCATCTGACCAGCACAGGCACACTCACTTTAGGATGCAGGGCAAAGGCGGCACTTACTGGCTGCTTCTGGGACAAACAACTGCCCCCTGAGTTTTGACAAAGAGAAACAAACTGTGGTGAGGACCTGGACAGACTTAACTAGTGGCCACTGATGCCTGTGGCATCTTCTTACCTGTTTAAGAGAGGTTCGACTGTCCCTAAGATTTGAACACAACACAAGCTGATAGAATCTTGCCATTTTCCTTTTGAATAGACTTTAATTGAGAGTGAAGTGAAAAATGCAGGTTACATTTTTAGTGTTATCATCAGTACGTTTGTAAGATCAACACCAAAACAGTGATGCATCTAACATTTATACATTTCCTAATCTTAGCTGGCAAAGAGCAAATCATTATCAGGTATATATATATATACACAATAATTTCAAGCAACAGTAAATAATGAACTCCCTCTCTTAAAAAGAAAAGGAAAAACAAAACACACACACACCCAACCACCTTTAAACAATGGATTTCCTCACACTAGTAAGCCCTTTTATTTTTTTCTTCACATATACTGTTAGACTCAAAGTTACTTAAGTTATTTAAGAACAGTCTTATCGATGGAGATCCTGGACCAGCCCCTATTTTTAGAGTCACTTGAATTTTTACAACTTGAAGCCACATGACCAGTGTGGTCTGTACACCATAGAGTACAGTACTTAGTCATTAAGTACCGCATCCTTAGAAACATCTCAAATGATAAAATGAATTCCACTCCCTTTGTGTGAGGTGATATGTATATCTCTGAGGATGCATCTGATTACAATTCAAAAAAGTAAGAAAATACACACAAAACCCAAATCACAGATCTTCAAGCACAGTTTCTTAAGAGCATTGTGCTAATCTTAACATTTAATGAACCCAGTGATAAGTTTCTTCTAGATTTCTCTACACAGGTACTGGTTAGTTCTGATTCTTTCTTCAGCTGCTTGAAATGCACAAGTTTTAAATGCAAAAGTTGCCTGGGAGCGCTACATCCTGCCTTCCAGGTTAACCGCCTGCCTAACCCGCAGAATGCCGGACAGGATCACCCCCAGTGTCCTGCTATCTGATTTATTTCTTGCCGTTGCTGTTAGTAAATGGGAACCGTGACAAAGTTTACATTAGCAGACACATACACATGCCCTGGCCTATAAATATTCTATGATGGAAAATGATACAGTGACTCCATTCCTAATGAAAACGAGCATTACAAAGAGGAGCAGAGGGTCGGGGGACAGTATCAACAATGGCTCTTCTTACAGTGGAAAATCCAGACCAAATGGTGCCGGGCTTTTAACTAACTGGACATTGTGGCCACTTCTCCAGGGCCTTGTAAGCCAACTAAAAGCAGAGCCCAACTTCTCCGGGCAAGCCCAGTAGGATCCAGTAGTGCAGGCATCTTGTCTTGGAAGCTGGATTTAGAAGATCAACTGCCATTTCCTTCTTAGAGAAGTGAGTGCAGAGGAATTTTAAAGTCAGATTTGAAAGGAGTTCACACACTGCCCGGTCTGGGACACAGACCTGTCCCCGGCTTGGACCCCTCAAAGCGCCAGCTGGAGTTTGCTCATGTTTCTCTGGTGCATGTTGTGATGGCGGACTAACTCGTCTGACCGGGCAAACTTTTTCTGACAACTGGGCCACCGACAGCTGAAGGGCTTTTCACCTGTTGACACAATTGTCAGTCAGAGACGAATGCAGCAGAAAGAATGGGAGCAAGTTCAACTCTCTAGGGCCCGAGTTACATTATCACAAGGCACCCATGCAGGTTCCCTCCCGTTCTTTCCCTAAGCTAACAAGTCAGGCTTGTTTCACAGGCAGCCTTGAAATGGCAGCACCTCTGGGGTCTTAAGGATTAAAATGATATCAAAATTATAAAGTTATTATTAAGTCAGAAGACTTAAGAAATGAGAGAGAGGGAATGAGTCTAGTTCATGGAAATGTTTGGTCAATTCCCATTTAATTAAGTGTGAAAAAAGATTTGTTTTTTTCAACATCTACTGTCAGGCTCTTTCATGAGCTGTGTAAATGTCTCCCGTTTGCTGTCTAAGTTGGGAATCAAGCTGAACTGGGCTACAAGGCCTCAGGATCATCCCTAGATATAACTGGTTGATTGTCATCCAGTAGTAGAACTATGACTGTAGCTGCAGTATTTCTGTTTGCATAGATATTCTGGATGGGCTGGGTACTTTTAAATAAGTCACCAATACCAGTTTGTATGGTATATGCTCCTTTTACCTTCAAGTGTTACTCAGTGCATAATCCCTGTTATGCAGAAGATTCTAGTTGAGGCACGGTTTTAAGATTTTTAACAAGTTTGCCAAAAGATCGAGGCTTCTCCATCTAAGGAGACCTCGAAAGTTCCTGCCAAGACTCACTCTGGATAGGGAAGATAATTCACATTTATTAAATGCCTAATACATGCCACACCTTGTGTTGGCATCATAGTGTAGATTATTTCATGTATCCCTTACAGCAGCCCTGTAAGGGAAGCATTATTATTCCCACTCTACAGATGAGGCTGAACCTCTGGCAAGGGTAGACCCAAGCAGGCCTGAAGCCCAGCTCCATCTGATGCCACAGCCCATGCACTTCACTGGATCACATCTCCTAGGCTTAGCCATCATGGAAACACAGCTTCGTCCTAAGTAAAAGTAATGCAGGAGTGGGACCGGCAGTATCCTGAGAAGATCCCCCAGGTCTTCTCAGGATACTGCTGGTGCCACCTTTGCCTTCTCTTTGAACTACTGGTGAGGATAAGCACTGAGAAATGTCCCAGGGGAGGTAATGTCTCAAGGCCAGAATTGAGGGCTGACTAAACACAACAAAAAACAGTGTGCCGATGACATATGTCACTTTGCATATATGCAGATATGCAGAGGGTGGGGAGTGAGGGGGGCACAAGATGACAACTTTTTCCCACCTGATTATGAACTCAGGACCAAGACAGTGAAGCAGCCCCAAAGGCACCTGAGTAGGGGGGACTGGCTGCCCATCCTGCCAACTCTTGGGCGCCTGTGCTGACTCAGTCTGTGATGCAGCCTGCTTGGGCTGAGAACCTGGGACTGCGCAGGCGCTCAGGACCTCATGTTTTCCTTCTCCCCCACTTGCTGTTCCTCTGCTCTTCCTGATCTGGGCCCCACCCCTCCACCCCCGCATCCAGCCATGCGGTCAAAGGCCATCTCCTAATGGACAAATCCCAAGCTTTCTCTTGTTGGCCATCTCCTCAGTCTCTCAATGGTGTTCAACTTTGCTGACTTTGGCTGTTGTTGATTTTCTACGCTCCCTGGGCTGTGTGATGAAACCCTGTTCTTTCTCCAACATAGAAGGTGGTGGGATATAGTGGGCTGGGTACAGACAGAATTGGGTTTGCTATTTATGAGCTCGGGGAGTTCAGAACAGTGATTTCATCACATTGTGCTCCATCTCCTCATCTGTAAAATGGGGATAAAACATGCCTACCCTACTCTTCTTACAGGGATGTTAAAGATAAACTGAGATAACCTAAATCCTGGTCCAACTTCCAAAGCTAGAAAAAACACAACAAAGATGGGTGCTATTTTCATTATGAATCACACCAGTCTTGTGGAGAAGCATAAACTTTCAGCAGCCAGTGAATAAATGCCTTATTCCCCTCTCTAGACTAGTATGAAGGAAGTAATATCCGTACACTGATAGAAGTCTGGCAGAAAACATGACGGCTACTGGGACATTAACTTTCAGCAGAGAAAGGATTCAGTTCTCTCAAAATAGTGTCAGGAAACATGATTTCTCAGAAGAATAAATGTTTGGCTTGTTAGAATTTCTGTTTTTCTGTAAGGTTGATTATCATACCAAACTGAGTGATAAAAATGGGATGCAACAAATTGGGGACAGTAGGGACCTAGCTTATCTCTTTGCTTCATTCTGGACACTCATAGAAAGAGTTCCTTTCACAAATCTCTTCTGCTCTGTATTCGCCCACCCACCCCACCCCTTTTCAAACAGTGCATCACTATCACTTAGGATAGTAATATGCGCTGTTCTCCCTCTTGACTGAGTCTAGGCATGCTTAGAACTTTTACACTAGTCTTTTCCAATCTTTCCCATTGCAAACAACTTCATTCAACAGTATTTTTAAAAAATAATGAAAAAATAAATGTGAAGAAAAGTTTACGCACTTGTTTTACCTGTATGAGTCCTGGTGTGGGTCTTCAGGTGGTCAGACCGGGAGAATTTTCGCTGACAAGTTTTACACTGGAATGGTTTCACACCTAAACGGACAGAGAAGGTCTAGCCGCAACCCCAACAATGTGGGGACATAGCGAGGCTCACAGACCTGCTTCCCAGCAGCCCAAGAAGCCAGGCATTTCCAGACACACCTGCAGTGTTTGCCTCACCCTCAGATTTCCCCACTACTCCAGGCCCAGCACAAACCATCTGATTCTGCACAGCAACCCTTGAAGATTTGCTTCTGTCTTGGGAACAACTATTCCTTAACCACAAAATGTCCAGCTTCTCAGCTGTGTCTGAGACCAAAAAAGTGAATCACACACAAGAAATAGAATTTCGCTCTCTATCACCCATGTTCTTTACTGATGCTCAGTGTATCATCAGCAAATTGCTAGTAGGATCCCGTTGTTCTGTGGTTTGCCAGAGAAATGTGGGATGTTTTGTTTTTCCTTAAGAGAAGGAAAATCCCCAGAGATTAAGGGGGAAAAAAATTGTTGGAAAAACTAAACAATTAGCTAACCCTTTCACATCCGTATTCAGTAACAAAGAGAAATAAAAAACCAGCCGTCACCCGAAGGAACACACTGCCAGCAAGGAGAAGCGAGCCTACAAACCTGTATGTCTCCTTTGGTGTCTTTTGAGCTGGTCTGAACGAGAAAACCTTCGCTCACAGTCCTTGAAGTCACACTGGTATGGTTTCTCACCTTCGGGAAGACACATACTCCATTTGAAAATGATATAGGAAATGGGGATCTCATTAAAGGCAACTGTTCCTACTTTGGGGATGGAAGGGATCCCAAAATGCCCAAAAGGCACTTCAGTGGAACTGGTTAGGATGGTGCTGCCAATTGTAGGGTGAGGTTAAAGGCCAGACTATATGTAGGCTCATGGACTTGGGGTACAGGATGGGGGCTAGGTGATTGAGGATGGTCCCTCACCTGCCAGGCAGAAGTGAATGACAACTCATGTTACATTAGAGTTACAGCAGCTCTGCCACTTGGAGTACTGGGTGAGGTGCCATCTCCTTATTGTGAAATAAGGCCAAAAATCTGACTACTTCAAAGGTTTTATGAACAGATTAAATCAGACCATCCATCTCAAGGGCTTAGCCCAGTGCCTAGTATAGAGGCAGTGCTCAAAAAATATTGGCATAGAATCTTTAGACAAATAATAAACTAAAGAGGTCTGAACTCACAGACTGAGTCTGAGGCAGAATTCTGGGATGGGTATGTCTTGGGGCCAGCCCCATGAAATAGTGTTTTACGTTTTATGGCCCAAAGATTTGGTGTTCTTTGCTACTGACTTCTCATTCCTGAATCGAGCATAAACAGCTCCATGCTTATGAGACACTCAAGTTAAACCCGGAGCAAAAGTGTTTACAAAGTTCTTGGTATCCCTTTATCTAAGAGAAGTCAGTAGTGGGATTGCACAACCTCTTGTCTCAGAATGAGGAAGCCCCAGCCCTGTCCTCTCCAGGGAAAGTTCGGCCAAACAGTGGGAACTGAGCCCTCTAAATGCACTGAGCGACTTCAGGCCTTCCCACCTTCTTATGAGAATCCTGAGTCACCAGCATTCTGAGAGGGAAGGCAAGCCGTCCCACATCAGTTGGTTTTTCCGATGCAGGGCAGTCCCTAGTTGCCTTCCCAGCCTCATAACCTCCTCTCTTTCCCCAGTTAATCTGTATTCCTTCTGTACATAGCTCACCATTCTCGAAATCTGCTTGGCACTTTGCTCACACTACATACCCTTCGTTCCTATCTCTACATTCCCCAGCAAAATGTCTATTGCATGTGCCTCACAAATGCTGCTTCCTCTGTGTGCCCTTGTTGGAAACTTTCTGTTTGGAGTGAAAGCCCTTCCTTCCCTCAGTACAGAACTTAGTACAGAACATCTAATGTGGTGCGCTATGTCCAGGTCTACCTTTTTCCATGGGCTAGAGAATCCTGAGAGCAGGAGCCAGTCCTTAGCTTTATATTTATATCCAGCCTGTGCCTTACACTTTGCCTTTCTACTCCTTCTCATCCTTTACCTCCTCTGCTTGACCTCACCAACACTTTGATGGTGAACCCAAGCCCTCCCTCCCTCAAGAAACTTTTGGGGATGACCCTAGCTCAAATCAGCACCTCTGAACAATGTTTCTCAGCTCCTTCAGCCTCTATTTAGTACATTACCACATACTCTCTTAATC
Source organism: Manis javanica (assembly GCF_040802235.1). Classification (NCBI taxonomy): domain Eukaryota; kingdom Metazoa; phylum Chordata; class Mammalia; order Pholidota; family Manidae; genus Manis; species Manis javanica. The sequence goes on from NC_133166.1 coordinate 52,209,189, forward strand.
CCTTTTCATTTGTGTGTATCCTCGCTCCAAAACAGACCATATCCTCTTTGGGAAGGGGCTTATGACCTGGAGTTAAAAAGCATGAATTAGAATTCTGCTTCCACTATATCCTACCCACCTGGTAATTGTTTTGTGGGTGAGGATAAAATGAAATAATGACACACAGGAAGTATTTAATACAAACATACTTAATATAATAGTTGGTACTACTATTATAAATCATTATGAAAAGATTGCATTCATTCATTCAAGAAGGCGGTCACAGGATAGTCAAAACCCAACCTGTTCTCCTTGTTTTCTGCAAGGAAGAGCTTCTTTAAGGCTCCAAGAGGCCCCGGGGTCTTGGCTGTCTTGTCCACTGTTTTCCTCACACAGATATGCAACCTCACTGCTGTCTAAGTGCCTCTTTCCATTAGAAGTTTCCATGGCCATGTTGCCTTCAATGTATTCCCTTGTATTTTTTCCAGTAGAATTTTACTGTATATCATTTTCCTTATAATCTTAACTGATATTTTTCAAATGATCTCACTTGGAAAAATATGTAAAAATATAATATGCCACTAAGTTCTCTAATCCTTAGCCTCAAAGCACATGGTCTGTTGAGTGCAAATTCAGGTTTATTATAGAATTATATCCTCCAGACACATCTTAGCAAAGTCCTTTGGTCTGAAGAGATCTGAATGCAATTCACTTTCTTTTCCCACATCCCTCCCGAAAGCAAAGTCAGCAGTAACAACAAAATGATAGTGGTAATCATAACAGTGAGGCTCTCCTTCAGTTATGGAAAGAACGGCACCAGCTCTCTTGGTAGGAAAGCCTACGCTTCACACCGTTTCCCTGTAGGAAAATCCACACTCCCATCCAGTGCCCACAAGGCCAGAAGCAAACATTTGACAAATGGCTGTTCACATTCAATCAAGGTGGCCAGGAACCAGATGAGGCTGATGCTCTTTGCCAGAGGCAGACACCTTGACCTGCAGGAAAATCCAGTTTTCCTTGACACACCATCTTTTAAGATTGAAAACAAAAGTTAAACCTACAATATATTTTGCCATTCCTATCTTGTTGGGAATTACTAACCCAAACAGTTAAGTTTTTCTTTGGACCATCTCTTCCTAAGTGTTGTGATGACCTTGCCTATCACTCTGTCAAAATAGTCTGATTACTAAACTCCAGGATAGCTCCTCACTCTTTAGAGAGGCTAATAGTATTCTGATAATAACACTATTATTTATTCAGACCTACTGACATAGGGTACTATACTACATGCTTCCTATCTAACTTCTTCAATTCAATTTGATTTTAAAAGTTAATCTAGCCTTAACCATTGTATGACACAGGCATCATCATCTCCATTTTCCATATTAGGCAAATGAGGTTCAAAGAGAGGTTAAGTCACTTGTTCAAGGTCTCACCACTTGGTGGTGAAGCCATAATTAAAACACAAATCTCTTTAATTTTGTGGACTTTTCTTTCCAGCACCCTGCTCTGCCTTTCCTGAAGACAGTTTATTGGCTTCTTTATTAACAGATGGACAATTATGATACAAAATGACCCTGCAGCTTTTTCCTATCATTGCGTCCAGACTTATGGAAGAGTGCCTCCTTTTCATCTGCGCACTCTCCGTGTGCTCAGCGGTGCAGGCCTGGAGCAGAAGCTCCCGAACCACCCTGCCCAGTGGCCACCAGAGCCAAGGCCGGGTGGTGGACAGACTTACCAGTGTGTTTCCGGCTGTGCATCTGTAAGTGGGACAGCTTGAAATATCTCTTATTGCAGCCTGGGTAGGCACACATGAAGGGGCGTTTCTCACTGGTCTCAGACGCCGACCGGACAAGAGTCGGGGCTACTCCGGGCACACGTCGCACATCCTGCAAGCAGAGTGCAAGAGAAATGGAGACTTCAAGCCACATGTGAAGATTCCTGTCAGGCCTGAGGAGAAGCAAGCAGTGGGAAACACCCAAAGAAGGGCTGGCAGACGCAGGCCTAAAACTACTCCATCCACACCCCAGATGCCCACAGCAGACACCACTGGCAGAGGACATTCTGCGAGGCAGTGCTCTAGCATGGTCAGTGAGAACCCATCCTTGAGGTTTGTTTGGGGTTGCTGATTCACAGCAACTGAAAAAGAAATGCTGGTGATGCAAGAGCTCCCAATCCATCCTCTCTCTCACTTCTCCACTGGAGGCAGTGCGGTCTGGAAGTCCAAAGTCCCAGATTCTATTCTATTCTCTCCCACTCAGACACAAGGCCACATGTCCTTGGGCCCAATCTGCAATGGGTGGGAAAGTCCTTATTAGAGAAAAACGTGGGATATTAAATGAGCCTCAAATTTGGCCAGACCTTCCACATATGAGTAAATGACAAAGAGGAGCCGTGGAGGTCTGAGGGTTTTGTGTGAGAGGGGAGCTCAAAGGACCGGAGTGTAACCTGTGGTGTGGCCAGTGCAGTCCTTCAGCAGTGGCTGTCTTGCGTGCACTCAGCATGTCCTTCACAGGGCATTCTCCTGGCCCCTTTTGTCTTGTGTGAGTGAGTGTGTGTACTGTCCGCCCTCCATGAGGAGTTAGAGGGAAACAGTGAGGCAAACTCCCCTTCCTGCTCTCAGGATCAATGAGTCATAGAGCAGTGAACGTGCCCACGGGGCCGCCGAGTCCTCCTCATTCTCTTACAGATGTGCAAGTCAAGGCCAAAGGGCACATCCATGTTTTGTATTAAGACCTGGAACCACATCTGAGTTTAACCCCTTCTCTGCCCTGTACATTTTCCATACCACCCCCCATGCTTATGTTCTAGTCCTATTTCACACTGCCATGCACTGTGAGATCTTTTTCGAAGAACAAGCACTGTAGTGACACACAGCTTTGCTGTTCATAGGCTGTAGAGTCTCGAGAAAAATGGTGGCATGAATCCCGTGGTGAGCCAGCTGTGTCTGACTGGTACACTCTAGGAGAAAGTGAGAGGGCAGCCAAACACCTTCCCGTCTGGAGTCTGTCAGAGGACATGACAGTGAGTCTAACAAACTGGGCTCAGTGGGAAGGAAGGCAAAGCAGCTTTTTCCATTTTCTTAACTCATTCTAAATGCAGTGCACATAGCAATAGGATATAAAATGGAACTGTCAGGCAGGCAGGTTCCTGGTGGAGGATTCTGACATTATTTGTTGGAAAAGAAGCTGGATGATTATTTCTGTCCCTCTGTCAGATTTCTGTTTCTGTAACACTTGCCTGTGTTCCCACCCTTGGAAGACCTGGGAGGAGGGGGCACACTGTTCTATCCCTATGACACTTCTGGTAACATTAATCAGAACATCTCAGGGCTCCTTGTCCCTCACATCACGTGGGGGCCTGGCCCATACACACAGCTTCTTTCTAGGGTACTGACTATTCTGGTGAAAGTGTCACAGCTGTTATTCATGTTGCAGCCACTGAGTCACATGCAAAAGGCACAAATGCAAACCCTTTATAACTGCGTGTGGCTCAGACCTCCCAAAGACACCCTATAGAGGTGGCCTTCCATTGAGTTTTCTGAATTCTCTGAAATGTCTACCTTTTTATTTTACTTTCTTCATTTTCCTTGGAGATTCCCCACTCCTCCAAAGTGTTCACAGCCTTCTGTGTCCCTAAGAATCGATATAATGTGGTGGTTAAAAACAAGGGTTCTGGAGTCAGACACGACTTGTGTTACAAGTCTCCGCTCTACCTCTTACAGCTATGCAATTTTGGACAAATCACCTGTCTTCTTCTGGACTTCAGTTTCCTCACTCACAAAATCAAGATAATAATAATACCTACCTCATAAAAGGGCACTGAGGATTAAAAAGTCCATGCACAGACAGGGAAGAACGTTAAATGCAAACTGCTAAGCAAGAAGTCAGTCTGCAAAGACTATATACTGTATGATTCCAACTATATGACATTTAAAAAAAAAAGGCAAAACTAAAGAAACAGTAATAATATCAGTGGTTGTAGGGGTGGGAAGAAGGGAAGAGATGGGGAGGGATAAACAGGTAGAGGGCATTTTTAGGCAGTGAAGCCATTCTGGATGATACTGTAATGGTAGATACATCCCATTATGCATTTAACAAAACCCATAGAACTGCACAACACAGAAAGTGAACTGTGGACTTTAGTTAACAATAAAGTATCAATATTGGCTCATCTATTGCAACTGTAAATATTCTAAACAATGTAAGATGTTACTAGGACAATGTAACTGTATAATACCCATGCAAGATGTTAAATAATAGAGGAGATTGTATGTGGGGCTGGGAGAAAGGAAGGGAAAGGGGGAGGATGCAGGAAATCTCTATACTTTCTGCACAATTTTTCTGCAAACCTAAAACTGCTCTAAAAAAATAAAGTCTATTAAAAAAAGGAGTCCCTGTATAAAGCTTAGCACAATGCCTGGCATATAGAAAGTGTCCAGCCATAACTGTGCCTTTATTATTGTTATTCCCAACACTTGGCAAGATAGCCTACCTCTGGGCACTTCACAATGCAGGCCAAGTTCTTAGAAGTCAAGGGTCATTTAGCCCAAATACAAGACCTGCACAGCCTACCCTGAGAAGGCAAATTAGGCAGCGAAGGAGGAAAGGGTGGGACTCTGAAGGACACATCCTGGTCTGAGTCAGGGAGGCAGCCGCATCCACTGACCTCTGGAGAGCAGGAGCCTGCCCTGTCTGCCCCAGTGGAAGAAAAGGGGTACCAGCAGCCTATAAATAAAATAGACTTGCCAAGGCCACTTGGCCTTGGCAAGGAAGTGAAAGGCTGTTGAGAGGGAAAGAGGCGGTGGAGTGCACTTCCGGCTGGGCCCCCAGTACTCACCTGAATGCCCCTGAAGACGCCATGGGTGTGTATTCTGTACTGGGCACCACAGAGGATGGGCGTTGTGTGGTTATCGCTCTCATAGCCCGTGCCATGGCTGCAAACACAAAGGGAGAACAAGGCTCAGGTCAGTCCACAGGCACCATTTGGAAATGCGCATCTGCAATGGAAGGAATGTTTTTTAAAAGCTCGCCGGACAAGCGCTGGCTGTGCCTTCCTCCATGGGGCTGCTTCGAAAGCAGGGCCTGGGGGCTGCTCAGTCCCCGTGTCATCATCACACAGCCCTCCCTCAAGCTGAAATTCTCAAAGGCAGACCGTCTGGGTCTATGCCTCTCTCAGACAAGCTGGGCAAAGTCACAGTGGCAGGGTTTCATTCCTGGCAAGTTGTTTACCAACTAGATGGCAAAGCTGACAGCTGTGAGTATCTCAGGAATGAGCAGATGCCTCAAGTTTCACATTAAGTGCAATGAATTTTTGTCTGCACCTCATGACTCAGTTTTTACCAGATAGCACCAAAAAAGTGCTGACACTTACAAGAAGAGATGTCACTTCTCAGAAGTGGGGATTACACATCTGTGGCCCCACTCCACTTAACCTCCAGATCAGTTTTCCAGGTCAACTTAACCCTTTGCAGCCAACCTGTGCCAGAAGTGGACACTTGATAATTTTCCTCAGACATTGGACTACCTCATCGGTGCTAGTTGGAACAACCTCGTTGGTGATTGGGCTAGCCTCAGACTACTAGTGAGAGCTCAGGGATATGGAATGATGACAAGAACAACTTGGAAAGGGTGGGTGTTCTGCTCAGAAGTATTCTTCCCTTCAGGTAAAAGCTGATACCTGTTCTGCAACTATTTTACTTCCAATGAGGCAGAGCATAGATTCTTACCCACATAGTCAGCACATTATAATCCGATCTAGGATGACCACAGGGAGCTTTAATGAAGTACCTCTGTACAATGCTGCAGCTGCTTTAGAAAATGTCTGGCAGTTCCTCAAAAGGTCAGACATAAAGTTACCTTATCACCCAGAAATCCACTTCTAGGTCTATTCCCAGGAGAAATGAAAACTTATGACTACACAAAAACTTACACACATGGTTTATTAGCAGCATTATTCATAATATAAAAGAAGTGTCATCAACCCAAATGTCCCTCATCTGATGGACTGATAAACAAAATAAAGTATATTCATAAACTGTAATGTTATTTAGCAATCAAAAAGAATCAAGTGCAGCTGCATGGAAATGTGGATAAACCTTGAAAACATCCTGCTAAGTGAAACAAGCCAGTCACAAAGGACTGCCTAGTGTGGGAATCCACCTCTAGGAAATGTCCAGAGGAGACAAACCCATGAAGACAGAGAGCAGACTGGTGGTTAGTTGCCAAGGACAGGGAGGGATGCGAGACGACACACAGAGAGTGACTGATGAAAATGTCCTAAAATTGGAATAAACTCTGTGAATCTACCAAAAACCACTGAATTATACACTCCAAATGGATGAACTGTATGGTATGTGAAATATATAAAGCTGCTTTTAAAAATTACCTCTGGGGACAGGGGCATTGCACCAGCAATTTTTTAAAGCCTCCATGAGCAATCACCTGACTGTCAGAGAACCTGAACCCTCTGCCTGTTACTCTAGAGATTCCAGGGGCCCTGGTGCAGGAGGCAGGAAGCTTGTCCGATCAGCTGACTCCATCTGAAGGTATGGGGAGAGCCTGGGGCTGGCTCAACTCTTGCTCACCCAGGGAACCTAATTCCTGGAAGGGAAGATCATCTGCTAGGATGCTTGACATGTCCACACACCCTGCAGCCTTAACAGTTGTGGGGCTTCACTAAGCTTTATGGAAAGAATGGCCTCTCGTTCTTTGCATACAGCAATGATAGCAGTTTGGGGTGGTGGCAGTTCTGCTCCTTTTAACTTGCTACACTTTTTTCTCTACATCCTTCAGGGGATCTCTGACCTATCTGGGCGGAAATGTCACAAAGAGCTAAACCAGGGTCAAATAAACAAAAATGGGAAAGAAATGCCAAATTCAGGTAGCACCTCCTTTTCTGAACCTTAGAATGCACTTGCCAAGAAAAAGAGGCTGAGTCTGCCTTCTCTCCAATTGCAGTGGGGAAGTGGGTGATGATGACAGTGGTGACAGCAAGAGGCCAGGACAAGAATGGGAAACCGAACATCTTGCCTCAAAGACTGTAAAGAGATGCTGCCTTGGCTTGGTGTAGCCTTCTGCAGGGAGCCAAAATGCAATTTACACATTTTCTAAGGCTGAGGGATCCCTAGGGACACAGCAATAGAAATCTGAATTTTCATGTTCACCCATCAAAGAGGAAGACGTAGGACTCTCCTGTCTTGGAAGCTAATCTCTGATGTTTTCTGGGTTCTTGGAGGGTGGAAGGCATGGGGCATAGACTTTTCTCAGGATACTCATCCTGGGAAATGAAGTGTTGCCCCACCCCAAGGGAACAACAGGATCCTCAGAGCCAGATGCGAGCTAAAAAAGCAAAAGAAGCAACCAGCAGTACAGCGTGGAGAATATAGTCGATAATTCCGTAACATCTTCCTGCGCTGATAGATAGTGACCGCACGAGAGGGTGTGAGGATTTAATAATATGGGTGACTGCTGAACCACTGTGTGGTACATTTGAAACCAGTATAATATTGTATATCAATACTTTAATAAAAAAGAAGATGAAGCAACTAGCAACAAGAGTGTACCTGCCAAATATGCCACTACATGGTTCTCTCAGGTCCATGAGTTACAAGACAGCCAGGCCCCTGCTTCTTGTGGCTCCAAAAGACCAACACACCAGTGTAATTCCATCCTGCAGAAACTCTGCTACCCAGTGTTCTTCCCACTGTGGCCCCCACCCCGCCCAGAACACCGAGCACAACCCATGGGCATTTAATATGGTGGCAACTCTCTCGAAATAAGTAAAGGAAAGCAAAGTAGTGCTGTTGGAACATTACACTGATAGGGGTAAAAAAGTCATCTATGCCGACCCTCACTCAATGCCCCTATAGCTCATCTTCAACAGCTGGACAACAGACGTGGGTGACAAGTCCTCAAGGCAGCTTGGGGAGCTCCATTTGGGGAGCACTTTAATTTTTAGGAAAGGCCTTTCTGAACTAAGGTGGAACCTGCCTCCTCATTTCTGTCTTCTGGAGAACCAGAGCAAGTATTAATATTTAGCATCCCTCTCTGTGTATCTCCTCTGCCCCATGATAAACTTAGCCTTGATTACAGAGACCAACTCACTCCTCTCTGAATCCTCTCAACTTAGTGACTGAAGGAAGATGTATAGCCCATAAATGTGCCACAAGACAAACTGAATCTAACTCCTCCTCACATGACAATCCTTCAAGGTATTTGAGGACAGCTCTCCACGCTGCAGAGTTGATACCAGAAAGCAGGTTCTAGAGTGCATTGCGAATCCCACCAGACCAAGCGACTGAGAAACCCAAATCTCCCTTAGGGTAGAGATGCACTCAGTAGCTAGATCTACCTCACAACCCAGATAAATGAGGAGGAAAGTAAAGGAACCCTGGCACCACACACAGCAAGGCACATGAGCAAAGCCTGGGTGAAGCTGGACTTCCTTCAATAAAAAATGGATGCTTTATAAAATATTTTCAGTTTTTTCTGTTTTATTGCCTCAAACTTTTCTTTGATGAATAAAATACTAGACTTAACTGAGTGACAGGGAAAAGCAGTCTGACAACTCCTTAGCCAAGATAATCAGGGAGATCACAGGGATTTACAGTGAGGCATACTGAGGGCAGCTATGGTTCCTGCAGGTGGGGAGAAGAGTCAGTGGGCTGTTGCAGGCAGGTAAAGATATGGGAGAGGGGGCTCAGAGCAACACGGCCCCTCCTGCCTTCCTGCCACAGAGTACTGCTTTGGAAACCACTCACCAGCTTGATGAAAATAGTTACGACAGCTCCTTTGATGGTGGTGGTAAACTAAGCACAAATCATTCATTTAAGTGTTTAGCCCATAATTTCCTACCTTGTCCACAAGGACATCAAAAATAACTATCATATGTCTTTTTGCAATAAAGATGCACTTCATTAGTGAACTTCTACTATGAGACTAGTAATTCTACCACAAATACTGACCTGAGCATCAAATGAGTATATGGTTAACACATCTTGGTGGTTCCGAATGATGTTTTTTTCCCTAAGTGCTCCCAAAGATCTGCTTTAACAGCTCTCCCAAGAACTCATGCTAATGTCACTGCTCTGTGGTTTCCAGAATCCACCGATACTTTTCTACTTGAAAATTAAGACATTTACTTCAACTAAGACAAAAGTCTCAACTTTTCTGTCATTGCTTTTATTCTCCATGAATTTCCAGATTATTGTCCAAGAGGCAGTGACAGTCACCCAGCCATGTCCCACCCCCCGACAGGAGGCAGCCAGGACTCCACTCTACCAGCCAAGTACTGTCAACAATACGAACCCAATGTTGTCAGTTATTTCCCTTCTCCAGAAGAGCTGGAAGTCAGGATTTTTGTGTAAGATTGCCTGAGCTTTAAATTTCTGGCAAATCATTGAAATTTTACAGAAGCCATGTCAGGTCAAAAAAAATGTACCTCTGGCCTAAAGGATCATGAGTTTACAACCTGTGCTTTAAAGGTTGAACAGTGAAGTTTAAGCTGCAAACTGGAAAACTCCATTTGATTCTGTTGTCTCCTCCCACATGGTTACAAAACAGAGGTGGATATATACCTGATTCCCTGAAAACTGAGTATCAGAGTCTTCCAAACACTTGAATGCTTGAAAGATGCTATACTTGTACAGCAGAAATAGCCAGTGCTGCTAGAGCCATCCAGAAGCAGTTACCATCTACAGGTGTCAGTGGTGTGCCTCTAAATTTCCCTGGCCCACTTGAAAGTAGGTTTAAGCACTGAAGTTATAAACAGAAAACTGCATGTGCTATGCAGGAAATTCCAGCATATCTGTCTCCTACAGATGCTGTAACAAATTACCACAAATGTGGTGGCTTCAACCACAAATTTATTCTCTTAAATTCTGGGGATGTGAAGTCTAAAACCAGCCTGAACCTAAGATGTTGGCAGAGCTGTTTTCTTCAGGAGGCTGAGGGGAGACTCTCTGTGTGCCTGTCTCAGTGTAAAGAACTCCCTGGCATTCCTGGGCCCTTCTTCACATCTCTCTGACCTCTCTGCCTTTGTCACATGTTCCATGACTTCCCTGTAGTCAAATGTCCCTCTGTCTTCTTCTTACAAGGCACTTACTACATTTTGGACCCATCCATATAAACTCAGGATAATCTCCCCATCTCAAGATCCTTAAATCACACAGAGTCCCTTTTGCTGCATATGGCACAATTCACAGGATCCAAGGATTAGGACTTGGACATCTTTGGGGGTCAATATTCAGCCTGTCACACAAAGAGAACCAGATTTATTCAATTTCTTACAAATACATTGAAAGCTAAATTCATCTGGATCCTTTATTTCCAGATCAATCTGAAAGGCTATGAAAGAACATGGGTTCCACATCTGAAAGCCTGTTTTACAGGCCCAATTCCACCCTTTGTTTGCTCTGTGCTCATGGGTGAGTCATCTAACCCTGTCTGTGACTGAGAGATATAAAATGAAGCTAATAGTCTACATTACACATTTGTTAAGAAATCACAGAGGTAGGCTCTAAGAGGAGATAAAGTCAAGTATCACAAGCAACCTTATCACCACAGAATGCTCAGGTCTCTGAATGCATGCAGGTGAACAACAACCACAGAGATCATTTCTTGTACACTTAGTATGAACTTGGGGATCAGGACCTCTAATACTTCATATTTTTTATCCTTAGCATCTTAGGAGTCACTAAGGCATACCACCTTAGATGGATAACTTTTCCCTCAGCTTCATGTAAAATGAGAAAACACACCTCTCCATCAGACGCTGGTAGGGTCAAATGAGACTAGGTAAGTAAAGCACAATACTTGGTATATGGTATGCCCTCAATAAATGCCAACTATTGCTTAATAGGGTTATCCCCATTTCACAGCAGAGAATACTGAGGTTTGATGAGAGATTGACTTACTTGCCCAGTCAGACAGATAGCATGTGGCAGAGATGCAGTCTGAGCCCAGTCAGTGCAGCTTTTCTTCCTTCCAAACTAGCCAGACAATTGGGTATTGTAACTGCACCCTGGGTTCACTTCTATCATGACACTTGAATGACTCCCAGTTCTTTTCTCCAGGGGTATGAATGAAATTAGACATGTTGAAGGTTTAGAATATGTCACTGGAGTGGACAGGATAAGAGAATGGGACAGTGAGAAAAAGCAAGTTCAAAGTAATTCACTCTTTGGTACATTTCAGCCTATCCTCTGAGGCCCAAAAATTGTTTTGGTATATGAAAAATGCAATGCTAACTGATGGAAATGGCCTGCATGTGTGAGATGAAGCAGTCGAAACTGAGCACAATTTGGACAAAAAAAAAGTTCTTTCTACCTACATGGGAAAATAAACCAAGCAGAGCATATACCTCATCTCATGACTTCATTTCTGGTGTTGGCATGGACTGTACATTTTCCTAAACAGCTTTAAAATGCATAAAAATGCTTCCTGAGACAGTCTGTTTTTCCTAGACAGTTTCAAAATACATCAATACATGTCCTTAGAAAGTTTGCAAAAAGAGAAAAATGTCCCTCGTGTAACACAAACTATGAAACCTCTTCATGCTAAAAACTTGTACATTGAGGGTTAGCCCAGAAAAAAATTGATGTTTGAAGAGTAGCTTCTTTAGAAATGATTAATTTTGATATTCCACAGGCACAAGAAGATTAATAAAAAGGAATTGAGGTTTTACAGATGAGGAAAACCAGAGCTGCCCTGAAATCCCTTATCAACAGAAGTTTGAGGAAAAAAAAGTCATTTGAAGGCAATTAGCATTTGCTATGAATATTCAAAAAAGAGAAACCTCCACCTCTAGTCCTCTGTGAGTTCTCTGTCCCACTTCCAGTCCTCAGCCAGGAGGACATCCCCCAATTTCTTCTGCCCTTTGCAGAGCTAATCAGACTGAAGGGAAGCACCTGAGAAAACTTCGAACTCCTGTGTATCCAGAAAACAGAATTTAGCCACTAACCCCTCTTCTCTCTCCATCCCTTATACTCAGGCTCATATATGACATGCTTAAGTGCCAGACTCCGTTTGTCATTGGAAACCTCGAGAACCATCACCACTGTCTAGGCTGCCACTTTTAAGGGAAGAAAAGCAATGGAAGCATGGTAAGAAAGTGTGCTTCCTTAAAATTTAAACATAAGAGACAAGGCTGAAGACTACCACTCTTCAATTATTCTTGCTAAACAACAACAAAAAAAAATAGAACCCAAATCTAATCAAGCCTCCAGATCTAACTACCTATGTAAAGAAAATACAGAGCATAGAGGTCCAAAGTGGAAAGACTGTAAGAGGAAGCAATCTACCAAATCCAGGTTGTGAGATACTCCACTAGCCAATGACCTAGTATCTCCACAAATCAATAACATGAGAAAAAATGGGGGAAGGATGGGAAGGACAGTTCTGATATAAGAGACTTAAGCAAGGGCAACCAACAAATAAAACAAACCCAACAAAACAAGCCTCTGCACAAAGGCTTACCAAGCACAAGGATGAGCCAGAGCCAGAGACCCAAAATAATCCGCCTAGAGGATTTAGGGCCAAAAGAACCAGGAATTTCCAACTGCAACAACATGGATGGGCCTAGAGGGCATTATGCTCAGTGAAATAAGCCAGGTGGAGAAAGACAAATACCATACAATTTCACTTACTTGTGGAACATAAAAGCAAAACAAAACAGAAGGAACAAAATAGCTAGTGGACTCATAAACACTGAGAAGTGACTAGTAGTTACCAAGGGGGAGAGGCTGGAGGGATGTCGGGGAGGGGAAGGGGGGATAAAGAGGCACAATAATTCATAATCACAATATAAGTTTGTCATGGGGACGGGAACGGTAGTACAGCATGGAGAATATAGTCAGTGATTCTGTAACATCTCTCTGCGTTGACAGATAGTAACCGCACTAGGGGGGGTGAGGATTTAATAATGTGAGTAACTGTTGAATGACTGTGTTGTACATTTGAAACCAACATACGACTGTATATCAATGATACTACAATTTAAAAAAAAGAAAACGAGCACATGTGCCCAACAGAGTTCTGTCAGCCAGAGAACTCTATTTTGATCAGTGCTTCCACAAATCTAATAATGACCTGGAACTTGAATTGCAAATCATCAAAAAAAAATTAAGTAAAGTTTAAAAAAAGAAAAAAAGAACCAAGAGTTTCCCTTAGGAAGTATCAGTGGTCACACCAGAATGCTCAGGCTTAAAGGTTTACTGAATGAAAATCAAATTTCCCTCTAGCCAAGTAATGTCAAAACTCACTTTTATATCCATTGATAAGGTCTGACTTGGGGAAATGAGTAGACACCAAATTATCTTTTTGCATGTACTCAGAGCTGGTGGTGAGCTAGCACAGCTACCTCTAGTTCAACATGAATGTTATTTTATTCTTTGCCTGAATATAATGAGTTAAATGCAATATTTAAATAAAATTCTGCACAAATATTACCAGCAATACCACCTAGTCATTGTCTTTTCTTTGTGTAATTTAATATTTAATATGACAAATCAATGGATATATAAAAACAAAAGGGTAATGAGAAACAGTAAAAGATACAGTATCTTTTTCTAACCCAGCACCAAACTAGAACCTAAAAATAAACAAGCAAGTTAAATTTGATTGAGTTTTTTAAAAAACAAAAGTGGTATCTGTAATCTGATAATTAATGGGCATAAAATTCCCTCAGAAGTACAGTCTACAGAAAAGTGAATTTTTTTTTATTTTTGAAAAATTTACCTTCTTCCTGCCTTCAGGTGTTTCATTTCAGTTCAAACCTCAAGAAAAAGATGCACTGTTTTTTCATTTTAACAAAAACATAATGTATTTTGCATGACTTCAAATTAAAAATTGCACTATGGTCATAATTCTATCACACTTTTTAATGAATCCTTTCCAATAAGCATTAGAAACAAAGCCTCCTCCCACTACATCTTTCATTGATTTTCTATCCAGATCTCATACATCCCTATGCTATCCTCCTCCACATCGTGTGTGGAGGGGGGAAAAAGGACTCACCCTATTTTCACTAACTCTTGACTTTAAATTCTTTATTGAGTATCTGTTTTGCCCACTCCACATCCACCCCACCTTCCTCTGGTAACACAGCCTTCTTTTTTTCATGGAACCACCCCTCTCTAGACCACTGCATTCTCCAGCCACATGATCCAATTCAGGCCAATCAGATCCTTCCCTAGGTCTTTTGTTGAAAAGGAACTAATAGAGGAGCATTCTCCTTATGAGGCTCTTGGTGCCAAAAACCAGAGGTTTGTGTTTTGTTTTGTTTTGTTTTTGTTACATGGAGAGAATATGTCTGAGAAGGCAGCCGACACAAAGGAAAGCACAGACAAGAGACAGTGAAATGTATTCTAATGACACTGTCTGAGCCCCTGAATCCAGACATGGGGTTTTAAAATAATTAAGCTGCTAAGGTTAAATTCCCTGCTTTGGCCTATACAACTGAAGTCTGCCCCTGCTAGAGAAAAAGTCCTGATTAATACATAAGCTAATGGTAATTGGAGTTATTTTTCAGCAAATATATTGGAACATGATACCTATAAATGAATACTGGTCCCTTTAAAATACCTTTTGGAAGAGCCCCACTTGTTCCAAGCATCCTTTTATTACTAAAACCTTGTTTGTAGCTCTTTTTTGAAAGTTTCTTTATAATTGCAGCTCATATGTCTTCACTTCCCATGCAGCCTATTTGCCAGCCACGGGGAGACACGTGGAGTGATTAATAGCCTAACAGCACTTGTATAAATCAGCCCTTATGAACCATCAAGCTTTCCTTGCCACTTGAAATGGTACACAAAACTCCTCCAACTGACTTTTTCCTCTATTTCACACTCCCAGAAGAGGTAAAAGATATTTCAAATCCAGTTTCCCACAACAGTTTGGAGAGAGCACAGTCCAAAAAAAAAAAAAATCACAATGTTTTCTGGCCCTTACTGCCCAGAAGAATATTTTTAGGAATGACTTTCCTTACTATTTCAACATACAAGCATAGGAACTTACATTCTCATAGACCTCCTCATCAGACCATACAAGAAATATCTGTATCTCCCCTTACATGTGTCTGGTATTGAGGTGCTAGTTCACCAGAATTCCAGTTTCATCCAACTCCCTGGGTGCTACATTCTCAATGCTTTGACTCTATTGCCAGAGACTGCTACTGACTCCACCCCAAGAACAGGTGTCCCTAATCCACATGATAGACAAACCCTGCATAAGAAAGATGGAGCAGGATCTTACCAGCTTGGGTAGGGTTCCCAAAGCTCCTACCCAGCTTCCTCACACACACACACTCCTGAATTTGAAAAAGTTGACTCAATCATAGTCAACTACATTTTTTTTGAAGTGCTCCCTAAAACCCCAGGATCAAGCACAGAGCTCCTACAAATAAGATGTCTTCTGCTTCTCCAGCTGAAATGGAGGCTTGTAGGTGTGAGGGATGTGTGCATATCATCTCTTCCATAGGCCCCACCCTCCAAACTGATGTTAGACCCAAACCACAGCATTTCAAGGTGAAGAAACAAAGGGAAACTTTCTAATGTATTTAAAAAAAAATCACACTCATTCTCAAAGAGGTTTTGAAGCCAGAGGCATTACTGTTAAAAATCTTGAAAAGGAAGAAATTAAAAATAGGGACATCTGACATAGAACAAGACTTTAAAAAATATTGATAAATGCCATCCACATTCTAGAAGAGAGTTAGAATTTTTTCAGAAGTCAATCTCCAAAATTATTTTTAAACAGGATGCAATCCCACTCAAAATTCCAATTTAGGCTTTAAAACATAAACTTTCATTTTAGAGTGGTCTTAGATTTATAGAAAATTTTCTAACATAATACAGACGGTTGCCGTATACTCCACACCCAGTTTCCTCTCCTAGTAACATCTCACATTAGTATACTACATTTGTCACAATTAATGAACCAATATTGATAAAGACTTTCTTTGATATTAACAAAATAATCTAAAACTCATTTTGAGAATAAACAAGAGACAATAGCAAGAAATAGTTTGGAGAAAAATACAATATTAGGGAACTTTCCTGTTAGGTATTTAAACAGCCTATGAAGTTATAGCAAAGAAAATACTCTGATACTTGGCGAGAAGAGCCAAACTCACCAAAGGGAGAGAATAAAGAGTCTATAAATGGATCCAAAGTATTTGGTAGCATCCAAAGGTAGTATCTGAAGTCAGTAATGAAAGGCTGGATTATTCAAAATAGTTTGGGGATACCAGCTAGTCATCTAGAAACAAATCAAAGTGGAATCCAACGGCCAAATAAATACAGGATGAATTAAGTGTTTAAATGTAAAAAGTAAGTAAAATATACCAAAAAATAAGCCAACAAATAAACATTTTTATAAAAAACATTGGGATGGGAAAAAATCTGTTTAGGGATGACAGAAAAGCTGAAAACCTGAAACTGCAAAACAAAAACTGACAACTTTTACTATGAAAATAAACATTTCTTAAACAGAATTAAAACACAAACCAGGTAAAATATCTGAAGTGCACATGACAAGAAAATGCTTGATATCCTTATAAACAAAGAATTCTTGTAAATCAATAGTTACTAGATAAACTATCTCAGCCCTGAGCTAACCAGCCCCTACTTGCCCATGGAGCTCTTATCTCTCAAGGATGTTGTTCCAGCAATTCTACACCTCCCCAACATGAAAAATTTCCTTCTTAATCATTCTCATCAGTAAACAAGCATGCAGGTATGTCTGTCTAAATATAAAGAAATAAAGCAAAACAATACAAAGCTACTTCCTCTTGATCCTCTATCCCCACTGAGCTAGAACCCCATCTTTGCTCCATTTTGCAACAAAACACCATCTAAGTGTTGTCTTTGAACAATGTCTCCTGTTTATCAACTCCTATGATCTCTTAAGCCCACTTCTATCAGGCTTTTTTGCCCTTTCCCTCTAATCTTTCCAGAAGCAACTACAATTAATAGTTGAATAAACATTTCCAGAATTTTTTCTCCACAGATACAAATACACCCCAATATGTTTAAAAAACAGTTATCTCTAGGTGGTGAGATAACAGATGACTTTCCTCCTTTATAATGTTTTGGTACCATCTGAATTTTTTTATTTATAATAAGCCTGTGTTACTTTTAAAATCAAGGGAAAAAATTTGTTTTCCTTTTGATAAAGATACCACCTTAGCCTTAACACTACACCTGTGGCTTTGCTTTTAAAATGATGAATTAGAAATAAAGCTAGAATAAATGAACTTGTTCACTTTGAACAGGAGGGAAAAAAACCCTACTAGAATATGCAGTGGCCCCTGATTTCAGAGAAGCATTTGCTTGGATGACTTTTTTATTAGTATAGCTTCTACACTGATGATTTTCTGCTAGAGGCTGAATTTTCTTGGATAGATGAGAAGGAGAAGGAGAAATGATGAGCAGAGGATCTTAGAAGGGCCCGAGATGGCATCACAGACATGAGAGGTCCAAAATACTCCTTTAGGTCATGAAAGATATCCTTCACTCATCTGATACATCTTCCCAACACACACATACACACACATACACACCCCTTTATCAACAGGTTGGAGCCTTCACTGACCCCACTTCATCTCCCCATACTGAGCCTGTCAGACTCCTCATTCCCAGCTTGGCCGCCTTCACCAACCACCTTCCTTTTCCATCTTCCCTGTGGCTCCTTTCTTTTCCTGATCGGAACAAACCTCATTTCCCTCACCTTGTACAAGATGAAAATAACTCTGTGCTTTCAAATAAAACAGTTAGAAACATACTATGGATATAAGTCTCCACGCAAAGCCCCACATATTTTAAGCTAACTATTTCTTAGGTTGAGAATATTTTCTGAAGTATTCACATGAG
The DNA here is from genome assembly GCF_040802235.1 of Manis javanica. Lineage (NCBI taxonomy): Eukaryota > Metazoa > Chordata > Mammalia > Pholidota > Manidae > Manis > Manis javanica. Next base: position 52,227,037 of record NC_133166.1, read on the forward strand.
GGTAGAAACACAGAACTTTGCAAAATGGCCTGTAAGTATGCACTTGCTGACTGAGATCTGAGCTGAAGCCAGTCATTTGTTATGAAAAAGAAAAAGGCACAAATGTATATGTATGCAAAGGCAAGGATCTAAAAGCATATGCCACATAATAGTAGTTCCCTCTGGGCTGTTTAGTTTCATCTGGGCTGTTGCAGGGAGTTTTAATTTCCTTCCCTATATAGTTGTGTTTTCTACCTGTTCTGTAACTTACACACATTACTTACATAATTTTTAAAAATTAAATACATTAATTGAACAGATGCCCAAAGAGAAAAGGGTGGGAAAGGTAAACTGCCATGGAGAGGAAATAAGTAGCAGGGAAGTGAGAAGTGCAGGGAAAGCAGCAGCTGAGTCCACTCTAAGTGCTAAGAACAGGGGACAGAGTTCTAAATCAGAATTTCCATCTCCACCCTGCAAACTCCACAATCCCAGGCTTTGCCCTGACAGCATGGCTACAAGACCCTTGTCAAGTCCAAGGCAAGGCAAAGAAATGCTGAGGCCACAGAAATGTAACCATTTAAAAGAGGACATTAACAACTTTTTCTGGGGGCAGAGGTGGAGGGGAGTGCACGCAGGAGTGCGGATGTTCACAGCGCTGCTTCTCTCCACCTTTGCTTTGCTTCTCCAGGTCCGGGAGTCACTTAAAAGCAGGCTATCTATTTTCAAGAAGTAAATCTCTTGGATGAGTACCTTATGTTTATGAGCTGGAGAAGGAAGGTGCTGGGCTGTGTATTGGAACTCCCAGCCAGAGAAGACAGTTATCTCTTTTGGCACAGGTTCGCAGGGATGAGACCATGTCTAGTGGGGATTTTCTCCAGATTCGACAGCCTTGGCGCTGCCCAAATGTCCTGCTTTGTTTTCACCGTACATCACTCATCCTGAGTCTTTCGTTTTTCCTTTCAAGCATCCACAGGTCAAATACTGTGCGTTCCCAACAGTCTGTGAACTTCTTGGACCAGCAAAAGGACATTCCTTTTGCTCAGCACTCCTTTAACATTTCTATTGTGTTCGATTTCCCACTCCCCCTACCCAAGTCCCCAGAGAATAACTTCTTCCTTGTTTTAATAACTTGGACCACAGTCAAGGTTGATGTGTTTCTCCATTTTGCAGGATATTTTCTTCAGAAGAGACAAAACAGAGGCTAACAGAGTACCAAGGCTTCTAAGCCGCCTTAGGAAATCGACAGCCATTATGAACACACAGAAAATGTTTTTTAAGGAAATAAAAATCAGACAACACAAAGGCCCCATAAACAAAATTATTCATAAAGGCAGACCAATGCTTAGAAAGAGTCCCCGGCAATTTTTTCTTCCAGTGACCCACTTTAAAAAACCTGATTTCATTTGTTTGTGGGTGAGGAAAAGGGTCAGAGTGAAGAAAGTGGTTTTCATAACGTACCTTCTCTTTGACTTAAGCTGAAATACAATATGCTCTCCTTTGAGGGCATAAAAGTAGTTCTGATCCCAGTGGGCATGCACAAAAGAAAACGAGTTAAAGGGAGAAGGAGAGAGGAGTAAATCAGTGGGAGAGTACCCCTTCATCCCCATTATGTAATGTGTTTAGTCTCATCTTGCCCATGCCATCCTAAAATCCTAGCCCCCCTGTTTCAGTAACACTGCTCCCTGACATCTAAAGAAAGACGTCTCCATGAACTTGCTTAGGACAGACACCAGGAAACAAGCCTAGTCTTTTTTTTTTTAAGTAAAATGTTCAAGGAAAGAAGACATGAACACATGTTTAGTAGGAGTTAGTCTGAGGTACAGGGCCATGATCTTTTAATAAAAACTGAGAATGCTTCATTTTTATGAGTGATAGAGAAATTGTACCCCTTTTGTCTAAAACATGCGTCAAACCTCCAGTTTTTCTGTGTAGATCTACTATGTCACCACAATTTTTCTTTACCACTGATTTCAAATAGTGTCAAGATACTAGTTACGGGTTAAAGCAAAAAGAGAGTTCTTTATCTTTCTTCACAGAATATCTTTACTCAAATGTATTTTCCACATTAACAGTGTTTTCATACGATGGCAAAAGAAAGTGAACTTAGCATCAGAGAGAAGAATAATGCCTCTATCCATTATTATCTCCCCTGGAGAAAAACCAAACTTTCTACTGGCATAACAGATCCACCTGAATCCAGTTCCCAGCTGTTCATGGGCTTGGAGGAAATTTCTAAGGAGTCACCATTTTTTAAGAGCTATAAGAGAGGCAAACTGTGCATTAGTGGTTGTAAAATCCATCTACATTTCACAACCAGCATCTTAAAAAATGCTATGGAATGGTGTAGAAAAGATCAGCATGTACCATGTGGAGGAAGAGTAAATGCTATTGTGTGAAAATGTGTCTGTGTGTGTGTGTGTTCATATTAGATTCCAGTGTAAAAGGTATTTCTAACTATGTCAAAATTTTGAAAGTTAAACTTTGAGACAGAAGTGGGTTCCAGCCTGGCTCTGCTACTTACTTTCTATGTGAACTTGATTAGAGGGCCTAATCTCTTCACCCTCCTGATACCCTCTGATACTATGGACATGACCATATATCCTAGGACTGTCATGAGATCAAAACAGGGAACATTGATAAAGCTTCTCATGCAGGGCCCAATCATTTTGACATCCATCCTTAGATAACTAAATGCTTAATTCACAAATGGAAGCACACATTTGCTGACTTACAATAAGTTTCAAAGGGATAAATTCTAAAGCGATAAATATGTGAGAGAGGATGTTATGAAATCAGACAACTGCATTTTTTTTTTGCTTTCCAAAGACAGCAAAGAGAGGAGTTTTCTGTAGGACTATCTATTGGGGCCATTTGATTCTTTTCATTGGACTCTTTGAATAAAGTTAGTATTCAGTAAGTACATTTTGGTTTCAGAAGTTCTTTTCCAAAATGTAAGCACCAGACCAATGAAAACTTTTAGTTTTTTTTTCTTATACAATATTGAATAAAACAAATGGTTCACACTTAGTGCTTCATCCTTATAATACAGCTTCTGACTCCCAAGCAAGTGACTATTACCACATGTTAAGAACCTTAAAGGTATCAAAATGATCTCAACTGTGGAAAGACCCATGTTCAAACACCCGCCAAGATTCCTTATCTGTCAGTTTTGTTATTAAGCAACAAACAAACCCTGTACTCTAGTGTGAAGAAATTTTAAAAACTGAAATGTGCAGCTCACTACACAATCATGTTCTGTCTATTCTTGGTGTTTAGTTTAGGGAGCGTTACCTAATTCTGAGTAGAGGAGACAGAAGAAAAGGAAGGGGTCCAGAAAGAAAGGGTGAGACCAAGAAGCCAAGAAACTTGAGCCAAGTCCCGAGGAGGCAGTAAGGCAGAATGCTGAAACTGTCAGCAGCCCTTGGACAGAATTTGGAAGAGAACAAATCCAGTCAACAGAAGGCTTTTTTACTTTTGTGTCTAGAGAGAGGAGTTGGAGACCTGAATAAAGTAGCAGAAAAATGGTGGGATGGGGTGGAAAGAAGGATCTAACAGTAAGTCTTGGAAGATGAAAAACAACTCTGCTGATCATCGAAGGATGATCCAGAAACCAGGACTGAGCCAACAAAATAAAGAAGGATGAGAAGAAGGAGGCTGGTTCTGGTGTTTAAGCAGAGAGAAGAAAATCAAAAGAAATAGCTATGGAGATGTCCCAGGATGCAGGCTACATGGCTAGGGAAGGCACAGATGTTTGGGAATGAAAAAAGAAGTTTTTGCAAAAAGTCTGGCCATAAACTTGGTGTTAAAATTGAGTTCTCCCTGAGAGATTTAAAGGTAAACAGAAAAAGCAAGTTAAGTATGACTGAAAGATTTGACTGATCTAACAGGAATATGCATAATACAATTTAGTATTTTGTGAAACATTTGAGAGGAAATGAGCAGGATTCCTACTGCATCATTAAAAAGTATGTTGATGAGAAATATCACCCCTCCATTTTCACCCACAGTACGTCTGTGATAAGTAAGAAGAGGCAGGAAAGAGAGAGAGAGAGATGGGTAGATTCTTCCCATCCCAGCTCACCAACTGCTAACCCTGATTACCCATTGCCATTCCTAATTCCTGCACTGCCCAGGCGCCAGTCAACAAGGCCTACGTTATTTGCTTTGCCATCATCACATTGTACACTCACTTGCTCTGCCCTTCTGTCCATTTCACTGAGCTGGAGCTCCCAGCAGCAACTCTAGAAGAGAAGAAGTGGGGAATGGGGAATGGAGCATGCATGGCTCTAGGAAGCCCCCCAGATCCCAGAATCCAATGAGAAGCCACTGAATATACAGAGATGTGAAGTTTGCTGTCTAGTCAAGAGTGCTGAACTAAATCCCTGAACCCACTGGGTTGGGGTGGAGGATACCACAGGGAGACTGGAAAGAGTTTGCTTTGGAATCAGATCTGGGGTTGGAATCCCAGCTCTACCATTTAACACAATAATAACTTGGGAAGTTACTTAACTCTCTGAGCTCGACTTACTTACTGGAAAACAGGTAACAATACTTGGGCCTTATAATGTCGTTAGGGAATTTAGATGAAGAGACCTAGAAGATTACCTGATACATCTCAGGGACTTCATGAGTGTCATATCCTACTGCCCTTTGATTCTTAGAAAACTAAAATTGAGTTATTGTACTTATGACAGTAAATTCCACCTGTTTTCGTTTTCATTTTCATGTACAAAGAATTGTCCCTACCTATGCTGTGCTCTCCCTATTGTGACTGTATATCAAGTGTGAAGAAAACCTGTTGGTACAACCACGTATGAGCTTTAAAGTGTCCAAATCATTATCACTAAAATACAAGTTTGGATCCTGGACATTGTAAACTGAACATATTTCTTTATATGATAATGTAATAGTTACTCTGTGATATCACTAGCAAAACAAACATCAAATGAGGTTGAATGGACAAAATTTTGAAGAACTCTAAAACATTCAATATTCCCAACTTCTTGTTCCAGGCAAAAACATTCCCTATATATATTCCTGAACATTTAATACTGAACACCACCTAACAGGGAAGAGAGAAAAGCATCTTAATTCTTCAGAGAGCCATGCCTATCCTTCTAAAACTGCACTCTCTTTGTAAGTTATAAGCAGATTTAAAATGGCTCAAATAGGTGTAAGTTAATGTTCAAAGGCAATGGAGTAAAGAAGATCTTACCCCTTTAACGTGGCTCCCAAGTTCATCTGATTCCAGGTCATGCATTCCAACTGGGAGGTCATCTGGTATAAATTGTCACTGTTAGAGAAACATCCAGAATTAGAAGCACATTAACAACAGAAAATGCAATTGTGTCAAAAAGCAATAGACTTAACTATTTTTTACAATGAAAGCCTCCATGTTTTTCCAGAATGACAGAATCATGAGTCTGAAATGATTTTCATTTCATCCCACCAATCTCTGCACAGTTACTCACCTCACACATAGCAGAAAAGATGTGAAAGTAATTTGGAAGTCTTTAAAAAACCTTAATAAAGCAAACACTGTATTTCTGAAGAGGTATTAAACCTTTGAGAGGAAGAGGCTAAAGGGAGTGAAACGTTGAATGGCAACACAGACTGGATAACTCAACATTAAAGAGCCTGGAGCTGCAAGTTAAAAGACAGCAGATTAATTATTCGTGAAAAGGCCATTAAGTTGCTTTAATCAAAAAGATAAGTATCATGTGGATTACGAAGGCTGGAAGAGTCAAAGAGAGTGATGGGTGTGATGCTCAAGGATATGAAGCAAAAGAAAGAGGATGATAAATTCTAGGCATAACTGAAGGAATCATTTTCTATAAATTGTATAGTCCTAGTACAAGTCAAATGGAGTTTTACCAAATAGCCCCCAACCCCAGTTCTATGAAGTTCTATGAGGGAAAATAATGGCTGATCATTTACATTTAAGACCCCAAAAAAGAAAATACACTGTCATATAAACCAACCAAAAGTTGTTCTCTCCCTCTTATATTTGTCTCATTCCTAGAAACTAGCACATAAATCAGTTACCAGAAATCTCCTAAATGACCAAGGTCTATTAGGAATAAATTTAGTCCTGAACTGAAATTGTTAATTATGAAATTTGAGACCCAAGAGATTAATGGTTTGTCTGGGGATCCTTGGTCTAAACATGCAGCAAAAGAAAACTTTCACTCTACCTTCCCAGCAGAAGTGAAAGAAGGTAAGCAGTTTTCAACCTCTAATGTTTGTTATTGAATCCCAAATCCTGGACAATCTGTCTTGTCATGGCATTCCTTCAGGCTGCTTCATCAGGCAATGGCAACACCAAATTTTAATTAAGAGGTTTGTCAGACCCACCAACCTGGCAACTTGTGGAGGGGTGAGGTGAATTACAGCAACTCAGAATAAATGAATACTGTGCTCTCTCTCAGCATAGCTTGATAAATCATGGTAGAGTCCATCTGCCTCTCATAATCACTTTAAAATTTATTTGGAACTGCTCTGTGGCGGGTACACAGGATAAGGAGGAAATCAGATTCCAGCAGGGAATTTTACATATGAAATGTGAAGTGACTTCAAACTCAAAGTATGTGTAGTTTCATTAGTCAGTGTATATCTGGAGCCCATCATTCATCCCTGTGTCTGGCTGGCTATTATGCTACTACAATATCCTACATATCAATGAAAAAAATGATTAGTTTCCTGCAGCTTCCCCATTTGCAGCAGCGGCCCGTGCTGGCCTGTGCCACTACGTTTCGCAATTCCACAAATTCTTGCTGTAAGGCCAGTGTAATTAATTCCTGAAGGACCCCAATTTTTATTAGAAGTGCCAGCCTGCTGCATTTAACACAGGCGAGTTTCTTGAACTTTCTTTGTACCGACAGTTCATTAATAAGCAGCCTCCTCCACAATCTCTACTGGCTTTTGTTCTCTTGCGCCTTTTCATCAAGCAATCCATTTATTAATCTTGCCATTAATCTCAGCCAACAGCCATTGTATTCCCCAGGCAGCTCTGTATTTTTGTCACCAATTTTTAAAAAATTGTTCACCAACTAAAATCACTCAGTCCCAGTTGACAATTTTCCTAGGCCCTATTGGGATGTGGGATCTTTCTGAAATTATTTCCTCCTTGCATAATTTTCAAGGAGGCTGAGAAGTAAGATGAGTGGCAGGACTTTACACATGAAGGTTAATGAGCCCCAAATATATAACATTATGATGTAGGAATTTTCTCACAGATTTAAAGAAGAGTCCAGTAGATTCCTAAGGGTCTCTATAAGGAAGTACCTCAAAGAAAAAATATTTTTAAGGACATTTTCTTGGCTCCCCAGAAAACAAACCTTCTAAAATGCAGGGCCTATATCCTACATAAATATATTCTCATAATGGTGCTTAATAAATATTCTATACTGCATGTCCAATATGGCAGCCACTAGTCAGACATGGCTATTGAGCACTTCAGATAGGGCTAGTGCCACACACTGAAATAAGATTCTGGCTATCTGGAGTTAAATAGACTATTTTCAAAATTAATTTCACTGTGTCTTCATTTTCTGAACATGGCTACCAACAAAAAATTACATATACGGTTTCATTAGGCTTCTACTGGACAATACTGCTGTGACCTTGAGCCAATCAGGTGAACTATCTGTACCTCGGTTTTCTCATCTGCCAAATGGGAATATTAATCAATACTAATCACAAACAGACTAACTTTAAGGGGGATATTGGAAGGCTCTGATCATCCTTTGAGGGCTACACAAATAATATATTTTCATTTTTTCCTAATTTAGTGATTCTATTTTACACAGCCCTTTCACACATCTCCAATCCTCAACAACTTTATGAGGCAAGCCTAACTATGATCCTCATTTATCAAAGGAGGACTGGGACTCACAGACGTGCCTGCTGCTGGCTTGCCTGGTGGCCCACCCCAACCCTGCCCTGCCCCTTTGAAGACATCTGGCACTATTGGGCCTCTGAGCCTTGTCCTCTCACTACCATGTAAGTACTAGTAATAATAATACAATAATGCAGACTGCAGTCTGGAAGTGAAAGAGAACATGCTCACTGGAGCATCATGACCTTCTCAGTCTCCAGAAAGTTGCAAGATGCACAACACATCCTCTTCAGCTAAGAATAGTGTGCCAAGATCCCAGTAGAGGTCCCACGTACTGATTTTAGTAGTCCTGGTAGCTCAGCCTGCAAGTCCTCAGAAGGGGAGAGAAGGTGGGATGAGCCAATGAGGAGGACTTTTAGAAAATCCCCGAGCTACTAATAGGTTTCCTGAGTACAGTGATAGGATCAGAGCACAATTTTAACCACATCCTGCCTTTTGCTGGCTGGGGCTTCTCAGTGGCTCCGTCAGCGTGGCTGGAACACCATTCAACTGGAAGTCAATGACAGCAATGACAATAACTGCTGCTGGGGAGGGGATAAAATGTGAACTCGAGCTAAAAATACTGGGCCCAAGCATGTTCAATCTCTGATCTCTTTGGGTAATCAGTCAACACCCAGCTTTCATCATGAAAACTCATGGAAAGAGGCTGCACCCATCAGGGAATATATGGCCTCTGGCAAATAAAGCATCTAATTATTAAATAACCGCTGTTCGGCGTGGACTACATCATTCCCAGGGAGATCAGAGGCAGGTGGTTTGGCTCACAGAAACCACACTGGTCACGTAGGCATTTCAGCTCCCCGTCTAACTAACTCGGTCTGTGCAGAAGTGAACTCTGAAATTGCAGGCTCCCAAAATATATTCCAAAAGTCATGGTGTCCTTTATATTTTTTTACATAGATCTTATATAAATTTTTTTTTAAAGCACTCGTTTCCTATGTGAGAAATGTTTGAATTTGGGGGCAGGAGAGAGAGAGAGAAAAGAAACTTCTGTAACTGGGATTAATGCAAGTTGGAGTAAAATAAAAGGAAGTCAGTCCTAGCAAAAAGAGAAACTTAAAAGGAAATCAGTAGTAGATCATATAGAGTTTGTTTTGGCCTGGACTGCAGTATTACTGAGTTCTTGACCTCCGCACAAAACAAAGGGAGAAAAAAAGCTACTATCTGGGGGTAGAACTCCTCCACTCTTCAAATGTATGTGTAATTCAAGTTCGTTTTCATCTTTAAGTGCATTTACTATATTCAGCAGAAGAAGGTAGAAAAGTTCACGTCACTGCTGGAACGGAGCTGTCGAACCGGGCTGAGATTGGAGTTACCTCTGCCAGATGGTTGCCAGCTGGCAAAGGAGCATGTGGTGGAAGAAAAGAGTTTCCCCATTAGATTTTAAAAAGCCAACCAAGAAAAATCTGGATGTAACTGACATCTATGAGCAGAATTCAGGATGTTTCCAGGTTTTGCTATAAAAGCTCTGCCCCATCACAACAGAGGGGGCTCTGTAGGTTTACCTCTAACTGATAACCAAGGCTCATGCAGAGGCTGCAGCCAGACTTCCATGCAGCCTTCTTCCTGACTTCTTCCCTTGGAGGCACTGTGGAGGCTGCCTGCTGAGAAGTTTCTGCCCAGCAGGCCATGGTGAATGATTATTTTACAGTCAATCTCTTGGTATTGTAATTTCTCTCAAGCTCACCAGTTAACTGAAGAAAAACCCACTGGGGATTCAACTTCTATTAATAAACACTCAGTCAGCACAAAAGTAGCAGGAATATTTGAAACCAAATTTGTTCCCCTCCCTGGAGACAAGTCCATTTCAAGCCTTTGGCTTTGATAACACTGCCCACCACCCCGCAAACCATTTCAAACTTTCAGCCTTCATGCCTGCCTATGTGAGAAACAAATATCAGTAATGTCTTAAATGAAACTTGCACACTAGGTAAAGTATATGTAGTACACAAGGGAAGAGAGACATTATTAATTATGATTTTATTTCCTTGGACATGAGCTGTCCTCTGATTCATATGTATGTTGAGGGCCAACCTGAACGGTATATGTATGCACTTCCCCCTAACACAGAGTCCCCAGAGACTCTATAGCTGTGATGGAAGTTTCTCGCATATAATAAACAATGACCTGGTAACAGGTTCCACTGTCAACCTCACCATTTTTGAATCAATGTTCAATTTAAAATATTCAAATCAGCAACTGTTGCTTCTCAAATTGGGATAGTTTCACCTGCTGAAGAGCCAAAGGAAATATCCTCATTTAAATTAATAGCACAGTTGCTAAAGAAGGATATGCAAACCTAAGAAAAGAGCAGAAAGAAAGGGAAATGACTAGAATAGCTTCAGAAAAATAGTGTGCATGGGCCTATTTTTCAGACAATACACAGCACTCCCTTTCAAAGCAGCTGTAAGAACCAAGCCCTGAAATGGGCACAGTTAGGGACGAGGGACTCCAAGGAAGTCAGCAAGCAGAGGAGGCAGAGGGGGCTGTGGAAGAGGATTCAAGGGAAGTGAGCAGGGAAGGTCCAGCCACCTGCCTGTTCTCGGTAGAAATCAGGGAGGAAATCGTGCTTAGTGAGGGTAGACTTCAGTGCTCTCTCCCCTCAGGGAAGTGTGGGTTCCAATCTTCCCTGGGACTCTGATTCTGAGCAAGCACAAACAGGGTGCCCCTGCAAACTTCTGTTCTCCTGGGTCTGGATAGAGAAAGGAGAAAGGTCTCTGCCCTGGGATTCTTTAGGTAACTGGACTGAACAGCCCAACAGTTCACACCCAGTGGTAAAGGCAAAGCTAGAGGAGTTGGGAGTTTGAAACAGAGACAGCTGCTTTGTGCTTTAGGACTTCAGGAGACAGCTCAAATCTGCTCCTGATAATACATGCCAGGAAAATACTGCCCCAATCCACTAAACAATTTCTATTGAAAGCCATGGGCAAAATTAATGGATACTGGGAAGTCCTTCATAATGGTGCGAAATAAGACCTTTCTCCAGTGAGACCTAAGGCAGATGCCACCTTTGGAAAGAAAATGGCACTTATCCATCAGAAGAGGCAGCAGGATGCAGTGCATAAGCCTCACTACCTGAATTTGAACACTAGCTCTGTCCCTTACTATGTCATACTGGGCAAATTTACCTCCCAGGGCCTCAGTTTTCTCCTCTGTAAAAGGAGGGTGATAACCTATAGCCTACCTCAAAGAGTCATTGTGTGGATTAAATAGTCAGTATTTGTACTTTAAATGGTACTGAACAAAGTAGGTCTATATAAGCATTTGCTCTTAACATTTTTCAGCAAAAGCACTGGCATAGACTGTATAAGGGGAATATTCCAGGTGGAGGGCACTGAGTGGCCTAGAAATTTTCAGTGATTAGAATGCACACGGGCTTTGAAGTCAGAAAGACTGAGGCTCAAATCCTGCCTCTTATTCTCTCTCGCTGTGTGACTTAAGCAAGTTACTTTGAGTCTCTGACCCTATTTGCTCTTCAGTAAAGTGGAGATTAAAGTACATACCTCACAGTGGAATTATTAAATGAGTGAACTGACTGAAATACTTAGCACAGTGCCCAGGAGCACAGCCAGCACACAATAAATCCTACTTATTATGTTACAGGAACTCATGCTTTAACCCAGTCATGATCACTGGGTTCTATTAAGGGCCAAAATCTAGTTTGAGAAGCCTTAGTGACTTTTAGACAAAACTCCACACACCTTCAACAGGTTGAGGGGGCAGGAAGGATGGGGAAAACCATCTCCTATCACTTCCCCTAAGTTGAATGGGGCCATTTCATATTCAATATTGTTCACATCTACCCACAAATGTGTACAGCTCAGATCTGTTACCAGAGAGGTGAGAATCACTGCGCAGTTCTCTCGTAACTAGGAGAGAATTTTGAGAACTTCTTCAAAGCAAATTCACATTGTGCACTGCTCATTTAATGTCAGTATAGGTACTATTGCCTTTATTTCACGCTGGGAAGAGAGAATAAATCCAAGACTGTGGCGGTGGTGGGGGCGGTGGCGGGGGAAAGTTGGGCAGGCTGCCTCAGGGAGTCAAGTGCAACAAGACAAACAAAATACAAACAAACCTTTCTCAGGAGGTCCCAGTTTTAGACAGAAATGGGAATGGAGCCAGGGACAAATAGAAGCACGACTGAATATCTAAAATCCAAATGTTGGGCCAGTAAGCCATTATAAATTTAGTCCTGTTTTCTATGTTTTTTCAGTCATTGCATTCACAAAAGCATTTAAGTGGGTGCAATAGCTGAAGGGGGGAAGGTTAGCAAGAATAGAAAAAAAATACCATTTCAAACCTTTTCAGGATTAGGAAAGAAGGAAATTACATAATTGCAGCAATGTTAATGCTCAAACCCAGTATAAAAACATCCTTAACACTTGTCCATTCATCATTACTGCCAGGAAGTATGTGATCTTTGAAAAGTGCTTCGAAATGTGAATTGAGGGTGGATGGCGCTTCAAAGACTCAGATAGTACAAACTTGAAGGGAGCAAACTCTCTTCCTACATGGGTCACAAATTCTTTTTTAGGAAATGTTACTGCTTAGGATGTTTTCTCTAAAAGGAGAAAACAGCATTTCTATGAAATTCGTATTAAAAATGTAGAGCAAAGAAGTTCCAGTTACATGGAAGAAAGGGATGAGTAAATATTTCCAAAAGATGAACCTGACAAAGTCATAGTATATAGTGGCCAATTAATGAACCTGACAAAATTGCTTTACATAGTATGCAGTTAGAAGCTGGATTAAAAAATGTGAAAACTTTATGTATAAAATACAATTCAAATGACTCTTCCTACTTCCATAGCAACCACAAATCCAGCCCTAAGTCAAAATCCACCGCAGGGACTCGATTTGGGGAATTGCTATTAAACCAGTCAGTGGTTCTGAACCCTTTATCCCTCTTTCTTTTTGTAGGCTGCTTAGTCGCTGATGGGCCCCTTCTCGGAGTCCCACAGAGTGAGTTTAGGCTTCGGAAAGAGGACAGTAAAAAATAATGTGCGTGTGTCACTACTGAATGATCTCCCAATTCCCCAACCCCTGAGGAAGAATCCTGGCCCATCTGAACAGCACCCACTCTAGTATCAAGGTCTTCCTTCCGCCTGAGGTGAGGCGCCAACCAGAAGCCAAGAGGGAGGAGCAGGCCAAGGTCATCCCATAGGGAACCATTCCAGCTGCACCCCAATTGCTACTAGAATAACAGTACTTGACTGAAAATGAGCAGGAGCAGCTCCTCAAAAGGACCTCAATGGCGCCACCTCCCCAGTTTTGGTGGAAGAGGGAGTTCCCAACAGAATGAATGGTTGCAGATTCTGTACCCATTCCTGATACTTGTGGCACGGAGAGGAGGCCCAGAGATCGAGCTTGGGGCAGAACACTGAGTCTGAGGTGGCAAAGCACAAAACTGGTTCGAACTAGGGAGGGGAAAAAGTGAGGAGGTGTTATCATTCTACCTCTTTCTGGGCAACCTGAGTGCATTTCTTTGCCCCTTCTCTTTTTCTCGCCCTCTCCCTCTCTCTCCCAAAAAAGAAAAAGTTAAGGGAAAAAAAAGTGATGTCGAATACAAGATCCTGCTAGATACGCCGGATTTTCTGATCAAAAGGAAAGGTTTCCAAAGTACGTGCACCTCCAGTGTACAGAAGGGGATCGACCCTTTACCTCCCAGAACAGGAGAATCGGACTCAATTTCCTACGCTTTCCGGGACACCGGTATGTGCTGCTGCGGGCTCCGAGGCGAAGACTCCTTCCCCTCCTCCACCTGTGGGACTGGAGGTCGCCCAGGCGCGGCCATTCCCCCCACCCAATCTCCCAGGGCAGGCGCTTTTCCTTCCTTCATTACCTCACTACCTCCTTCCCTTGACGTCAGCCCCGGGTTCTCGAGCGGAGGTGGGGAGGATGGAACAGGGTTTGGGGGCAGTCGGTATCAGGATCCCTGCAGCACCGGGGTGGGGGTAGGGGTGGAATATGAGGTAATGCGCGCCCAATCCCGGGCCTCGAAGGCCGAGAGCCGCCACTGCCCTCCCCCAGCCCCACCTTCCAGCCCCGCGCAGGCCCGTGTGTGCACCAGTAACTAAGCAACCCTATCGGGGACGCGGGATGCCGGCCAAGTTCACCCAAAGTTGAAGAATAAATTTGGGGGAGAGAAGGTGGAGGGTGGAGGAGAGCCGAAAGAAGACACAAGGGTCAGGAGAAAAAATCTTGGAAGTGAGAAGCTGGTCTTCCGCCTTCAGGAAGAAGGGTCCGCGCGGGCTGGAGTGGTCTCTCCGCAGGACACTGCGGCCACCCCACCAGTCCTGCGCCCAGTCCGGAGTCCCGCCCCAGCGTGTAGCCGGGCGCGGCGCGCGACCCCCACAAAGTGCTGCGGCCGTCAGTCTCTGGAAGACAGGGCTGCGGCCCGAGGGTACGCGCCCTCGAGTTAGTCCCAGAGAGGTCTGGCCGGTGTGGCCAGTGGGCAATGACGGGTTCGAGGAGCGAGAAGAACGGAGTGGGAGTGGGCTCCGTGTTTAATCTTGGGTCCAGAGGACGCGAAAGTCCTCCCAGCAAAGGACCTTTTAAAAATATTCTCAAAGGGCCGCCTTTCTTTTTAAGCTCCCAGCAGTAATCTTCTTCATTTATATTAAAAATGAGAACAGCAGGAAACTAGGAAATCTACGTGTTTCACATTAGAGCTGGGAGATCTGCTTTAAGTAGTCCAGTGGTCAGGCCTGTTACCTCCAGGACCCTACACGCCCGGAGTCCCGGCTGCCCGCATCGGACGTTCCCGCGCCCGCCGGCTCGCGCGCCCCCTCCGGGGTCCCGGGGACCCAGACACTGTGCTGAGCGCCTTCCTACCTGCTATAGGGCGTCCTCAGCAGCAGGGCCTGGCTGCCTGTGCAGCTATCGGTGGGGGTGTGGCAGCCATAGACTGGGGGCGGCACGGAGTACTGCTGCTCACCTGCAGAGAGCCGAGGAGAGCCGAATGAGCGAGCCCCAAGGCTGAGGGGGTGGGAGTGCGAAGCCCCGGACAGGAGAAAGAGCATCCTGAGCTGGGCTCCGAGGCTACATTGGGGGCAATGGGGCCTGGATGCTGCAGAGAGAGGTCGTCCAGATCTTAAGGAGTTAAGCGTCTCATTTGATATTACCTTAGCTGTCAATGCATAGCACACCGAAAAGACCCTTGGGACGTTTGGAGACCTGGTTGAGTGGGGCTGTGCCTGATTTCGTAGGGGTGGGGGTCTCAATCTTTTCTTTTAAATTGACTGAGATTAAGCTAATGATTTCTAAACATCCCTTCAGATGTCCTCTTCACCCTTCCCCAGTTTGCTGTAGGGTGGGAATTGTGGTGGGGGGAAATAGCGCAGAAGAAGGGTAGAAGGGCCGCACATCATTCCTGCCTGCTTACCCAGCGAGCCCTGCTGGCCCATGGGGTCCTCGTGCTTGAAGGAGTGGTTGGTGAACTGCGCCGCGTGATGCGTAGGCGTATGACCGTAGCTGGGCGTCCCATCGAAGGTGACTGTGCTGTATCCTGTGGGCACGGTGGAGAGAAGCACAGCGTCAGCGGGGAGACAGGGACTGTAGGTCTGCCCCTGACTGAACCCGGTGTAGGAGCGCTCGGCCGCGCATTCGGATCCCTAGTACGATTATGCCACTCCACCAGCTTTTAGCGCTTTGATAGGGAAGCCGGGCCCAAGCCCCGAGGTGTGATCTGGGGAGAGGCTCCCCGCCCTTCCCTTCCCCCCCAAGTAAAACCCTGACCTCGCTGTTTCCCAGTTTATTTACGCCCTCGTCCTCCACAGTGTCTGCCGCTTCCGCGCCGAACCTCCGGCAAGTTACGTTTTAAAGCCTCCACCCCGTTCGGTGGAGAAAGTTGTTCTCCCCAAAAGCAAACACCGCGGCTTTTGCTCAGGGGCAGAAGCGGGCGAGGGAAATGAATCTGTTCCGCTGACCCCGCGATGACTCCGAGCCGTAAATCAGGGTACTGCTCACCAACTTCCATTAATTACTCTGAGCCTGTTTAAAAGGCATGGGCTTTAAATGGGGAGGGTGATTACCGAGTAATATTCTCTGTCGAATCTGTGACACCCTATACCACTCTACCCTAGGCCCTCGGGAAAGCTGGTGAAGGGGGAAAGAGGCGGCCCTTGCAGTTGGGCCCACTGGCCTCGACTGAACGCCCCCCTCCTTCTCCTCTATGGCCCACCCCACATCAACTCTCCCAAGGTAAAAAAGAATGGGATGTCTCAACTGAAAAACCTAATCTCCTTCTGTGACTATTGCTATTAAATTGCCTTAAACATATACCCCACCACCTCCTGGAGAACTGTTGCCACCTCAGAGGAAAAGCATTCTCCTGCTACAAAAGGTCAGTCCTGGAACAAGTGGTGGGGTCCCCTCTCCAAAAATGCACAGCTCCGGAGTCTCTGGCCTGAGGTCCATGCCTAGCAGCACATGAGATGGGCCAAGATGCTCACATCAGCTCCCTGCCGGGCCACTGACTCATCTTGACCCCAGTCGTCTCCTTGCACCTCCAGCAACTATACTGGGTTTCCAAACACCCCTCAAATGTAGGTAGTGTGGTGGGTCAGACTGCCCCTTTACCCCAGTCTTGCCATGAGCAAGGCTCTGCATCAAGTGTGCACGAAGACACCTCATCTTCCAAATAGTTCCCCAGTACAAAAACAAAAACGGAACTTATACCTCCCACTTCGGAAAGGGGGTGGTGGGCAGATCATAATTATAGGATTGCACAGGGCAGACTAAGTCTCAGGCACCGTTTGGCGCCTCAGGTCGACAATTTAAGAAGCCACCACCAGTTTTTATAATTTGCATGACCCCACAGGCCTCCTTTTCTCCCCTGCTAAGTGGGAAAAGATAACCCCTGCCCTGTTAGGTGTCAGGCGTGGGTGAGCACACTTCAGCTTCCAGGCACTTGCTTTTGGAAGTGAAGGCCGGGCCCTGCTTGAGGCCTACTAATCAGCTTACAAATGAAATTTGGCTCTGAGCACCCAGTTTTGGAGAGGGAAGGCCTAATTTTGAAAGGAAATTTTTAAAAAAGGAACAGAAGCAACAAAGAAATTGTCATTAGACAAACCCTTCAAACCCGTCTCCATTCCTGAGAGGATGAGTAGGCAATGGCCAGGGGCACCAGAGTGTCCTCGGAGGACTCTGCAACTGTCAGTGCACAGGGAGAGCACGGATGGCCGGCTGTAGTCCCGCACCAGCTGCATAGCCACTGCTCTCTGCGAGGTTCCCAAGGCCCCCTCCCAGACACACACAGATCCCTGTGGGCAGGAGCCGGCTTCCAACCCCTCCCTCAGGTCCCCTTGTAGGGGCAATGGTGAAAGGGCCTGCGGAGAGGAGGGAGGGATGTTTTAATTAGAAACTTGTTGCATGTGGGACTGATGACAGCATGCTGTCCCAGGGCTTGCGTTGGGCCAGAGGTGGAGAGCGCAGGGGCGGGGCCCAGGGAGGGACAGCTGATGGCAGAAAGGGGCAGCGTGTTCAGACTCCCTGAACAGGCCTTAGAGGGAGAGGCTATAGGGCCAAGGTAGCGCTTTTCCCACGGTTTGTCTGAGCCCGGGAAAGGAGCGCAACCTTGACCACGCAGAGAAGCGAGTTGTGATCTGTGCCTGTATCCTGGCCCGCCACAGCAGAGGAGCCCAGAAACTGCCTGGCCGGACCATACTTCCTGGCTCAGTCAGGAAAGTGGTCAAAAGCCTGAAAATGATGACTCCGTAGCTGAAATTTATCCACAACAAAATACCCTCTCCACTGAGATCCCAAGGGTGCGCCTTTGGCCCTTGGGCAGAATTGGTCTCCCATGTGACCTTAGGGTGGCCTGGTGATGCTGAGGCCTCCTTCTGCCCTAGGGTTCTGCGTGCCAGCGGTGCTGGGGGAGTCCGGGGCTGAATGACATTTTTTTTCTCTCTTTATACCCCTCATTCAGTGTGGGGCTACCTAAAGCCTCATCCCATTTCTGCCCTGACAAACCCTCTGACCCTAACAAACAGATTACAGTGGGTTCAGTGTCCATCCAGCAGGGCAGAAGAAATCCATCTCAACAGTGGGGCCAAAATCCTGAAAAAATTAGGTAGAAATAGCCTAGATGGTCTGGGTTCCAGGCCCAGCTTTGCCACAGAAAGAGAGACCTCTTGCACACCTGATCTCTTAGAACCTAGCTTTCCTCATCCAAACATAAGGGGCTCCTTCAATATCAGACTGTGAGCTTCTTGCCAAGACGAGATGCACTGTCCTAAATTGATATTTAATCCCTAGTATCTGGCAGAGTAGGTGTTCACTAGTTATTTCTTGAATTGATGGCTACAAGATAGTACACACCAGCTATAATATTTAAGAAATAGGAAAAAACATTAAGAAGTGTGATGCCCTTGGTAGGGAGAAGAGGTCCAACTGTCCTCTCTTGTGGGCCATGGCTAGGCTGCCCTGCCTGAGCAGAGAGGGCCAGAATTTGAACTCCTCCCAGCAGGAGTTTCTGCCTGCTAACCGCCATTCCCAAACTCTGGGGAAAAGCTGATGTCTTTGCTTTCTCCAGCGCAAGCTTCCTGCAATCCTGGATAAGGTGAGGAACTGTCCTGCAATCCTGGATAAGGTGAGGAACCGCAGAAATCAAAAGAATAAACCCAGAATCTTCAGGCCTCAGGGCTCACCCTGGTTGCCAATGCCAGGACTGAATCTGGAACAGCTTCTGACGTCCATCAGCTCCCAGCTGCCCAGGGAGGCCCAAGGGCTGGGCAGATATGGCCCATTTATGTTTTCATTACAACAGCAAACTTAAGTGTAGTGCCTGCTGGTTAAGGAGCCCAGTCTCCCATTCTTACCCCAGATGTTGAGTTTGTGGGGATCCTGGGCACTGACAGGGACCCAAGCAAAGTGACAGTCCAGGTTCTAAAACTCCTCACAAAACCCAGATGGACTCAAATGATAATGGTGCAACAGTATTTCATGCCCAGCTGACTCAGATCAAATGGCTTCTCAGGCCTCTGCAAATGGTGCACACCCACCTCACATCATACTCTTGCTTGCCAGTCTTGTCCTTTCCCACCCTGTCAAGTTTAGGTGGGCTGCAGCCTTCGGAATTTAGAATCCCAGTCCTGAGGGAAGTCGGGCTTCTGTTTCCGTGGCACAGAACTTTAAGCCAGACTCAACTTCCAGATTGCCCATCTCAGCTCTCCTCTAGCAGATAGGGAAACTGAGACCTGGAGATTTGCCAAAGATAACACCAGCCTGCTAATGAGAGGTGACATGATCAGAGAATATGAGCCTCTGAGTCCCCAGTGAGCTATCCAACACCCCTTGAGTAAGAAACACCAATTTCATTTAGTAAAGACCTAGAGCGGAAGGGCTCCATGGATTGGCTTGAGATTCCTTCACCGGACCTGGATTCCAGATTTCCCGGACAAAGAGAAGAGGGCGGTTTCGGTTTCACCAGGGCTTCTGGTGGGCCAGGTACTCCAGGCTGGCTAAGGTGAGGAAGGCCTTAAGATACGCATTTACAAGATGCCTGAATCGGCATGAAGAACAGAATCCTTCTTCCGCCCCTTGGAAGCCCGGGCACCTCCTGCAAACTGTAAACACTGCATCTCACCTCAAACATTCCAGAAACATCCCACAGAGTCCCTAGGCCCGCGCAAATTTTTGCCCCAGGAAAAACAGCGTTTGTAAAATATCTCAACTATCGAATCAACAACGCAACAACGCAAAGTCCAATTACAGTAAATTCAGAAAACCAACTACAGGAGCTCGGCATGATTGGTTCAGCTGGTCCCGGAAAAAAGAGGTGTGCGGGTTCCGGCGCGGGATGAGAAGCTACCCTCTGTGTCTGTCAATGTGCAATGACTGAAAATGGCAAGAAAACCTGCATTTGTTCTAACTTCCAGGTCTTGAAAATAATCTTTCCTCTGCTGAGCCCCCCGCGTTAAACGACGAGAAGGTGCCCGAGGCTCGCTGAAGGAAGGCCTATGCTTGGCTCTCATTCCACCGCCAGTGACAGTAAGACCCGGTCCCACCCAGCCTGGAATCAGATAAACGGAGTTCTCTTCCAGCACGGGAGTCCCCCCGGACGCCGCCTAAGCTGCAACGCGGGGAAGATCCTCTTCTATGCTACTATACGCGGACACGTACGTGGTTCAAGGAAAGCCGCTGTTCAGTTGCCAGCCGGTTCATTTATTCATTCTATTCTCCATGTCACCCATTGTACGTCTAATGTGTGCCAACACTGGCATTAAGGGATGAAACAGCTCCTGGATGTTTCGGGCGCGTTAGAGGAGCACCAGCTGCTCCACCTGCGCTGGTCTAAAAAAGTCCAATGCCTGGTAGGAGTTTGGTGGTGTCTTAAAACAACAAAATCTCTTTCCAAGGTAGAACAAGATACTGCACCGGTTCCCCCTTCCCACTCCCACTGGGACTTGCAATCCCGGAATCTGTCCGGCCCGAAGGGCCCCAGATGACCTCCCGGCTCATGCGAACAGTCCGGCTCCAGGCTCTGCAAGAGGTTAGGAGCGTCTTGTACGCCGGCGTGTACCTACTCTCCCGGGTCTCCTCTCCCCCAGCTACCTCTCCCGCTACCCTAACAGTCTTACGGGAGGCAGCCGGGTGAGAGCTGGAGCCAGGGAAGGGGGTGATAGGGAAGTGCCCGCGCGCAGGGACAGCCCTGGCACCACCGCCCCGAG
Organism: Manis javanica; assembly: GCF_040802235.1. Lineage (NCBI taxonomy): Eukaryota > Metazoa > Chordata > Mammalia > Pholidota > Manidae > Manis > Manis javanica. The sequence goes on from NC_133166.1 coordinate 52,247,587, forward strand.
TGTAGGGGGCGCTCCCTGGCCTGCTTACCCTGGTTGCGAATAGCGGGCTGGCTCTCAAGACAGCTGGGCAGGTAGGGAGCGTTGGGGAACATCCTGGCCTGTCCCGAGGATGCCTGGCTGGGTGGAGGAGGACCGAAAGGTCCGTAGCGACAGGCTCCAGCTGTGCCGGTGAACTGGCCAGAGAAGTGGACAGTGAAGGCGCTTAAGCACTGCTCCTCGTGCGGCTCCGCGCCGCCCCAGCTCGGCTCCTGTTTGATGAAGGAGTGAGGCGGCGGCGGCGGGGGTGGCGGCGGAGCGGGCGGCGGCGCAGGACCGCCTAACGAACCGTAAGCCGAGGCGCCCGGAGGAGCAAAGTCCAGCACCGGCGCCCACTGCGCGGCGCCGCTCACCGGTAGGGCGCAGCCACCGCCGCCACCCAGCGAGGGTACCGCTGGCAGCAGCGCGTTCAGGTCCCGCACGTCAGAGCCCATTTGCTGCGGCTCAGCCCCGGACGCCCCGCGGCTCCTCTGGCCTTGCAGAAGCTGGGAGCTCGACTTGGCCGCGCCTGACTTTGTCCAGAAGTCGCCCGGGCTCCGGACGCCCAGCTGCTCCGGCTGCTGAAGGCACCCAGGCCCGGAGCAGAGCGTGTGCGAAAACGCCGGCTCTGGGGCACACGTGGAAGCCGACTCCTGCGGCAGGAGGAAGTCCAGGATCGCGGCGAGGAGGCGGCGGGGCCCGGGTTTCTGGGATGCAGTCCCGGCTTTGGGTGGCTGGGTGGGTGAATGAGTGGGAGGGAGGGTGGGAAGGGGGGAGCGGATAGGCGGTCGGGTTGCGGAGAGCCCCCGGGTGTGGGCGCTGCCTTGAACTTCTTACCCCAGCTGCCTGGCTGCCCCCAGCTTCCCAAAGCTCAAATAAGAGGGGCCGGCGGCGGGGGAGGAGGAGCCAGGAATCTCGGCAGCTCCATTCACACCGCAGCCAACCCAGCCGGGCGCGCGCTGTTCCTCAGGGGCGCCCTCGCAGCGGGGATGGGGGGCGGGTCTGAACCAGCGTCCCTCTCGTAGACAACCTCCTCTCCTACCCGCCACGCGCTCTCAGCTGGCCAGTGGGACACAACCCTACCCCCCACCTCCCTTTTTCGGCCTTTGAGAGTATGAACGCCACGGGGTTCCTCGTGTCCCTCCAGGTGAGCAGTGAAGGTCCGCTCTGCAATCGTGTGTGCTGGAAGAAGGGATGGCTTTTATCAATCTGAGAGGGCGGGTTAGAGGGAGGAGCAGGTGGGCTCCACGAGGGCGGGAACTTCTGAAAAGCACAGAGAACTTTCCTGGTCTTCGAAGAAGCGAATTCCCTTGCTCTGAGCCCGCAAGTCCGCTCTATTGCTTCTAGAGCCATTGGGCTGGAGTGGTGGCCATAATCTCAGGGTCACTGGGGAGGGGTGTGGCCCCTTGTGGGTTTCGGAGGCCAGACTGCAGGAGAACGTGGAGGGACCTGGAGAGATTGCATCATTTACGATAAACCGTCGTATTTCAGTTGTTTAGTAGCTGGCTGCTTGATGAGGTTGCGCCCAGAGGAAAGCTATTGTCGCCTACCTAAAACCAGTGTCAGCGGCATTTAATCTCCCTTTCTAGTGAGGGGTTTCTAAATCTTCTAAGTCTTCTTCTACGGTGAAACCGGGAAACAGCGGCTAGTTTGGGAGGGAAGGAACCCTTTAAGAGTGAAACCCTCAGAGACTGAAAATATTCCGACCAGAGAATACTGGCGCCCAGTTTCGGGGATGGGGGGGCGGGGACTGAGTGGAGGCTGGGGAGGGTTAGCATGGGAAGCCCGAGGAAAGAGGCTGGCTCCTAAAACCGCTCCCGCTGAGCTTCGCCTTCGCTCACGGTCAGGAGCGCCCGTCTGGATGCGCAGTGAGTGACCGAGCGGCGCAAGCCAGTGAGGCGGACAGAGGAGGAGAGCCTCCAGCCGCCCATGGTCCAAGGCAGTGTTCGCACCGTTGGGAATTCCGAGAGCCCGGCATTCACCAAATCATACTCCTCTCTCCACCTAGTTACTCTTTGGGAGCCCCGCGCCCCAGCACAGGTGCTTGAGTTTTGTTTACTTTTTGGTTATTCCAAAGTAGTAAGAATCAATTGGCAAATGGACCCTAGGCAAGGAGAAGCACCGGAAACCCGAATAGGAGTGCTTTTCAGCGGCACATTGAAACGCGCAGCGGAGCCAGGAGGCATCCGCGACGGCGCAGCCTGGGACTGCCAGGAGCGCTGGGTGGGAAGCGGCCGGTTGCCGCCAGGCCTCTTACACCTGGCTAGCCCGGAATGGGATCCGCAGCCTTCCAGCCAAGCCCTTGTAAAGCGACAATCAAGATAGTTGCAGTTTTCCAAAGAAACCGAGCGTTTGAAATGCCTTGACCTACTCTACATTTCTTAAGCTTTGATTTAGTTAACTTGCACTAACTAAACGAAATAGCTTTGAGTTTGGTCTGCGGACCCAAAACAAGTGCCGGCCCCGGCCCCGCAAGCTTAGTGCAATTCACTCCTCTTGGGGTCGCTGGTCCTGGGGGCGTAGGATCCGGTGAGGGCAAAGGTCGGGAACATGCGCTACCCGCTTACTCTCCCCGCCGCCTTAGTGATTGGATGCGGATCCTTTTCTGCGCTACTTTGGTGCTTGACTTTGCTTTTTCTCCACTCCGAGGCTTTTTTTTTTTTTTTTAAGAAACTTAAAGACTCCTACATTCTCTGTGGGCTGCCCACTCCTGTGCAGCAGCATGTCCATCTCTAAACCTGCAGTGGGGCTCAAAGGCTGGGCAAAAGAGCACTTAAGTCTGGACTTTTTGGTGGAAGAAGGCCCTGCGAGGCAAATTTCTCGGCCAAGTTGCCCCTGGAACACCCCAAACCCTGATCAATCATACCCCCACCCTCCACTTCTGTTTCGATTTTAAAGTAAATACTCTTAATTAGGACTCACTGCCAGGGAAGGAGAACCCTTTGTGAAAAGCCAGACATTTCCATTTCCAAACGGAAAGGTCGGAATTGTTTCTTTCATCCCCATTTGCAAAGTTTTATTTTTTAGGGGATGGGGTGTTTTGAAGGAGGGTGGCTTGAGTGTGGTTTTGTGTTTTTGAATTCCAGCTAGGGCAATAGCCTTTACGTTAAAAAAATTTTTTTTTCTTTGCTCGGGATGGGGTGGGTGAGAGGAAAGGGAAGCTGAGCATATTTAGGACTCTCTAATCATTTGTTGCTTGAGAATCCTTGAGGAAGGGAAGAGCAATGGAGCCATCCCCATTTCAACTCCGGGGTGCCCCCCACCGCCCGCCCCGACCGCGTAGTCAGAGGCAGTGAGAGGAGTTTCCTGCAACCCGCTGGGCAGCGAAGAAAGAGCTGTGCTTCTGAAATCGGAGGGTCTCAGCTCAAAAGGAGGTCTCTGAAAGTCCTGCATCCATCCCCATGCCCGGGAGCCCAGAAGCTCTGGGCCAACACTCAAGAGCCCGAAAACTGCGGTCTCAGGGTGTCCATGCTCCCCACTCCTTCATTCCCTGGGTAATGTTCTTTGCTGGAGCTCTGCGGTACCCAAGCGGACGCGCCCGCTGCACTGGCTTCCGCTCAGTGATCTGGGACGACTGGCAGACAGCCTAGAGAGGAGAAAGGTCTCCCTTCTGCCTGCCTAGGTAGGCAGGCACTTCCGACCTCCGAGGAGCTAGAGGCCTGTCCGAGGTCCTGGGGAACAGGGCTGCAGAGACCTGGCCGCTCCCATCTGTCACCCATTTTCCCACCCCCGTCAGCGCTGAGACCTGTGCCACAGAGGATCTGGTCTGAATCACTGATGGTAGAGCTGGAAATTCAACTCCTCGTGTACAGAGAAGGAAACAGGCCCAGGCGAGGAAAGAAAAGGCAGCTGTGGAGCGCAATGTTAAGAGCAAGGAATGGAATCACATGGTTAAGGCCAGAGAATGGAACCACAGCTCCACCCAGGTAACCAACAGCTCTGAAACCCTCGACGGGTAGCCTTTCTGAGCCTCGGTTTCTCTATTGGTCAGATGGGATAGTGGGATACTAGAGTCCACGTCATGGAATGGTGAGGATTAGACACGAAGATCGTGTTGTCCTATGCACTCACTAAACGTTACAATTTTTTGTTATGATTACTGCTCAAGGACACAGCAAGTTAGTGGCCAAAGTCGAGCTGAAACCCAGGTCCCAAGGTCAAGCTTGGGGCTTTACCCACCATCACGAACCCGCTGCCTCTCTCTCTCTAAAACTATCACAATGGGAATAAAGAAAGGAAAAAGGGAGCAAGCAAGCGAGAGACGCTGGAAACCCATGTGACTTTGGTACAGTGGTAAATCTCACCCTGGCCTGGAAGGTGCTTAATTACTGTTAAAGAAAAAAAAATTCTGGCTGAGAGGGAGGAGACACTGAGGACCTCTAACCCCCCTACTCTGACCCTGGCGCTGTGAACTGTATCTGACCAAGCGCGGAGCCGGGTCCTGCACCGCGGCCCCAGGGACCAACCAGAGCGTACTCCCGGGCTGAGCTCCGGGCGTCACCCCAGTGGCCGCCAACAACTGAATAAACACACCAAAGCGCTGCGATCTGTCAAGGGCTGTAAGCCGCAGACGGCGAAGAGGAGTGGCTCGACCGCCAGCCACCCGGGAGAAACAGGCGCTCGAACTGCGTTTAGCGCAGGGGCCAGCGGCCAGAGCTCCACCCGCAGGACCCGCAGTCTGACCGCTGCTCCCCGCCAACTCCAGCTCTTAGAAACATGCCTGCCTCGGCCGCTGGGCAGGTGCTTAAACTGGTCTCCTGCCCGATGTTTCGGGTAGTAATACCAGCTTCGTTTCTTTAAATTAGGAAAAAAAAAATAGTAAGGCAGGGACTTTTGTTATAGTCCACCCCTCTACCTCTGTTCGATAGAAAATTCAATCTTTTTAACCAACCCATCTCGGTTCAGACTTGATTCTCTGATCGGGTTTGGGGTCTCAGGATCCGTGCGCACCGCTGCGTGCGCGGTACAAAATATTACCCTCTTTCTGGTTCTCCGTGCCTTTCGGAACCGCCTGGGTTACCCGTCTGTTCTGATGCCACCACGAAATAGTCCCAGAGCTTCCAAAGAGTCCCCAGTGAAAGGATTCCGCCGCGCCGTCTATTATTATACCGTAAATCTTTTTAAATTCTGGAACTAATTATATAGAGGATATGTCTCAATTTGTTCTGCATTAATGCCACAGTGGGGATGGAGGCCGGGCCGTGGCCAGAGCAGATATGTAGGCCCATGAAATTGATGAACTGAGAGTTGCTTCCAGTACTGAGCGCACCATCTGGAATTCCAGTCTGAGGTTACAATTAGAACTCCTGACCCCTGATTCAACTTTGCAAACAACAGGGGGAAAAATGGAAAAAAGAAAAAAAAACAAAAACAGAAAAAAACCCCAACTTATTCCGCACCTATAAAAAAAAAACACACATAATCTTAAAATGTTTACATTTTAGAAGATTCTTTCCAAGTATTTTGTGTTTTTAACCTATCAAAGATAATGGAGTCTATTTTATAGACTGTATTTTCTCTTATCCCCTCTCTTTCCCTCTCCCAACTGCACATGTTTAATAGTTGTCAGTTTTTCCTCAGGGTTGGATATAATTACATATAGGACCAAAATATTCCTCTGTAAAATAGCTTGCTAAATATTCTCTTTTGTGAATACAGCTTTGTATTCTCAAAGCTGTCTTTGAGAAACAGTTTCATTACAGAAATCGATCTGAATCTTGGAAACTTTTTTTTTTTACCTTACTATTGTTCCAGCTTAACTGTAATCAGAGATTTTATTTGTGTTGTAATTTTGTTTGTGTTCTAAATCAGTTAGGCTAATTTCTTCCTTCTTTCTTTAATAACACCCTGCTTTATTACCCTCTCGCTTTGACCCTCTGAAGAAAACGAATGGCCGTACTGGAGAATCTGCTAAATTTATTAGCATAAATGCTTAGACAAAACGAGATATAAATCATTCAGATGTATTAAGCCATAAAGTATCCCAACGAAGTCGGTCCCTTGCCAGGGTCCTGGTGTATAAATGTTCGTACAAAACAAGTTATCAGTATTATCTTTCAAAGTGAATATATGTTGTAAAGATATCCAAATGTTGAGTTAGGAATATGGGGGTGGTGGCAGGACAGGAAGGGAATATCCTTTAGAGCAGCCTGTTAACATTGCAGTGGCTCAAAAATTATGACAGAAGGAAAAATCTCAACAGTTTGCATTTGGAATGTTCAGTGGACATTTTTTTTTAAGAAAGGTATGCAGGATATGTTTGATGGAAAGCAAAGGAATATGGAAAGAAAGAGAGAACTGGACAACAAAGCACTGCTTTCTGTAGAATGCATTTTTTCCCCCTATAGGTCAATTTAGCTTCAAGAAAATCTACTCAGAATAAGGCACTAGCTCTCCCTACAGATAACAGAGGAGCCGTTAGTGAGGAGCCACCTGGGCCTTGGTCTGTGAGCCCGGGTATGCAGCCCGTCGCCAGGAGAAGGATGTGGATTCACTGGAGGTGAACTGGGAGAAGAGGGCTAGGGGAATGAGGAAGGGGAATTGCCAGAATTCCTAGCAGAGATTTAGCAAGACAAAAATCAGACAAAATGTTTAAGGAGCAATGTCTTGCAAAGCTCATAATCACGGCTTCAGAAATCTTGGCAAATCAGGGCATTCTTTGCCTTTTAGAAATAATTGTTCTAAAAGTCTCTTCTTTTAAGACATCAAGTTGTCTACAGAGGAAGTGAACAGTCCTCCTTTTTTTTTTTTTTCCCAGCAGGGGCATCCTCATCCTTTGGGTGTCATCAATTCACTCATCATGTGGCCACTATTTATTGGCACTTCCTATGTGCCAGGCATTATGGCAGGGACTAAGACTACAGCAGTAACAGGACAGACTCTGCCCTGCTCTCTTGGAGTTTACGTTCCACTACGAATGACAGATTACCAGCAGCAAGTCAGATCCTTTCAGATAGTGATAGCTGCAGTAAAGGAGCAAGGAGTTTGGCCAGACCACAGAATGACTACAGGTGAGATGGGAATGGGAGAAGCATTCACTTCCTTTCCATTTTCTGCCCACCCTGCCACGTTTTAAATGTGCTTAGTAATTATACCATCCTTCTGTCGAGACACAGGAAGGGTTTGAAAGCTTTGGAACCAGTGGTTTGGATAAATCTCTGCCTATAAGGCAGCTAGATTTTATGGAATCAGAGGGCAGCTGTTTAGATAGAGTTGGGTTAAAATCACCACCACCAGCTGAGTGACTATGAAAGTTACTTAGCTTTTGCAAAAGGACTTTCTCCTCTTCAAGGTAAAATAATACCACTTATTCAAATTGTGAGAACTAGATGAGATAGGCATATAAATTTGTAGCCCATAGAGAAAGCACTTAATAAATGGTGGCTGTTATCTATATTGACATGATTGTTTTTCTTTGCTTCTAATTAATTGATAAGTTCTAAACTTAGTATCATCTGGTGTGTTTAAAAAAAGGTAACAATCTTCATTGTTGTTGGATCAGGGAGAAGGGCAGGAAGAGAAGCCCTTTACCAATGAGTCTGACCTTAAGCAAGATTGTTGCCACTTTGGAGTAAATTGAACTTACTTTGTCTTACACTCCTACCCCTCATAGTCCCCCCACTCCACCTCCTGCCCTGAAACAGGATATAAGTGGCTTTTGCTTCAAAGTCAAGCTTAGTTTCTTTTCCTTTCATACAGAAGGCTATGGATTAACATGAGCTTGAAAATTTAGGATGGCATGGTTCCTTACAGCCATACTTCAGATGTGCAGCCTTATACAGAATAAAGAATCCTGGGCTAGGTATAAAAACACCTGGGCTCAAATCCTGTATCTGCCAAAGACCATAGCCTTAAAGAAGTAACTTAAGCTCTTGATTTTTTCAGTACCCTTATCTGTAAAACGAGGATAATGATAAAAATGAAGTAAAGTATACAGAGTGATTTGAAAACTGTAAAGTGCTAGGCAAAACAGAACCTTCAGGATGGTCTGTAACATAAGAACCAACGATGGACAGGAATACTGCTGGGGTCATGCATCACTTACCCTCCTGTTTCTTCATCTGTAAAGTGGGCATAGTGCGTTTCTCATGGGGCTGTTGTAAGAATTAAACGAGACGAATAAACTTTCAGAACACTTGGTAGAATGTGTGCTGCATGAGTGTTACTGCTACTGTTAGTTTTACCTTTCTCTGGCCATCTTAGGTTTTTACAGTGATAGCTTTTCACTATGGAAGTACAGAAGAGTATAAAGAACAGGGGTTAGGAATCAGATGGCTGGGGTTTAAATCCTCCTTTGCTACTTATTTTTTATATGACTTTGGGTGACTTCCTTATTCTCTCTGAGCATTGATTTTCCTAACTGTAAGATGGGGATAATGATAACTTCACCTCACAGAGTTGTGTTGAGAACAAAGGAACATGGATAAAGTGCATACGTGGTGCCTGGCATGTAGTTGGAAATAAATAAATGGTAGTTATTAAATTTGTCTAATCAGAGACTATTAACTGCCTTTAGAAAATAGAACAGCCACCGAGAACTTGAATTACAACATGATTCTGAGCATGTATAGCAAAAAATTCCCATCTTTTAAAACTCACGTGTACCACACTGAAATCTCCCTTTCATATATGGAAGACTTTGCCATCAAGGCATTGACAGAGAGTTTCCTTTTTGACTACAAACCCTTTAGGTTAAAAATTATAATCCCATTTATTTTCACTGGGTTTCTTTTCAGAGTATCCAGCATATATCTAGGATTTTGGTAATCCCATGTTTTTCAAAATCAGCAGGAAACTGTTTTCAGCCAATGGAGAGAAAAAGCAGTTTGACTCTTCCTGGAGTTGCCATACAGCATTTATTAATAGCTCTGTAAACAGGCTTGAACACAGTATCAGCTGGCTGCTCAAGATATTACAAAAGTTTATGAGAAGTTGCTTAGGAAAAACAAGATAGAGTCATTAGAAATCTGATACTGGTCAATAGTGCATTTATCCAAGGCTTCATAAATCACAAACAAATGAAACTTCTATTGTGATCACTGTTCCAGATCTAAAGTATCCCCCTCTCCCCTTTAGTAGAAATTAAATACATTTTTAAAAGCCCAGGATTTTTTCTCTACTGATACAGAGGCTAATTACAAAATTTCCCAAGAAGTAATAAATATTAAATTCTAATCAACAGATGTGACACATGATAAATAAGAAGCACATAGCTTAACTTTGATTCTGTCTTTAGGGTACATGTTTATCTTTAATTATCCCCAACCTGGGAATGGAATAACGGTTGTTCTCTGTTACATTTATTATTTATTTCTGGAGTGACACCATATTTTTATTTTGCCCAGGACAATCTCAGTTTAAGCTGTTGTCCCAGATTAATTATTAATTACTCTTATTTTACTCCTAAAAGTGTCTTGGTATTAATGGTAAATGATAAGGACTCCACTTGCTTAAAATTTTATTTTATAAATAAAATGGATTTAAGAAAGCCATTAGAGCAAAGGTGAAAGATGAGAGTTAAGTGGGGCTAGTAAAAAGAAAAGACTGGATTAATCCAAGAAATCAAAGGCTGAAAATAGTTACTGTAATTGAACATAAAACTTAGTTCTGAGATTCCTGACAGCCAAGTCAAAAAGGGAAAATAAAACTAGTTACAAATATCTCATTTTTGAATGAAAGGAAGATACCCAGTTTCTTAGAAGAGAAAAACTTTTCTAGTACTAAACTCTAAATAAGAGTTTACCTCACTGGCTTTTCTATAAGGGTCATCCAATGACAGTTAGTGATTTCAACAATGATGTTTAAAAAAGTGCAGAGACATTCTCTTCTCATTTCAACCCAATGGTGTAGTGTTAAAATTATAGTTCTGTAAAGTTTTTTCTAAGAGGAGAAAGGCAATAATATAATCCCTTTCTATATTTTTGGGGGGGATCTGACTTGATTCAAATCAACTTAATGTGTTAATTTTCAGACACTCCCGACTGATCATTCTTAAAAACATCTTCTATTCATTAATAATCATATAACTTTGAATATTATCCAAAACACTAAGGACCAGAACATTGTTCTCCAGATTCTGTGATCTGATTTGGGAAGCGTCCTAGGGCAGTGGTTCGTAACTGAGGCAATTTGCTCCCTGGGTGTGGACATCTGGCAATGTCCAGAAACATATGTGGTTATCACAGCTCAGTAGGGACAGGAAAGTAGTAGATGTTACTGGCATGTTTCTGAGTGGAAGCCATGGATGCTGCTGAACATTCTTTAATCCACAACAGAGACTCATCCAGCCTAAAATGCAGCAGTGCTGAGGTTGAGAAACCCTGGTTATTATCAATAGAAGAGATCATCATTGCTAACTAGGATAAGAAGAAAGAAGCTTCACGGAGGAGGGGCCTTAAACTAGATCTCCCCACTCCAACCCAGTGGAGATAGCTGGGGAATGCTTCTTCCCAGGCTTAAGAAATGGGGGGAATGGAAATAGTCAGGTGCAAAGAGGCAAGGCATGTTGTAGGAATGCCATCCACAAAGGGAACTGTGGCTAAACCAATTTAGCTAGAAGAGAGGGAGAATCCATGTGGAGCAATAAGAGAGAAAGCCAGAGTACATGCAAATTTAGGGCAAAGAGATTCTGTTCCAACATTATGCTCCAAGATTCCTAAATATTGCTAGTGTTTTTTTAAAAACCACATAAATCACAGACAGCATAAACTTTTATGTTCACAAAGACCATCTTTTGTATACCAACTGTGGGTATATATATGGATAGGCACATATTTCGCTTCCCCTCTCCCACATCATTTTTTACCACTTACATATAAGAGATTCCTTAGAACTCAGTTTTAAATCATACTAAATTTAAAAAATGTGTGCCTACTTAAAAATACAACCTATCAAGGCACAGAAAATTCTGAACCACTGCTGTAATTAATAGAACATTGTAGGAAACGCCATTAAGAAATATTATTCTGACCTAGTTCGCTGTGTCATGCTGCAAATCGTCCTTTCCTTGAATAATGGAATGCTTTGTGAGAAAGAACTACAAAGCTAGGTCCCTCGACATTAGCCATCTCACCCCTCAAAGTTCAGCCAGGAGTGGGACAAAACCATCCTCACCATGTTGATATGTTTACTTCTGGTGTAGGAAAATATTACTGTTGCCCAATTAGGTTTTCCTGTCCACTCACTTGCCTGGAGACATACATTTTATCATTTCCTTTGATGATTTACAAATAAATTAGCATAACCCACTAAGGTCTGCCAACATATATGCATTACTGGAGAAATCTGAGAGCACCGAAAAATGATTGCAATTTATCGTATCCCAATACAATACTTTCTTCTTAAGGACCAAATAAATAGCATCAGCTAGTTTATATACCTGACATATTTATTGCAGTATTCCAGCTGAGCACTTCCAATTGTCATGTGTTCTCACACATTGTTTTCACAAATTGTGTTTTGAAAGAAGTCAAGGGAAATTCAGGCCAGAGAAACAAGATGTTATCTTTTGGAAAGGATGAGCCCACTCTAATGGAAGAGGATAATCCACTCAGAGGTTTAGAAAGCCAATGTCCTTCAGTGGGTGTGATAAATTCACAGGATCTGAATCCAGGATTTTGCATTGGGACCTTGAAGTGAGCAGGAACAATTTGTGTTCCAAATAAACACAGTGTATCATTATTATTATTATTAGATAAGCATGAACATCTGTTAGGTCAGTTTTGCCCTACTTCCTTGAGGCAATTGGATTCAATGAACACCATTCTAATTACATCCACCACAAATAGATCTAAGATGGGTGTATAATGCCAAAGCTGCTTGATCATCTCTGTGTTTCAAAACCAGATTTAAGAAAGAAAAATATTCACCTGCTCATATCAGACAGGTTATATACAAGGAGAGCCTCATGGAGACTAGTTCTTTCTGAATCCCATCAACAGAACCATTTGAAAAGATGAGAATATTTGAGACAGCTGGCCACCTTCATTTTAAAAAAATGCTGTACATGCTCTAAGCAATTATCTGGAGCAAGAGGAATCTAAATATTACATATTAACAAGTTCTTCATCATCTCCTTTTCCTAACTCAGTAAGATGCCTTCCCAGGTACTGAGTTCACCCAGGATGTGTAAGATAATTTCTCTCCACCAGATTTCAGCAGCAGAGTACTTTAAAGAGTGCCCAGTCCTACTCTTCATTTTTCAGATAAAATATTATATGACTTGCACAAGATTACACAGCTAGTTAGTGGCAGAGCTTTCCCCAAAGCCTGTCCTGTGGGAGGCAAGAGCCATCTTTCTGTAACAACATTCACTCATTTACACTTACCAAGTACATATTATAGGCCCAATAACTGAGTTGGAGATAGGGAGTCCTTACTCCCAACTTCCTCACAGCCTAGCTATGCTGGAGGACTTGGTCACTATCGAAGCAGGTTGCGGAAGATCTGCTCTAAAACATGTTCTTACAACAGCCCTCATTTATCCCAGGTCCCAGAATTCTCTTCAGTTCCTCCATATGGTAATCAGGGAGACTAAAGGACACATCATTAAGTTTTAGAGAGACTCTGGTGAACCTGTAAATAATTAGCTAACCACAATATTATTAAGTTAGGAAAGCATCATTGTGCTTTACAGAGAACCCAACGTAAAAAGAATACTTACCATGCTGACAACATCTTTTTACTTGAATTAGTCAATGACGCCTTGTAAAGGTTTCAACATCAAGGATACCCGAAGGGGGAGCTCTTCCGGCTTGGAGCTGAATGAAGGGTCTGGCCAAGCAAACCCAAAATCACTACAAGCCTTTCAGAATCGCATTTAGTAGCTAGTCAAAGGCATATAACCAGAAAGCCACAAAGAAACCGTTCATCCTCTCTACCCCTGTGTTTGTGTTGCCTGTAAACACGCTGATGAAATCCTGACAGCATTTGGGACAGCTGGAGGGGTAGGGGGGTTAAGTGTTACACAATGTGCAAACATCACAGACGTTTACCAAAGATCAAGTTCCAAGATGTAAAACAAAGTAAAAAAAGATTTTCTCCTAATTTGACTCCAAAAGGATGGGTCCAGTAAGGCATTAAAAATAATTGTCCCAGAGAATAAGCACTCCCTTGGTTGTTTTAATGTATTTTTGTCTACACACAAGAGAAGTTTTCTGAACTGCTTCATTGGCTTACTTTGAAAGGTCTCTAGAACAAAAGTACTCTGGGTGACCCCAGGATACCTGGCAGCAGTAACCAAGGATGTGGATGAGGCTGGGAAAGATAAAAACAGATGATGCACTTTTTGATGTCAAACCTAAAATATTGTATAATTAAAGCAGAATAAAATGCTGAAGCTTAGAAACAAAGAGGTAATCACATCAGGAAAATTAGCAAGTTTATTTAAGAGAATGTTAAATAAGATTTCTTTAAAGCATACTATAAAATCACTCTTATGCTCCCCAGATGGCCCTGTGGGGTGACTTCTTTACCTAATTAAAATTGACTTTCCTTCTCCCTTTCTCCTTCCTTCCTCCTCCTCTTCTTTTCATTATAATAGTTAATATTATTAGCCATCATTTATTCAGTGGCTAAGCTCGCTCATACATTCTCTTTACTTCTCATCACCATTTTCATTAATGGTTATTACCATCATTGCTGAGATGAGGAAATAGATGTTGGGAGGTTTGGATTGCCGCTGTTAGCCATCTAGAATGTGGTGTAGCCAGAGCAGTAGTCATTGCTTTGTATGGTGTAAGCATCAGGATTCTGGAAGGAAGTGAAGTGGATCAATGTTGGGGATTCAGTCAGCACCAGCCCTTGAATAGCTTATCCTCAGAATCAGTCTTACTGTCCTGCCCTATCATAACAAGATCCACAGGCCAAATTAAATTGAATTGCTTTTGCCACAGAATCTGTTTCCACCACACCATGTCAACTAAAGTTTGACCCACCCACTTCCTGTTTGTATCAAATTCTGGCATACCTTACTTCATACAATGGCTATGTTCCTGAAATTACTTTTTTTTTTTTGGTTAAATACAGTGAATAATAGTGTCAACACATTGTGAGGGAGTTACAAAAAGAATTTGCTATTTCAAGGAATCCCAAGGTGATTTTTTTTTTTCCCTTCCTAAACCAGTCCCTTCTCTTTCTCCCTCTCACCAAATTTGAGTTTTCATATGCCAGGATGAATAGAGAGGAGAGGTGGAATGTCTGAGCACACCAATATTGTGTCTGTTGAAGGGTCCACCCCCATTTTTAACAAGATAGCTCTCAAAAGAACTCAGAGCTAGGCCATTTCTGATGATCACAGAAAGAAAATCAACCTTTATAAACTCAGAAGCTCACATATATATGCATGTTTGCCTATGTGTTCATGCACATGCACACACACACAAGTGCACACCTTTCTGACATTTACTGAGCTGGGCCTGCTCATTTTTACCTCTTCCAGCAAAAGCAACTTCTGTTTATACCTCCTCTCCGTTCCTTACCCCCCATTTACACAAATAATCCCGAAGGCTTGAGCTAAAGGAATATTGCAAATTTAAAAAGGAAGATGGCTTCACAGGGGCAAATTGGCACCTTCTACTCACACTGAAAGACAGAACTTCATCAAGATTGGCTTTCTGTAGCTGATTTTTGGTAGGAGAGAGGGGTTAAATAGCCCAGGCAGGGAGTCACATGCTCAAAAGCTGAAACAGCTCTGCCTGGCTGAGTGCCTTAGGAACAACCATGAATCCTCCATCAGGTATTTGGGATCGCAACTCTGCTCAGAAAATGCATCCTGGTTCCAATTTCCCCTTTATCTCTGGCAAAGAGCACTGTGATCCTGAACTAAGGACTGTGGGTGGAACTTCGAGCTGGCTGCCAGAGGATACCCCACCCTGCCTGTCAGAGTACAACCCAAAAGGCAAGAGCAGCCCTAAGTCAGGCTTTAGGGGCTGGGCCCGAAGCTTTCCCCGTTGGTTGAGTCTCTTTTACACTCCTCAGGATTCCCACGTGAAGCCCTGAGGTTTGTGAGGGTGGCATCCCAGCCATTCTGGCCCTTTGCCCCTTTGAAGAGCGAGCAGTTCTTGGCAGGCTAGCGATAGCACAAGGATAATAATCATAAACAATAATAAGCACCTCTTACTGAGTGCTTGTTAAATGACTGGCAGTGGGATACGTGTTTTCTTGGATTAGTTCATTTGATCCTCACAGAAACTCTGGGAGGAAAAGTCATAGAAAAATTCCCTTTTTATATCTGAGGCTCGGAAAGCTTGTCATTTGTCCAAAGCCCCACAGACAGAAAACGGCAGGGCTAGGACACATTCAGACTGATGTGATTCTAAAAAATTTCATCATAACTGTACTGCCTTCAAGGGGTGAGTGAAACCATCTACTGATCATCCAGGCATCTGTTGGTCAGGGTCCTGCAAGAAACAGATGACACAATCCGCTGGAGAATTGAGGAACGTTTAATGAAGACCTGTTTTAAAAGATATGGGAAGGTTAAGGGAAACCAGCAAGAGGCAGGTGAGGCCCCCTGACCTCAGCCCCTGCAGGGAGCCTTTTACCTCCCCTGGAACTGAGAGGGGAGACAAGGGGAGAGTGCTTCCTGGAAGCCAAACTGAAGAACTGAAGTTTTTGGAGATAGTGGAGAGGCCCACCTTCCAGGAATGCTGACCTTCTATAAGGGGATCAGCCTGAGCTAACTTGGCAGGGAGGGAGCCAAGGAATAAACAGTCTGATCTTATTCTTCTTTCTCCCTCCAAGCTCTGTAGGAACTTCCTATTGGCAAATCCTACTGGAAATGGAAGGCAAAGGAATCCACTGGGACAGTCCATACAGGTCAGGTTCCTGGGGCCCAGACTGAACAAAGGTGGAGATGGACTTGGAGGGGGCTTTATGTCTGAAAATTATTTTAGCCTAGGCTTCTCTTGACTGATATTTGCCTGGCTATGTAATTATAGATTGGAAATCATTTTCCCTTGAAATTTTGAAGACTGTTCCTTGCCTTTTAGCTTCTAGCACTGCTTTTGAGAAATCCAAAGCCATTCTGATTCTTGATTGCATATATAAAATTAACCTTTTCTCTCTGGAAGCTGATAGGATCTTCTCTTAAGGAATCCCCTAAACTGCCCAATTCAATTCCCAATAATCCTTGTTAAAAGAATCAACCTATTAAGTAAATTGTCCCAACAACTATGTTGGAATGACAATTTATAGAACAGAAAAAAGGAATTACCCATTTTGGATAAATCACTTCTCCCTTAAGGAGCACTTAGAGCCCAATATAGGTATTGTATTTTAGATTATGTTTTAAAATACATTCTCTGGGAATATCACATTAGAAATGGGGAGGAAAAAATTCATAATAGTGTGAGAATCTGAAATTAGAGTATTTCTACTCATCATCTAAAAATGTCTGTAACCTTAATCCCACATGAAAATTGCTGTTGAATAAGATTGGTCTAGATTAGCACTCAATAGTGTGTATCTTTTCAATAATAACTTGGAGCCACAGACACTACAAAAAGCAGATTTACCAGACATTTCTCTTAGAAAAATGATATGTTTTATTCTTAATGAACCTACTATTTTTACATGCAGATATTATAGCTAGGAGAGGAGATCACCCTATTGTAGGAGCCACCATCCAATAAACTATGACCTCAGCATGGAGCAGTTGGTGACAGAAATTCTTGTGTGGGTTGTAGTCTCCTGACGAACCAAAGTTAGTTGATAAATCAGATGATTTCCATAGTCTGATGGACACGAAAGATGAGACTGACTCTTCTCGGCCACAAACTAGACTGTACAGTCAATAAAACCTACTTCCATCAGCCAAAGGCTGCTCAAACTTCTGATTTTTTTTAACAACAAAAATGAAACTGCCACAGGGAGGAGAGAGAACAGCGGTGTTTTGACAAATGCAACAAAGATAAAACTTGACTGACAGATTGGGTCAGAAAGAAAATAGAGGCACAGAAGATTGACCTTGGTCAGCCTCCTTGCTGGCAAGCAGACCCTCCGTGGGAGGTTTCCACCCCCATGACAACCTGGCTCAATGGTGGCCTTTCAGATTCGGCAATTTTGTTGGATTTTTTCTGGTGAAAGGACACTTCTTCTATGACTTCAAATATAATTAGAGTAAAAAACACGATTAAAACATACAGGCCTAATATCCTTGGAGCCTGAGGAAGGATGAGCCAGAGAGCTTGGGGGCTCACCGAACACTGCTGCCCTGTTTCCTTGGAGGTCTACCTGCTAGAATGGTTCAAAGAAAGAGTTCTGGCCCGTGGAAGGGGCTAGTCTAGGAATCCTCTAGTTGCCCTTCCTAAACTTCTAATCCTCTAAAAATGGAAATTAGGAAGTGTTCATTCATGACCTTGAAAAAATTGTTTATAAAAGTATGTTATAATGTATCAGTAAAACCAGCTGGGAAGAGAGTTTATGTGAAAGTTCATGTGAGAAAAGCAGCTATTAGCAGGCATGCCATTCCCCACCTTGACCCCAGCAGGAATCTGTAAATTGTAACATATGGAATGTAAGTGTCAGTTGAGATGTTTCAAAAATCTGCCTGGCAATGAGCATCCCAAGGCTCTGCATGAGAACAGGCCCCAGAAAGGGAGAGGTGGTGAAATTTCCATCTAACTGCAAGCTATTAATCAGCCAAATAATGCTCTTTAATAATATTGATTATTTTCTGAGAAGGTGACACTTTTTCATGGTAATATGTAATATGTTCATCCACCCATCCATCCATTCAAGAAACGTCTATTGAGAGCCAGCAACATGGAAGGTGGTATGCTAGGCTCTGCAGGTACAGTAGAGAACAAGAGAGACTCTGTCTTACTGCTGGAGAACTACTATATGTAAAACAGATATTGCACAAGCAATAACAAAAATTTTATAATTACAATTTAGATAAGTGCAATGAAGGAAAATAATAACTTACACTAATCGTACAGGCACTCTTCCCAACTTTCTACATAAACATCTCATTTAGTTCCCACAACAATTTGCTGCAGTAGATGCTATTGTTGGCCCCACTTTAGAGATGAATAGAGGCATGAAAGTCTACATGTCTTGCCCAAGGTCACACAGTTAATGAGTGGTGGACTCAGAATACCGAGTCAAGCGGTATGAGTCTGGGCCCCAAGTTCCTGACACTATGCTATATTTTATGACCGGAATGGGGAGCGGGTGCTGGTTTAGATCTGACAGTTAAAGAAAATATCTTTCAGGATATGGCTTTAGACCAAACCAAAGGATATATATAGGAATTAATTAGGCAAAAAGGTAACGACAGTATTCCAGAATTAGGGAAATAGAATGTCCAAAGGCCCTGAGGCAGAAGGAGTTGGCACTGGAGATGAGTGTGACTAGAATGTGTATTGGGGGAGGCAAGGCTGGAGAAATAGGCAAGGGTCAGAGCAGGTGGGATCTTGTAAATCCTGCGAAGAATGTTGAACTAAATCCTGAGCTTAGTGGGAGCTCCTGAAAGACCTGACTTACCTGGGACTCAGAGTGGTGTTGCTCCAGACACAACTATTGTGGGTGGGAGAGGAGAGGTGTTCTCCCCATGGAAGACTACGGCTGTTGAAAGACTAAGGCTATTGCTGAGCCAGCAACTCACCCCTCCTTCCCAACTATCTTCTATAGAAGAAACTGGATTCCACATTCTTAGTTTCTTATCAGAGCTCTGGTTCTCTGCAGTTAAAAAGACAGTGATGTCAAGAAAAGACTGATGCTATGAACTGAATGTGTCCCACTCAAATTTATATATTGAAATCCTAATCCCCATTGTGATGGTATTAGGAGATGGAGGCTTTGGGAAATAAATTGGTCCTGAGGGCAAAGCTCTCATGGACGGGATTAGTGCCCTTGTAGGAAGACGCCCGAGAGCTAGCTCACTGTCTTTTCACCTTGTAAGGACACAAGGAGAAGTCAGAGGTTTGCAGCCTGGAAAAAAGGCCCTCACCAGAACCTGACTGTGCTGGCACCTGATCTCAGACTTCCAGTCTCCAGAACTGGGAAGGATAAATTTCTATTGTTTGTAAGCCACCCAGCCTATGGTAATTTATTACAGCAGCCCAAACTGATCAAGGCAACCTGAAAAATTCATTCAGCACTGAGATTTGCTTAATATTAATCAATATTACCACCATTAATTTTGGTCCTGCCAAACTATGGGGCTCCATCAAGATTAAAAGAGATCTCCCCAAAATTTCCATGTTATTATTTTTTTTTACAGGAGCGTTTCCTTACACTGCTAAGACAGATATTCCTTTCTGTGTATTTTTTAGATCAGTTATTTCATCTATTCATTCTTCAAAGATTGGCATACCTATTGTGTGACAGGCATGAAAGATGCAAAAGCAAGCAAGACTGTGGCCACCCCTGTAGGCAGATTGATTGCCTCCCAAAGATGCCCACATCCCAATTCCTGGAGTCTGTGAATATGTGACCTTACATGGCAAACGAGGCTTTGCTGATGTCATTACATTTAGAATCTTGAGATAGAGGGAGCATCTTGGGTTACCTGGGTGGGCCCCATGTAGCACAAGAGTCCTTATAAAAGGAAAAGAGGGAACAGGAGGGCCAGAGTCGGGTAAAGTGATGCAGTGACAGAAGCAGGGTGAGAGGGATGCCATTCCTGGATTGGGGCCAGCAGCTAAGAAATGAGGGCAGCCTCTGGAAGCTGGAAAAGGCAAGGAACAGAGTCCTCCACTACAGCCTCCAGAGAGGAGCACACCTGCCAGCACTGTGGCTTTAGCCTAGTGAGACCCATTTGGGACTTGTGATCTCTGTAACTATACGATAATAAATTTGTGTTGGTTTAAGCCACTGAATCTGTGGTAACTTGTTACATCAGCAATAGGAAACAAATACACTCCCCACTGCAACCAGGAGCTGGCCCAGGACAGACAGCTTTAACCCTCCCAGCTTCTCACTGGGCCGATGTGCAGCCTCACCATCTTCCTCAACCCAGTCGTCCACATGGCTACTCTAAACCAGGGATATGCAACTCACTTGCTGTTGTGTGGGATCTGTACTGTGACCCTGCCAGCATTGCCATATATATATAAATATTATTCCTTGGGTATTTCTTGATAATTCTTTTAGATTTGGATTGCTAAACTGGTTCCACTTCTTAAGTGCTGTGGGTCCTTGGGGGAAACTATATATCTCTCTGTGCTTCCATTTCTTCATCTTTAAAATGAGAGTAGTAATATTTGCCTCTAGGGTTGTGCAGATTAAATAGCTTAGACTGTTAAGTATTAAAAATAGTGCCTAGCACGTAGAATGTGCTCAACAAATTATAGTGGTGGTGATGATTGTTATTATTCCCTATAGGGTTTAGCATGAGGCTTAGAAGTGTGGCCATTCTTCCTCTCTTGTCTCACACTCCCTCTTCCTGCCCACTTGTGAGGCCTTCTTCACTTACTGGCACCAAAAAGCCAAAATTCAGGTAGAAGAACTCTCCTGTTTTTTCTACCTATTGCCAAATAATTCTTGCTCCTATACGCAGTGCTTCCTTTTAGTCGTGGTTTTTATTTTTCTGATGTTTCTTTGTTATGGGAAGGAAGAAAAGAGGTACCACAGTAGGGAAAGATGGAGGACAGCAGGGGGCAAGAAGAACAGAAAAGCAAAATAAGGATTTACTTACTTATACATCTGAAGTGATTTTTAAAAAAATAAATAAATGAGTAGCATGAGCAAATGGATTTTTATTTTTTAAGCCTACAACAAAGTTGGGCTGGGGGTGTAGGCAGCAGGCGGAGCACAGAGGAACCAGCCCCACTGTGGTCATGCAGGGTATGGGATGGGACCAGAGACTGAATGATGGAAAGAGGGAAACAGTTGGGAGAGATGGTTTCTAGCCCCAGCTTTGCCACCAATGAGCATTTGAGTATGGAGCTGACCCCAAGGGTTCCACGAGATAGCACTTGTGTTCATGGGCTCAGTAAAGTTCCAGGGAACTGAAAGATGGAGGACAGTCCTCAGAAGAAGCCCACCTCCTTACATGTGAGATGCCTCTAGTATCTCACCTGCCCCACCAGGTGGGTGGCTAAAGAGGGCCACCTTCCCCTAAAAAAGACCTTCCCTCCCTTCAGCCCATGTCCTCCCAAAGTGATTCCTATTAAAGGCTAATCTGGCCAACTAGAAATTGCATTACAGTTAAATTTATTTCTACATAAACAAAAACCTATTTTTCTCCCCTACTGCCTGGGTTCATAACTTAGCTGTGCTCAGCAGAAGGGAGGCAGGAATGGCACACTTTGAAACTGTAGCGAGCATTTGAGCAGATTGAATTCAATTTTGGATACAAATGTCAAGGAAAGGCTCCCTTGGCTCCTGCTCCTTGTTTACTGAGGCGCGATGTGATGCTCCATTGAAAGGCCTGCTGATCTCGCCAGCACGGGGCTGATAATGATAAAGCGCCAGAGCAGGAGGAAGGATGCCCTTGGCAAGGATGCCACCATAGGATTTCGCCTGGTTCTTACACACTCGGACCCACAGCAAGAACAAAGCTGCTCAAGTCCCAGCTTGGCCACAAACATGCGGCATCGCTGCTTCCCACAGTTTGAGCTTCATTTTCTTGGTTCATAAAATAAGGAGTCTGGAATAGATGAGCTCTAAGATCTTTTATGTCTGATGTTTTATGACTCTGGCATTTGGAGCATCTACAGATCCTGGAGAGGAATGCCAGCAAAAAGTGTAGGATAAAATTTTGCACAACCATTTGGGAAGGTAATCAGGCATTAACTTTCACATTTTTCAATGGACATACCCTTTGGCTCAGAAGTGTCAATTCTTAGGGTCCCATAGAAATACTAGCTTAAGTATGCAAACATAGAGGTTTATAATTGTAAAGCATCAAAAGCAACTTATGTGTACATTCATAAGAAAGTGGTTAAATAAAACTACTACACAACTATTATAAAGAATGCAGTTCTTTATGCACTGAAAAGGAAAAATCCAAAATATAACTTGCAAGTGGAGAAAATTATATAGTGGAGTAAAATACATAGCATGATTTCATTTTTCTGAAATGAATCCACGCATGTGTAATATATATTTGTTGAATTATATATTTATATGCATATGCATAAAGAGAAGGTTCCACACCAAACAGAATAGGTGGTTCCTTCTAGGGCTGCACAGTTCAGTATGGTAGTCTCTAACTATGTGTGGCTGCTGAGAACTGGTAATGTGGCTGGCATAACTGAGGAAAGGGATTTCAAAGTTTATTTAATGTTAATGATTTCAGATTTAATTTAAAATATTTCATTCAAATATTGGAAAATTTTGAAGTATGTTTGCAACAACATGGATATGTGAGTCTACTTTTTTCAACTGTGTTTTATGAAATCTCAAGACATATCAGTCAGGTTCAGTGAAAATTTAACATCCAAAGTGAGATGTATTGTAAATGTAGAATATGCAGTAGATTTAGAAGACATGGTACAAAAAAGTAATGGGCAGTGTCTCAATAATAATTTTATATTGTGAATAATTTGATAATGTTAATTACATATAATAATATTTTGGCTACATAAGGTTAAATAAAAGATATCATTAAAATTAATTGCACCTCTCCCTTTTTCCTTTTTTTAATGTGGGTACTAGAAAACTTTAAGTTATATAGGTGATTCACATATTTCTGTTGGGAGGTGCTGCTTTGGGGAGTGGGATATAAGAGGACTACACCTTTTACTCTATATTCTTTTGTATTGTTTGATTTTTGTCACAGTAAGCCTGGGTTACTTTTATAATTTACAAACAACAATAAAGAGTTTCAACATACTAAAATAAAAGTTAATTTCTAGGTTATTGTAATATATAAGGGAAGTTATTGAGAAAACATTCCCTCTGATTTGTTTCTTTTGAGATGTTTGTCAGGGTCTGAAATAAACATTTTTTCCACCAGGTTATTCTAAAATGGAGCTTTCACTGTGGTGACTCTGTGATTTACCAGCATCTTCTAATCGCTTGACCCTTTTTTGGATGACTGCTACCTGACATGGATGCCTGTGTCTGACAACCATCTCAGCTACATTGGAAAAGGATTGTTTCTCCAAGAGTAGAAGTTAAGCCCAGGAGAGTTAGGAATAAAAAGAGAAATAACCCTTAAGAAATCTCCCCTCTTCTCTCCAGCTCCCTTCTTCTCCCATATCAGGGTTCCCCAAAGCTTTAGGGATATACAGTTCTAGGCTGAACTTCCTACCTCACTAAATGACAAGGCCGGGATGTTAATGTTCCCCACATAGACATGTCTGCATTGTATGTAAAGATGTCTGTGTCACACATAAACATGTTATGGCTATAACAATATCACTTTCAAAGGAGCACTAATCCACTGAAGTCATCGAGTTAGAAAACATTTGTTTCTCCATGTCTTGCATCTGAGCTGTGTGTGAGAAAGTAGGAAGGAGGGAGGGTGGAAAGGATGGACTGAAGGAAGATGAGAGAGAGAGAGAGAATGCACTTTTAAAAACCCTACTTTGCAGAAGTAGCTTTTAAAACTGTGCCTTTGGTTTCTTATTTTTTGTTACAGTGTCACTTTCTTACGCTATTTATTCTCTGCTTTAAAAGTTGACTATAATCTTTTATATACAAACTTACAGATACACAGACAACCCAAATCAACATTCTGGGTATGAAGTTGTTGAGCTTAAATGGATGTCACAGAGTCACTTAGGTGGAAAAAAATCAGCTTGCTGTTCTCATGAAGTTCAGAAAATAGCTAACTTGATGCTCCCCTAAAACCCTGCACTACACATACCATTGCTGCATCTCCGTAGATGGTATTTGCCCATTCTTGCTTCTTTGCCAAGCACATTTACCCTCAGCACCTCCCACAGGGTCTGGCAAATAGTAGGCTCTTAACAAAAGTTTATTGATTGAGTAAATGAAAAAGTGAACGAAGAAATGAGTGAAACTATTCTCAAAGTTCAGCCATTATCTAAAACATTAATATAATTAGAGTTTCATCTCAAAAATGGACTTGTAAAATTGTCCATTTTATTAACACTGTATTTATGAAATGCCTATTATGGGCTAAAAGCTGACTAAACAAAGCCAGCATTTTTTTTTCTTGTTTTATTTCTTTTTAAGCCAGATTTTAAACACACGCACACACACATACACACACAGTTCCTGCCCTTGTGAAGTTTACCATCTGGGAAGAGAGGGAAGGCAGGGGTCAGGCATAAATACATAAAATAAAAAGTTACAAATGGTAATAAGTGCTCCCAAGGATATGATCAGGGATGGTGATAGAGAATAAAGGAGGGGGCCATACCAATTTAGCCAAGCCAATTTGTCTCTTCTCTGAGGAAGTGACATTTAAGCCAAAACATGGAGGATGAAAAGGAGTCAACTATTAAACTATTAAATTAGCAAATTGGGGGGGGGGGAAGTGGGGGGTGGGTACAGGAGAGAGGGAAGAGCCTTCCACACACCCATGAGCAATGCCTGCTGTGTCTGTGACTCATGGTCCAAATGTGCTGTGAAATTCGACTTGACTTGATTCATTTGGGTTTTAGAGCCCATGCTAATTTGCATGCCTGGCTGGGTGTCAATGTCTGTTGGAACCCATGTGCTCAGAGTGTAAAGGTGATTTCCCTTATTTGAAGGGCAATGTGATTATGAAGGGATGTTCTGAGAGGAGACTAGGGGTTAGCTAGCAGTAGGCTGGGAAATTTCATTCCCTTCTTTTCAAGGTTGTCTCATGCTTCTTCACATTAGCTTCTGTATTTCAGAGGTGCTCTCACTATTCAATTTCTCTTTTAAATACATATTTGTGTTGACAGTAGTTACATACGGAGGGATCTTTTGCGGATTCACAAGGGACAGAATTCTTACTTTTTACTTTATACTTCTATTCCCTTTTAAATATTTTAAGCTATGATCTTTTTATAACTTGTATTATAAAACTAGTAAATGAAATGCTGTTAAAATATATATATACAGTTCTATTTAACAGGCCACCCTGTGACCATTGCTGGGAATTAATTTTCTCTTTTTTTCTGATTATTAATGCAAGACAAACTCAAAGCAATTACATTTGTAAAACTCAGGAAAAAATAAAATAAAAATCACCATAACAGGAAGATTACTACTGATAATATATTGGTATATTTCTTTCCCAATGCTTCCTTAGCAATAGGCTCAAATTCTACTTGTCAATTTATAACCGAATTTTTAAGCTCAATATAGGTAGACAGCTTTCCATGGCAATAAATGTTGAGCCTTTGCATGGCTGTATCATAATTTAAGTTAGCCAATTTTCTTCTGATGGACATTTAGCTTGCAATTTTCACCACTCAATTAATTTTTAGTCTAAAATTTTATGAAATTTTATGTGTCTGTTACCAGCAAGGGATTTTACCTGAGTGCTCAATATTTAACAAACAACAGTGATTTACTTGGCAATAAAAAAATACAGTGTTCTTTGCAAGTATATAGTCGAATATTTCAAGCAGTGCGCCACTGGTTGCAAACTTGATATATGAAAATCTAGACCAACCAAAACAAATTCAGGGTTATTTCTTAACTTCACTGAAGAATTTAAATAGCAGGTTTCACTCTTTCACTTAAAATGCCCTTTTAAAAGGTATTAGCCTCTCAGAAGGTTAGTGGCGAGGGATAGGGAAGAATGCCTCTGAAATATACAGTGCTTTATTTTAGGACTAGCTGTGTCTGTTGTGCAGAGGCAGGGGAGGGGGGTGAGTACTGCTGGAGCCTGCTGCTTTTATCTCAACTGTCACAACATGATCAACAAGTCACGGAGCTAAGAGGGGTGGGACAAGAGGCAAAGTTCCCAGTGCTCAGGTTCCAGGCATCTGAAGAGGGTAGACTGGAAGGATTCTAGCCATCTGGAAACCCCACATGCCAGGACTGGATAAAGAGAACCCAAATGATTACACTCCAGAAAACAGAGCAGCAGCCCAGGCTGGACCATCTTCATGCAAGATGAGCCTGACTCCAAGCCAGTGACTGCACAAACATCCATTCCACCTGCAAACCTGACAGCCCCCTTAGTTACGGTCCTGTGATTTCTGAAAGACCATTTTCTGTTTCTTCTCAAGCTATATAGCAACCTGCTCGTATAGCTTCGTTATATGATGGAACAGTTACAGGCTGTGACTAACAGCTGTGGTTCATAAACATGAGTCTCACTGTTTGGGTCAGCAGTTCCCCGTCATTTCTGAATGACAACTCCCCCCGCTGATCTCTGTGTTAGAAGAGGCCCTCTCCTTCAGCACTCCAGTTGGTACTCAGTAGTGCAGTTTACTGTTGGAGGATTCTGTTTCCCCATTATAAAAGAGGTGACATCTTCATTAAAATTGAAAGCCCTGGCATCTAATACCAAATGTATTTCTGGATATTGGTTTTATTGGTGATCTGAACTTTCTCCATTGAGTTCTTTATATTCTCAGTGGTCTACAATGGGCATATCTTTCTTCTAGATTTACGAAAAATGCCCTTTCCAAAAGTAATTCATAACTCTAAAACTTTTAGGAGAAAATCTACAAGATCTGGGGCTTGATGAGTTCTTGTATGTGAAGCCAAAAGCACAACCCATAAAAAATGTGCAAATTAGACTGCATCAGAATTAAAAGCTTTTGCTCTGTGAAAGACCATGTAAAGGGGATGAAAAGACAAGCTGCACAATGGGAGAAAATATTATTTGCAAACTACACATCTGACTTGTGTCTAGAGTTTTATCTAGACTTCTATCTAGAATATATAAAGAACTCTCAAACGTCAACAGTAAAAACAAACAATCTAATTAGAAAATGGGTAACATAAGAGACATTTCATTGACGAGGATAAACAGATAGCAAATAAGCACATGAAAAGATGTTCAACATCACTAGCCATTACGGAAATGCATTTGACCGTGATGAGATGTCACTGTTAGGACAGCTAAAGGAAAACCTAGTGACAATGCCAAATGCTAACAGGGATTCAGAGAAACTGGATCTTGCACACACTGTTGGTGGGAGTGTAAAATGGTGCAGCCACTTTGGAAAATAGTTTGGCAGTTTCTTAAAAACACTAAACATACACTTAGTCTAAGACCCAGCAATTGTACCCCTGGGTATTATCTCAGAGAAATGAAAACTTATGCCCACATAAAAGCTGAATGTGAATATTCATAGCAGCTTTATTTGTAATAGCCAAAATCTGCAATTAACATGTCCAACAATAAATATATAGTTACACAAACCATGCTGTATCATCCCATGGAATATTCCTTAGAAAAAAAAATCAAACTATTGCTATGTGAACAACCTGGATGGACCTCAAAGGCATTACACTGAGTGAAAAAAAAAAAAGCTAATCTCAAAAGGTCACATACTGTATGATTCCACTTAAATAACATTTTTGAAATGACAAAATTATAGAGATGAGCAGTTGGTGGGGAAAAGGGAGTGGGTGGGACCATAAAGGGTCATATGAGGGAGTTCTTTGTCTCCGTGTGGTGACGGAATGGCTCTGCATCTTTACTGCTGTGGTGGTTACACAAATCTACATGTGTCATAAAATAGCACTGGATTATACACACACATTGTACCAATGTCAGTTTCCTGGTTTTTATATTGTACTATAGTTAAACAAGATATAACCATTGGGGGAAACAAAAAAGGGTATACAGGGCCATTCTGTGCTAGTTTTGCAATTTTCTATGGATCTAGAGTTATTTTAAAATAAAAAAGTTTTAAAAAGAAATTAATGCTTATTATACAACACTTAGAATATGCAGGAAAAATATAAAGAACGACTTCTAAAATCCATGCCTTTTTGACATATTTGTTTTAGAATGTTAGAATTTATTGCTTAATTTCTGACTTTTTAAGAAAATTCACATAACTTAAAACACCATTTTAACTATCTTAATTGTACAATTCAGTGGTACTTTCAGTATATTCACAATATTGTGCAACCATCACCACTGTATAATTCCAGAACATTTTCATCACCCAAAGTAACCCCATACCCATTAGGACATTTCCCCCAACCTTACCCCTACCTCCAGCCCCTGCCAATACTGATCTACTTTCCATGTGTTGTACTTACATGAAGTGTGCCTTTACATGGAATCCTACAATATGTGGTCTGTTTTGAATGGCTTCTTTCACTTAGTGTAACATTTTCAAGGTTCATCTGCATTGTAGCATGGAATAAGTACCTCATTTGCATTTATGGCTGAATAATATTGAATTGTATGGATGTACTTAATTTTTGTTTTGATAAAATTTCTCTTCATTCCATTCCTGCATGGTCTCTTTTACATTGGGAACTCTCTCCAGCCTGGACTGACAGTCTGTGGCCTCTCACCATTCAAACCAAGGCTGATGTACATGGGCTTATGGAACCCCTCATCTTCAGTTTTCCCACTGCCTGGCAACACCTCCTGAAATAAAGAGGCTTCATCAGGTAGGTCGTTAATTGGGAGCTACAGGATCTGTACAGGTGAGGGTCTCCATGTGGCCCATCAGAGACAATAACCCAGGCTGAATGAATGGTGTGGGTGCAGGAGAGAGGGGAGATAGCCTATCAATCAATCCAACAGCAGAGTAGTTTTAGTAACCTCCTACTCACGGGCTTAGCCCTCCTCTCTAGAACAAAAAGCACAGAATATCTTTCCTAAAGCAACACTTTTTTAACATGGTTTGGAAAACTAAATACTTGGGAGTGTCCCTGCTCTCCAAATTGTGCTCCTGAGTACAGAGTTGTCCCACAGTGCTGCAGTCACCAGCTTATCCACTACCAACCATCTTTTTCTTCTGTCACTGACATCAGAGCTGGTCCTAAAGCCTGTTGTTGTCTCAGGGGATGGCAAACCCATACACTGAGCCCTTAAGATGTGCCAGGCCCTGGACTGAGCCCTTTACATTTATCATTCCCCTTAACTCTCAGAGCAGTTCTATCAGGCAGGAGCTGTTATTATTCCCACATTAAGATTCAGAGGCAGAGGCTCAGAGAATTCTAGGGTCCAGTCCCAGATCATATCATCACTGAGTGATAGGGTCAGGATTCAACACAGACCCATTCATCATCTGAGGGTATGAAGAGCGCAGACTCTTGGGCCACACATCCTGAATTCAGATCCTGGCTTCTTCCTTGTTAGCTGTGTAACTTTGTCTCCATTTCCCTGTATGTGAAATGGGATTAATAATGATACCTACTTCATAAGATTGTGGTAAAAAATCAAATTCATGAACCTGCCTATAGTCTAAGAGCTGTTTGACTGGCACACAGTGAATGCCATGTGAGTGATCACTAATGTTATGGTTGCCGTTATTATACAGAGTCTTAAAAATGGGAGAGTGAGGCAGGAAAAAAGCAAATGACCCAAAGGACACCATTTCATGCAGCCTCAAGAAATTTCTCCTGGCCAAGTAACACAAGATATGCTACCTCCAGGCCACTGCTCCCAGGCCCAGGGGTGCTCAGCAGCCAGGAAAGCGAAAGCAGCCGTTTCCAAAGTTAAGTTCTTCAGGTCAGTGTTTTCTTTGCACTGACAGGAAAAGGGGCTGGGGGGTTGGGGGAGGGAGACCACTCTTTCCTATGATGGCCAGCAGTTAATTTCCTTTGAAGAGACATTACATGGTCACCCAGAACCTAACCTGTTTAGGAGTATCCAGTGGTCATATTTGGCATATCTCTTTTGCCATAATGCACCATGAACTGCCTATCAGGGCTCTCTCTGCTATGGGAAATAGAGTCAGTAGTGCCTTTAAATCTAATCAGATTAAAGAACCAATTCCAAAAACCCAGAATCAATTCAGAAAACTCACCTTTAAGATTTTGTTCTTCTAGGACAACTCTAGGTACCTAAAGGTACCAAAAAGCAACATGAGATATTACCTGCTTGATGGTGACTGGTTACAATGATAAGAGCCCTGGAGTTGAGGCTTTCTTGACTCCTCTAAATTGGTCATGGTTATCGAGTGAACAATGGCTTTGGTCAGGGCCATAAAGAGAGTTCAGTTTGTGACCCAACCAACGCCCACAGCCCTATGAAGGACTTCTCTTTGAGTCCCTAGAGCTGCTTTTTGAGATGGGAGCTGAGGAAAGGTGGTCCAGGCTTATTGGCTGAGCTGAGTGGGCCTCCCAGAGCTCTTTAGGATGCAAATTAAGGACTTTCTGGGCAGAAAAGTATTACTGCTGGCATAAGACCAGGTGCCAGGTTTATAGCTTGGAGTCCCTGACACAAACCCCAGGTTCTCACAGCCTTTGGGAAGAACAGGGTTGACAGCTAATCTGGTTTAGGAAGGAGAAGCTCTTAGCAGAATCCCTGAGTACAAGGAATGCCTGATTTGGGGTGGGGAGGAAGCCACACTTAGGACTGGTATCCAAGAGAAGTGCTCTTAGAATTCCCAGGATTTGTGTTTTTCGATCTCTTCAAAGAAACATAAGTCTTCAGGATTTTAGAAACTTACCTTGATGTGGTTTTATCAGCATCCTTTATCTCATGTGTTAGTAGAAGGCATTATTCTTCATGCCACAGTCACCTAGTTGAATTCTTTATTTTACAATGAAGAACTGAAGCCCAGAGTTACACAGTGATATGGTAATGAAGGACCCAAGACCACTAGCCTCAGTGCAGTTCTTCACCCTCTGAGCCACACTGCCCAAGATGACTGAAAAAATGTCCTCCTGTACTGGTCATGCTTCCTCCCTTTTACAAGGCCAGTGGGTCACCTCCCTGCAGATAATTCACTCTACAAACTATTCAGAGCACTCTGAAGCAAGTCTCATCATGAACTAGTGCTTATGCCGAGGTGGGGGTGGAGGAGTCAGCGTTGGTTTGAGGGCTGAGCTGATTAAAAGGCTCAACAGCACAATGCTGTTAATTCAGAGTGACTAGAGAATGCTCTTTCTGATGATTTCTAGTTTCTGCTCATGTTTGTTGAATGAATGACTTATATAGAGCATCAAAATGTAATACCAGCAATTGTACAGAATTTAATTCCATTTTTCTTACTCTAGTGTGTCAAAGTCACTATAATGAGTATAGATTACCACTCTAGAGAATTCCGCTGATGGAGAACGGGTTGGAAATCTTCCCTGTGGCTCATTTCTGGTCATTTCCTGTCCCTCATGTAGAAGGTGAGAGTAACCAAGTTGGCTCTTCTCTCTTTTTGAAGTGAATCCCTCCTATCCATTAGCTTATCTTTCACTTACCCTTTTCTCATAAAAATATCTTGAGGAATGTGCACACACACATGTCTAGTTATATGAGCCTCTGGTTGACAGGACCAGAGTTACCAGTTGACAGAACCATCACAGAGAGGACATGTCTTTAACTTTCCCCCTGAGTTCTCTGTTAACATAACAGAAAATATGCCATAGGGCACTTGATTCTTTCACTTTGTTCAGGAACATGAATGCTGAGGCCAAGAGGCAGAAGCCAGCCCAACGACACAATAGATGCAAAACAACTTGGTGGTGGGCTCAAGAAAAATGATGCCAATTTTTAAAAATGATTTTAAAAAGTCAAGGACAAGTCACAGTTTAAATTATTACATTTTTTGAGCAGACAACAAACTAAAGCTCAAAAAAGGCAAGTAAAGAAACATATTCAATAAATTAAATAAAAGAGGCTTTTAATGACATTTTCTAACTTTCTGCTTTTCACCTGATGCTAAATATTTGTAAATGTTTACCTAATTTTTAAAGTCACAAATCCAGATTTATCTATGTTCAGGTAGGTTCTGCTGGCTCATGTCCAAAAGACTTGGTCTTCTTGAGAGTGGTATTCTTTGGTCTTTCTTCACGTACTTGTGATTGACAGGCATTATGAACACTTTTTGGTTAATTTTCAAGTGCTTAATTGTCAGTACTTATTAACACTTTTAACTGTCAAGAATTATGCCAGGTGTCAAGCCTCTGAAAGTAAGACACAGCCCCTGTTCTATGGGGACTAACATGGAGATTAAATGCTCAAACATTTCCACACTTTAACCATCATTTTCCTTCTCAAAGTACAATCAATCTGAGCCTTACAGACAATCTTATTATGCATCATATGGTTTCTCTGTAGAATTTCTACATAGTCACTAATGATGCTTACATAGTTCTCTTTAAGATGTACATGTACTTCAGTTTACCCAACCTCTTGAAAATCATGCTATGCATTTTTTTCTTTCTTTAGCTTGTTTTTTTGTTTATTTTATTTATTTATTTATTTATTTTCCTGACTTCTTTCTTTGCTGCCAGCTATCAATCTGACCTAACAGGAGCCAAACCAAGAAGAGTCTCCTCACTTCTGGCTCCCCAGGTGCTGTGCTCAGTGGTAATGGCTTTGTTATGCACCATCTTTCCCAGATTTGTTCCAGCCTATTTATCCCTACATTATTTTCTTTCATATTAGAAAAACCATCATTATTATCCACCAAAGCATTATTTGTAATCGTTTAGGGAAAAAAAAAACCAAAGTAACCTATATCTGCATCTATAGGGAGGTGTTTAAATAAATTATGGTATATCCATATAAAGGCACCTTCTCCATGCTTTAAAAAGAATGATAGGTCTCTAAAAAGAGTTGAACTCAAAAAGCAGAGAGTAGAATGGTGGTTTCTAGAGGCTGGGGGTTGGAGGAAATGAGCAGATATTGGTCAAAGTGCTCAAAGATTCAGTTATGTGGACAAATACATTCTGAATATCTAATGTACAAGTATGGTGACTGTAGTTCGTAATGCTGTTTTCTGTTCTTGAAATTGGCTAAGAGAGTAGATTTCACCACATGCAAAAAAATGGTGACTATGTGAGGTAATGGATATAATTAGCTTGATTGTGGTAATCATTTTACAGTGTACATGCATGTCAAAACATCATGCTGAGCACCTCAAATATATACAATTTTATTTGTCAAGTATACCTCAGTAAAGCTAGAGGGTAATGAGAGGTCTCTGAACAGATATCTGTGATACACTGTAAAGTTTACAAACAAGGCAAGTTACAGAAAAATAGTATCTATTTTATGACCCTGTTTAAAAATTAATATGTGAATCTGTATAAAGTGTATCTGAGTACACACACACATAGTACCTAAGTGAAAAAAGTTTTAGGAGATACACAGAGTGTTAACAGTATGGAGTCTGTAGAATGAGGTGGGGAGGAACAGATGAAGCAAGGAACGTCATTTTCTCATTCTACACTTCTCTATTGATTATTTTGACAATGAGTAGATATACTTTTGTAATAAGTAAATAAATAACAAGGAGAAATAAAATATTTTCTTAGACAATTTCAAAACTATACCTTCTTCTAGAACTTCCTAACCATTGAGTTTTCTTTCACTTTGCTGACACACTTATCTCTTCTTTTAATAGCTTCAGGGAATTAAGGCCCTGGACTGACAAGTTCCTGTTCCTCCTTTCCTATCTGCCCCTGCTCCATGTTCCCAAGCCTCTGGGATAATGAGCTATTCACAATTACTTGTAGCTTCCAGGCCACCTGCCAACTTTGTAGCCCTTTCTGCCTTTGTCTTTTGCAACCAGAGACATTTCAAGGCTTCAGTATGCATCTCCTACAGAACTCCAAAGCATCCCCGCAGTAGACAGGTGTTAGGGGAGACAGGTGTTCACAGTATTTCACTGAAAGCTGCAGAGGGTATTTCCTTCAGGCTAAGCATACACTCTCCCTGGAAATCTTGGTCACATAGACTTGGTCACATAGACAGACATGGCCCTAGAAAATCTATCCCCCAGTCCCTGAACGGAAGCCAGGAAGGTATTACTCTCATTTCACAGATCGGGACACTGAGGCACCAAAAGTTCACTGGGCTGCTGAAGCCACACGGCAGGTTAAAGGTAATGGGGTGTTGTGGAAAAGGTATTGGGTTCAAAGCCTGGAGTCCCAAGTTCAAATTCTTGCCATATTACATTTTCTGTAAGTACAATTGTAACTCCCCAAGCCCCAGTTTTCTTGTCACTAAAGTAAGGAGTATAATATCTACCTATCAGAGAAGGGCTACTACATAGAGCACACAAAAGTGTTTGCGTATTGTAAGGCACTAATAATCAGAGGAGGACCAATAACTAGGAAATCAGATATAAATAGTCATAGCATTGCTGCATTTATAACTGGATCTTCATTTGTCAAATTTTCTTATGCCCAAAACAAAGTTTAAAATTTCTTTCAAGCATCTTAGAAGTCTTTTTCTTTAAATTCAAGTTTTATCTTTTTCTGTGCCCTAAATATTTCTCCACATGCATTTTAAAAGAGGCACAAAAGTATCAGTTCCATGGTTTCATGAAGAAAGAACAATGCTCTATCAGAATGCCATGCCAAATCGGATAGCACTCTGACAGCAGATGAAAGTTGTTTCAAATGCTTCAAAGAGGAGGAAAAATATCTAATCCCCCAAAGGCCTTCTTTAAATCCATATTCCCTAATTTCAGAAAATTCCCCAAGTCTTTCAAAAAGCCCAAATATCACTTTACAGTCTGGAAGTAGTAATGGAGGACATTTCCCAATTTTTTCGCACATTATTCCTTCCTTGAAAAAGGGCTCAGGAAAGCTAGGTCTCCCGCATCAAGGACCTAGCCTGAGTAGATGAGGACCCGCCTGTCTGCGGAGGGAGTGGGGGCGGCCATCCCTAGAGCCCTGAGCTTGGACTTGATGGCTAATGACTACCTGGGGAACTCCTGAAAGAAGCAGCGTCGGCA
Organism: Manis javanica; assembly: GCF_040802235.1. Lineage (NCBI taxonomy): Eukaryota > Metazoa > Chordata > Mammalia > Pholidota > Manidae > Manis > Manis javanica. Next base: position 52,282,269 of record NC_133166.1, read on the forward strand.
TTTTCCCTGTTATTTCTGGGCGAGATCTGCACGCCTGTCACTGTGTGGAAGGACGCCCAGTCCCTCACTGTGTAACCCTGAAGGAAAGAAAGTTTCCAAAAGAGAAGAAAAACAAGGCCAATTGCCTTGGAGGCAAGCAGGACCTTTTCCCTGCTTCAGAGAATTGCTCTTCTTAAGCTACCTTCCTCTGCCCAGAAGGGCAAACTCTTTTCCTCATTCTCCCCTTGATGAAGTATAGAAACAATATTAAGAGCCTCAGTTATACCAGTGAATATTTATTGAGGTTAACCAGGTACCAAGCTCTGTGCCAAAGGCCCTACATGCTGTGTCTCATTAAATCCACTTAGTAGCCTTAAGGCAGTTACTATTATTAGCCCTACTTCACAGATGAGAAAGTTGAGATCTAAAGGGCTAATAAAGCAGCCAGGTGACACAGAGCTGCTTACGTGGTTGAGCAGGTACTCAAACCCAGATCTTTCTGACTCTGAAGTCCATGCTTAAGCAGAATGATGAACTGCCTAAACACAGTCTTAAGGCAGTGTGAGAGAGGGTCCGTGGTGAACAGTTCCAGGCTACCTCCTCTCTGGCATTTCATCATAGTTAACAACAGCTGCCTGTGTCCCAGTGAAGTAGTTTACATGCCTACCCTCATATACTGCTTCCCAGCAGGTTTAAATGGTATAGACCTACCCTGGGGCTGGCAAGACTTTCTGCCTCTTCTGTCAGACCCTTCTTTTCTCCTTTCTCCTGTTTCTTTCTTTCTCCCTCTTCATTTCAGAGTGCATTCCTGATGCATTTTTACCTTGCCATCATCCTGGCCTAAAATGCAAACCGTGTAGTGAAGGGAGATAGGTGTATCTTTTCAGGTGTCTTCCACTTTAGTTGGAGGGGAAGTTCTGAGTGTCCCTCTCTGCCCGCTGTCTTCAGGACACCTCCCTGTGGACAGTGCCAGAATGGTGACCTCAGCAAAGCCTGAACTACAGGCTTACAAGTAATCAAGCTCCAGAGGTGGTAGAGTGGCCTTTCTTTAAGAAGATAAAAATAGCTAAGAAACAACACTTTCCTTAGTTCTCTGAAAGTTTGGCATCCTTCCAGGATAGACTTATGTACTTTTTGTACTTGGAGGAAAAAAAAGAGATGGGATTTGATCCAAGAATGGCCCTACAAACAAGAGAAATATGGAGCAAGCAGCTGGAGCAGAGCAGCCAAGTGGTACCACCAGCTGCAGGCCCATTAATTAACGTTCCCTGGTATGTAGCAGCTCCAGTGACCTTGAATCTTGTTGAATTCACAGAGATAATTTTTACAGAGCCTCTACTTTTCTCACTGCAGTGTATTTATCCAAGGAGTACCTTGCATATTTCCCCCATCTCTCCAAGCAGTAAATTTATTCTAATTGCAAAGAGATATAGTAAAAGTCTGATTGAATGCTTGGCAGTTTATAGAGATTTACTTCTGGGGCTTAAGGGGGTTTTTAGAGTGTGTGACTAGAGCGGGATTGAGGGGAGCAGGGGAAAGGAGCCCAAGAGAAAATGTAGATTTAATGGATCTATAAAAGATCCGGCTATAGATAAATGCTGTTCCAAAGAAGCTTAAACAGCCTGACTCAAACCAGGGTCTGGGAAAGCCAGTCTGACCCAAGGTGTCTGAAGCATTGCATATTTCTCTCTGGGTTTTCAGGTTTTTATGTGAAATTTGTTATTCCCCAGGCAGAGGTGGGAGAGGGGAGAAATCTGTTTTCCAGAGGGAAGAAAGCATTCTATGTACTAAAAGCTATGAAAAAAGGCGAAAATAAACCTCCAGCACCTGCCTTTAAAATCACTCTCTTCTCTTCTCCAACTCTCTTGAAGCTAAATTCTGAATTTTAAGCCTAGGATCCTGGAAGGCAGATTATGTCAGCCTGCCCTTTGTACCAGGATTTCTGTGCAAGAATGGGCAGCCTTCTGAAGCCCAGTTATCCCAGCACTTCCAGCTGATAGAGACAGGCAGACACTCTATCCTCTGATGGGGCCTCCTGCTCAGAATAGGCTCTGCGTGCACACACTACTGAACTTTTCCACAAAATCCTTGTAGGCTTTTGATCCCATGAGTGACATTCATCTTTTTTGCAGCTGCTTTGCAAGTTCTGCTAAGGATGAATTTTAGGATGCTCAACTGTTAAGTTTGTTATATTGTAAATCTAACAACAGCACTAAATGGAGACATTCGTTCTGGAAGAAGAAAGACCCAGAGTAGGACCCAAAGTAGACGCTAGTGGGAAGAAGGCTGGAGTGTGAACGCCCTCGCCTTGCTGGCCAGAGACTAAATGGGGCCCGGGTCAGCAGTTTGTGGGGCCCGGTGCAGATTTGCCTTTTTCAGGAAGTGGCAGAAGGAGACATTGGGAAAATATTTTTAGCATTTTGATTGTGAAGTTTAATGTTCATCCAGGAAAAAAGCCATTTAACAAGTTGTTTTAAAGTTAACACCCACATCAAGAAGTATGACATTGCTACCTCTCTTCTCAACTTCTGTCATGCTCCTAGAATTAATCACTAACATGGCTTGTCGGGGAATCACTTCTTTGCTTCCTTTAAAATATTTTTTTAATTGATATACTGTCTTATTTTAGTTTCAAGTAAAACAGTTACCCATATTACAGTACAGGTACAATCTGTCAACATGGAAAGATGTTACAGAGTTATTGGCTGTATTCTCCATGCTGTACTACTACCCTCATGACATACCTACATTATGATTGAGAATTTTTGTGCCTCTTTATCTCCCTCACTGTCCCCAACCTCTCCCCCATGGTAACCACCAGGCCCTTCTCAGTGTCTATGAGTCTATTATTTCATTCCTTATGTTTTGTTTTGTTTATATATTCCACAAATAAGTGAAATAATACGGTATTTGTCTTTCTCTAGATCAATCCATGTTGTTGCAAATGGAAGGATTTCGTTTTTTGGCTGAATAATGTTCCATTGTGTATATGTACCACATCTTTATCCATTCATCTTTTGATAGACACTTAGGTTGCTTCCTTATCTTGGCTGTTGTAAATAATGCAGTGATAAGCATAAGAATGCATATATCTTTTTGGATGGGGGATTTTGTTTTCTTTGGGTAAATTCCCAGAAGTAGAATTGCTTGGTCAAATGGTATTTCTATTTATAGTTTTTTGAGGAACCACCATACTGGTTTCCACAGTTGCTGCACCAATTTACATTCCCATCAGCAGTGTAGGAGGGTTCCATTTTCTCCACATCCTCACCAACACTTATTATTTCTTGTCTTTTGGATGGTGGCCATTCTGACTGATGTGAGGTGATATCTCTCTGTGGTTTTGATTTGCATTTCCCTGATGATTAGCAATGTGGAGCATCTTATCATGTGCCTGTTGACCATCTGTATTTCTTCTTTGGAGAAATGTCTGTTTAGGTCCTCTGCCCATTTTTAAAATTAGGTTATTTGTTTTTTTGGTGTTGAAGTTCATGAATTCTTTATATATTTTGGATATTAACCCCTTATCAGATAAATCATTTACAAATAAGTTCTCCCATACTTTAGGATGCCTATTTGTTCTGCTGATGATGTCCTTTACTGTACAGAAGTTTTTTAGTTTGATGTAGTCCCAGTTGTTCATTTTTTATTTTGTTTCCCTTGCCCAGGGAGATGTGCCCAGAAAAATTATTCATATTTGTGTTCAAGAGATTTTTGCCTATGTTTTCTTCTAAGAGTTTTATGGTTTCCTGTCTTACATTCAGGTCTTTGGCCCATTTTGAATTTACTTTTGTGTATGGAGTTAGGCGATAATCCAGGTTCATTCTCTTGCATGTAGTCCAGTTTTCCCAACACAAGTTACTGCAGAGGCTATCTTTTACTTCTTTGTTTCTTTAAAGAATCATTAGGCACCCAAGAGTGTATCAATACAGAACAGTTTAGTTTTATGTGTTTGAACTTTACACACATGGAATCAATGTGTTGTTCTTTGTGTCTGGTTTCTTTTGCTCAATATTGTAAGAATCATCCATGTTGTATGTAGCTGTAGCTCATATTTATTGTGGCACAATATTTTTACTTACTGAACTGTTAAGTGTACTGTTGATGCAGGCACATGAAAAGATGCTCCACATCACTAATCACCAGGGAAATGCAAATTTAAAAAAAAAAACACAATGAGATATCACCTTATACCAGTTGGGATGACCACTATCCAAAAGATTTTGGATGTTGTCCATTCACTCAATAAACACAAACCAAACTTCTATTGTAGGAATAGTGAATATGTGCCTCTCCTCCCTTCCGTGCTCAGAACTAACAAATGCTGGAGAGGATGCAGAGAAATGGGAACCCTCTTATACTGTTGATGGGAATGTAAATTGGTGCAACCATTGTGGAAAGCAACATGGACATGCCTCAAAATATTAAAAATAGAAATACCATTCTGACCCAGTAATTCCACTCCTAGGAATTTACCCGAGGAGAACAAGGTTCCTGATTCAAAAAAACGTAGGCACCCCTATGTTTATCACTGCATTATTTTCAATAACCAAGATATGGAAGCAACCTAAGTGTCCATCAGTATATGAATGGATAAAGAATGTGTGGTACATATACACAATGGAATATTATTCAGCCATAAAAACAGAAGAAATCCTTCCATTTGCAACAGCATGGATGGATCTAGAGGGTATTATGCTCAGTAAAATAAGCCAGGTGGAAGAAGAGAAGTACCAAATGATTTCACTTACTTGTGGAGTATAAAAACAAAGCAAAACAGAAGGAACAAAATAGCAGTAGACTCATCGACACCAAGAAGGGACTAGTGGTTACCATGGGGGAGGGTTTGGAGAGGGCTGGTGGGGAGGGGGAAGGGGATTAAGGGGCACAATAAGTCACAATCACAATATAGGTTGGTCACAGGAACAGTACTACAGCATGAAGAATGCAGTTAATGATTCTGTAACCTCTTACTACATTGATAGACAGTGACAGCACTGGAAGCAGTGAGGACTTGATAATACGGATAAATGTTGAACCACTGTGTTGTATATTTGAAACCAACATAAAATTGTATATCAATGATACTTTAATTAAAAAAGAGATATAATTGACACATAAAAAAGTAAAATAAAATAAATATACTGTTGATGGACATTCGGGTTATTTCCAGTTTGGGAATGTTGCTCATAAAGCTTCTAGAAGCATCCTTGCACTCCTGGGGCACATGAGAATTTGCTCAGCTTGCCTGGTTGATGTCAAACAATCCAATTTGAACACAGCTTGAATTAAAGCTAGTCCTATGTTTAATGGCAAAATGGACAAGATTTGCCACTTGTCCATTCACGCAATAAACACAAACCAAACTTCTATTGTAGGAATAGTAAATATGTGCCTCTCCTCCCTTCTGTGCTCAGAGAAGACATTACTAGTTCATAAGAATGTTCTTTCCTGTTGAGTCCAGATGTGGCTTCAGAATCACTTGCAACACAGTCCTTAAGGCAGTCACTGCAAGGATCAGAGTTGGGGGATGTTAATTTTCTGTCAATTTGGTTAGGCCACAGTACCCAGACATTATTCTAGATGTTTCTGTGAAGGTTTTTTTTTTAAGTTGATATTAATATTAACATTTAAGTAAGTAAACTTTGAGTAAAGCAGTTAACCCTCCATAATATGAGTGGGGCTCATCCAATCAGTTGAAGGCCTTAATAGAAAATAACTGACCTCTCCTTGGGAAAAGAGAGTTCTGCCAGCCGACTGCTTTTGGACTCAAATGTCACCTCTTACTTGAGTCTTCACCCTTTGGCTTATCCCTGCAGCTTTTAGTCTTGCTAACCTTCACAATCATGTGAGCCAATTCCTTAAAAATCTCTTTCTTTCTCTCTTTATATATATATAGTTAGATATAGATATAGATATAGGCACATGCACACACAGCCTATTGGTTCTGCTTCTCTGGAGAACCCAGCCTATTATAGGTGGCATGTGGCATGCTATTTACACAGGATTGTCTAGTGACAAAGGAACAGAAAGGTAATTTAAGTAAAGAGGATTTATTTGTTGATAGAGTGGAAGGAACTCCTTAGAAGCAAATACCAGAAAATATTTTTAATATTCAGTATTATCCTGCCCAATATCAAATCATTATAGCACTACTTATATCTGAGATATTTTCCAAAATAAAAATGGTATTTTTTAATTTAAAAAACTGGACATATATGTTACAGAATCATTGACTATATTCTCCATCCTGTACTACTGTCCCCATGACCAATTTATATTGTGATTACAAATTATTGTGCCCCTTTACCCTCTCCCCCTCTCTCCCCCCTCCACCTGCCCCAACCCCACCCCTTTGGTAATAACCACTAGTCACTTCTCAGTGTCCATGAGTCTACTGCTGTTTTGTTCCTTTTGTTTAAGCATGCAGTAATTTTGTAGGTGTTCACTGATATTTCCTGTTCTCCTCCTTCCTTAGCACTTCTTTGAAGTTATGTGTAGCCCTATGACTTGCTTTGGTCAGTTAATTGAGTAGAAATTATGTGTGTAACTTCCAGATGGAAGCCTTTAACAGCCAGAGTATGATTCACCATATTTTCTCTTCCCTGTTACAGGGATGGATGTTGTCCCAAATGGTCAAAGCTCCATCAGCCTGGGTCTCTACGAAAGTATGATGTGGAGCAGAGGCCCTTCTGACCTGAGGCGGACATGGAGCATAAGTGAGAAGTAAACCTTTGTTTTTCAATCCGCTGAGGCTTAGGGGTTGTTTATTGCTGCAGCATAAGGTATTCAGACTGATACACAGTAGATGGTAGCTTCTGGCAGTAGAGAAAATGAGGCTCTGAAAGCCTTCCAAGTACAAAACAACTGGATCACATTTTAAATGCATTGCTGGGCTTGTAAGTGGTAAGGAGATTGCTAGGGACAGCCCTTCTCCTGAAAAGTGATTTCAAACCAGAACTAGGAGACAAGAGTGCTAAGAAAATAAGAAGTTGTTCTGAGGGCCAGAGCCATCTGTAGCTCTATATGAAGTTCTAAAACATCAGAAGCTGGGAAAGCCAAGAGTCAGACTTCTGCATTAGGCCAGGACACTCCAAAAGGGATAAAGGGTCTCAGGTGGGTATTTTCCCTCTGTATCCCAACAGAAACAGTTATGAATCCTCACAGTAGAACACCATTAAGATCCACCTAGTTTGAGTTCAAATCCAAGCTCACCAAGAAAGAGAGTCAGTAGAAAACCAAACAACCAGTTTAGACCCCAAGAACTTTGGATATTGGAGTTCTCAGCCATATAATACATTTTTTAATTTACAAAAGTATATAGAGCAACTATTAAGTGCTAGGCACCGTTGCAATTTTTTTAATTTTAATTAATTATCATAACAACTCTATGAAGCAAGTACTATTATTATCACAATTTTGTAAATGAAAAGGCTGAGGCACAGAGAGACTAAGTAATTTGTCCCAGGTGAATATTTCGTAAGCGGTAAAGCTACAATTTGGGTTCAGAAAGTCTGGTTCTAGAGTCTGCACTCTTCACTGGTACATTCTGCTGCCTTTCTAAAAGAATGGTTACATAGGAAGATTTTAAGAGATAAGGAGTGGAACACCAAAGACAAGCAAGCAGCAAAAGACCTTCAGGGATGACCAGGTAGATTTAAAAAAGAATAAAAAGGAACTCTTAGAAATGAAACTTAAATGATTGAAAGTAAACATATTAAACATCTGAAGAGATAATGAGTGAATTGAATATCTGTCCAGAATGTGACACAGGAAAAAAGGAAATGGAAAATATGAGAGAGAAAGTTAAAGATATGGAAAATAAAATGGGAAGTTCTAATAAACATTGAATTAGAGTTTTGAAAGGAGAGGATAGAGAATGGGAGAGACATAATATTTGAAACAATAGTAGCTGACAATTTTTCAGAGCTAATGAAATCACATTAAGTCCACAGATTAGGATATATAGCATATCCCTAACAGAACAAATTAAAAGGAAGGTCATGCCTTATACATGTGACAGGGAAACTGGAGAACACAAAAGACAATGAGAAAATCTTAAGAGCAACCTAAGAGAAAAGAAAGATCATCCACAAAGGACTGACAGACTGTCAGCAGATCAATAGCAAGAGAGGATACAAGGAGACTGTCGATGGAGAATAACTGTCCAATATATGACCAGAAACACTGTATTTCATGAATGAGAGTAAAATAAAGACATTTCCAGATAAACAAAAGCTAGCAGACCTTTATTAAAGGAATTCACACTATCCTTCAAGATTCATCTCAAATGTTATTTCTTCCATGGAGCCCTGACCTGATTCTCCTCTATTGAATCCTAATACACTTTTATTTGAGCCTTTCTCATGACATTTATCAAATTCAGGCACAGACTGAATGTATATGTGCTGTTCTTAACACCCTCCCTCCCCAGCCAGAGTGCCTAACTCACCTTTCCCCTCTGTGTAGTTTCTATCGTGATACTTACATGTAGTAGGTGCTTACTAAGTATTGGTTGAAGCCCACTTGTCAGTCTTCTCCTGTGGGTTTCATGGACCTTAAATTCCCAAAGATGCTCCTTTCAAAAGGGTTTTTATAGTCAAACCCCTTTCAAAAATGCTGCATATGGTATTATATCTCCCTCTTGGAAAACCACAGTTTAATTTGTCTGACTCAGCATTTCCCAAAATTATTTAATTATGGAACAACTCCTTCCACCCTTTACTCCATGAATATTCCAAGAGACTAGTATTCTAAGAACACAGTTTGGAAAATACTACAGAAGGCAATGACTTATTTGAATGTCCATACCTGGGAGTCAACATTTTGGATCCTTGTTCTATCAGTCTTAAGTCATTTATCCTCTGGTTCCTTATTTATAGCATATCATGAGCAGGCCACCTCTTTTAACTCTAAAGTTGTATGAACTAAAGGGCATTACCTCTTATAGTCAATAAGTCACTCATCCCACACATAGTAAATCCCTACTATGTGACAATGTGAAAAATGCTGGGCCCATAATGTTAAGATGGATATGCTTTCATGGCACTACTAGTTGAGAATGCTTTTCTAGAGCTCGCTGTTAGAACACTTGATTTCCAGAGTCAAATTTCTTCTGGTTAAAAATTGGGAATTTACTGTCTCACTTATTACATATATTGGGTTGTGAAATGAATCGTAAGAATCTAAACTTATGGCATATCTGGGCTTATGATTCTATTTTAAGTAAGAGTTTCATTGTCATTGTGAAATATTTAACATGATCATTTAGGTGTTTTTAAATTTTCATCTTTAACTTTCTTTGTAAAAGTTCAGTCCTCTGTAGTTTAAAAAGCAAATTCTAATGATATGGTATCAACTGACCATTGTATGTAGATACTGTTCTAAGCACTTCACATGTATTTTTTCATTTAATCCTTAAAACAACCACAAGAGCCAAATACTAATACTATTCCCATTTTACTGAGGTTAAGTAACTTGCCTCAAGTCACACAGCTGGTGAAGCTGGGCTTTGACCCCAGGCAGTATAGATCCCGACTCTAATACTAAACTGCCACTATTCTTAATGGTTAGATACTGTCCAGTAGGTTTTCTGCTGGAAATTTAAAGGTTAACATCTCTGAAGAGCTTAACACTCATACGGGGTTTTTAAATGTCTAAATCCAGCCCAGGAGTCTACTGAAGAGGTAATGAAAAATTGAAAGCTTTTTTTTTTTTGGCTGAGCACTAATCTTTGTGGTTATGGATATATCCATGTGCCAGAGAATATTATACCTTAGATAATAAGTTAACACAAGATTGGTGGTTCAATTTAAACCTGACAGATCTGTTTGTCTGGTATGTTTTCTGAAAGTGATTTGAAAGATAAGACTTAAGTCTCAAATCCAAAATAGGTTCTTTAAAGACTTCCAACACAATACAGAATATTTATGCAATTGTACCAATTACATGGGAGAAAAATGGTAGTGCTAGTAGTAGAGAAGTCTTTTAATCATGAAATATTGTATTGTCAGAAAAGAAATAAAATATAATCAAAGAAATGTGAACCATACAACATCAGTGAGAATTCTTGGCATGTAGTTTTAGAAGCCATTTTGCATGGAAATGAATAAAATATAAACACAGTACTTTATCTAGAATATGACAGGAAACTTCAAGATTGTAATGTGCATTAAGATAACATTCCAAACCTATCCTTTCAAGTTTTCAGGCCAAGAATTTGTTTTTATAATTTCCTAGCAATTGGCGAACAGCTAGACTCCACTTGAGATACCAGTTTTCATGCTTATGGTCCCAATCCTATTGTGTGTAGCTATTAACTTGTTGTGTGACCTTGACCAACTCACTCCCCTCCACCTCTACCAAAGGAATGGATCTCACAAAAGGGGGATCTCTCAGGCCCCTTCCAGTTTTCAAATCGTGTAGTTCTAGTCTATAGATCATGACATAAACACCATAAAAAGGGCTTGCCACGGGGACTGACTTCTTTAAACTTGGACTACTTAAGCATTCTTAAATGATCCACCTTATAGCCAGCTATAAGGAGAATATTAGCCATGGCAGCCAGGGCCTATGGGTGATTTACTTGGCTCTGGTGCTGGTTAGCCGCTGCTGCGCTTGCTTCAACTCACCAAGCACCTTCTGTGATGTAAAGACAGTCCGTCCATGTGACTCTGTGACTCCCCAACACCTGATGAGGTCTGGAAGATCCTGGGCAGAAGTGCTGGTCACCACAGCAGTAGCCCATGAGATGACCTTCTACACCTTCCTAAGCTGTTGCGAGGTGTGGACCCTGGGATGCACTGCCCAGATTCCCCCTTTGAGACGGAAGTGCTTATGCTCCCAGCTGCTGCGAGTGTTGGCATAGACAGTTCTTCAGCTGAGACCATCTTTGGAAATAACATTTGGCTGAAGAGAACTGTTTTGCCCAAAGTCACCCCACTTCCAGGGCAACCTGCATCGAAGGACTGTAGATTCTGTGGAGAGGCTGGTTAATGGCTTGCCCTTTGCCCCAAGGGGGCTGACTCTGAAGCGCATGTTAGTGCCAGAACTCCGCTAGGGTGAGCTGAGCCTGTGTTGAGGCTTTTATCTGCTGCATTGCAGTGCAGCTTCTCCCTTGGCCCACAGGTGTCGCCCCTGAGCACTCCCCAGTGAGCCTTGCCCCAAGATCTCTGTCTCCAAGTAGGCTCCTGGCCATCCAGTCCTGCCAGAGACTTGTAGACTTAAGTTCAGATTGGGGATCTGCTTATTTCCAGTTCTGGGGAATTTTCTTCTTCAGTAAAATGGGAATAAGAACTACCTCATAGAATTGTTTATTATAAGGAAATGAGGAAATGAATCCAAAGCACATAGTAAATGATTAGTAGCAATAATTTGGCATTTATTGAGCACTTATGTATACTCTACCAAACAAGAATTGCATGAGCAAGATAATATCCCTATTTTACAGATAAGAAAACTAAGGTACATAAAAGTTTAATCAGTTCTTCAGAGTCACACAGTTCATCAAACAGTCAAGAATTCAGACCCAGGCAACTGGACTGTAGAACCAATTCGTAGCTTAAACTTGGCTGCCTCCCTTTGATAAAGGAAAACTTTTTAAATATTTGAATGATGGAAAATAAGACCCGTTATGTCACCTGATTCCAGAAGTACCTTTAAAACAAGGCAATTATAAAAGAAAAATTTTACAAAGAATTTCTGTACTCCCACTGTTTACATTTTTGTGTTGCTATAGATTATGTTCATTTCTGCTTCAGATAAACCCTTTTGCATCAAGACAGTAAATGAAACAGTTGGAAGGTAGGAGCCCTCACCTGAGGTAACAGAGGTTATTCCATGAGATAAGATTGTTGTTGCTTGTTCCTATTTTAACGAAACATGTACTGAATTTCTATTTTAAGAAAACATGTACTAAGTATGAAGTCAAGGAATAAATAAGACAACGAAACATTTCACTATTAGGTAGTAATTTTGTATACTAATGAGCTTTAGATTATATCATATTCCTCACAGTTTTAAATATCTCCCTCCCCCCAGTCATTGGGAAGTACATTATAACAGGGGTGGGGCACTGTGACAGAGGCCCTTGCTACGCCCCTCTTGATCCCTCCTTTACAGTTTATACCTGTGTTGGCTTCAGACTAGTTGTCTGTTAGCAGCTGGTGGAAAGCATTTTGTTACACATTTCACTTCTAATCAGAACAGATTTATACCACACTCTTTATCTTAGGAGATAATGTGTTAACAATGCTTGTTTGGACTCCTGTTGTACTTTTAAGGTCCGGAAAGTCTGTTTTACTCTTTAAGGCACAAGTCTGCTAAAGTTTTTATGATTTGCAAAGTGGTTTTTCATCTTCTGCTATTAGATAACTAAGATATAATAGAGTTCCTTCTACACCAAATAAATTAAACATCTAAATAATTTACAGCTCCAGGTACATTTGCCAGACTAGCGTAACTGAATAAAGTCAACAGATTAAATGTTCCCTTGGCAGTCAGCAAGGGTATGAGATACAGCACCTGGGCCGCCCCCATTGGGTCTGGTTATTAAATCTCAGGCAAGGGCTCAGAATCCCAGGGTCCCAAGTGACAGGTAGGAGCTGACTAGGGAGGATGGAGCTTTTGTTCCCCCCAGGTGTCACAGCAGTCATTACCCATGTCTCAGGAAGTGGAAACCTCGCAGAACAATGGAGGTAGAGAAAGAGAAGGGGAGAGGGAGGGAAGACAGAGAGACAGAGGAGCCTGGGGGAGAGACTTCATGTCTCAATGAGGAAAGATTCTAGTTATTTATATGTCACAAGATTGGGAATTCTTCAACGTAAGTGTCTATTTGCACAAGCTCAGAGCAAAAGTTAAAAAGGGTTAAGGAATATGTTGCACATGGAACCACTGTTTTTCACTGTCAAGGTCAGACAAGAACTGGCTAGACAAAGAGACAATATTTCCCTCTTTCTAACTTTCAGGTTTTGACCAGCACCTGCTTTTGCCTAGAGAAGGAAGGTTTGGTCTACAGAGCTCATGGCAAGAACAGCAAAGCATGAGAGAACAGGGTCCAGGAGCGGCACAGTCTCCCGTCTACTTCCTGGGAAGGTTGGAGAAGCCAGAAACCTGTCACCTCTTTTTTAACAAGTGGAATTTTTCAACCAAAATGGTTTTAAATTTGCACACTTAATGATAGGAGGGTTCAGATGACCAGTGAAAAGTTAGGGTTAGGAGCAGCAAATACATATTTAGTCAGTGAAAATAACCACTTTTAGATTCTCAAACAGGGCTGTAAGGAAAATAGGAAAGACGGAACTGTGCTTCTATTTCTTAATTACGGTTGGCACAGCTTCTCTGAAGATGAATGGGACAGGAAAAAAGAAAACTCCACAAACCTTCCAGGTGCATTTATGAACCCCCTGGTCATCACAGACTTCTCTTCTTGTCATAGTCCCTTTGAGGACAGGTGAGAATTGCAGGGACAGGGGATAAGGGTGGGGAGGAGGGATGATTTAGGATGCCTGACCTACATAGTATCAAATTTAAGGTAAAACCATTAATTGGGTTCATTGCTGAATTCCCCCACAGCACACTAACCTTTTCATTTTCATTTAGGAAGAAAGGGCAAAGAAAAGCTCCCCATGCCTGGCTTATGAATATGGCCTTGAAAAGGTCCACAGACGTATTGTTGTCTTGTTGAGTCTGCAGCCAGGAAGGCAGAAATCACTGTAGCAAAGCAGGTGTGAATGCCCCCCTACTTCAGAGGCAGCTCTCTTTGAAGCTGGAAAATCAAGGACACTGGTACCTTCAAGGAAACAAGGATATAATTATCACAACACCCAACTGGCCAGTGACCTTCCATTCCTCCGGCCTGCCCTACTCCCTTCGTTGGCACCAGCCCAGGTCCTCACACACTGAGCTCTGTGTCCCAGACCGCTCAGATGGAGGAGCAACCCACTCATGCACCCTTTGAAAGTGTTCTTAATCACCTTCTAGGGCGCTGGTCTTGCTGACATAAATCCGCCAGCCCAGGGGGCCTCTGAACCCCCACATAGGGAAGCCCATTCAGGCCAAGTGGAGTCTGAGCAGCTAAGGTCATAGAATTTATGCTTGCTCTCACCTGTGCCGTCTGTCTGTGGCCCCCACTCCAGTCTGTTTTGATAGGTTTGAACATAACCTCCCAGCTCCTGGTCAAATCCCATCTCACCTCAGTCACAGAAGCAGACTTCTCAAGGCTGCTGGAAACTAACACAGTGACTCTCAACTTCATTATTATACTTGGACTGTTGAAAGCAGAAGCCTAATAAACTGAGTTCAGAAAAAACAGAAAGAGCCATAAATTATCATTTGAAAGGAGTAGCTAAAGAATTCATCTACTCTAAATACCCAGGGGCTGTTCTCAATTGCAGTAAGAATCCAGTATTTGGTTTCCTTCCCTTCACTATGCAAAAGCCTTAGCTGTGTTCTCCTAGCACAGATTCTTTTCTGCTTCTATAAGTAGAGTGTCCAGAATCAAGAGTTACACAATACTCTCTACCCAACTCCTTCACACACACACACACACACACACACACACACACACACACACACACACACACACACTCGCCACACAGCCTTGGTCCTAAGGAGTCCACTGAATTGCATTAACTCTTTCTGACCACAAGGCACTTATTGTATATTATCACCCATCAGAACAAATTGCAGACTGACATTTTATTTTAAGGTAAGAGTACAGTTCTATTTCCTTGACCTCATAAAGACCACCTCTGCTACACTGATACATTTAATGGAAAAACATCAGAAGCATTATTCCCTATAAAATCAGAAGCAAACTAGGGATTCTTCTATCACTGATATTATTATACCGTGTTTTTGGATTTCAGACCAGTGGTTCTCAGCTGGTAGTAATTTTGCTTCCCAGATGACATTTTTCAATGTCTGGAGACATTTTTGGTTGTCACAACCCTGGGGGCTGGAATACTGCTGGCATCCAGCGGCCAAAAGCCCGAGATGCTGCTGAACATCCCACAGAGCACAGGAGAGTCTCCCGCAACACAGAATTCTCCAGCCCCAAGTGTCAATTGTGCTGAGAGTGAGGATGCTTTTTTTATACAATGCAGCCAAACATGAAACATAAATAAGAGAAACCAAATTTAGAGTATAACTCATTTTCATTGTCATTAATTGCAGGTAACATGTATCACCTAGAAAAAGCAACAACAAAATTGAACATTATTAAAATTCATCAAATAATAAACAGCATAGCTGGATAAAACATTTTCAATCATGTGGCTTTAAATTTTCCTATGGGTTTATTTAGCTCTTCTACAAAAATTTTCTGAGGACAAAAGGATTCGTTTTGGAAAAGAAGACATAGGAGGTATAAGAAGATGACATCTACATTTTAAAAGTAAGGAGACAACTAAGAAATTTTAATAAATTAGCCTACAACACTATAATACAAAACCTTAAAGGAAACCCAAGTAGACAAATCTACTCAAACCATAGGTGGACTTGAGGAATTTTTTTCAAAAGGACTTTTTAAAACCAAAAAATTGAGAGCAATGAACACACACACACACACACACACACACACACACACACACACACACACACCTGTACCTACACAAACACTGCTTTTGCAGGTAAAAACTTCCAAGAATTTTAAAAAGTAAGGGTAGTATTCAAATGCATTATTAGAAATCAAAATAGTCTAAAAAAATAGATTATTATCATCCAGTAGGTGTGATGATAGCTTTTTGATCCAGCAAGCTTTTTGAAAGGAGAGCCCATATCTTATTTATCTTTCCATCTCTATAATTAATGCATATCAGAAACCCAGTGTTTGTGAGTTAATGAAATAAAGAAGAAACATGAACAGTGAGAGATGATCTTTGAACTCCCCCGTCAAAAGGTAACTTACAACTTGAGCAATTGTATTTCACCATGTAAGAACCCACATCTGAAAGACTGACTAAATAGTTAAGATTTTAATAGGAGGCTTTGCCTCAAGTTGCAGCTATAAAATGCACAGGCTAAAAATAGAGTGAGTGAACAAGAATCAACCAGTGATGTTTTACTAAGAGCACTAAACTCAATTTTTAAATGGTGAAGACTTGAAAGAATCTATAAATACCTCCTTGCACATAACCTGAGTTTATCAATGACTTTCATGATCTCTTGTTCATTTTCTTGGTAAGCCTCCAAAACTTAAGGGGAAGAAAGAAACGAAAGAAAAAAAGGTCAGGTGAAAAGAAATACTCAAGAAATAATCGAAAGCCTTTTACTTCATCCCTTCCACCCCATCCCGAAGGCTATCCCTAGAACCCTCAGAACATTGTATAGCATTCCACAGTTTCAAGGGGCTGAAAACCCCACAATCCAGTTTAATATAAGGTCACCTGAAATGCTGTACTGGGACAAATTCACAGTCCAGGAAGTCTCAGGCAAGTTCACCAGGAAACGTATTTCAGTAGTTCATTGTTCTCTTTGATTGAAATTTCAAAGCTGAGAAAAATCGTAGTTACTGTTCATTGAGAACTTGCTATGTGCCAGATATCTTCCTACAGAACTTTTCACTCCAGATGAGGAGACAGATGTTAGGGAGGTCACACAGGAGGGCCACATGCAGACTCGCACAGCCAGCTTCCCCTGTCAGCCTCCAAATTTAGGCTTGTAACTACCACACTGCAGATGTCGCCACAGCATCATATGTCTCTCAACAGCTCACTCTTCACAGATTAGTCATACAGTCTTCAAGTCAGCAAGCATCTGCTAGGAAAAAATATCAGCACACGAAGCGTGTACACAAAACAGTCTTGTTTCTTGTTCTATCACCTGCAAGGCATGAACCTCAGCTCTGCCACTGACTAGCTGTATGACTGGGAAAATTCCTCAGCCTCTCTGTGTCTGAATGTTCTCATCTCTAAGACCAGCATAATAACAGTATTTACCTGTTAGGATTGAACTAGCTAATATATGTCATTTGTACAGCACAGAGCCTTGTATGTGCAAATGTGGCATACAGGTTTGTAATCTATCATTCCTTTTCCCTCCTCGCCATTCCAGGCCGAAGAGTCACAATTTGTGGGTGGAGGGTAGGAGGGAGCAGAGGGAGCACCGCACACAGCAATTCCTTCTCCTAATCACCTGAATTAGTTAAAATGCATCTTCTGGATACTGTCCAACTCTGAATATCTATCTTGTGTTCTCTGAGAGGACAAAGAGAGACCCATCAAGTTTGCTATACAGACTGCAGATTGCACTTTACAATGGCTTCAGATTCCACTATCCCTCCTTGGCCCTCATTTCTCATCAGCAGTATACTGGGCTGATGTCTGTTTAAATGAGCAAGCCCCTTTCTTAAGTTCCAACAATTATAACTGCTAGCTCAGAGTTCTCCATCATTCTTTTCATGTGATACGCATTACTGCAGCAGCCTTAGTAGAACAATGATGAGGACAAGGAATAAAAGAGGATGAGAGGTAAAGGGAAGGAAAGAGAAATAAAATGAGAGAAAAACTATTTGTGCTTGGCTCACTTTTATAGCCTCTCAAAAGGCTTTTTGCCATTACTCCAACTGAGAGAAGGCAACGGGAACAAACCTTTTTTGAAATCTTCTGTAAGCCAAGCACAGTCCCCTGCATTACACACACTCAAAGAGAGTATGCATCTTGCTTGTACTCACTCAGCCATTAGTGGAAGAGCCCAGCTTTAGATCTAGGTTCGATTCAATGCAATAAGTATTAATGGAAGACCTTCATGAGCCAGGCACTCTTCTGGGAACTGGGGATACCATAGTGAACAAAACAGACAAAAATTGCTGCCCTCACAGAGCTCACAATCTAGTAAGGAGATAGATGATAAACCAGATAAGTAAGTAAAATATAAAATATGTTAGCAGTAAGCATTAAGGAGAACAAAACAAAATGGGAGAGGAAGATGGGTTAGCATGGGGAGGGTGCAATGTTAGAAAGGGGGCTCCAGGAAGGTGTCACCAAGAGGGTGACAACTGAACAGAGATAGGAAGGAAGTAAGAGCGCCACCAGATGAGCATCTGCGGAGAGGGTCTTCCAGGCAGAGGGAAGGGCAGGAGCAGAGGCAGGTGTGGGCCTGCCATGGTGCCAGAGGAGCAGCTGGAACCCAGGCAGCATGAGCAGAGAGGGGGGCAAACAGGCAGGAATGGGGCTGCAGCGCCTGTGCTCCGAAAAGCCCCCATAGGGACCCTTCTTAGGATGATGGGAAGCAATGGGGAGGTTCTGACACGGTCTGACTTGTACACCTGAACCTGCCTGTATTCCTGCTGTGCTGGAAACAGACAGAGGGACAAGCATAAAACAAGGGAGATCAGGGACCAGTGACAAGGACATTGTAGTAACCAGGGAAGAGATGAAGGGTAAGGAAGACCAAGGGATGAATGAGAGTAGTTAAAAGCAGTCAAATTGGCTTGGACTAATTTAAAAGGTATGTAGCCAGTAGGATTTTCTAGCAGATTGAGGAGGGGTGTGAAGAAAAAGGAAAAAAAAAAAAAAAAGGAGGGACTCTGAAGTGTTTGGCTCTAGTAGGTAATAGAATAGAGTTGCCACTAACTGAGATGGAGAGGTCTGCGATGCCTGCTAAACCTCCAGGAGTGGAGCCATCTGGGCCACAGGGATAAATCCATCTCAAAAGCAGGTCTCGAAGCCCATGTTCAGCTAATATCTTAAGAACATGGAATTTGGGGATTTGTGACTCTTTATGGGGGACAGAAGAAATAGCTTTCTAGAAGTAACAAGAATGACAACACTAATTAGAAAATCTCAAAACCTAGTTTGAGTTATGACTTTTAAAGTTCTGAACTTCCCAAGCCTTTTCTGATTATCTGGGTCTTTTTCCTACCCTAACTGCTCCCCCTCCCACCTCACATAAAATCTCTGTCTGCACAAGTCGTCTCTGACATGCTAACAATGGAGCCATCGCTCCCAGTGAGAATGAATGTCCCTTTTCACAGTAAACTTTACAGAAATGGTCCTTCTCTGCTTGTTGACACACTTTCAGGACCACCATGAACTCAAGCACCCCTTCTACTCTTCAGTTCTTTGGGCTCCTCGCTGCCTTGGACTTGTTTGCCATTTCAGAGATTCTAGGCTTGACAAAGGAGGAAGACTGCAGGTCAACCTAATCATTCAAAGAACCCTGCAGTGTGCCAGGAGGTCCTCAGTGTCCTCAGCACTTGTGTTTTCTTATGTTGGTCGTGAGTCAGGGCCACTGCGATTTTTTAAGGCAGCATGTAAAATGGGAGAGGCAGTTATCATTGCAGGAATAAAAGATGTAGCTAGACCTAAAGGCAGATGTCTTTTTTCATGGATGTAGAAAGTTTCATGTGCTCATATCCTCACTATTCATTGCTTAGAAGGTAGATATGAGATTTGGATTCAATAACATTTATTGATCTACACAACAGAGGTTAAGTGTTCTTGCTTATGGTAATCCCATTTAATCCTCACATCAACACTGGGGTGGTATTACCTTATTTTTCAGAGTGGTGAAATGAGACTCAGACTGTAAGCACCCTGCCCACGGCCATGCCACCTGTGAGCGTCAAGAGCTGACCTTCCAGCCCAGATTTGTAAGGGATCTTTCTACCATGATGCATTTTTGCCTCATAATAGGGACAAATGGTAAAAGATTTAAGGAAAAACAGATAGTATGTAAACCCAGGGTTAGCCAAAGATGACTTGTCTTCTCTTTAGAAAACAAATATCCACATGGGAGAAATTTCACCTTTCAATATAAAGATTACACTATTACTTGCCAGGAGAAAGTGGGTAAAACATCTTACTAAATGCCTAAAAGAAGTTATAACAGAGACAGGAATTTTCTTTTTTCCATTTACTTAAGAATGTCCAAATTCACAACCACAAGACATACAACAAAATGTGTGTGTGTGTGTGAGAAAGAGAGAAAGAAAGAGATAGAGAGAAAACACTAATAAATGAATAAATGCTTACTCTGGGTAGGTACAGATGGTTGCCAAATTCTGATGGTTCGACTTGATGATGGTGTAAAAGTGATTGCATTCAGTAGAAACTGTACTTCTAATCTGAATTGTGACCTTTCCTGGGCTAGAGATATGCGGGGCTGTTCTCTCCTGCATTGCTTGGGCAGCAGCTGCAAGCAGAGCTCCTGGCCAGCCACGTAATCACCAGCGTGAACAACCGATGCACTTACACCCATCCTGTACCCATACGACAATTGTGTTTTTCACTTTCAGTCAAGTATTCAAGAAAATGACATAATATTCAACACTTTATTATAAATTAGGCTTTGTGTTGGATCGTTTTGCTATGTATGCTAATGTAAATGTTCTGAGCACATTTAAGTTGTGCTCTGCTAAGCTATCATGTCTGGTAAGTTAGGTAAATCTATGACTTACCATATTTTCAATTTATGATGGGTTTATTGGGACATCCCCATTGTAAGTCAAGGAAGATCTCCACTTTGTTAGGTGCTTTCCATACATGATTTCTCTTAATCTTCGCATCAGTCCTGTGAGGCAAATACTATTATCTCCTCTTTTTTACAGATGAAGAAACCTGGAGTCTTTCAGATTAAGGCTTGTGTACTTGCAGTACACACAGTGTATGAGAGGCAGACCCAAGATTCCAACCCAACGGGGTTTGAGTACCTCCCCATTGCCTCTGTAACCCAATACATGACCTTTGAAAATAGTATGCCTATTTCAATGGCATTTAAGTCATTTAAATGGTATTTAAATGGCTAATCTCAAATTTCACTCATGGGTATAATGAACTCATAGCTTTCAGACTAGTTAGTACCTTGGCACTTTTGATCCAGTCATAAAAGTGTGCATATTCTTTTGGTCCAGTCATTTCATTCTAGGAATTTCCCTAAGGAAATAATCGGGATGTGTGTGCAAAGATTAATATGTAAGTAAGTTTTATACATTATTTAAGTTATTTATCATTAAGTTATTAATATTGTTACTAAGTTATTAGACTCAAATATCTAATAGAAGCTAGGCTAGATTCATTATGGTACATCCATACTGGAAATGTTATGAAGTCATTAAAAATCATGTTGTAGAAGAATATTTGAGAACATGGGGACCCTTCTATGATACATTTGATGAACACAAGCAGATACTATCCCAGTTGTCTAGTATACATACAGGGTATATAATATGTTTTGAAAAAATACTAAAAGAGATACATTAAACTTTGCGAAAAGACATGACCTTATTTAATTTAGCTCATGGCTAGACACCTTATTTAGCCAAAGGTTCGATGCAGTGTCTTTGAGAGGTTCTGTAAGGGTCAACACATCTTGCCATTGCTCATGGGACAAAGTCCAGACTTCATGACTTAGGCTGCAAAGCCCTAAAGGACTTTGGTCTTTTGTCCATCTATTTGCTCTCTCTGTGCATTGCTCACTGTGCTTCATAGGCCTTTTTTTAGCTCCTGGACTGCACCTGCTCAATCCTACTTCTGTGCAGGACATTTGCACATGTTGTCCCTTCTGTCTGGAATGCTTTTCCCCATTCTTCTCATGGTTGGCTTCTTTCTCCAGGTCCCAGTTTCAGTGTCACCTCTCCAGGGGACCCTGTCTTGAGACATTGGCATTAGCTTTTATCTTTCCCCACAGCATCCTGTTCTTTTTCTTTTTTAGCACATACGACAATTTGTAATGACTTATTTATGTGTTTTACTTGTTCAATGTCTGCCTTCCCATGGAAGCTAACCTCTATGAGGGTCAGATCCACATCTGTTTTGTTCACCACTGTACAGTAGGTGCCTACTCAGAAGCTAGTCATGGGAGGCACTCAGGAAAGACTTGTTGAACAAATGAACAAAGTTAATACAAAGTTATTAGGCAGGCACTGACTCTATACTAACAAAGTGCCAAGGAAGGTTTAGAAGCTTGTTGGACAAAGAAGACAGAGACTAGATTGTAGGTGGCTGATAATCAATGTAAATCAGTGTAACAGACAGGCTATAAGAATTCACACCTGGAAATGCTTCACTTATTTCTAAACCATTTTCTAATAATGGCTCATTGGATTTGAACAGTGTCCTACATCCTACAAGCAATGTGAACTAGAGGGAAATATTGGTGAGCATGGGTCTTTCATATTTATAAAGGCATTTTGGGCCAGGACATAGGTTAATGTGGAGGCAACCTGTACCATCTCTCATGTGCTCAAGGCCCCTGTACCCCATACAGTCCTTCAAAATCTGACTTCCTCCTTTGAGTAAGGGGAGAGAACCTGCTGTACTATGTAGTTCAAGGGCTTGGCCAAAATCCTTAGGGTAGTGGTTCACAAACAGAAGTCATCAAGTCCCATGAAGAATCACATGAAATACTTAAATGGTGGTAAAAACAAAAACTTAAAAAACAAATCACTTTTGGGTTAAAAGAGAAACTTTCATATATAAAATCTTATAGGAGACTTAAGAGCAACTATAGGAACAAATAAAAGATAATTCTATGCATTAACTTAATATTTTTCTGTCTGCCGAATGGAAAATGGCAACCTTTATCTGACTCTAGAAACAGAACATGTAAAGTACATAAAGCAGTGTTACTATGGAATGTTGTCCATGGACATGAATTGGGTATTTGTGGTGGGGGCTGGGATGGCATAAATATTTTCCAAGCCCTTTTCAAGCAGCAACTTCTATCTGCTACCATGCTATCAATTTTTCTAACAGTTGATTGCAAATTCACCTCATAAATCAATCTGTACAAGAGGTCAGAAGCCAGCCACAACCAATTAAAACCTCTCAGCAATAATTCATCCAAGATCTGAGTAAGGATTTTTTGTTTTACAAGTCCTAGGAGGCTCTTGTTTATTCTAATCAGATCAGTAGAGGAAGAACTAAATTGGGTAGAACCCACATTTTTCTCTTATCCCAGAACACAAACTCAGATGTTTTTATAAGGAAAGGAAGAGGAAAAGAGATATGAGGAAAGAGTGGGCTGAAGAATTAGAACACTTTCTCCATACTAAGTAGTGTTACCAAGGCCCTTCCCAAGGCGAGACCTATTTTGAACTGCTTCATCCCGCAGAGCTTCCATGCAACCTACTTAGGATCTGAGTCCTGTCAGTGTTGTGTCCAACAAATAATACAATAAAACTAATATTTAGTGAGTGTCTGTGACAGGTCATGCACTGTAGAAGATTGAAATAAGTCCAGTATCTTTGTTGCTTTTTTGTAGACTTTTGACTAGAGAAGGTTACCCAGGTATGAGACAATGCTGGAAAAACTAAGAGGCTGTGTCACATATATTATTAATTTATAAATACATAATGACACACACAATCAACATACCATAACTATGCAACTGTAAATATATTGTCACTGTTGACCTGTGTAGGATGATGAGTGAACTTGGACAAATTCCTTACCTTTCTAAACTCCTGTTTCTGGTCTATAAAATGGGTAATAATAACAGTACCAACACATAGGCACATGAGAGATTGAATGAGATATTTGCAAAGCACTAGCATGCTTTTTGGCCCCCAGGGTGACTGCTCATCTGGCTTTAACAAAATGCAAACTGAGACCAGGCCCTGCTGCCGTGCTCTCTGGTTATCTGTTGGCTCATTTGTTTTCAAGAATCTCCCTCCAGTCCCAGGTCTAGCCAGACTCTTGGCTGATTCTTCCTGGGGCCTGCAATGACATTACTGGAGGCTGGCACTGAGGAACGGCAGGCTCCTGCAGGCGAGCTGCCCACAGCCGGCCTCAGCCTCCTCGGGGTGGCAGAACAGCCCAGTGAACAGTGTCTGTGCGGTTGGAGGGGCTCAGGGCAACCAGACACGCTCCACCCTGATTAGCAAGGCTCTGATTTAATCCCCTTCTCAAACAGCCTCAGGCGCACAAGCAAACCTTCCAGCTACTTTTTGAAACAGAATGCATTACTGGCTAATTATAAATGTAAAAATAAATGTTTATGGTAAAAATTTGAAGAGACCTAAAGTATATAAAGAAACAAAATTAATATTCTCCTTATCTCCACACTCCACTCCCCATTCATTATCCCTATCCTGAGGTAACCAATAGCAATGGTTCTGTGAAGTTCTTCCCATGACTTGTAACTACTTTCAAAATACTTTTAAAGGGTTTATACCAGCACATGCTATCATACAGACATAGGACAGATATGACTCTTCAACTTGCTTTCTTTCCCCCACAGTCCAAAATATCATGGACTTCTTTCCCAGCTATTATATAGAAACTAGACAAAACTGTGAGGTTTTAACCCCAGTTCTGTCGGACACTCAACAAAGTAAAGAGAAATACCAACTTAGGCTTCCTGGTTCCTATCTTTTAGACTTCATCCAAGGATATGCAAAGCATGAGGTTCCAAAACCCAGTTTTAGGGATGAAGTATGTCAAAGAACTCCTAACTCCTTTATTTCTCCATAAAACCATAGTATCTATGAGTTTTTATGGTCTGTTTGCCTTCTCTGGGAAATTCTCTTTGCCTTTAGCTTTTTCCCACATTTGGAGACCTATGCAGAGGAAAGCTGCCAGCAAACAACACTGTCTCCCTCTCAGATGTCTCCCTGCAGCTACCAACACCACATGGTCCCATGTGAGGGTGAGGGAATGGTGTTTGTGTTTAGAATAACAGACAAAATGTATCCACTCTGTGGTTACCCTGTATGGAGTGACTGGGCCCTCAACCACACCAACCAGCAGCGTAGAGCCTTTCAGAAAACGTAGCACAATGAAAAGGGTACACCTAAGACGCTTAGCTGTTGGAACAGCTGGTATTTTAATGAAACTGGCTGTGATGAGTCCAAGAGTAGAGTTAGAAGTCACCTTTTTCATCAAGTCCCAGGCAATTACTGAGAGAATGAAAATTAAGTGGAATCCTGTCCTATAGCCAAGACTCCAGAGAGACAAGAGGGAGAAGTGGTGGGAGTTCACAGTGGCCATGACCAGCTTGACTGTCCCTTTGCCCTTGTTCTGTATTCATCACGAGCACCAGAAGGGGAAAAACCATGTAGAGAGACGGGGATGTTCTTGGGGTGAGGGGCTCAGGTAACTCAACTCCTCCAGGAAGACAAGGGACCAACACACCCTCTCATCCACCCTGTGTTGGGGCCAGAGCATAAAGAGACACAGCTGAATGAATCAGGATAAGAGCTAGGAAAAAGTAATGCATCTTGGGAGAGAAAAAGTTGCTCTGACAGCAAGCTTAAGCCCCTAAATCCTGCCTAGCACTAACACGGCTAAGGAGGTTTCTTCCAGCTGGAAACAGAGCAGCTCTCCCAGAGTTATTTATCACTCATCCACTGTGTTTATCATCGTTTGAGAGCCAGAGAAAGTGGTTGTGTTTACAGCAGGTTAAAGGGAAATCAAAACACTCCACATGGGATTCAGGAACCTGATGGAGAACAGAAAGCAAAATCACATGGTATGGAGACCCACACCGATAAACACACGCACGTATTCTCTCATCATGTGTTTATCACCGGACTGTGAGCTTCTTGAAGATAAGAGTGTGATGCTTTATTCCCTGTACATCTCCTCCCAATCACCCTTTCACAGGAAATGAGATGTATGAAGCAGGAGCTCAGTTAACATCTGTGAAATGACTTCAATCACAGAACAGAATGTGTTCTGATTGTCAGTAAAAGCAACTTAATCTTTAGCTAATACCATTCAGAGTCTAGTACATGAGGGATTAGATTAGCCAGGGCACAAGGAAGACAGGCAGAAGTTAAAGGAGATGCTGCCCGCAACCTTCCCTGTGGGTCAAGTAGAATAGCTATCCACTTGCAAAACTGGGTGACTCTATCTGTTAAAATAACTAAAAAAAATTTTTTCACTGAAGTTTTTTTTAACATGGTAGTCAAAGCCTCTCCATTCCTCACTTTGGACATGAGACTTAAAACACAAAAAAAGGAATATATGTAGATATCCTAGCACAGTGTCTCATACATCCCCCAAAAGCTGGTTTCCTTCTCCATTCCTCTATCCTGGGGCTTTGATTCACGGAAGCTGGAGTAAAATAATGCAATTTCTTTCCTGAGCATGATTTGGCAGGAGAAGGGAGGTTGAGGGCCAAGGGAGAATGTCAGTGAGAAACTAGGGGAAAGGTGTTATTCTGACTAACATATAGCTAGCTAGCAAGAAAGTACATGTGGCGATATCTACAATATCAAGGCCACTTGATGCCTAAAAGTTAGGCAGAACACATTTAAAAGAAGTCCAGTTGACAGGAATCTAACTCAGACTCTCCTTACAAAACTCTTTTTATATTCTAGGTTGTTACTGTTATAATGTATCTAGCTCTTCATCTCTCCAATTTGAAAAAGAAAGCATGTTTACAGACCTTATGAAGAATGCTATGTTTACCTTCTTTGAACATGACCTAGAAAAAAATTGACAATGGAAGGTACCCCAGATTAGCTGATGACAGAAAGAGGTGAAACCTTCTACCAAATCTTCAACCCCACCCCCATTTTGAACAATGAAATTTAAATTATTTGGAAATTTAAATTATCTGTGGCCTATTTACGGCATTTACTTAGGAGGAAGCAAGCAAATTTGTAATGTGAAATAAATATGTTCTTTTGTTTAGAAGTTCTTTAAATTCTACAATAAGACACCGGAAATGGAAAGAAAACTTCTCAGATTCTTTCTATAGAAATATAGATGGATAGATAGATGATAGATAGATAGAGGATAGATAGATAAATAGATCGATAGATAGATAGACAGATAATAGGTAGATAGATAGATAGATAGATAGATAGATAGATAGATAGATAGATGATAGATGGATAGATATAGATAGATAGAAAGAAAGATAGATATAGATAGATAGATAGATAGAGATGATAGATAGATAGATAGATAGATAGATAGATAGATAGATACATACATACATACATACATACATACATACATACATAGATTAGATAGAAAGATAGATATGAAGATGGCATATGGATAACTCTGTTTTCTAGTTGACTTAAATTCTGATATGGCCATTACTCAGTTTTTGAGGTCTTTGACAAATTTGACATTTCTCAATTTGTGCCAAACTCCTTAGAAGTGCTGACTGAAAAGATGTAGAATTCAGTTAAAAAAGTCAAAGTGAGAATCTGAGGCTATTTTTTCCTCTGATTTAGTTCAATTCTGTTAACATTATTTCTTCTCAGTCTTCTTTCTTTCTCCCAATGCCACCATTTTAGTTTCAAATACTATTGTAACTGTAGTCTAGAATATTAAAATTTTCTATTTACATATACATTATGTTATTCAATAAATATAGATTGAATTGCCAACACTGTACCAAGAACTGACTTTTAAAATGTAAATAACATCTCTAAGTCTGCCTTTTCATATAGCCCTTCTTATTAAAACCATAGTAATATTTCATATACCTTTTACAGGTCCTAAAAAATTAACTAACAAAACCAACCAGGATATGGAGGGAACTTACAAATACTACCATTAAAAAACACTAACAAATGAATAACATACTATGCTAAAGAAGGGGAAATGAAAATAACTAACTTATGTAATTGTGGAAAATAGTATCTTGCCTGGATATTGTCAGACTAAAGACAAAAAGAACCATCCATAAGTGCTGTCTTTTGTTTAGAAATGTGTTTCTCATTATATGCTTGCTGGAACTAATAAGTAACTAGGTTGTAAATTATCACAGCCTGGTTTCTCACTGTTGGGGAAAGAAGTTATAAATAAGGAAAAAGGAAAGGTTAAAATGAACCCTGTGGTGTTGGATTGGAAATCCAGGTATCAATATAAACTCATAATATTATGTATATGGATATGGATATATATATGTATGTGTATACACACATGCATATATATATTCATACACACATATATATACACCCACACACAGATATATACATGTAAAAAGATATGTACAGAAATATAGATGCATGTAGGTGCTACTGATGGGTATATACAGTTTATAAATAGAAAGCTCCATACACACACACACACACACACACACACACACACACACACACACACACATAACACCTGTTGAAAGGGCCTAGAAGCAATAGTACACAGTCTCAATGAGCACACCTAGGGCCAGATCTTGGCTTCTAAACACCATTCTTCAATAAAAGGAACCAGGGCTCCTTGGAGAAGTGGCAAAAGGCTGGGGCATGGGCAGGGAAAACATAAGATGAGTCTGGAAAATTTTGTAGAGCCAGAAGGTAGGAAAGTGCTCTAAATAAGATGGGGCATGTCAAAAAAACCCCATAAAAGTATAACCTAAGGGAGATCCTGATGGACAAGTTAGAAGAACTTGAACAACAAAATAAATACTGATGCTCTTGGATTGGATTTTGCCCATAGAATAAAATAAATATCCATGAGTGCAGACTGATATAAATATATAATTGAAAATAAATTAATTTTAATAATTTAATAAATTAATTCATGGCTAAGAGAGTTCTTACAGTAGATTTCAAAGAATAGATGTAGAAGGAAAGAAGGAGGTACACAATCACTCTCAGGCAAATATCACAATAAATACTGATTGCAGACAAGATCCACAGGTGGATGCTAAAAAAATCAGTGGACAAAAGAGCTAAGATTTGCAAAGTCTCTCCCTCAAGATATTTATTAACTACAAAGGGAAAAGTCAGTAACTCTAGACTGGAGACACCTTGCAGACACCATCTTAACCAAGTGATCAAAGTTACAATCACCAATAATAAAACATTGACAGCTGAACCCTTTCATTTGAGAAGGACACTGCATCGTTTCTGTGGTGTTCTTGCCAAAAATTTACAGCCTCATTTCAGTCATGAGAAAATGTCAAAAAAAGTAAATCAATAATGTGAAAATGGGTAAGTATATAATGCTATATTCAAATTATGGATTATTTTGCAGGCACTAAAACACATGTTTATCAATCACTTCTAGGAGCATGAGAAAGTACTTGTGTTAGAATGTTAAATGAAAAAGAGGAGGATACAAAATTGTATAGGCAATATCATTACAATCATGAAAAATATGATTTCAAAAAGTGAAAATATGCACATATATAAGTTCTTTGGAATTTTTCCCTGCCTTCTTTGTACTTTACTTTTCATTCTGTCTGCAATTAACATAGAGAAAAGATGCAAATGATAAGACATAAAAACATTTGATTAGTCTTAAAAATATACGAGATAAAGAACAAGTCAAATGCCAAGGTATGTTTTACCAGAATAAATGCTAAATGGATCCAATATCTAAATGTAAAAATTAAGACCAGAGAATTTCTAAGAGGGAATATGGATGAATTTCTTTATAATCTAAAGTGGGGAAAGCCATCTAACTATGACTCAAATCCTAGAAGCAATTAAAAAAATAATATACACTTGAATGAATTAAAATTTTTTTATGGAGAAACAAAAAAAAATACCATTCGCAAACAGTAACAGCAATAACAAAAAAGGACAAATGGTGGGCTGATATTTGCAACTCTTATTATGAAGGGCTAATTTTCCTAATATATAAAGTGTTCTTATCATTGAGAAGAAAACATCAAAACCTGAGAGAAAGTTGGGCATAAAACATGACCACGTAGTTTCTAGAAAAAAAAAAGATGTACAAATGACTCTTAAATATATAGATAAGCTGCTCAATTTACTTCATAAGAGGACTGTAAATTAAAACTACACTGAGAGACCTTCTTACCTATTAGTTGGCAGAAACCTGAAAGCTGATAACACTGTGAGGCTGTGGGAGAAGAGGCCTCTCATACCTTGCTAGTGGGATGCAAAAGGATGCATTCATATGGAGGAGAATTTGGCCGTAACTATCATAATTGCACATGCATTTGATCCAGCAATCTTACTCTATGATTACACCCTTGTGTCTATTTTCTTTATATTCTCCTTGCTCCGTAACAGTGTGTGCATTGGTGGCTAGTGTGCTGTAAAGGCTTCCTAAGGAGAGTGAGTCTTGGACTTGCCACTTCCTACAAACAGATCTTCTGGGAAAGATCAGATGGGACTGTTTGGAAATCAGCATTGTTTTTCCATCACCATGGGGATTGCTGCGGAACACCGCCCCCAAAGTTCATTATCTCAGCATTTAATGTTATGTTTTTGTTTTCTCAAAATACAGAAAAGTAATTAGAAGACATGATGGGCAATAACCTCTATGCCAAATTACCTTGTTTTAATTTGATGATGCTTTTGAATTGTTCAAGCTCAAATAATTAATTTAAAAACTGCCAGTCTCTTGATA
This sequence comes from Manis javanica, assembly GCF_040802235.1. Classification (NCBI taxonomy): domain Eukaryota; kingdom Metazoa; phylum Chordata; class Mammalia; order Pholidota; family Manidae; genus Manis; species Manis javanica. The sequence goes on from NC_133166.1 coordinate 52,312,475, forward strand.
GGATGCTTTTTTTTTGGAATGTGCATATGCCAAGTATTATAAGGAATGTTTTTCATGGTAAAATCTTAACCCCCTAAGACACACAATGACCACCAGACCACTGTTCTGCTTCAAATATTCAAAAGATAATAAGCCACAAGTTCACAGGACGAAATTATTGCCTGGCCAGCCTCTAGCAAAGGTGTGACTGTTTCTTTAGTGACATTTATAACACCCCACTGCTTTAATCAGATCATAAGAAGACTGAATTAGGTTTCAGATTCACTCGGAGTTGATAATTGAGCTCATTCCTGAAAGGCCTGAGGAGCACTAAAGCGCTGAAGTGAAACCATGGAAATTAGTGATTTGAATAGGAGAAGAATGAACTTTGGTAAAGCAAACAATCCCCACTTGGGTGCTCACGAAACAAGCTTTGCAAAATCTAATCAGATTGATGAGGTAAAATTAAGGAAAACACCATGAATCTTGTCTTCTGTGGAAGTAAAGAAGAGAAAGGGCAAGAAAAGAGGTCACCTTCATCTATATGCTTAGCTATGTAACTTCGGGCTCATGAGGAAAGGCCGGCACCACCTCTTGCTGAGGAGCTGCAATGTCTAGTTCTTCCTTCCGACGCTGATAGGGTTTGCCTTTGGAATAGTTAGCTTCTTTAAATGAAACCGGAGCAAAACTCTGGGCCATCTTTTGTAAATGTTTGTTCTTCACCAGGGCAGGGTGACTTCCTAAGTGGGTAAGCTGGCCGGAGATCTGAGCGAGCTTAGAAAAGAGAGGCAAGCCTGCCCTTGAACTCCGGGAGCTGTGTGCAGGAGCACACACATACTCCACCCCGGCCAGGGCCCTGAAGTGGCGCCAAATGAGCCAACTCTCCCCTCATTCACATTCCCTCAGCCACATGGCCTTCAGGGAGTCTGTAAACCTCTTAGGGACACCCCGCCCTAGGAACAGTCTCCCCCCAGATATCTGTGTGACTTCCCCCTCTCTTTCAAGTCCTCACTTAAATACACCTTCCCAATGAGGCCTTCCCCCATGACCTCCAGTTCTCCCAAACCCCTACCCAGCTCCATTTTTTCTCTTTCCCATAATTACATTTTCTAAAATAGCATATAATTCACTTATTTATTATGTTTATTGTATGACTCATTTGCTACAACACAAGCTCCGTGAGGGCAGGCTTTTGTCTGTTTTCTACTGTGAGATCACTGATTTGTGAAAGAGCATCAGGCACATTAGGCATTTAATAATTTTTGGATAAATAAATGAATTATCCTGCACTTGCCTTATGATACTATCCCCTTCAAAGCAATTGTTTATTTCATCATCTGTCTTCCTTAATGGATCCTAAGCTCTATACAAGCAGGGTTGGCTTCTGTTTCACTCAGTAAATATTCCGAACACCTGGCATATGCCAGGCACACAAATAGGCCTTCCATAATCATTTATTCAATGAAGGAATTAAATCATCTTAACTCTCTACCTGCATATACTGTAAGGGGAATTAGGAGTCCTAGATTCTCAGTAACTTTGAGAAAATCTCTTGATTTTAGTGGACTCAGCTTCTCCATATAAACAATGATGGATTGGACCAGAAAGAAAGATCCTATCTAGCCTTAGGATTCCATGGATTCCTTCATGCCATATCTTCCTTTCTTCTTACCCATGTAAAAAGTCTAGATCAAATATGATTACTAAGATGGCTGTTTTGGGAAATTTTTTGCTGTGATATCTGGGGTTCCCAATAGACATTATATATAGACAGCCCCAGGGCTTTGAGACAGCATGAGAACGGTATGGGAGATCTGTTGATATGGGTGCCATTACCCAGAATCTGAGTCTTTCTAACAATGGTAAGTTGATGTCAGATAAGGAAGTCAGAAGGATTTTTAAAACAACCCTACTTATAATAGTCTGTTCCATTGTTAGATCATTTTGTTCTAGTTTGAGATTCAGAAATCTTAGACATATTACTTCAGAAAATTCTAAGATCCTAAGTGATGAAAATCAAAGAATTGAATGTCTGTTATGGAGTCAGTGAGAATTGACTGACAGGTTTCTGATCTTTTCTCCTGAGCCTTTTCAAGAGGCTTTGTCCTAAATATTTTGGTCCAGCAATACCTTTTGAACTGGACTTTCGGCAGTTTTCATGGCAGGTGTTAAGAATGGCCTAATTAATAAAGCATCTAGCAAGATGCTTTAATATGCCATCCTTAGTTTGTATTTTTCATGTTCTCACTGCTTGAAGAACTCATTGCAAATACTTAGATTTAAATACTCTACATTCCCTTTTTTTTTTTTTTTTGGTAAGCTAAGAATACCCATGCTTTTATTGATTCTATGTTCTCAATAGAGGCCTTAAAATATTCTGAGCTTAATGCATTCTGTTTTCTTTTTAAAATTCATTTTAATTCATAAAAAGCCAAATTTGAATGGATCCTGATTGATAGTGACCAATCCTCCTTGGCTTCTCCGAATCATCAAATTTGTACCATTCTAGTTCACCAAGCACCACTGCCTGCTTCTTCAGGATGTGAATAAGTCTCCTTAAACAGGGTGGCCTGTCACAGATTGGTTCCACGTCAAGGAGGGCTTCAACAGTGACTTAGCCAGGCTGTGGACTGAGGGGGACCAATGTTAGATGGGGTATTGAGAAAATGACATTCAAAGCCTCAAGGCAAAGGAATTCTCGGGAGAGGGAATAGCATGTCCAAAGGTCCTGAGGTGCAACTATGCTTTACATGTCCAAGAAATACATAAATACCAGTGAGACTGATAGATGATAAGTGAGCAGTCACATGGAACAAAGCAATCTAAATAAGTTTTATTCTTAATATCTAAGCCTCTTCTTCATAGTTTGGTATAAATGACAGCATTGGTAATGATAAGACTGAAAATTTTGCTCTCAGGTTGGGGCTTCCCATTACAAGAAATTGGCTCAAACTCCTATTTCTGGATTTCTTAGACTGACTAATCTTTAACTGGTAGTTGGACTTCTGTGTAGTCCTGCATTCTAACCCCTGCCTTCCCTTTTCCCCCTTGACCACCTTTGGCTTCAAACACCATTACAGTTTTCACAGTCCAGGACCCCTTGGGCCAGTTCACACCTTCTCCGTGACCTATCAAAGCTTCTTGAATCATGCCCTAGCACATCAGCTGCTGATCATTGCTCCTCTTTATCCCTGATACCTGTTAGTTTTCACCCTTTTTCCAGCTTCCACTTCTGCTTTCTCTCTAGCTGCACGCCTCTGGGGGCCTTACATAAATGCTCTGCCTGGTCCAGCCTGCTTCTAGGTACTCTACATTTTGATGGAGGTTTTGTGCCTGGACCTCACCTTCCCACCAGCCAGATGGCAACACTTGAGAACCAATGTTGGCTTGTACTCACAGCTAGAATCAGGATAAGGAATTTGGGCTGCAACATCTGAATATGTTCTCAGAAACAACCTGCACAGTATTTGCTGACAAATACCACCTCTATGGCAAAAGTTTCTTTAGCTCAATTTCTTCTTTGAACTCAACACCCCCTTATTTCCTAAACCACACAATTTGATATTGTGTTATAGTTTTGCATAATTTTTTTTGTTTTGTGAATATTTTAATCCTGCATCCCAAAGAAGTACTAAGGTGTTGAGAAGCAAGAGCAGTGTTCCACATTTCATTCGTGAATTTTGTAAGCCTTATGTCAGTCTCACACATACATACAGTTAGTGCTCACAAAATACTGGTTGATTGCTATGTCATTGTTTTAATTCAGCTTTCAGTTCTTGGCACTAGAGCAGAGGTTATGGAAAGTGTAGTCCTTCTCAATAGCTCTGTGTCATTGGTGCTAAATGCTACCTCTAAAGTGGTGGCTGAAGTTAGAAATTTGGGAGGTTGAGCAACTCAGCACTCCCACATCCCTGGAAGGCCTGCAGTTTCACAATTCAGGACAAAAGGGCAGCCCTTCCTGCTTTATTTGATGATGAGATTGTTCACTCATTTATTAATTCAGTGATTATTATTTTTTTGAGTCATGAGCATGTATTATGTGTGAGACAATGTGCTAAGCATTGTGGAGGACATACAAAAAGTTCTGAACCATGATGTCTGGAGTGCCCTAGCTCAGCTTGAATTGTGATCAGATAAAATCCTGGCTCTTCCTACAGGAAGAAACTTGTGGGCAGAATCTGCAAACAATGGACATCACAAGTCAACATCTGGGCTTCTGGCTAGACTCCGGTCGTGTCTGCTGGAATGCTGTCCTGGTGGGCGGCACAGCCATGGGATCGGGACCTTTGGAATTAGGATCTCTGCACTTCAGAACTTTCCTCCTTTTTTTCTGTCAGGATGTCAAAAGCATTGCAATATACCACAGAAAATCAGAAGAGTGGAAAATATTTGTAACTACTTCATGTGCATAGATCTACTCCAGAAAGATTTGTAAAATTTACCAATGATCATAAATTTAATGAAAAAAGCCTTTAGAAATCTGTTTCACTACACCGCATGTTCTGATACTAGTTGTTCATCACTTGTGCTAAAGAAAGGTTTCATTCATTCATTGGCTTGTTCTTTCCTTCATATATTCAGTTATTTAACAAATGTTTACTAAGTGCATTCTATGTGCCAAGCACTATTCTAGGAACTATGGGCCATATAAAGATGTACAAGGTATACCTCTCTGTCCTTAAAGCACTTGAAGGAAAGAAGAAAGAAAACATGCACTTAATGAAGCTACAGATTTAAAAAATGTGTTAAATCATCCAAGAGAATTAAAGTGCTAGGGGAACAGAGATCTGGACTTCATAGACCAGGACTTCCTTCATACAAGAAGTAGCGGGAGCCTACGAGAAAGAGTAGGAAAAAGGTATATGGCAATGGAAATGGGGTTGAGGACTGGGAATTAACAGGAATCAAGGCAAAGAAGCAAAGAAACGCCAGATCTAAATGTGGACAGTGAATAGTTCCATTTGATGAAAACAGAATGTGTATCAAAAAAGGGAGTGGAGACCCATGAATGCCCAACCAGAGAAGCTGGGGCCACATCCGTAGATGAGGAAACTATATAGTTTGTCATCCAGGCAAGACACACTTGGGAGTGAAAGGGGCATAAAAATAATTAAAGTTCTATATTTTTTGAAATATTTATTGACCAACACATTTTTATTATATTGGTAAATCTTTAAAATAGTTATAATCAACTCCATTTTCAAAAATGAAGTATTTATAAATACTAAAAATTATCTAACTATACCTAGATATATAGATGCTAAATTAGAGAGATAGAGAGGATGGATATCTGGGGCATTCAAGCAAAATTTGTAAACCTTTATGGTAATCATTTGAATATTTGTGAATAACATAATCAGAACAATTATCTTTGGGGCATATTCACATACTTGAATCTGTTTCTTGGGTGGTTCTGTCTTTAATATTATGGCACTGGGATTTTTCTAAGGAAGCTATTATTTTTAAATTTCTCATGAAATTGTGTTCTTTAAAGTTTTTTTAAAAAGTTGGAAACTTTCAGTACCTTTAATTAATTATTTTTTTATAGACTATAATTTTTAAAAAACTCATTTGCTTCATAGGTCCTGAGGTGCCTGTTAAGTTCAAAGCAAATTATACTAACATTATCTATTTTTTAAAATAAAACTTGTATGAATTTAACCTAAATGACTTACATAAAATGTCTCAACTTCATTGAGGTGTAATTTACCTGTAATAAAAGCACCCATTTTAAGTATATACAGTTTGATGGCATATTTGCTTATCTGTGTCAACACTATTAAGCTATAAACTATTTATATCAACCAAAAAGTTCCTTCATAGCCTCTGCAGTCAGTCTCACCCACCCAGACCTCTCAATCCCACAGAAGCAGTGATTTGCTTTCTCTTACCACAGACAAGTTTTGTCTGTTTTAGACTTCATTAAATGGAATTACACAGTACATAGTCTTCTGGATTTGGCTTTTTGCACTCAAAATTTTTAGATTCTTTCATTTTGATGTTCATTTCAGTTGTTTGTTCTTTTTAATTGCTGAATTGTATTCCATTGTATGGATAGGCCACAATTTCTTTACATTTACTTGTTTTCCAGTTTTAAGTGATTATGAATAAAGCTACTAGAAATATTCACATACAATTTCTCTTCTACAGTGCCTAGGTGTAGAATTGCTGGGTCATATGGAAAGCAACTACCAAACTGTCTTCCAAGTAGCTGTACCATTTTACACTCCCACCAGCAGTATATGAGAGTTCCAGTGATTCCACATCCACTCACATATGGTATTGTGGTTCTTTCTAACTTTAATCATTTTACTTATTTATTTAAAAAATTTTTAATTGAAGTATAATTGACATACAATAGTATATTGGTTTTAGGTATACAACATTGTGATTCAACAATTACACATATTCTGAAATGCTCACCATGGTAAGTGTAATTACTATCTGTCATCATACAATATTATTACAATATTGCTGACTATATTCCCTATAGCCACTTAAATAGGTGGGTAGTAGCTTCTCTTTGTGGAGGTTTTTTTTTTTGTATCATTAATATACAATTACATGAGCAACATTGTGGTTACTAGACACTCCCCATTATCAAGTCCCCACCACATACCCCATTACAGTCATTGTCCATCAGCATAGTAAGATGCTATAGAATCACTATTTGTCTTCTCTGTGCTATAATGCCTTCCCCATTATGTGTGCTAATTGTAATGTGCCTTTTTCCCCTTATCCCTCTCTTCCCACCCACTCTCCCCAGTCCCTTTCCCTTTGGTTAACTGTTAGTCCATTCTTGGGTTCTGTGAGTCTGCTGCTGTTTTCTTCCTTCAGTTTTTGCTTTGTTCCCGTACTCCACAGAAGAGTGAAATCATCTGATACATGTCTTTCTCCACCTGGCTTATTTCACTGAGCATAATACCCTCTAGCTCCATCTACCCATGTTGTTACAAATAGTAGGATTTGTTTTCTTCTTATGGCTGAATAATACTCCATTGTGTTTATGTACCACCTCTTCTTTAGCCATTCATCTATTGATGGACACTTAGGTTGCTTCCATTTCTTGGCTATTATAAATAGTGCAGCGATAAACATAGGGATGCATATGTCTTTTTCAAACTGGGCTCCTGCATTCTTAGGGTAAATTCCTAGAAGTGGAATTCCTGAGTCAAATGGTATTTCTATTTTGAGATTTTTGAGGAACCTCCATACTGCTTTCCACAATGTTTGAACTAATTTACATTCCACCAGCAGTGTAGGACTGTTCCCCTCTCTTTGTGGTTTTAATTTGTTTTTTCCCAATGACTAAAGATGTTTGGTATTTTTTCACATGCTTGTTGGTCATTTATACGCCTTTCTTTAGTTAAGTTTCTGTTCAACCTTTTGCCCATTTTTTATTGTTTTCATCTTATTGTTGAGTTGTAAGCACTCATTATATATTTTAGATACAAGTACCTTGTCAGATTTATGCCTTGTGGGATATTGCCTTCTAGTCAGATATTACCCTCTCTTTAGTTTAATGGTTCTTTTAGAAGAGCAAAGTTTTAAATCTTAATAAAATCCAATTTGTCCATTTTTTTCACTTATGGTTTGTATTTTTTGTGTCCTAATAAATATTTGCTTTCCCAAAGTCATAAAATATTTATTCTATATTTTCTTATAGAAGTTTTATTGTTTAGCTTTGACATTTCAGCGTATGATACATTTTCATTATGACTATGATCAATTTTTGTGTACGTTTTGAGAAGTGAGGTTCATTATTTTCCATATGAACATGCAGTTGGAACACTTCCATTTACTGGGGGAAAATTATCTTTCCCTTTTGGATTACCTTGACATCTTTGTCAAAAAATCTCCTGACAATATATGTGTGGTTTATTTCTGGGTTACATATTCTATTCCATTGGTCTATATATCTGTCCTTACACCAAATCTAACCTCAATTAATATAGCTTCATAACAAGTCTTTAAATCAGGTAAAGTAATTTCTCCAACTTTTTCATCTTTTACCAATCAAGAAAGCTAATCTGATTTGTTTCCATAACAATCTTTTGGTCTGCAGTAATATCACAGATGTAATTATGAATGATATGTACACCACAACCAATTCCAAGTACTTTTTTATTCCAAATAAGTTTCTTAATTTAAAACAGTCATTATTTCTACCTCAGCACTGTGCTCTACCAAAATTCATATTTATATAACCACCAGAAACGTAAGTCACTTAATCTTCAATGATAGACTTTTCAACTAAATTTAAAATAGCATTCACAATAATGGCAGATTTTTCACATTGACAAAATGAACTTTCAAATAGTTGACTCTTATTTCATGAATTGGATTAAAAAGTGGAACCACTATTGAAATTAATTTGAGTTTCTATTTGAAATAACTGATATAATCCATATAAATCAGGCATCATTTGACTACTATATTTGCAAAGTTCTTTTCCTAATGAAGAAAATACATTAGCAGATTTTGCTTTACTTCTCGTAAGTGCACAAGAAAAGATACATACATACACATATATATATATATATATATGTATATGTATATATGGTATCTGTTGTGCACCACTTTAGTTTTCTCAGCCTCACCAGTCCTGCTTGGCTGTCCTACCCAAGCATCCTACATCCTAAAACTCTTTCATCTGAGCTCTGCACCTTCACTTTGGATTTCTTGTGCCTCAGACCTTATCAGTGGAACTTTTAGCAGAATATTTGGCATATATGTACAACCCAGAAGTGAGATAATGGCCCCTGGAATGAATCTTTAACCAGTGGAGCCAAATGTTAAATGCTACCCCTTTTTTCATGTGAAGGACTGTCCTGAAGTTTATGTACTGTACCTGTTCAGGCAGTCCCATGGGTGGGACAGTAAGTCACATGTGGTGGTGGCCGACCTTGATAGCACTTCCCTATGTTGACTCAGCCTCCTTCCCCTGATTTATTCTTCCTGTCTCTCATTCCTGTTACCCAGATCTCAGTCACCAATGGCATATTTGAATGTTCAGTTATATCTTCAGTGCTACTTTCAAGGGATAAGGTTAAGAGAACTCAGGTTATGACAACTCAAGTTTAAGATAACTCAAAGTGAGAAAAATTAATTTATAAACATGAGAAATGATGCTTTAGTGATACCTAATATAACTTCTAAAGCTGCCTGTGTTGCCTTCTTAAAATAACTACTTAAGAATTCTTCAGAGTATTTGAATATCCTGGCTTTCACTAGTCAATGATATCACTGTGGACCCTATAACAGATAATAAATGTACACAGCTATTTTGTTCATCAACTTTCTTGAAATATGGAAACTCAATATTTAATTTTTATAAACCAAGCTTTTTCCTTCCTCCCCTCCTTTTCTCTTCCTCCTTCTCTCTCTTCTCTCTCTCTCTTTCTCTCTCTCTCTCTCTCTCTCTCTTCCTTTCTTCTTTCTTCTCATTGCTGCTGTAGTGGATACTGTGGCGTGCTGCCCAGATTCCCCACCACAGGACTGGTGCAAGGTCCCCCAGATGCTGGGAGTGTTGGCTGTTGACAACTCACAGTTGATTCCATCTTCAGGAATTACCTTTGGCTGAAACATGCTGCCTTAACCACTGTCATGTTCTCTCCCCAGGGGCAGCTTCCATTCGATAATTGGTCAATGGCAGGAAAGTGGAAGGTGTTGATGAAATATGAAGACCTGGCCCACTTGCCTCATTGTGGGACACCTCTCACAGACCATCCCAGCTCCAGGATTCCCGAGGAATCAGCTGAAGCCTCTGCTGCATGAACAGAACAATTCAATTTTCCTTCTGCCCAATCCTGCTTCCCTCACTCCTTCCTGGGTGTTGTTCCCAAGAAGGTTCCCCAGTAAGCCTCCTGGAGGCAAACCTCCATTTCAGAGTGGATTCTCAAAAATCCAATCTAAGACAGTTACTGGAAGTATTTATTGCAATATTTTAAAATAGCATTACCAAGCAATGAAATAAGTGCTATTTTCATCATGCAATAAATAATGAAACTTCTGCACTAACAGTGTTCAGACCACTGTCTATTCATTTTTTGATAGGAATGCTCAGCCTGTATTTCCTGCACATGTTTCATATACACCTAATCTGTAACTTCCCCATTTCCCTCTGACCCAGCCCACTGACAGTCTGGCAGGTGTACCAAGAGACCAGCAAGTATCTCTCCCGCCATCACTGGAGATGGAAGGAATGAAATGTCACTGCAGCTCCTGTCTGAGGGCAGTTTGGTTTTTATCAGCAAGTCTGCACACTGCCCTTGAAAAGACAGTGTTAATTGCTTTACCACTTGAAAAAAGTCCAGTAAAGACAAGGAAGACTAGTTTCCAGATTGAAATATGTGTTAAATGAGAATTCCATTCATTGTACATACATCTAACATACAGTAGAGACCATGACAGAAGCTGGATACTCAAAATGGAGGTCTGTCAAAACCATCTCAGCTTTTCATCTCATTATTAATTAAACAAATCCATTAAAAAATGAGACACCTGGTAGAAATGCTGGATGTAAGGCTAGGAAAACAAACTCACAGTGTCCAGGGCAAACCAGCACACATGGGCCCTAATTTATAGGTAATGGAATGCCACTGAAGCTGTGTGCTCAAGAATGTTATTTCTGTAACTTGAATGGACCTCCCCTTGGCAATATCAATAGAACCCAAAAATCTCAGAAGAGAAACTAATATCCCCTACTCTGTAACATGCCCTTGGGAGATGTCACAGAAGTTAGTGATAGCCCAATAACATGGTCTTGATCTAGAGATCTCTATCAAAACAGGATGTAAGAAAACCAAGGTCTTCATGATGAATATTATAATGATGAATATCAAACTGCCAAGAGTTAACAGTCAATTTCCAGAGTTTCCACAATTTGCACATGTGAACATTGTTTCTAATGCAGGTTGAGGGTGAGGGCATCCACCACCAGTGTAGACTCAGAGGTGTGGAGACAACCATTTTAGGCAATGGAGAGTTAATTGAACAGTTTAAATGCACCTGGTTGAATCCTATTTATGTTAGAAAAAAAGTAAATATTTCAAAGGGCAAAAAATTAAGTAGAGTTTGGCTTAACACAGGTTCTGGGCCTCTGCACTTAGGATTTGAATTGATTATTTCAAATCAGAGGCCTCTGTAGCAGCTGTAAAAATACCTAAAGTGCACTCTTAGAGGATCAAGAAGTAAAGTCATTTCTCAGTTCAATTAAATTTAGAAAGATGTCAACTAGATCTTTTAACTTAATATTAGGTACAGATTTCTATGTTTGTATGAGAACTTTACACACTTTTAATTTTTATAACAACCCCATAGCACTGTGATAATTAAATTAATTAATACATGCAAACACTTAGCACAGTGCCTGACACCTACAAAAGACTTAACAAATCTAAGTTGCTGATATTAATTTTCTTTTTGGGAAAATTAGAAACAGGAGACATTTCAGAAGTAGACAGAGTTTACTGGAAAATCTTCAAGCAACTATTCAAATATGTGTTTGGGATTGTCCCAGTCATTATTCATTTTACTCAGCAAAACATTTGTTGAGCACCTAGTTATTGTAATTAGTCTGATAATTTGAGGCTGCTTGTCACGTAATCAATATAATTTAATCACAGTAACATTTGATCAGTACAATTCAATTAATTCTTTAACCACTATTAACTGAATCAGATAAACCATGTAATAAAAATTCATGAAGAAAGTAGCTTCGAAATAGTTCATAGATAAAATGAATTCATTCTGATGTTCAGTTTCCAAACTGCCCTTCAGAAATGCCAGCAGGACACAAGAAGCTGTAAAGTCAGAGAAATGTGTACATTAACCAAACGGCCAGGTCAGTTATGATGTCATTAAAAAAACACACACACTCACATAACCAGAAGCCAAATAGACCATAAAATAGTTGATTCATTTCCACAAAGAAATACCAAATGCATTCACCTTAAGAGTGAGGGCTGTCTATGCCAATTAGGTTGTATATGTAATAAGAAGCTCCCAGGATTTGATTATATATATGTGTGTGAGTGTGTGTGTGTGTGATTTTATATATATATATATATATAGCATGTGGCAACATAAAGCAATTTTAGGAAAAAGGAGCATCTACAAAAGAGTATTGAAATTTAAAAATTTTTTGATAGTCCCAAATCTTCCAGAATATAGTGGGTTAAATAAGATACATCTAAGTGAAAGAGTAACAGATATAATTGGTAGTTATATAATAAATTTTGGTAAAAACTTTGAGTTTATCTCCTAGTAATTGAGAAAGCAAATTACTCCAATAGCTGAAGTACAAATCCTTTTTCAACATTAAAGGAGTATATGATATAGTTATCAGCCGATTTAAATTTAAAAATAATTTTTTATGCTACATAATTATGTTATTTTTAACATACATTTTGGAAAGAGATCAAAGAATCAAATGACACTGCCCTAATGAAACTTTTATGTATGAGTGAAGTTTCTCAATGCTTACATGTAAAAGAAAAATTGGAATAGAAGTGATGCAGAAATGCTATCTCATTCTAGTAATAACCAATATCCATCCATGGATACATAAAGCAATTTTTTAAAGGCCCATCTCTCTCAATAATCATTTACTTTTTGTGGCTAATAATTATTTATCCAAGTTTGTAACACATTTTATAATCATTTGCTTAATTGGGTACCACCATATACTATGAAATTGTAATGAAAACTTAATCCAGAGGAGAACAATTTAACTTAGAAGTTTATGATCATAGGACTTTTTAAATTTTTTCAACTTATACACATATTTCTGTGGTAGAGAAATGTGAGGGAGTGAAAGACCCAAGATTAAAATAATTTACGTAACGGTGAATTTCTGTGGGGGAGGTAGAATGAAAATATAAATTCAAGGGGAAAGAGAAAGAATATAGAACTTCTGACTGTTAAAAGAGTAGGCTCATGTGTTCTTTAAAAGGGTGATAAAGGGCGTCAAATCACTAAAGTATTTAAATTCCAGCTTTATTTTAAAATGTCAGTGTTTATACTGAACCAGTAATTACTTCACTTGCAACTTCCTAAGCTTTTGATAACACTTTCGGTGATTAGCAAATTGCACAAAAGGGAGCACAGTTTTTCAAAACGAATTTGGTATGTATGAGAGCAAGAACGTGGTCCCCCTGCTGTGGGACACAATGTCCACCCTGAATCCAAAAGATGAAGAAGAGCTGTCCGGGAGAAAAGGCCTGGGGCCCTGCAGGGCAGGAGAAAAGGCTGGGAGCCTAGGGAGGGGCAGTGATGTATCTAAGGGAAACGCGTTTGAATACAGCTGGAGTGAGGCCTCAGCAGGTAGCTGAAGCCATGCGAGCAGACAGATCAACGAGGTAAGTCAGGGTGTACAGAGCCCCGAAGGCTAAGGCTAGAGGCCAGGGCACAGCGACAATGGAGAGGAACCGCGGAGGACACTAAGGAGGTGCCGCCTGTGAGGCGGGAAGAGAATGGGGCATCCTGAGAACCGACGGGGAGAGATTTCAGAAAGGGAATAGAGAACAGTGTCCCCTGGATTTGAAGGGAAAAAGGATTGCTGATGAATGTGCTAGGTAAGAGTCTCTGGAGAGCAAACCTGAGGAAGTAGTTTGAGCAGGACAAGAGGAGGAGGTGGACACCGCGCAGCAATCAAGGCAGCTGCAGGGACTTGTGCCGAAGCCCCGGGTGGGCTCACTCCTCTGCTCCAGTCACTCCCTGTGTCTGGATTTCTAGTCAAGTTTCAGACTTCTGGGAGACTGGCCCAGGGGTGGGCAGGTGTCCACTTCTAAATAATCAGCCATTGTCTTGAGGTATGATTCATAGCATGAAAGGACCAGTGTGGGCCTGTGTATGTACGTATGGGGGCAGAGTTGGAGAAGAACTGCCCTAAGAGGGAGGCCCCCAGAAGGGGACTATCACAGATCGCCTCAGCACACATGAGAAGGGGTGCTATGCTCAAAGCGTGGCTGGGAAGTGGGCAGTATCACCAGAGGAGCATTCTGTGTGGGTCCCGAGCTCCCTCTGTCCCCCATGCATGTAGGCCTCTGGTCTTAAACTTCACCTACAGCGTTTTCTCACTGTTGAACCACAACTTCGGGGCAAATAGTGATGTGGGGAAAAGAGCATATGGGCTTTGTAAACAGAAGACATGAGTCTGAGCCCTCTCTCTGAGTAGATGTATGACTTTGGGCAAGTTGCTTAGTTTCTCCAAGCCTCAAATCCCTAATAGGTAAATGAGGAAAATAAGCTTGTGAAATGATCAGATTACAAAATACATGTAATTTTTATAGACTGTAAAAAGCCAAACAAATAATATAATGTAACATCCACAATAAACCTACAAATTAGAATTGGCTCTCATACACCACCAGCAGCATCTTTCACACTCTTCAGAAAGTAACTATGTACTTGTTAGTCTGGTAATATTTTTATTTCAGAGAGCATAGCACTTTGGAAGTGGAAATATCTATAGTGTTCATCTAATCAAACTCTGATTTCGTTTAAAAGAAACTGATGCTCAGAGATGTTTAGTGACTCAGCCAGGGTCACACAGCTAGCAAAAGACAGGGTGAAGACTGGACTCAAGCTTTCTTTAGTATGCTGTTTCTTGTGCTTGATTTATATGTTGAAGTGTAGCGTACTCCTTCTGCTATATCATATGTATTTTTTTTCAGTCTTTCAAGCATAGTGCAGTCTTCGTCTGTGGAAGTTAGCAATCTACACTGTGTAGTCTCAAAAGGGAAGATAAATTTCTATAAGATCACAGAGTCCTGGCCTCCCAGTTCTGAGGATAAAGAAATCATACTGGTACACCTGAAGGGAATGGCTACTCAGGGAAGGTAACAGCAGCCTCAAAATATGTATCCTTCCTGGGAGCACAGGTCTGAATCTTGGCAGGGTCAACACAAAAGCTTAACCTTTTAAGACAGATAAATTGAGTTCTTGGAACACCCCTGTATAGTGGACTCATAGGGTCTTTTGGATGAGCCCCTTGCTAAGTGAAGCTCCATCTGCTTTGTATCAATTTAACACAATCTCAAAAGATAATCTCAGACTGGATCTCCATGCAGCCTAAGCCAGCAATAGGAAATTCAGTCTATCATCTCTTTATTTGGCATGGGAGAAATTGCTATATTGTCCATTGCAACATTATTTATTATAGTGGAGATTGGAAACTGCCTACATGCTCAAAAATTAGGAAAGACTTAAAGGAATTATGATCCATTTAAGGGATATTGTGCAGCCAGTAAAAATTATGCTTTTTTAGAACCTAAATATCTTGTACATCTACTTTTTAAATGATTTAACATATTTTTGGCCAATGTCAGCAAAATATTGATTCAGTCTGGCTGAGATCTTGTATGAGTCCCTTTATAATGTTTCCTTTTGCCAATCATTATATTATGTGTCCCACTCTGTAGTCTCTAAACTATGACTACTACAGAAAACTTCTGGGTTCCAGTGGGATTCATAAGGATGGGGAGGTAGCTAAATAAATCTAGAAATGAGATTTTAATCTTTATATTATACTGAACGATTTGAAAGCTCTTGAAAAGTGAAAAGTGCTACATAAACTTAAGTGCTGTATCTGTTAAATACTTTTCTAATCTAATTAAATACTGTTTCTACTAAGTAAATACTTTTTCTACCTAATACTTTTACAGTGTCTAATTCTGGCATTGCAGTAACAGTACAAATAAACTCAAACAGGTTTAATAAAAAAGACTGTAATAACACATTTTAGAAAGTATGTGGAGAAATTGGAACCCTCGTGCATTGCTGATGGGCATGGGAAATGGTGCCGCCTTTTTGGAAAATAGTCGAGCAGTTCCCCAGAACTTCCACTCCTAGGTATATATCTAAGAAAAAATAAAACATAACCCTACACAAAAACTTGTGCACAAATGTTATTCATCACAGCCAAAAGTGGGAACAACCCAAATTTCCACCAACTGATGAATGGATAGTCAAAATGTAGTATATCCATATGGTGGAATATTATTCACCCATAAAAAGGAATGAAGCACCACTACATGCTACAGCATGGATGAAAACCTTGAAAACCTTATGCTGAGTGAAAGAAGTCAGCCACAAAAGACCATATATTGAATGATTCCATTTATAGGAAACATCCAGAATAGGCAAATTTATAGAAACAAAAAGAGTAGGGTAGTGATTGGCTAAGAATGGTGTGTTTGGAAGAAAATGGGGATTAACTGTTAATGGATAGCATTTCCTTTTGGAGTGGTAAAATGTTCTAAAATTAATTGACTGTGGTGATGGTTATACAACTGTGTGAATACACAAAAATCCATTGAACTGCACACTGTAAATGGGTAAATTATATGGTATGTAAATTATATATCTCAATGAAGCTGTTAAGAAATAAACCAGATACTAAAGGGCTCTGATTTAATGCAAGGTCACACACATTGGGGAGTAGAGTATTTGTTTCTTCTTTAAATTTGAAAGGTTTCAGTTACCTGAAAGTTAAGACTTCAAATGAATGGGAAAAGGCACATCTGAAGCTACAGAAAAATGGGGAAACCTTATCTAAAATTTAGATCAGTATTGCAATACATGTAGACTAATTTTTAAGACACCATCAAATAGCAGGAGATAAAGTTGATGCAATTAAACAAGCTGAATATAAGCCAATGCATTCTGTTTTATACCTCTCTCATAAAGAATAATTTAAATCAGCACAGAAGTCAGTGGAAAGCCATAATTTCCATGGTATTTAGCGATACCAGCTCTGTGATTTCCTTAACCAATTGATCCTAACCTGCTTATCAAAAGTGGAGGCAATTTTGATGTATCTTTTGCTTTAGCCAGAGGCAGGAAGACATTTCCACACAGTAATCGCATCCTCATAGAAATTGAAAACGTATGCTCAAGCCATGGTGGTCCTGCAAAAATATAAACCCATAAAGGGGCTCTTGATTCATTGTCATCATTCATTTTGTTTACTGGAATAACCCAAGTTTCACCAGGTTGTACAATGACTGATAGCTTTTTCATAAAAGGATATTTTATGAAATATTGAAATGTAGCCTATTTCTGCCTGATAAATGCCTGGACCTGTAAACTTTGAACCCTCATTGGCCTTTGTTGCTTGTGACCTTGTTTAAATGATTAATGTTCTTTTAACTGCAGGCTGCAAGAGGCAGCATGCACTTACTGTGTGCAGAGTCTTTATTCAAGGCACAATGAAGTTGTTCAAACATAAAACTGTTACAATATGAACTCTCTTACCCAGGGAGTTGTATCACTTTTTATTTTAGTTACCATACTAAAGGGGAATGTGTATGTTAGAGGTACATATTTTTTATTTTTAAAAGTTGCAAAAGACCCCTCAGGTTTGTAATTTCTGAAAAACATATGAACACTATGTTGACACAATGTAGTCATCATCTCCAAACTAAAAATGGAGGGGCAATTAGGATCATTTTAGCATACATTTTTTCATTATTATTGTTTCATCAATATTCAGTAGCATTTTGTACCACTTTGCTGTTATCATCAAAGCTGGAGAGTTATATCATTATTGAGCTACATGACGCCTCAAAACCCCCAACTCCATCCACTGTTAATACCCATCACTTACATATCAAAGATCTGCAATTACCCGAAGTCAGTAGAATTGCTTTCAGGGAGCAGATGGAAAATGGACTGGATCTTTCTTAGTTAAACATCACTCTGGAAGTGGTGAAGACATAACACATATTTCTCAGTGGTTTCCACCAGAGTTGAAAACAAAAGAAAAAATAATTCTATTGGCTTACAAAATGTTTTACAAACCCAAAGTTCCCTGAAAAGATTCATAGGAAATAAATAAAATGAGACATCTTTAGCAACTTGCTCAGTATACATTATTACTTCCAGTGGGTAAAAGGGTAATTGCAACTCTGAAAATGAATGTGTTTGGTAAAATACATTTTCTTATAACTACAGAAAGAAATGTCCTCCTTGTTTAGGGGTAAGGGGAAGCCAGGCAAGTACGCTATTAGGGTTAGGGAGAACAACTTTGTTTAAACAGTTAATTTGCCATGAAATCAATGGATTATTACATCAGCACTACAAACAAGACCTTTTCTTCCTCATCCAGCATACACATTACTATATGTAGGATTTTTGTGTAGCAATTTACATAAAATATTACTAGAGGTAAGGTTGTTTTTTTCTTAATAGTTCTAAGGTTAAAGTTGAAAATACCAACTTGAGCTTGGGCAGAAATGTGATCATAATGAATGTCATTTCCACATTTTCCAGTAAATCATTTCATTATCCATAATAATAATCTTCACTGGCTTTATAAATAATTGCTTTGCTAAACCTAAAGTCTGATTTTAATTTGCTATCTACATCTACATTCGCATATTCTTTTTATAGATTTTTAACAAGTTATCAGTAAAATCTTCCTTCACTCAAACATAAGTGAAAGTTTTATCTATCTTGAGATATCACTAAAATAATTTATTGCTGGGGAAACAAAACCTTTTGTCTCAAAATATATTTCTTCCCGACAGCTGTGGTATTTCAGGGAAAGCACCAAAGCTATGATGGTCTGGACTGCAATCAACTGTTCTTAATAGGAAATTTTACAGACTTTTAATAAGATAGCCTCAAATAATTTATGGGGAGAGGTTTTGAAGTGAAGAGGCATTGTTTGGCAATATGTTCTTCCTCTAATCTCAGGAAATTTAAATAAAAGAGTGCTCATTTCCTCTGCACTCAGTTTTTCTTAAAAAAAAAAAAAGATTAAGAAAAACACCTGCTACAAAAGTAACAAAACATGACTTACTTGCTTCAAGCAAAATTGTGCTAAGACAAACAAACAAATACTTCATACAGTCAAAAGGACTTCTCTTACAGACTTTCTGGTCTGTGGCAGGTTAGGAATTTCCACAGACAAATCCATAAGTCCAGGGTTGTTGGAAAAACATCAGAGAGGTGTCCTCTGTTTGCTAAATGTTTAGAATAACCCCCATGTCACCCTGCTCCCTTAGCCAGTGGTTTCCAATCTGTCCTATATCATGACATCCCCGCCCCCCAGCTTTTTTTTTTATGTTATTAAATGCAACTATTCTAATTCTTCCCACTGGAGTTCTTTGGTTTCCACCATTTTGTGGTGGGTTTTATTTGCTGGTTTTGTTTTGGTTTATAATGTTGTTGTTTTCCTAGTTAAACATGGAACTTGAAGCACTTTACCTGTCATTTTGATCATTTCATCATTTATGATGTACCAACATTTGTTTCATTTGGTTCCCAGGATAGGAGATGGACTAGATCCATGCCCTCCCATGCTTTAGTGTACAAACAAATCACTTGGGAGTCCTGTTAAAAGTCGTTCTGACTTCCTAAGTGTGATGTGGAGCTAGAAATTCTGCAACTCCATCAAGTCCCCCAGGTGATGCCAATGCTACTGACCCTTGGGCCACACTTTGAGTAGCAAGGACTAGATATCAAAGGTTTCTTCCAACTTTAAATGCCATATTCAGGGGGTGCCAATGGGGTTCCTGCAGGGTCACTGGAGAGTCTGTGAAATGACCCAAAATCCTGATCAGAAAATTCCAAAATATTTGACAGCGCACATGTAGTGTCCTTCAATAAATGCAACTAGAAGACTAGAAGTAAATCTAACATTAGCTGATTAGCAGCAAATATGATCTTGAACTTTGTCTTGGTCAAGAGAAAATTATGTTACATTCATACTATCCCTTTCTCTTCCTCTCTCTCTTTTTCAGTAACTTTCATCCCTCTTACACGCACACATTCAGTTGGGTAGCTCCTATACTTATATAAATTTTGCAGTCATTCATCAACCATCATGCAGAAACTCACAGCTATACTGATAAAAGAAAAGAAAAAAGATAGCGTGCTATGCCTCTGTTAAGATGTACACAAATTTCTCAAAGTGTGGTTGGTTCTCAGGGAAGGATGGGAGGAAATGTAGCTTTACCATGTTCCCAAGATATCCTGAGGCTTTAGCCACTAATCCAGAAATCTTCTTTCTCCAGTACTAACTCAGTCCTATGTGTCATTCATACTTTATATATAGCTAGAGATGAATGATTCTTACATCTTTTACCAAGATAGAAACCAAAGTTTTCTGTAAGATTGAAAAATAATTGCCTAGCTTAGAATCTATTGTTGTGAGCTGGATTTCATGAATTTTCCTTCTCTTCATTTTAGAGTAAGAGATATACTAATTTAGAAAGGTGGAAAACTGGTAACTCAGATTTCTATCTCTTTGTTTACATTTTATGTCTTTTTCAAGAATATAGATCAAGTGTGATGACCTCAATTTTCCACTTCACTTTGAGATGAATATCTAGTTTAATAAAACACTTCAAGAACATTCATGTTATATCAGACAAATAAGAGTGGAAAGAATTTTAAAATCATTCAAGAAATTACTTTTTGTAAATTTCCAAATTCATTTGCGTAGGATAAGCCTTCAGTCACATCATCTGAACTGATCAGAGACCAAAACAACTAAGGTTTGACATAAAGTCAAAGGCTTCCAGTTACAAGAGCAAACCAAGCTAAACAACAAAATGGTGGAGGATGGAGCAGGGGATAAGGGAGGGAAGAGCATAAAACAGAAACAGTTGTCTTTCCAGGAAGCTTCCACTTTGGAGAACATTTAGAGCTGCAAGGGAAAAAGAGAAGGTCAGCTACCCAATGTAATCAACCCACGGAATCAACAGGACAGTAGATGCTGCAGACAGATGGCCCTCAGGTCCAGTTATTCATTGCTGCATAACAAACTATCCTGAAATTTAGTGGCTTAAAACAATAGCTCTCATAAACAGTGTCTCATAATTTTGTGGGTCAGAATTTTAAGAAGGATTGCCTGTTCCATGTGGTGTCAACAGAAGTCACTTGGTGTTCAGCTTATGGATGGGCTTGTCTGTAAGATCCAAGATGGCTCCACTCACATGCCTGGTGACTTGACAGGGACGGCTGTCAGGCTAGGCTCAGCTGGGAGTCATTTCCAACCAGAATGACTTCATGAGGCTTCTCCAGCATGGCAGTGTGAGGGATCAGATTTCTTACAGTGTGCCAAGTAAACAAGGTAGAATCTGAATGGCCTGTTATGACCTACTTTTGGAGGTCATACAGCATCATCACTTCTCTGTACTCTTATGGGCAAAATGATCATAATCCTGCCCATATTTAAAGGAAGGGAACATACACCTCACCTCATGAAGGGAGAAGCGTTAAAAAATTTGTGGCCGTCTTTAAAAACTGCCACACACGGAAATCCGTGAAATACTTATAGAATTTGTAGAAGTCAGTATTTAACTAGTGGCTACCATTATGAATGCAAACTGAAACAAGTGTACCTTTTTTTCTCCATGTATGTGTGAAAGGAAAGGATGTATGTGAAATAAAAACTGCATCTACTTATTTACATTATATTTAGATGTACAAAATCAATCCTTTAAAACTTTATGACTCAATTTGACAATAATTCAGTTACAATAGTCCCCCACTTTTCTGAATGGGATGCATTCCAAGACTCCCTAGCAGATGCCTGAAACCACAGATAGTACTGAATGCTTTATATACTGTTTTTCTCCTATACATACATACTTACATATGATAAGTTTAATTTATAAATAGGCACAGTAAAAGATTAACAACAATAACTAATAATAGAACAGTTATAACAATATACTATAATAAAATTATGTGCATGTGCTCTCTCTCTCAAAATATCTTATTGTCCTGTATTCAACCTTCTTTGTTGTGATGATGTGAGATGATAAAATGCTTCCATGATGAAATGCAGTGGGGTGAATAATAAAGGCATTGTGATGTGGCATTAGGCTACTACTGACCTTCTGACAGTACATCAGAAGGAGGATCATCTGCTTCTGGACTAGGATTGATTTTACGTAACTGAAACTGTAGAAAGCAAAACCATGGATAAGGGGGAACCAATGTACTTTTTTTTAGATTGCTCACTATGGTTGTATTCTATTGCCACCTGCTTTATAAAGCATGCAGATATTGGCATCTATTGTCAGCTACATGACGATAAACTGTAGCTGTTGCTAATAAAATGCACTGTTAGTATACTATAAAGTATTTTTCATGTTAGGATTTTACTCAGCTCCCCTTAAGAATAAATATGAGTGGTTTACAAAGTCTTCTGATATTACATGGGGCCACAAATTGTTATTGTTAGTAACAGTAGTCATTGTTTTGTGGCTTTGTGCCAGATGTTGTTTGATATCCTTTACTGACAGTTTCCAAATTCTTGCCCACAACTTTGTAAATAGGTTATTAAAGTTTCATTATTATTAACTAATGGAATAAATTAAAATTCAGGGAAGATTTTTTTGAGAGGGGAATGATATAAAATGATATATAAAACTTTGCAAACCACTCACTTATCTTACATGTTTACTTGTTCACTGTCCAAATTGCTCTTCTCTGTTCTGGCAACAGATAAGATTTACATGCAGTTAAAATTAAGTAAAATTGGCAAGAATATGAAAAGTCAAGCTGGCATGAGTTGGCTCATCATAGAAAGTGGTACTGCGTGCCATCTTAAAGGTACATCTTCAACACCTGATTTTCATGGATGATGTATTCCTGAACAATCTCTGCTACTCTTTTATTTGTAGGTCAATTAAATATAAATATACTTGGGCTAATGGGCATGGGCTTTCTTTTTGGGGTGTTGAAAGTGTTCTAGAATTCGGTAGTAGTGATGGCTGCATAACTTTTGGGGGAAAAATCCCACTGAACTGTACATTTTTAGAGGTTAAATTGCATGCTATGTGTATTATATCTCAACAAAAATATAAATATGCTATTAATAATACATGATCCTATGGAAAAATCTGGGAAAGGAATATTATTAACAACTGAAAACCTTTAAAAATACTTGAACTAGCAAGTAAAGCTATTATACACAAGACGGGGTAAAGCACAATCTAATTTATATTTCTACCACAGTGTTGACAGTACCAGCCACAGTGAGGCATTAAATTCTTCAGTCAGGCAAAATGAATAGTGAGTTAATCTTTGCCACTTGTCCCCACTTACTATCACCATACCAACCACACTCCCTAAACTGCTCATTAAAATGTCAAGGAAAGAATGTGACCCAGCCTCTTCAGCCCCACTCTGACAAGACTATCAGAGCTACCAAATCAATATGTAAACTTACAGACTACATTTGATCAACTATTCAATTAACGTTTACTTTGAAACTCACTTGAAGCCACAGCACCAAAAAAAAAAAAAAAACCACACAAATCAAAACAAAGAAAACCCCCACCAAACTGAAAATTGCTGTTCATGATGATTAGGGTTTGTTTGTTTTATATAGATAACTTGTTTTTATATTTTCTTCACTTAAATTATCCATTATTAAGGCTCATATTATGTTAAAAAACACAGTTTTTATTTGGTTCTTTATTGCAAAAAGACCACAAAAATGTTTACCAATAAGTACTTCTTACAGAGGATGACAGTGGCACTAAAATACAAAATCTTTTAAATTCCAGGCATAAACTGGTAAAGGAAAGTTCTTGAGTTAAGTCAAAGTACTAGGTTTGTAGCTATAATTCAATAGCCCCACAATGCTTTTCTACAACAAAAATACCATCCTAGATTTTTGCCACTGGAGAGCAATGTATGATGGATTTGCCTCTGAAAATAGCAGAGGCCATGGTGGCGCTCTCACTAACAGAGTAGATCATAGTCATATAGCCAAGCAGCAGAGAGCATCAGCAAGCACCTCACTCTGAGCTGGGGCAGCAGACACTGAAGTAGGGAAGTCTCTGGGGCAGGCTGTCCCTTGTAGCGTCTCCTGGTGTGGTGTTCTCAGGCCCCTGTTGGCCCCAGGGCCCTTGTGGTGCCTCGAGCCCTCTGACATGTCTTTCCACTCAAGCTGTCAACTCTGACCGTGCCCTCTGCTCCCAAATTAGTCCTCCCAGATCGCTCCATAAAGCTCCTATTTCCTCCTAGATCTCTCCCCATGAATGTTAGAGAGATGATACAGACTATTTACAAGATGATGCTTTGAAAACTGCACAGCTCTGTAGAAACAGCTATTATAGCTAATATGTTAATACCCAGTATGTTTTTTAATGCTCATTAAAGGAGACTGCTTGTGGCGATATCTTGGCCCAAGGAAAGAATCTGTAATGGTAGAACGGTAAATGGGAGGAATGTTTTGGGAGATAGAGGATTCCCATCCATCCATCCATCCATCCATCCATCCATCCCATCCTATAACTGCTATCTACTCCATGATATTGTTAAATAAATAAGCCTTCTGAACTTCATTAGTTTATAGTTAGAGGCTGAGCTTTGCATCTTCAATGCTAAATTGCTTATAATTATACATATGCTATCCATATGGTTGAGAAAATGTGGGTCACTTCACTTCTGTGATTTTCTGACAATGTTTATCAAAAGCTTATTATAACACTGAGGCATTCATTGTCCCAGGGGGTCCCTTCTACTCTGGCCCTTCAAATCGCCTAACCCACCAGGCACCACTCTCTAGCTCTTCCTGAAGAGAAGGCACAAACAGTGGAAGCCTCCTGGACCCCCAGGAGGACTTTTTCCCGGTTCTCTCATTATTGTGTTATCACTCTGCAGCCTCAGATTCTCAGCTCCACACACTCACTTCACTCACCCCGCTTCTGTTTGAAGACCTACCAGGTCCCCTTCCGGCTTTTCAAACTTTGGAACTTCCCAAGATTCTAAACTCTGCCTTGCTCCCAGTTTTGGTATCCCACTAAGTTTCCAATGAGAAACTCCACCTGCATAGAATCTGGCAGGGACCAGCCCAGTTTCCCAGCAAAGGGGTGGTAGAATTCCTACAGGAAGAATCTTACCTTCAACACTAACAATTGTTATATAAGATAATATTTTGTTATGTAAATAGCATACTTAGATTAAATTTTGCTGAGATAACGTGAGAAAATGATTCTTTTATTTTGTAAGACTATAAAACCCATTTAACCAACCTTATATGATACCAGAAATATGACACATTCTTGGATGTTTTAAATAGAATGAATATTCCATCGTATGGCATTTTATGCCTCACATTTAGGTTCAGGAGGCATACTATCATGTGACATCAAAGGTCTTTGTGCATATAACAGTGGAAACAAAGAATACCCAAGATTTTTTTTTTTACATAAGTAAGACACCTTCTGATGCTTCATAAATCAAGACAAATTCAACCAATTTAGATTGGGCCCAAGAGTCTTTACATTGGCAACATTTTTAAAAGAAGAGGAAGGACACTGTAAGTAGCATTGTGCTTTATGTGTGTTTGGTTGGGGTGAATTTATTTAGAGATGTATACGTAAAGATTAAATCCATAGATATAAACATAAACAAGCTGGTTTGAATTTAGCTATCACCCAACACACATGCTCAGAAGAAATCTTTTTTCTGTTATGAGCCCTCAAATTTCTATTTCCAGCTGGTGAATGTGGTAGATTATCACTCAGCACTCATCCAGCCTCTTGCCAGTAATGTTCTTACTCAGCAAAGGCTGGAAAGCAGAAGTGAAGGCCACTTCCAAGACCACTTGAAGATAGGTATATTATTTCCTAGGGCTACTGTAACAATTTACCACAGATTAGATGATTTAAAAGACAGAATTGTATATCCTTACAATCTGGAGGCCAGAAGTCCGAAGTCAAGGTGAAGGTGGCAGGGCCATGCTCCCTTGAGAGGTTCTCGGGCAGAATCCTTCTTTCAGCCTCTGGGGGTTCCACGTGTTCCTTGACTGTGGCTGCATGACTCCACTCCTGCCTCTGCCTCCACCTTAACATGGCCTCTCTTTGTCTAAGGACATTTGTCATTGGATTTGGGGTCCAGCCAGGTAATCCAGGATGATCTCCTATCAAGATACTTAACAGAATTACTTCTGTAAAGAGCCTTTTTCCAAGTAAGGTAACATCCCCCAGGTTCTGGGTGGGCATATCTTTGGGGGAGCCACCATTCAATCCATTACACTAGAGCTTCTAGATGTGAACTAGGTTCTTCCCATTAGATAAACTGCATGGGAGTCAGAAGGCAGAAGTGAGGAGGGGGCTATCTTTCCACTACCTTGGCTGATGCTGTTGGCAGTTACAGTTATTAAGATCTTGAGATTTACTGCATCAAGTTAGCAGAAGACAGCCTTTAAATTTGTACAGATCAAGAGCAGTTCTTGATCTCCAGAGTGCAGCTCTTCCTTGCTTTCTTGAGGCCTACAGGGGCCTCCTGATTCCCACCTTCCAGTTGGGGCAGAGGTAGCTGACATTTGGGTGGGTCCGTTCTTTGGTGTTGATCTGGAAGTAATTCTGGAAGTCCAACTTGGACCCCTATAGTAAATCACTTTCTGCTTAAAATAGCAAATTAGGCAACTAAGCTCTGCAAATACATTCCTTTTCGGCAGCTGAAAAGAAATTTTTAATGTTTAAAATAGTATCATTTTAGATTGAGCTTCATACTATCTCTTATATCTGGCTCATGGTGACTAGACTAAGAAATCATTTGAACAATGAAGCACAGCTCCCTTTTCAGCAAAGTGAAACTATTCTGTATGATACAGTAATGGGGAATAACTGATACAATATGCTTACCAAACCTATATAACTTCACAGCACAAAGAGTGGACCCGGATGCATGCACATTTTTAAAAACTCATTTAGAAGGCCTTAAGAATGTGACAAAATAATCAACTTTATTGTATGAAACAGAAATAGCCTTGCTGGAGAAGTAGGGGAGAAACAAACCGATCCAAATAGCATTGGAAATGAGTAATCTGTAAAATTAAAGGCCAAAAGAACTTTTTAAAAAATAAAGTATCATTTAAAGTTCTTTTTTTTAAACTGATAACCAATTTATTATAAAGGTTGATTGAAGCGTCTGCGGTGGAGACTTCAACCTCAAATCCTGACTCCAAACTGATGGAGGTAATCCACTTAACAATCTCGGAAGGACTGCACATCAGTGAGTCACTTGTGGATCCTCATCTGAAAGTAATCCAGACTCTTAGAACCTCCATGGCAAGTGTTTTCTTGTAACAATTCTCAGTCTTTGTAAGCACAGAACCAGTCCTTTCACTCTGAGACTCTTTTCCTTTGCACCTCTGATCAAGCAGCACATACCTTCTCTATAGACTTTACGTTGTGGCTGGTAAAAGTAATTCTAATCTTGCAAATCACCATCCTCAGGTGCCTTTCCAGTACCTCTATAAGCCATGGCTGTGAGGTTCCTCAAAAAACTAAAAGTAGAGATACCATTTGACCAGTAACTCTATTCTTAGGAATTTACCTGAAGAAAACAAGATCCCAGATTCAAAAAGACATATGCACCCTATGTTTATTGCAGCACTATTTACAATAGCCAAGAAATGGAAGCAACCTAAGTGTCCATCAGTAGATGAATGGATAAAGAAGAGGTGGTACATATACACAATGGAATATTATTCAGCCATAAGAAGAAAACAAA
Source organism: Manis javanica (assembly GCF_040802235.1). Taxonomy (NCBI): domain Eukaryota; kingdom Metazoa; phylum Chordata; class Mammalia; order Pholidota; family Manidae; genus Manis; species Manis javanica. The sequence goes on from NC_133166.1 coordinate 52,339,949, forward strand.
TCCTACCATTTGCAACAACAAGGATGGAGCTAGAGGGTATTATGCTCAGTGAAATAAGCCAGACAGAGAAAGACAAGTACCAAATTACTTCACACATTTATGGAGTATAACAACAAAGCAAAACTGAAGGAACAAAACAGCAGCAAACTCACAGACTTCAAGAAGACACTAGTGGTTACCAAATGGGAGGGGTTGGGGAGGATGGGTGGGCAAGGAAGGAGAAGGGGATTAAGGGACATTATAATTAGCACACACATAATGTAGGGAGGTCACGGGGAAGGCAGTAAAGCACAGAGAAGACAAGTAGTGACTCTAAAGCATCTTAGTACACTGATGGACAGTGACTGCAATGGGGTGTGGGGGGGACTTGCTAATATGAGTGAATGTAGTAACCACAATGTTGCTCATGTGAAACCTTCATAAGATTGTTTATCAATGATACCTTAATAAAAAAATTTTTTAATTTAAAAAAACCATGGCTGTGGCCAGGCTGCCTGACCAGCTTGTTCCCCCATGAGAGTGAACAGCAGGGTGAGTCAGGAGCAGGAGCTGGCAGACTGGGTCTCTGCTGCAGCTACAACCACATCTTCCTCAAAGAGCTTAAAGTTCCCTTTTAAGTGATTATTTCCCTTCTTCATTCTTACCTGGGACATTGTATATAGAAGGTAGAAGAGAATCCTGCCCTTTTCTCATAAACAACCTACGGAATTCTCTAAAATGGAAAATTTGATTGCTAAACTAATGCAAAGGATAAAAAATGCTGGCCCACAGGCCCGACTCAGCCTACAGACACATTTCGTTTTGTCTGCACAATATTTTAAGAATATTGGAATTAGTAGTTTATATTGTGAAATCAGAAAATTACAAATAGAAATATGGATTTCTAGCTTTTTAGAAAAATCAGAAGCTCTACCAGCACTAAGCCCCTAACTGTACCTGACAGCATGAAGGGCAGCAATGGGCTGGAGCTAAGGAGGTGTCGGCCTCTTTAGACAAGGCCTGTTATGCAGTTTGCCCTGGTGCTCACCATTCACTTACCCTGAAACTCAAGATGCCCCACAGACATCTGAGTTTGCAACCCCTGAGATAAAGGGAAGATTCAGGGCAGTCTTTCAGAAGCCTGTGCGGAGGATGGAGCGTGGACTTTCAGCCAACCTCATCTCCCCTCTCAGCTCCCTTCCCTCGTCTTCCAGCCCCACTTTACCCCTATTTCCCAAGGCTTCCTAACTTGCTTCCTGCTTTCCCAGAGAAAAGTAATCTGATAATATGTGACTTAGTATTTGCAAAGAGAGTCTAGAAAAAGACTGTTTTTAAGTGAAAGCAACAGATCTTTAAAGATAATATTCTAAGCACCATGGAGGAATATTCTTGGTCACAAGTCTATACAACTCTGTTCTACCTATTCATAAAATAAGTGTTGGGCACATTTTCTTTATTAAATCTTGAGATATGTGTCAATTAGAGTTGAAATTCTTTTTTTTTCTTGACATAAACATAGTGATAGTGAAACATACTAGCTAGTGAGCCTTTAGTGTTGAAAACTACTCATTAAATTTATTGGTTCTTTGATGTCCAGTTTATGGCAAACTCTCATGATTATTTTGCCAAAGGAAGTCAAAGTCATCAAGTTGTATTTTTAATGGGGATTGATACACTTTTATGAAAGGGACTTTGCGGAATTTTAAAAGGACATTCATTTCCCTTCGTCCTAAGTACAGTAACCTTGCCATGGCCCCTTGGGGCTACTCAACACCAGTGTGAATTTGCTGCTGTCTCATGAATTTCATAACCCATCCAGAAAAGTACTGTGACTTTTTCACCTAAATATCAAAAGCTTTCAGTTTGCCAAGAGAAGAAAACATCATTACCAAAAGCCTTTCTCATACTTGATTTCTATGGAAACTACTGACCATATATAGGAAAGATAGCAGGCCACTGAAGTTTAGATTGAGACATTCATCTTCCCTTTGTGATAAAAAGTTAGGCTGGCAACTTGGGAACTCACTACACGCTTCATTGGCAGAAATGCTCTTTTTCTGCTTGGAAGCGTGGGCACTTCAGAAGTGCCTCCCCTTGCTAGCTTGCTAGGATGAGTAAAAACAATATCATTTCCCCTGATAGCTGCTGCATTGAAGTGAAGGATTATTTATTTAAACTTCTGAAGCATGAAACAAAATGCAGCCAGTATGTACTGTGTCTGCCCCAGAAACCATAACTCAGAGGGAGGGGTTCATGAAGCGTTCTGTCAGCAGGATGATTCTCGCTTTCACTTGCAAACCACACAGAACCTAAGGGAGCCGCACCACCTCCGAAGCCTCAGTAAAAAAGCCATAGTTTCAGCTCCTTAGTTCCTACTACTGCACCATCCTATTGCTTCTTCTTTCCTCACAGAAAATTTGTTTTTAATTATTCCACTGCTGACGGGTGATGAAAAGCCCCTTTACTACTTGCTAGCAGTCACTGCTATTACCAAGGACAATGGATCTGAAAGCTTTTGCTATTATGCCCCCTCCCATTCTGCTGCCAGCCCCACAAAGCACCAGAGTTGGCAGAATCCCATCACATCAGCACCTAACTGCTCCTGAGAGTTTCACACATCCCTTAAAACCAGGAGAGGTTGCCTGCAGCCAGAACCCCTGCCCTGGAGCTTGAGGGGTAAGTTCCAGCTGCTAAAACAGATGTGAAAGGTGCAGTATAACAACTGCCTGTAAATAGTCCTTTTGTTTTCTTTCATCTAAACACAAGCCCTTCACCAGATCCCTGAAGCTTAAGGTTCACAACTTCTCTGACTCTCTGTTACACTTCGAAATATACTGCTTACTTCCTATCTCTCCTTTTAGGATGAGCCTCCATTTTAGTTTCCTATTGTTGCTGTAACAAATTATCACAAATTTAGTGGCTTAAAACCCCAAAATTTATTCTCTTACAATTCTGGATGACCAAAGTTCCAAATCAGTCTCACGGTGCTAAAGTCAGCATTAGCCTGGCACACCCATAAACCACCGCCAGTTCTCTCTGGACGCTCCAGAGGGGAAGCTATTCCTGGCCTCTTCCATCTTCTGGAGGCTGCTGGCATTCTTTGGCTTGTGGCCACATCACTTCCATCTCTGTCTCTGTTGTCATATCACCTCATCCTCTTCTGTAGCCAAATCTCCTTCTGTCTCCCTCTCCTAAAAACATTTAGGATTACATTTTAGGGCCTACCCAGATAATCCAGGATAATCTCCCCATTTCAGCATCTTTTAATTTAATCACATCTACACATTTTCTTTTGTTTAATAAGGTTCCAAATTCCTAAGGGATTATGTACAGGTTCCAGGAATTAGGACCTGAACATCTCTGGGGAGACACATACATTCAGCCCATAGGCCCCCAAGTCTGAATTAATGATACTGTTATTATTTCCCTGCAAGTAATATGTTTTCTTTTTAAACTTGGAAGTGTCACAGAACACTGTGCTTTATCAAAGCAGTAATTCTCCAAGAGAAAAAAATCTTCAAGAATCTTGTGAGCCACTCTAAATGCATGGTACTCTAAATATTCAAAGGTTTTGATTTTTGGATCTAGAATTTTTTTAAATTCAAAGTCTGATTCCCCCTAGTTGTCAGACTCTAGTTTCTAAATACCGTTTCCCTCTAAAGAGACCCAGAGCTCCTTGGATAAGTACCTAATTCCAGGTCTCAGGTAGGAAATCTACAAGATGGGACTGAAACATCTCTGTGAAAGTTCAGTGCCTTCAAATACTCCTCAGTAAAAGCCCCCACTGGCCAAAAATCACAATGGACTGAAATATATCAAATAATATAAATCTATGAGTTTAAACTGATACTCAGAAAGCATCTCCCTCATCATCTTTGGAGGAATCAACTTAATATTTTTAAATCTAGTAAATAAAGGGAAAGAATCAAGCATTTGTCCTGCTTTTTTTTATGTGAACTATATCCTAGGGTAATCATACAGTTGATGAGAGAAAGTTTCTCTTTATGGAATAATTTCAGCTGGTAAACAGTGAAGGATTCTAGGATTAGAAAAATTGAGGTAACCACGGATGAATCAGTGAGTTGTGCAACCCCTAATGAATTAATGGATCTAGGTAATGATGACCCATGGCTGTTAATATCACAAAAATGAAAATGACCAAGTATATATGCCTGATGATAGAAGTACACATCTATAAACCACTACTAATAAACTTAATCAAAACTCCAGGTCTAATAACCAATTACCAGGAAATAAAAGGGAGAAAGGAACATGTTAAACACTGCTGGGTAGAGGCAATTTGTAAAATCTGCACATGGGTGATTTGCAGAACCAAAATCACAAGAAAGAAAAGGTGGAGGTAGAACCTGTAAATTAAAGGAGACACAATACATATCAATCAATCGCAAAGTATAGAATCTAGTTGCCTCCTTACTGCAGCAAACTACAAAACTCTAAAAATAAGACAGTCAGAGAAACTTGAACTATGACTTGATATTTGATGATGATGAAGAAGTATGATCAACCTTTTAGGTGAGGTAACTTTTAAAAAGGAGTTCTTAACATTTAGAGATACTTACAGAAATACTTATAGACAAATTATAGGGTGTTCAGGACTTGCTTCAAAATAATCTGGGCTAACATAAAGACCAATGAATGAAATAAGGTTGGCCACAAATTAAAAACTATTGGATCTGAATGATAGGTAATGAATTCATTATACTATTCTCTCCATTTTTATATGTTTGCATTTTTTCATATTTGTCTTTTGGTTTTGAGGCAAACTCTTGCTTTTGCTCTTGGCTTAAACCTAATAACAACAGTAGCAATAATATTAAATCCAGATTATGTAGGGCATTTTATTTTAAGTTACAGTCAAACATCCTTAGCTGCAATTCACTTGTAATCCCAGATGGACTTGTTAATAGGGAATGTAAATTCTAAGTTCAGGCATTGAGGCACTAGCTAGCTACTCTAAGCATCTTGCATTCTCCATGAATTTTATTTGAATGTCCCATTGTGTTTTGTTAAACATTAGGGCTAGACACAAGATTTACACATGCTATAAATCCTACCAAGTTCATAGTTTGTTCTTATTACCTGTTCTCAAGTGTCTTGATAATATTCAAGGCTGTAAATCTCAGTTGGTTTCTGCCCTATTGTACCTTGGCATTTACAAAATTGCAAGCAAATTTCAGACTATCTCCTAGTGCAGACTTTTCTTGGAAGAAAGGCTGAAAAATACATAAATCTTTCAAAATAACAGCATGCTTACTAGGCTGTATGAATCTTCCAACTAAAGAGTTAACTGTCTCTCAATAGCTACTTCATTCTCTCAGTAAACCAGACTCAGCACCTTGGAGTCAACACTGATGTGTCCTGTGTGCTTTTTGGGTAAATATTTTTGAGTGATTGCTATGTGCTGAGCGCTGTGCTTGGCACTGAGAATACAGAGGAAATAGAACACATTCCTGTCTATGAAGAAATCAGCCTGGTGAGTGGGAGAGGTGCATGAATGAAAATATCTGGCTAATGCTCTGATGGAAATCCCCAAGTTCTCCAGCTTTTATATGTCCCTTTTCTTTCTGAATCTCAGTGGATATTGTCTGAGCCACCATCCTACATGACTGCAGGCAGCATGGTCACTTTCCAAGAGACAGTGGAGTTCAGTGGCTAAGAGCACAGAATTGGGTGCCAGACCGCACGCTCTTGAATCCTGGCTCCACTGCTTCCTAGATATCTTGGAGGTATTTAACTTCTTTCTGCTTCTATTTCCTCATTTATAAGCTGGGGATAATAAGAATTGTTGGATTAAAGATACTAATATCTGTAAAGGTCTCAGAATAGTGCCTGATGTAAGAAGGACCTTGTTCACTTAAGTGTCTTAGGTGTCTAATCCACTTGTTCAGGCTGCTGACTTCCTATCAGTCTACAGCACTTCTAGTAGTCATGACTGCTTCCTTTAATTCCACAAAGCACTGCTGATAAATACTCTAGTATTTATGAAAACATTACTAGAACCTAGAGTCTATTAATGACACCCCTTTCCAGAAGGTCACTTAAAAGACATCTTTCCACTCAACCTTCAGCTGCTGTTGGTTTGCAGGAACCAGATCTTAAACCTCAAGAAAGAAGTCTTCTAAAACCTGTCCTCAGTTTCCACCCAAATCAAGCACCCTTAAAACTCTCCCTTGACCCCAAAAAGGAAAAGCATTATTTAAATAATAATTTCTACAGAACAGCTTCCTGCATATAGCAAGATTGTCTCTTACATTGTTACGCAAAGCAATTTAGCACCTTGTCCTGACGTGCTCTACCCCAAGATTTGCCTTTACCTTTGCATACCTCAAAGAGGACAATACAAGTTGCTTTTCTTACAAATAAAAGGGCAATTTAATCTTAAAGAATTCTGCATTTTTAAATTAAATCTGTTTATTTCTCCCCAAATGGCTATTAAGGTTAAAGGGGGCAAAGGACTTTAGGTAACGATTTTATTTTATTTTATACCTCCCAACTTGCTACAATGCACATACTGTATTTAGTATAAGAGGAAAAATGGTATTTTTAATAGTCTCTTATATCTGATTTTTCCTGTCCATGCCCAAGGCCCCCACCATCAACAGGTCCACTGCTTTTACGTCGACGGTCCCCTGCTGAAGGCCTCCCTGACCTCCTGCTGCTTTCCCCCTCAGGGCCCTATTTCTGCCAGACTTTCAAGCTTCCTCATAATTCATCCCCCCACCTATTCAACCTATTCCCCACTGCACACTCTTACAACCCAAGGAAAATCCTAATTTCAACAGGAAAATGACTGGCTTTTCCCTATTTCTAAGGGCTTTCAGAAAAATATCCCATAATGGCTAAAAATTCTTTCTTGGGTAGGTGTTAACAGGCAGAACTAAATACAAAAATGCCATGGAGAACATAGTCAATGATTCTGTAATATTTTACTACCTTGATAGATAGTAAACACACTAGAGGGGGTGAGGATTTAATAACACGGGCAACTGTTGAACCACTGTGTTGATATTCGAAGCCAACATAAGACTGCATATCAACAACATTTCAATTAAAAAAAATAAAAAGATACTGATGCTCTTCCTCTTTCTAGGAATTGCCATTATTTGTTTACAAGAGTCAGGATTGCTACTACTAATAGTGACATGTCATAGATGAGGTTAAGTAATTTGCCCAAGGACATAAGACTAAAAGGTATGAAAGTCTGGATTAAGACCCAGGTTGGCTGCATGCCAAAGCCAAACTCTTTCCATTATACCGTGTCCTCAGCAAGAGCTAGCCATATTTATATTCACTATCAGTTGCACACATTGATACATTAGCTTTGAAACTAAAAAATCATTTCTAACCAAACTAATCAACTCCCATAGTTCTTTTGAATTATGCCTTATAAGTTTGTACATTTATATCACGGGGTATTTTTGCTAATTGTTTCATGTGTATAAATATTGTCTCATTAATCAGATTATTGTTTTATTGAGGTGATGACCATGTGCTAAGCATATACAAAGTGTATACTAAGAACTCACATACTGAGAACTTAATTTCAGTTGAGCGCTTGCTTTATCAAAATAGTATCTTAAAGGTTGGATAATTCCTAACTAAAAACCTTGAACAGAAAGATAATTTACCAACTCAGACATTGTTTAATAAATGAAATTATATTTTTACAGAGGCCAGAAAGAAGCTAATATATCCCTTATTAAGCTATTGATTATATCATCTTTTATCAGTATTTCCTAATCACTGAGGATTCTGCCACTCTCACAAAGATATATACCTTGTCATCATAATCTACAAAAGAAATATAGATGGACATCAAAATTTAATTGTAACATATTTATGGAACAACATGGGCTAGCTGGAGATAGAAAGATCATTCAAAGAGGTGATACCAGTTCAGACTTGCATTTAAGAAGGATCCTAAAGAAATGATTTAATATTCTTAGGATCTGTTTTTACCCAACAAATACCTGAGAAGGGAATGCACTTGGTAGGCTGAGTCAAGATATTCCTATAATGAGGCTTATTCATATTTGTTACTAGGTAACTCATAATTTTGAAAATGTCAAGATGTCATAATTTGGTTTTTAGCATTGCTTTTAGACAGGCAGACTGCATGATGAAACCAATTATGAAATAGTATTTTCTACCTGGCGAAATGTTTTCCTGTTTCCTCTGCCCATTCTTGCCTCTGCAGAGGGCATGGAATGAGAGAGGTGTTATGCTACTTAGCAAATCATCATGTTCGTTTGGACAAACTTCATGATTTTCTGTTCTTGCAGGGGGTCTTGGCTCCTTCACTCCAGTCTCCGCCAACATTGACCTTTTGGATTGGATCATATGTCCATGTGCTTGTTTTCATTTCCTGGAGGTATCCTATCTCTCCAGGTAGACTATAAGCTCTCCAGGGTTGGTTTTCTCTTATTTTCTGTAAACCCTCTTAGCTCCTTATACAGTAGATTTCTGAAATAGGCATTCAATAAATTAAAGTATTATTGGATTTTGTTCTTTTAGGGAGATGAAATGGGGTCGCCCCTCTGCTTTGCCCTTGATTCTTCCTGCCTCTCTAAAACCACATTCACAAACACAGCCCAGCTGAAATAACAAGAGCACCAGCTTGCACTCTTACAGTACCATATACTTTCCAAAGTGTTTTCACATCTCTTATCTCATTTATTTCTCACCAAAGTCCTGTGAGGTAAGTCCAGCAGATACAGCTCGTCTCATTTGATAGATGGTAGAACAGAGGAAGAGCGAGGTTAAGTGACTCGCTCAGTCTCTCACCACTCCAGGACATCTGCCAGAATTATCTTCCTAAAAATAAATGTAAACATAGCATTCCCCTGCATAAAATCATCAACGGGACTCCAGCTGTCTACAGGGTAAAGTGCAAACTCTTTAGCAGGGCATGTGAGTCCCTCTACATCCTGGCCCCGTGCTCCTTACCAGCTCCATCTTCCACAACTTGGACCTGGCCCTCTGCACTCCCCAGCCACACAGGACTCACACCATCCCCCACATCATCAGCTTCCAAGACTCTATGCCTTTGGACACGTGGCCTCCACTGCCTGGACTGCCCTTTTGGGGTTAAATCTCTCAGTACCTTCTTCCAAGCTGAGAAATTCCTATTCAGTTCCCTACACTTAGGTCAAATGAGATCTCCTTTAGAGTCTTGCTTCTGGCTTCCTCTTTGCAGAGTATGCTGGCCACCTATTTACAAACTACCAGGCCTTATCTTTGTTACTCCCCCTTATCTTGCTCTATTTTTCCTTTTTTCCCTAATAGAACATTCTAACATACCTTCTAACATACTATGTGATTGCTTATTTATTCAGTCCTCTTATCTGTCTTCCTCTATTAGAATGTAAACCCACAAAGGCAGGGACCTTTGTTGGTTTCATTCACTGTTGTATCCCAAGCACCCAGAATAGTGTCTGATATGTTAAAAAGTACACAGGGAATTCAGAAAGTATTCATTAAGCAACCACTCTTCTGGCTCTGAAGCTACAGAGATGAAATACACTGCCTCTGGTCTAGGAGAAAACGAGTGCAACTACAGTATTACGAGGTGAGAGGTGGCAAGAGCAGGGAGAGTGGTGAGATGGGAACACTGATAAGCAGCAACAAGGTTGGGGCCTGACAGGGTACAGATGGAAGCAGCAGACAGGAAAGGCTCAGGCTGCATCCAGAGTGCAATGTGTAAAAGAGAACCTTGACATCCACACACAAGTTCAACAAGTTCAGAAACAGGTGGGGAGAACTTTTGCATTTGAGAAATTGCTAGCAATTTTTTATGACTTCATCTTAGGGTGCATCTGGGGATAGGATAGAAGACCAGAGAAGTAATATCTGTACAGAAGAGGGAGACAGAGCTCTTTAACATAAAGAACCATGTCTTCGACTCACACTCAAATGTAACTGGGTTGTTAAGCCTCTGAAACAATTGTGCTTCAGAACACCCATTCTTGGCAATGAAAAATGGCCAGAAATGATGAATGCTGGTGTTAATAGGTTAGATAGGAAAAGAATCTGGAGTCGGGACATTTTCCCTTGATCTCCTGAGACTATAGAAGAAAATCCTAGAGTGCATATCTTGAAATATTAATCCTGCTCATTCGTGGAGCTTCTGAATCAGAAGAAATTTGGTATGTTTTCCTTTATTAGGACCTTTCTTTTGCCCTTTTATAGTTTGAAAAGAATTTTCATAGCTAGAGGTATACATCTAGTTAGAGATGAATTATGGTAATTGGCTTAATTTCAAGAGAGTAATGTTATTAGTCTTCGAGTTGCTTAATGTTTTAAAGCTATCTAATGAGTACCAAGCACTGTATAGGCACCTTGTTACAAAGACTAACAACACATGGCTTTTAAGGGGCAAGTAGGGATAGGCATAGATAAGTATAACATAGTGTTGTACAGACTGAATATGGGATATGCATAGGATACAGAGGGCAGAGAGGGGAGTGCTTCATTCCTCTGAGGAACGGGGGAGAGAAGTGAGCATACAAGGTTTCCCAGAAGAGGCGATTCTTGATTGGAGACTTTAAAGTTAGTGTGTGTTCATCAGTGGACATTGGACAGTGGGCATTCAAGGTAAAGAAGAAGCACAAGCAAAGGCCTGAGAATATGAAAAAGGAGTAGCCATTGTGCAGCTTAAATCAATTGTTGACAAGTAAGAATTTTAGCCCAGGGCTACCAGACTGTTGAGTTTTTCAAAATAAACCTTCATCTGTACTTTAATGTAAAATCTCCCAGTATTTAAATTACAACTCTATCAGTGAGGTTCTTAGTTATAAGGAGCAGAAACTGATTCTGGATAATAAAGCAGAAAATATATTTATTTAAAATATATTTAACAATAAAGCGACTTAAAAAATTGTTTGGCAAACATATGTACACTCTGTGTTCCAAGGACCTCATCCCTAGATATAAATCTAACAGAAATGCACAGATATCTTCCCCAAAAGACATACACCAGGATATTTATAGCAGTGCCATGAATCTAACAAAAAATGGGAATTACCTAAATGCCTGTAGGGAAAATGGAAATTCCATGGCCAGGATCATCACCTGATCCTAAGTTACTCGCCCACTGTGCACTTGCAATGATGTAATACTTGGCCTACAGGCAGGTGCATCCTTGCACACGTATTGGCAATAAGCCATTATTACCTGTGTTGCTATATGAAAAGCTCTGCCCAGTGCTTGGTACCAACCCTGGAATGGAGGCAGAGACAGAGATGGACTTGCTGCATGCAGACTTTCCAGATGTGGATGTGATTCCAGCACCTGAACTGACACTGTGAGAAATAAAGCTTGGTGTAAAACCTTTTGCCCCCAAAATGTTCTGTTGTCATTTTTCCATCTCACCAAATCCAGACTGAACTTGCCCAGAGTTGGGAATCCCCTCTGGCCCAGAGCTATACCTATTAACAGCAGAAAGGATGATATAGTGTAATACACTTACACAATGGAACACTATTGCAATGGGAATGAATGATCTACAACCACATGCTGCAATATGGCTAAATCTCACAAACGTAATGCTGAGCAAAAGAAACCAGAAACCAAAGAGTGCATATTGTGTTATTCCATTTATATTTAACAAAAAGCAGGCAAAACTAATCCTTTCTGTTAGAAATGAGAATAGTGGTTACCCTTGGGAAGCCCTGTTTTGATTGGAGGAAACACAACAGGTGTTTTGAGATTCTCATAATACTGTTTCTTGATCTGGTTCTGGATACACTGGTATGTTCAGTTCGTGAGATTTATTGGGCATTTATGATATGTGCAGGGGTGTGGGTAAAATTGCAACATTTCCAGAATCTCTCTCCTAGCTTTAGGACATCTCCATATCAAAAGGTAATTACATGGGCAAATGAGGGCTTATCTGGACTGGAGAGGTTGGGTAGAGAGAGACGCAGAATGACTGCTTGTAAGCAATAAATGGGTTTCTTAAACTTTATTTCTCCTTCTGACTGATTTCAGTTTCAAAGGTATTTTGCCCTGGGATTTTTTACCCTGGAGTAACAAGGGGTGTCCCTAGCATATTTATTTTTAAACACCTTCCTCCTTTACATAACAAGATAACTTTCAGTAATAGTCATGAAGTGAAACTAAAGTAATAATGGTCATAAAAGAAATGTAGACAGTGAAATCATTCTTAGATAAATTTTATATACATATATATGGAGGGGTATGGGGGGGTGTGGGTATATACACATACACATTATATATATAAGTTCTAAAATAACTGTAATATTGTGATTTATAGTGAGAAATATATATTTGGTCTTCATACACATTTCTGGCAAAAGTTCCTAAAACCCTGGGAATTTCCTGTGATCAGAGCAATAAAGCTATCCCTTGTTATGTTGATGAGGTGACCTAAGAATGGCAGCTGGTTGCCAGGAGAACCAACCTCATGGTTACAAGGTTGGGACTTCCTATCCCCACCTCCCAGAAGGAGAAAGGGGCTGGAGATTGAGTTCAATCACCAATGGCCAATGGTTTAATCAATCAAGCCTTCATAATGAAGCCTCCATAAAGACACAAAAGACCTGGGCTCAGAAAACTTCTGGGTAGGCGGCCACATGGGCTGCTGAGAGAGTGGCGCAACCTGGAGGCTCTGTGTCCTTACTCATACCTCACCCTCTGCATTTCTGCCATCTGGCTGTTCCTGTTAAATCATTTTATAATAAACCAGCAATCTAGTAAAGTAAAATGTTTCTGAGATCTGTGAGCTGCTCTGGCAAATTCGTTGAACCTGAGGAGGGGGTTGCTGGAACCTCCAATCCATCCATAGCCTGTGGTCAGAAGTACATGTGACAACCTGGACTTTCAACTGGCATCTGAAGTGGGGGCAGTCTTGTAGGACTGAGCCCTGACCCTGTGGAATCTGATGCTATCTCCAGGTAGAAAGTCAGAACTGAGTTGAACTGTAGGACACCCAGTTGGTATCCATGAATTGCTTGGTGGTATGGAAAAATCCTCCCCATCATATTGGAATTTATATCAGAATTCTATTAATAGTTAACAATGAAAAAAGGAGAAATTTCAACTTTAAAGATATTATTCAAATTCAGTAACTATATTATGTACAATGTAAAATTTAAATGGTAAAACTTTTTACAAAAATAAGCTGCAAAAATATTACATCTTGCAATTCCCTGTTTAACTGTTTTAAATTCTGAACACAAAACTAAAGGTAGTCACATAGATTGACAGAATTGAAGTAATTTGAGTTCTGTTTCTTTGTCTTTACAATCACTGCACTGTCAATTGTTTATTTTGAACCTTCTATTTAAATGCAGAAATAGGTAGGACCACAGGGGTCAGAAACAATCTGTGACCCAAAAGCCAACTCAAAAGATTTCAGACATTTAATCAGACTTTTAAAACTTACTCTTGAAATGTACACATATAGCTGAGCCCACGTGTGTCAGGGCCCAGCTGTGTAACTAGGTGTCCTCCAAATTAACTTTCTTATAGAATACAATGCTTATTAAAAGATTAAAAAAACTGCACAGATGTGATTCTAGTATGTACATACATACGTATATATATATATATATATATATATATATATATATATATATATTTTTTTTAAATCCATTGGTAACTGCACCAATTGCTTAAAACTTAACCATCAAAAGATTTTTTTCATGGAGGACTATTTTACCATTGACATTATTTAGAAGTAACTGTGCATGGTAATAAAAAGTATATAAATCAACTTTATTATTATTTTTAAATGATCTACGTACAATGCACCTCCTTATTGTTTGTACCTGGGGTTGGACTTCTCCCACTGCTCCACTTTGGTGAGGAATGGCACCAGATATTCCCACTTTTCTGTATGCATGTTATGTTTCAGAAAAAAAGGTAAAAAGAAGAAGAAAGAACTTATGGGGTGGGAGGAAGTGGACAGAATTGTTGGGCGAGTTGGACTAATAGGCTTGAGGCTCTTAAAATAGCACTCACCCTATCTGACCTACCTAATAAAACCATTCCTGATGCTAGTGCCTGAGAGAACGCAAGAGGACACGTCACTGCCACAGCTGCCCTGAACGCCAAGCGAGATGATTCTGCAGAGAGCTTTCTTTTCCAAGTTGCCCTTTTCCGAGTGTTAGTCTCAAGGGAGTCTATCTAAGCTATGGAGTGTAATGTTGAGTTTGGGGTGATTTGTTTTCTGAATGCCCCCCTCCTTGGAGATGGGAATCAGAAGGCTAGAAATCACAGCAAGGATGTCCAAAAAGTGCTAGGTCACAAAAAAATATGAGGAAGTCTACCACAACATAATTCCAACTGTTCAATGCTGATATGCCTGTATTCTATACTTCATAACAACCCATAAGTAACGACAATAAAATTCTCCTACAGAGAACATAATACAAATATCCCTCATGCAAATAAGAAGACTTGCTCTCTGTCCAAAAGCAACCATCTTAAAAAAAAATCTCATCCAAATACAGCATCCAGCTCAGAATCTTAGCTCTTTGAAACATGTACCATCCCGATGTGTCTCATCAGGGCCCAGTGACCCTGGAAGGAAAGGTACCTGCCTCCAAAACACTGAACAGGCAGTAGAGGAGGAGGAGGAGTGGGGCGACCACTCCAATCCGGGAAGGAAGGCATGGCAGTCACGGCATGAACCCAACACTGCACTCAGGCTGCGAGACTGAGACTCCCTGTCCTGGTGATGGCGTAAGTCCTTATTAGCACGTCTGATAGCCTCTGGTTCTGCCTTCTGAGGAGTCCTCCCAGTCCATAACATCCATAGCTTCATGTGAGAGGGCTTTGGAAAGGATGCTTTTCCTGGGGCCTTTCAGAACCTTCACAGCCTACTTCTAGTAGGTGTGAGTTTAGGGACCTGAGGTGGTCTTCAGTGTCGAAAAAATTACAGCCTGTTGCCAACAAGTCTGGAGGGTTTTTTTTCACAATATACTGTTGTGAAATAATTTTCCTTGGTTTTCTTGTATCTCTACATTCCTTTTATGCAGAGACACTGATGACCCTTTATTTCAGACCATTTTTCAAGGATGTTTTTGTAGAAACAGCCTTGGAAGATGAGAGAGAGTGCTTCCCTCCAGAACAAAGGACAAGCGTGCTTATGGTCCCTTCTAAAATATTTGGATTCCCTAAGCTCAGTGTTCCTTTCCTGTAATGTGCACATCTGATTCACATTTGGACCCATCTACATAGTCTGAATTCATCCCTGTCCTTTGGATCTTTGCTGAAAGTGGCATGAAGTAACCAGGATATGTCAACTTGAATTACATCTACCCTTTCCCTGAACAAGAGCAACATAAAACACCAAGGTTTATGTTCAAAGAAATAAAAGGAGACAGTTTTTCATGAAGAATGTTTTGGTATCATGTAACAAGGTTCATGCCCTTTTAGCCTGCAAGATCTGTGTCCGCGTTGTCAAAGCCTTACCTCTTTCAGGAAGCCAATACCATAGTTTAGGTTCTTTTAGGTGAAGCACTCTACTTCTGGGACCAAACTGTTCAGCTAGTTTGCCTCCAAAACCACTGTAGAGTTGCTTAGATAAATAAGAGGTGAATTTTCCTCAAATATCTAGACCTCTAGAGGTAAGAATCCCAAGGCTGAAAAGTGGTTCCATAATGAATCAGGACCCAGGTTCCTTCTAGTTTTGTACTCAAGCCGTTAGCATGTGGAATTCATCTGAGCAAAGTGGTTGCTCCACCTCCAGCTTCATGTCTTCGATCAAGGTAACAAGAAGGGGAAGGGCAAAAAGAGAAAGCCTCCTGTCAGTTAAGTGTATCTCCATTTAAAGAAGTTTTGAGGAAGCCCTTCACAGCGACTTTCCTTTCATATTATCAACCAAAAGAAGTCACATCCCCACCCCCTGCTACAGAAGAAGCCAGAAGCATAATTCTTCTGGTGGGTATGACACCATCCTGAAGAGAAGTGGTGTTCTGCTAGTAAAGTAAAAAGAGAAAACCTGTATTGGATAAGTTACCAGCAGTGACTGTCACAGAAGTTAATTAAAAACATTTTTTAACCCATATCGGACAAGTAAAATATTATCTTTAAGCTAGATCTGTTCTGCAGGTTCTCTGTCAAGATGGTGAAAACAGAGGTAGGGAGAATGGATAGGTGAAGATTTCAATAGGGCAGATAAAAAATGATGAGGGTCTGAATAGGAATGTAAATGAGGATGGAAGAGCCTCTCTGAGTTGGGGGAATGGCCCCTCCCTATTCCTGATGTTTCCTTCCAAGTGAAGAGAGCTTTATAAAGTGTTTGTTCACTTGGACACTTCTGGTCTCTGCATATTTTTATCTCCCTCCCCCTGATGGGAAGTTGACTGGTTTCTCTGATCAGTGTATGTGGGTCGGTAACTAAGCTAATATCAGGTGCACTGTTTTCCTCTAGGGAGTGGACCTTCTATAGAGGGCAGCCTTTTCCTCTTGACCCTGTAGTGGGGAACAAGTCTGTCACTATCTCTTTTTCCCTTTGGGCACGTTGGCCACACAGAGCATGAGTTCTGTGTCCTCCATGGTATAAATCTTACCATACTGCCTACCTCTCTAGCCTTGCCTGTGGCTAAGAGGATAAATCTGCCTAATTCTGAAGTTGAGGTTTACCCAGCATGATTAGTTAACAGGTCAAAAGCCATACTGTCTGACCTACCTCTATAATGAAGATGTTATTTTGTCCCCCATCTGCCCCTCCTGTGCTTATTTGTTTCTTTTTAAAAGCAGCTGTGTTGATATAATTCACACACTGTACAACACACACACTTAATGTACACAATTCAATGGTTTTTAGTGTATTCACAGATTTGTATCACAGTCAGTTTGGGAGCATTCTCATCACTCCATAAAGAAACCTCTTACCCTTAGTCATCACCCGTTTTCCCCCTTCACTTCCCCCCCGCCCCCGCGATATGTCTTGTTTCTGGCTTCTTTCACTTAGCATTTCATGGTGTTGCATATATCAGTCCTCCATTCCTCTCTATTGCCAGTATACATCTACCACATTTCATTTATTCATCAGCTGATGGACATTTGGCTATTATGAATGTTTTTGGCTATTATGAATAATGTTGCTATGCACATTTGTGTACATTTTTTGGCATGGACATATATTTTGGACATATACCTAGGAGTGACTGCTGGGTCATATGAAAACTTTATGTTTAACTTTGTAAGAAACTGCCAGACTGTTTTCTGCCAGACTTGCTGCACCATTTTATGTTCCCAATATCACTGTATGAAGATTCCAAATTTTCCACATCCTCATCAACACTTGTTATTGTCTGTCTGTTTTTTTATCATAGCTGTTCTAGTGGGTGTATCTCATTTTGGTTTCAATTTGCAGTTCCCCAATAGCTATTGGATATTCTTTTTTTTAACCTAGACGACAGTTGTATATTTATGTTTACTTTGATAACTCATCAAAATGTACATAGTATGATTGGTGCAGTGTTCTGAGCTTGCACTTACAGAAACTTTTACTTACAAAATTATGACCTTATATTTCAAACTTCTCTGTGTTAGTCAGCATTAGGGCCTGCTGTATATAAGAGAAATCCAATGTAACGGTAGATTAAGCAAGATGGAGGTTTATTTTCCTCTTCTGTAAAACAAGTCCAGAGGTAGGCAGTCATGGGTTGGTACTGCATCTTCCTGATGTCATCAAGGATGTGCCCTCTTTCCATCTTTCCTCTCCACTATCATGGCTCCCACCTTTAAGGCCACATCTTGGTTTTACTTTGGTTGCTGCAACTCCCATAATCAAGTTCATGTTTTAGGTAGCGGGAAGAAGAAACAGGCAAAATCAAGAGTCAGCTCCAGGCTGAGTCTGCTCCTTTTTCAGCACTTTCCCAGAAGCTTCTCCCAAAATGCCCATTTACATCTCATTGGCTACCTTTAGCCATAATAAAGCTGATAAATTAAGTTGCATGAGAAGGTACATTGCCCCACCTATGCTATGCGGAAGGTTTTGCTGCTGAGCTATAAAAAGATGGATAGCACATTGACAAGTAGCAGTCTCTGCCACACTTTTTTTTTTTACTCTTTTCCATGTCTTTCCAGAATCTTGTAATCATTCACCGATTTTTCATTCAAAATTAAAATTTAAAGCATTTATCAGAGATTAACAAATAAATTTAATTAACTTTTATGGTGTCATTCACTAATATAATAGATATTTATTGCATTTTCTTTATATCAGGCACTTTGATAAGTGAAGGGATGCAATAATGAGCATGCCCCCACCTGCTCAGATTTGGTAAAATAATTATGATTAATTATTTTAAATGATGCCATTTCAAATAGATTACCCTCTATATAATACAGCATTATTATTTAGGTAATCAACTACATGTACTATTTTAACAAATTCCTTTATCAAATGAATAATCCCATAGTTTTGAGATGCATGATTTGAATTTTAGATACCAATATACAAAGCATTCTCCTTACCAATATATATATATATATGTTGTTTTGGTCCAATAATAAAATTTTAGGTGAAAATATAGCCCTTGCAAAAAGAACAGTTAAAAATACAGCTAAATCCATCTTACTATGCTGATGGACAGTGACTGCAATATGGGGTGTGTTGGTGGGGGACTTGCTAATATGGATGAATGTTGTAACCAAAATGCTGCTCATGTAAAACCTTTGTAAGATTGTATATCAGTGATACCTTAATAAAAAAAATTCAACTAAATCCATGTTTTACAGAATTTTTAATCAGAAAGAACAAGGAGATAGCACTAGAGGGAAAGCAGACAAATTAAACAATAGGGAAAAACTAAAAATATTTGGTTGTATATTTCAGGTAAAAAAATCAGCTAAGAGAATATTGTCTTGCAGAAGATTAAAGCCTTGTTCAACTTCTTGTTAATTGACTTTTGGAAGTTCCTAAGTATGTTTTTAAGAAACTCTAAAGAATATGAAATAATAACAAGTTACTATTGTGATGGTATAACCTATTTTATTGCCTTTAGCCATTGGTGACCTGCATTTTACTTCAGGCTGAGAACCAAGTTGCAATGGGGCAGCTCCAATTTCAACTGGCTCCAGATTTTATTCCAAACATTTGGAATATATGGAACATGCCATATGTAGAAGAATATACAGTATTTCTTGTACCATTTATCTGACTTAAGGTAGACACGAGGAAAAAAAACCCATGAAACACTGTATTTAACAAAATTTTTTTATTTTATTCATTTTCATTTTATTAACAAATCTATTTGACCCAAGATATCATTTTTAAATGACTTAAAGCATAGGAATATAGAATATGTAACTTTTCCCATGAGGTTGGGCCGTTTAACTCAGTGGTTCTCCTACTATTGGAAATGGAACACAATTTCCTGTGTTTTGAAAAGTTTAGACAAATGGATTTCAAGCTAAGGCATATAAAACATTCCTTTCCCCATTCAAGATGTATCCCTTAGTGTTGTTTTCTCTGGTATCCCAAATGCCTACATAAATCCTGGCACATAATAAAAATAAATACATATGAATGAATGTTTAAGTTTCAAATAATTTTGCCACATCTCTCCACCACCTCCCTTTCAAGAACATCCCCTGAAAGGATGTTGTTTTAGTATGCAAAGATCACAGAATGAAGAAAAACAGCAAAAAGGGTAAGACTTTGAAATATTCAATGAAATGGTACATGTATTTTTTACTTTGTATTCTAAGAACTTTGCAATAATAAGTTACCTTGGGGGAGGAGCTCAGAGTTATTCTGCCAGGACCAACTGGGTGGTGGGCACTGAGGCAGGTACATGGAATGCAGTGTGCACATGACATATTAGTTCCCTGCATTCAGGTTTGATTTCTACATCATCAAGAGTGTTTCATGCAAGAATTAATTATTTTTAGTCTTTCCAGATGTTTTGTCATACCCACCCCCTTTTCTTGCCTGCCATTTTTTTGTATTGAAGTATAATAGTGATGTCAATAAACTGCGTATTTTAAAAGTGTACAACTTAATAAATCTTATGTATATAACCATGACACAATTACCACAATCAAGATAATGGACATATCCATAGCCCCTGAAAGCTTCCCTTGCCCCTATGTAATCCATCTCTTCCTCCTCCTTGCCTAGACCTTCTCACTCAGAGAACAACAATCTACAGTGTTGCCACTTTGGATTAGTTTGCATTTTCTAGAGTTTTTATGTAAATGGAATCATGCAATATATCTGGCTTCTTTCTTTCACATGGCACAATTATTTTGAGATTCACCTATGTTGTCACATGTAGCAATAGTTCATCCTTTTTTATTGCAGAGTAGTATTCTGTTGCATGGACACATAATAATTTGTTTACTTACTCCCCTATTGATGAAAAATCAGATTATTTCTTGTTTTTGTCTATTAAAAATAAAGCTTCTGCCTTTTTAGAAAATAGTTCCTCAAAAAGCTAAACATAAAGTTACCATATAATCAAGAAGTTCTACTCCTAAGTATATATATCCAACATATATAAACATGTCACACAAAATGTTGTACATGAATGTTCATAGAAGCATTACTCATAATAGCCAAAAAATGGTAACTCAAATACACATTCACTGATGAAGAAACAGAATGTGGTATATTCACAACAAAGGAATATTATTAAGCAATTAAAGAGAATGAAGGACTGATACATGCCACACCCTTGAAAACATTATGCTAAATGAAATAAGCCAGACACAGAAGGCTATATGTTGTATGATTTTAATTAAATGAAATATCCAAAATAGAATTTGGACATAGAGACAGAAAATTCACAGAAACAGGAAGTAGAATAGTGACTGCCAAGGGCTGGGTGGTGATGGTTGGAGGAGGGGGGTTATAGAAATGAGTGTTAATGAACATAGGGTTTCTTTTTGAGGTGATGAAAATGTTCTAAGATTAGATGGTGGTGATGGTTGCATAATTCTGTAACTAGACTAAAAACTCCTGGATTGTAGTAGTTTTTAGCCTATTTTACAGTGATTTTTATGATACAGTAATTATTTCTCAATAAAACTAACTTTTTCAGCTTTATTAAAGTATAATTGATAAAGCTGTAAGATATTTAAAATGTACAGTGTGATGATTTGATATATGTATACATTGTGAAAGGATTCCTCCCATTGAGTTAACACATCTATCATTGCCCATCTCACATATTAACTTTTCCTTTCTTTTTTTTTTTTTTTTGGTGAGAACATTTAAGTTCTACTCTCTTAGCAAACTGCAGAAACTGCAATAACCAATCATGTACAAGTCTTTGTATGGACATACACTTTGATTTCTCTTGGGTAAATACCTAGAATAGCTGGGTCACATGATAGGTGTATGTTGGCCTTTTTAAGAAACTGCCACTGTTATGCAGAGTGATTGCACCATTTTCATTTCTAGCAGCAGTGTATCAGAGTTCCAGTTCCTATACATAACCACCAACACTTGGTATGTTCAGTCTTTTAATTTAAACTGTAGTAATTGTAGAGTGGTATTTTGCAATTTTCTTGCTTTCTAACAAATGATGTTGGCATTTTTGTTCTATCAGATATCTATACATATTCTATATTCCATGATGCAATCTGTTCGTATTTTATGCCCACTTTTTACTGGGTTGGTTGTTTTGTTATTACTGAGCTTTGAAAGTTCTTTATATATTGGTATACAAGGGTTTACCAGATATGTGGTTTGCTAATATTTTCTCCTAGTCTGTGGCTTGTTTTCTCATTCACTTAACAGTTCTTTGAGAGAGCATAAGTTCTTAATTTTGATTAAGTGCAATTTATCATTTTTTTTCATTCATGGATCATGCCTTCAGAAATATAACTAAAAATTATTTGCCTAATCCAAGGTCACAAAAATTTTCTTCTGTTTTTCTCTCCTAGAAGTTTAATAGTTTTAGATTTTACAGTTAGGTCAAAGATTCATTTTAAGTTCATTTTTCCAAATGACACAAGGTATGAATTCAGTTTCATTTTTCTCAAATATAATTGTTCCAGTACCATTTGTTTAAGAGGCTGAATTGCCTTTCCATCTTAGGCAAAAATCAATTGACCAGTAAGTCTATTTCTGGGCTCTCTTTCTCTTCTGTTTGTCTATCTTGATGTCAGTATCGCATTGTCTTGATTACTATTACCATTCTGTATTCCTACCAGCAATTTATTAGAGTGCCAGTGGCTCCATATCTTTATTAGCACTTGGTATTATCAGGTTTTTTAAAATTAGCTATTATATTTAAATGTGTAGTGGTATCTAATGTTTTCAATTTACATTAAAATTAGGTTGTTCTTTTTCTAAGCTTCCCACCATTTTCTGAAACTTAATTTTCCCTCGTTTCCACACAGCAACCATTTCAGTGTGTATGGAGGCCCCCTTGTGTTTTCTTGCCTTTTGAAAGAACAGGCAAACTTGAAATCACTGCAAGTAGTCTGCCTTCACAAATATACTAGAATGCGCTAGCTTGAATTCAGGCCAAACCTTTGGAGTCACCTTGACTTCCTCTTTTTCTCACACCCTGTATTTGATCTGTCAGTAAATCTTATCAGTTTTACCACAAAAACATCCAGACCCAATTTCTTACCACCACCATCTTCCCTTGCTTTGCCTTCTCTAATAGCTTCCTACTTGGGCTCCCTACTTGGGCTCTGGCCTAACTTACATCAGGTTACAACACATCTGCCAGAGTGATCCTTTACAAAAAAAGTTGAGTTTGATCTCCTTACTCTTCTGATCAAAAGCTGTCAGAGACTTGCCAATTCATTAAGCCAAAACTCTTATTGTGGACTACAAGACCATGATCTGGTAACCGGCTACCTCACGTCCCATTGTTTTCCACTTACTCAAATCCAGCCCACAGGCCTCCTTACTCCGGGGTCAGTCCTTTCCTTCTTCTGCATGAAACGCTTTCCTGCAGGTGTCTTCATTGGTACTTTCCACATTTCCTTCAGCTCTCAATACCACTTGAGCCATTTTCTCTGATCACTCTATCCAAAAATGCACGCCCACACACTCATATGCACACCACCTTTTGTCTTCTTAGTAGCACTAGTTAATACAGTAGTTATGTTTATTAACATAGTGTTCACCATGTTTTAAGGATTCATTAACTGAATCCTTATAACATCATGAGGTAAGCACTTAATTATTATTTTTCCAAGAGGAAGCTTAAACACAAAGGTTAAGCAATTGTCCCAAATCACACAACTATCAAATCGTGTAGCAGGCATTCTATCCCAAGGAATTCAACTTTGGATTCCCTGCTATATAACACGATGCCATCCAGGGCTGCCTTTCTAATCACTTTCTAATGTTTATGTTGTGTGTGCTTCACTGGAATCTAAGCTGCTTGCAAGAGCTTCCTTTGGAAACGACTGTAGTGCAGGCAACATTGCCTGCCAGCTGGTCCCTTAGTAAAGGCTGAAAAGTGGCTAAATTGGAACTCAAAAAAATAATTACCATCGAACTCCAAAACACATGCAAAACCCGAAGGCTTTTCGGGTACTGACGAGGGCGGGGTAGACTCCGGGGCGTGTAGAGAGGCGGGTGGAATCAACGCCGGAGGCGCCTTCAAGTGCAGCCTGAAAGGCTGGGGAGCAGAGGGGTCGTGGCTAGTAAGGAATAACTATGCTGAGGACAAGTTATTGTCGTTGACCTAACAGGCTTAAAATTTCACGGGTGGGCTAACTGAGGTATGAGCGGGCCCGTAACACGGAAGACTGTAAACTATACCGCTCTAGAAGATCGAAGAATAGGCGGTACGTGGAGGTGGCAACGTTGGGCGCACCCGCGACACCGGTCCGGGCGCGTCCGCTTCGCCCCGCCCCGAGGATTGGCTCCTGCGGCCCCGCCCGTCCGAGTGACCCTGCACTGAAGGATCTGCACGGAGCAACCCGGAAGTGATTGTGATGCGCAGCCGCACAGTCCTCGAGCTCGACTCTCTTTTCCAGTTGGCGTGGTTTGCGTGTAGGCCGTCTGCTGTTCGGTGGTCTGCACCATGAGCGTCCCGGCGTTCATCGACATCAGTGAAGAAGATCAGGTATGTTTCCGGGCCGCGGGTGTCGCCAGGGTAGGGTTGGGGGAGGTCTCAGTGGTGTAAGCGGTCGAGTTCGGGCCTAGCCTGGGACAGGAGGGAGGGACGCCGCTCAGCGGAACCCGCGCCTGGGTTGAGAGCCGCAACTCCCTTCTCCACGCGCGGGGGTGGGAGGTCCTGGAGACACGGGCGAGGGTTTCTGGTCTGGAGTTGCGCAGGGCCGCTTCCGCGGTTCCCAGACCTGGGCGCGAGTCTCCACGGACAGCTTGGTCGCCGTTGGCTCCTCCAGGCCAGTCATTTCTGACGGCACAGTATTTTTTGACGCATTGGGAATGGTGTCTGCTTCCGTCTCCTGAATGCAGCCACATCCGGAGTGGGAGGTGGCCAGTCTAGTCGGAGTAAACTGTCTAGGGGAAAAATAATTTTGTGCTAAATATCAAAATGGTTTTACTATGTGATCACAGAAGGACAGGTGACCCTATTTTTTACGTATACCGTATTGTATATTATTTATTGTGCAAGTGTGAGAGTTACGTAACCTGAAAATGGAATGTCAGTTACACCCTCATTTTTTCAGACATACTCCTGAAGAAGAATCATCCCAATATTTTGGAAGTTTCTGTTCAGGGTTTGCTTTTTAGTACGCATAGCTAATACGTCTCATTTTTCCCATAACAGAAGTTGAACTTTATTTGGTGGGAGTTCAGCTGAACATGAAATGATCTAATTTTGCAAAACTGGAAACTGTTCTCTAAAGTGTCGTCATTTTGCATTTTTCTGCTAATCCGTTAACATGGAATTTTGGGTCCCTATAGAAGATAACATTACTCTTCTAAGCTAATTTTATGATAATTTTCAATATTGCCGATGTGATTTGTTTCCCCCTGGTAGAAATGCACACCCTCAGTCCTGAAAAGCAAAGTAAGAAGGGAAATGAAATTGAAAACAAAGGCAAGATAAGGCTAGGGTAGGAGTTGAGCATTATTAAAAAGGAAGATGTGGAAGAGAAGAGGAAAAAATACCTGATTAATAATGGAATCTTGTTATCAACAATTGGGTATTACTAGGTTACCAAAAAAAATTGGATTTTTTACTATAGTAAAGGATTTGTAGGAAGGTATTGTCATTGGTCATATTTTAGTTTTAAGTGGTTATGCTGCTGTTCTTGTAATGCATGATTTCACACTAGCCATTCCTTTTAAGTAAATATGTGATTGCTTTAGGAGTCAGATTTAAATTAACTTCGGTTAATTTCAGTGTTTGATAGTTAAGAAATGGAGTTCAGAATCCTTGTTTCTTTTCCTTTGTTGTACCACTCCACAAACCATTTATGGCCAGTGAGGATAACAGATAAAAAAATTTTTAAAAAAATAAATGAAATATTTGTTGATTGAATAGCAGCAGAAACTGAACAGTTGCCTTTTGGGGGGACCATATTATGTTTCTTTCATAGAGAAATATGCTTCCCAGTGGTATTTTTGTGCTGTCTGATTCAGTGACAGTTCCATGAAATCTTGCTTATAACACCAGTTGAAATGTGAAGTTAACTGTGTTATCTGAAAGGACAGCACCATCAGATCTACCGATTAAGAATCCTACTTTCCTTATTAGCCAAAGCTAGTTTAGAAAAGTGATACCTGTGCATTTACTAATGGCATCCTTTCATCTCCCTATTTCAGTTCTTCCTTTTGTTATCTTAAATATCATCTGCATTCATGTTTGGCTGCCATAAATACCAAACCTTCAAAAGAAGAAGTTTAATATTATATATGTGAGTTAGAGTAGAAAATGTCTAAATACCTGAATGCAGTACTGTAATTATGTTTTTATAGGTGCAAAGGTGCTCTCTGATAGAGGTATGCATTTTGCATTTTAAAAGATTAATTATATAGGAGATCCAGTTTGATATAAATATTTATAAATATTATATTCAAGGCAGTGTTCAAAGACACCTTTTTATTGAGCAATAACAATTCATTGCTTTAAAACAAATTGAATTTACCAAGTCAGATCAATTCTTGCATTAGAAAGATTTTGCTACATACTAAAAGTCCAGGAAGACGTAGGTAATAATGAGAGAAATTCTGAACTTGATCCATGTGGGTCTGTGTAGCCACTGTGTTTTGTTGAGAAAAACTTGTGGCTCCTGTGAGACTGTATGATATTCATGAGGTGGGAAGAGGCATTTCAACATTTTGTTGTTAAATACAGTATTAATTTTTTTTTTCATAAGTGGGACAGAATGGTTTAAGATCTTGTGTTTTGTCCTTCATAGTTTTATACATATATAGCAATACTACTTGATTCAACAGGCTGCTGAGCTTCGAGCTTACCTGAAATCTAAAGGAGCTGAAATTTCAGAAGAGAACTCAGAAGGTGGACTTCATGTAGATTTAGCGCAAATTATTGAAGCCTGTGATGTATGCCTGAAAGATGATGATAAAGGTTTGTTTTAAATTTTTTGTAATATTTCTTAATATTCTTAAAGGACCTACTTTAAATATTTCTTGTAAATTATATTTATTTTGCTTCAGATCTTAGAACTTACAAGCTCTGTTTTTAATCTTACCTTTGCACATACTTTCAGTTTATTCTAATCTATTATACCTATGAAGTAAGCCTGTTTTGAGAAAGCATCTTTTTTATATCAGGTATGTTTTCTGAGTGTTTTGCACACCCAAATACTGATAATTTCAGAGTGAACTGAAGAAAAAAATGGAACTTTTCATAAGATTTAGATTATTATCAAATGGGATATAATTTCAAGAAATCAAGTCATTTAATTATTTTGCTGATTCCCTATTGAGATAAAATGAGAGTCCTTAAATCTCTAGTTAAAGTTTGAGATTAAAATTGGCATGTGATTAATATCTTACACTTGAAAATCACTGACCCAACCAGAATATTGATAGCTTTCATATTTATATAATTTTCTATCTGTATCTACAAAGTTTTTTTCAATTGGGAAAGCATCCTAGTTTAAGATTTAACTAGTAATTTCCAAAATGATTAAACTATCTTGCCAGTAAAAATTGAAAGCGTAAATATAAACATGTAAATCATTCTTTTTTTTTTACTGGTTGAAAACCAAATTTAGGTAATATTTCCTCCACTAATAAAATGTACACTTTGCTTTCAGAATGTTAGCTATACAACAGATCTGGTTTATTTTGAATTCTTGTATGCTGTATTTTTAATATAAAGCACACTGCTGAAAGAAAAGCGTCCTCTAGAACTGTTTTACAGTAATAGCCAGCTTATGTCTTTTTAAAGTATCTTATGTTTAATGGTCTTTGGTGTATTAAAACACTAAAAATACATACTTAGACACAATAAGTATTAA
The DNA here is from genome assembly GCF_040802235.1 of Manis javanica. Taxonomy (NCBI): domain Eukaryota; kingdom Metazoa; phylum Chordata; class Mammalia; order Pholidota; family Manidae; genus Manis; species Manis javanica. The sequence continues at coordinate 52,367,306 of NC_133166.1, forward strand.
ATATCACTGTTGTGTTACCCATATGTGTGTAGATGTTGAAAGTGTGATGAACAGTGTGGTGTCCCTCCTATTGATTCTGGAACCAGATAAGCAAGAAGCTCTGATTAAAAGCCTGTGTGAAAAGCTTGTCAAATTTCGGGAAGGTGAACGCCCATCACTGAGACTGCAATTGTAAGTTAACTGAGAGAAGTTCAGTTTTTAAAGGTGCTCTAATCATGTTACTGTTATTTAATGATTAAAAGCAAGAATTCTTCAACTTGACAGTCAGTTGTGGCTCTTATTAACTATCTGACATTAGACAAGTCACTTAACCTTTATGTACTACAGTTCCCTCCTTGTAATCTGAAGTTTTGTTGGTTGGTTTTGGAGGGGAATTGGTATAATAGTTTCAGGTGTTTATCCTGTACAACATAGTGATTCAGCATTTATATACTTTACAAAATGCCCACCATGAAGAGTGTAGATATCATCTGTCACCATACCAAGTTACTGAAACACTGTTGACTATATTTCATCCCAGTGATGCATTATTTTGTAACTAGATGCTTGTACCTCTTAATTCTATTCAATTATTTCACCTATGTAATAGGTGTAACCTGTGCTTACATTCTGTTCCCCTCTAGCAGCCACCAGTGTCCTGAATTTATGGGTCTTTTTCTGTATTGTTTATTTGTTGGTTTGTTTTTTAGATTCCACATACAAATGAAATCAAATGGTATTTGTCTTTCTCTGACTTAATTTCACTTTGCATAATATTCCTTAGGTCCGTGTTATTGCATATGGCAACAACAGAGGATTTCACTCTCTTATGACTGAGTAGTATTCCATCCATACACTGCATCTTTTGTATCTGTTCGTCTATTGCTGGACAGTTAGATTGCTTCCACACTTCGCTATTGTAAATAATGCATCAGTAGTCTCATATGGGTGCGTGTATCTTTTTGAAACAGTGTTTTTGTCTTCTTCAGATAAATACTCAGAAGTGGAGTTGCTGGATCGTAGAGTAGTTTTATTTTTTGAGGATCCTCCATACTGTTTTCCATAGTGGCTGCATCAGTTTACATTCCCACTAACAGTCACAAGGGTTCCCTTGCTCCACACTTTTGCCAACACTTATTTCTTGTCTTTTTGATAATAGCCATTCTGACTGGTGTGAGGTGAGATCTCATTGTGATTTTGATTTGCATTTCCCTGATGATAAGTGACACTGAGCATCATGTGTTTGTTAGCCGTTTGTATGTCTTCTGTGGGAAAATGTTCTGTTTTCTGACCATTTTTTAAATTGAATTATTTGGGGTTTTCTCTACTGAGTTTTATGAGTCCTCTATGTATTTTGGGTACCAACCGCTTATCAAACATGTAATTTGTGAATATATTCTCGCACTCAGTAGGTTGCCTGTTCATTGATGGTTTACTTTGCTATGCAGAAGTTTTTCAGTTTGGTGTAGACCTGCATGTTTGTTTTTGTTTTTGTTTTTTTTGTCTGGAGAGACATCCCCCCCAAAATGCTTAAGCTCATGTCCCAGAGGTTACAGCCTACATTTTTTCCTAGGAGATGTATGGTTTCAGGTTTTACAGTTAGATCTTTAATCCATTTCAAGTTTTTGTATATGGTGTAATAAAGTGTTCCCATTTCATTCTTCTATTTGTAACTGCTGATTTTCCCAACAAAATTTATTGAAGAGACTGTCCTTTTCCCACTGTATACTCTTGCCTCCTTTGTCATAGATTAACCATATAAGCATGGGTTTATTTCTGGGCTCTCTGTTTAGTTCCATTGATCTGTGTGTCTATTTTTGTGCTGATACCATACTGTTTTGATTATAGCTTTAAGGTATCAGGGAGCATGATACCTCTGACTTTGTTCTTTGCTTTCAGGATCACTTTGGCTGTTCAGTGTCATTTGTGGTTCCAAACACATTTTTAGAATTATTTGATCTAGTTCTATAAAAAATGCTATTGGTATTTTGCTAGGAATTGCATTAAATCTGTAAATTGCTTTGGACAGTATTGCATTTGTACAATAGTCATTCTTCCACTCCATGAAGATGGCATATCTTTTCATTTCATTTATTCAGTTTATCAGTCAGTGTCTTACAGTTTCTTGAGTATAGCATTTCACCTCCTTGGTTAAATTTACTCCTTGATACTGTATTCTTTTTTGATGCAATTGTAAATAAGATTGTTTTCTTGAGTTCTCCTTTTGCTAGTTTATTATTAGCATATAGAAATGCAGCAGGTTTCCATATATTGACTTTGTATCATGGGACTTTACTGAATTCATTTATCCTAACATTTTTGGTGGATTCTTTATGGTTTTCTATATGTAGTATGTCATCTGCAAATAGTGACAGTTATACTTCTTTCTTACCAAATTAGGTGCCTTCTATTTCTTTTTCTTGTCAGTTGTTGTGTTTAGGGCTTACAGTACTGTGTTACTCACAGTGTTGAGAGTGGGCATCATTGTTCAGTTCCTGACCTTAGAGGAAAAGCTTCAGGTTTTTGCTACTGAGTTTGATGTTAGTTGTGGTTTTGTCATATATGATCTTTATTATGTTCCCTCTGTGTACCACCTTTGTTGAGAGTTTTTATCATGAATGGATGCTGAATTTTGTCAGATACTTTTTCAGCATCTATTGAGATGATCATTAGATTTTTATCCTTTTGTTAATGTGGTGTGTCACATTGTTTGATTTGTGGATATTGTAGTCCTTGAATCCTGGAATAAATCCCACTTGATTGTGGTGAATGATCCTTTTAATGTATTTTTTTAAATTAGGTTTGCTAGGTTGTTTTGTTTTGTTTAAGTATTTTATATCTGTGTTCATCAGGAATACTGGTATCTAATTTCTGTTGTTGTTGTTGGCTGTCGAGTTTGGATATCAGGGCAATGCTGGCCTTGTATGCTGAGTTTGGAAGCATTCCTTCCTCTTCTGTTTTTTGGAATAGTTTGAAAAGGATAGGTATTAGCTCTTTTATAAATGTATGGTAGAATTGAGCTGTAAAGCCATCTGGTATTGGACTTTTGTCTGTTGGGAGTTTTTGATTACTGATTCAATTTCATTTACTAGTAATTGTTCTGTTCAGATTTTCTATTCCTGATTCAGTCTTTGGAAGTTTGTATTTTTTTAGGAATTTACCCATTTCTTTTAGGTTGTCCAGTTTGTTAGCCTATTCCATAGAATTCTATTAAAATCCTTTGAATTTCTGTGGTGTCAGTTACAATCTCTTTTATTTCTGATTTTATTTTTTGAATAAAAAATTTAAAAAAAAATTTTTTCTTGATGAGCCTCTAAAGATTTAGCAGTTCTGTTTATCTTTTCAAAGAACCAGCACTTGATTTCATTCAGTTTTTTTTTTTCCTATTGTTTTTAGTCTATTTTAATTCTGCTCTGGTCTTTGTTATGTCCCTCCTGCTAACTTTGGCCCTTTTTTTGTTCATTGTCTATTCATTTACTATTCATACAGTGCAGTCAGACTCTTGAGATTGTTCTTGTTTCTTGAGATAGGCCTTTATCACTCTCAGCTTGCCTCTTAAAACTGTTTTTGCTGTGTCCCATTGATTTTGAACTGTTGTATTTCTGTTTTTGTTTTTCTCCATGCATTTAAAATTTTCTTCATTTTTTGACCCATTGGTTGTTTACAATCACATTGTTCAACCTCCATGTGCTTGTGTTTTCCAGTTTTTTTCCTTGTGATTGATTTTTAGATTCATACTGTTGTGATAGGAAAAGATGCTTGATATGATTTCAGTCTTAAATTTACTGAGACTTGTTTTGTGGTCTAACACGTGACCTATCCTAGAGAATGTTTCGTGTGCAGTTGAATGTGTATTGTGCTGATTCTGGTTGGAGGAGGTCCATCTGGTGTAATGTGGTGTTCAACAGTTGTTTCTTACTGATTTATCTATCCATTGATGTAAGTGGGGTGTTAAAGTTCTCTATTATTATATTGCTGTCTGTTTCTCCTTATGTCTATTAATAATTTGCTTTATATATTTAGGTCCTCCTGTGCTGGGTGCATATTTACAGTTGTATCCTCTTGATGGAGAACTTTGTCATTGTCATGTCCTTCTTTGTCACTTGTTACAGTCTTTGTTTTGAAGTCTATTTTGCTGAAATAAGTATTGCTACTCCAGGTTTTTTTTTTTTTTCATTTGCATGGAATATCTTTCCATTCTTTCACTTTCAGTCTTATGTTTAGTCTAGGGAGCATATAGATAGATGGGTGTTGTTTTTGTATACATTCAGCCACCCTACATCTTTTGATTGGCACATTTAGTTTGTTTACATTTAAAGGAATTATTAATATGTACTTACTCCCATTTTGTTAATTGTTTTCTGGTTTTCTTTGTTCTGTTCTCTTCCTTTGTTATTTGATAACTTAGAGTTATGCATGGATTCCTTTCTCTTTAGTTTTTATGTTATCTCATAGGTTTTTGGTTTATGATTACCATGAGATTGATATATAATATTCCGTGTGTGTGTGTGTGTGTGTGTGTGTGTGTGTGTGTGTGTGTGTGTGCATGTGTGCAGAAGATAGAGAGGTATAGGTATGTATATCAGTTTATATTAGGTTGACAGTTGCGTAAGTTTGAACACATTCTAAAAGCACTACTTTTTATTCCCCCCTCTGTGTTTTATCTATTTATCATAAATTACATCATTTTATTTTGTATATTTCTTGTCTTTTTGTGTATAGAATTGAGTTTGCTACTTTTACCTTTTTAACCTTCAGACTAGCTGTTAAGCAATTTGACCCACTCCCTCTGCTATCTGGCTTTTACAAGTGAATTTTCCTTTTATATTTTTCTTTCTTCTAGTTAGGGTGTTTTTCTCTTTAAAAAGTGCCTTTAATATTTCTTGTAAGCCTGAACTAGTGGTGGTGAATCTTTTAACTTAGGTTTATCTGGGAAGCTCTTTATCTCCCCTTCCATTCTGAATGGTAGTAACCTTGCTGTGTAAGCTGAAAACCTTGGTTGGAGGTTTTTTTCCTTTCAGCACTTTATAATATACCATGCCACTCCCTTCTGGCCTGTGAAGTGCTCAAAAATCAGCTAATCGCTGTAGTATTTCCCTTGCACATAACTCTCTACTTCTTTTTCTTGCTGCTTTTGAGATTCTCTCATCTTTAGTCTTTGCCATTTTAATTGCTGTTTTTCTTTATGTGGACCTCCTTTGTGGGTTGATCATGTTTGGGGCTCTCTCTGGGAGTTCTGGACCTAGATGTCTCTTTCCCCAGATTTGGGAAGTTTTCAGCTATTACTTCTTTAAATAGGTTTTCTGTCCCTTTCTCTTTTTTTCCTTCTGAGATTTCTATTATGCTAACATTATTTCATTTGAAGGCATTGCAAAGATCTCTCAGCATCATCTCATTCTTTAAAATGTTTTTTTCTTTCTGCTCTTTAATTTGGTGGCTTCCCATCATCCTTGATGATCTGTTCTGCATCCTCTGATCTGCAGTTGAGTCCCTGTGGTGTATTTTTCATTTCAGTTATTGTGTTCTTCAGCTCTAACTGGTTCTTTTTGTGTTTAACATCTTTTTGTTGAAGTTCTCCCTGAGTTCAGCCATTCTTCTCTTCAGTCCAGTGAACATTTTTATGACCATTACTTTGAATTCCTTATCAGGTAGATTGCTTATCTCTGTTTCATTTAGCAGTTTTTCTGGTGTTGACTTATTCTTTTGTTTGAAATATATTTGTTTCATTTTGTCTGGCACTGTTTTTTTCCTATGTATTAAGTAGGTAGGTTATGTCTCCTGGTCTTGAAAGTGGTGACATTATGTAATAGATGTGTGGAGCCCAGAAGGGCCATTCCCCTGGTAACAGTGACCCAGTACTCCAGGGATGTCCTCGTTGTGGGCTGTGGACACCCTCCTGTTGTGGCTGAGCTGCAGCTGCTGTGAGGGCTAGTGAATGAGGCTCGCTTTGCCTGCCTGTCAGCAGTGGCCAATGGACTTCTGCAGTTGTACTAGTTTGTAAGGCTCACTGCAGGTGCCAACTGGCTGAAAGGCTTGGCACAGCCCCTGTTGGGCTGGTGAGTGAGGCCAGCCCTCAGTCTAGCTGCCTCCAGTGGCCCACAGGACCTCTTCTAGCATGCTGGTGAGTGGGGCTAGCTCCTCCCCTCCCCAGGATAGTAGTCTGCTTTGGTGGTGCACCTGCAGAATGTGGCGTGTTGGATGGGGCATGTGAAAGGAGCAAGGGGAGCGAGGGAGTCATGCTGGCATGGTAGATGATGGAGAGTGTCAGAACTAGCTCCCACAACATCAGGCTAACTAAGCTGAGGGGAGAGCATGAAAAATGGCATCTGCTAGCTCCCTCCCCCAGAGAAAGTTCCCAGCAAATGCCTGCCCCTCTGGTATATGTTCTGAAGTTAATAAATCTTTCATAGTGCTGCTTCTGTGTTGGGTCTCAGACTGATCGACACAGCAGGCTAGCCCTCCAAGAATGAAGACAGGGCTCCCCACAGCCCTCCAGCTCTCCTAGAGTTAAGCCGTGCTGATTGTCAAAGCCAGGTGTTACGGGAGCTTGTCTTCCTGGTGCAGATCCCCAGGGCCAAGCATGTCAGGGGCAGAAAGCTTACACCCCACCCCTTTATACCTCACTCTCTCTGCTTATGGATTGGGATGGGGGAAGGGTTTAGATCCCAGTCAGTTGCAGCTCTCTCTCTTTTACTCTTCTCAATACGGCTGCCTTTTTGTCATTAGCTGTGGATGATCTGTTCTGCTGGTCTTTGCATTGTTTTCCAAGTAAGTTGTATTACATGTACTCACTGCCTTGCTGTGTACATAGGAGGAGGTTATCACAGTGACCTCTGATTCTGCCTTTCTAATGTGAAGTTATTAATAATACCTGTCTCAGGTTACTGATCTCAAACATTGTTTTATTATTTGTTAACCCAGGCTAAGCAACCTCTTCCATGGGATGGATAAGAATACTCCTGTAAGGTATACAGTATACTGTAGCCTCATTAAAGTAGCAGCATCTTGTGGGGCCATCCAGTATATTCCAACTGAGCTGGATCAAGTGAGTTATTATGTGGAGTACTTGTTCTGCTTATAAGAAGTGTTTTTGCATATAAAACTAAGCACACGTGTGTTCTAAATACTATCTTTTAAATTACAGAAATACTCAGCTTTGTCACTAAATTTCCTCCTTTGTCAATCTTTTCATAGGTTAGAAAATGGATTTCTGACTGGAACCTCACCACTGAGAAAAAACACACCCTTTTAAGGCTACTTTATGAGGCACTTGTGGATTGTAAGAAAAGGTATTTATAATTAATGTACTGTCTTAAAACTTACCAGGCAATGTAAGTAGTTGAGGCTGTTTTAAAGACAAGAAGGGTGAATGATTTGCTCTACTTTGCTCTCTATACAGTTGCTATAAATCTATTTGTAAATTTGACCTAAGTTAAAAATAACTGCAGAGTTTTTTAAAATAGTTTTTCCCTATCTTTAAACTTTTTAGACAACTTGCTTTTCTAAAAATGGTACAGCTGCTAATCCAAAACTGCATATAACTGTGGACTAAGTTATTTAATGGTGCTTTGATGTCTTTCTACAGGGTAGTGCTGTGACTTTTGTTTAATGGTGGCAAGGGTCTGTCAGTCAAAGTTTCTACAAAACCTTTTATATAAACAATGCCCCCGAGAGGAAACTTTGCAGTAGACTGTACTAAAGGAGTACCTATTTGGCTTCTGCAAGGTCCTGGGTTTCTAAGGCTTCTCTTCAGCCCAACAGACTCCATGCCCAAAATATTTAGTCTATATACATCCCAGTTTTAGGATGCTTACCAAACCATAGAGTCAGCCCAGTTTTTTGAATTAGTGTTGAAGGATAATAGTACCTTATTGACCTAGCATTTTAATGTCTTTTTACATAAGGTTACTTTTAGAAAACATATTCAATCTTCAGTTTAGTTTTAGTGCACAATTTGTATACTGGCTTTTAGTGTTAGAGTGTTTCATATATTAGGTTCAACAAGATTAATATGTTTCTATTACATTAATAAAATACAAGTTTTTTCAGACCATTTAAATTTAACAATTTAAGAAGAAATTATATTCTTGTGAAAAATGGGAAGTTTTATCATAAAAGAAGATAAGCAGGGGATCTTGCATTAATAGGCTATTTCATTCTGAATCAGGGGCTACCATGTCTTACATGCTGACACACTGTGGCAGCATTTCAGCCAGTTAGTAAAGTGTTAAAAGTAAGTAGTTTATAACAAATACCATTTCAAATGGGAGAGCAAAAAAGCTGTTGGAGACAGAATCCATAATTTAATCTACACTTTAAATAGGCAGGCTGTGGAGTCAGACTGCTGGGATTCAAATCTTAGCTTTCCTGCTTGTTGAATGACCTTAAATAAATAATCATCTCTGTACCTCAGTTTCCAACTTCAAAGTAGAAATAATTGTTTTATAGTGGTACTTAACCTCGTAGGGTTGTCAAAAAGATTATACAAGGTAATACACACAAAGTTATTAACACAAAGGCTTCATTACTGAGAAGGCACTCGGTAAATGTGGGATATTGTTATTCCTGTCACTATTATTTTCAGTTTTTCAAGTTCACTTTAAGAAGTGAAGTCTTGTCTGGTATAGTAATTTAAAATGAGGAGTGGTATGGTTTCCCACTGAATGTCTAGTGCTTATTACACATGATGGCCACTCACTGGATGATTTCTCTAATTGCTGTTTAGGAGACCTTAGTCTGTTATGTGTAAGAGGAAGTAACTGAAGTAATGTTCCAAAGAATTTTTTGAGAATGAGACATAGGACATATTCGTGCTCTATTAGACACATTCTCATGTTCATGTGTTAGAAAGCATCTGCAGCATTTGTCACAGGTGATCACTCTGGAAACACTTTTCTCCTTGTGGTTTCTTCTTGTCATTCACAACTCCTCACTTGTGGGTTCCTCCTTTATCTTCTCTAAACAGTAGAATAACTGAGTCCTGGGACTTTATCTGCCCTATTACATTCATTTACTGTGTGTGTTGTTCGTTGTATTTTGCTGAGATTATAGGGAAGACTGAATGCCAAATGCATTTTGGGTGGAACAGTTCTTTGTATTGCTAGATTAAGTTCATTAAAGGACACACAGCATCCCTGCCTGCCCTGCCCTTCTAAAATACCAGTAGTGCTTCCCAGTCATTAGAGCAACTACAACAGCTCCCATATCCTTCCAGCTCTGGAGGGCACCCAGTCGAGAGGCACTGACTGCCTGCTCAGTCATGCCTTTAAATACCATCAATATGCTGATGATTTTCAATTGTTTTTTTTTTTCCTGTATTCCTCCCCTGAACTCCAAATACTTCTGTTTGTTTCCATTCAGATACTCAAAAGGCATCTCAGACTTGACATCTACAAGTGAACCACTGATTTTTCATTCTAAATCTGTTCCTCCTTCAGTTTTCTCCCACTCAGGAAATGCCATTGCTGTGCTTCTAGTAGCTCAAAAACAAAACCTGGGAGTTGTCCTTGACTCCAGTCTTTCTCTTTTACTCCATATCTAATCCAGTAGCAAGTCTGCAGCTCTAATAAATTGAAAGTCAGACCACATTCTCACTACTGTCATTCTTATCAGGTGGTCTAAGCTGCCATCATTAGTTAGGTTATTGAAGTAGTCTCATAACCTGTTTTGGGGCTTTTCCCCCTGTAGTCTGTTCCTAAATGTAGTTGCCAGAATGTTCTGTTTAATATGGAAGATCATACTATGTCTCCGCTCTATTCAGTATTTTCCAGTGGTTTCATTCACAGTAAAAGGCAAAACCAGCTCCAGAGTCTTGGTACTGGCACTAATTCTCCCACGTATCTATGCAGCTTCCTCCATTCTTCACATATGCTCAGTTGTTACCTCACAGAAAGGTCTTCTCTGGCTGTCTATATGTGTAACAGTATCCCCAACTCTCCCCCTCCCTCCCCCACCTGCTCTTGCCTGTTTTCTTTATTGCACTTCCTAACTGGCATACGGTATTTTAATGTCTATTATCTATTTGTCCCCACTAGAATAAGTTTCACAAGGATAGGGACTTTGTTTTGTTCATTACTAAAAAGTGATACTCATAGGCACTCGGTATTATATTTGTTGTATGATTATTTCTAAAATACAGACATGCTGCAAAAGCAGTGGCTACAAAAGCAGGGCCGTGAGACAATATGAAGTGGTGGTTTATACAACTAGCGTGTATGCTCTTCCCAAAGGCATTCAGATTAAAATATTTTAAAACAATTCACAAACATAAGATCCCTGGCTTTCTCCCTATTTTCCTGATGTTGTGAAAATTAGTTTATTGAGTGTTGGACCCTTCATTTTTAAGAACAGACACAGGCCCTGTCTTCCTCGACCTTTCAGCAACCTGTGGCTATGCTCCCCCTCCTCCCTGAAGCTTACCTTGATTAGGTGACACTGCTTGTTTTATTCCATCCTGTGTGGCAGTTTATTCTGAGACACTTTTGTAAAGTACTCTCTCCCCTCCTTTAAATGTTGGTATTGCTTAAGATTGTGGCCTAGGACTTTTTCCTCATTCTGCTCCCTCTTCCTGGGTCATCTCATCTATTCCCATGGCTTCTATTATCTACTGAATGAAAATCCATGGCTGACCCAAGCTTCTCTTGGGAGCTTCAGATCTTTATGCCTAACTGCTTTCTACCTGTTCCTGCTTGGATGTGGCCCTAGGTGCCACAATTGCAACAAACATGATCAAAATGAATTTATCATTTCTCTCTCTAAAATAGTCTGTATGTTCCCAAGCAAGACATCTCAAAGTGATCTTTATTCTCTCCACTCTGCAACCACAATGATTTTGTGAAACAAAGATTTCAGGATATTATTCTTTAGGTTTTCATTTTCTTTAGGATACAGTGCAAAATTCTTAGGCACATTAGGCCATCCCAGCAAGGGCTCCTACCTGCTGTGTAACAAGCCTGGGCTTGGTGAATGTGATGGTAACCTCCTTGCCGTATTTGTGTGGTGTATTGACAAAATACAAACGCTTTGCTGTGTTTACCTGGATACTCCATCTCTCCCTGTCTTTTGCTCTCATACACGTAACCACCCCACACTCTTCCTCTTGGTTATTACACTCTAGACACAGTGAACCTGTATCAGCTATAAAAGCACTGTGCTCTTTCCCAGTCTGGACCAGGAGCTGGTACCAGTTTGTCTCACAAGCTAAATAAGGTTTTTATGTTTTTGAAATGATTAAAGAAAACCAAAGAAATTGTATTTCATGATAGGTAAACATAAGAAATTCATAATATCCACAAAATTTTGTTGGAACACAGCCATGCTTACTCTTTGGCGTATTGTCTATGGCTGCTTTTGCTAAGACTTGAGTCTTAGAGACCATATGGCCTGCAAAGCCTAAAATATTTACTCTCTGGCCCTTCACAGAAAGTTTGCATACCCTTGTTCTTAACCTACACTCAACTTGATTTCTCTGCCTAGAATACCCCTCTCCTATTTAAGTTAGATGCCTCTCTTCTATAGCACCCTCTCCTTTTATCATAGCACTTAACACTCTTTGTTAAAAGGTTTGTGAGGTGGTAGGCTCAACCATTGTATTCCCAAGGTGTCTGGCACATAATGGGCCCTCAGTAGATAAATGCTGATCATGCTAGGGACCTAAAAGAGAATGGTTATTTAAACACTAAATTTCTGTCAAACTGTGATTTAAATTTTAAGACTTGGTTTTTGCTCAGTACATATAAAATCATATACATAATTTTAAGAACAATACAATTGGAAGAATATCTTTGGTAGAGTTATTTTAAATATTTGGTGTTGGCTCAACTTCAGCCACACTGTCCTAACAATTTCTAGGACATGAAACTTTTTTTCCACCTAGGGCCTTTATACTGGGTCATCCCTCTGCCTGGAAAGTCATCCAGCCCCACTTTCCACCTCCAGCGCTTTTCATGGCCTATTGTCATATATCCTTTAGATCTCAGCTTACATGTCATTCCTTCAGAAAGAGACTTGCCCTGCTCATTCTTTACAAAGTAGCCACCTCTTTCCTGTCACTGCTTGTTGCTCAGTTACATCACAATCTTCTTCATGGTACTTACTTACTGTCATTTTCCTCAATTGTCCTACTAGAAGGAAAGTTCAATGACTTTTCCCATAGAGAGGAATCTGTTTCTTCTCACCATTGTATTATCATCAGCATAATACTCGGCACGTGGTATGTATTTTTGAATGAGTGAGTGACAATGGTACTCTAAAATTCCTAAAGCAGTATTTCTTTTTAGTGATGCTGCTTCAAAAGTGATGGTGGAATTGCTGGGAAGTTACACAGAGGACAATGCTTCCCAGGCTCGAGTTGATGCCCACAGGTAATATTAAACACATTGTTCTGATGTGATGGGTATCAGCAGCTAAATGTGAGCTACATATTCAGTCATACAACTGATGTCATGTTTGCATCCACCAGTGATACAGAACCATTCGATACTGTGTGCTCGGTGATGATTCTGATGTAGGGACTCACATTCAAGATTCGATGTTGGAAGAACTAGACTGCATGGGAAATGCCACATGCTGTTTGCTGTTCAGGGTGTTGCTGGTATGGGGGTTATAATCCCATACTAAGAAGTAGAACCTAGCCTTGGGTTGATTTTACCTCAATATTAAGGGATATAGATGAGGAAAACTTGGTGACTTAAAAAAAATCGGTCAACTGCTAATGAGAATAAGGGCTCACAGTCCTAAGTCTGCTTAGTAGCAATAAGAATAGAAAGAGTTTTTTAAATACTGTGAAATGGAAATATGGTGACTTCGTTATTAGTGTTATTGCTTCACAGAGACACATACATGATAGGTGTTGATTAAAAACGTAGTTAGTGGAAAAAATGTTTAAAGACGGACTGTCTGCAAGCAAATACTCCACCACTTAATTGGAACTTACTGGGCAAGCTCTTTCTGAGGCTGTATTATCATTAAAATGGGCATAATACTGTATGTCTCGCAGGGTGGTGTGAGAATTAGATGAGATAATGCATGTAAAGCACTTACCTTAGTATCTGGTATATGGGAAAATGCTGCTGTTTTATTTATTCTCTGATGATTTTGGTGGTGCTTTCTCTCCAGTGATGTTTTGGTCTGCAACTGTTTTATTATCATCTCATAGATTTATTGACTATTTTAAGCCCAGTCTTGTAGTTTTTCTTACATTGGGTATATTGAACTCAGACACTCTACTGAAGTAAATATATTTTGCAGTCTACAAAAAATCAGTGAAAAGTTATCTGAATTTCAGGACTCTGAGCTTGGATTTTTGTTTTCTAATTAAGGTGTATTGTACGTGCTTTGAAAGATCCAAATGCATTTCTTTTTGACCATCTTCTTACTTTAAAACCAGTCAAGTTTTTGGAAGGGGAGCTTATTCATGATGTAAGTAGTTATCCTTAATGTGGAAAATGTTCTTTTCCTAAATCTAACATACTGAGCCAGACTCTTTTTCTTTGTGTTAGTGAACATGAATATTAGATCTGGAAAAAGAACTATTATTTTTATATCAGGATCAAATTTAGGACCAGCTTTTCTGCAACCACTGAACATACACCTTTCTTCCTTTCCTTCATCTTTCTCATTTGCCTGGCCGTTACGAACTTAGATAATACAAATTTCTTTTTTAGTATATAGTGTCAGCTAGCCCCAGTTGGGAAGATAAATCTGATATTAAAACATATGAACACACTTTTCAAGTGCAAGTATAATTATATTTTGGATTATTTTCCATTTGTACTATGTCATTAACATCATCTTTTGGAGTAGATCATTTAGAGCTCACTCTATTTACTGATTCTTTCATCTTAAGTCTTAATGAAAGCAACTGGGCTTAGATCATAATTTGATCAGACAGATTGAAGTTTTTGCATGGAAAGAAATATAGAGCATTTTATTGCTGGGAGTTAGTGTCTTAAAAACATCTTGAGTATAATCTTGATTCTATATTGAATAATTATATTTTTTATTATCTTATAGCTTTTAACCATTTTTGTGAGTGCTAAATTGGCATCATATGTCAAATTTTATCAGAACAACAAAGACTTCATTGATTCACTTGGTAAGTTTTGGGGTTTAATTTTTGGATGGGTAGAGAGAGATGGGAACATGCTATTCTAAACTATTGTGTACTGTGAGATCCAGCAAATAAGATTGTAGTCTTATGGGTAGAATACCCTAACCACTGATGTATGATGTAATAGCAACATTCATAGGTAGACAGTTTAAAAGAGTACTCAGTGTGAATTGGGAATCAGAAACCAAGGAGGTACAGGAGGTAGCTTTTGTGATGGAAAGAGCATGAAACTAGTAGTTGGGAAACCTGAACCATTCTATAAGAGCTTGTTGGATTTTCTGCCCTTCAAGCTCTATACCATGATTCTCTGAGGCAAAGTACTACAGGAAGTGAATGCTTAGAGGAGATTCAGATGGAAATAATTTCACTGATACATGTGTTTTTAAAATTTTGGAATGGGGAATGGAGCAGAAAAGGAACTTAAAGAATCACCACTACTATATGTTCATGTGGTGACTTTTAGAAGTACTCATTTTAAGAGCTGACAAAATCCGATGATTAAAGGTACTTTACCAAACTGAGCATTATTGTTCAAAATAGAAGTCTCTTTTTGTAAAGGACGTTACTCCTTAGCTAGTTATGTATTTTGGGTCTTTTTTTTTTCTTATTAAACAGTCACAGAATTGTTACAGCAGTACGATTTTTTTCCCTGTAATATAGCATTTTATGCCTGCTGCACTGCCCCCCCCAACCACAATTAAAAAATAACACATAAAGTGGGGGGGAGCTCAGGGAAGGCAGTATAGCACAGAGAAGACAAGTAGTGACTGCATAGCATCTTACTACGTTGATGGACAGTGATTCTAATGGGGTATGTGGTGGGGACTTGATAATGGGGGGACTCCAGTAACCACAATGTTGCCCATGTGATTTTATATTAATGATACCAAAATTTTAAAAAACTATAGAAGTTTACAGTGTTGCCAAGCAGATCTAAGTAAAGCTATAGATGAAATTAGAAAAACTTTCCTAACAGCAGTTTGTTGATGACAGCAGTCTTAGCTTTATGATTTTTATCTTCTGACTTTTCTTTCTAGAGCATCAGTAAATGTTTGCCAGATCAAACCGAATCCAGCTTAACCTCACTGAGGAAGCAAACTTTAAATTGTTTTAATAAAGCTACCAGTTTAGTGAGAGACAAAGCAACTATGAAATTACAGTGCTTTGTTTTCTTACTAGACAGTATCAAAATACATTAGAAATTGGTTATATTTTCCGTATTAAAATTGAATTGTTAGTGTTCCTGGCTTGAGATGTAGATGAAGAATACATTTATAACCTATTTTGACGATACTATTAGTCCTCAATCTGGTAATCATTAATTCCTGTCACCTGTAAATTTTGTGTCGTCATTGGAGTTGGGGAAGATTGAGTTATCATGAATATAATAAGACATTTGAAATAGCACCAAGATAAAGTGGGTGCAAGTATGTTTGTGTAAAATGCTTTGCCAGGTGCACTAGACCCAGAAAACCACATTCTGTCCCAGTTAATTTGTTTTGTGGCATGAAGCTATGTGATGGAATGTTAATGTCAGCAACCTCTTTATTTACGCACCAAGGAAAAAGGAGTAGTAATTAACACTTTGACACTCCCCCATTGATGTGTAATTGACTGTTTCAAAGGAGCACTGGTTCATAAGCTATTGCATGCATTAAAATTACGTTTTCTATATTGCAGCATTTTAAGCCAGGGGTCAGTGACAATGCAGAAATTGCTCAATGATGCACATTTTTTTATTACTGCATTAAGGTTTTGACATATTAGTAATGAATAAATGTTTCCATAAAATTAGATTTTTTTATAACTTTAAAATTGAAATATGACACAGAACACTGTGACTTCCACTTTAAAGGTAATGTTCTAGTTTCATGAGACAAAGCATTGCTTCCTACAAGTCTTTTAACTTCACTAGCTTAATACTTTGATCTTGAGAACAGGAGTCCTAAAGGCTTTAAGTTTGTTTCTTTTTTTTGTTTTAAAGTAGTGACTATAAACATCAATTTGAAATTTTGTTAAACACTGGTTTCCATATGTAAGACAGATAATGGTTTTCCATTTGTTTTATTTTAAAATAATTCATTCTACAATCATCATTCCTTTGATGTTTTTTTATAAGCTTATAATTGCACAAAAAATAGTAAAATAAATTTAATTTCAAGAAAATTTAAATTATATCAGAAATTTTAGGAGTTTCTATCACTTCATCATATTAGAAGAGAATTGTATATGCCCACAGTACTGGGAATGTTAAGGAATTTTCTTGTATTTGTCAATATTGAGAAAAATCTGGCATTTGTTCTCTGCGATAGGAAAAACAGTAACATTTCTAATTTATTGTGCCAACTGGAAGTAAAATTCACTATTATGCCTTTTGTTTCTTGAACATTATGCAGATTAGCTGTCTTTATTAGACATTCTAAAAGATGCTTTGAGGAAAACATTTAAATGTATGTTTTTGTATAATTAGGTATATAATTAGTAAACATTTTTATAGCTGAAAGTCTCATTACAAATGTTTGGATTCCACAGGTGGTATCAGTCTATCAAAACACTGTTTTATTAACACTGACAACTTGGGCCAACATAGCATTATCTTGTGTCAACTGAATTGCCCTAACATGTCCACATGTAATCTGGTGTTAGTCAGTTGCTACCTTTTTGCTTCAGAAAGTTAATCAACATCTAATTTGCATTTGTTAATTAGGGTTAATGTGCACTAATTGATTTTTTGATGCTTGTAGATTTCCATTAAACCCAGTTAGCAATACTTATTCATTTGAGTTATGATGAGCATGTTTTTGTTGAATCTCTGCCAAATAGGAACCCTGTATCATAATTACAACTAATTAACAGACAGTTGTGCCCTATATTGATGGGCTTCCCTAGTCTTCTGCTAATATATGAATGTTATAAATTTCAAATTTATTTATGGAGTGCTTGGAACTTTTTTTTAACAATACAAACTTGAGGCTCTTAATTATTAGAGGGTATATCACTTATTTGGTGAGTTTACATAATTTGCAAGTTCAGAGGAAAGGAACATGTAATTCTAAATTTTAGAAATTTTATGATCAAGCATCAAATCAAGTATATATGATATGGTGTTATAATTCAGCTTCTACTTAGGAGTAAGTATGTTCAGGAGTTTTAAGTATTCGATTTCTAGTCGTTTATTTTAGAACTGCTACTTTGTGACTGTAAGTCATTTAATCTCTTTGCTCCTGAACTTTACTGTTTTTTAAAGGGAAAGGCTCAGGACTAGGTAATTTGTTAAGTTTCCTTTTAGGTCTAACAATGGTTTTGATCTAAATAATTGTTAACAGGCAGATTTTGAGTTATTTGTAGGGTTTTGCTTTTGCTTTATAATGAACAAGTGTCACTGTTAATAGTACTGTTTAATTTTTTCTAGTACTAATCATTTTAGCCTATAAATGTGAAATGATAAACACACTTGCAATTTTGACTTCTAAAAAAGTATTAAATCCAAAGTGACTTGGATTTAACAGCCAAAGTGACTTGAAGGAAAACAGATGTTTTCATAACTGGATGTATACGAAAATATTTTAAGACTTCATGTTTACCAGCAATACAGACACAGAACAAACAGTCGATAAAGAATCCTGTGTTTAAATGAAGAGCTATTAGTAAAAAATAAGCTTAAGTAATTCAATTAAGTGAAAATACTCTTAGGAAATGTTTTTTGTACACCTGTATCCTGTATAAAACATGTGAAATGTACACAATTTTCAGGGCCTATCACCTTTGGCACTCTTAACAAAGAAACGTTCTAGAAAATGATTTTAAATGCTCCATAATTTAACTGTGGGGTCAGTTTTATGGTTTGCAAGTGTAAGAAGCATTAAGAGATCAAATACAATGATTTCCGCAGTTTCACACAAGAGTTGCTACTGTGCAGATCTTTGGTTAGTGTGATACTCACCAGGCATCATTACTGTGTTACTCAGGCCTGGTACATGAGCAGAATATGGCAAAAATGAGACTGCTTACTTTTATGGGGATGGCCGTGGAAAATAAAGAAATTACTTTTGACACAATGCAACAAGAACTTCAGATTGGAGCTGATGATGTTGAAGCATTTGTTATTGATGGTAAGACAGAAACATTTTCATTTTTCTTCTAGAATTTCTCTTCTGCATGGAACATAAGATTTTTAATCCTGAAACAGCCTTATGCTAATAATTCTAGATTATTTTATAGATATATATCTTTAGTAGATGAGCAGATACTTCTAGTGAAAATTCATTGGAAATAATAAGTTGCTATGTGATTTTGGTGTTCTGTTCCTTGAAATCATAAAAAATAAATGCTTTTAGGCACTGTACCATTACTGGTTACAAGCCCAGATTTTAGTGTCACCTGAGTTTGAGGCCAGGTTTTCCTCTGTGAAACAGGAATGAGGGAGTAATTTTGTGGTTGTGAGGATTAAATCAGTGCAGGCAAAGCACTTATTTATAAGCTCAGTGCCTGGCACATAATAAATGACCTACAAATGTTAAACCATTATCAGTTTATGATTGGCTTAGAAACAGGACCTTCTTCCCCAACAGTTGAATTTTCTAAGTTTGAAATTTGGGAGGATTGTACTTAAGATTAATGTACAGAACTTTTGAGATGTTTGTTTCTAGTGCTGTAAGTCTATGAAGCAGTCCTTTATAGAAGAATATCAGAAATTAGTCTCCCTTCCGCCCGCCCCCCGGCCCCCAACATGAGATTTGCTGGGGAGCACACCTAGAGTTCTTAATAAAAGCTATATAATAAGTAATACAGAGTGGCCCAGCAACCACAGAACAAATGAATGACCTTCCTGTTACTTGCAGCATATTGATGTGCTTGTTACAAGATTTAAAAAGACAGTTTGTAAAATAATACTAGAAAGTTGTAAAGTTTTATTATGTCTTCACTTGATCACCTTTTCATACCTTAGCTGTTTTTCTTGGGAATTTTCCATGTAACATATCACATAAAATATCTTTTTTTCAGCAGTACGAACTAAAATGGTCTACTGCAAAATTGATCAGACCCAGAGAAAAGTAGTTGTCAGGTAAGACACTAAATACTTTGCAGCATTTTGAAGACCAGTTAGTTCTTATTATTTCATTTAAATGTTTAGAGAACCAAGGTGGTGTTCCTGTCAGTTGACTGTAGTTAAATAGTTGCTATTTATCATAATTTTATTAAAGTTCAGACTGAATGTGATTAGCTTATTTAATGAAAGAGTCCTATTTTCCAGCACATTTCATTTAATGGCTTAGCATTGGCTAGAATACTAATGACTTTTGTGTCTGGTTTATGTAGTTCAGAAAATAGAAGGTTTAGTATCGATATAGTAAAGATCTTTTTTAAGAAAAAAAGAAGCTTCTAGTTCTCTACAGTTCTAAATTGTCTTTTATATGTATTTCCCATTTATATTTCATGTTACTTTTAACTAGATGCAAGTGTATAAAGGCTGACTAATAACTATAATTTTTCGATTTTTAGTCATAGCACACATCGGACATTTGGAAAACAACAGTGGCAACAACTGTATGACACACTTAATGCTTGGAAACAAAACTTGAACAAAGTGAAAAACAGCCTTTTGAGTCTTTCTGATACCTGAATTTTTATGCTATGTGATTTTGTTGCTCTTCGGAAAAATTAAGTCATAGTAAAACATTATTAACTTAAATTTGATTATCTGGACAATTGTTTGAAAATTAAAAAAACCTGAGCATATACAAATAAATTACAAAGGTCACTATATCTTTTACAGTACATAAGGTGTGTTCTATAAGGAAGGGATATATAGGTGTCATAGAGCTTTGATCAAAGGATATATGGAGGAAAAGCAAATTCAAGGGGAACTGGATGCCAACAGCAAACTGCAATCTTAGCTATCTTAGATGAAACATTAAAGCAAACTTAGCAATTCATCACATCAGAAAAAGTTGGAAAAGTGAGTAAAACTATAAAGCATCTATAGATATAACATTTTGTTCCAGTCAAAACCACATCAGCATTTCACCAGGGAAAGCATTTATCATCAATGTTATTTTAATCTGTTATTTTTTCCAACATCTCTTCTGCTTTTCTTTTACTAGTTTGGTTGTCATTTTCTAAGCTTAGTAACTTTTCTATTTCATTTATTTGATTTGTTAGCAGGCTCTGCCAGTCATCAGCAACAGTAGAAGATGTGGTCAAATCAGTAGTATCTTCAACCTTAACTGCCTGCAGATAGCTTCGTAGCAGAGTTGGTTTCAGAGGCTTTGTTTTCACCTAGGAAAAATTAAGTCATAGTAAACAACAAACATGTTATACGACTGAAATTATTACTCACTTTTTAAACAGTCATCAACAAAAAACTTAAAGAAAATCCTTAAATCCTCTGCAATTATGAATATGTTATAAAGCCACCATTTTCTTGGCTAATTCCAACAACTACTGGAGTAATTTTGGCACCAAAAACTGTAAAATGTTAATTTGTAGGCTTAAAGATCCCAAATATATTCCAGAAACACCACATTTTCTAAAAGGTGTTGAACTTACACTGAAAGAAAATATATTAAAAACAATGCAGATAAACATCTGTTTTGTCTTCTACTCCCTTCCCTTCCCAAACATGTCTATGTTTTGTATCTTCTATCAAAGCCATAGAAAAACTGCCATTTACTTGATGTTTCCTCTCATGCTTCAGAGCACCATTGTTGGAGAAACAGGAAAGAGCTATGAATTATTTGGAAGTTGGCCTGTTTCCAAGGCACTGCACTAGGTCATATTTATAATACTGTGTCTAAAAAAAGTTTTCATTTTAAGGTTTTTTCCCTGATAATTTGGAAAATAGAAGAATAAAGAAACTAAAAATCACTGGAATCCACTATCCAGAGAGACCTGTCAATATTTTGGTATCATTTACTACTAGCCTTTTTCCCCTGATATTTTGACATTCTATAGAATTTTGTATCTTGGTTTTTTTCTCCTGTGAGTTGTTTCCTAGGTCAAAATACCTCCATTATGGATGTGTGATACTTTTTTTCCCAATTTAACCCTATAAGAAAATTAATTTGAGTTTATTTCTTGAAAAAATCCTAGATGGTCTTCTCAAGATTCCCTGATAAAATCTGCTGTTAAAAGGGAATACTGTATTTTTAGAAATACAGAGCAGGATAAGAATAACACTACAATTATATAAGATTCCAACCATTAAACATTTTGATGTAAACATTCGAAACTCTTCTGCCATATATACACTTAAAATCTGGATCATATTTATATAATTTTCTATGCTACATTAAAAACATTTTAGCATTTCCCTTTACTCTTAAAAGTCTGTTTAAGAACATGGCTCCACCATACTCCATATATATACATATTATATATGTCACAAAATACTGCTGTTACCGTTAGGCTAAATTGAATTTCACTTGTTCATAAGTCTTTGTGGAGATCTTTGCTGCCTTGCATTCAAATCTTTTCTAAATTGGTAAAAGTGGGAACTTTATGACATTGTGATTTTCAAAGAGATTATATAGTAACTGCTTTTAGAGTGAGCTTAAATGTTTGTATTTTTAACCTTAGTTCCTTCAGGATTGCTCTGTTTGGCACCTGAGAATTCTCTAGTCAGCCACCAGTCCCTTCAAAGTCTTAACCTCTGATCCTGTGGCTGATGCTGTGTTCATACCTATCGGGCTATCTAGGTTCTTATGAAGTTAGCAGATAAATATCAGCATGAGCCCTCCAAGGCTTTTGGCAAATTACTTAACTTTGGATTCAGCTTTCTCATCAGCTCCTTTTAGTTACAAAATGCTTTTACTATAAAGAGTAACTGGGTAATGAATAAAAATGTGCATAAACAAGTATCTCAACATACCTCATTTAGCTCACAGGGCCAAAATGAATCTTAAGTTATCCATGCAATATTGAGAAATAGATACAGAAAGAAAAAAAACTAAAGTTGCTACTGATTTTGAAGTGAATGGATAATGTGAATGATTTAACGGTCCTGTTTTGCCATAAAAATGCTTGAAGCATTTTGGTGCATTTTACTTATACCAAGTACAAATTTGCCTGATTTTCCAAAATCCTGATTCTTTGACTTTTTTATCTTAATGGTGATGGAAAATGAGACATTTACACATTCTTGGTTTATTAGTTTCCCAGTAATAACTACCTCCTTGGTGGAAGGGGCTGGAGCAGGAATTTGCTAAACAGAGAAATAAGACATAATGTAAATTAAAGCCTACACTTACAAACTTGTCCTGTTTAGCTTAATTGAAGTTTTGAAGCCCATAGCAGTCATTGTAATTCCAAACGTATTCACATATTTCATTATCTTCTACCTCTTCCTTCTGGCTGACTCCAAAGATCTACTCTTTGGCCTAAAATTCCTCCTAGCCTGACACTAGTCCTTTCTCTTTCAGCCTGAGGTTACATTAAAATTTATCTTTTTTCACTCATTGGGTGTGTAAAATACATGGCTTGCTTTGCTTTCCTAGGGCTTCTCCCATTCTCATTCCCGAGTATCATCAAGATTGGAGCAGGCTTTCAACCTAACCCTCTCCAAGAACAAAAAAAACCCTCCCCCATTCAGGTAGATTAGCTTTTAATACAGGTATCCCCTGCTTTTTCAAAGTTTGCATCATGCCACCTTGATTTTACTAAAGACTTGTTTTAGCTAACTGAGGGAAATCTGAAGAGAATGTCTGCTTTTATGAAAAAAAGGTGAAAAGCAAAAGTAGTGTTCCTAGTTATTTCACAGTTGGCTGTTACAGTAGCAGTGCATACCCTGAGCAGTAAGAGTGACCTCACCAAGCTCCTTCCTTGGCAGGTACCCTTAAGCCTTTCAGCATCTAGCTGCCACTCGGAACTGTATCTATTAGCATTTTTGCTTTATTTTTATTTGATTTTGTGCATCCATTAGCAAGATGTGTTCTTGGGTATCAAAAACCTACAAAAAGTTTTTTGGGTCTGAGAATGCTAGACAAATTGTCCAAATGATAATTGCTTCTTGCTTCTTCCCTCACACTGGGCTTACAAAAGGTTTCATAGGAATACTCTACTTTCATATAGGGAAACCTGTATCTAACTCAGAATTTAACAGGTTTGGTATGAAGAGTATGCACAATAATATGTTGAAAAATATACAGAATGTCTATTATGGCTATACATCTTCATAAAATTCACTTGCCTTCATTTAGAACAAGGGTTGACGAACCTTTTTTGTACAGAGCCAGAAGTAAATATTTTTGGCTTTGTGGGCCAAATGGCTTCCCTCACAACTGCTAAAGTCCACCACTGCAACACAAAGACAGCTATAGACAATAAAATCAATGTGTGGCTCTAATCAAGTTTTACTCTAACAACAAGCAGTGGGCTGACTCTGGCCCACCAGCTGCCATTTGAAAGCCCCTGATGGTAAAGTACTGAAAAGCAAGTAAACAGGCTTCATAGAATAGACTGTCGTAATTTTATCCAAGGATAACAGCACTTTCAGTAGGCTAGGCAAAAGAATAGATAATGCTTTTAAATGTGTCCTACATTAGGAGTTAATTGGTAATCAAACTTCAGCTGGACAATGATACTTAGCATAGTGCTTGGCACATAGTAATAAGCACTTAGAAAATGTCTAGTTAGCCAGTGAGCTGAGTTTGTTTAACATGCACCAATGTTTTGAGAAGAAACATTTTTTTCTTTTTGGAAATAGAGAAAGTATATAGCATTTGACTAAGGGCCATGATTTCTAGTTTTAAGTCTATCACAGATTGTCTCAATGATTCTGGAAAGTTGTTTCACATTTGTGTCACTGCTTCCTCATCTGTAAAGCAGATACACCTTACAGACCTGCTGTGGAAATACTTTTTAAAAGTTTTAAGTTCTATAAATTCTTGAAAACATTAATTGCAGGAAGAGCATTAGGAATTAGACACAAGAATTTTCCTATTGGATTAATTATAAAAATGGGCTTGAAAAGGAGATACGAAATTTCCATCATACCTTTAAACTGTTGGGAAACAGGACAATTATAAGTGTTAGTCCACATAATTAAAGTGGGAATCTAGCTTTGATACTCTCAAGCTTCCTTTTTACTTGATTCTATGACCTTTCCAATTGCCCAAGATCAGAACTTCGATTCCCCAATGCCAGATTTATAATACTTTAGTGGTACACAGTTGGATGCATCAAGCTGCAACTATTATTGCTGAACTCAGTTATGGAAAAGTGAAGGTAGATCTTGATCTTTGTTTCAACTCTCCCAGAGATTGTATTTATACTATCACACTTGAGATTTCTCCTATGTAGAAAGGAAAATAAAATATATTGTTAAAAGCTGTTACTTGTTAAGGCTATGTTAGTACTAGAATTTTCACTTTATATGTACTGATGAGAAGAGTTGTTTAATGTGCCCCTCTAAAATTAAAAATTCCTAGTGACTAAAATCTCACTATGCTGTTGAGTTTTAATAACTAATCTTTCCTAACCTTTCAGCAGTTATACCTCTAATTAGTCTGGTTTTTAGATTTTAAGCAGTACATTTTGCACACTTAAATTTTTTTTTTAACCAAAAAAAACAGGCAGCAGTAGTTTGCTTTTAATATGACAAATGGGCTTCTGGAGCCATATAATTGCTACAAATCGTTTAATATATATATCTATACTTGGTGTCATGGATATTTGATCCTTTCACATACTGTGTTCGACTGAAATAATTTATGATAAATTTCTTTGTAATAGTTTACCAAAATTATATAAATTACCTTAAACACTATTAAAAACAACCGATGAGAATATTTAGGCATTTTTATTAAAATAAATTTTTAAATGCTCAAATGCCAGTATTCCTAAATTTGGGTGACTAATAAAATTGAAGTCCGTAATACACTACCTCACACTCCTTCCCAAAACAGGCTGGATTGTATCTATCTGATTTATACACTGTGACTTTTTCCTGCTGTTTTCCATCAACCTTAATTGTGAAAAATGGTGCCATGTTGCCCTCTTGATATTATTTTGGACATCAGTTAGGTCTTAAAGCATCCAGATGCATACGGTTCTAC
This sequence comes from Manis javanica, assembly GCF_040802235.1. Classification (NCBI taxonomy): domain Eukaryota; kingdom Metazoa; phylum Chordata; class Mammalia; order Pholidota; family Manidae; genus Manis; species Manis javanica. The sequence continues at coordinate 52,392,449 of NC_133166.1, forward strand.
ACATATCTGTAGAATTAGCTCACTAAGGTCTACTCGGCAATATTTTTAATTGACTTACATGTTCTGTGGGAAAAGAAGAATCATAAGTCTTTGCAGTTACATTCCTCTCTTCAGTGGGCTCTCCCTTGGGATCTGGATGGATACTGGAGTTATTCAAAGTGTCAGCAGCTCCGATAATGGTAGTATCTGGTTGACAGAGGAAATGTCAAGAACTGAATTTTATTCTCCAGGCACTCATTTAGTTACTGAACTTTTCTCTGATTCTCTGCTTTTGTTTTTTAAAAGTAACAATTTCTACTTTCTTTTTGAACATTTTGTAGTTTTCATAGACTCTGCTCTTAATATTAAGCATTTCATTTCAGAAAAAAATGTTATTGGTACTTTATAAAACCGATTTCACATTAAAGTGAAGGAAATGGTATCAGTATCTTCTAAAACAAAATAGCTGATATAAACTCATATAAAATATGTTACCCTTCTTCCCCTGGTTACTGCATTGTCCACACATGTAAACATTTATACAGTGAACATCTTACTAATTCAGATTAATGGGAAAAATCTAAACTAAAAGATTATGCAATTGGCCATATAGTAAAATGCCCAGAAGGTGTCACTGGATTTAAGTAAATATATAAAAATGATTTAGAGAAACACATCAACTTTGAAAGCTGAAAGATACTTGAGTATCTTTAGTTTGAGTATTTTACAAGTTGAATTTCTATGGAGTTTCAGACATCTCCTTCCATCCTTATCATTGAGATTTAATTTAGAAGAAAGACCTGTGAGAAAATGGTAAACATAAGATCAGCCCCAAGACTAAGCTTTGGACAGATTCAAAAATAATGGAATCTGAAGTTAGTAAGTTACAAAAATTATAGCTTGCAAAATGAAGTTTTACAGTGCCTTAGTGTTTTGTATTTTTCCCTACAACACTACTCCATTTATGTTAGTAAACAAGATAGTTTGCTTTTAATTCCCAATTTTTCTTTTTTACATTTCCTTTTTAGAAGAAGCCTGTTAAATCTATGGGCTATTCCAAGCTTTTCTTGTAATCTGCATTTCTTTAATGGGTCTGAATTCATAATGTTAAAACAGGCCAAGTTTTTTTAAAACCTAAGAATGACTTGAACAACCTCAACAACTATGACCATTAGATTGCTATTAGCAAAGGAAACATTTTCCTCATAATTGTATTTCTCAGCTATCACTGTTAGCTCCAACTTACATAGCATCTATACATATTTTCATTAATATTTTTAATAGGAAAAATTACATAAGCTTTATTACCCATCAATACTATGTCATATATTGCATCCATTTAGCTCACTATTTTTTATTCTGGAGTAGTTTTATAAAACAAAACTGACATGTTTAGTTTTTAAAAAATAGGGTAGTCTCTTTTCTCTTGAAATACTTAACATTTGACTATTAACAGGTACATAGGGATTCAATTTAAAATGTTTCAGTGACTGATAGGAAATTATTAATATTATACCTCAAGATTCTTATAATAGCAAAGCTGGATTTATTGTGCTAGTGAAGGAACAGATGAAAAAAAAATTCAGGAAAGGAAAATTGGAGGAATAAGTGGCAACACAGAAAAACTAAAATGTGCTTCTGATGGAAGATTTTCTGAAGAGAGTATAGAAAGAAAAGGAATGAATATACACACTGGCTGAATCCTTAACACCTTCACTGCATTTGCTCTAAAAAGTATAAAAAGATGAGGTAGTTGTTACTAATTTAAAATGAATAACCCAGATCTGTGTGTTGTCTGGGTTTTTTTTTTTTTTTGGTTTTTTTTTTTTTTTGCCATTTTCAGTTCTAAATGAAAAGTTCTTAAATTTCCAAAATGCAATTGCACCTAAGTACATGTTGATATTAGTGGCTCATCATGGGTGAAAAGAAATCCTCTTCTGTTTAAATAAAGCTTTTCCTGCTTTTACATATATGGAGTATTTTAGGTATAGGGAAAAAATATATAGTTGACTTGAACAGAGTGGGTTTGAACTGTGTAGGTCCACTTATACACAGATTTTTTTCAATAAATACATCAGAAATTTTTTGGAGATCGACAATTTGAAAAAACATTCTCTATTGTAAGACTATAGTATACATATGACATACGAAATATGTCAGTTGACTTTCTTATTGGTAAGGTGTCCAAGCAACAATAGGCTATTAGTAGTTCAGTTTTGGGGAGGTCAGAAGTTATACAGGATTTTTAACTGCACAGTGGAGGGAAAGGGGGTCAGCAGCCCTACTCATGTTCAGGGGTCAACTGTACTAATATAAATGTCTTCGATTTAAGATAAGTAGTGATTCTATAGCATCTTACTAAGCTGATGGATAGTGACTATAATGGGGTGTGGTGGGACTTGATAATATGGGTGGATGTAGTGACCACAATGTTGCTCATGTGAAACCTTCATAGTATTGTGTATCAATGATAACAATAAAAAAATTCCTAATGGAAAAAAGTAATTAAATGTCTTCATTTTAAATAAGCTCTTTGTATACTCTTTTTTACCAAAATATGTAAGAATATACAAATTTTAAAAGAAAACATAAACCTTGTTTTCTTACCTGGTCCAATATCCTTCCTGACATCCTCAGCAACACTGTTACAAAATGTTACTGAAACAATCTTTTTATTTTCTGACGGACTTGTGGGTCTCCCCTTCAGCAATAAAGGAATGCTAGAAGTTGGAGTGCTATCTGTTTGACTTTCAATTTGATTTACCTTTGACCAAGGACTGGGGTCTAAAGAATTCACATATACTGACATTTTCTCAGTTTTTTTATCTGAAATTGAAAGATCAAAGACTGACTTTCCACCTCTGTTGACTGAATCTCCAGATGGCTTTATGTAAAATGAACATGATTCTTCTAGCTGTTCTTCACGGTAAAATTTTCCTGAAGTGATGTCATTTAATGACACTGTTTTTTCTATATTATTTAACAATGTATGCTGTGTTTCGTTAACATTCACAAAAAGATCATTTTTTGTGGCTTCAGTTACCTGATTCTCATCAATCTGACTCTCTTTATTAGAAAACTGTGTTTCTGTGGAGGTTTTTGAGTGAAAAGCAGCTTTCATGTCTCTGGCTTGTGAGGCACCTATATTCTCATTGTTAACCTGAAGATGGGAAATGGTCACGTTGTTTTCTAAATATCCCAAACAGTTCTTCGACTGACTGCTTTGCATCTCATTCAGACTTTTCCAAATAGTTCTTTCCCCACGGTTTGAGTTGGGTTTCACCAACAAAGGCCTGATATTGACATTTATATCTGATTTCTTAAGAAGTACTTTCAAGTTATCACTGAAAACAGTAGATGACATGGGGTGGTTGACTGATGTGACACACGGAATAGTTAGTTGAGGTTTCTCTGAGGTGTTACAAGTTTGTGGAAAATCTGAAACTTGCTTAAATGGCAATACACTGCACTCACTTTTTTTATTTAACAGTGATACTTGTTCTGTTTTACACTGTTCATCATCTAACATATTATTTGAATCCTGTAATTTGTATTTTTGACACTGATCTGGATTCTTTTTTACATTTAGAGATGAGTCTAAATCTGCTTTGGTTTTATCATTACTTGTAATTTCCTTCTCTATGGCATTTTCTTGAATCCCTGGGAGCACTCCAAACTGTGTGAATGATTCATTTTCAGAAACATCCTTATTTGTACTGCAGGTCATCTCATTTAAGATACTGTTATTAAGTGATGATCTGATATTGTCAACCTCTATATGGACATTTGCATGGTGAAGATCTAATCCTTCAGTTCTTTCTAGGTTTACTTTTTCTATTGGTATATCTGCCAGTGAAGAAGTACATCCATTGTCTTCCAATTCCATCTTGTCTTTTATTTCTGAAGTAACTGCTTTTCTACAGTCAGTAATATTCAAGGTCTGTCCTTGACTAATTAGTTCTTTTTCAATGCAGATGGCTTTGCTTTGATTTTCATCCTGAGGTACAGTAATATCAATGTCATTCTTGGAGCTTTTGTCCAAAAGCTGTAAATCTGTCGTGAGAACAGAATAAATTTGTATATTGTACACTAAAGCTTGCTTTTATATGACATGTACAACCTGCTTTTGTAAAAACATTTAGCATTAATGTTTCATTAGCTAGATATTATACAAACATGGCACTGATTTTACCTTTGTCACAGTGAGCACATACTTAGCATGCTATTAAATTTTTATTTCCTAACAACAAAAGTATTTTTCATTTTAAAAGGGGGAAGTAAACTGAGACTATTACAAAATGGTTTTTATTTCTCCAGTATGTTGCTTCCTTTTGGGCATACAGTATAATTTCATAAAAACATAGCTGATTTGATAAAAATTAATTTATCCTAACAGGTTACATATTCTAATGTCTATTACTAGCTAGATCCAGAAATTGCTAGCTGGTTTCTAAAAGACCGACAATCATCACTTTTTTTTTTTAACTACTTTATAAGCTTTTTAAAATTTTGGAATACTTTTGGGCTAGTGTTATAGAATATCTATTTAATCAAAACATCAATTGTATTCATCTGTGTTCTACCCATAAGTTTAAAAATTTCAGTATAGCTAAAATAATCTAGAATACAAAGTTCAGGCTTTGAAGGGCTTTTTTGGTTTAACCATTCTTTCTGCAACATCTCCACCAAGTGGTTGTTCAGCCTAGATTTGAACACCTTCAAATAATTAATACTGTCTTTAAACAAATCTTTAAGATGGATGAATGAACTATAGAATTATTTCACTGGTTACAGAAACATCATTTGATCTAAGAAAAGTGCTCTAGGTTTGGTCACCAGAAGGTTATTGGTGGCCCAGAGAACATCCATAGCAAAGCAGTAAAGACAAAAGCCAGAATGCAAAAAGCCTAGGATCCCATGAATGTTAATTTTTTCCCCAAAATATTGACTTTAGATCAAAGGAGCTATTTTGTTATCGTTCTTAGGAAATACACCAATGAAAAAGTAAGTTTCTCCAACTACACGACAAGGTCCTCAAAGAAAAGACTGTAATTGATATCCCCCTAAATCCTAGCACAGCACTTTGGCAGATCCTTTATTGGGAGGTGTGGGGGAGGGGGGTGGATTCAACATATCCATATTAGGAAATACCAATGTAATCTTAGGTTACCTTCTATAATGACTTCTTCTATAAATGGGCCTTCTTTCTTTCCCTCCTCTCTACATTTAGTATCCGAACAAAAAATCACAGTATTTTCTTCCCTTATTTCTTGCCCAGAATTATATTTCCGTATGATGGTATTTTCTAATTTTTCAATTGACATTTCACTGTTTTCAGCATTTACTTCTGGAAAATTCTAGTGTAAAATGGAAAAGATATCTTTAATGTAAAAAACAGGTTGTTAAAGAGTGAAACATTCAAACTTTGCTGATGGAATGTGTCTCAATTCATTCGGCAATTTCAATTTTGAAAGCAAAATGATTTTATACTAAATCTATTTGTAACAAGATCACTTTAAGTTCACTTTGTATAATCTATCATATTTAAAACAAAATGGAGACCCTTAGGTGTTTTCAAACATGCCTTCCACATTATTATACAATACCACATACCATATATGTAATAAAAGACCTGCTCCTTTTTTAAAACCAGTGTAGTCATGGCAAGCAAACTGTTTTGAATATTTGGTATTTTTGTGAATCAGTTCAACATACTATTATATATACCCCTTATATACTAAGCACATATTACATGGAAGCACTTAACTAGGCTTTGTAATACAGTGATGAACAAAATACAGTCCCTATCCTCAAAAAAACTACAGTTATGGAGGAAAGACAGAAAAAGTATTAACAGGCAACTTTAATATAGACAGGGATTAGGAGGCACTCCACAGAGAACAAATGGCACATACAAATGCTTAAAAGCAAGCAAGGTTATAGGCTTTTCATGGACAAACTCATGATTTACTGCAGCGGGGGCTTAGATGCTGGGAGATGAATTGGGAGCAATGAGGCTTGAGGTAAGCTACATCTAGTCATGGACCTCATTCAGCATGCGAAGGATCCCAACTGTACCAGGAAAGACCATTCTGGCTACAGTATAAAGAATGGATTAATGCTTCCCAAATTTTTCATTAAAACCTAAAATGAGGAAAAAATGTTTGCAACAGTGCACCAAATGTTATTTTTACTGAGATCCGTTTTTTATGCTTTTTATTTTTAAAGAATGCTGGTCACAAACCACTAAACTACCATGAACCACTAATAGGTTGCATCTACAAGTCTGAAAAACACTCAGTTAAAGGGAGACAACACGTAAGGCAGAGAGGAGGCAGGTGAGTGCCACAGTCCAGTCCAGGTGGTATCGATAAAGATGAGCTGCAGGTTAAGTTTGATGAATTATGAGCTATTAATAGGACTTGGTGAATGACTGGATGAAGGCTGAGAAAAAAGACTGATTCACAGAGTTCAGATTAGGTAACTGGTGGAAGTCATTTAATGAGCTAGAAACTGAGTAGCTGGTTTGGAAGAAAATATGAATTCAGTTTGAACCTGCTGAGTTTGAAGAGTTAGTAAGACTTTAAGGTGGAGATGTCTAATGAACATTTAGATGAATGAATCTAGAGCTTAGAAGAAAACTGACCTGGAAATGTAGACTTAAAAAATCATTGGCACACAGATGATAACTGGAGATGTACAAGTTGAGGAAACTAAACAGTGTATTCTGAGAAGAAAAGAGGATAAAGAACAAAATGCTAATGAAGATCTCCAAGGAAAGAGAAACTGACAAATAAGTTTGCAAAGGAGATTTAGAAAAACAGTATGGTAGTTATCAGGAGCTTTGGAGTTAAGTAAGTATGGATTCAAATCCTGATTTCAGTACTTATTAATTGTGAAACCCTGGAAGGGTACTTAATTATCAATTGCTGTATAACAAATCATCCCCAAACTTAATGTTTTAATATAGCAAATTATCCCATAGTTTCAGTGAACCAGGAATTTAGCAATGGCTTGGCTTTATGGTTATGGCTCTGGGTCTCTGATGAGCTTCCAGTCAAGCTGTCATCACCTGAATCCTTAATTGGGGCTGAAAGGTCTGCTTCTACGGCTCACTCACATGGCTGGTAGCTGGTGTTGGCTGCTGGGTGGAGTGCTTTGGTTCTCTTTATGTGGGCTTTCATCCTCCAGAGCTACTCTTTACTATGTGGCCTTTCCAGCAAGACAGCCTGGTTTCTTTACATGGGCTGAGAGAGAAAGAGAAGCAGAGAAGTAGAGACAGAGGTAGACTGAAGAGAGTGTGTGTGCACTCAAGATAGAAACCAGTCTTCTAATCTCAGAGGTGATGTCCCATCACTTCTGCTATATTCTTTTAACTGGAAGCAAGTCACTAAATCCAGCTCACACAAGGGGAGGGGATCACAAAAGAAAATGAATACCAGGAGATGGGAATCACTTGGGGTTTAGAGGCTGCCTACGATAAACTTTGTGAACTCGTTTTCTCACCTGTAACATGAAAATGTGAAAATTAAATTCAATTATGTTTACAAAGCATATGGCTCATGGTTGCCCAATTAATGGTAATAAGAACTATTATTACCACCTCAAAGAGAAGCCTGAGAATAGGGAAAAAAAGTAGATAAGTGAAATATATTAGAGGGAAAGGGTATTCAAGAAGGAGATAGTATCAAATGTGTCAAAGGGACTGAAAAATGTCCACTTAAAAGTAGTATCCATTAGATGGAGTGGAGAGATTAGGCCATACTGCCCTATGTTAAAGGATGAGTGGGAAATAAGGAAATAAAAAGTATGAGTATAGACAGACCACTCTTAAGCAACTTGCCTGTACAGGGGGAGAAGAGACTTGTACTTAGAGATGGACATAAAATCAAAAAAGGTTTTGCTATTTACTTTGTAAAACGCAAAACACTTAAGCATGTTTAATGGCAAGTAGAAATACATAACTAGTAATTCACAGAAGAAATATAATGAACATGAATATACATTTACTAAACTGATATGCAAACAATTAGAAAAATTAATTTTTAAAATACTGTTTACAACAGGATCCCAAAAGATGAAATAGAGATAAATTTAACAAAATATTGGCAAAACCTACACAATGAAAACTATAAAAACATTTGAAAGATATTTAAATAAATTTAAAGATATGCTCATGAATTGGAAGATTCAATATTGTTAAAATATCAATTCTTTGCAGATTATAGATTCAACATGATCAAAATCAAAATCCCAGACTCCCCTTAGAAATTGACAAGCTGATTCTAAAAGTTACCTGGAATGAAGAATAGCCAAAACAATTTTGAAAAACAACCAAATTGAAGAACTTACACTATCGCAATTTAAGATTTCTCATAAAGCTACACTAAGTGTTGTGTTGGCTTAAAGACAGACATATAACCAATGAAACATAATAAAATAATTCACAAATGGAAGCACATATATTTAATCAACTGATTTTTTTTAAAGTACCAAGGTACAATGGGAGAAAAAAGTCTTTTCAACAAATGTGTGTGCTGAAACAATTTGGAAACCCATGTCCAAAAAATTGGTGCTCAATCCTTTTATCACATTGTACACAAAGATTAACTAAAAATGTATTATGGACTACATGTTAGTCTTATTTTTTTTTAAGTTGAGAAACTGAAAGTATAAAGCAGGGAGAAAATCATCAGTGATGGCCCTAATTTCTTTTAACAGTTTGTACCCCCAGCATACTTGAATTTTACCTGAAACTTGTCATCTTCAGACTTTTCCTGATTACATAATTTATTGTAATGTTCTTGTAACTTAATATGAGTTTCTTTAAGTGATGATAACTCATTTTTAATCTCATTAATTTCTCCATTAAGTTCTTCAACCTAATGTAAAATTTGAACAAAATGAGCAGGCATATAAATGTGTTTGTATGAAAATATTAACACAAGAGATAGATAATAGTAAAAAATGAAAATCCCAAAGTAATTACTGAGAGCCACCACTTATTAACTGTACTCAATTTACAGATGAGAAATGTGAGGCTCACAGACATTAGGTAACTTGCCCAGGATCAGGTGGCTATAAAGTAGTAGTCAGGATTCAAATCCAAAGCTGAATCTAGGGGTTGTGTTCTTAACCCCTTAAACCACCTTTTGTGACAAATGAAAAATTATTTATTTTTAAGCTTAGAAGTGCTGTGAAAGTTAAACCTTTACTGCTTTCTTAGTTTTATTTTCTTATAAGAGAAACAGATTTTAACTGAACTAGATGAAAAGTACTGACGTAAGTAACACAATAGGAGTTGACATTTGCACCCATGAGCTGGGTTTTCTCTGACCATTATTAGTCTTACCGTGTTTCTTGGGGGAGCACTCTTTCATGGGAACCTCAAATATGAGACAATGTAAGATTCACCGAGGAGACAAATACCCTTTGTCTCGGAAGATAATAAAAGTTTCCTATAAACAATTTTTAAACTACCAAAAACTCCACAAATACATGTAATATTCCTTATAGAGGCTAACAGACATGAGCTCACCTATTACTTTCCTTTCATTTCATCTACTTTTAACCATCTTTAATAACCATCTATCTCTGCAAGGTACTTTTTTCCAAAGCTCAAAGTGTTCTTTAGCCCATCCTTTCCTATCTCCCTGAGTGCCTATTCTCAATCCTTCCTGCTATACCAGCATATTCTCCTCAGCCCACAAACATGGTCTTCTCACATTCCTAGGTTTTTTTTTCTCCTTGACCCAATTACTGTTTCCCTCATTTCTTAAAATGAAGTCCACATTTACTACTTTGAAAGTTTAACCTCCCATAACTCCTTAACAACCTAACTTCTGCCCTCATTGTTCTACTGATCTTTTTCCTCAGGTTTCACCTAATTTAGCAAAAGGCTTTTTTCCAAGTTTCATACCATTTAACTCTGTAGCATGACTGTTTGACTCCTTTCTTCACTTTCATGATACTACTCTCTTTATCCTGTACCTTTCTCACTGTTCTTACCAAGCTTCTCCTCTCCTCCTGTCCCATCCCCCTGCCCCTTCACAAAATGCTGGCGTTCTCCAAAGCTCGCTCTTCTTCAGTCTTCTCAAGTCCTCTACTACTTCCACAGATGATGATCTTACCATATTTATACCTTGAAATTTTATCTTTATGCTAATAAATCTTAAATATCTCATCTTCCAACCTATCTCCTTAGATTCACATTTTCAAATGCCTGACAGGCATTTCAAGCTAATGTTCTACAGGTACCATAAATTCAGCAGTTCCCAAATTAAACTCATTTTCATCCACCAAATCTGCTTCTTCCCATTCCTTACATCAATTAATGACATTATCATTCTACTAGTTCTACTAATCTCAGTCATGTTTTCCCTTCTAATGCTCATTAGATATAAAATGTCACTAGTCCTGCCAATTACACTTCCAAAATGCTTCCTGTACCTAGCCCCCTCCTTTCTGTTCTCACAATTATTGCCCTAATTTGTTCATGGTTCGATTATTTGCAGTATTCTTCCTATTGGTCTCTTTCCATAAAGCCATCATTCATACTGTTGCCAGGAATTGTTTTTCTGACACACAGATCTGACTATGTAACTTCTCTGATTTAAAATTCTCAATGGCTTCCCATTACTTACAAAATAAAATTCGACTTCCTTAGTAAGAAACCCTTTGGAAGATGATCTCAACCTATTTTCCAATGTCACATTCCACGTACCCTTCGCTTCATTCAGATCAGACTATTCACCACCCTTGAAAACGCAGTTCTGTCCCTCCATGATTTTTCCCATTCTTTCTAATTTGTCAATACTACTAAAAGCACTGCATGCTACTGTGGTTAATTTCATAGTTAATAATTATTAATTAGTTTCCTTTTGAGTGTGAGCTCTTTATTAATCTTTGTATTTTAGGCATCTTTGAAAATCACGAGTACCTAGAATAGTGCCTAACATAGAATATATGCTCAAAAATGTGAATCGAATTTTTGTGACTCCCCCCATTAAATAATTCCTGAGCACCCCCATATATTATCTTTTTGTCTCTCTACATATCCATTGGCTATATAATTAGCCAAATGAAAATAGATATACATAACAGTTCTTTATATTTTAAGGAATTTAAATATATTATCTAATAATATAGTTTCATTTGTATCTTCTTTCACTATTTTTTTTGAAGTAGCAGTTTATATGATTCCATCTTATCTTTGTCAGTATCTCACTTTTTTAATTTATCATGATCCCATGTCAGTAGCAATGCTATAATTGTCCTTCACTCAGGAATGGTGAGGATGAACCTAGAGGATATTATGCTAAGTAAAATAAGCCAGGGAGAGAAAGACAGATATCATATGTTTTCACTTCTATGTGGAATCTAAAAAAAAAACAAACTGAAGGGAACAGAACAGCAGTAGACTCATAGACACTGAGAAGTGACTGGTGGTTACCATGGGTGAGGGGTTGGGGAAACAGGTGAAGGAGTTAAAGAGGCAGAACGTCTGAACCATAATATAAATCAGTAACAGGGATGGAAGTAGAGCATATAGAATACAGTCAATAGTTCTGTAACATCTTTCTATGTTGACAGTAACTACACTAGTTGGGGTGAGCATTTAATAATGCAAACAGATGAATCACTCTTATATACTTGAAACCAATATAGTATTGTGTATCGACTACACTTCAATTTTAAAAGACATTTGAAAAAGGGGGTGAAACACAGAGATAGAAATACAATTAAAGAGTAGATCTGATCTCCCATTCAAGAAAATCCTTATAGAACGAAAGCAGCTTTTTTTATTTAACTATGTTCTGTTTAGTACTAAAGCACATGGAAGTAAAATGATTGCAGAAGCTAAAGATTCTAAGACAAAACCAAGTTTATACAAACTTACAGACTGAGGCCTTATCAGTGGCACTGAATGCTTATTTTTCTTAATTCAACAGACTTTTCTCTTAGGGGAGGGGTATGGCTGTGGTCTCATCAGGAAAAATGTTTAATTTTTGTAGCTCAACTAACTTTTTTTTTATATTGTTGGCATATTTAAAGTTTTACTTTATAGTTTTCCTTATCCTCACAGTATCATTTCCATGGTCTTTTAAAATAAGAATGAGAAGTATAAGTGTTGGGATGCGATGTGGATTAGTGAAGTTAAAATGAATGTTACCATGCTTGTTGCTTAATGATAAATTTTACTATTATATAGATTATTAAGCACTTTATTATTTTGATAAAATTAATTAAAAATACTTTTTGGGATCTGGGTAAAACTTATCAAATTCATCAGTGAAGACTTGAGCTCTCCAAAACACAAATGAAGAGAACATATTCTCTGGAAATGAACTGAAATATCTACAGTTACTTATTTAACATATCAAACAAAACTATGTAGAGAAAATGTTATCAAGCTGGAACTTATATATATATATATATATATTTATATATATATATATGTATAAAATATACTAGTATAGTAGAATAATATAGCATAATTAGTACAAAATATAATAGTGACTTTCTTTGTATTAAATTTTAAATAACTGAAAGGCAATGAAAATAGATACTAAAACAGAATACGCAGTTTTGCAGTCCAGCTATCTTTAAAGTGAACCTTTATATTTCACAGAAAGAATTTACATCATTTTACAGTTTTATTATCTATTTCATCGAAATTAAAATTTAGTGTAAAATAATCGTGGTTTAAGGAAATAGCCATGTTTACAATATTTCAACTCATGATAAAATGTTAATATTATAGAACTCAACTACCATTTACATGTTCTAAATGGCTTTAACACATCCCAACAGAACTGCTGAGGAAAGCTAAACAGATCGGCTAATAGTAGTACCTTATAATTCCTCATTTTCATCGTTTACTAAAATACTATGCAATGGTTTTATGAAAAGGCAAATTAATTTTTCTTTGTCACATATGGGAAGTCATTCAAATTATTTATATACATATATATAGACACACATATATGTGTAGTTTTTCATGCATGAAAGCATTAGAGGAAATTTTACCAAATTTAGCTATTAGCAAGCATTCACTTTTTGGAAATAAAAGTGCAATAAGAAAATGTCTGACTTTATTCCTATATTATTTTTGCAATATTTTCTCAACATTTAATAGTTATCTTAAATGTCCACAAACATTTAAAATATTTTAATATTTCAGTACTTAATAAACGTACATGCTTTTTCCAAGTTCCCAGTGCTTTCTCATGCTCATTTTGAAGATTAAGGAACTTTTCTTCATTTTCTTTTACCTTCTCCCTTTGCAGCTCATTATCTCTTTCAAGGGTCTGCAATAAAATTAATTATCCAAAAAATAATCAATACCACATTAATGAATTTTGATGTGTTTTATGTTGCTTGGACCTTTGCTTCTAACATGCTGAAAGTGCCATACAGATCAGTGATAATGTGCTATCTCAACAATAATTTTCATAAATTAACAGAAAGGTGCTCATAGTTTAGTTAACAGGAAATAGGGGGAGGTTATGAAAAAGAAATGGCTATAAAAGGGTATAAAAACATTGCCATTATTCAGTTTCACTGCATAAATTTTAATGTACTGAAAAAGTAATATAAAGTACAGCACTGAAAAATATGAAATGTAGCATAATCCAGCCTATTTTAACTATCACAGAACATTTTTTTCATACCTGTTTATTTTAGAAATTGACTAGTTATAAAACCCTTAAATACAATTTTAATTTCAGATTAACACTTTTTTAGTAGAGTTTCAATATTTACCATATTAATTTACTACCTCATAAATCATCATAATATAACCTCCACTACAGTACCCTCTGCCCCCCCAAAAGCCTTGACAGAGTAAAAATACTTCTTAGTGTTTTCTAGGACAAGGATTTTAAAGTTATCAGGTCATTGTCACTAGTAGTATTAGATCTCTTCAATGTCTGCTGATAAGTAAACTGTAAAAAGATAAGTGGTAAGAACTCTACCTACATATCTAATACATCTGGAATTTTCAAGTTCATTTGTTCATCATTATTGAAGCTATATATACATTCAGTACATAAATATTTCAAGCCTCACAAAAGATACAGAAAGAAAATGTTAAGTTTCCTCTAGCGATTCCTCCAATTATCCTTCCCAGAGATAACCATTCCAGTGGTTTCTTGTGTATCCTTCCAGAAATTTTCTGTAAGTGCACCAGTACATAAAATGTATCTTTTTAAATACAGATAAGACCATATATAGTGTTGTTTAATAATCTGCTTTTTTAAAAAAATGGATATCATACCATTACTTTCCATATCATTATATACAGATCTCCCTTTAAAGGTTTCATAGTCGTCCATTTATTTAAATTTCTCAACTATATCTAGAATGTCCAAATGCAAAGATATAATTAAGCAAAATTATGGAAACATTTAATAAAAAGCATTTTACAATTTTAACATGAAGATTCTCCAGTTCATACATAGCAAAGCATTTTGAGAGCACCCAGTGAATACCTATTCTGATTCTACTTTGGGATAATATATTTTTATAGAAGTCATGTTTTCTTCTTAATTTACAAGTACACATAACAGGGCAGTTACTGAATATCTACAATGAAATATATTTAAGAGATTCTTAGTACTTTCTAACAAATATTTTACATTATCTATAATAACACTGCCTTTTAGAAGATATACAAATCAAACTTTAGAGGATTTCAGCTTTAAATTTCAGCTACCATGGTCAATATATGGGAGAACATAGCAGTCTCTATCATACTAACAATAAATGAACAACAGCATTATGTTCTTAAAACAGTGTATTAGATATGATAATCATTTCCTGTCTCTACCTATACCCCCATCTAAAAGAAATTATGTCAGATATCTCAGTTTCTGTTTTTCAGAGACATTCCATCCTCCACTACTATTTGGACCTATTGCTCTTTCAGGCAGCGCCCGTGATCATGTTATTTCTGAGGATTTCCTTCTCTCTCCTGTGGTGGGGCTCCCGTTTCTTAGATCTCATGGCTTCCTTTTCCTTGGTTTATTATCTTGTCTTGTAAACTATTACTTCTTCATAAAGAAGGCATAGATGGCACATTTTTTGAGACCCTGCATGTGTGAAACATACCTTTATTCTACCTATTCAAAATTTGAGTGAATACAGTACAATTCTGCTTTGGAAGTCAATTTCTTGCCAACCTCTGAAGGCACTGTTCTATTACCTTCTACCTTCCAGCATAAGTCTGAAGCCATTTTGTTGCCATTCTTATTCTTAATGCTTTGAGTGTGACCTACTTCTTCTTCCCACAGAATTTTTAAATCTTCTCTTCAAGTGTAGTATGAAATTTCATAATGATATGCATTGGTGTTGGGCAAAACAAATTCAAACCCTTCAGTTATAGGTAACTTTCTTATACTATTTCTTTGGTCATTTCCTCTCCTTCCATTTTCTCTATTCTTTCTGAAACTCATCAGCCATCTTTCTCTCCCTCCAATTACCATCTTCTTGTCTTCTGACATGCATGAAATTGTCTTCTATTTTCTATAAGACTATCTCAATATTATCTTCCAAACTTTCCATTGTAGTTTTTATGTATGCTAATGTGTATTTATTTTAAGGGTTCCCTTTTATTCTATGAATATCCCTTTTTTATAGACTCTTAATTCTTATTTTGTGGAGTAATAAATATATTTCTCTTAACTGAGTATATTTTCTCAGTTTCTCCAAGTTTTTCTCATTATCCTATTTGTTTTCATGTTGGACATGTTCAAATGTCTAGTAATCCTTTAATGCCTGTTCATATTTAAGAATGAAGTGTTAAAAAGCCAGTTAAAAGTTTTGTCAAATGGTGGACTTGCCTCAAGTTTGATCTGGCTGAGCTATTTCATTGGGAGAACTTAACTAGCAGCTGTAGTCTTTTCTCTTGAGCAGGTTAGTTACCCTAGAAAGGGATCTTCTATTCTCCTGCCTGGAAGTTCTTAAGGCTAGCTGCCCTCTAAATAAGGAAACTGGATTAGGAGTCTCAGAGTTTGGTATTTAGACTTTCCAAACCCTGTTTTCACTAAAATATTTGCAGTAGTGTGCTGGTAAATTGGCTCTTAAAAAAAAACCTGGTAAGTAGCATTTACCAATGTCATTAGTGTTAAAGTTCAGCTACCATGGTCAATTTCAAACTACCACTGGTTTAACAATGAGCTCACAAAATGACAACAGCTCTAACAACCACTCTCTCTGGTACAAGTGGTTTCCAGCACACCATTGGATTTCCCAACCTCAGCTGTCCCTCAAACTCTCTAACATAAACCTCCAGTCTTCTGCCAAGTAGGGAGACAACCAGCATCTATTTGTGCAGGACAGGGAAGAGAATCTGGAGGTGCAGTAACGATCTTCTAGTTTTGGGCTTCAGTTACGCACTCTTACTTCTAGAGGCACATGATGCTTGCAACTCCCAACCGTTATCACATCTTTGACTTGGGTTTCTACTTTCTCTCATTTGTTAAATAAATTACTAATTTTCCATCTGGTTCCCTTTTAAAACTTTATTTTATTGTTTCCTCTCCCTATTTCCTTCTCCCTGTGGATTTTTTTAATATCATTTTATTGCAGTTTCAGAAGGAAATAGAAGTGAACGTGTGTGTTCAATTCAACATGTTTAACCAGAAGCCCTGACCTGGCACTATCTGAACTTGCAGAGTCTGAACACATTCATTGTTAATCATTCACTAATTTAATAAAATTCAATGAACTCCTATTATGTGCCAGATACTCTTTTAGGTTCTTATGTTAAATGTTAGCAAAAATATTACTCTTCTCATGGAATTTATACTCTATCAGGAAATTATTTGGTATCATGTGCATCTGGATCAACAAATCTGAAAACCATTCTTTAAAAATGGATATTGTGGAAAGCCAAAATAAAACCATCTGTTAATGCTTTAATATATCAAAAATTAAATAAATTATCCTGGTTAATAATATTAATGCTCTAACTAGAGAAGGAAACTAAGTAAATTATTCTTACTTTTACTTATTATTCTATGACTATACCAGCATAACTATACTTATATCTGGACTAAACCATAATGAAATCACAATAGAAAATATTCTCTATCATGAGAACTTAGGTGTCTATGCTCCAAATGGCACTATTAAAAAAATAAGACAGAATGACAGCATGCCTGCAGAGCACTGAAAAAGCAACAGGCCATTATGAAAAGTAATGATCCCTTTCAATAGAGGTGGAATTAGAATGCTCCTCAAGAAAACACTTAAAGATATCTACACAGTTCAACATTAATATTAATATTAATATTTTGTTATACTACATATCACTGATTCTTCAACACCAGTCTGCAAATACTGACACATGACAAAATTTCACTAGTCCGTGGCAAAAAATGTCAAAATGTCATCAGATGTCTTTTCTTGTAAAGGACTGTCCTTTATCCTGGGATTATATCCTTAATATACTTTTGATGTTAAAAATGTTCTCTTATAAAATGAAAGTGATGATAGATGGTACTGTATATTTTTAATTCCTTTACTTATCAATTCTACCCTATTTTTGGCAATATTTGCTTGAAATTTTATATGAAATCTGGTTTCTCTACGTAGTATCAAGGCTCAGGTAATAATGGTGCTAATTAAAGAGGAATTTGAATTACCTAATATATTGGTAGTTACAGTTAAAAAATCCTGGAACCATAGTTACAATCATAATTAACTCAAAGGAACACATAGTACTATTATATATATTTATGACCACTGCAGGCCCTGTAGAATTCAACAATACATAAGCATTGGATTTAGAGCTCATGAAGGGCAATTTAAAAGTCACAGTCTTCATATAACTAATCTAACAAAAATGGCAGCTCTCATAGATCCAGGAAAAATACATTAACAAAGTAATGTTGCAGAAATAGTGCTGGAGTAGAATCAGGGCAAAGACTTAATTATGATTTTACCACTAATTATAAAACCTTTAACTACATCACTTATACTTTCTGCATTGCTATTTCATCATGAAATGAAATGATTGGATTGGCTAATCTTTAATGTTTTGTTCATTCTAAAAATCTATGTTTCAACTCCTTTAAATAAATTAGGAGACAATCCTGGTAACTAACGCTCATAAAAAATTTGGGTAAATTACATATGTTTCTTGAGAGGTTCAACATATTA
Organism: Manis javanica; assembly: GCF_040802235.1. NCBI lineage: Eukaryota > Metazoa > Chordata > Mammalia > Pholidota > Manidae > Manis > Manis javanica. Next base: position 52,410,593 of record NC_133166.1, read on the forward strand.
GACAAATATTCCCAGCTATCCACCTAAATGGTGGGTGGAGGAGGTAGGAGGATACTCGCTTATAACTGGACTGTTAGAGAAATTCTTTTCTAATCTTTCCTTGCAATAGGTGAAGAGTTAGGAGGAAGGAAAGGTTTGACTCTAGCACATCTCTTCCCACTCCTTCTCCTGGTCTAACTCCTCGAGTATTGAGGACAGGTAAGAGAAATAGAGAAAGTAAAACTCTCTACATGACTGGTCATAGAACATCAACTAAGGAGATGAATTGTCCATCTTTCAGGTTGGGTCTCTGTTTCCATTCAATGATGATGGACTCAGCATAATTTGTGAGTCCCAGAGCAAAATGAGAAAATGAAGGAAAATAAGGGCTATTAAATATACTAAAATACAAAACTTTCTTTACAGCCCTTCCCTTCCTCCCTACCTCTCTTCCTCTTTATCTTTCCCTGCCAACCTATCATGGTGCTTTTTATGTTCTCTTTAATGTCATGGTCCCCTGGACAGGAAGATACTCACAGGGCAAATGCAGTTCTTCATAGGAAACTCAGCACAAGTGAGATCCACCAGCTACTGGGTTCTACCTCCTGCAAGCTGACGGACCCTTGTACTCTGTCCTAGCTGGGAGTGGTGAGGTCAATTTCTAGATCTCATGGGCCTTCTGCCCCAAAGCATTGCAGATGGGTAACCCACAAGAGATTGCAATTGCCAGGCAATGATGCACCTCAGTACCTGGACTGGGGACTCACTCTCCACCCAGTCACCTAGCTAACAGGTTTAGGAATTGCCAGGCTGGGACAGAGGATGCTGAAGAGCACATGGACTCGACCCAGACACTCCCTGCTGCATGTAGACCTTCACCAGGGGTACAGTAACAATACAACACAGGCCTCTCTCCAGTGTCACCCAGTAGACACACAGCAGCAGTGAGACAGGAGCAGGGAGATTGAGGACAGGTAGGGCCTAGGGCACCAAAGAGTGGAAGAGCCAGCAGCCAAGAACCAGTCCTAGGAGGCAGTGGGAGAGAGAAGAATGCCTTAGCTGAGGCTCCGAACCCTTGCCTAGTACATACTCCATTTTCCTATCAGATTTAACTTATAAATTCAAAGATACAAATCAATAAAAACTTCAAGACAATGACCACAGAATATTAAACCTGAAGTACAAGCCCCTTCTAACTATGGGTCCCTCTGTAACTGCCCTGGTTACATACCCATGAAGCTGGCTTTAGCCTCTGCTGATGGTGGTCTTTACCATGGAGGTGACTGTAGTGTTCTTGGAAATGTTCAGACTTCACCCTTTATTACCAAGAATTTTTTAGAGTGGCACAAATATCTTCCACAGGCCACCCCAATGGAACATGTCCCCAGCTCCTTCTCAAGTCGGACATCCTGTCACTTGGCCTAGTGGCACACAAGACAGTTCTTACCCTTCCGTTACCCTTCGTGTACCATCATGTGAGCATGGAACCAAAGAACCCTAAGCCAGGGAGCCACCGAGGTTCTCTCTTCGTACCCCTCCAGGGCCATATAGAATGGAACAAGCATAATACACTTCAAGCCCCATGGGTGCAGATCACCTGTTTGTCTTCTTTTATCACCTTCAATTCTGCTTCCAGCTCAGTATTAACTTGAGTCTGTTGCTCAAGTAACTGCTGCATATGTTGGAAAGAAATGATGATATCCTTTAAAAAAGTATAAATATGATATATCAATTGAAAAATTTGATAGGTATATTTCTGAATTCATTCTCATATTCTGTTTTCTTATAATCTTTATAGTTTAGCTTCAACACTGTAATAAACAATATATTGAAATAAACTAATGGCACATTTTACTAATTTAATACCTAATTAATTTATATTACATGTTTTCTTAGCAGGTACTGTTTCTAAGAGTTCCTCAAATAACTAACAGTTTTTGAAATGGACTATGCATTCTGAAACACTGCTGAAAAATGTAAAGAATTCAAAACTAAAACTTTTAAGTGCCTGCCCAAAGTAGTAAATTAATCACTACTAAAATGTCATATTGTTAACTGGCTAGGATGTCATTGCATGTATTCAGAATCAAATGGAGGAAAAACAGAAGAGAAAAAAGAAACAGGAGTTTTCTTTCACATACTTTTTTTTTTTAAATAGAAGAATCACAAATATCACATCAATTCAAATGACAGCAGGCTGTTCTGCAAATACAAGCTCTAAGCACACATATGTTTCAATAATTCTCTTAAAGATAGTGATAAACTATTGAGGAAAAAACTGATTTTTATTTATAAAATATTTTAACGCAATATTTTTTCCAGCTTTACTGAGATACAATTTACATACTACAGCACTGTGTAAGCTTAAGGTGCACATATGATTTGATGCATGTTTATATCCCTAAATGATCACCACAGTAAGGTTAACATCCTTATCGCCTAACATAATCACCATTTTTTTGTGTGTGGTGAAAATATTTAAGATCTACTCTCTAAGCAACTTTTGAATATATAATGCAGTATTGTTACCTGAAGTCATCTGAGGTACATTAAATCCCCAGAATTCACTCATCTTAAAATTGGAAGTTTGGACCCTTTGATGAACATCTCCCCATTTCTCCTCTGATTTATTTTTTAATGGGAGTACATAGAGACCTGGCTAAAAAGGTACACATGTATCCATTCAATATACACTAAGTGCTCACTAGGTGCTAGGAATCAACCTAGGCATGGTTCCCTTTGTTATTTGACTTATTTCTCACATTGCATCTGGTTTTTAAAAATATTTACTGGCTTCCAAAATATGGTTGCTTGCCTGTTTTTCTTCTTGAATTTGGGTAATCTCTTCATGAATCTTCTTATTTAATTCCAATTCCTTAAAAAATTTGAATAATTTTAAAGTTATGATATCTAGAAAATTCAGCAGGTCCTATATTCAGATTATTGCTTAACAAATTTGGGAGTGTATGACCTACTATTACTCCAGAGTACCATTTGTTTGCTGTCGAAGCAGTGACTCTAGTGAACTGAAAATGCTATTAGATACCCCACTTAGGCTGGTACAAACTTATAAAGGTTAATGTTAAAAACTAAAGAATTTCTCATCTCCAAAAGCTTTCTGGAGACACCATTGTATCATAAGATTACCCAACACTGTATTAAAGTGGACATAAAATGGTTATAGCCAAATTTAATTGTCCTAAAGTCAACTCTTGCTGATAATGGCAAAAATTATCTAATCATTTTTTTAATGATTCATAATACTTTACAATTATATTGACTTTATAGAAGGAACTTTTTGTATTATAATCCTAAAATTCTCAGAAATTAAAAAAATATGTCAATTTTATAAATATAAACACAATTAAATACCATGTTGAGTCTTTCTTGAAGTTCTTGTAATTTCTGTTCTTTAATTGTTAAATTGATGTTTTCTTCTCTGATACTATGTTGACATGTGACCTTGGACTTTATCAAGTCTGAGGTTACCTTTTTTAGTTCCTTAACATAAGAAACATCAAACAGAAAATTTAGTATTAATATATTTCATCAAAGCAAGGTGCTTTTCTGACAGTTTTAAAGTCTGTTTTTAAGCCTATCATTAAAATTTACTGTATTTTATATGTCAAGATAATACTACCAGTCCATCAAAGCCTACCTCCCCTCGTACCCTTGAAAGATAAGCAGCCAAGGTGGGAATGCTGTTTGTGGCTACAGAATAGGCAAACACAATGATGCAGGGATAGAGTATGATCTGCTCTTAAAATAGTGAACTAAATGAACTAACCCATCAAAAGTAAGGTGTTTTCATTCACTGCTTATTCAACAAATATATTCTGAGATAAAAGGATAAAAGATTATCAACTCCCAAGCTCATTAGCATCTAATAAGAAAAATTCATGTAAAAAATAATTACAATATAATGTGATGAGTGCTATATTATAGGAAGGTATAGAAGCGTAAGGAAGGAGAGAGCTTGGTTGAGGGTGTTAAGAAAGCATTATTCAGAAAAGTGGCATTTAAAGATAAATTTTTGCAGAGGACAAGAAAGGAGTACACATTCCATGCAAAAAGATGCAATATGCACAAAGGTACAGAACCATGAAAAAGCATGCTCTTTTTAAAATACAAAACAAATACAATATGGCTGGAGCTAATATGGGTAAAAGGGAAGAGTATTGTTACTTGTGGCTAGAAATTTGGCAGGGTTCACATATTGAAGGGGATTTGCAGGCTACGCTAAAGAGTTTTAGTTTTATCCTATAGGTAATGAGGAATTAAGTCACTGAAGGTTTTCGAGTAGGAGAATGACATAACAAGATTTGCATTTCAGAAAAATAACTCTGGCATCATTGCAGAGGATTAGGATTAAAGAGGATATATATAAAAGACTTAATTTGTGAAGTTACATGTCCACTGAGTTTCCATCCAAACACACAAAAATTCTGAAATACAAATTTCTGAATTGGTATAATTTATTATACTGCTGTCTTGTGTATATTTACTATATTAAATTCTCAAGGAACTGATTTCCATATCCTTGACTACACAGCATCTGAATTCCCTTTGAATTGCGGAGGAACTCTACATCAAAAGCTTACTGTCCACTAGAGAAGCCGGAAATGCCAGAGACTAGCTTTATAAAGCATGAGACCATGCTCTGCTAATCAGATGCACACCTGTCTTGGACACTAGATCAGAAACTAGTATCACAAAGAACAGGAGTGTTGTAAATCCATCTGGTAGACAGCTGGAGCATTGCTAGAAACTTCAAGCTTCCATGGCCACAGTGATACCGCTGTGGCCAAGAAGTGGGTGATGGTGCAAGCTGCAGTGTGCAGTACCCAGCAGTGGAAGGTGGTTTTATGCTGTGGTCTTGGGTACTGCATAGCTTCCTTTGTTTCTGACCATTTTTCAAGTCTGAGATGACCAAGATCCAAATTCTTTGTTGACAAAATAATCTTAAAATTAAAAATCCTAATATACCTCAATTTTTAAAGGTTGTATTTAAGAACTAAATAAAAAACAACAAACACCTCTCTTGAAGAAAAAGCTTGGTTCATCAGAGTGGTGACGCTACAGGAAATTTTTATTTTCTTCATTGTGCTTATTAGTACTTTCTCTTTTTTTCTTCCTGTATCAGTTTTAAGAGACTCGACATAGGTACCATCACTTACAGTTATCAATTAGAGGAAAGAGGATGACAAATGACTGAGTCCTAAAGAACTCTAACATTTGTAGGTTAGAGAAGAAGGCTGTAAATGGCATTTATCTGTGGTAGGAGGAAAACCAAGAGAGTGCAGTATCAAGGAAGCTGAAAATGGAGCACAAAACAGGGCTGCCAATACCTCCAGAGCTCTACATGTTACAGCTTCAGCTGCCTAGAAAGAAACTTGCCCAATTATCTCTACCCCTAGTTCAAAATATAGGAGAAAGGATTCCTTGGTCTTAGTTCACATAACCCTTTTAGATATGTGCACTGCTAAAGTAGCCATGTGAATCAAGAGATAGGGCTTTATGCTTTTATTCTCACAAAAGCAGGCAGACAAATTAATGTCTGGTAAAAAGAGAACAATCAGCATGTATTGAGTAATGAAACAATTTGGAATGGAGGAGGGAGGCCTTGAAGAATGCCTAGTATATTGGTTATCCTCCATTTGTCCCTCCTGATTCACTCCACCCTTTCTCCATACTGCTCTGTGCCCTGTGTGCCTGACACCTGTAGATACAGCAAAGTTTCCCTGCCATCTGGCTCCTGGTTGGGTCCAGTCTGTGGGAAGCACCAGTCAGTCAATATGCTGGGAAGAGGGAGATTGAGGTTATTAAACTGCCTCCCCACATAGCCATAAATTGGCCAATAGCTCTGTACCTTTACCAAGTCACAGCTTCTGAAATGCAGCTTTCTTCTACACCTATATGAACAGCACTCTCCAGTTCTGGCAGCTGCTTCCTTCCCTGCCCTTTCACTTTTCGGTGGCATAATCACTCCCTCATTGCTTCTAACCTTGGGGTGCTTCATTATCCTTTGTTGGTTTCCCTTAACTCTGCCCATAACTCTGTAAATAGCTTCTTCATCAAACTTTTCTCAATTACTCATTCCTATACACCATCTGTTTCCTGCCTAAATCCTGCTTAATATAAGTAAATTAAGAAAAAGCATTCCAAGTAAGGGTAGGGATATGGAGAAGAGCAAAGGCAAGAAGGCAGGAAGAATTAAGAATTATGATAATGACAACAAAGATTTTGGATTAAATAGAATTGAAAGATGCTTGTTAGGAAGTAGTAGAAAACAATGTTGAAGACGTAGAATGGGGTCAGACCATGGAAGCTTTGGAAAGCCAATTAAAGAAGTTCAGGACTAGCAAGAAGAAAACAAATACTACCGTTTGCAACAACATAGATGGAGCTAGAGGGTATTATGCTCAGTGAAATAAGCCAGGCGGAAAAAGACAAGTACCAAATGATTTCACTCATCTGTGGGGTGTAACAACAAAGCAAAACTGAAGGAACAAAACAGCAGCAGAATCACAGACTCTGAGAAGGGACTAGCAGTTAAGAAAGGGAAGGGGTTGGAGAGGGTGGGTAGGGAGGGAAGGGAGAAGGGGATTAAGGGGCATTATAATTAGCACATATAATACAGGGAGGTCACAGGGAAGGCAATACATCACGAAGAAGACAAGTAGTGACTCTGTAGCATCTTATATGCTGATGGATAGTGATTGCAATGGGGTTGTGGGGGGACTTGATAATATGGATGAATGTTGAAATCACAATGTTGCTCATGTGAAACCTTCATAAGATTGCATATCAATGATACCTTAGTAAAAATTTTTAAAAAGTTCAGGACTAAATCAGTATGTTGTACACCTTAAACTTACACAATGTTATGTCAATTATGTCTCAATAAATCTGGAAAAAAGAGTTTGGGACTGGATTTGGTAAACAAATTCAACCTACTATTCCTTCACACAGAAGTGCTACATTAAACTAGTAACTTAGTAAAGTTAATTTGGCAAAAAGAGTGAATAAAAACTGGAGAAAAAAAAAAAACACTGACAAAGAGTCTGTTTTATTAATCCAGGAATGAGATGCTGAATGTCTGCACTATTGAGAAATGAAGAATGGAAAATATGAGACATTCTAGAGGAAGGTATAATTGAATAGACAAAGGGGAGTAAAGAAAAAGATGATTTTCCAAAGTGTCTTGATGAAGCTAGAAGAAATGAAAAGAGGGACTAAGAAATGTGAGAGAGAAGCATGGTAACTGAAAGGAAATGGAAGTCTGTTTCACTGATTAAACAGATGAAAAATGTATTTAAGATAAGAACAAGATGGACAATGTTCTGAGACTGAATCTTAAGAGCCAGAAAGCACAAATCATTAAGACTGTGCCATAAGCGGTTACTATAAGTGGTTACTATCTTAAAGAAGTCCTTCATTTGTATTTTTTGGAGTTATAGAAGGTTACACATGATGAATTCCCCAAAATGAAGTTTCAATGTACCACTGATGGTTTACCTTCACACTCAGTAAGATGGTTTCCTTTGAAAGGAGAATTGTATGAGTTTTCTGAGAGTGGGCAGGAGAGATGGTGGCAGAGAATGAAGAGTTAATTCAATGTGTGCCACCCTGCTGACCCTGAAGTTATGATAAGTCATAAAAAGAGATGACCTGCAGGCAGTTGAAAAATCCAGAGGTAGAAATTATGAGAAATGTGAGGTAAGGAATATAAATTTATTGAAATGAAGTGATTGATTGGATTAAGGAGTATTAGATAATTGGAAAAAAAATGAAAATAAAAACAGAGACCGTAGAATAGAGCTTTGGAGGAATGGGAGGAAAAAGAAGATAATCAAGAGAACCAGAGGAACTTATTTGTACCAAAAGACCCTTAAAATGTGAATGATCACATGGATGTTATAAAACTAATACATTTTATATTTTAAAAGCACCTACCATTTTGAACAAAACACAATATTCTGTAATGAAAAGCACAAAGTATCAGTATTAGGATACTTTGATTACATGTATTAGAAAACCATACTTAAACCAACTAAAAGAGACATTTTTTCACATAACAGAAAGTCCAAAGTTGGGCAGGTTCTTGTGTTGGTTGATTGGAATACTCAAAGACTAGAGTATTATCAAAGACTAGGATATTTTCATTTTCCACTTTACATTCTTGGGACTGTCCTTTTGCTTGGGTGTTGGGGCTGTGGCAAGAGACGAATTTAGGTATTACATAGCAACTGTCTCTTCCTGGAGCTCCTTCTAAACAGTAAGAAAATTTTTCTCTGAACCACCTCCTGCTGGCCAGAACTGGAGCACATGCTCATCCTGAACCAAACACCAGCATGAGGAACGGTGATGATATTAACTGGCTCCAAGACGACTGATCATATGAGGTGGCATAATCACTCCCTCATTGGGCTCCCTAAAAATCACTCCCTCAGGTGGGCTGAATATTAGAGAATTATCACAATGTCCATTACAAGAAGAATTTCAGCTGCCATTTTAAAATTAACATGTTATTTAGAATATTACTACCTACAAATATTATACAGTACAAAATAAGGATAAATGGATAATCTTTTTTACAAGTTGCTTGACACTGAGTAATTCACCTACTCTCTTTGGGTTTCAGTTCCCTTTCCCAAAAAAGCAGCAGTTGGATCAAGTTAACAGTTACTTAACTGTGCTCTGAGAAATCCAAGAATTTCCATGGAGCCCCTTCACAATTGCTAATAGAGAAGAAAGAGCCAGCAGGTACAGCTCCAGTGTTCCTCCAGCCCTCCCTTCAAGCACAAGCAGCTCTACCTTAACACTGAGCTCCACATCTTGGTTAGACGGTTCTGCAGCTCAAAGAAAGACAAATACTGGAGTAGATGATCCTACGATTCCATGAAATTAGGGATGATCTGAAGATAAATAATCTACGAAGAGCTAGAATTTGTAGACACAGAATGTAGTTCAAGCATGAAGGGAGAAAGAGTAATTGAGGAGTCAAAGGAATTTCAGACTTTCTTATCTGACAAGCAAAAGGCAGATGAGACTGCATTGTCTTGAAAGCCTACCCAAATAAATAACCCACCTAATTATGGTGCAGAAAAGCTGAATCCATCAAAGCTGCCTTCATCTTAATTTTAATCTAATTTCATTTGCAAGTAATAATAATCCCATAAATTTCTGCATGTTAAACTTTCTTAAGTGCTTGCCTATGCATTTACTTTTTGTATTTATTACACATATGTAAAATACGAAAGGTAGACATCATTACACTCATGTTGCAAGTGAATAGAAAAGAGGGAAAAAGAAAAAAGCAAGACAGTATGGTTGACTATGTTGAAAGGCTTAGTTGTAAAGAAAGAAGTAAAGTGATGAGATAAGATATACAGAATAAATGATAAATATTATGCAGGGAACTACAGGCCAATGAACTGGTTAAGGTAGTAGGGACTGAAGGACTAGAGGTATTTGGGAGTGTAATGGTACAGATGATAGAAAAGGATGCTCTGATTAGAGAAAGAAGAGGGCTGAATCAAAGAGCCCAAAGGAAGCAGTGTTTAATGAATTTCAAAGTAGGGACATGTTAGTTTACAGAACTACTGCGTCAAGGCATCTAAGGAGCTGGTAGCTCAAGAGTATGTATAGTTGACAATTTCCCCTTCTAAAAAATATATGCTTTTTAATGGGGCATAAAAGAAAGAAAAAATTTATGTGGATAAATTAGTTAGGCTGCTACTATTATCAGTTGAGTGGTTAAGATCCCAGATTCTGGAGCCAAATTTATCAGGTTCCAGTCTGCTCTCTTCCCTTGGAGTGTAACTGCAGGTAACTTACTTCATTCTGCCTCAGGTTCCTCATATGTAAGGTGGGGATATAATTTTTCTTAAATATGATTATTTTCTCTTCTTTTAAAATAAAGTAGCTGAATTTTTAACAGTGGTATGGATATTAAGTATTCTGTTACATATTTAAAGAATTACATTCATTCTTTCATAGCTGGTAACAAGAGTTTTCTTGTAGACTATGACCTCCCTCAAGGAAAGGTACCATGTTTCATACTTATCCCAAAGCACCTAATACATTCAGGCCTCTAAGAAGAACTAAATATTATAATGAATGTCAGAAGAAAAGAGTAGTGAACATGATATGAAAATAAATGTGACCTATCTTTATCCAAAATAAGATTTGATAAAAATCAAAGGTTAATTTATTCAGGATAAGGTAAATGGCAATAAAAATACTTGGTAAGATTAGTCAATGGCACCTAAAGAGACTACTGTAAATGACACAATAGTTCATTGTCAGCTGAAAGACTGCACAAGAAGTAGCAAATAGAGGGATAGTGCTGAGGGTTTGAAGTATAAGGATAGCTAACTGATCAAGCTAGCTTCACTCCATTCAAGGTAACCACCACCATCACATTACAGATAGGTGCTCCTCATTTAAATGTGAACAGACCAGCACAATGTTCTTACTAATAGAAAAATAAAGCTTAATAGATGGTGAGTCATGAGCATTTTGTTAACTTTAAAGAAACAGCATATTTTTTTACTAGAAAATAAATTTGATTATTGTAACTAAGAGTCCTAAACTTGTGAGCCTAAAATAGGTTAATTCAAGTACACATCCAAGAATATGTTAGAAAATATCAATCATAAAACTAAGACAGTATAATATAACATTATTCTGATTCATAAGCCAGATTGATCTTTGACTTAACAAAATTATTGAATGAAAGAATTTATTGATCTTACTATTTCCACCCTAGAAAAATATTTGAAAATATGGGATAATAATTAACTTGACTGTGGATAGTAACAGAAAAATAAATCAAGTCATTTCAGAAATTAATTTAATGTCTCAAAAATTTAGGAGATTACTTCAAAGGAAAAATAACTATTAGAGGACCTCAAAGTTTTATTCTCAACTCAGGTTTATAGTATATCCAACTAATATTTACATTATTACTCAGTAGTTAGTCAAACATCATCTAAATAATGAAAATAAATCTTTCATGCTCAAATAATTCTATTTTTAAAAAAGACACCAATGATATTTGGTTTAAAATAATATACATCTTTCTTTACCAAATAGAGTTTCCAAAAATGCTTTCAAGATGCTTTTCTGTGCACTAAAATAATTTCTAGAAGAAAACTTGCAACATTTTTTTAATTTAATTTTTTAATATTAGATTTTCTTAAAGCAAGATACACCTGTATTGTCATAAATACACATTCAAACAACTTAAAAGTAAAATATCAGAGGCTTGTTTTATACTACTGATCTGTTCTAGGTTCATTCTTAAGACACAGTGCCTTATTGATAGAAGTACAATTAAACTGAGGTATATGGCTAAAATTTACATTCACATGAAGTGGCTTATAATTCTCTGAATTAATAAAGGAGAACTGGTTTTCTAAAAGTTTTATTTTTGCCTTCAAGGTTACAAAGTACAACAAACTTTTGCATCTTTTTATATTTTTCAGAAACTGAAAATATAGAGCTGTTATAATCTGCCAAGTTTTATAGGAGATACTTTAAAATGCATGAATTCTTATTACAACAATTGTTATGAAACAACAGGAAAATGGGAAGAGGAGAGGTGCAAACCCAGTATACGGCTCACAGAAGTAAAAACAAAACATTTCTTATGTCTTTTTGTCTCATATAGTAATCAATCTTAAAAGCATAATAAATTAAAATCAGAGACCTCTATGTAATGATTTTCCACTGAAAATATGCTTTTGATTTTATAACCCTTTAGCTTTTAAATATCCTGAACTTTTAGTACTTTGTCTGTTTTCTAACCATTTTATTCAAACCTTTTAGTGCAGCAAATAAGCAGCACAAGCTTTGATCTCATTAAATTACAACTTACAGTTCCTAGAGTCATAAATATTGTGGGCTTTTTTCCTTTACCCCTCCTTTTCTGGTATGGGGTAGTCTGTTAAATATCACTATCTCCTTGAGTACTCTGACGTTTACTCAGACAAATAGCAGAGGTTATGAATGCTGTTCACAGATAGTATCAGGAATTCTTCATGATTGCCATAATGGTGAACCCAACATTCAGAACTGTAAGAACTATTTTTAAGGACCTATCTAACTAAGTTTGGTCTGTTTAACTTTGTTCCACAAAAAAGAGAATTCCATCTTACCACAAACCAATAACCTAACTCTTCTGGACAAAATCATAGAATAGTATAAAAGAAAAACAAATTATCCTTGGGAAAATTAATGATTCTAAGTTTTAAATAAGTGATATAACCAATGTTACTAGACTTGGTTAGCTTCTGAAAAAGAAAATCAAAGAAGAAAAAGCTTTTCATAAAGTTAAAAAATGAAGACTACATTAAAAAATATAAACACAAAATTACTGTATCTAGGATATCTAAATATTAAAAATTGGCTTTTAAAATATATTTTTTAATTCTTACCCTTTTAAACAATTTGGACTTGGAATTCTCAAATGTAGTGAAACTCTCACTTTACCTTTCCATACAATCTCTCTTCCAAGAACTAACTAGCAGCACGATCACTGAATATAATGCTTTCCTAGAGTGATGGGCCACAACTGCATGACACATCATTATATTTAGGTAGCCCTGGCCTAAGACTAGGGAAAAAAGGGCAAGCATGCTCATAAGCAACACTATTCCACTCACGCATACAAAGAGACATTCTTCACCCTTTTATATAAATCTGCCAAGAATATCTCCATGGAGTTACATGAACCTGGTGTCCATTTACAGGTCAATCTTTAACTATACATTAGAAATAAAATGATCTATTATACTACAATGAAACATTTGTCTTTAATGAGAAAGATACATAATTTAGTACAGAAATTTATGAGGTATAATATTTTCATAATAATGTAAAAGCTAATTGAATAAAGGCATATGAATATCTTAATATAATCATGAAATTAATGATTATTTAATTGCTTAAGTCATTGATAAAAACATCAAGTAAAAAATAAATGAACCACAGTGTTGTTTATGTGAAACCATCATAAGATTGTGTATCAATGATATGTTAATTAATAAAATAAATACATGAACCAAAGAGACATGACCAAAAATGTACTCATTCACAACTACTCTGTTTTTATTTAGATTTGCATTTGAAGTTTACATTGATAAAACTGGTCCTTTTAATAATTCTATGATTTGAGATTAAAGACAATTTTTTCAAATTACAGCATTCCTCCCTATATTAAAAAGATCCATTTTCATATTCTAGAATGTGACTAAAAAGAAATGTTCTCTATATATAAATTGTCCTCTTAGGTAATGTGTTGGATAGACATAAGAGTTATATGGACTAGGAACATATGCTTATTACAACACACTCTATTGTTCTGTGTAAAGCTGCATCTATGCTCTTACTTTCTGATCTGTTGGGTGTAAGAATAGAGTCCAGAGAATATAAAGCCAATTTACTGGCAGTTATAAAATCAAAAACCTAGATATAATAGTGTTACAAATATTTAATAGTCTTTGAATTCTGACTTAGTGTTTAGAAACTACTTCAATCTTTATTCCAAGTGGTCCTGCTTTCTTTGAAATAATGCCAAAACAGAAAGTAATAAAATAGTTTCTGATTTCTGAACTATGCATTATTATAGTAATGTCATTTTTCTGGTCGCACATAATACTCCTCTTCAAAACTGTTATCTCTAGCCCTAATAAATTTTAATTTCAGTAGAACTAATAGATAAATGTAAAAACAGAGGGACTTCGGTTTCCAGTTCAGCATGTAAGAAGTTTAAAAGTCTCCACTTTGTCCTAACAACGAGTAAAAAGCTAAACAAACTGAAAATCAACAACTCTTCTTAGATCTGTTAGAGAAATAAGATCACAAGGCAAAGTACTGCTTCAAAAAATTAGAGACAGGCAAATACAAAGAATCGCAAACTACCTGAACAGAAACCCACAAATAGAACCCTACATAGAAACCAGTGTCAGGGTAGGAAAACCTGAACAGTAACTAATTAATTCCCAGAGACATAGTGTGGACAACTCTGAGAGTTAAAAAAAAATTCAAGGGAACACACTTTTGTGAATTTCACCACCAGGTCCCCCAAAAATGATTATCAGAAGAAGAACCATTTTGAAATATGCCAGGGCATCCTATTCTTCTTGTCAAGGCTGCCCTCAGAAGTAACTATTTGACCTGAGCTTAAACCACCTGTGGGAAGGATAATACCCAACTCTAGCCCCGACGTCCAAATGTCCTGCACCACCTGTGTGGGAGGTGGGACACTGAGACACCCTGGTGAAGTTCACAGGCTCACCAAAATACCAAAACCTAATCTCAGGACCCCACCACCACACACACACACACACACCCTAACCAACACATTGCTAAAAGGCCTATTTACTGCAGTTCCTTCCACCCAGTGTATCAGGTCTGCCTTTCAACAAAAAATGACAAGGTGTAAGAAAGACAAAAAAAACCCACAGTTTGAAGAGACTGAACAAGCATCAGAACTAAAGTCCAATATGTCAGGAATATAAGAATGATCAGATTGGGACTTTTAAAAAACTATGATTAATATGTTAAAGGCTTAATAGGAAAAGTAGATAAAACATGGGCAAACAGATAGATAATGTAAACAGAGGGAAAGAAATTCTAAGAAAGAAACAACATGAAATATTACTGATCAAAAATAATGCAACAGAAATGAAGAATGCTTTTGATGGGCTAAATACGAGATGAGACAAAGGCTGAAGAAATAATCTATGAGCTTGAGGATATAAAACAGAAATTCCAAAACTAAAAACAAAGAGAAAAAAGACTGAAAAAATGAAACAAAATATCTATCAACTGTTGGACAGCTACACAAAGTGAATATAAAGTAATGCATAATGGCATTACTAGAAGGAGAAGAAGCAATATTTGAAGCAGTATATGACAGAATTTCCCCAAAATTAATGTCAGTCACAGATCCAAGAATCTCAGAGAACATGAAGAAAGATAAATGACCAAACAAATTATACATAGTGCATATCATATTCAAACTTAAGAAAATCAAAGATAAAGAAAAAATCTTGAAAGAAGGCAGAGGGGGGAAAAAACACCTTACCTATAGGGAAGCAGAGATAAGAAGTACATCTGACTCCTCTTCAGAAACCATATAGCTAAGAGCAGAGTGAGGTGAAATTAAAAAACACCAACCTAGAACTCAGTATCCTTCAAAATCATCCTTCAAAAGTGAAGGTGAAATACTTATAAGTTGAGTTTGTTGCCAGTAGACCTGCCTTGTAAGAAATGTTAAAAGGAGTTCTTCAGAAAGAAGAAAAATGATATAGGTCAAAAACTCTAATGTACCTAAAGAAGACAAGAGTATCAGAGAAGGAATAAGTGATGGTAAAGGAAATTTCTCTTTATTTCTCTAAATATTTTTCTAAATTATTATTCTAAATTGCTCTATCAGAAAACCACTTGTTCAAAATAATAAGAGCAGCAATGTATTTGACTATGTATGCTTACGTATGTGTGTATACATATATTCATGTATGCTTATGTACTTGTGAAATGAATAATGGCAATGACACAAGAGATGGACAGAGGAATTAGAATTATTTTGTTGTTATTAGGTACTTGCACTCCCCATGAAGTGGTGTAATATATGAAAGTAGATTTGGTTTATTGTAAATGTATTGCAAACTCTAGAGCAAACACTAAAAATAATTAAAAAAGAAGTATGACTGATATACAAAAAGGAAAGAAAACATAATCATAAAATTTTCAGTTAAAACCACAAAAGGCAGAAAAAGAGTGGAAGACAAAAATAGGAACAAAGAACAAGGGTAACAAATGGGAAACAGTACAAATATGAAAGCTCTTAATCCTACTATATCAAGAATCACCTCAAACATCAATTGTCTAAATAAACCAATGAAAAGACTGAGATTATCAGAGTGGATACAAAAAACGAGACCTAATTGTATGTTAACTGTAAGACACCCACTCTATAAAAACACATATAGATTAAAAGCAAATCAATTACAGGGAAAAAAACTAGAAAAAAACACAAACAAGGCTAAACTACATGCTACTAAACAACCAATGGGTTCAACAAAGACACAGGTAATGAAAAAATACATGGACACAAACAAAAACAGAAACACAATGGTTCAAAATCTATGCAACTCAGCAAAACCAGTCCTAAGAGAGTTTAGAAACAAAGGGCTACCTCAGGACACAAGAATGATCCCAAATAAACAATCTCACCTTAAAACTAAACAATTAGAAGAACAAAGTTCAAAGTTAGTAGAAGGATGGACATAACAAAAATCAGAGCAGAAATGAATGAGATGGAGAATAAGAAAACAATAGGAAAAAACTCAATGAAACTAAGAGCTGGTTCTTTGAAAAGATAAACAAAATTGGTAAACCTTAGCCAGAATCATGAAGAAAAAAAGAGAGAGGACTTTGATAAAGACAATCAGAAATGGAAGAAAAGTTACAAGTGACACCACTGAAATACAATTATAAGAGAGTACAATGAAAAATCATATGCCAACAAAATGGACAACCTAGAAGAAATAGATAAATTCCTAGAAACAACAATCTTCCAAGACTGAAACAGGAAGAAATAGAAAATCTAAACATTGTGATTACTAGTAAACAAATTGAATCATTAATCATTAATCAAAAATCTCCCTACAGACAAAAATTCAGGATGATACAGCTTCATAGGTGAATTCTACTAAATATTTTAAAAAGAGCTAATACCTACGCTTCTCAAATTATTCTGAAAAAACTGAAGAGGAAGGAAAGCTTCCAAATTCATTCTACAAGGCCAGCATCACCTTGATACCAACCAAAGACACAACAAAAAAAAGGACACAAATATAAAAATCCTCAACAAAATATTAGCAAACCTAACTGAAAAATACATCAAAAGGATGGATCATTTATCATGACCAAGGGGGATTATTCCAGGGATGCAGCGATGGTTCAATATCCACAAAACAATTGATATGATACACCACATTAACAAAAAGGATAAAAACCATATGATCACAATCAATAGATGCTGAAAAAGCATTTGACAAAATTCAGCAACATTCATAGATAAAAACTCTCAATATAGTGGCCATATATGACCAACCAACAGCTAACATCATACTCAACAGTAAAAAGCTAAAAGCTTTTCCTTTAAGACCAGAAGATAAGATGCCCACTCTCACCAGTGACTTTTATTCAATATATTACTGGAAGTCCTAGCCATAGCAATCAGACAATAAAAAGAAATAAAAGGCATCCAAATTTGTGAGGAAGAAATAAAACTGTTGCCATTTGCAGATGACATGATGCTCTTTATAGAAAACCCTAAAGGCTTTACCAAAAAAAACTACTAGAATAAATGAATTCAGTAAAGTTGCAGGATTCCAAATCAGTTTAGAGAAATACACTGCATATCTATACACAAATAATGAACTAGCTGAGTGAAAAATCAAGAAATTAATTTATTTACAATTGTATAAAATAAAATACATAGGGTTCCTTCCACCCAGAGACATAGTGTGGACAACTAAAAGACCTGTACTCTGAAAAATATTAAAAAATTGATGAAAGAAATTGAAGAAGACATGAGTCAATAGAGAGAGATTCCATGTTCATGGATAGAAAGAATTAATATTATTTAAAAGGCTATATTGCCCAAAGTAATTTACAGATTCCAGATTCAATGCAATCCTCATCAAAATACCAATGGCATTTTCCATGGACCTAGACCAAATAATCCTAAAATTTGTATGGAATCACACCTACACACACAAAAAAAGCAAAAAAACAAATACCCCAAGCAATCTTCAGAAAAAAGAACAAAGCTGGGGGTATCATGCTCCCTGATTTCAACCTATACTAGAAAGCTAAAGTAACCAAACAGTATGGCACTGCCACAAAAAGAGATATGTAGGCCATTGGAACAGAATATAGAGCCCAGAAATAAACCCACACCTATATGATCAATCTATGACAAAAGAGACAAGAATATACAGTGGGGGAAAGACAGTCTCTTCAATAAATGGTGTTTAGAAAACTGGACAGCTACATGCAAGAGAATGAAACTGGATCACTGTTTTATGCCATAAACAAAAATAAACTCAAAATGGACAAAATACATAAAACTAAGACCTAAAGCCATAAAACTCCTAGAAGAAAACTAGGCAATAAACTCTTGAACATCAACATCAGTAATTTTTTCTGGATACATCTCCCCACACAAGGGACACAAAAGCAAAAATAAACAAGTTGGACTATATTAGACTACATAGTTTCTGAATGGCAAAGGAAGCCATTAACCAAACAAAAAGTCAATATACTGTATGGGAGAATATATTTGCAAATGTATCTGGTAGGGAGCTAATATCCAAAAAATATAAAGAACTCGTACAATGCAACACCAATAAATAAATAAATAACCTGATTTAAAAATGGGCAGAGGACCTGAATAGGTATTTTTCCACAGACAGACAGACAGATGGGCAACAGGTACTTGGAAAGATGCTCCATATCACTTATTATCAGGGAGATGCAAATCAAAACCACAGTGAGATATCACTTCATAGGAGTCAGCATGGCTACTATCCAAAAGACAAGAAATAGTAAGTATTGGCGAGGATGTAGAGAAAAGGGAACCCTCGTACACTGCTGGTGGCTTTGCAATTGGAGGATCACCATGGAAAGCAGTATGGAGGTGTCTCATAAAACTAAAAATATACAAATACCATACCACCCAGCGATTCCACTTCTGGGAATTTATCTGAAGAAAACAACATTTCTAATCCAAAAAGATATATGCAACTCTTATGTTTATCACAGCATTATTTATACTAGCCAAAATATGAAACAACCTAAGTGTCCATTAATAGAAGAATGGATAAAAAAAGATGTGGTACATATATACAATGGAATATTACTCTGCCATAAAAAAGAATGAAATCGTCATTTTCAACAACATTATTACCTAGAAGGTACTAATGCTAAGTGAAACAAGTATGACAGAGAAAGACATATACCATATGATTTCACTTCTATGTAGAATTGAAAAAGCAGAACAAACAAAACTGAAAGAGACTCATAAATACAGAAAACAAGACTGGTGGTTGCCACAGGGGAGGAGGTGAAGGAAGCAAAAATTAGTAGAATGTTTGTTATCTTAACCTGGGCAAAAAAATTATAAAGTGATGAGATGGAGAAGATATACCATGCCACCACTAATCAAAAGAATACCTACATATAGCAAGAATAACTATATTAATTCAACCAGAGTAAATTTCAGAGCAAAGAAAGTTATCTGGAACAAAGAGGGGCACTACATAATGATGGAGGAGTAAATACTCCAAGATATAACAATGTCTTATTATGTATCTAACAACAGAGCATCAAAATAAATGACGCAAAAACTAATTGAACTACAAGGAGAAATAGAGAACCCACTATTATATTTGGAGATTTTAATACCCCTGTGTAAGAAATGGATAGATACGCAGACAGAAAATCAGACGGGACATAGTTGAACTTAGCACCATCAATCAAATGGATATAACTGACATGTATAGGCTACTTTATCCAAAAATAGCAGATTTTTTTCTAGTTCTTCACATATACTCAACTCTTTGCTATCCTTGATCTTAGCCAAAAGACTAAAAAATAATCACTAAACACATTTGTCTTGAGACTTTTTACATGCTGTTCCCCTTCCTGAAACAGTATTCTCTTCCCTCCCCGACCCCTTTACCTCCAGTGTAATAAAGCCACCTGTTAAATGCCATCACAGCCTTTACTTTTTCTTCACAATATTTACAATAGTTTTAAATTACTTGGTATGTGATTTGTTTTATGTCTAACTCCTCCATTGGACTATAAACTTCAAAAAAATCAGGAACATGTTTTATTTTCTTCATACCTGTATCCTCACTGCCACATAGTACCTAGCACAGTCACTCGAATATTGAATGAATGAATGAATGAATGAATGGTGCTAATGCCTGATAGTGAATGTTTACTGGCTATTCATGTCAAAAAATGCATGCCACTGGTGCCAAGTCAAATAAAGAATATTTTGAAAATGGATTAGAACAAATTCATTTGTTATATTTATTGAAATCATAACTCAAAGATTATGAATCTGTATTTGAAACATCTTACTTATCTTTATATTTAAAAAATCTACTTAACATTCTGGTAATATTTCACAAAATTAATTATTTTAGGCTGTAGTTTATATAATACTATAAAACTGCATCAATCATACCTTCTTTAAACTGCATATCTCAGATTCTTGTTTTTTATTTAAAGCCGAAAGCCTTTTGTTTAACTGTATTGCTTCAAGTACTGTAAAATGAAAGACACTTAGGAAAACATTATATTCAATATACATTTTAAGAAAAGTATCACTAACATAGTAAAATAAATAGGCTTTATGCAATGTATAAAATTATTACTCAATTTAAAAATATTCATTCCACTGCCATTTAATATTATCAGTATCAAATAAGTTCAACTTGTTATAAATAAGTCTATTTAAACATTCCTTATTAAATATGTAAGTTTAAATAAGATAGCACCTACCATTTTGTTCTAACTTTTCATGATTCTCTTTTACCAATCCAAATTGACCTGTTATTGTGGCATAGTACTTCTCAATTTCATTCAGTTGCTTCTGATGATCTTCTTTAGCCAGAAGATGTAACTGGACTTTTTGTTCCTATTTTAAAGAGGTATTTTCATTGTTATACATAACACACAAACACACATATGTATATATATATATATATGCACACATATATTAAACATACATAAAAATTTCCTGTTTTTAATAATTTGTTATTGATATAAATATGTCATGAAAAAGTACTGAGTATACCACAGGGAGGAAAATGTCGGTCAGGAGATATTTCTAAATCTATGTAAAATTAAAACACTTTTTATTTCCTTGTAACAAAATAGTCACTTAGCTATACTTTCCTTGGTTACAATTACTTTTTCAAAAATCAACTGTTCTATTTTTAGAAGAATTAGTCCAGTCTACCACTAAGCAAAGTGGGGAGAATATTAAAGCAATATCCTTGATAATTTAAGAAATTTTTTCTCCAAATTTGCTGGCACAATTATGATGTGCATTATCAAAACTCAGATAATTTTTCTAAGATTAATATTAATGAATATAGCACCTTCTCACTGCATTAAAAAATGGAATGATGAGGACAATGTCTATCAGGGACAGAAAGGCAATATAATATAGCTGAGAGACATAACTGGTAAAAATGAAATCTATCTATAATGTGAGTCTTTACTACTTTCAGCTAAAGGAAATTGTTTTACCATACAGAGAAAAATGGCTTTCAATTTCAAAAAGAAATATTACATTAATAGATTTAATAACATTTTTTAAAGGTTTTAATCTTGACTTGGCATTAGCAGAATCACTGATTGGTTTCGCAATTTTCATTCATTTTGGCCACTTGGCCTCAGCTTCTATGATAAGCAGTGATAAAGAAAAGGGTAAACCCATCGACTTGGCACTCACTAACTATTTTCTAGATGAATTGCTGTTGTCCCATAAGTTTCAACAGTGGAAATCTGTCAGATTTGCCTGGCCAGCATCTGCTTCCCTTACCAAACAATACAATTTTAAGTATTTACTTGAAGTATTTCTTCCTCATTACAAAGTAGCAGGACTAAAATTCAGGAGTCATATTCTTAGTCATATTACCCAAAAAATGAAGGCTGTGTTACCCATAAGAAGCCAATTGAACACTACCTTTTTGGGATTTGAATCTGGAGCAAAAAAACTATAAAACAAAGGAAGCTGAGCAATGATCCTATCCAGACTGACATAAGAACTCTATCCTGGGTTCCTACATCCAGCTTAATAAAAATCTGGAATTTCTCTGGTTCATTCTCAAATCAATTCTTCACTCTCTGATTGACTATGAGTGTCTCCACTAAATTTCCTCTTAAACAGTTAACCAGAGCCATTTTGTACTGCTTAAAAACAAAGTACAGGCAATATAGTGAACTGATCAAGAGCAAGTCTGCCTATGTTTAAATCCTGTCTCTCTAATTTAGTTGCCATGTGATCTGGGGGTTATTATCTACCCTCTCTCTGCAACAGATTATAACAGTATCTCTCTCATTGGGTTGTTCAGAAGACAAAGTGAACACATATAAAGCACTAAGAACAGAGCCTGTCACATGACAAGTATAATATAATGTTTTATTCTTATTTCTTAATAAAAATGCCCTCAATAGTTACAATTTTTATCTGGAATAAGAACAAACCTCTCTAATACTAATAAAGAAAACACATTAAAACTTAAGTGGTACCTAACTATATATTATTGGCAAATCTGATGATAATCTTAACTTTTTTTTTTGGTATCATTAATATACAATTACATGAGCAACAGTGTGGTTATTAGATACCCCCCATTATCAAGTTCCCACCACATACTCCATTAGGGTCACTGTTCATCAGCATAGTAAGATGCTATACAATTACTACTTGTCTTCTCCAGGCGATACTGCCTTCCTTGTATGACCCCCACAACACTATGTGTGCTAATTGTAATGCACCTTTTTCCCCTTATCCCTCCCTTCTGACCCATCCTCCCCAGTCCCTTGCTCTTTGGTAACTGTTAGTCCATTCTTGGGTTCTGTGAGTCTGCTGCTGTTTTGTTTCTGCAGTTTTTTCTTTGTTCTTATACTCCACAGATGAGTGAAACCATTTGATACTTGTCTTTCTCCACCTGGCTTATTGCACTGAGCATAATACCCTCTAGCTCCACCCATTTTGTTGCAAATGGTAGGATTTGTTTTCTTCTTATTGCTGAATAATATTCCATTGTGTATATGTACTGCATCTTCTTTATCTATTCATATACTGATGGACACTAGGTTGCTTCCATATCTTGGATATTGTAAACAGTGCTGCAATAAACATAGGGGTGCATATGTCCTTCACAAACTGGGCTCCTGCATTCTTAGGGTAAGTTCCTAGGAGTGAAATTCCTGGGTCAAATGATGTTTCTATTTTTGCTATTTTGAGGAACCTCCATATAGCTTTCCACAATGTTTGAACTAATTTACATTCCCACCTGTAGTGTAGGAGGGTTCCCCTTTCTCCACATCCTCTCCAACATTTGTTGTTGTTTGTCTTTTCGATGTTGGCCATCCTAACTAGTGTGAGGTGATATCTCATTCAGGTTTTAATTTGCATTCACTGATGATAAGCAATGTGGACCATCTTTTCAGGTGCCTGCTGGCCATTTGAATTTTTTCTCTGGAGAAGTGTCTGTTCAGATCCTCTGCCCATTTTTTTTTTTTTTATGAAAAGCAAGTTCGTTTATTTTCTGACTCTTGCCA
This sequence comes from Manis javanica, assembly GCF_040802235.1. Taxonomy (NCBI): domain Eukaryota; kingdom Metazoa; phylum Chordata; class Mammalia; order Pholidota; family Manidae; genus Manis; species Manis javanica. The sequence continues at coordinate 52,433,966 of NC_133166.1, forward strand.
GGAATTCAAAGTTTTTTTCAGACCTCACTTTAAAGTCCTGTTTCTATAGCGCCCCACCCACATACCCACTGTGGTCTTGATCAAGTCCCTCTCTGAATCTCTCTTTCCTCATCTGTAAAATGGGAAGAATAGCAATCCTCCCTTACCTCCCCACACACCCACAGGGATTGGAAGGATTCAGTGAGCTGGAGCATAGGAAGGGGGCAGCAAAATCTCTGGCTCACAGCAGATTAGCAAGAACCTGATCCTCTGCCCATTTTTTAACTAGATTATTTGCTTTTTGTTTGTTGAGGTGCGTGAGCCTCTTTATATAATTCGGATGTCAACCCCTAATCGAATATGTCATTTATGAATATATTCTCCCATACTGTAGGATGCCTTTTTGATCTACTGATTGTGTCCTTTGCTGTACAGAAGCTTTTAGTTTGACACAGTCCCATTTGTTCATTACTGCATTTGTTTCCCTTGCCTGGGGAGATATGTTCATGAAGTTGCTCATGTTTATATTCAAGAGAGTTTTGCCTGTTTTCTTTTATGGTTTCATGACTTACATTCAGGTCTTTGATTCATTTTGAGTTTACTTTTGTATATGGAGTTGGACAGTAATCCAGTTTCATTCTCTTACATGTAGCTGTCCAGTTTTGCCAACACCAGCTGTTGAAGAGGCTGTCATTTCCCCATTGTATATCCATGGCTCCGTTATCATGTATTTATTGACCATATATGCTTGTGTTAACATCTGGACTCTCTATTCTGTACCACTGGTCTACAGGTGTGTTCTTGTGACAGTACTAAATTGTTCTTGACTTCTATGGCTTTGTAGTAGAGCTTGACATTGGGAAGCGAGATCCCCCTAGCTTTGTTCTTCCTTCTCAGGAATGTTTGGCTATTTGGGGTCTTTTCTGGTTCCATATGAATTTTAGAACTACTTGTTCCAGTTCGTTGAAGAATGCTGTTGGTGCTTGATAGGAATTGCATTGAACCTGTAGATTGCTTTAGGCAGGATGGCCATTTTAACAATATTAATTCTTCCTACCCAAGAGCATGGGATGAATTTCCATTTATTACTATCTCCTTTAATTTCTCTTTGGAGTGTCTTGTAGTTTTTAGGGTATAGGTCTTTCACTTCCTTGGTTAGGTTTACTCCTAGGTATTTTATTCTTTTTTGGTGCAATTGTGAATGGAATTGTTTTCCTGATTTCTCTCTATGTTAGGTCATCATCAGTGTATAGGAAAGCAACAGATTTCTGTGTATTCATTTTGTATCCTGCAACTTTGCTGAATTCAGATATTAGTTCTAGTAGTTTTGGAGTAGATTCTTCAGGGATTCTTATGTACAATATCATGTCATCTGCAAACAGTGACAGTTTGACTTCTTTACCAATCTGGATGCCTTTTATTTCTTTGTGTTGTCTGATCGCCGTGGCTAGGACCTCCAGTACTATGTTGAATAACAGTGGGGAGAGTGGGCATCCCTGTCTTGTTCCCGATCTTAGGGGAAAAGCTTTCAGCTTCTGGTTGTTAAGTATGATGTTGGCTGTGGGTTTTTTTGTATATGGCCTTTATTATGTTCAGGTACTTGCCCTCTATACCCATTTTCTTCGGAGTTTTTATGATGAATGGATGTTGAATTTTGTCAAATGCTTTTTTCAGCATCTATAGAGATGATCATATGGTTTTTGTCCTTTTTGTTGATGTGGTGGATGATGTTGATTTATTTTTGAATGCCGTACCATCCTTGCATCCCTGAGATGAATCCCACTTGATCATGGTGTATGATCCTCTTGCTGTATTTTTGAATTCGGTTTGCTAATATTATGTTAAGTATTTTTGCATCTATGTTCATCAGGGATATTGGTCTGTAATTTTCTTTTTTGGTGGTGCCATTGCCTGGTTTTGGTATTACAGTGATGCTGGCTTCATAGAATGAATTTAAAAGTATTCTCTCCTCTTCTACTTTTTGGAAAACTCTAAGGAGAATAGGTATTATGTCTTCTCTAAATGTCTGATAAAATTCAATGGTATATCCATCTCATCTGGGGGTTTTGTTCTTGGGTAGCTTTTTGATTACCAATTCTATTTCATTGCTGGTAATTGGTCTGTTAGGATTTTCTGTTTCTTTCTGGGTCAGTCTTGGAAGGTTGTATTTTTCTAGAAAGTTGTCCATTTCCTCTAGGTTATCCACTTTGCTGCCATACAGATTTTCATAGTATTCTCTAATAATTCCTTCTATTTCTGTGGTGTCCATTGTGATTTTTCCTTTCTCATTTCTGATTCTGTTTATGTGTGTAGATTATCTTTTTTTCTTAATAAGTCTGGCTAGGGGGTTATCTATTTTGCTTATTTTCTCAAAGACCAGCTCTTGGTTTCATTGATTTTTTCTATTGTTTTTTTCTTCTCAATTTTATTATTTCTTCTCTGATCTTTATTATGTCCCTCCTTCTGCTGACTTTGGGCCTCATTTGTTCTTCTTTTCCCAGTTTCAATAATTATGAATTTGGACTGTTCATTTGGGATTGTTCTTCCTTCTTCAAATAGGCCTGGATTGCTATATACTTTCCTCTTACTACTGGGTTCACTGCATCCCACAGAAGTTGGGGTGTTGTGCTGTTGTTTTCATTTGTCTCCACAATTGCTCTTGATCTCTGTTTTAATTTGGTCATTGATCCATTATTTAGGAGCATGTTGTTAAGCCTTCATGTGTTTGTGAGCCTTTTTGTTTTCTTTGTACAATTTAATTCTAGTTTTATGCCCTTGTGATCTGAAAGTTGGTTGGTAGAATTTCAATCTTTTTGAATTTACTGAGGCTCTTTTTGTGGCCTAGTATGTGATCTGTTCTGGAAAATGTTCCATGTGCACTTGAGAACGATGTGTATCCTGTTGCTTTTGGTTGTAGAATTCTGTAGATGTCTGTTAGGTCCATCTGTTCTAATGTTGTTGCTCAGTGCCCCAGTCTCCCTACTTATTTTCTGTCTAGTGGATCTGTCCTTTGGAATGAGTGGTGTGTTGAAGTCTCCTAAACTGAATGCATTGCATTCTATTTCCTCCTTTAATTCTGTTAGTATTTGTTTTACATATGTAGGTGCTCCTGTGTTGGGTTCATAGATATTTATAATGGTTATATACTCTTGTTTGACTGACCCTTTATCATTATGTAATGTACTTCTTTGTCTTTTGTTACTTTCTTTGGTTTGAAGTCTATTTTGGCTGATACAAGTGCTGCAACACCTTCTTTTTACTTCCTATTGTTTGCATGAAATCTCTTTTCCCATTCCTTCACTTTTAGTCTGTGTATGTCTTCGGGTTGGAGGTGAGTCTCTTGTAGGCAGCATATAGATGGGTCTTGCTTATTTATCCATTCTATTACTCTATGTCTTTTGATTGGTGCATTCAGTCCATTTATGTTTAGGGTGATTATCGATAGCTATGTACTTATTGCCATTGCAGGCTTTGGATTCGTAGTTACCAAAGGTTGGAGGGCAGCTCCTTTACTACCTAACCTCTAACTTAACTCACTTATTACACTATTATAAACACAGTCTGATGATTCTTTCTTTCTTCTCCCTTTTTTTCTTCCTCCTCCACTCTTTATATGTTAGGTGTTTTATTCTGTCCTATTTTTGTTTCCCTTCACTGATTTTGTGGATAGCTGATTTTATTTTACATTTATTTAGTATTTGGTTGTTTTACTTCCTTTGCGGTGGTTTTATTTTCTCTGGTAACTGCTATTTAGCCTTAGGCATAGTTCATTTAGAGCAGTACCTTTAAAATACACTGTAGAGATGGTTTATGGGAGGTAAATATCTCAACTTTTGCTTATCTGGGAATTATTTAATCCCTCTTTCAAATTTAAATGATAATCGTGCTGGATACAGTATTCTTGGTTCGAATTCCTTCTGTTTCATTGCATTGAATATATCATGTCATTCCATTCTGGCCTGTAGTTTCTGCTGAAAAGTCTGATGATAGCCTGATGGGCTTTCCTTTGATGTGATCTTTTTTCTCTCTGTGGCTGCTTTGAACACTGTCCTTTTCTTTGATCTTTGTTATTATACATCTTGGTGTTGTCCTCCTTTGGTACCTTGTTTTGGGAGATCTGTGGACTTCCATGGTCTGAGAGACTATTTCCTTCCCCAGATTGGGGATGTTTCCAGCAATTATTTCTTCAAAGACACTTTCTATCCCTTTTTCTCTCTCTTCTTCTTCTGATACCCCTATAATGCGAATATTGTTCCATTTGGATTGGTCACACAGTTCTCTTAATATTCTTTCAATCCTAGAGATCCTTTTATCTCTCTCTGCCTCAGCTTCTCTGTATTCCTGTTCTCTGATTTCTATTCCATTAAAAGTCTCTTGCACTTCATCCAGTCTGCTCTTAAGACCTTCTATTGATTCTTTCATTTGTGTTATCTCCCTCCTGTCTTGATCCAATAGCTCTTGCATATTTCTCTACAGGTCCATCAGCATGGTTATGACTTTTATTTTTAATTCTTTTTCAGGAAGATTGGTGATTTCAGTCTCACCAAGCCCTTTCTCTGGTGTTTGAGGGATTTTGGACTGAACAATGTTCTTTTGACTTTTCATGGCAATGGGAGTGGTCGCCAGCGAGTGGCAGTGTGTCAGCTGGGAGAACAAAGTCCCTTCCTGCTTGCCAGTTGCCTTGGCTATCTCCAATGTCTGTGCCAGTTAACCGCACACAGGAAGCAGCTCTGGGTTAATCTCCAAAGCTGCTGTGGGCAGGGCGGCCTTTGAGATGGCCTAGGGCAATGGCAGGGGGTCACAGGCCAGCAGCACATGTTCTGCCACAAGAGCAAAGACCCTTTGTGTGCCTCCCAGGCTCAATGCCCATCTCTGCTGTCTGTGCCAGTCAACCACGTGCAGGGAGCAGCCTCTGGGTTAATCCCCTAAGCTGCCATGTGCAGGGTGGCCCTCAGGACGGTCTAGCACACTGGTGGGGATCACAGCAAGCAGTGTGTTTTCTGCTGCAAGAATGGAGCCCCTTTGTCCTTCCCAGATTCTGCACCTATCTCTGCTGTCTGTGCCAGTTGACCACACACAGGGAGCAGCCTCTGGGTTAATCCCCTGAGCTGCCATGGGCAGGGCAGCCCTTGGAGTGGCCTAGGGCACTGGGGGGGTGGTCACAGGCAAGTGGAGTATGTTCTGCCACAAGAACGAAGCCCCTTTGTGCCTCCCGGACTCTGCACCGCTCTCCGATGTCTGTACCCATCAACTGCGCAGAGGGAGCAGCCTCTGGGTCTGGGCTGGTTAGCCGCATGCCAGGAGAAGCTTCTGTTAAGCTGTATGGTTGCTGTAGGCGGGGCTCCTCCCCAGCTGTTCTGCAGTAATGGCAAGTCAGTGGTTTCCTTGCAGTGCCAGTGGAGGGGAAGGAACAGCAGACTGCTTATCACTGTGGGGGGGTTCGGAGCTGCACTGCCACCCAGTTGGTTAGGGTGCCTGAAGTTCCTTAAGGTTCCCAGCCTGCTGGGCTGAGTGTGCCAGGACAATTTAAACCCTTGTCCCTTTAAGACTTTTAAAGGGCCTCCTTTTCTTTTGTTCCAAGGCAGACGGCTGTGGGAACCTGTTTGCAGTCATAATCTCGGATTTTACTTTTCTGCTCCTCTAATATCCAGTGCACCATGCCATGTGTATCTGTGCTCCCAGGGCAGATTACTAGGGCTGGTTATTTAGCAGTTCTGTGCTTCTACTCCCTCCCTACTGATTCTTTTCCTCCCACCAGTGAGTTGGGTTAGGGAGTGTGCTCAGGTCCCACTGGGTCACAGTTTTGTATCTTACCCTTTTCTGGGAGATTTTGGGGTATCACAGATGTAGCCTGGCTTGTGTACTGTATCTTCTGGTCACTCTTTTAGGAATAGTTGTATTTGCTGTATTTTCAAAATATATATGGTTTTGGGAGGAGATTTCCACTGCCCTACTCATGCCGCCATCTTGAGAATCTCTCCTCGGGTTCAATCTTAACTTTTTAATGATTTTAAGCAAAGTGATAATATCAATGGTAATGATTATAATAGATCAGTTTGAAGTTTCTCATGTACTCCTATGGGCTTTTCGAATTCACTAGTCATTTGAATCAATTACGTAGCATTTTTAAATTCAAACATGATGACAAGTGTACTTACCCCCTGAGATCCTACACTATCTGGGTAGTCACTGTTACCAGTAACTACACAATGCACAATAATGAACCACACTCCATTCCTCTACAATATTACTTACTTCTCTGATCTAGAGAATTACATTCATTTTCAGAGAAGTATAGAAACCTAATACAATTCTGCTCACTGAAAACTGGTCTAAAGTCATTTTTTCAATTCAAGCAATTTTCAATTCAAATCAACTTTTATGTAGGCTTTATAAGAGCATTGTCCACTACATATTAATACAGGTTTCCTTAACTTTTCAGTTAAAAACTGATGGATGAAATATGTTGTCATTGCTAAGGTGACAATCTTGATAACTAAAAATACAACAAAGATCAAAGTGATTTCACAGATATTCTCTACGTACACTGAGCTCTGTACACATTAGAGTAATTTGTGATATACTCTACTCCAATCATCCTTTGCTTGAGGCCAAAGGTGAGTTCAATTAAAATGCAGTTTCACTGGATGCATAACATAACTTGATTTTCAAATACATTAGCCTATTCAATGGTCATGATAAATACTACAAAGACTTTCAAATTACACAGGCACCTATAAGTCATTATCTCATATAGGACCATATGGGACTATTCATATATAAAGCTAGTTGACTGCTCTGATTTAATTTTGATGATGATATAAAGAGGCCAGTTGTCAAGTTTGACACTAAATGCTTGTCAACAAATAGTTTAAATTCTTAGGAAAGCTACAACAAAAAGAACAGATTGGTAATATCTGCCTGAGTAGCCTAAAAACATTTCAAAGGATAATACAAATAGACTGCTAATGTTACTAAAACTTTAATATTATATACTATACCATAATAAAGATTATTTGATTGAGATGACTAAGAAATAGCTAAGTACATACTGTTTTGGCTCTTTTTACCTCTGTGAAATGGTTCAAGTTATTTTTCTTATATATAATTTTACTATTAAATGCAAAGATTGTCCACAAGAAAATGTCAGGATTCTTTGTTTTCCAATCACAAACTTAACATTAAACAAATTTAATCTGTGAAAATCAAGATTAAAGAAAGAAAACATAACAAATGCATAACTAAGAGTGGGGGGGGAGGGGGTGTGTGCAGTCTAGAAGATTACTTAAAAGCCTCTGAGGCATTTAAATTGGAATAATTTAAAAATAGTATTTACACACAGCTTTTCTGAACTACATTTACTATTAAAAGGCATAGATGCACATTTCCCCTTTTTCCTGTTTCTTTGTGGAAACTGATTCAAAATCTTGGAGACAAAGTTAATTTCCTTTAAAACAATTAATTCATTATAAGTAAATTTTAGAGGGAAAGATAAAAATCCAAAATTAAATTTCATATATTTTTTATTTCTATTTTTGCAACTTACGTTTCAATTTCAATATGAACCCAAAATAAATGAATGGGGTTATAAAACTCACTTTAAAATCTATAGCATCTTAACATACTTTGAACTTTTTAGTCACATATAAAAGGTACACACTACTTAAAAAAACTAGTTACACATATTTTGTGGGTACAGAGATTATTTCCAGATAAACCTTCAGTCAAAAACATTCTACTCTGAAAGAAACAATGTGATGATTTTTTATTTATAAAATTTATTTATAATGTGATAATTCCAAATCATATGAAAACCTTCAATATTGACACTTTTAATAAAGAAAAATAAATCTTTCCTAGGTCTTTTTTTTAGAGTCAAGTGATATGCAAAAAATAAATAAAATATAACTAAGAGATGGTTGGATTAAGTTTTAACTTTGTTCATTAAGCTCTATTAGCTACTTAGTTACAGACACAGTCACCTAATACAGTAATCGTGGGAACACCACAGGGAAGATTTTCATCAGTGACAAAATCACAGTAAGAGCTAATTTGATGTTCTACAGTTTATTTTTATCATATTTTGTTCCATTATTATTTTTATTGTTAATTATCAACATGATCATTTCATCAACAGAAGGCTTGAGTACTATTAGAGACTGATGAATCTTTTGATTTATAATTGTGTTACTTTATGTATAGACGTATCACCACCTCTACACAAAAATCAGCTTACTAAATTCCCCAAAGACAGAAATTTGCTAGTAATTAGAGGCTCTCCTTTAGAAGATCATGAACTTCGTTAAAAAGTTTCTTAATACTATTTTTTAAATTACTTCTTTTAGGACATTTAACTTTATCAATTGCTCCCCAAAGTCCTCCTTGACACATGTGACCATTTTGTTTTCTGTCTTGCCCAGAGTCAAATAACATAAAAGACTAGTGTACTGATTTGATTAAAGATTAAATGAATTACTGAATACTATATAGCATCTTGAATAAGCATAATCTGAATTATTTAAAAGTATAAAAAGAATAATGTAAGAATATTTAGAAAAGGTTTTTAACTTTTAAATCAACTATCAAAATGCATATAAATTCTGCCATACTAGGTATAAAATATTAAAGGTACATATCAGTATATAAAATTATTTTAATGCGAAGTGATTTAATGCTTTAGACTGCCAGAAAAAAAATGAGGCTGTAATTCATATTAACAAAATACTCATAAGTGACCAAAAACTACCATACATATATTGCATGTTTCCATGTTTTTTTAAAGACTGTAAGTATCTGTTTGATGAAATTTTAAAGTGGAATAAAATACATTTAATATTGCCTTTGATCTTTAACTTGTAGCCTTATCTCCCAGGTCAGAGGGCACATTATTCAATTTCACTATATTTTGTGTAAAACCACTGTAGCGTTGAAGATGACTTTCAGCACAAATGTCATGGTACTTAAAGCTAAACAGGAATCTAGTTTTTCAGCTTCTTAATTAAAATCATAGTTTAAAATAGGCTGACAATATTATCTTTATTCTTTCCAGTTGAACAGTGACAGAATTTTCACATCTTTTATTCAATCAAGCTTGGCAATCTTTCCACGGCTCTTTTATTTTCTAACACACCAAAAACAATTTCAAAAAGTAAAATACTTACTTGATGTTTTTGTATTTAATATCACAAGGAGTGACCTCTAATTTCTTCTCATTTATGTAATATATAAACCTTACTCAAAAATTAATTTTACTTGCCTTACAGTCTGCTACAAAGAAGGAAGATTACAATAGTATAAACCTTCCCAAGAAGCCCTCTGAAGATTTAAGCGGATATGGGGGAATTTGGCTCAACCAAAAATACAGAAAAAAAAAATCCTGAGTCAAATAGGAACAGAAAGAGTAGCTAAGTAAATATTCCATTAACTGTTAGCTATAAAAATGCAAATATTTTTAACATACTATAGAAGAATGCACAATAAACACTTGTTGAGTGATAAAGGATGAGTACCATATCCCAAGTGTTGCATTCAAATGTTATTTATTAATATTAATCCATGTAACTGGACATAACCATTTTCTTTTTAATATAAATGTTACATTTATATTAACAAAAATACTATGCACAATATAAACTAATCTGGATATGTGTGTATTTTGTAATTTCCTTACCATTTCATACACTTTCTTCTGTAAAGAATATTTAGAAACCTTGAAAAAACAAGAGGAAAATCTCATTAAAATTATGTTACAACTTCCTACTCATATTAAAAATGTATGGTATAGAGTGTGGCATTCATCTTCTATGCACTATTTTTCTCTAGTGACTGTTTTTCAAAATGTTATATACCATAACTTTCTTTATTTTAACAAAAACAATATTCATTTATTTATCCAACATGTAATTATGGAGCACCTCCTACATGTCAGCACTTTCCCAATATCCTGGGATTCAGCAGTGAACAAAACCAAGTCCCTTCCCTGAAGAAGTCTTACATCTAGTGGGGTACTACTAGACAGACAATGAAATATAAGTAAAAAGTATGGAAGTTAAAGAGTGACAACTACTATGAAGAAAAATGAAGTAAAAGAGTAACAAAAGCAGTCTAGGAGAGCTTGCTAGTTAATATTAGCTTAGCAATCTTTTAAACAAAGATTTTGTAATCTATTTTTACTTACAAGCCCCTTTCTATGACATTAATCTACAATATAACTTTTTAATGCTTGTAATATTCTGTTTAACTTTATACCACAGTTTACCAAATCACTCCTACGTGATTAACATCTGTATGCTATATGTATTATATACATTTTTATAATAAAATTAAGTAGGGAAAAGAAAATGCTTTTTTAAAATTGTTGCAAATTTCCAAAGTATTTTCTACCATATTTATTGAAAATAATCCAAGTATAAGCAGACCCACACAGTTCAAAACCATGTTGTTCAAAAGTCAATATATTCTGAAATAAACATTCTTGTACCCAAACTGTTGTTATTCCTTTTAGCAGGATAAATTCCAAGAAGTGGAACTCCTAAGATTTGTTCATTTTTATAGACTTTCACAATTCCTACATAGTCCTCTAGAGTGGCTAAGTAAAATTCTAATCAGCCATACCATAAAACTCTTAGAAGAAAACATAGGCAAAAATCTCCTGAATATCAACATGAGCAACTTTTCCTGAACACATCTCCTCGGGCAAGGGAAACAAAATAAAAAATGAACAAATGGCCCTACATCATGCTAAAAAGCTTCTGTACAGAAAAGGACACTATCAGCAGAACAAAAAGGCATCGTATAGTATGGGGGAATATATTTGTAAATGACATATCCTACAAGGGGTTAACATCCTAAATACATAAAGAATTCACATGCCTCAACAGCCAAAAAGCAAATAACCCAATTAAAAAATGGGCGGAGGATACGAACACACACTTCTCCAAAGAAGAAATTCAGATGGCCAACAGGCACATGAAAAGATGCTCCACATCACTAATTACCAGGGAAATGCAAATTAAAACCACAATGAGATATCACCTCTCTGGCCAGACACCAGTTAGGATGGCCAACATAGAAAAGACTAGGAACAACAAATGCTGGCAAGGATGCAGAGAAAGGGGAACCCTCCTACACTACTGGTGGGAATGTTAACTAATTCAACCATTGTGGAGAGCAATATGGAGGTTCCTCAAAATACTAAAAATAGAAATACCATTTGACCCAGGAATTTCACTCCTAGGAATTTACCCTAAGAATGCAGGAGCCCAGTTTGAAAAAGATATGCACCTATGTTTGTCGCAGCACTGTTTACAATATCCAAGAAATGGAAGCAACTTAAGTGTCCATCAGTAGATGAATGGATAAAGAAGATGTGGTACATATACACAATGGAATATTATTCAGCCTTAAGAAAGAAACAAATCCTACCATTTGCAACATCAATGGAGCTAGAGGGTAATACGCTCAGTGGAATAAGTCAGTCAGAGACAGACAAATACCAAATTATTTCCCTCATTTGTGGAGTATAACAGTGAAGCAAAACTGAAGGAATAAAATAGCAGCAGACTCACAGACTCCAAGAAGGGACTAGTGGTTACCAAAGTTGGGGTGGGGGGGCCAGTAGCAGAGAAGGGAGAAGGGTATTGTGGTGTATCATGATTCGTGTACATGGTGTATGTGGGGTCACAGGGAAGACACTATAGCTCAGAGAAGACAAATAGGGACTCTGTGGCATCTTACTACACTGATGGACAGTGACTGCAATGGGGTATGGGGGGGACTCGATAATAAGGGTGAATGTAATTTCTTGTGAAACCTTCATAAGAGTGTATATATCAATGATACCTTAATAAAAAAAATTCCAACCAGCCATTCATGAGTGCTCATTTTCTTAAACCCTGTTTAAATTTGTTAAATTTTCAGCAAAAACACAGTAATTACTTCACATTTCCTATGAAATAAGTTTTTTAGCAAACTGCCTAGAACAAGCTGATAATTTTAGTTCATTTTGGTGGAATGGGTTCTGTGATTCATATCTTCAACAAATATTGAATGTTTACTGTAAGTAAAGTATTGATGTAGATATTGGGGATACAGTGTTGGACCAAAAATACAAAACAAAACACCTGTCCACCTTAAATTCTGGGCAACATAGGAAAAAAACAATCTAAGTAAGTTAAACTATATGATCTATTGGATATTGACTAGCACTGAAGAAAAATAATAAATTGGGGAAGGGGATTATATAAGATACCCAGGAAAGTCCTTTCTGACAGAACAACTTTTGAATAAACACTTGATAGAAGTGGGGAGAGTATTCAGGAAGTGCAAAAGCCCTAAGGTGGGAAAACACTTCCTGTGTTCAAAGGCAAGGAAGCCAATGTGGCTAGGAGTAATAAGGGGAAGAACAGCAAAATATGAGTTCAGAGAAGAGTGAAGAAAAATTGGATTGGGCCAAATCATTGTAGAGCTTGAAATTCATGATACAGATTTAGGTTTTTACACAAAATTAGACAGGAAGCCACTGAATAGTTCCAAGCATAGATGTGACATAGCCTGACTTACTTTTCTAAAGGATCACTCTATTATGTTAACTCTAAAAGGGAACAGAGGTGGAAGCAGCAAAACCTCCTAATAAACTAGTACAGTAATCTAGAGGAAAGTGGACTAGAGAGTTAGTAATGGGTATAGTGAGTAGTAGTCACATTATGGGTATACGCTGAAGGGAATACTGAAAAATTTCCAATAGAAAATAGGGAGTTATAATTAATGAGGAAAGAAAAGACAAAGAAGTTAGCTACTTTTTGGGAGTGGGGAATTTTATAAATTTGGTTTTGAACATGTCAAGTTTGAGATGTCTTTTAGATAACCAATAGCCAATCCAGACTGGATTTGGGGCTGGACATATACATTTGGAAGTCCTGTGTATTTAGGTCCCATTTTAAACACATGGGACTGGATGATATCAGAGTATTTTTAAAAGGCATACAGACAGGAAAGCAAAAGGGTAAAGATCATCTAGAAATATAAGAGAAAAAATTCAGAAGACTTTCAGTCTAATCCTGAATTTACGATCTACTATTGTGATGGTTAATTTTATGTGTCAACTTGACTGGCCGAAGAGGGCCCAGTTTAAACATTATTTCTGGGTGTGTCTGTGAGGAAGCTTCTGGATGAAATTACATTTGAAAGAGGGGACTCAGTAACGTAGGTCACCCTCCTCTATGTAGGCAGGCCTCATCCAATCTGTTGAGGACTTGAATAGAACAAAAGGCGGAGCAGGGATGAATTTACCTGTCCAACTGATTGAGCTGGGATACTGATCTAATCTCAGACTGGGATTTCTACCGTGGATTCCTCTGAGTCTCAGACTCAGACTGCAATTACACTTCTTGCTTTCCAGAGTCTCCAGCTTGCAGACAGCAAATCATCACATAGCACTTCTCTGTCTCCGTAATTGTCTAAACTAATCCCTCATAATAAAGCCCTTCCTACATATATTTCCTATTCTGTTTCACTGAAGAACCCTCACTAACACAGCTACCATTAGCAGAAAATAAAACTCATACATTTAGAGCAAATACCAAATTCTTTCAGGTCACTGTTCTTAAGACATTAAAACTTCTGCATTTTATTTTTTCTGACTCATGATTCACAGCTATATTTTATCAATACTTCTACAGCATTCTTCAACTTAAAAAACTAGTATGTAGCTACATTGCTATGAAACATAAGAATCTGAAAGTAATATAGAGTGACATGAAATCTTTTTATGGACACTATTTATGATTTTTTTCCTTCTAAAATCACATAAAATTGAGGTATAATACCTGATATAGACATTTTTCTTATACAATAACAAAATGATACTGACAGTAATTAATGTTACCTATAGAAGGTAATTTCAAAGATAAAGTACAAATTTTTTCCTATTATAACTATCCCTCACTTTATGGAAGATTTTCTGAAAAGCTAACTGTAAAATACATTACTTTACAGCAAACCTTACTTTCCCATTAATTTTCCATTAACTGAATTTATGCTACTAGAGAATAAAGTCCCTCAAAATACAATGTTAAAAACATTTAATTCCTCCTGCCTCCTGAACAATTCGGTCCTAAGTCCATTAGGTGTGGTAGGGCAAGGCAGTTGTCCAGGGAAAAGGAGTGAAGGGGTCATAATGGCAGTATTCCAGAACAGGGTATCAGGCCTGAAAGGAGAAAAAAAGATTTCCCCACAAGACAGAAAACAATCTACTGTGAAGAGTCAGAAGCTGAATAGAGTGATAAGTGTGACCCTGAAAAAGGCAACCCAGCTCAAGATGTCAGGGTCGTAGCAGGGAAAGGAGAGCATCCATATTAGGAAAGAAGGCACAGGAGAATGGTGAACTGGTTTTATACAGGGTAATTTATCAAGTAAGTAAATATGTTAAGGATAAAGGAAGTCATATTTCTCACTGTGAGGGGAGAAAATATATAAATACAGAAAGGAAATAAACTAAAATTAAAGTGGATTTCTCTTGGAAGTGGACTTAACATGAATTCATATTTTTTATATATAGAGAAAATAATTAAAGTCATAAACATAAATTATACTTGTGTGCACATAAATACATATATTATTCCCTAGTTCTGTCCACTGAGAAGGTCTGAGAAGAGTCATCCCTATAATAATGAGCATTATAGTGCCTAGATCTTGGCTTGCACCTACCATTTTCCACTGAAAGGAACCAGGTAACATGGAAAAATGGTTTGTCCCAGTACAGAGTGAGGTAAAATATAAAGTGATTCTGGAACATTTTGTTTTTATCTGAAAGCAGTAAAATGCTGAAAGAATGATGAAAACATGTCCCAAGACTCAGAAATTAGTTTGAATGGAGTCCCAATAGTAAAACCAAGGATAATTTGAGCATCAAAATAAATAATGATAGTCATAGATCTTAATCCATTAAAAAGAAACCATGAGGGATTAAAGATGGCATGAGAGATGAGACAGAGACCTCCTCCTAAAATCACATATAATATGAAAATATAATTTAATACAACTAATCCTGAAAGAGCAACAGGAAAGAAGGCTGCACAAGACTGCATACACCTGGAAAAAGGAGCAGACCTCACAGAACAGGGTAATGTACCAAAGCTGTAACCCAGTAGGGTCCCAAGCCCTTCACCCACCCCAGCTCACAGGCAGGAGGAAGAGAAACAAAGCAGAGAGGGAGTGGAGGCCTGGGACTGCTGAACACCTAGCCCTGGAAATCTTCTCTGGGAGCATGACCCTACACTGCACAGTGCTCTAGTGATTTAGTGTGGTTGGAAAGCTAAGACAGGTGGAATAAGAGACAGAGATTCCAGCAACTTGTGGAAAACAGGGACTCATATCCGGCTGATCTGGGTGGGCAGTCTGAGAGACTTCCCAAAAGTGAGAGGGTTGCTAAAGGCGCAAGGATTGCACAGAGCTTACTGCTCAAGAGAAAGGACAGGTAGACAAAGTTGTCTGTGTGCACTCTGCCCAGCAGTTTGGGAGTTAAACAATCTTCAGGCACTCCCTCCCGCTGGCTGGCTATGCAGCTCCAAGGGCCCCAACCATGATACGCAGCCTGCTGTGTCTTCCTCCCAGCTAGTTTGCACCGGGCTCAGACTCGCAAACTGGCAACCCCTAACCTGGACTCAGGCCAGCCAGAGGGAAGCCCCGCCTATGGCAGCTACAAACACAAAGCATAGAGGCTTATATCTGTGTGCTTGGCCCACTGGTTCCGGCACTGGAGACAGGCATAGCAGCCAGGAAGTGGGAAACAGCTCTTTCCTCCCCCCAAGCACCAATACCACTCCCCTGAGACCCCGACATTGCTCTAGGGGCTGAGCAGCTCTAGAGTGTAGAGCTTCTGGGCACTATGGCACACCACAGACAAATATGACACATCAAAGGAACCTAGCTCAAAGCAAAATTATGAATACACCAGAGAAAGATTCAAATGAAATTGACCTCATGAATCTTCCTGAAAGAGATTTGAAAATAAAAATCATAAACATGCTCATGGAGGTACAGAAAAATATTCAAGAACTCAGGAATGAATTTAGGACAGAGATCCAATGTTGAAGAACATAATGGAGGATATTAAAAGTAGATTAGATACAGTGGAGGAGACAATAAATGAAATAGAAACTAAAGAAGAGGAATACAAAGAGGCTGAGGCACAGAGAGAAAAAAGGATCTCTAAGAATGAAAGAATACTGAGAGAACTGTGTGACCACAGGAACAATATTCGTATTACAGTAGTACCAGAAGAAGAAGAAAGAGAAAAAGAGATAGAAAGTGTCACTGAGGAAGTAATTGCTGAAAACGTCCCCAATCTGGGGAAGGAGTTAGTCTCTCAGGCCATGGAGGTGCACAGATCTCCCAATACAAGGGGCCCAAAGAAGACAACACCAAGACATATAATAATTAAAATGGCAAAGATCAAGGATAAGGACAGATTATTAAAAGCAGCCAGAGAAAGAAATAAGATCACATACAAAGGAAAGCGCATCAGGCTATCATCAGACTTCTCAACAGAAATCTTACAGGCCAGAAGAGAGTGGCATGATATATTTAATGTAATGAAGCAGAAGGGCCTCGAACCAAGAGTACTTTATCCAGCAAGATTATCATTTAAATTTGAAGGAGGGATTAAACAATTTCCAGACAAGCAAAAGCTGACAGAATTTAGCTCCCACAAACCATCTCTACAGTGTATTCTGGAGGGACTGCTAAAGATGGGAGTGTTCCTAAGTCTAAATAGCTGTCACCAGAGGTAATAAAAAGGGATAGACAAAAAGTACAGAATATGATGACTAATACATAAAGAATGGAGGACAAAGAAAAGGAAAGAAAAAAAACATTATATTGTGTTTGTAATAGCATACTTGAGCTAAGTTAGACTCTGAGATAGTAAGGAAGTTACCCTTGAACCTTTGGTAACCACAAATTTAAGCCTGCAATGGCAATAATACATACCTTTGATAATCACCCTACTGGACCTAACAGAAATCTACACAACTCTCCACCCAAAAGCAGCAAGACACACATTCTTTTCAAGTCCACACAGAACATTTTCCAGAACACAGCACATCCTAGGCAACAAGAAGAGCCTCAATAAATTCAAAAAATTGAAATTCTACCAACCAACTTCTCAGATCACAAGGGTATAAAACTAGAAATAAACTGTACAAAGAAAACAAAAAGGCTCAGAAACACATGGAGGCTTAACAACATGCTCCTAAATAATCAATGGATCAATGACCAAATTAAAACAGAGACCAAGCAATATCTGGAGACAAATGAAAACAACAACACAACACCCCAACTTCTGTGGGACACAGGGAATGCAGTACTAAGAGGAAAGTATATAGCAATCTAGGTCTATTTAAAGAAGGAAGAACAATCCAAATGAATAGTCCAAATTCACAATTATTGAAACTGGAAAAAGAAGAAGAAATGAGGCCCAAAGTCAGCAGAAGGAAGGACATAATAAAGATCAGAGAAGAAATAAATAAAATTGAGAAGAAAAAACAATAGAAAAAAATCAATGAAACCAAGAGCTGGTTCTTTGAGAAAATAAGCAAAATAGATAAACCCCTAGCCAGACTTATTAAGAAAAAAAGAGAATCTACACACATGAACAGAAACAGAAATGAGAAAGGAAAAATCACAATGGACACCACAGAAATACAAGGAATTATTAGAGACTACTATGAAAATCTATATGGTAACAAAGTGGATGACCTAGAAGAAATGGACAACTTTCTAGAAAAATACAACCTTCCAAGACTGACCCAGGAAGAAACAGAATATCTAAACAGACCAATTGCCAGCAATGAAATTGAATCAGTAATCAAAAAGCTACCCAAGAACAAACCCCCAGACAAGATGGAATACCACTGAATTTTATCAGACATTTAGAGAAGACATAATACCCATTCTCCTTAAAGTTTTCCAAAAAGTAGAAGAGGAGGGAATACTTTTAAATTCATTCTATGAAGCCAGCATCACTGTAATACCAAAATCAGGGAAAGGCACCACCAAAAAAGAAAATTACAGACCAATATCCCTGATGAACATAGATGCAAAAATACTTAACAAAATATTGGCAAACCGAATTCAAAAATACAGCAAGAGGATCATACACCATGATCAAGTGGGATTCATCTCAGGGATGCAAGGATGGTACAGCATTCAAAAATCCATCAACATCATCCACCACATCAACAAAAAAAAGGACAAAAACCACATGATCATCTCCATAGATGCTGAAAAAGCATTTGACAAAATTCAACATCCATTCATGACAAAAACTCCCAAGAAAATGGGCATCCCATTAGACCAGTGGAACAGAATACAGAATCTAGATATTAACCCAAGCATATATGGTCAATTAATACATGATAAAGGAGCCATGGATATACAATGGGGAAATGGCAGCCTCGTCAGCAGCTGGTGTTGGCAAAACTGGACAGCAACATGTAAGAAAATGAAACTGGATTACTGTCTAACTACATACACAAAAGTAAACTCAAAATGGATCAAAGACCTGAATGTATGTCATGAATGGGGCAGGCAAGTACCTCAACATAATAAAGGTCATACATGACAAACCCACAACCAAAATCATACTTAACCGCAAGAAACTGAAAGCTTTTCCCCTAAGATCGGGAAAAAGACAAGGATGCCCACTCCCCCTGCTCTTATTCAACATAGTACTGGACGTCCTAGCCACGGCAATCAGACAACACAAAGAAGTAAAAGGCATCCAGATTGGTAAACAGGAAGTGAAACTGTCCCTGTTTGCAGATGACATGATATTGTACATAAAAAGCCCTGAAGACTCCACTCCAAAATTTTATAACTAATATCTGAATTCAGCAAAGTTGCAGGATACAAAATGAATACACAGAAATCTGTTGCTTTCCTATACACTGACGACGACCTAGCAGAGAGAGAAATCAGGAAAACAATTCCATTCACAATTGCACCAAAAAGAATAAAATACCTAGGAGTAAACCTAACCAAGGAAGTGAAAGACCTATACCCTAAAAACTACAAGACACTCCAAAAAGAAATTAAAGGGGATAGTAATAAATGGAAATTCATCCCATCCTTTTGGGTAGGAAGAATTAATATTGTTAAAATGGCCATCCTGCCTAAAGCAATCTACAGGTTCAATGCAATCCCTATCAAATACCAACAGCATTCTTCAACAAACTGGAACAAATAGTTCTAAAATTCACATGGAACCACAAAAGACCCTGAATAGCCAAAGCAATCCTGAGAAGGAAGAATAAAGCAGGGGAATTACATTCCCTGACTTCAAGCTCTACTACAAAGTCACAGTAATCAGGACAATTTGGTACTGACACAAGAACACACCCATAGACCAGTGGAACAGACTACAGAGTCCAGATATTAACCCAAGCATATATGGTCAATTAATACATGATAAAGGAGCCATGGATATACAATGGGGAAATGGCAGCCTCGTCAGCAGCTGGTGTTGGCAAAACTGGACAGCAACATGTAAGAGAATGAAACTGGATTCCTGTCTAACTACATACACAAAAGTAAACTCAAAATGGACCAAAGACCTGAATGTAAGTCATGAAACCATAAAACTCTTAGATGAAAACATAGGCAAAAATCTCTTGAATATAAACATGAACAACTTCTTCCTGAATATATCTCCACGGGCAAGGGAAACAAAGCAAAAATGAACAAAGGGGCTACATCATGCTAAAAAGCTTCTGTACAGCAAAGGACACCATCAGCAGAGCAAAAAGGCATCTTACAGTATGAGAGAATATATTCATAAATGACATATCCGATAGAGGGTTGACATCCAAAATATACAAAGAGCTCACGCACCTCAACAAACAAAAAGCAAATAAGCCAATTAAAAAATGGGCAGAGGAGCTGAACAGACACTTCTCCAAAGAAGAAATTCAGGTGGCCAACAGGCACATGAAAAGATGCCCCACATTGCTAATCAATCAAATTAAAACCACAGTGAGATATCACCTCACACCAGTAAGGATGCCAACATCCAAAAGACGAACAACAACAAATGTTGGCGAGGATGTGGGGGAAGGGGCACCCTACTACACTGCTGGTGGGAATGTAAATTAGTTTAGCCATTGTGGAAAGCTATATGGAGGTTCCTCAAAATACTAAAAATAGAAACACCATTTGACCCAGAAATTCTACTCCTAGGAATTTACCCTAAGAATGCAGGAGCCCAGTTTGAAAAAGACATATGCACCCCTATGTTTATCACAGCACTATTTACAACAGCCAAGAAATGGAAGCAACCTAAGTGTCCATCAGTAGATGAACAGATAAAGATGTGGTACATATACACGATGGAATATTATTCAGCCATAAAAAGAAAACAAATCCTACCATTTGCAACAACATGGAAGGAGCTAGAGGGTATTATGCTCAATGAAAATAAGCCAGGCAGAAAAAGACAAGTACCAATGATTTCACTCATCTGTGAAATATAAGAACAAAGAAAAAAACTGAAGGAATAAAACAGCAGCAGACTCAGAACCCAAGAATGGACTAACAGTTACCAAAGGGAAAGGGACTGGGGAAGATGGGTGGGAAGGGAGGGATAAGGGGCATTACAATTATCAGACACAATGTAGGGTGGGGCACGGGGCGGGCTGTACAACACAGAGAAGACAAGTAATGATTCTATAGCATCTTACTATGCTGAATCACAGTGACTGTAATGGGGTATGTGATGGGGATTTGATGATAGGGGGAGTCTAGTAACCATAATGTTGCTCATGTAATTGTAGATTGATGACATCAAAATAAAAAAATTAAAACAAAAAAATAATTACTTTAAATATATTAAACTGTCTGATCAAAAGACAGAGAGTAGCTGAATGGATTTAAAAAAAGATCCAATGATAGATACAGTAGTCTGGCTTTGTGCTTTCGCTGTCTTTGATTTCAGTTGCCCACAGTCAACCATGGTCTGGAAGCAGATGATCCTCCTTCTGACCTATCATTAGAAGGTCAATATTAGCCTAATACTATGTTAGAATGCCTATATCATTCACCTCACTTCATCTCATCAGATAGGAATTTTATTATCCCACATCATCACAGGAAGAAAAGTGAATATAGTACAAGAAGATAGCTGGAGATAGAGACACCAAATTCACACAATTTTTATTACAATATATTTTTGTGGCTGTTCTATTTCATTATTGCTGTTAATTTCTTAGTATATGCTAAATTTGCATATTAAACATTATCATAGGTATGTATGTATAGGAAAAACCATAGCATATATAGAGTTTAGTACTATCCATAGTTTTAGGCAGCCACTGCAGATATTAGATGTATCCTCTACAGATAAGGAGGGACTACTTACTGTCTACAAGAGACTCACTTTAAATAGATGAACACAGATGGGCTGAAAGTAAAGGAATGAAAAAGATATACCAAATAGTAGTCAAAAATAAATAGGGGTGACTATACTTAAATCAGTGAAAATAGAGTTTAAGTCAAAAACTATCTCTAAATAAAATCACAAATGAGGAGACATTACAATGGATGCCTCAAAAATAAAAAGGAACAATTACATGCCAAATTGGATAACCTGAAATAAATAGATAAATTCCTAGAAATACAAAACTTACTAAAACTGAAGAAAGGTGAAATAGAAAGATGAAACATACCAGTAACAAGGAGATTGAATCAGTAATTTAAAACCCCTCAAAAAAGAAAATCCAAAGACCAGAGGGCGTCATCAATGAATTCTACCAAACATTCAAAGAATACCAATCCTTCTTAAATTCTTCCAAAATACAGAAGAGGAGGGAATACTTCCAAACTCAGTTTTATGATGCCAGATTCATACTGATACCAAAGTCAAAAACACCACAAGAAAAAAAAATCTAAGGGCCAATATCCACGATGAATGTAGATGCAAAAATCCTCAATTAAATTCTAGCAAACCAAATTCAACAGTACATTAAAAGGATCATAAACCATGAGCAAGTGGGACTTATCACTGGGTTGCAAGGATTATCCAATATATGCAAATCAATCAATGTGATATACCACATTAACAGAATGAAAGAAAAAAACCATATGTTCATCCCAATAGATACAGAAAGAAAAATTTGACAAAATTTAACATAAATTCATGATAAAAACTCTCAAAAAAGTAAGTATACAAGGAAATTACCTCAACACAATAATGGTCACATATAAAAAGCTCACAGTAAGCACCATAATACAGAATAAGGACAGGGTGCCCATTCCTACCACTGCTATTCAACAGAATACTGGAAGTCCCAGCCAGAACAATTAGGTAAGAAAAAGAGATAAAAGGCATCCACAACAGAAAGGAAAAGTTAAATTATTCTATTTGAAGATGACATGATCAGTTATGTAGAAGACCCTAAAGACTCAACAAGAAAATTATGAGAATAAATGAATTCATTAGTTTCAGGATACAAAATTTAACATACAAAAGTCAGTATATTTCTATACACAAATAACAATCTGAAAAGGAAATGAAGAAAATAATTCCATTCATAATAACAACAAATAAAATATTAAGGAACAAATTTAACCAAATGGTAAAAGAGTTACACACTGAGTATTGTAAAACACTAATGAAGGAAATTTAAAAAGACACAGATAAGACAGACACAGACATCCTATGTTCATGAGAAGAATTAATATTGTTAAGATGTCCATATTGCCCAAAGTGATCTACAGATTCAATGGAATTCCTATGAAAATCACAATGTCAGTGTGTACAGAAACAAGAAAAACATCCTGAAATTCATATAGAACCATAAAGGGACCCTGAACACCTAATGCAATCTTGAGCAAGATAAACAAAACTGAAGTTACCATACTTCCTGATTTCAAAATATATTTCAAAGCTACAGTAATCAATATAATAGTATGGCGCTGGCATAAAAACAGGTATGTTGAGCAATGAAACAGAACAGAGAGCCCAAAAATACACCCATGCGTCCACAGCCAACTGATCTTTGGCAAGGTTACCAAGTATATATAATGGGAAAAGGACAGTCTGCAATAAATGGGTTGAAAAAACTGGATATCCACATGTAGAAGAATGAAATCGGACCCTATCTCACACTATACACAAAATCTCCTATCATATATAAAAATGAACTCAAAATGGGTTAAAGACTTAAACATAAGACAAGAAATCATAAAACTACTAGATGAAAATAGGGAAAGAACTTCTTGACATTAGTTTAGACAATGATTTTTTGGATATGACACCAAAAGCACAGGCAACAAAAGCAAAAATAGACAAGTGGGATTGCATAAAAGTAAAAAAGCTGCGCAGCAAAGGAAATAATCAACAGAGTGAAAAGAATGGGAGAAACATTTACAAACCACATATCTAATTAGGGGTTAATATCCAAAATATACTAGGAACTTATATATTCAGTAACAACTACAAGAACAAAAACAAATAATCCAATTAAAAAATGGACAGAGGAACTAAATAGACATTTCTTAAAAGATGACATACAAAAAGACCAACAGCCATATGAAAAGGTACTCAACATCACTAATAATCACAGAAATGCAAACCAAACACACAATGAAATATCTCCTCACACCTATTAAATTGGCTATGATCAAAAAGACAAGAGGATGCCCAGTGTTGGTGAGAATGTGGAAAAAAGGGAACCCTTGTAGTACCTTAATCAGACTAAAGGAAGAAAGTTTGTTGTATGCTTAAACAAATCCACACTATAGTGTGAATGAATTATGAGCAGGATCCTTCCATTGTAAAAATGTATTCTATTCTTTGTAATTTTTGTTATCTATAGAGTAATACTTTAAAAATCATGTGTTATGTTCTCCCCCAATTATCTTTATTTACTTTTTATTTTGCTATTTTTACTGTCTGTCTTCCCCACTAAATTGTAAGTTTCACAAGGGGAGAGGGTATTTTTCATTCATTGCTGCATCCACAGTGCTTAGAACATAGTAGACCTTCAATAACTATATATAATGTAACTCATCATTAGTTGTATACCTCTGTATTCTCTGAGACTATGATCAACTTAAAGTCAAAAGTGATGTTTTCTTCATCTTTGTATTAGCAGAAACTAAGCACAATACTTAGCAAATAATAATGACTCAATTAATGCTATTTCATTTTAATTTTTAAAGACCACAGGTAAATCAATTACAACATACAAGCCATTAGATTACTGTTTAAAGTAAAAAATGAAGCAAAAATCCTATTAACATGAACTTCAAGGCTTTCAGCAAAAAAGTACTGAATTAAATACTATATATGAACTTTTGTCAGTTTGCTTAGCTGACATGTTTAGTGCCATTTCACTGATACAATGCTACAATGCCAAATTACTTTTTAAGTGATACTAAGTTACTTTACCTGTAATGCTTTTAATGTTTCCTTCAATCCTTCTATTTCTTTTTCTTTTATTTCTGTAACAAGTTGATATTTTCCCTTCAAGTAAAAAACTACTTCAGTACTTTCCAATGTACATGACAGCATTAATGGAGAAAATACAAGAGCTCAAAAACCAAAATCTCTACTTTAAACCTAATACTTCACAGACTTTAAACTTGCATATGTACTTGCATTTCTGATTACTTCAAAATATAAAATTATCAGGCCTTTATAATTACAAATATTATTAAGTGGGAAATCACATTATAAGAAATCATTTTATCAGCAGAGCATTCCTGAGAACTATGGATAATACATAATTAGGTATTTAATTCATATAGCTAGAGTATATTCTAATTAACAAGAGACAAATGTATTTGTTTTATAAATATAAAAATATGGGAGAATTTTTTTAAAGAGTCTTTTGCTAAAAGTAACAAAGTAAAAATCATTAATATTAAAATGGTACATTCATTGACATAATAAAGACATGTATTAACTAATAAATAGCTAGAGAAGATATTTATTTAATGCCAGATAAATTTCTAAGGTTGTTTGGAGTGGTGTCCTCTTTTCCAGTTGGTCTGCACCAAGATGCAAATCCTTTTAATGATTTTCAAAGAAGACAATTATATTGGAAAAGCACTAAGAATACATTATACTTAACAGAAACATTGCAATACTGCAGAAAGACCATAGATTTGGGGACTGAAGAGATCTGGGTTCCAGTCTCAACTCTGCCACTTCAAAACTACAGCTTCAGCTTCAGCAAGTCATTTAATCTTATTAGGCCTCAGTATTCTCAACAGCAAAATAACAGAGGTCAAATGACATGATTTCCCTGATTTCTAGGATTTGAATCAATTAACAGTCTCCATTAGTTTATTACTAATGTTTCTTTCCCATGATGGTAAACAAGTGATAATTAAATGTACTTATTGCTTTAAATTATTTTAAAAATTAATAAATACCTTTTCTTCTTCCAAGGCACACATCTTCACCTGCAACTGATAAATAATTTTAACAAATACAGGTAAGTAAACTGTTAACAGTGATTTACAACTGGTTAGTGAGACTACAGAAATATTTTACACATCTTTATTGTTTAAACTTAATATAATGTGAATGTTTTTACATTGAGAAAATAAAATAATAAAAGATATAAATGGGCGGGGGGAGTCACCAAAGGAAACATACAATTTAATCACACTAATTGGAGATACCAATTATACTTGAAAGTTTAGATTTTCCCTCCTGAAGATTTTTTTTTCCTTAAATGTTTCAATATTTTCCCATCTAGTCATAAGTAAGAACATGTAACATTTTCCAAAAGTACTCTTTTATGAAATAGAGATTATTCATATTTGCATTGGCAGTAGTTATTTTCTGAAGTTTTTAAAATATGCATTTGACAGTATAATAAATAATGACATTTTAAAACAGCAAAACTAAAGTGAACATAACAAAAAAAACTAAATATTCCAAGCAACACAAGAGGTGTCAGGAAATAAACTTTTTGGAACATTTCCATATCATTTTCCATATCTCTCATTTACATTCAAGAATCCTTTCTTTAAAAAGAAAAACAAAAAAGAAAGAAAGGAACCAACAGCACTTTCTCCTTTATCCTTCAGATAGATGCCTGGGTATTCTTATCTCGCCCAAAGTCCCTTGTGATAATAGAGACATAGACTTATTCTCTCCTAGACAATACTATGCTGTATATTTGGCTTCTGCTTCCTTACCTTTCAATTAAAACTCCCATAACTTAAGTGAGGCCAATTTCAGATTAAAAGGAAGAAAGTTTATCATCTGCTTAAACAAATTCATACCCAATAGCAATTTATGTTACATAGGTTTATTTCTTTTTACACATTTCTCTTTCTAAACACACACACTTGTATGTACAGGAAGACAAAAAAGAGGGAAAGAGAAAGGAAGAATAAACAGTGACGTCAGGATGGCTATAAGAAAAAAACACTTTCCAGGGATATTTTCCATGAGCACATTTCTTAACTTTTATGTTTTTTAACTAGGGACTAAAGAGCAATTTGCGGTAGTAAAGGAGAGTTAGAGAATTCAAAATAACTGAAGGAGCTGCTATTCATTTTTTTAAATCTTTTTCAGTTATTTTTTTCTAATTTTTACCACTCTTAGTTGCAGATAGTTAGTATTATAAACATATCTCATCCTTCACATCTCCCTACTTTTATCTCAGTGTTTCATCAGTTTCCTACTCTGGCTTGAGTAAAGGAGTGAAGTGGAAAAGGTAAGATCTTAGGATATTCTAATCAAAAAGAGAATGGAAGAAGGGAGAGAAAGAACAAGAACACATACACCACTAACCTAATTTATGTAGGACAGATGAAAATACATCTCCAAGAAAATAGTTTTCCCAATTTCTCATTAACTCATTCTACTACATTTATGCTCTTCACTATCAACTGTGATTCAAAATATCTTTATTCATTTCCTGCTTCCAGTAACTTTTTGTCTTCAGTAGGCATGGAAAACAACTTGTCATAATATTCATATGGGGAGGGGTGCAATATTGAAAACTATAGTGTTTCTCTATCCTTATGAAATTACCTGCTTTTTAAAAACTGCCATTGCTTCTTTGTGTTGCTTTGCTAATGTTTCCTTTTGATTCTCAAGAGTCTCCTATTTTAAAAATTATGAAAAATTAAAACAAATTCTAGCAACTCTTTC
This sequence comes from Manis javanica, assembly GCF_040802235.1. Lineage (NCBI taxonomy): Eukaryota > Metazoa > Chordata > Mammalia > Pholidota > Manidae > Manis > Manis javanica. Next base: position 52,461,117 of record NC_133166.1, read on the forward strand.
AGTTTTAAATTTTAATTGGGTTCACAATTTTAATAAAAGTTAAACATTTATTGCCATGTATTATTTTATGCTCTTGAAATGCAACTTTAAACCATTTTATGATTTTTAATTGTTGTGGAATCAGCATACAATAATTTTGCTGCCAGTTGCTTCATGATAAAACACATTGCATTAAAATTTTTTAAACTCTGAACATCACTAACTCCAAAGTTTTCTTCAAGAAAATATCATTGAAAGTTATTAACATTCCTGATACACAAGCACACTACAGTCTTACAGCTTCCAAAGGAACCCAATTTATTATCTAAACACAAATATTCACATACAAACATATAATTCTTCAAATTCATTGAAATAATTCTTCACAAAACCGAAACTACTACAGGGTTATTCTGGGAAAAAAAAAATCCACATACATGATTCCTTTTTTTTTTCTTCCATTCTTCCCTTTTTTGGTAGAAGTTGTGGGTTCTGTCCTTTTGATTCAAGATGATTAAAATCTTTTTCTTCTGTTTTTATCAAATAACTCTCATAATTTAAAAAAACTAGATCTAAAAGCAGCAACCACTTTCAAATGTTTCTGTCACTGGACTCCATGTTTCTGTTATTGGGCTCCATGTTTTTGTTAATTTTAAAAATTTACCTTCTGACCTGCTATTATGATAGTTGGGAGTTTAGCTTTCTTGTAACACCATCACCCTATACCTCCTCCCTTTATTCTTCTAACAGAGCTGGAATTACATAAGAATTGAATTACAAAAAAACTGTGGCTTAAATCATGATAGTATTTATATTATTATGACTATGCAATTTTTATTCAATGCTGAGTCATATAGTATACCATAATTACATTTCTATTGTCATACTTTAAGTTCTTCCTGAAGTTAGCAATTACTTTAAAATACTTTAATTGCCACAGCTAATTTTAAAAAATAATACTTCCAGTTCCCAGATCTATACCCACTGGTTCAAATTCTTATATGAAAAAAAAAAAAATCAAATGGAAAAGTGAGAAGATCCCAAGAATGACTTGGAAATCCCAACTGCATAGGAAACCAGACAGATTTAGGAAAGCTGCAGATGTTGGACAAAATCTTTTAGAAGCTACTGCCCAAAGTTTTTCCATGACATAAATTAAGACTCTAATACAATCCTGCAAACAGAAAAAGAATGTGTTTATTGGAGACCTCAGGGATAGGTTCTTCAAGGAGTATATTCTGAAGTAGATGTGATCTCCAGCTCTCCTAATTTTCATGAACAGCCTAAATCCAGAAATAGGGAGATTTAACATGCTACAATAACTGGAAAAGGAAAGACCTATTACTAGATCTTCATATCTAGACCTTCAAAAAGTCATAGAACAAAAGCAGAAGAAACTGACAGCTTTACGGGTAAAACAACTTGATGCTATTACTCCAATCATCAAGCACCAGAAGAGTGGGTCTCTTGAGAAAGACACTTGTATATAAGCAGAAAGGATGCTGGAAATAAATTATCCTGAACCAGCTAAGAAAATGAAGAGGAAAAAACATCAGGCAAGCAAATGCTGCTCTGACAATCACACTTCCAACTTCCAATTGTATCCTCAAACTTGCAAAGTGAACTTCCTCTAAATATTAAAAGAAATCTTGCAATTTTCTTATTCATATCATAAACCCTGCCATCATCACAAAGCCTCTCCCTCAGAGTCAATAAGCTACTCAGATTTCCAATATACAAATAATATACAATCTTACGAAGGTTTTACATGAGCAACATTGTGATTTCAACATTCACTCATATTATCAAGCCCCATCCCCCACTGCAAAAATCACTCTCCGTCAGCATATAAAATGCTATGGAGTCACTACTTGTCTTCTCCATGTTATACTGCCTTCATGGTGACCTACCTGTATTGTGGGTGCTAATTATAATGCCCCTTAATTCCCTTCCCCCACCCTCACCACCTAAACTCCCCAACCTCTTCCCTTTGGTAACCACTTCCCTTCTTGGAGTCTGTGAGTTTGCTGCTGTTTTGTTCCTTCAGTTCTGCTTTTGCTTTGTTGTTATACTCCACAAATGAATGAAATAATTTGGTACTTGTCCGTCTCCGCCTGGCTTATTTCACTGAGCATAAATAACCTCTAGCTCCATCCATGTTGTTACAAATGGTAGGATTTGTTTTCTTATTCTTATGGCTGAATAATATTCCATTGTGTATATGTACCACATCTTCTTTATCCATTCATCTACTGATGGACACTTAGGTTGCTTCCGTATCTTGACTACTGTAAATAGTGCTGCAATAAACAGAGGGGTGCATATGTCTTTTAGAATCTGTGATCTTGTTTTCTTCAGGTAAATTCCTAGGAATGGAATTCCTGGGTCAACTGGTATTTCTTTTTTAGTTTTTTGAGGAACCTCCTCATTGGAAATATCACCTTTATCTTAAATTCACTAAACTGATATTATGTATTTGTGTCTACTTCAGGATTCTATTATGTTCTAAGTAATAACCTATCTATTCATGTATCTAAAGAAAGCTATTTTAATTACTATAGTTCAGAATATACTTAAGAATCTAGTGTGGCTATTTCATCCTCTTCTTTTTCAAAATTTTCCCAGCCACTCTTAATATGTTTCTTTCTAAATGTTGATTTCTTGGAATCAGCCTAAGTACCATATACACATTCTTGACATTTTTAATTGGACTATGTTAAATTTACTGATTAACTTAAGGGTCCTGATAACTTTATACCTTTACTCTATCCAAAACTAAGCTATGATTACATTTTGAAATCTGCCTGGAGGTTCAGGTTGTACTTGGTGTTTACCTGTTTTTCCTTTCCACAGACAGGTCTTTTTGATCAGACCTGTACCTTACATAATTCAACTCTAGTTTTCCTCCCATACTCTATGAACAACCTTGTTGGTCTGTGCAGGCTCAAAATTTTCATCATTTCTAGTTCGGTCTATTCTCTGTCACTTCAATTCTGGTTCTGATATGTTACTGCCAAGTTCCTGTTTCAATATTGCCAAATAGTGAAAAGACGGGCCATCATAATTAAGCTTTCAAGTGTCAGCTATTGAGAGTACTTTGGTGGAAAGGCATGAGAACTAACACAAATTCTTCTGTATAGATAAAGAGAGAGAGAAAATCAGTTTTTGAACTATTTTTTTACATTTGGTTATAATATGTAACAACAGCCTGGGAAAATAAATACAGTATTATTCTGAGTTTTCACTTCTTAAAAACTATTTTGACTCCTCTATAACACACAGTATGTTTCTTAAACACGAAATAGTTCATAATGGTTTACAGAGTCATCCTCAGTTTTATCCTCAGCTATTCCTTATCAGAAAGCCAGAAAAAATATTTACTCTTGGTTTTCTTTAAGCCCAAATGTTAATAACAGTTTTAGCTGTAATTTTCCTGAGACTCTGTTTAAAATGATGCACAATCTCCCAAATATGTTTAGGAATTTAAAAATTAACTTTACCTCCTCAAAAAACTAAAAATAGAAATACCATTTGACCCACTGGTGATTCCACTCCTAAGAATTTACCTCAAGAAAACAAGATCACAGATTCAAAAAGACATATGCACCCCTGTGTGTGTCACAGCACTGTTTACAAGATATGGAAGCAACCTAAGTGTCCATCAGTAGATAAATGGATAAAAAAGATGTGATTCAGCCATAAGAAGAAGACATATCTTACCATTTGCAACAAAACAGATGGAACTAGAGAGTATTATGCTCAGTGAAATAAGCCAGGCAGAGAAAGACAAGTACCAAATTACCTCACTCATTTGTGGAGTATACCAAAGCAAAACTGAAGGAACAAAACAGCAGCAGACTCACAGACTCCAAGAAGGGACTAGTGGTTACCAAAGGGAAGGGGTTGGGGAGGATGGGTGGGTGGGGAGAGAGGATTAAGGGGCATTATAATTAGCACACATAATATAGGTATGTCATGGGGAAGGCAGTACAGCACAGATAAGACCAATAGTTACTCTATAACATCTTACTACTCTGATGGACAGTGACTGTAATGGGGTATGTGGTGGGGGACTTGATAATATGGGTGAATGTAGTAACCATAATGCTGCTCATGTGAAACCTTCATAAGATAGTACATTAATGATACTTAATAAAAAAAATTAGCTTTGACACTAAGGATTAGAATACATTTTAAATAGATGCAAAAATAATAATCTGAGGGTAAAGATACTCACCTTTTGCCACTTAAGTTCTTGTGTCTCCACAATAATTTTACCAATCTGCTCTTCATATTGAGTTTCTGCTTCCTAAGTCAAAAAGAAGAAGAAAAATGCTAGGAAAATTAGGATTTTAAAACTTCCAGTTTCAGCTTTTTCTAGAGAGATAAAAAGAGCATCCTCCCACCCTTACAACAAGATAAAAGTTGGATAAGTTGCAGATTAAACAGACAAACCCACCAGAGAACTGAGATCCCAGATCAATCAAGTTATCCAAAATCTGAATGGACAGAGATGCCTACAGGGAGAACAGAACCGCTACACTTGCTTACCTGGGATACAAGCCCCTGAGTACTGGTACAAAAACTCACCTCAAAGTCCTCAATAAAGTGCTAAAGGCAGAATACGGGCTAGTATAAGACCATGAATCCCCTAGGGGGCCCAGAAATAAGGGGGTCTATACATTCCACCGGACTTTTCTTCTAGGAAACCTACCAGGTGCTTATAGGGAAGGATGGGAAAAATCAGAAAGCTTTCCCCTGTGATATTGGCTGGGACAGAGAATAGTCACAAGCTCTACTTCTTCCACAGACCAAGAATATTAATCTGCAGGGAAGCAGCAACAAAAACTGTACCTAAGGACACTAGTGGAAACCCTCTGCAGCTGGAAAAGGGGACCAACAAGCTTCTGCTAAGAAGTCTGCTTAGACCTTCCATCCTTATCTCCACTAAGGAACTAAAGCCTTAATCTGCAGGGGAGGGCAATAAACACTACAGCATGAGAACGCTGGTGCAAACCACTGCTGCTGGGAGGGGTTAGCTAGGGAAGTAAAAGAACAGCTCTTTCATTGCAGGAGGGGTAGGAATACATGCTAGCATTATATTAAATACACAGAAGGGATCAGAACTCGTGAATAACTCCCCTGGGGAGACTCAGGTTCACCTAAGACTGAGACTTAAGAACATCAGAGAATGCCCCTGTTCCCTTACCTGCCACCACCACCTGACTAACAAGCATCAAGTAAAATGAGATACAAGCAAGACACTGCTGGGAGAGCTGTAAAGCCAAACTTTCTGAGAAGCAGCACAAAAGGGAGATCCAAAGTAAAGTGGGGAGGTACAAAGCCAAGCAGGAAGCAGGTATTTAGAAAAACTCTTGATTTTTTTGAAAATAATCTAATATTCCTTGAGATATAATGAGTCATAAGACACACACATTGGTCATTGGTCTGACCAGATAGGTATTTCCCAGGTATATTTGGTCTTCATCCACAGTTTCTGAAGACACTTCAGAGTCTTAAAGGTGAAATGGGTGTTCTGTCATGTTAATGAGAGACTTTAACCTGGCTGGCAAGGGCTGGAGGTTGAATCAGCCAATGGAAAATAATTGGGGGAATCATGGCTTGCAATGAAGCCCTCAGAAAAACCCCTGAGAACATCTCAGATCCTGCTTCTCAGTATGTGAGTTTCTATACTTGAAGAACCACAATACTTCCATGTACCAGGGCTCCAGGCCCCAAGCTCCACAAGGACAGAAGCTCCATTATTTGGGACCTTGCCCTATGCATCTCTTCATCTGACTGTTAACTTGTACCTTTACAGTATCTTTTATTAAACTGTTAAACATAAGTGTTTTCCTGAATTCTGTGAGAGCCACTCTATCAAAATAATCAAACCTAAGGGGGAGTTCATTGGAACCTCCAGTCTACAGCCAGTAGGTCAGAAACACAGGTACAGCCTGGGGCTTGCAATTGACATCTGGAGTGGTGGGTGGAGGGCAGTCTTGTAGAACAGAGCACTTAACCCGGGAATCTCGTGCTATATCAGGGCAGATAGCATCAGAGTCGAGTTGAGTTCTCTATCACCCTGCTGGTGTTTGAGAATTGCTTGGTGTATGTGTGGAAAGACCACCCTCCCACACATATACACACATTGGAATCGGGTCCAGAAACCCAAATTGATTTATAGTACTATTATTGCTATGTATAATGCTATTATTACTGTTGCATATGAAAGAACACATAGCAACCCTGAATCAGCCTACACCATAAACACAAGATATCACTAGAGAAATCAGAAGCTTCTGTTGAAAACTTCCAACAGGTAGACTTGAAGACAGTCTGGTTGAGTATTGAAAGTGGACCTCAACACATGTACAAAGAGCCTTTCTACAGACTGGGAGGTTTTTCCCTTTTGGTCCCAGGTACTTAAGGAAATCTCTGTCAAACAGAGCACTGGCTGATGACTAAGTTAAGAGCACAATTACTTCAGTGGCCACACATGACAAAAATTGCAGACTTTATGAAATTATTTCTAAAAAGTTCCTAAACACTTCCAAGTGGTAAAGATACCTCAAGACAAATGCTGGGCATAGAAGCCACAGGGCATAAATCTGCAAAGAAGTAAAAAGCTAATCTTTTCAAACAATATGGCCTCCCTCTCACTTACCAAATTTACATTTCCCTGTATGGCCCCGGAAGATGACTGGTTAGCCAGAGACGGGTAAGATTCCTCAAGAGAGGAACAACATAAGACAGGCACAGTTGCAGGGGGGCCATCAGATGAGAAACTGGGGATCAACAGAGGTGAGGCTAGGAACCTCACCCCCCCCTGTTTTGAGAGAAATCTTCTGCATCCGTGGATGTTTTGTTGCCCTTGTCTAGCCTGGATTAATACTTAGTCTATAGGCACAGACCTGATCATCTACACTTGCCCTCTTACAGCACTAAATTATGCTTTCTATCTTTATCTTGCATCTACCTACCACTTTCAGCATTTTATTTATAAAAAAAATAAGGGAGAAATATGGGATTCACATATAAATCAAATATAAAAGTAAAATGAATAATCATATCTAACTTGAATGTTTATAATTCACGATGCGTGATCAAAACTGAAAGTTTCTGTGATATGACTACCCTTGCACTGTTCACCATGTAAGAACTTATTCACCATGTAAGAACTTGTTCACCATGTAAGAACTTGTTCATTATGCTTCAGAAGATTGGAGACTGTTGAGAAATAGGCTTGGGGTTGATTAATGACTGTGCATTGAGTCCCCTATACAGAATTTTATTGTTGTTAACAACCATTTGATCAATAAATATGAGAGATGCCCTCTCAAAAAAAAAAAAAAAGTTCCTAAACAAAGATGGCAACAAGCAGCAAACTTGGGGAGGGGAAGGAATCTAATTTCCAGAGTTGCCACATATTCAAAATGTCCATGACCAGTCTGCAACAAAAAATTATGAGTTGTCACATATTCAAAATGTCCATGACCAGTCTGCAACAAAAAAGAAATAGTAAAGTGTGATCCATATACAAGAAAAGAAAATTAATAGGAACTATTCCTGAACAAGTACAGACAATGGACTTACTAAACAAAGACTTTAAGTCAACAATTTAAAATATGCTCAAAAAGCTAAAAGAAACCATTTACAAAGATATTGCAGCCACATTTTTCTATGTTGACAGATAGTAACCACACTAGTGGGAGTTGAGGACTTAATAATATGGGTAACTGTTAAACGACTGTGTTACATATTTTAAAAAAATATAAGACTGTATATTAATGATACTTCAATTTAAAAAATACAAATAAATAAAATGAAAAAAGATATTGCAGCCATTAAAAAGTTAATAAGGAAATGCTACAAACAAGTGTATGCTCATAAATTTGACAATTTACAGAAATGGACCAATACTTCAAAAACCACAAACTACCAAAGTTAAACCAAGGTTATATAGACAATCTAAACATACTAACTGTTGATTTACAAGCCCCCAAAGAAAGAAATTTCTGGGTCCAGATCGTTTCACTGGAGAATTCTACCAATCATTTAAAAAAGAACACACCACTTTTATACAGCATCTTCCAGAAAAACAGAAGAGGAAGGAACACCTCTCAACTCATTTTATCAGGCCTCCTTTCTGTGACACTAAAACCAGACAAACACAGTACAAAAAAAGAAAACTAGTATCTCTCACAAGCTTTGATGGAAAAATCCTCAATAACAGACAAATAGAATCCAACAATGTATAAAAAACTATACACCATGACCAAGTAGAATTTATTCCAGGTATGAAAAGCTTGTTCAACAGTAGACATAATTCACCATGTCAGTATGCTAAATAAGAAAAATTAAATGATCATACCAATTGACAAAGAAAAAGCATATGATAAAATCCAACACTCATTCATGATAAAACTCTTAGCCAGTTAGGAATAAAGGAAATTATCTCAATTTGATAAAAAGCCTTTATAAAAATACTACATTTAATATCATATCCAATGATGAAAGACTGAACATTTTCCCTCTAAGATCCAGAACAAGGCAAAGATATCTACTCTCACTGTCCTTATTCAACCAAATACTGGAAGTTCTAGCCACTATAAGGCATGGATAGATGAACAGACAGTGAAAGGGAGGAGGGCAGCAAAGAAGAGAAAGAGAGAAAAAGAGAGAGGGAGGGAGGAAAGGAGGGAGGGAGGAAGGAAGGAAGGGAGAGGAGGGGGGAATAAAACAGATCAGACAAAGAAATGAAACTGTCTCTGTTTGTAGATTACATGATTGCTTACATAGAAAATCCCAAGGAATCTATAAAAAATCTCCCAGAACTAGTAAATGAGTTCAACAAGGTCACAGGATACAAGATCAACACCCAAAATAATCAATCACATTTCTAAAAATTAACAATAGAAATGCAGAAACTGAAATTAAAACACAACACAATATATAATCACACGAGAAAATGAAAAAGTATACACTTAACAAACACATACAGGATCTGTATACTGATACACACAAAAGCATGGATGGATGAAGAACATTATACTTAGTGAAAGAAGCCTTACCTAAAAGAGTACATACTATATGATTCCATTATATGAAATGTTGGGGAAAAAAACAAAACTAACTGAGTGTAGAAAAAAAAATTTTTAAAGTGGTTCCCTCTTGGGCATGGAGTAAGGGTAGAATTTGCCTGGGTAGGAGAATGAGGGAATTTTCTGAGTTGATGGTTAACATTTTATATATTGATATTAAGAAGGGTTTACATTATACAGATGTATGCATTGGTCTAAATTCACCAAATGAACAGTTAAGATGTGTGCTTTTCATCATATATAAATTTTACTGTAAAGAAAAAATACTGTAACAAAGAGTGAACTTTAATGATATGCATTCTGAAGTACTTAAGATGAAGTGTACTGATGACTGTAATTTACTCTGAAGTTATCAAAAATGAAATTGAGAGATAAGGAGATGGACAAATATGTGATAAAACAAGCATAGTAAAATGTTAATGGTGTATGAGTGTTCACTGTCAAATTTTTTCAGTTTTGCTGCATGTTTGACAATTTTCATAACAAAATGGGAGAAATCAAAGAATGGATGTTAAGAAAAAACATATGTTTTGTTATAAAAATATATTATGTAATAGTTTCCTTATGACTCTCTTAACATGTTCTTTATTACACACCTCACATGTGGGCATGCATGTACACATGTGCACACACATTTATGCTAGGGTATTTAAGATAGGGTTTCATGAAAGTTGTCTCACTTTTAAAATGCTTTCAGCAGCAAATAGCAACAATAACTCCAACTCACAAAAGCTTATGGGACTTAACCATCTCACACAATGAGTCTAAAGGCAGAGTGCTTCTACAATAGATTTTCAGTGGCTCAACAATAGCATTAAGGACTACAATTCTGTCCATCTTTCCACTTTGCCATCATCCAAGTGTCTTTCCCTAGGCTTTTCACCCCTCAGCTGCTTTAACTGCAGGCTTTAAGAACAGACAGTACAATCTCTTTAATGAAAAGATAACAAAACTTTTTCCAGAAGATCTCTGACAAATATCTTCTAATATCTCGTTGACCATGACTGAGTCACATGCCCAAACTCCTAAATCAGTCATTGGAGAGGGAGTGCATTGGCCCTTCATGAATAGTTAAGACTTGTCAGGATGTACATGACTTACATGTAAGAGATGGACCTAAAGGCACAATCAGGGTTCTTCCAGCATATACTAAGTGTGGAAATGTATACCAACCAGATACGCTCTGTGATAAATAAAATGAGGAGAGAGTAGAAGCTCTTGCAGTCATACATATCTAAAGCCAAAACATGAAAAAGGAAATGAATGTATATGCATTTCTTTTGGAGGTGGGGTACATATAACATGCGTATCTTCCCAAAGCAGATGGATTGAAAATGTGCAAGAAACTGCTTTCTTCACATGGGCTTGGTTATATTCTTCACTTTAGTGACAAGAGTAAAGTCTGAGATCTTACTATAATTTAATGTTGCTCTAAGTACTTTTTCTTTATTAATTAACTTAATCCTAGGTATAATTTTATGAGGTACGTACTACTTTGCTTATCACCATTTTATAGATGAGAAAACTGGGTTAGCAAAAGGATAAGTAATTTGCCTAAAGTCACACAGCAGGTAAACAGCAGAGCTGGTATCTGAATCTGGTACCATCTAGATCTGTCTCCATCTCTTAAAAAACACCATTTTATTACCTCTGAGCAATTGTGGGTGCTGTAGGATCACACAGATTGTTATATTCCTTTCTTTCAGAACTTCAGAATTTAATCTTTATATCCCAAAAAAGTTAGAAAACCATTCAAAATCATATTAACTATTTTTAATACACAAGTACACTCTGATTATTCAGTAGAACTTTCAAAGTAAGACCTAGAAATATTTGTTGAATGGAAAACCAATATAATTAAAAACTTGCTAAAAATGTTCTAGCATTAATATTTTTGTATTTCAGAATCTTTGTAATAGATTAAGTTGACTAATATGAAAACAATAGTTTAAATACTAATCAGGAAATAAATGTTTTTAAATACAAACTTTCAGGCTATCCTATGTATATGAGAGGTATTTATCTTGAACACTTTGTAGCTAATCAAACCAAGAAACTACCTGAAAGTAATTAGTGTGTTATTAGACAACATGAAAAACTGAATTGGACAATTTCAGAGACAGTGAATTATGAAAATAAAAGTACTCAGTTACAGTTTTGGCTGTTTGGACATGTGCCTGCTGTATGTACTATGTCCCTAAATCTTTTCAGGGTCAAGAATTCAAGAGGCCTGACCAATACACAGCCCATCTTGTAAAACTACAGCCTGAAGCAAGCACTTAAAAAAAAAGCATGACACTTTCTAAAGGTTATAAAGAGTAAATAAACTATCAAATTACTCCTCTTTTATTGTTCTGTAAAAAACACTTAAATCCTTGTAGTCCTAAGGCAACTAATAAAAAATAAACACTTTTAAGGTTCTATATTCTTGGATACTTTACTAAAGTTATAGGTGGGAATTTTTTACCAAATTTAATATATTTTTTTCTCACTGATAATTTAGATATTTGTCATTAATTTTGAAAGCTGCTTGAAGAATGAATGGAAGATAAAAATTAAAAATTTCAACAAAAAGGGAAATAATTTTTAATAGAAAGCATTAAGTTAAATTAAGTTCTAATATACTAGAAGCATATTATGCTGTTATCTTTCAGCAATGTGGGAAAGACCCATTTTACCAATTTCCCCTGTAGTATAAAGATATGTATTCTAACAAATCACAATAATTACAAAGGGGTATGATTCTACTCATAGCATAACTAATTTTATGGGGCATTGAAATGCTGCTTGAAGTTAATTACCACATGTTATACCATTAATTACCCAGTTTTCCCTCACAATTTCCTTAGCAAATTGTCCCAAACTTCCACTGGCTTTCATTTACTGCTAATTAAAAATTCCAGGTTTTACTTCTGTTCAGATATTTAATAAATTTAATGTGTCCTTCTCTGAACTCCCATAATACTTTCTTCATAATTCTATTAAGAAATGTTATATATATATATATATACTACATGAGAGCACAACAATTAATTTGCGTGATATGTTGTGACCATTAAATTTTAAATTCTCTTAGGACGACTGAGTAGTGGTTTTTCCAAGGTTATAAAATGAATGCACATTTTAAAGTTTGAAAGTTCTATGGTAGAAGTCTTTTATCCCCATTTTATAGATGATTTGGACTTAAACAAAATACATTTTGTTTAAAGACTTAAAACCTACTTCCAATTTTTAGATTCTAATAGATTTCATATTAAAGTCTGGATTTCTAGATTCTCTTCAATAATTGGAAGAGCTGATAATACAGCATCCAATTGTCTATACTGCAGCTATTTTTTGGAGCTGAATGGCAGTTATCAGTTGAACTGAAGATGGAGGCTCCCTAGTTCGATCAGATTCCTACCCTATTCACATCACATTCCAACTATCTGATTCCTAAAAAAGTTGAATTTGTGACTCCTTTGCTATTATTCATCCCCACTCATCAGTTATTCTGTAGATCTGATAAGAGTATTTTACTGGAACTTCTAAAAAGCACACATTATGGATTCAATATAAACTTTTTATTGATTCAGATTGTTTATTTGTTGGTGACTATTAAAACATTCCAATTTTTTTTTCAAATACTGTCATTACCAATTTAGGTCTATAAGGAAAAAAATGAGTAACCTTGTTAATTATAGCACAGTTAAATAATGAAATACAGTTTAGCAGAGTAAGAAAACCTCTTACTTTATTGCCTATTGTGTATTCCTTCTTCAAAGAAACTTTACTATCTAACCCAATACAGCATGGCCCAATTTTATGTTGACTGCATTGTTCATTTCAATTAATTATATCAAATAATGGAAGGACATTAGACAAAGAGTAGAGAGATCAGAGAACTAGTCTCTTAATGTCCTTGGAGTTTTAAACTGGACTAGAAGCCATCTCAGGTCACTTCCAAGTCTACAGTTTCATGATCCTGCAGAAAGACTGATCACTAAGAATACTTCTCCAAGAGAAAATGTAAGGAGAGATGAGCCTTACAATCACCATTTGCCAGTTCACCAGAGGTTGAGAAACTGAGGAAGATCCAGTAGTCTTGTGGGATTGACTTAACCGTTCATGAACACAACCAAGGAGGAGAAAATCTGACAAATACCCAGATTTTTTTTGGAAGCCCAAAGAGCTACACTCTTAGAGTAGAAGGTGGAAATGAACTAGCCCTCACAAAGATGAACCAGCCCTCACAAAGATGGAAAATTACAGCATCTATTCAGCTCAATCTCTGACAATCAAGATCCTACCCATCCTAACTTTCAGAAGTGAAAAGTGAATCTGTTAGAGGAAGGTAACTTCATCCAAAGCCTCAAATTTTTTTTGTAATTTTTCATGCATAAAGTTAATCACTCAATCAAAATTCAACCTACATCCTCAATCAAAATTCAAACTACATACAAGCAGATAAGGTCAAATGACCAAAATCCAAGAGGGAAAAAAAAAAAAAAGAAATGGATCTATAAGAGGTCCAGATATTGGAGTTTACACAGATTTTAAAATACATGAAACTAAAATGATATGCTCAAGAAATTATTTGATGAAATGAATTTTGACAGAGGATGGAAAATTATAAAAGAGGAACCAAATGGAAATTTTAGAACTAGAAAATACAAGACATAAAATTAAGAAATCAGTAAATTCATTTTAGCAGCAGATTAAATAAACTGAAGAGAGGATTAGTGAACTGAAAGGACAAAAGAAAATAACCAGACTTAAAACACAGACAGAAAAAGGAAAATACAAAGAAAATCAATAATGATATAGAAGATATGAACAAGATTTATGAAGTTGACCAAATTTATATTCACAGAAAAGTGCACCCAAGAAATACAAAATACATATTTTCAAGTTCATCTATGTTGAAATATTTATCAGAACTGTTTAATTCTTGGCTTAAAAGCAAGACTCCACAAATATTAAGTGATCAAAAATACATGGAACATATTACCTGATACAGAATTATGCTAGAAAACAATTTAAGTTAACAAAAAGTAAAAGAAAATTACCAAATATTTGTAAAAGAAGTAAAACAATTTATGGGTCAAAGAATAAATTACAATGAAAATTAGAAAATAATCCAAATGATAATGAAGATAAAATATATAAAAATGTGTGAGATCCACCTAAGGTCATGCCGAGAGAACTTTATAGCCTTAAATTATTTATATTAGAAGAGTAAAAAAGGTTAAGATAAATAGACTATCATCTCCAAAAGTTCAAAACAAAAAGAACAGCAAATTAAACAAGGAAATAATAAAGATAAGAGCAGATATTAATAAAACATAAAATATGCAAAAGAGAATCAGCAAAGCCAAAATTTAATTCCTTGAAAAAACTAACATAATTGATTAACTCTTAGAAAGACTGATGTAAAATTTGTACTCATTCATAATGTTTCTGCATGAGTTTTCTTCCATGAAGCTCCCCTCCCTCACTCTATCTAGTAAAGTTAGACATTCCCTTAAACACTCTCATGGTGTATTGTGCATTCCTCTGTAATTATATGGTATTATATCACTAAAACCTGGCATAGTAGGGGCTTAGTAAATGTAAAATGAATGACCAAATATAGTTTTGCTTGCTTAATGTCTCTTAAAAATGAAAGAGGAAACATATTTATTTGTACAACAGTATTTGAGTTTTCAGTTTTAAAGTAATTTTTAGATAATTCTGGATTTATATTAGACTTGCTAAAAATAGTTCAAGTATATCTTTGACCCAAATTCTCTAATATGAAAGAAGGTCTTATATAACTATGGTAGAATTTTCAAAATTAAAAAAAATAACATTGTTACAATACTATTAGACTACATATTTTACTCAGATTTCACTAGTTTTCCACCAGTATCTGTTCCAGAATCCAATTCAGAACATATTTAGTCATCATTTCTCCTTAAACCCCTCCAATCTGTGACAGTTCCTCAGATTACCTTGGTTTTTATGACCCTGACAGTTTTGACAAGTGTTGCTGAGATATCTTGCAGAATGTCCCATATATATTGTCTGATATTTTCTCTTCATTAGACTAGGTTTGGGGCAAGAGTACCATAGAGGTAAAGTTTCCTCCTCATTAGTTCATATCTTGAGTATTTGACATTCACATGAGTTATTGATACCACATGAATTATTTCTGAGAATATTAACTTTAATTACTTCATTAAGGTGGTAACAGCCAGGTTTCTCCACAGTAAACTTAAATATTTTTCCTTTTGTATCTTCTAATCATTAGAACTTAATCCACAATCAGGCAAGAGAAATTAAGCTCCACTTCCTAAAGGGAGGAGTATCAAACAATTTGTGAATGTGTATAAAACTACCACAGTAGTTTACTAAATAATCTGGGGAAGGTACTGTGTGACTATGCAACTATTGTTTGTCCTTAATGTCTCAACCACTAACATCAACATTCATCAATGGGACTTGCCTGCAGTTATTACTGTGATGCTTCAAGGATGATTTTCTACTTCTCTCTTTCCTCCTACATTTACTAACTGGACTCTTCTGTAAAGATTCCCCCATTTATTTACCTAATCATTTACATCAGTAGGAAATAAGGGATATTAATTTTATTCTTTGGGTTATAATCCAATTCTATCATTATTTGTTTCTCAAATTTTTCCAGCTTTGTGCATGCAGAGCTCTTTCAGGTTGGCGTTTATAGCCTTTTGACATAGTTTTAAGTACTACCTTATTTCCTGCACTATAAGATGTCCAATCCTAGAATAAGTCATTTCTCCAAGGAATCCTTGTTCCTTTTATTAGGTGATATTTAAAACCAAAATCTGGCCCCTAAATACATTTGCTGCTACTGGGATGTCACTGGTTCTAGGCCCTTTTCAGCAGAGCTAGAAAATACATGAAGGTATACTAACTCCCATGTATTTGTACATTTTCTGTTTCTGTATCTTTCTACCTGCATATAATTAAATCAAGAGTTCATACTAATAATTCTCCAACTATCTGATCCAGCACTACAAAGCTCATTCTAGCCTTCTGCCCTTATTTCTAATTTCTTCCTTCAACAGAGAAAATTTTACCTATCTCTCATTATCTACAATTTGCTTATTTCTTCAACCTTAGCATACCTGTAAAGTATTACTTACAGTGTGACTACCATAAAAACAAATCTGCCAACTGGAGATAGTGTTTATGTACCTTTATTTTTGTCTTTAGCCTTACATTATCTAGTCAAAATATGGTTTTCCAAAGTTAATTAAGTCAGCTTCTTTGCCCACCTACTCCTTTCACTGATGTCATGCACTGGTAAAACAATTACATATATTTTCAGTTTGCACTCCATCCTGGAATTCTTCCCATCCTGACTGAATTTTTATAAAGTTTACATACAGTAAAGCTATTTTTGGTGCACAGTTTTATGAGTTTCGCCAGAAGGTTTTGACCACCACTATGCCATACAGAAAGTTTCAGCACTCCCCAAAACTCTCTTACACATTCCATTTGCAGTCAATCCCTATCCTATCCTTCAACACCTGACAATCACTAAATTGTTTTACATCCCTTTAGTTTTGTCTCTTCCAGAATATCACATAAATGCACTGTATAATATATAGCCTTTTGGATCTGACTTCCTTCCATTCACTTACAAGAATTCATTTAAAATTTGCACCTTCACTTTTCAGAATTTTTTTTTAGAAGGCTAGAAGACAGTTTTATTTAGCAAGGCAGAAAAGTACACTCTCAAAGAGTGAGTGAGTCCCCTGAGAAGTCAGGACCAGCCTTTGGGATATTTGGGGGGAATAGAATTCTAGGTTGGTCACTGTTCTTTTTAACTTTAAAGGGTCATTCCATTGGCTTCTGGGCTGAATGTTTATTATTGGGAAGTCCACAATCAATCATGTTATTGTTCCTTTGAAAATAAGATCTTTCTCCACTTCTGGCTGCTTTTAAGATCTTCCATTTGGTTTTTCAGTAGTCCTTCTATGATTTATCTTGGTGTGATTTTCTTTGTATTTACCTGACTTAGGTTTTGCAGAGCTTCCTAAATTTATGACTGGTGTTCTATCATTTGGTTATTTTCTACTGTCATCCAGCTCTCTAATCCTGTCTTCTGCTATTTTTAAATCAGCTGTTAAATCTACTGAGGTCTTAATTTTGTATATTTCACTTCTAGGATTCCCATTTGATTCTTTTTTTATATAGACTTCAACTCTCAGGTAAAATTCTCCATTTCTTCCTCTATTTTCTCAATTTTCTATTTAATTTCTTCAATGTATTAATCATAATATTAAATTTTCTTTTCCACCTAAAAATGCCCTTTTCTATTTAAACTCCAATATACAAATCGCATTTAGTTTTATGTTTATTGTCTGGTTTGTAAAACAACCTCAAATTTATAGAAAAGGTGTAAGAACACACTACAAAGAACCTTACTCTTCTGAAATAATCATCATCAATAGTTTAATATATATTCTTCCAGAACTGTTTCCTATAGCTATACAAACATTTTTACTTTGATTTTTTTTTAACAACTTGCATTTTTCATTTAATAATATACAGGCAGTCTTCACGATACACAGTTCTAATACACACAAATTTCAGTTACCTTGGTTTGGTTAAGCACCACCAGTACCCCAACCACATGCTTCAAATTTCAGTTACCATGGTACATTACTGCAAGTAACTGCAAAAACTTCACTAGCTCTTCAATTCACAAATCACAATATAAGTAACACATGTACATCATGATCAGTGATCAGTCATAACTAAAGAAATCTTGAACTCTAGTTAGGGGTATGCTTACTGAAAAATCTAATTTCAAACTTACATGGAAATGCATCTGAAAAATACCAATGATGGATATATATATATAATCAAGCATAGAATCTGAATAGTAAATATATTAGATTCCCATTGCTGCTGTAACAAATTACACCAAATTTATTGGCTAAAACAACTCAAATTTATTCTATTACACTACTGGAGGTCAGAAGTATGAAATTTTTACTGGGCTAAATAAAACCAAGCCAAGCTGTTGGCTGGGCCACATACCTCTTGAAATCTGTGGGAGAATCCTTTGCCTCTTCCAGCTTCCAACTGCATTCCTTGACTCTTGGTGTTCTTCCTCAATCTTAAAAGCTAGCAGTACCTTCAAATCTATGACCATGACTCCTACTTCTGTCATTTTTTTCTCTGATTCTGTTAATCCTCTTAAAAGAACCCTTGTGAATACATTGGGCCCACCTGAATGATCCAGCATAATCCCTCCATCTCAGAATTCCTAACCTTACCATATCAGCAGTCATTTCTGCTATGTAAGGTAACATTCACAGGTTCTGAGGATTAGGGCAGGAACACCATTGGGGTGCCATTATTCTGCCTACTATAATGGGTATATATGTTTACTGTGAAATTCTATAAATTATTATGTACTTTTGAAATTTTTCTAGTAAAACTTGGGGAAAAAATTAACATCCAGCAATATGGATAAAGCATTACCATTACGGTGATTATGTAACTCAATAACTGCCTTTTCCAATAAAAGGGAAGAATTTTTCCTGCTTAAGAATAAAGTTCTCTTTTCAATGAGGAATGTTATTGCAAGTAGTATAGACTCCTTCATTTGTTTATTAAAAACATTGCTCCTTTGCTACCCTGGAATTGCTCAAAAGAGCTTCAAAGTTTCAAACAGGCCAAAACATAATGTTGAGAAATAAAACAGTATAAGCATGTTTTAAATAGTTACCTAAAGTTGCTTTACTTAGAAAAGATACCATTTTAAGCTAATTTTACAAAAATAGTTCTTTTTAATTAATCTCTGCCCAATTCACCCTTTTTTAGTAGGATTTCTTCTTTGTTAAACAGACTTTTTTGTTATACTGACAATAAAATAAGTAGCCTTACATATAAAGGATATTGTGGAAATTAAATTATTATGAAAACAAATTTCAGTGTTTTTAAATACTTAGAACAAGAGTCAAACAATAAAAAAGTATTTCAGATCTTTTTTTCTTTCACTTAGAGCTTATTTTCAGGAAGTACCAAAATCCTATTGATTCTCTTTTTACAGTCACATGTAAATTCTAGTGACTTCATCCCTAGATCATTACTAAAATAGTTTTACACTTTATTTTCTTCAGGTATTTTTCTAGAAGTGGAATTAATGGTGGTATGGTATTTCTATTTTTAGTTTTTTTAGGAATCACCCTACTGCTTTCCACAGTGGCTATACCAACTGACATTCTCATCAACAGTGCAGGAGGGTTCCCTTTTGAATAGTGTCCATTCTGACTGGTGTGAGGTGATAGCTCACTGTGGTTTGATTTGCATTTGCCTGATGATTAGCGATATGGAGCACCTTTTCATATGCCTGTTGGCCACTGTATTTCTTTGGAGAAATGTCTATTCAGGTCCTCTGCTGAATTTTTAATTGAGTTACTTGTTTTTTTGGTATTGAAGCATATGAATTCTTTTTTTTCTTAATTAAGGTTATCATTGATACACAATTTTTTGAAGGTTTCACATGCGCAACATTGTGGTTTCAACATTCACCCATATTATCAAATCCCACCACCCCAGTGCAATCACTGTCCATCAGGGTACTTAAGATGCTACAGAGTCATTACTTGTCTTCTCCATGCTATACTGAGGCATATGAATTCTTTATATGTTTTGGATGTTAACCCCTTATCAGATAAATCATTTACAAATAAATTCTCCATACTGTAGGTTACCTTTTGGTTCTGCTGATGGTGTCCTTTGCTGTACAGAAGCTTTTTAGTTTCATATTCATGTAGTCCCACCTGTTCGTTTTTTATTTTGTTTCCCTGGACCAAGGAGACATGTCCAGAAAAAAACTGTTCGTATTTATGTTCAAGAGATTTTTGCCTATGTTTTCTTCTAAGAGTTTTATTGTTTCATGACTTATATTTAGATCTTTGATCCATTTCGAGTTTACTTTGTATATGGTATGAATTAGAGAGTAATACAGTTTCATTCTCTTGCACGTAGCTGTCTAGTTTTCACAACACCAGTTTTTGAAAAGACCGTCTTTTCCCCATTGTATATTCATGGCTCCTTTATCATATATTAATTGACCTTATATGCATGGGTTTATATCTGGACTCTCTACTCTGTTCCATTGATCTATGGGTCTGCTCTTATGCCAGTACCATACTGTTTCGATTACTGTACCTTTGTAGCATGGCTTGAAGTCAGGAAACATAATTCCCCCAGCTCTGTTCTTCTTTCTCAGGATTGCTTTTGTTATTCAAGGTCTTTTGTGGTTCCATATGAATTTTAGGATTATTTGTTCCAGCTCACTGAAAAATGCAGTTGGTATTTTGATAGAGGTTGCACTGAATCTGCAAATTGCTTTGGGCAGGGTGTTCATTTTGATAATATTAACTCTTCCTATCCATAAGCACAGAATAGATTTCTATTTATTTGTATCTTTAACTTCTCTCACAAGTGTCTTATTTCTTTTCAGAGTACAAGTCTTTCACCTCCTTGGTTACATTTATTCCTAGGTATTTTATTCTTCTTGATGCCATTTAAATGAAATCATTTCCCTGATTTCTCTTTCTGCTGGCTCATTGTTAGTATTTAAGAATAGGACAGATTTCTGTGTGTTAATTTTGCATCCTGCAACTTTCTGAGTCCAGTTATTAGTTCCAGCAGTTTTTCGATGGAGCCTTTAGGGTTTTCTATGTACAATATCATGTCATCAGCAGATAGTGACAGTTTAACTTCTTTTTCACCAACTGAAATCAAATATCTTTTACAATTTTATACTGGATATCCCCTTTCTAAAAATCTCAGGGTTATCACTTTCAAAAATAAGGATATTTTAATCCTTTGAATTTGAAATACTTACATATATTTACTTATTCCTTTAACATATATTACCTTATTTCATTATTTAATCATTTCTCAGGCACCTATCTCATAATCTTAACAAAAATGTATCTTCTAAAGAGCAGTTCTTTTTTATCAGTCACAGTATCTAACTATAGTTCTATCTATGGATCCCAAGGCACTCAATAAACACTAGTTAATATGTGAAGTATTTAACAATCTGAAAATGTTTTCTTTTTCACTTTTGTTTATAAATTTTTCTTCTTTCCCATTCCTTGATGTCAAACTAAATCTATCTTTTCTATTTTACTTCATTATTTGGACTGTATTTCTTCTTTCTAAGTAAGAGGTTATATTACTGTCTTTTTATCTTTAAACCAAAAACTGGACAAAATCAAGTTCTCTGATTAAAAAAAGCATTTTAAAAGTGAACTTACCCTTCTCATACGTAATTCCTCTAATGCTTCCAGTAAATTTGTTCTGAAATCTAATAGCTGAATAGAAACCAGTGTCTCTGAAGAACTTTGAAGAGCAAGAGTAGATGATGATGATTCAGTCTTAGAATCATTCTCCATGTTAACATTTATTTCCTGTAATACAAAAAGATTTTATGGGAAAAATCATTTATTTAGGTTTTCAAATAAAGGCAAAATTACCATAAAAATGTAACAACCTGTATCCCATAATCCTCCAGATTTAACATTGAATTAACAGTTTTGTCATCACTCTGATTTCTGATCTTAATACACAAAACACTTAGCAACAATGATTCTGTTGTGTTTCTCTGAGGCTGAGGCTTCATCTGTTATCTTAGTACCCTTGGTAACTAAATTTTCTGCCCCTAGAGACTCATCTGCAAAAGCTCCTAATGGATTCCTAACGTAGGCAAAGCTTGGCTCTTCTATAATTACTTCATAGCAAGGTTGAGATAGGCATTAGGGTTCCTAAATTTTGCCTTAATATAAAGCATTTTGTAAGGATTCCATGAATATTAATTAATAAAAATGCTAATTTTAAAGCCAACAAAGGTGGCAAAGGAGTGGGGTAACTGCCTTTTATTCAAAACAAGACACTTAAAAGTCTTTCTCAAAAAAAAAAAGAAGTCTTTCTCAACCTCAAAAATAATATGAGTCAGGTTGCAAGAAACTTTTCAACTTTTCATTTTAATAATTATTGATTCACAGGTAGTTATACAGAAATGTACAGGGAGTTCTACATACAAATTACTCAGCCTCTCTCAGTGTTAACATCTTGTATAATAATAGCACAATATGAAAACTGTGTTTCTGACGTTGGCACAATCCACAGAGCTTATAATGATTCTACCAGTTATACATGCGCTCATTTGTGTATGTGTCCTTGTGTGTACAACTCTATGCAAGTTTATTATATGTATAGCTTCATGCAATTATGACTGCAATCAAGATACAGAACTGTACCAACCTCATAAAACTTCTTTTTTTCCATACCCACTACACTCGTCAGTATTTCCATAATTTTGTTATTTCAAGAGTATTACATAAATGGAATCAAACATCATGTAACCTATTGATACTGGATTTTTCTCACTTGTAATAATTACCTTGAGGCTTATCTAAGCTGTGTATGTATCGAGTCCCTTCCTTTCTATTGCTGAGTAATATTCCATGGTATGGATATACTATGGCTTGTTTAGCCATACACTCATTGAAGTGTATCAGTGATTTTCAGTTTTTGGCTCTTAGGACTAAAGCTGCTGTGAACACTCATGTACAAGTTTATTTATGAACATAAGCTTTCATTTCTTAGGAATAAATGTTCAAGAGTGCAATTGCTGGGCTGAATGAATATTGTGTTCATTTTTAAATGTAAAGGGAACTGCCAAACTATTTTCCAGAGTGGCTATACCATTTTACATTTCCATTGGCAATGTATGAGTGATCCAGTTTCTCCAAATCCCCACCAGCATTTGGTGTTATCACTGTTTTTTATTTTAGCTATTCTGATGTAAGTATTCTCCAAAGAAATAGAACCAAAAGGATGTATACGTATAGAGTGGGAAAAAAAAATGTTTTAAGGAATTGGCTAGTGCAGTTGTAGGGTCTGGCAAGTCTAAAATCTTCAGGGTAAACCAGCAGGCAGAAAACCCAGGCAAAAGTTGATACTGCAAATCAACTCCAAAGGCAGTCTAGAATCAAAATTCCTTGTTCCTTGGGGAACCTCAGTATTTTTCTCTTAGGCTGTCATCTGACTAGATGAAGCACACACTATAACCAGCTTTACGCAAAGGCTACTGATCGAAATGTTGGTCTCACCTAAAATTACCTTCACAGCAGTACCTACAGAAGTGTTTGACCAAATAGCTCAGTACGTGGCCTACCCAACATGTTATATAAAATTAATCACAGGTGTGTATGCTAGCAAATTTCCAAAAGGAAAATTTCCATTCCTGAAAATTATGGCCTATGGTTATTTGAACCAACTCTAGCTAAACACAACTAACAATTCTGAATAAAATATTTTTTAATCTTCTTAAAAGTATCAAAAACCTGACAAGATAATAAAATAATTATGAGGCCAAATCTAAATTCCAAAAAAGAGCAAGAACCAAGAAATAAACTAATCACAAAAGCCATCTTTACACTGTGAGCATTTGCTGAAATGAGTAAAATTAACAACTTTGATGGCCTCTGGTTTTGAAAGAGATGGAATTTAAACCTACGGCCTGGCAAAGTAGAAAGTCTAATGAAAGACCCCCTATAGTGAGTAAAATTCTGAAGGGTTAAATTCTCAGGTAAGATTGAAACAAAATTAACCTACTTTCTATAGAGTTGCCTCCATGCCAAAAGGAGTGGGAGGAAAAAAAAAGGGAGGGGGAGACATAGAAAGAGAAGAAACAAAAGTCTCATCCCAGAAGTTGTAAACAGCTTAATTTCAGATGAATTTGTTAACAAAAGTTACTTCATAGACAGCATGATGGAAAAAAACCTCAACCTGTGATATGATTTAAAATGTTTCCAGACTGGTAGTGCCCCTAAGAACCTGGCAGAAGCAATTGAAAATTCTTTCTAGAGGAATACAACTTAATTCCAGGTACTCAAGGAATCTTTGCAAATTATTTTTCAAAGAGAATCAGCCACACACAAAGAGAACTAGGCACGGAAGGAAACGTTGTATTATGAGATAAAGTAGAAAAAACAGATACACGCATACTGCATATTTTGGCATTATCATAAACTTTAAAACAACTATGCTTGCTTACTATGTTGAAATAAAGTCAAGGTTGAAACTATCTGCAAAGAATAGGAGATCTTTAGAAGATCTCAGTAGACTCTCTAGACATGAAAAATATATAATCAACAATTGATAACTCAATCAATATGTTTGGCAGAAGACTAGACATAGATGAAAAGAGAATATACTAGAAAAATATATCAGGTTTTACCAAAAATGGAAATACAAAATGCAAAGTACAGAAGAAAGGTTAAGAAAGATGGAATATAAAGTGAGAGGCAGGAAGACGAGAGAAATAAAGAGACAGACTATATTCAAAGAAAATATATTCTGAGAATATATATATATATATAATATATATATAATTTTTTAAATATTTTCCAGAACTGAGGAAAACACCAAGCTTCAGATCAAGAATCCCAGCAAGTTCAAATATGCTATATTTGATTTAATTCTCATGGAAAAGTTAGAAGCACTGGATTGTACTGATAAACTGAAAAGAAAAGGGTCACTTTTTGGTTTTAATCTCATGTTGAATTAATTGTATCTAGTTCACGGCTTACAAACATCTTTGGTCCACATCTGAATATTGTTTTATTCTTTTTGTACTTGTTTGCTAATTTCATTCTCCTTCCAAATGTTTACAGACCACGCTTAATGCTTTAGATATACATACATCATTGAATCTATAGTTATCCTTTTAATGTACATAAGGTTATGTGTATATAATTTAATTCACATAAATTCAATTTGCTATATATAGGAAAAAAAGGGTTTCAATTGATCTAAAATAAATTTTAAAATCTTTATCTACAGAGACTACAGAAACTGAAAAATCTTAAATACAATTAAATTTCAAAAGACTTAAAGCATACAGATACTAACAAAACAAGAAACCAAAGACAATATGGGAGTGAAAAATTACAGGCCAAAAGAGCTCACGAAATTTAAACAAATTCTAAACAAAATAAAAGAATACTGAAGCTAACAATAGATAAAAATAATAATATATCATAACCAAGTAGGGTTTATCACAGAAATGTTCATTTAACATGAGAAAATCAATTAATACAATTCTCTATATTAAGATGTTGGGGTAAAAAATTACATGATCATAAAGAAAAAGCACTTGAACATGCAACAACTGTTTATGGTATTTTTAAAAAACTCTCAGAAAACAGTAATAAGCAGAAGAGAACTGCCTTAATTTGATCAGCAGACTCTATATATACTTGAGCAACATCATACTTAACAGTGAAAATTAAAAGCATTCCCCATGAGATCAAAAATCAGACCTGAGTTTCAATTATCCCTGCAGTTTATTAAAGGTAGTACAATAAAGCAGGAAGGCAAGAAAAAGAAATAAAAGGCACACAGACTGAAAGGCAAGAAATAAAACTGTCATTCCAAAAAATAATTGAGAATACAGAGTATCTTTAAAACCTACAGATGAAGCATTAGAATTAATAAAAGGATTTAGCAAGCTAGAAGGAAACAAAACAATATACAATAACCAACTATATTCCTATACACGAAGATTAAAGCTTGGAAATAAAATTTAGAATAATATTTAGAACAGCATAAAATAAATTAAATACCTTACAATAAACCTAACGAAACATGCACAAGATCCTACAGGGAGAAAATACAAAACTTGATTAAGTAATACCTAAATAAATGAAAAGATATACCACCTTCACAGATTAGAAGCCTCAACATTGAAAAGAAGTCAATTATCCCCAAATTGAAAAATTCAGTTCAGTGCAATCTCAGTCAAAATCCCAATGGTTCTTGTGAAACTTATAGATTTTTAATTTAATATGAAAATGGAAATGCAAATGACCAAGAACAGCCAGGAATCTGTTGAAAAGAACAAAATTAGAAGATTTGTTCCATTAATTATGAAGATTTTCTGTAACACAATAGCAATTAAGACAGTGTTATAATGATACCAGGCAAGACAAATAGACCTTTGAAATAAAACAGGGAACCTGGACCCACAAATAGATGTGTATGGGTACTTGTGTGTATATATATATGTATGTATCATATCAGAAAGGAAAGGACTATATATTTTTGATACATAGCTCTGGGATGACTGTGCCTGTTAGAAAAAAATGAAATTTGACTCCCTACTTCATATGATACACAAAGATAATCCTGAATGGATTAGAAAACCAAATTTTAAAGGCAAAAGTATAATGCTTTGAAAGATAATACAGAATATATTATTATTCTTGGACTAAGGAAGGATTTTTATTTTAATTTTTTTGTTGTTGCTTATGAAGAGTGCTGATACCTTTCTTTTTTTTACTTAAGTATAACTGACATACAATCTTACATTGGTTTCAAGTACACAACACAGTGGTTCAACAGTTACCCACATTATTAAATCCTCACCCCAACTAGTGCAATTACTCTCAATCAACATAGAAAGATGTTATGGAATCAATGACTATATTCTTCATGCTATACTACTATCCCCATGACCAACTTAGGACTGAGAATTTTTGTGCCCCTTTATCTCCCCTCACCTTCCCCAACCACTCACACCAACCCCTTCCCCATGGTAACTTCTCACTGTCTAAGAGTCTACTGCTATTTTGTTCATTTTGTTTTGTTTTGTTTGTAGATTCTGTAGATAAGTGAAATCATATGGTATTTGTCTTTCTCCACCTGGCTTATTTCACTTAGCATTGATACCCTCTAGGTCCACCTATGTTGCCACGAATGGCAGAATTTATTTCTTTTTTATGGCTGAATAATATTCCAATGTGTATATGTACCATGCATTCTTTATCCATTCATCTATTGATGAATACTTTAGTTGCTTCCATATCTTAGCTATTGTAAATAATGCAGCATTAAACATAGGAGTTCATCTATTCAAATCAGGTATTTTGTCTTCTTCAGGTAAATTTCTAGAAGTGGAATTACTGGATCATATAGTATTTCTATTTTTAGTTTTTGAGGAACCTCCATACTGCTTTCCACAGTGGCTGCACAATTTACATTCCCACCAACAATGTAGTGCTGCTTTGGGTCAAATTAGAAAGTGAACTAAAACTCTGAAGTCATTCAACTGCAAACTACACAGATTACTTATAAATTACTGCTATCAAGAGGCAGCTGAAGCTCCTTGGGAATTTTCTTCATCTGGACATCTCGGGAGTCCACTGCCAGTATAGACACAGCTTGAAGCTCCTCCTAGATCTCTGGGTTGCAGTGGAAGGTAATGCTCAAGTCTCAAAATTCCCTCCATCCTTTTTTTTTTTTTTTGAGAGAGCACCTCTCATATTTATTGATCAAATAGTTGTTTACAACAATAAAATTCTGTATAGGGGACTCAATGCACAATCATTAATCAACCCCAAGCCTAACTCTCAACAGTCTCCAATCTTCTGAAGCATAATGAACAAGTTCTTACATCCTCCATCCATTTTTTAATCAGGTTATTCACTTTTTGGTGTTGAGACATATGAGTTCTTTATATATTTTAGATGTTAACCCTTTATCAGATAAATCATTTATGAATATGTTTTCCCATACTGTAAGTTGCCTTTTTGTTCAGCTGCTGGTGTCCTTTGTTGTTCAGAAGCTTTTTAGTTTGATATAGTCTCACTTGTTCATTTTTCATTTTGTTTCCCTTGCCCGGGGAGATGTGTCCAGAAAAAAATTGTTCACGCTTATGTTCAAGAGATTTTTGCCTATGTTTTCTTTTGGATTTTATGGTTTCATACATTACATTTAAGTCTTTAATCCATTTCAAGTTTACTTTTGTGTATGGAGTTAGATAGTGATCCAGTTTCACTGTCTTGCACACAGCTGTCCAGTTTTCGCAACTCCAATTATTGAAGAGACTGTCTTTTTAGGGAAGGATTCTTTAAAGACGATAAAAGAAAAAAGCACTAATAATGAAGCAAAAGACTATTAACACTGATTATTAAAACTAAGAACTTCTGTTCATTAAAATACGCCATAAAGAGAATAAAAAGGTAAATCAGAACATAGAAGTTATTTTAACACATAAACAAAAAAAGGACTAATATCACAGATTATTTTTAAATAAAAAGAAAATGACAGATAAACCAATAGAAAAGTGTGCTAGATATTTTTAAACAAGTACTTCATAAAAGAGGGTATCTAACTAGCAAATGTATACAGGAAAAGGTACTCAGTCTCATTAGTAATCAGGAATATGAAAATTAAAACTCCAAGATTTCACAACATACTAATCAGATTGGCAAGAATTTTTAAATTTAACATTACCAAGTATTAGTGAAGAAAAGAACCAATGGGAACCCCCAGACACTGTCAGTGTGTAAACTGGTGAAACCACTTTGCAAAACAGTGTAAGGTTGAAGATACAGATCCTTTATCAGTCTAACAAGCTCCCTCAAAACATTTAATGACTTAAATACAACCATTAAAAAACAAGTACTCCATATAACAACAAAGCAAAACTGAAGGAAGAAAACAGCAGCAGACTCACAGACTCCAAGAAGGGTCTAGTGGTTACTAAAGGGGAGGGGTGTGGGAGGGCAGGAAAAGGGGACTGAGGGATATTATGTTTAGTACATATGGTGCAGGGGAGTCACAGGGAAGACAGTGTAGCACAGAGAAGGCAAATAGTCAATCTGTGACATCTTACTACACTGATGGAGACAGTGACTGCAATGGGTGGGGGAGGGGACTTGATAATATGGATGAATGTAGTAATCACATGGTTTTTTCATGTGAAACCTTCACAAGAGTATCAATACTACCTTAATAAAAAAAAAAGAAAAAAAAGTACTCCAACACAATAAAGAAAATACAACTATTAAAAAACAAGTACTTCAACACAATAAAGACCGTATGAAATGCCCACTGCTAACATCACACTCAATGGTGAAAAGCTAAAAGCTTGTCCTCTAAGATCCAAAACAAAACAGGAATGCTCATCCTCATCACTTTTATTCAACATAGCATTGGAAGTCCTTGTCAGATCAAATAGGCAAGCAAAAGAGATAAAAGACATCCAAGTCAGAAAGATGAGAACAGAAATGTCACTATTTGAAGATTACATGATATTATATATAGAAATCCTAAAGATTCAACCAATAAATTATTATAATAAATTAAGTCAGTAAATTTGAAGAATATAAGGTCAATAAAAAAAATCTGTTCCATTTCTGTACACTAATAACCAACTATCAGAAACAAATTAAGAAAACAATCCCATATATAATCACATCAAAAAAAAAAAGACCTAGGGATAAATTTAACCATGGAGGTGAAACACCCAGTACACTGAAAACTCTAAGATACTGCTGAAAGAAATTGAAGATGACACAAATAAATGGAAAAATATTCCACATTCTGGATTGGAAGAATATTGTTAAAATGTCCATAACTACCCTAAGAAATGCAATCCCTGTCAAATTTCCAACAGTGTTTAGTGCAATCCCTATCAAAATTCCAATAGTGTTTATCACAAAAATAGTACAAACAATCCTAAAATGTTTGTATTAAACCAAAGAAGAGCCCAAAAAGCCAAAGCAATCTTGAGAAAGAAGAAAGGTATCTTGCCTCCTGATTTCAAGCTATACTAAAAAGCTATAAGAATCAAGACAGTATTATACTGGCATAAAAAACAGACACATGGATCAAAAGAATAGAATAAAGAGCCTAGAAATGGTCACATATATGGTCAATTAATTTGTGACATAGAGCCAAGAATATACAATAGGGAAAAAACAGTCTCTCCATTAAATAGTGTTGGAAAAACTGGAGAGCCACATGCAAAAGAATGAAACTGGACCACTATCTTACACTGTACATAAAAAAAATTAACTCAAAATGGATTAAAGACTTGAACATAAGACCTGAAACCATAAAACTCCTAGAAGAAAACAGGCAGTAAGCACCTTAACATCAGTTTGGTGATGGTTTTTTGGATTTGACCCCAAAAGCAAAAAATAAACAAGTTGGACTACATCAAACTAAAAAGCTTCCCACAGCAAAGGAAACTGATCAACAAAATGAAAAAGCAACCTACCAAATGCGAGAAAATATTCACAAATCATACATCTGATACAGATTTAATATCCAATAAAGATGTTGTACATAATGGAACATTGTTCAACCATAAAAAAAAATCCTGCAATTTGCAACAACATGGATGGATAGAGGGCATTATGCTCAGTGAAATAAGCTAGATAGAGAAAGACAAATACCATGAGATTTCACTTACATGTGGAATATAAATACAAAGCAAAACAGAATGAACAAAACAGCAGTAGACTCACAGACACTGAGAAGTGACTGGTGGTTACCATGGGGGAGGGGTTGGGGTTGGTGGGTTGGAAGGTTGAAGGGGATAAAAGGGCACAAAAATTCTCAATCATAATGTAGGTTGGTCACAGGGACAGTAGTACAGCATGGAGAATATAGTCAATGATTCTGTAACATCTTCCTATGCTGACAGATAGTAGCTACACTAGTCAGCAGGGCAGAGGATTTAATAATATGGGTAACCATTGAGCCAACGTGTTACATACTTGAAACAAATATAAGATTGTAGATTAACTATACTTCAATTTTTAAAAAGTAATATCCAAAACAAGAATTCATACAATTACCTAGCAAAAAACAGCAAACCAATTTAAAAAATGAGTAGAGGCTCTGAGTAGAAATTTTTCCAAAAAAGACATACAGATGGTCAGCAGGTACATTAAAAGGTGCTCAATACCACTAGTCATCAGGGAAATGGAAATCAAAACCACACTGAGTGGTTTTCACTTCACACCTGTTAGAATGACTATTATCAAAAAGACAAGAAATAACAAGTGTTAGCGAGGATGTGGAGAATAAGGAGCCCTCATGTATGGCTGGTGGGAATGTAAATTGGTACAGCTACTATGGAAAACAGTGTGGAGGTTCCTCAAAATATTAAAAATAGAGCTACTATATGATCCAACAATTCCAATTCCATTTCTGGGTATTATCCAAAGAAAATGAAAACACTAACTTGAAAAGATAAATACACCCCCATGTTCACTGAAGCATTATATACAATAGCCAAGAGAAGCAACCTAAGCATTCATCAATGGATAATGTGGTATAGGAGTTGAGGAGACTATGGTGGCATAGAAAGAGCCTGGAACCACCTCCTACCACCAATACACTGACTGAATCTATGTACACACAGAGCAATTATCCTAAAGAAGAACTGAGCACTAATGAACAACTTCTGGAAGAACTGACGCACAAGTGAACACCACCTGCACAAGGGATAGAAGATAACATTGAAAAAAAAAAAACGGCAGGAGAAAGGCAGACACAGTGACAGATGGAACCCCACCCCCAATGCAATAACCCACAGTAGGGAGGGATATATCACTGGGGATATGGAGGCAGATGCCAATAAAAACATATGCCTACCTGCACTTCAAAATTGCTATGGGCTAGGTGTTAGGTAGAAAGACAGGAGCAATGGAGGAAGAGGAAGAGGAAGATAAAGTTCAAGGGAAAAACTGCCCAAACTGTACGGGGATCCCAAGTGAAGACAACAAAGGCTTTGCAGGGAGATAACTTCTTGCCTATTGGGACCAGGCCAAACCGATCCCAAACGAGGTCCCACCCAGCACAGGTGCGATCAAGCAAAACTAAAAACTGCCTAAAGCACACCTCTTCAAAAATCTCATTAAAATAGAGCTGTAGTTTTGTTCCCCCCAGCCCCCATAGACTTTTCTGTGTGCATCTTGGAAAAGACATACGCCCCAAGAGGAATAGGTGTAGAACTACAGCTTTCAATCAAATGACCTCACCCTGTCAATCAAATAAAGTGCCTCCCAATTAGGTGGCAATAAACAGACCCTCCCCTTAAAGTACAGTGCCTTTGTCTACCCACTCCTCCCTTGGAGTGTATTCATATAAAACTTCCTCTGTGCTTCACTATAACGTCTCTGCCCTTCAATTCTTTCTTGCAGCAGGGACAAGAACCAAAGAGAACTCAACCTGTAACACAGTGACTACTAAATGCCCTCTCCTCGCCTTTTTAAATGGAAGTGGCTACTGTGGTTATCCTCTCCCTATCTCACCATTGTATACTGCATTAGGAGGCAGATAATTTGTATTTTAGTTCACAGATCTGAGAGGCTGAAGCCAAGGAGCCTCAACCACATTCATACCTGGTATAGATCAAGTGATCTCAGCAGGGCTTTGAAACCTGATACTGTTTTGGGGTGAAATTTTTGAAGGCTTGGGAGATGGGTGAGTATATGTTGCTTATATAAAACAGGTAACCTGTGCTAAATTCCTTAATGGTCACAAATTCTTCTCATCACACCCATTTCAAATATGATACTGTCACTTCCCCCTTCCAGAAGTGGAATCTATTTCTCCACCCCCCTGAAATTGGGATTGCTTTAGGATTTACTTCGATGAAAAAGCCTTCAAATCTTTGCTCTCTTAGAATGCTACTCTGAACCTGCTATGCCATACCATTTTATGAAGAAGCAAAAAATGAAAGATTACATGGAGAAAGAGAGGCCCAGCCATCCCAAATGTCCCACTGAGCCCAGCCCTCTACCAAGCTACATGCTAAATGTAGCCTCAAGAGTAAGCATAGGGAAGAAATACAAACACCATATGATTTCACTTATATATGGAATATAAAAACAAAACAAAATGAATAAAGTAGAAGTAGACTCACAGACACTAAGAAGTGACTGGAGGTTACCATGGGGGAGAAGGAGGAGTGGGTGGGTAGGGAGTGTGAGGGGGATAAATGGGCACAAAAATTCTCATCATAATATAAATTGGTTACAGGGACATAGTATAGCATGGAGAATATAGCCAATGATTCTGTAATATCTTTCTATGTTGACAGATAGTCACTGCACTAGTGGGAGTAAGAATTTAATAAAAATTGCAACTGGTGAACCACTGTCTGAATATTTGAAACCAATATAAGATTGTATATCAATGATACTTCAGTTAAATAAAGAGTAGGCTTAGGGAGACCAGAAGAAAACACCCCACCAACCTGTAACATTTTAGAAAATAATAAATCATTGTTGTTTTAAGTCATTAAGGTTGTGGGTGATTTGTTCTGCTGCCATATATCAATATTTTTTAACATTTTCATTCTGCATTGCCTCTCTTCTCCAAGTTCCTTTTTTCTACTTAGTTTTCATCTCTCATGTTTTTCTCAAATGTCTGGTGACCCCTGGCTGTCTGTTCACATATAAAAGTAATGCAAAAAAAAATTTAGTAAAAACTTTATAAGTATTGCATTAGTCAGTATCATTAAAGAAAAAAAGCAGGAGATTGGTCTAGATTAAAGGACAACCAAGAGACATGACTACCCAATGCAATGTGTAAACTTACATTGAATCCTAGATGGAAAAACAGAATAGCTAGTAAGGACATTTGGGGGACAACTGGGGAAATCTGAATGTTGATTATAGATGATATTCCCAGGTCAATATCAAATTTCTCAGACAACTATAAAGGAGAAAGTCTTTATCCTTGTTTTTAAGAAGATACATGCCACTACTTCAGAGTAATGTATCACGATGCTTGAAAATTACTTTCAACAGATTCAGAAAAGAGAAGTAGATACGGAGGGAGATAAAGAAAATGTAGCAAAAATTTAACAACTGTTGAATCTAGGTAAAGGTTATAAATATGTTGGTTCTATTATTTGAAGTCTTCTAAGCTTTGAAATTTTTAAATAAAATATTAGGGAAAATAGAATGACAGTACAACAAGGAAAAAAAGAGTTAAGTGTTGGCAAGGATGTTAGAAATAGGAATCCTCATAAGCTACTGATGGGAATATAGCATGGTGCAGCTGTTTTGGAAAACAGTCTAGCAGTTCCTTAAAAGGTTAAACACAACTACCATATGACCTAGCAATTCCACATCTACATACTCAAGAGAACATTACACATGAATATTCACAGAAGCATTATTCATGCTAGCCAAAAAGTGGAA
This sequence comes from Manis javanica, assembly GCF_040802235.1. Classification (NCBI taxonomy): domain Eukaryota; kingdom Metazoa; phylum Chordata; class Mammalia; order Pholidota; family Manidae; genus Manis; species Manis javanica. Next base: position 52,495,252 of record NC_133166.1, read on the forward strand.
ACAACCCAAATGACCAAGACTGATCAATGGATAAATAAATGTAATATATCCATAAAATGGAATGTCAGTCAGCAATAAAAAGAAAAAAGAACTGACACATGCTCCAATATGGATGAAACTTGAAAACATTATACTAAGGGAAAGAAGCCATTCGCAAAGGGCCACATACTGTATAATTTCATTTATACGCAATGTCCAAAACAGGTAAATCCACAGAGCCTGAAAGCAGATTGGTGGTTGCTTCCTAGGGCTGCCAGATGGAGAGACTGGAGGGGAATAGGAGTGACTGCTAATCGGTTTGGGTTTCCTTTTCAGGTGATGAAAACGTTTTAAAATTGATTGTGGTGATGGTTGCTCAGCTCTGTGTATATACTAAAAACCACTGAATTATACACTTGGACTGAATGTGTGTAATATGTGAGCTGTATCTCAATAATGTTATTATTTTTAAAAATAGAATAATATACTAAAAAGTTGAATGGAAGCTATGAGGGAGGGCTTACTGACTAATAGACTCAGCTATTGGGTGATCAGCCGGCAAGACAGTCTTTTCATCAGGTGACCACCCCCCAACATGAGTACGCAAACATCTTTTTCTCTCAGTCCTTTCATTTTCTCCACAGAAAACTCTCCATTCTCCTGTCTTGGAGTGCAAGAGAAGAGGGTAAAGGACTTAATTTCCTTTTCATCTATTAGCATGCATTCTGACAGACGTGTTATGGACAGGACGTAAAGTTCCACAGTTCGGTAGGTAGATTTTCAGTTGTAGTCCCCTCCTCCCAGTCCTCCACTGTTGTCCTAACTAGAGAGCTCCTACAGTTCAGTTTTTTTAAAGCATAAATTTCCTATCTCCTGTGGGGAAGGAGACCAGGGAAGCTTTATATATTCTACACACAGATTTTTATCAAATCTTCCTTTCTATGCCCAAGCCTTACTCCTGTCTTTCAGAATGTCTGGTGTTACCAAGTGCTGAGCATACTTCCAAACTTTTAAATCAGTCACCACTCTTCTATTTGCTCTCACAGATACTGTTCAATCATTTCCTGTTCTCCCTTGTCCTGTCCGTGCATTTAATGAGGGTGAGAAAAATAAATGTATGTGGTAAATCCATCACATTTAACTAGAAGCCTCAAACAGGACTTCGAAATCCACCTGCTATTTAATTATACAAACTCTACTGTGCATAGACTAGCACCTTTAACAATGTCAGTACTCAAAAAAATGTATAATGAATTGCAGAGTAGTTGATTAAAGAAATTTGATTAGGTTCCTAGGATATGCAGAGCACTATGCACATTTCTCAGAATATGCGCTCAACCTGGTTGGAGGACTGACATAGGAACCAACAGGGTGATTAGCACTAAAACATAAGAATATACAAAGCACCTATAAAAATACAGGTAAAAAAGCAATCGATTTTATCCACAGGGTTTAAGAAGAGTGTTACAGAAAAGACAGTACCTGTGCTAGGCTTTAAATGCTGCCTGGCAAAGATCATGGGAGAAAAAAATAACATAAGCAAAATGATAATCATATATTTACACTGTTTAGCATTTACATAAAATACATCAATTTACCAATAGAAATGTCTACCAGAAAATACAAATCTAGAAGATTTGCCAGTCAGCTTTGGGAGCAAGTGTTCCTGTTTTATTTCATTGTATCCCTCAGAGCTAGCATTATGTCTGGCATATAACAGGCACTGAATAAATCTTCTTTCAGTTCAAAAACATATCACATTTATTCCAGTTTTAATGACTGTGTGCTTGCTATTCCTTCTGTCTAGAATGCTCTATCTCCACATTTACACAGAATGTCCTTTATGTTTTTCAAGTCTCAGCTCAAATATTAACTCTTCAGTTTATCATCCTGTTTTATTTTCTTCAGAGCACTTACAATTACCCAAAATTACCTGTTAAATATCTTTTAACTTTATTTATTATGTGCCTCCCTTAAAAAAAAAAAGCTTTGTGAGGGTATAATCAATCACATCTATGGTGGCCATGATGGGTCTTCAGCACCTAGGACAGGGCCTGACATAACACTATATCAGATTAAAAAAATACCTGTTGAATATTAAATGAATTTTTCTCACTTCTCTAATCCTTGGAGGTGTTTAGTTAGTGATCCCTACTATAAGTACATAAATAATCATCCACACAGCTAAGAACTGGGAATCATTGATATTAATAAGTCTGTTAACTTATAGTCAAATGGCTGCTTGACCTTTCCAGATATTCTTTCTTACTTTATCTCTAAATTTACTTACAGCTCCAAAGTTCTATCTAGTGACTATCATGTGAACAATTCCCAATTGTATCTTCCATCATCTCAAAAATACTCTTGCATATTCTTCACCTCAGATTTAACAAATCAAAATTTGAACTTTTTCTTCTCTCTCAAATCTGTTAAACTTAATTTCTATCAGTAATATCACATATTTTATTTAAATGCCCAATGAACATCATAAAGATCTTTGATCTCTCTCTTTCCCTTTCTCTCTCCCTCTCTCTGTATCCACCTCAGTCTTACTCCCCTTCATCCCCTAAATCTAATCTATAAATGGACTGGCTTGTTCTTCTTTTCTAATTGGCCCTCAGATTCATTCTGCATTACTACTACTGCTATCAATCTAGTCAGAATCTCATTACCTCAGACATGAATTATAATCACCTTTTCCTGTTATCCCCTTATTTAATCTTCTCCACTTCAATCTATCCTTATTTTCTCCAGAATTATTTTTCAAAACACCACTTAAATCTCATCAGTCTCCAACTCAAAAGGGCTCCTCTTGTCTGTAAATCAAATCCAAGTATATCTGCCAGATTTTTAAGATTTCTCCACTTTCTAGCTTCATCCTCCTTTAACTTTAATCTTCTTCTGTACCCAATACAGATCTCAGTAGAGAACCAAGATATCCTCTTTTAGTTTCCTTACTGTCTACTGCTTAATCATACTCATGTACACCTCTGTTCCTAGAATAATTTTTCAACTCCTTCTGCCTTACCTAAATTCTATCCAACTTTTATGCCCAATTCAAGGCCCCTTTTCTCTGGGAATCCTTCCCTGACCATGTTAAACCACTCTGACACTTCCATTCTCAAAATTTCTGTTGAGTGATTAAATTCAACACTGCAAAGGTTATCAATAATCACCAGTTGTTTTATATGTGTTCAATCTGCCTCTCCAAATGGGAGGTACCTTAAAGGGAAGAACTGTTCCACACTTCTTTCACTTACTCCCGTACAGCATTTAATACAGCTCTAGGCACAAAGTACTGAACTAATTAACTAGCAATTAGAATAGCTTATTTTTACACAACTTTTTCTAGATAACAAAGCAATTGCACCTATATTTTTTTCTTTCATCTTTCATTGCTTTTCTGAGTTTTATAGGGTATTACTTTTTAAATAATACAATAAAAAAAGATCACTGAACTTAAAGTCAGAGGCCTAGACCTGTGTAAAAATTTGACTGCTTTGTCAGCTGTGTAACCTTGGAGGGAAATGACTAATTTTTTTGAGACTCAGTTTCCTGATCTGATAATAAATCAGAAGTTTACCCAAAAAGACAGGTTCATATTTTAAAAGATAGCACTGTTAGCACGTGAAAAGATGCTCCTCATCACTAATTATCAGGGAAATGCAAATTAAAACCACAATGAGGTATCACCTCATACCAGTTAAGATGGTCAACATCAAAAAGACAAGGAACAACAAATGCTGGTGAGGATGTGGAGAAAGGGGAACCCTCCTACACTGTAGGACTGTAAATTAGTTCAACCATTGTGGAAAGCAATATGGAGGTTCCTCAAAAAACTCAAAATACAAATACCATTTGACCTAGGAATTCCACTACTAAGAATTTACCCTAAGAATGCAGGAGCCCAGTTTGAAAAAGACATTTGCACCCCTATGTTTAACGCAGCACTATTTACAATAGCCAAGAAATGGAAACAACCTAAGTGTCCATCAGTAGATGAATGGATAAAGAAGATGTGGTACATATACACAATGGAATATTATTTAGCCATAAGAAGAAAGCAAATCCTACCATTTGCAACAACATAGATAGAGCTAGAGAGTTTTATGCTCAGTGAAATAAGCCAGGTGGAGAAAAACAAGTACCAAATGATTTCCCTCATTTGTGGAGTATAACAAGAAAGCAAAACTGAAAGAACAAAGCAGCAGCAGACTCACAGACTCCAAGAAGGGACTAGCGGTTACCAAAGGAGTGTGGGTGGGGAGGGAGGGAGAAAGGGATTGAGGGGTATTATGACTGGTACACATGGTGTGTGTGGGGGGGGGTCATAGGGAAGACAGTATAGCACAGAGAAGACAGGTAGTGACTCTGTGGCACCTTACTATACTGATAGACAGTTACTTCAATGGGGCATGGGAAGGTACTTGATAACATAGGTTAATGCAGTAAACACAATGTTTTCCATGTGAAACCTTCATAAGAGTGTATATCAGTGTATAAAAAAATAAATAAAATGAAAACTAAAACTTAAAAAAAAAGATGGCACTGTTCAAGGCTTGAAACATATTTTTAAATGGATTAACAAGTTAATAAATTGTGAAGAGAACACAGGAAAAATCTACAACTATGTTTGATTTCATTTTCCATACTATTAAGACTTAAAAATATTACACAGAATAACAGCAATGTTTTAGAGATTATTAACATATTATCAGAAAGTTGTATTTCTATTATTTATATCTTATCTATTACTTATATTTCAATATATCTCCAGAGATTTAAGGCAGTGACTTCTTTAAGAGGCTTGCTGCATTTTTATTTGTGATTTTTATTAACTAAAAAAGGCTCCCAGCTTCTTTTCCAAGCCCTTTCTCTTTAGAGGATTAATGAGGCAATAGAGAAAGGTTGGGGAGTTACTCTAATGGAGGTCCTACCCCATAGAAACATGAAGATTGGAGGTTCCCCCTTCCCCAAGCCTAAAATTGATACATATTCACAGAAGAAAATCTGGAGAGGGATATCTATCCAAAAGGGAGGAGTGGTTATCTGAGCGGTGTAACTATTTCATTTCTCTTTCAGTCTACTCTTCTAGAATGTTAGGTTAGCAAAGAGTCCAAGCCAGACGTGCAGTTGCCTACTAGAGAAAGAGAAGGCAAGGAAACTGACATCTTGTGGTGCACCTACTATATGCTGGGCTGGGTGTTTTATCTGCTTTGCTTCAGTGTCAATGAGTTGGGACACTTTGAGGATGCTTCCCCAGTAAGAGAGCAGCCAGAATCCGCACCCTGGCCTACTCCTGGGAAATGCAGGAAGCAGTAGAATGTCATGTCAGCAGGCCTGCACTTAGACTAGAGGTGAGAGGCAAGGTGAGCCCATGGAAGGCAGAGGTTGCAGAGAGGATAGCCTGAGCCAGTCACCAAATGGAAAAAAGGCTAAACTATTTCCATCAAAATGCTCCTATTTTATATGGAAGGTCAATGTCAAAATGTTATTCATTTTTCAGAAATATACTTTAAAGTGCATTTATTTAGTGACCTGGTATTTGTTTCTGGCTCCATGTAACACTACTTAATCTTAAATGCTGAAACTTCAAAATCATTAGCCAAGTATCTGCATATTTAAGAATGGTATCTTTATGTTAAGAATAGAAAATCTTATTACTTATTGACTTTAATAATCAATAGTATTAAACAAAAGCAATGAAACAAATCAGAAGTTTTCAAAGTGTGGTCCTGAACCAAAAAATCAGCAACCCCAAAGGACTTGTTAGAAAGGCAAATTCTAAAGCCTAACTCAAACTTATTGAATCAAGAACTGGAGAAAGCCCAACGATCCTGTTTTAAATCTCTCACTAAAGTATGAACACTTTTACAAATTAACCTGAATGGGATACTTACCGTGGTCACTGAATATTTTTTAAATATATAGGAAATCTGGATTTAGATCCTGTCTAGGAAAAGGCTTCCTTGTTTTCATTTACCAAATGCTGATTTAAAGGACAAAATGAAACTATGAGCACTATAGTAAGGCCTCAACAATGGAAATGAGAAACTTAGTGACAACTCTTATCTTTTTATTAAGCATCAGAGAAAATGCCAAGTACCCACATATTTGCAAATATCCCCAAAAATCTGAAGCAGGGCAAATAGTTAAGAAGATTTAATTAAGCATTTCCCCATTTGGTATACTTTTTAAATTGATGGTCTGAGTTAGGAGTATTAAAGGAGGAGCAAAATAAGCAAAGCATATGGGAATTAATCCCATGATCTCAGGTTTATAAGCATTTTGTTCTAGCCCAGAGAGTCCTAACTGGTGTGCTAGGGCAGTACACTAAGAATAAGTTACACGTTTGAGAGCCATTACTATTCTTGGTTATACAAAAGGCTAATTAATAAGCACATCCTGGCAGTGACTGCAATGGGGTATGTGGTGGCAATAGTAAGGGGGAATGTAGTAACCACAATGTTGCTCATATGAAACCTGAGCATAAGATTGTATATCAATGATACTTTAATAAAAATAAATAAATAAAAGCACATCCTGGGAAAGCCAAAACACCCAGGGCTGGCTACAACTGATCAAGAGAAGCTTAGTCCACAGGTCCCTCAGCACTGTGCAAATATAGTGTCATTTCCCAATTGTTACAATAAACAAAAAATAGGAAGCACTCTTCCAATCATTTCTGCTAACTCTGTGAACAGAATACCTTCAGTTGCAAATATAGAAAACACAACTCAAATTGGCTTTAAAAAGAAAAGGAAGTTTATTGGCTTGTCTGATTTAAAAGTCTAGAATTAGATTTGGCTTCAGGCAAGCAATGTGACCAGAACTTGGGTTGTTATTCTTTAATTTTTGCTATGCTACCTTGATTACTGGCTACATTCTCAATAGGCTATCATTTATATGGCTGCAAGTAGCCACCAAAGATAGACACTTCTTGTTCCTTCCTCCAGCAAAAGTCTGTTTCCCGATTATACAAAGAGCAAAATAAGCAAAGCATATGGGAATTAATCCCATGATCTCAGGTTTATAAGCCATTTGTTCTAACCCAGAGATTCCTAACTGGTGTGTGTGCTAGGACAGTACACTACGAGTGAGTTATAGGTTTGAGAGCCATTACTGTTCTTGGTTATGCAAAAGGATAATTAATAAGCGCATCCTGGCAGTGACTGTAATGGGTTATGTGGTCACTGCTTGTATTACCTTTTTAGGGCTCCATGTATTACCTTTCTATTCCTGAACCAGTTTACTGAGTTTGGGATTGGAGCTAAAGGTGAAGTCAATCCAGGTTAGTCTCACAAATATCAGATCCCTGAGAAAGTGAGAAGGACTATTTAAGGAAATGTCAAGTACTCTTACCAGGAAGAAAGAATGTATTCAGGTCAATAGAAACAGCTTTATGTAATAGCTTAACACATCTCTGAATAAGCTAAAATACAAAATAAAACTGGACTGCTTTTTTTCTTCAGATTAAAAGTGACTGCTGTATTAGTAGTCTAAAATATGTATATTAAAATGCCTATTTTTACCTATCAAATCAGCAAAAGTTTTTTTTTAAAATACCATTAGTACTAATACAGGAATGGTGAAACACAAATAGTTCAGGTAGATATGTAAGTAGAAGCAATCCTTTGAAAAACAATTTAAAATGTCTCAAGAGCCATAACTATACAGATGCACACTGACTTCACTTCTAAAAATATATTTAAAGGAAAAAAATCTTAAATGCAGGAAAAATTTCACGTTAACAGATGTTAACTACTAAATATTTATTTTAAAAATCCAGAAAAATTAGAAATAATCTAAATGTTCAGTAAAAATAGACAAGTTAATACTACCTGATGAACCATATGCAGCCACTTAAAATGATAATAATAGCTAATACTTTTGAGCACTTACTACATGCAAGACACTACATTTAGTTCTCCAAACACCTTTATGAAATACTTACTAATAGTATTTCCATTCAGAAATGAAAAAAACTGAGGCACAAAGAGATTAAGTAACTTGCCCAACATTATACAGTAAGGGGTGGAACTAATATACGAACCCAGTAGTAATCTGGTTCCAAGCTTGCACTCTCAACCACTATATTATATTACCTCTAAAACTGTTTCTGTAGTTTGTGATAACAGAAAATTTTATGCTATCACGTTTTGGTAAAATCAAACAAATAACAATAAAAAAAAACAGGACTCACAGTCTTCCAGTTAAAACAGTGGGTTGAGCACAGATATTTAGCTCAGCCCCACCAAAATGACAATGGGCAATTTAAGGCATAAACTTTGGACAAAGAGAATGAGAGTTAAGACGACTCAACAAAAATTTGTGGGACTTTTTTGCAGGCAAATAGAGGAGTAGTAATATTTATAAGACCTGAGAAAGCAAAGCCAGTGATAGGGAACCCTTAGAGGTAATTTGATTTACATCACTCGCCTACCCCACCTTTTCCCTCAACCTCTTTCCTGGTTCCTCCTTCCTGCCCCTACAAACAAAGGGTCTGATACCAGGTGATATCAAGGACCTCTAAAGATAAAAGTAGAGGTGAGGCCAAAAAGAGCACAACTGCTTTAAGTCTATTTAAGAAGACGTTAGACTCTTTCTGGTTAGCCAGATGAATACCCTTCCATCACCTGGACAGATTAAAGTAGGCCGGAAGATGACAAACAGTCTCTAGAATAGGGAATAACAGGCACAGATGAGGGAGATGGGAAATGGCTATTATACTGACAAGTTTATATAGCAAATGTTCAAACATCTCTGCCCCACCAGCCATCCTCTACAGGACTTCTATGGCTGCTAACAGCCAGTCAGCACTCAAAGCAGGAGACTGGAAGTGTGTTTTCAAAGGAATTTGGGCCAAGAAAAAAGACATAGGTAATATAACACCAGGAGTGACCTCACAAAATGCTCTATAGTCAGATTAATTCTAAAATGAAGATGAGAGTCAATAAGCCCTAGCCATACATCTAGAGCTTCCAATTAACTTTTCTGGTGCCCCATTCTTAAATATGGAACAGAAAACTGAAGACCAATAGACTTACATAGGAATGCATATAATTTCAAAGAAGAGACCAAAACAACCAGAAAAATAAAAAAAGCAACTTAGAAGCAAAGATTAAGCAGAGGGAACTCTTTTAAAAGAAAGATCATTAATATTCTTTTTGAAAGATAAGAGTACATATTGCACTTATGAAAAAAAGAAAGATTCTGCCATAAATGGAATATTCACAGAAATAAACAATTCTTTTAAAAATTAAGATAGTAGAAATGAAAAATTCAATAGAAGGGCTAGAAGACAAAATGGGAGAAATGTTAAAAAAAGAGCAAAAAGCCAAAGAAATACAGAATTGAAGAAAAAAGGATTAGACAATTAGAGAATTAATTCAGAAGGCCCAATAACTATACCCTAGAAGCCCAGAAAAAGCAGGGAGGAACTGGAGGAGAACATACCATCAAAAATTTTCAAAAACAATTTTTCCAGAACTAAAAATATGAGTTTGCAAGAGAGGTCAGCATCAAGATGAACCATGGTGAAATAATAGCACTGTGAAGAAAATGCAAAGATCCTATATGCTTCCAGAAAGGAAAAACATTTTTTTCCATAAAAAGGATGAAGACTTAGAGTTTTCAATATATACAAAAAAAGCTAGAATAAAGAAGCCAAGCCTTCAAAATTAAGGAAAAATTATTAACAAATTGGAATTTTCCAATTGTAAATGTCAACTGTAAAGGCAAAAGATATTTTCAGAATGCAGTGTCCAAAGCAATTTACTTTCCCTGCAACTTTTCACAGGAAACTACTTAAGTATTTCTCCACAAAAGAGGAAGGTATGGGAAGCAGGAAACAGAGGACACTACACAAGACAGAGAGAGAGTAAAGAACTATAAGGATGGTGACAGGTGATCCCAAGGCAATATTTGTACAGCAAACATAGAGAGCAAACAGTCCAGAATGCAGTGTTTCAGTAGGCCTGGTGGTAAATTCCTCATATGGAGAAATTAACAGATAACCAACTGTTTTAAAATCACAAAAAAGAGTTTTATATAACTGAGAAATATTTGGGGTTAAATTCACAATGAGTATATCAAAAAGACAGCAATGAGGGAGGCGGAGCCAAGATGTCAGCATGAGCAGTGTAAATCTCCTCCCAAAACCACATATATTTTTGAAAATACAACAAAGACAACTCTTCCTAAAGGAGAGACCAGAAGACACAGGACAACATCCAGACCACATCCACACCTGCAAGAACCCAGCACCTCATGAAGGGGGTAAGATACAAGCCCCAGCCCAGCAAGACCCGAGCGCCCCACACCCCAGCTCTGGGCGGGAGGAGAGGAGTCAGAAAAGGGAGGGAGAGGGAGCCCAGGACTGCTAAATAGCCAGCCCTAGACATGCGCACCAGAGCACAGACACAGTGCATGCATGGGGTCCTGGAAACTAGGGAAACAGGACAGTAAGACCACTGAGCAGGTCCCTGCAGCTGGCGCCCTGGGGACAAAGAAAAGCAAGTGCTTTTTGAAAGTCTTAAAGGGACAGGGACCCCACGGCCAGACAGAAGCATACTGGGACACTTAGTCAAGCAGCAGGGAATCTGGGGAACTCTGGGCACTCTAACCCCCAGGGCAGCAGGGAGCACAGAGGCCCCTCACAGAGATAAACAGCCTCCCGGCCATTCCCCCACCAACACGGCTCCACCATATAGGAGCAGCTGCCTGAGGCAGGCGACGCCCACACCAACAACAGAGATAAACTCCATAGTGGTCAGGCAAGAATCAAAAGACCCATTTGCGTGCAGCTGCCCAGCACAAGACACTAAAGGTCGCTGTTCTCCCAGGAGAGGAAGGCCAAAAGCCAACAAGAAGGGAAGTTCTTCCAGCGGTCACTTGTGCCAGCTCTGCAAAGTATCTCTATCGCCATGAAAAGGCAAAATTTGAGGCAGAAAAAGGAAACAGAGACAACACCTGAGGAAACAGACCAAACCAGTCTTCCTGAAAAAGAATTCAAAACAAAAATCATAAACATGCTGACGGAGATGCAGAGAAATATACAAGAGCTAATGGATGAAGTCCGGAGGGAGATTACAGACATCCGGAAGGAGATTACAGAAGTGAAACAAACTCTGAAAGGATTTATAAGCAGAATGGATAAGATGCAAGAGGCCATTGATGGAACAGAAAAAAGAGAAGAGGAACGCATAGAAGCTGACACAGAGAGAGATAAAAGGATCTCCATGAATGAAACAACATTAAGAGAACTGTGTGATCAAGCCAAAAGGAATAATATCCATACTATAGGGGAATCAGAAGAAGAAGAGAGAGAAAAAGGGATAGAAAGTGTCTTTAAAGAAACAATTGCTGAAAACTTCCACAAACTAGGGGAGGAAATAATCAAACAGACCACGGAAATACACAGAACTCCCAACAGAAAGGACCCAAGGAGGACAACACGAAGACACATAATAATTAAAATGGCAAAGATCAAGGACAAGGACAGAGTTTTAAAGGCAGGTAGAGAGAAAAAGGTCACCTATAAAGGAAAACCCATCAGGCTATCATCAGACTTCTCAACAGAAACCTCACAGGCCAGAACAGAATGGCATGATATATTTAATGCAATGAAACAGAAGGGCCTTGAACCAAGAACACTGTATCCAGCATGATTATCATTAAAATATGAGGGAGGGATTAAACAATTCCCAGACAAGCAAAAGTTGAGGGAATTTGCCTCCCACAAACCACCTCTACAGGGTATTTTAGAGGGACTGTTCTAGATGGCAGCACTCCTAAGACTAAACAGATGTCACCAGAGAAAATAAAATCACAGCAAAGAAAGCAGAACAACCAAATACTAACTAAAGGCAAAAAATAAAATCAACTACCCACTAAAAGCAGTTAAAGAAAACATGAAAGAGCACAGAATAAAACAACCACCATATAAAGAATGGAGGAGGAGGAATAAGAACGGAGAGAAGAAAAGAATCTCCAGAAAGTGTATATAACAGCTCAATAAGCGAACTAAGTTAGGCAGTAAGATACTAAAGAAGCTAACCTTGAACCTTTGGTAACCACGAATCTGAAGCTGCAATGGCAATAAGTACATATCTTTCAACAGTCACCCTAAATGTAAATGGACTTACTGCACCAATCAAAAGACACAGAGTAATAGAATGGATAAAAAAAGCAAGACCCATCTATATGCAGCTTACAAGAAACTCACCTCAAACCCAAAGATATACACAGACTAAAAGTCAAGGGATGGAAAAACATATTTCACGCAAACAACAGAGAGAAGAAAGCAGGGGTTGCAGTACTAGTATCAGCCAAAATAGACTTCAAAACAAAGAAAGTAACAAGAGATAAAGAAGGATATTACATAATAATAAAGGGCTCAGTCTACCAAGAGGATATAACCATTCTAAATAAATATGGACCCAACACAGGAGCACCAGCATATGTGAAACAAATACTAACAGAACTAAAGGGGGAAATAGAATACAGTGCATCCATTCTAGGAGACTTCAACACGACACTCAACCAAAAGGATAGATCCACGGGGCAGAAATAAGTAACGACAGGGAGGCACTGAACAACACATCAGAACAGATGGACCTAATAGACATCTGTAGAACTCTACATGCAAAAGCAACAGGATACACATTCTTCTCAAGTTCACATGGAACATTCTCCAGAATAGACCACATACTACCTCACAAAAACAGTCTCAGTAAATTCCGTAAGATTGAAATTCTACCAACCAACTTTTCAGACCACAAAGGTATAAAACTAGAAATAAATTCTACAAAGAAAACAAAAAGGCTCACAAACACATGGAGGCTTAACAACATGCTCCTAAATAATAAATAGATCAACAAACAAATTAAAATAGAGAACAAGGAATATATGGAAACAAATGACAACAACAACACAAAGCTGCAACTTCTGTGGGAAGCAGCAAAAGCAGTATTAAGAGGAAAGTATATAGCGATCCAGGCACACTTGAAGAAGGAAGAACAATCCCAAATGAATAGTCTAACATCACAATTATAGGAACTGGAAAAAGAAGAACAAATGAGGCCTAAAGTCAGCAGAAGGAGGGACATAATAAAGATCAGAGAAGAAATAGACAAAATTGAGAAGAATAAAACAATAGAAAAAATCAATGAAACCAAGAGCTCGTTCTTTGAGAAAATAAACAAAATAGGTAAGCCTCTTGCCAAACTAATTAAGAGAAAAAGAGAATCAACTCACATCAACAGAATCAGAAATGAGAATGGAAAAATCACAACAGACTACACAGAAATACAAAGAATTATTAAAAACTACTATGAAAACCTATATGCTAACAAGCTGGAAAACCTAGAAGAAATGGACAACTTCCTAGAAAAATACAACCTCCCAAGACAGACCAAGGATTAAACACAAAAGTTAAACAAACCAATTACGAGCAAAGAAATTGAAACGGTAATCAAAAAACTACCCAAGAACAAAACCCCCAGGCCGGACGGATTTACCTCGGAATTTTATCAGACATACAGAGAAGATATAATACCCATTCTCCTTAAAGTGTTCCAAAAAATAGAAGAGGAGGGAATACACCCAAACTCATTCCATGAAGCCAACATCACCCTAATACCAAAACCAGGCAAAGACCCCACCAAAAAAGAAAATTACAGACCAATATCCCTGATGAACATAGATGCAAAAATACTCAACAAAATATTAGCAAACCAAATTCAAAAATATATCAAAAGGAACATACACCATGACCAAGTGGGATTCATCCCAGGGATGCAAGGATAGTACAACATTCGAAAATCCATCAACATCATCCACCACATCAACAAGAAGAAGGACAAAAACCACATGATCATCTCCATAGATGCTGAAAAAGCATTTGACAAAATTCAACATCCATTCATGATAAAAACTCTCAACAAAATGGGTATAGAGGGCAATTACCTCAACATAATAAAGGCCATATACGATAAACACACAACCAACATCATACTGAACAGAGAGAAGCTGAAAGCTTTTCCTCTGAGATCGGGAACAAGACAGGGATGCCCACTCTCCCCACTGTTATTTAACATAGTACTGGAGGTCCTAGCCACGGCAATCAGACAAAACAAAAAAGTACAAGGAATCCAGATTGGTAAAGAAGAAGTTAAACTGTCACTACTTGCTGATGACATCATATTGTACATTAAAAACCCTAAAAACTCCACTCCAAAACTACTACAACTGATATCGGAATACAGCAAAGTTGCAGGATACAAAATTAACACACAGAAATCTGTGACTTTCCTATACACTAACAATGAACCAATAGAAAGAGAACTCAGGAAAACAACTCCATTCGCAATTGCATCAAAAGAATAAAATACCTAGGAATAAACCTAACCAAAGAAGTGAAAGACCTATACCCTGAAAAATACAAGACACTCTTAAGAGAAATTAAAGCAGACACTAACAAATGGAAACTCATTCCATGCTCTTGGCTAGGAAGAATTAATATAATCAAAATGGCCATTGTGCCCACAGCAATATACAGATTTGCTGCAATCCCTATCAAATTACCAGCAACATTCTTCAACGAATTGGAACATAGTTCAAAAATTCATATGGAAACACTAAAGACCCCAAATAGCCAAAGCAATTCTGAGAAAGAAGAATAAACTTGGGGGGATCTCACTCCCCAACTTCAAGCTCTACTACAAAGCCACAGTAATCAAGACAATTTGGTACTGGCACAAGAACAGAGCCACAGACCAGTGGAACACATGAGAGACTCCAGACATTAATCCAAATATATATGGTCAATTAATATTTGATAAAGGAGCCATGAACATACAATGGGGAAATGACAGTCTATTCAACAGATGGTGCTGGCAAAACGGGACAGCTACATTTAGGAGAATGAAACGGGACCATTGTCTAACCCCATACACAAAAGTAAATTCGAACTGGATCAAAGACTTGAATGTAAGTCATGAAATCATAAAACTCTTAGAAAAAAATATAGGCAAAAACCTCTTAGACATAAACATGAGTGACCTCTTCTTGAACATATCTCGCTGGTCAAGGAAAACAAAAGCAAAAATAAACAAGTGGGACTATATTAAGCTGAAAAACTTCTGTACAGCAAAAGACACCATCAATAGAACAAAAAGGTACCCTACAGTATGGGAGAATATATTTGTAAATAACAGATCCAATAAAGGCTTGACATCCAAAATATATAAAGAGCTCACTCACCTCAACAAACAAAAAACATATAATCCAATTAAAAAACAGGCAGAGGAATTGAACAGACACTTCTCCAAAAAAGAAATTCAGATGGCCAACAGACACATGAAAAGATGCTCCACATCGCTAGTTATCAGAGAAATGCAAATTAAAACCACAATGAGGTATCACCTCACACCAGTAAGGATGACTACCATCCAAAAGACAAACAACAAATATTGGCAAGGTTGTGGAGAAAGGGGAACCCTCCTACACTGCTGCTGGGAATGTAAATTGGTTCAACCATTGTGGAAAGCAATATGGAGGTTCCTCAAAATGCTCAAAATAGACTTACCATTTGACCCAGGAATTCCACTCCTAGGAATTTACCCTAAGAATGCAGCACTCCAGTTTGAAAAAGACAGATGCATCCTTAACTTTATCGCAGCACTATTTACAATAGCCAAGAATTGGAAGCAACCTAAGTGCCCATCAGTAGATGAATGGATAAAGAAGATGTGGTACATATACACAATGGAATATTATTCTGCCATAAGAAGAAAACAAATCCTTCCATTTGCAACAACATGGATGGAGCTAGAGGGTATTCTGCTCAGTGAAATGAGCCAAGCGGAGAAAGAGAAATACCAAATGATTTCACTCATCTCTGGAGTATAAGAACAAAGGAAAAACTGAAGGAACAAAACAGCAGCAGAATCACAGAACCCAACAATGGACTAACATGTACCAAAGGGAAAGGGACTGGGAGGATGGGTGGGTAGGGAGGGATAAGGGGGGGAAGAAGAAAGGGGGTATTATGATTAGCATGCATAACGTGGGGGGTGGGAGAAAGGGGAGGGCTGTGCAATACAGAGAAGACAAGTAGTGATTCTACAACATTTTGCTATGCTGATGGACAGTGACTGTAATTGGGTTTGTGGGGGGGACTTGGTATAGGGGAGAGCCTAGTAAACATAATATTCTTCATTTAATAGTAGATTAATGATAACAAAAAAAAAGAGAAAGAAAAGGGGGATTACTCCCTGATAGGATAAAACTAACTGTGAATCAACGATTAATGCATACTTTAAATATCCTTAATTTTCATCATTTAAAGGGTGTCAGATGATCAGCTATGGAAATACATTTTTCTGATAATATTCCTTTCTCTAAAAAAAAAGCAGTTCCTGTTTAGTTATCTCCAGTAGGTTCTTCACAATGGCATTAAGGGCATATCAAAGTGTGGGCAAAGGGTTTGTTTGTGTTTATACAGACGATCAAAGCCTCACTTGGCTACCCAGAAAACGAATTAAGATACGATATGAAGAAGAACTTCCAACATCAACATTCTCTGGAGGAGTCATTCCAGAAGATGATCATCAAAAAACTTCAACAAAGATCCTGGCACTGTTGCAGTTGTAGCTGCATTCATCCCACCGGTTCCTGGACTTGCCATTGAATGAAGAAGGAGATACCTAAGCTGGCCTGTGCATACAGTAAAACAACAAATTTGACTGGATCTATACTGTCAGAACTCAACCAAGAATTAGGAGAAGTGCAAGTTGCAGCGCTCCAAAATCTTGCGACTATAGACTATCTACTGTTAAAAGTAGGGATAAAAGTAGCCATATGGGATGTGAACAGTTCCCAGGAATGTGTTGTTTTAATTTGTCTGATTTTTCTCAAACTATTCAAATTCAGTTAGCTAATATCCATCACATCATTGATAAGTTTTCACAAATGCCTAGGGTGCCTAACTGGTTTTTTTGGTTTCACTGGAGATGGCTGGTAATTGTAGGGTCTGCTTTTGTTATGTAGTTGTATTCCTATTATGTTAATGTGTGTATGCAATTTAATTAGTAGTTTGTTAAAACCTATACATGCTTATGTTACTCTACAAGAAGATATGTCAAAGAAATAATCAATCTTCCCATGTCTTCTTCTGTCTGCTACTTCTATAGCTTTTCTTCTTCCTTCCTAATTACAACCCTTTAGTAGAATTCGTGCCTCATATCGAAAATTACCAAGTATCATAATTCTTCCAAGTGGTAAAGATACCTCAAGACAAATGCTGGGCATAGAAGCCACAGGGCATAAATCTGCAAAGAAGTAAAAAGCTAACCTTTTCAAAGAATGTTGCTTCTCTCTCACTTACTAACTTAACATTTCCCTGTATGGCCCCGGAAGATGACTGGTTAGCCAGAGATGGGTAAGATTCCTCAAGGGAGGAACAACCTAAGACAGGCACAGTTGCAGGGGGGCCATCAGGTGAGAAATTGGGGATCAACAGAGGTGAGGCTTAGAACCTCACCCCCCCCCCTGTTTTGAGAGAAATCTTCTGCATCCATGGATGTTTTGTTGCCCTTGTCTAGCTTGGATTAATACTTAAGTCTATAGGCACACACCTGATCATCTACATTTGCCCTCTTATAGCACTAAATTATGTTGTCTACCTTTATCTTGCATCTACCTACCACTTCAGCATTTTATTAAAAATAATAATAATAATAATAAGGGAGAAATGTGGGATTCACATATAAATCAACTATAAAAATCAAATGAATAATCATATCTGACTTGATTGTTTATAGTTCATGATGCGTGATCAGAACCGAAAGTTTCTGTGATATGACTGCCCTTGCACTGTTCACCATATAAGAACTTATTCACTATGTAAGAACTTGTTCGCTATGCTTCAGAAGATTGTAGACTATTGAGAATTAGGCTTGGGGTTGATTAATGATTGTGCATTGAGTCCCCTATACAGAATTTTATTGTTGTTAACAACCATTTGATCAATAAATATGAGATATGCCCTCTCAAAAAAAAAAAAAGATAGCAATGAGAGGTAGTGGGGGTTCAACATGGTGGCATGAGAGGTGAGATGGAGAACTCCTCCCAAAATTACAAATAGTACGAAAATACCATTAATTAATACAACTAACCCTAAAACTCCAACAAGAAAGAAGGCTAAACCAGATTGCATACAGACCTCACGAACAGAGGAGACCTCACGAAAAAGGGTAATGTACAAAAGCCTTAATCTGGCAGGACCCAAGACCCTCCACCACCCCAGTTCACCGGCAGGAGGAAGAGAAACAGAAGGGGGAGGAGGTGGAAGCCTGGGACTGCTGAACACCTAGCCCTGCAGTTCTGCTTTGTGAGTAGAAACCTATACTGTATGGTGCTCTGGGCATTGGGGAGCTAGGGCAGGCAGAGTGCTTGAGAGACTGAGATTCCGGCCATTTGTGGAGAATGTGATCCACATGTGGCCACTCTGTGTCAGAGGAAAGGCAGGCAGTCTGAGAGGCTTCTTAGCAGCAAGAGGGCTGCTGAAGGGCAGGGTTTTCAAGGAGCCTGCTGCATGGGAGGAGGGAGAGCTGGACAAGGTTGTCTGGGCAGGCTCTGCCCAGTTGGTTGAGAACTTTGAGAAGCTTCAGGTGCTCCACCCCCAGATGGCTACTCAGCTCCAAGGCCCCCCACTGTGATATGCAGCCTGCTGCGCCTCCCTCCTAGCCTGCCAGCATGGGTTTGCAAACCAGCACTCACTGCACTGGCGTCAGGCTAGCCAGAGGGAGGCCCCACCTACAACAGCTAGAGACACAAAGCCCGGGGCCTTCATGTGTGCTTGGCCCACTGGCTCTGACACTGGAGACAGGCACCGCAGATGGGAATCAGGAAACAGATCTCTCCTCCCCCCAGGCAACAGCTCTGCTCCCCTACGACCTCCAACCTCACCCTAGGGACTGAGCAGTTCCAGAGACATGACATTCTGGGCACTAGACAGCACCACACAGAAATATGAAATGTCAAAAGAACATGGTTCATACTAAAATCTCACAAACCCCAGAAAAAGGGC
This sequence comes from Manis javanica, assembly GCF_040802235.1. NCBI lineage: Eukaryota > Metazoa > Chordata > Mammalia > Pholidota > Manidae > Manis > Manis javanica. Next base: position 52,514,324 of record NC_133166.1, read on the forward strand.
CAAATGAAACTGAACTTACCAATCTTCCTGAAAGAGAGTTCAAAATAAAAATCATAAACATGTTTATGGAGGTATAGAAAAGTACTCAAGAACTCAGGAACGAATTGAAACCAGAGATGCAATCATTAAGAAATTCCGTATCTGAAATGAAACATACAATGGAGGGATTTAAAAGCAGATAAGATGTAGTAGAAGAGATGGTAAATGGAATAGAAATTAGAAAGAGAAATACAAAGAAGCTGAGGCACAAAGAGAAAAAAGAATCTCTAAGAATGAAAGAATATTGAGAGAACTGTGTAACCAATCCAAATGGAACAATATTTACATTATAGGGGTACCAGAAGAAGAAGAGGGAGAAAGAGGGATATAAAGTGTCATTGAGAAGCTAATTCCTGAAAACTTCCCCAATCTGGGAAAGGAGATAGTTTCACAAGACATGGAGGTACACAAGATCTCCCAACACAAGGGACCCAAAGAAGACAACATCAAAACATATAATAATTAAAATGGCAAAGACCAAGGATAAAGACTTTTAAAAGCAGCTAGAGAGAGAAAAAAGTTCACATACAGAGGAAAACCCATCAGGCTATCATCAGGCTTCTCAACAGAAACCTTACAGGCCAAAAGGGAGTGGTATGATATATTTAATGCAATGAAGCAGAAGGGCCTCGAACCAAGAGTACTCTACCCAGCAAGGATATCATTTAAATTTGAAGGAGGGATTAAACAATTTTCAGTTAAGCAAAGGCTGAGAGAATTTATCTCCCAAAAACCACCTCTACATTGCATTTTGGAGGGACTCCTATAGATGGAAGTATTCCTAAGGCTAAACAGATGTCACCAAAGGGATAGACAAAGAGTAAAGAATATGATATGATTCACAACATACAAAGAATGAAGGAGGAAGAAAAAGGAGGAAAAAAAAACAACCTTAAGGTTGTGTTTCTAACAGCATACAAAGTGAGTTAAATTAGACTGTTAGATAGTAAGGGAATTACCCTTGAGCCTTTGGTAACCACAAATATAAAGACTGCAATGGCAATAAGTACATACATATTGATAATCACCCTAAATGTAAATGGTCTGAATGCAACAATCAAAAGACACACAGTCACTGAATAGATAAAAAAAAAACAAGACCTGTCTATATGCTGCCTACAGGAGACTCACTTCAAATCCAAAGACATACACAGACTGAAAGTAAATGGATGGAAAAAGATATTTTATGCAACTAACAGTGAGAAAAAATCAGTAGTTGTAGTACTTGTATTAGACAAAACAGACTTCAAAACAAAGAAAGTAATGACAAAGAAGGACATTACATAATGATAAAAAGGTCAGTCCAACAAGGATAAAACTATTATAAATATATATACACCCAACACAGGATCACCTACATATGTGAAACAAATACTAACAGAATTACAGGGGGGAAATAGAATACAATGCATTCATTTTAGGAGACTTCAACACACCACTCACTCCAAAGGACAGATCAACCAGACAAAAAACAAGTAAAGAGACAGAGGCACTGAACAACCTATTAGAACAGATGGACCTAATGGACATCTACAGAACACTCCACCCAAAAGCAACAGGATACACATTCTTCTCAAGTGCACATGGAACATTTTCAAATGCAGATCATATACTAGGCCATACAAAGAACCTCAGTAAATTCAAAAAGATTGAAATTATACCAACCAGCTTGCCAGATTACAAAGGTATGAAACTAGAAATAAATTACACAAAGAAAATGAAAATACCCCACAAACACATGGAGGCTTAATAACACGCTCCTAAATAGTCAATGGATCAATGACCCAATAAAAACAGAGATGAAGCAATATATGGAGACAAATGACAACAATAATTTAACAACAAAAAATTTGAGGGATGTAGCAAAGGCTGTGCTAAGAGAGAAATATATTGCAATACAGGCCTACCTCAGGAAAGAAGAACAATCCCAAATGAACAGTCTAAACTCACAATTAATGAAAGGAGTAAAGGAAAAACAAATGAGGCCCAAAGTCTGTAGAATGAGGGACATAATAAAGATTCAAGCAGAAACAAATAAAATAGAAAGAAACAATGAAAGCAGGAGCTGGTTCTTTGAGAAAATAAACAAAATATATAAACCCTTAGCCAGACTTATCAAGAAAGAGTCTACACACACAAACAGAATCAGAAATGAGAAGGAAAAGTCACTAAGGACACCACAGAAATACAAAAAATTTTATGAGAGAATACTATGAAAAATTATATGTCAACAAACTGGATAACCTAGAAGAAATGCACTACTTTCTAGAAAAATACAACCTTCCAAGAGTGATCCAGAAAGAAACAGAAAATCTGAATAAACCAATTACCAGCAACGAAACTGAATTGGTAATCAAAAAACTAAGAACAAAATTCCTTGACCAGATGGTTTCACTGCTGAATTTTATCAAACATTTAGTGAAGACCTAATACCCATCTTCCTTAAAGTTTTCCAAAAGTAGAAGAGTAGGGAATACACCCAAACTCATTCTACGATGCCAACATCACTCTAATACCAAAACCAGGCAAAGACACCACAAAAACAGAAAATTACAGACCAATATCCCTGATGAACATAGATGCAATACTCAACAAAATATTAGCAAACCCAATACAAAAATACATCAAAAAGATCATACATCATTATCATGTGAGATTCATCCCAGGGATGCAAGTATGGTACAACATTCGAAAATCCATCAACATTATCCACTACATCAACAAAAAGAAGGACAAAACCACATGATCATCTCCATAGATGATGAAAAAGCATTCAACAAAATTCAACATCCATTCATGATAAAAACTCTCAATAAAATAGGTATATAGGGCAAGTACCTCAACATAACACAGGCCATATATGACAAACCCACAGCCAACATCATACTTAACAGCGAGAAGCTGAAAGCTTTTCACCTAAAATCGGGAACAAGACAAGGATGACCACTCTCCCTCCTTTTATTCAACATAGTTCTGGAGGCCATAGCCACAGCAATCAGACAACACAAAGAAATAAAAGGCATCCAGACTGATAAAGAAGAAGTCAAACTGTCCCTGTTTGCAGATGACATGATATTGTACATAAAAAAACCCTAAAGAATCCACACCAAAACTACTAGAACTAATATCTGAATTCAGCAAAGTTGTGGGATACAAAATTAATACACAGAAATCTGTTGCATTCCTATACACTAACAATGAACTATCAGAAAGAGAAATCAGGAAAACAGTTCCATCACAATTGCATCAAAAAGAAAAAAATACCGAGGAATAAACCTAACCAAGGAAGTGAAAGACCTATACCCTGAAAACTATAAGATACTCTTAAGAGAAATTAAAGAGGACACTAATAAATGGAAATTCATCCCATGCTCTTGACTAGGAAGAATTAATATGGTCAAAATGGCCACTCTGCCTAAAACAATCTACAGAATCTACAGATTCAATGCAATCCCTATCAAGACACCTACAGCATTCTTCAATGAATTAGAGCAAATAGTTTTAAAATTCATATGGAATGACAAAACACCCTGAATAGCCAAAGCAGTCCTGAGAAGGAAGAGTAAAGCAGGGGAAATTATGCTCCCTGACTTCAAGCTCTACTACAAAGTCACAGTAATCAAGACAATTTGGTACTGGCACAAGAACAGACACATACCAGTGGAACAGAATAGAGAGCCCAAATATAAACCCAAGCATATATGGTCAAATAATATATGATAAAGGAGCCATTGATATACAATGGGGAAATGACAGCCCCTTCAACAGCTGGCATTGGCAAAACTGGAGTTACATGTAAGAGAATGAAACTGGATTATTGTCTAAGCGCATACACAAAAGTATACTCAAAATGGATCAAAGACCTGAATCTAAGTCATGAAACCATAAAACTCTTAGAAGAAAATACAGGCAAAAATCTCTTGGACATAAACATGAGCAACTTCTTCATGAATATATCTCCCAGGGCAAGGGAAACAAAAGCAAAAATGAACAAGTGGCACTATATCAAACTAAAAAGCTTCTGTACAGCAAAGGACACTATCAGTAGAACAAAAAGACATCCTAAGTATGGGAGAATATATTCACATGACATATCCGGTAAGGGGTTGACATCCAAATTATATAAAGAGCTCATGTACCTCAACAAACAAAAAGCAAATAAGCCAATTAAAAAATGAGCAGAGGAGCTGAAAACACACGTCTCCACAGAAGAAATTCAGAGGGCCAACAGACATATGAAAAGATGCTCCACATCGTTAATCATCAGTGAAATGCAAATTAAAACCACAATGAGATATCACCTCACACCAGGTAGGATGGCCACCATCCAAAATGTTGGCGAGGATGTGGAGAAAGGGGAACCCTCCTACACTGCTGTTAGGAATGTAAACTAGTTCAACCATTGTGGAAAGCAATACAGACGTTCCTCAAAAAACTCAAAACAGAAATATCATTTGACTCAGGAATTCCACTTCTAGGAATTTACCCTAAGAATGCAGGAGCCCAGTTTGAAAAAGACATATGCACCCCTATGTTTATCGCAGCACTATTTACAATAGCCAAGAAATGGAAGCAACCTAAGTGTCCATCAGTAGATGAATGGATAAAGAAGATGTGATACATATACACAATGGAATATTATTCAGCCATAAGAAGAAAACAAATATACCATGTGTGACAACATGGATGGAGCTAGACGGTATTATGCTCAGTGAAATAAGCTAGGTGGAGAAAGACAAGTATCAAATGATTTCACTTATCTGTGGAGTATAAGAACAAAGAAAAAACTGAAGGAACAAAACAGCAGCAGACTCACAGAACCCAAGAATGGACTAACAGTTACCAAAGGGAAAGGGACTGGGGAGGACAGGTGGAAAGGGAGGGATAAGGGGGAAAAAGGGGCATTACTATTAGCACACATAATGTAGTGGGGAGACATGGGAAAGGCAGTATATATAGAGAAGTCAAGTAATGATTCTATAGCATCTTACTATGCTAATAGACTGTGACTGTAATGGGGTATGTGGAGGGGTACTTTATAATAGGGGGAGCCCAGTAACCATAATGTTGTTCAAATAATTGTACATTAACGATACCAAAATAAAAAAGAAAAGTAAAAAAGAAAAAAAAGGAAAATCAATAAGTAATAATGATAAACACAAACATATTACTTAGAGATGTGAAAGTAAACATCTAGAATCAGCCAGAATAGTTTGATGGAGTTCCTCTGAAGAGGAGGAAATAGCAGGGGACAAAACTGTTTTCTAACAAATCTTGTAAAAAAAATTACTTCTTTATATTATGTGCACACATAAATTGATAAAAGTAAATATTAAATTTTAAAATTTAGGATTCAAAGTTACATAAGCATCATGGTTAAAACTGTATTATAGTTATACCATCAAAACAATACTGAAAGGGACTACATCAAAAGGTTAACTCAGCTATCTTCCAGTGGCCAAAGTGTGAGTGATGTTCTCTCCTTCACTCTAGTTTCTATGAAGAGTATATATAAGCTCTGTTATGAAGGAAAAATGTTATTGAATATGTTTTAAGAAGGTACAGGATTACTTCAGTTGAGAATCCTTAGAGAGACGTGAAATCAGTTTAGCTGCAAGCAGCATTTCTTACCATGAAAGAGAAGAGAAAATAATAAATTGGGATATATCAGGAATCTTCACATGAGGTTTCATAAAACTTTTGTTTTAATCATGTGTAAATGTAAATTCATGTATGCGTACTGTACCACAATGTGAAATGTATTTACTGTGGGCCACAGTCCAAAAAATTTTTTACAATACTATTGTAGAGAGCTTTATAAATAGAGAAATTCACCAGCTTTGAAGTTTTATGGTAAAATGTAAATTATGTGCTTTGAAAAGACATAGCATTTTTGTAGATTCCTATAAAAATCACAACAGACTTGGATTCAAACTCTGTCTCCCCTTACTAGCTGTATGACTTCTCTGGGTTTCAGGTTCCTCATCTATAAACAGGGATAATGATACTTATTTCACAGGGTGGGAGAATTAAATGAAGTGATGTACTAGAGTTCTGGCATACAATAAGGGTTCAATAGCCAGTGAACAAAAAATGAGAATGCTTATATGTACAAACCATGCCTTTTTGGTCACTTAAAGGAGATATACAATATTTAATTTGAAGATTCATCTATGTTTTACTCTTAATAGATCAAAACACTCTCACAATACTGCTTTTATTATAGGAATCTCCAAAAACACATAGGTCTTCCCCTACTTTGAACCACAATTTGAATAAACTCAATGATTCCATATAAGAAAGTAGTGATTAAAAAATGCTTACGGTATATTTTTAACAATTGGCTGCAAAGTATTACTAATGCAATTATTCATTTATTTACAGTAATTTATAATAAATGTATTTACAATAAATGTATTTTACTTATACTTCATTATAAAAATATTTTTAAGTAAAGCCAATATTATAAAATGTTTAAAGTAATACCTTAGCATTCACCATATTTCTGATTCTCTATTTTATAAGTATTGTGGTTATTTTAAAAACAAAGAGCATTTTTCAAAATCACAAAATAAAAATCTGTACTTTACTGCAGTTTAAGAGCTGTAAAGGCTTTTATATCTTTGAAAGTATTTATTAAAAATTACATCTTAAATACTCTACAAAGGAAAGTAAGTTAGCCTATAATCCTGATAGGGGTCAGAGTAATAACACAAAATGGACAGATTACACTGTCATTCTACTTAAATTATTTAAGTTATTTAATTTGACCTGTAGATAGTCTCTTGTCTTCTCATCATGCCTGACTTTTAAGTGGGAGGTCTTCATTCATGATGATCCTTTAATAGAAGCAAAGCTTTCTCCATTTAACCCATGCTGTTATCAATCATGTACAGGGATAAATGAGCCTGTAAGATTTTGCCAGTATCACAAATGACACTGTGACCTGAGGCCAACATCTTTATTTGCTTCTCCAGTGATTCACTTCAGCAGATATTAACCAATTTTATAATCCATGAAAGGCAAAATTAAAGGACACCATCCATAAAACAGAATAATTCCTATCAGCAACAAAGTGATGTGTGTATTATCTTATAAATTATATGGCCATACAGTGTGGTAATGTAATGAAGTAAAGATGGTAATAATCAAATGCCTAGGGCAAATGCTAATATGCATTTAATCACACAGCATGAAGCCATTTGTCACTACAGTTGAATGCATGTGTACATAAAATACATGAGTCACGTCCTTATTGTTATACTATAACAGCATCAATTTCATACTATCGTTTCACATAATAACAACTGGTAGGTAGGCTATGACATTAGCTAAAACATTCAAAGAGTATGGACAAAATCATTAACACTAGCTTTATAAAAAAGTTTAATTTTTCAGTAACTAAAACTGAAAGAATTTTTCCCAAAAAATTATTTGCTAAAAAGATCTAACTTCCAAGTTTCTTTTTTTGTTTTTTCTTAAATAGCCCATAAGTTGGTTTCACCTTTTATTCTTAGGAATACTCATGATTTGAACTGAATGCTAAATCAGTGTTATAAGCATATCTCCCTCATAAGTAATTTCAATATAATATTTAAATGTGAACTATCATGACACTTGCCACAAAGTAAACCTTGTGTGAAAAACTGTATTCATTAAGTAACCACAAGCTGGTGTATGTGTAGATTGAAAAAGACTAAGAGAAAAATGACCAAAACATGATTTTAAAGTATTTAAATACTACTTAATTATTTGATCTTGGATTGCTACGAGATTCATTGGGAAACCCACTTAACTCCATCAAGACCCTTTACAATATATACTAGTATTACAAACACTACATTTCCTAGAGTATATCCCCTCTAAAAGTGAAGGCACAACGGGTTATTTATGCTCCACATAGCACAGTTGCCAAACTGGAATTGATGACATTTGCACTCATTCTATCTGTGTGAACAAAGGTTGTGTTATCCATTATACTTTAAGCTCCTTGACTAGTGGCCAAGTCTCACTCATTTATGTATCCTCACACTGCTTAATACAGTAATTCACAAAAGTCAGGTACTCAATATTGGTTGCATTTCACTTTGCACTGAATTGAATAATTCAGCTTCTACCCTTTGGGAAAGATAGAGGAAGGATCCTTGGAAACCATAAGTCAAATAAGGTAGCATGTGCTAGCAGTGTTTCCTGTGAGTACAGTAGATAAAATTTAAGAAAGATATCACAATGGAAGAAAAGACCTAAAGAAGAACAATTATGTAATGAAGGAAAATGGAGAAGTGTCCTCATACAGATTTTTTAAATCAGACTTTTTATAGAGACAATGAAGAATAAGAGTGATATAATTCAATACATCTCTCTGTTCAAGAAACTGCAGGTGATACAAATTTATTACTAGTCTTTACTTTCAAGGTCTAGAAAGGTAGATAAAGCATTTATTCAAACAAGTGTAACCCCAGTCATAGCACTAGGCATGATATATAAGACATGACAGATAAAAAAAGAGTGATCTAAATGTTCAGAGTTCAGAAGTACACAGTGCCCAAACCTCATTTACTTCATCTATACAAGTAAAATGCTAAACTAAGTTTAAGTTTTCACTTGATTGTTAATTTGTAAATATCCTGTCTCATTATCAAAACAGAAGCAATAGTAAATTGGAGTCAATGGTGTCTAGCACTATTTCTAGTAGTAAAATTTTGATTTAATTAACCTACTACCATTTGAGGAACTCAAGAAATAGTTCACTGAGGAGGAGTTTGAGATAGACCCTGAGCAAGGGGAAATAAATTTGGCTGAAGTATAGAAGGGTAGTTTTTACAGACACAAATTGATTTCCTAAGTAGGAGGTCAGTGATGAGCCCTTCTCACAAAACAAGATGTGAAGAGATATAAGATAATAATTTAAGGTCGTAAGAAATCAAGGAAAGGTAGGGAACAGGATAGAAATTTGAATATATTACATTTTATAGAAAGAAGTCAATAAAGACAAGTGACTAAATATGAAAAGACTGGAAATAACTGATAAAGTCTGTGAGTTGAGTAGAGGGCTACTACATAAATGAATACAATAGCCTCGAGGGGGTGAGGGTAAAAGACAACACTCCTTTCTTTCTTAGAAAACAGTGAAGAACACAGTGACAAGGCCACAATAACAGACTGTTGAGGTTGCAGAAAGGAATGTCACATTATAAAATCAAGTGTAAACCTTATCTTGTTAAATGAATTTCAAAATACTAAGGAAATCTAAAAGCCTGAAAATATTAATGTAAGTAAAGAAAAGAAAAATCATTTATTCAACAAACATTTGTTGAGATCTTTACATTCAAAATGCAAATAATAAGAAAAAAAATACCAAGACCTTGTCCTCAAGTAACTCTCATAGAGAGATATAGATATATAAAAATAATTGTAACACAATGTGGTCCTGTGCAATGGTGGATTTCCTAGAAAGTGTTATGGTCGTAGGAAGAAGGGGCTTCTAGTGCAGCAAGGAAAAATCAAGTAAGCCATAAAAAGGTTAGAGACTTCCTGCGGGAGGTGACTTTTGGGCTGAGACTTGAAAATCTTGAAAGCAAAGAAATTAGTAAAGTGAAAAATTAGGTAAGTTGTATTTTAGAGGGTATAAACAGAGTAAGGAAAGGCACTGAAGAGCAAAGCATTTTAAGTGAGGAACTAAAAATTATTTAAGGAGATAAGAGTATAACACATAAGGCTGGGAGATGATGAGATGAGGCTTAAGAAGCAGGCAGGTCTTGGGGGTCTTTTTATGACATGTTAAGGAGTTTGAACTAATTAATAACTTCACACATTCTGCTCTCTCATATATAATGCCTTTATCTCTTCTGCTTGAACATATTTAAAAATCAGATCATACCCTCCATGAAGTTTTTCTTATGAATCTAGTTCACACCAATTTCTCATTTTTTGAACTGTATTATTGCCCATGTCATATGATTAGCACTTTACTGTGTATGTTGCCCCATTCTCTTGTCTAGGCCACATAATTTTGAACTTTATTATGTCAATTTATAATGTTCCCATAAATATTACTTTTTTCATTAATGGATTTTTGTAGGTTTATTAAGCTCCAGTGGGAAATATGCTTTCAGAACCTGTAATATTTTCTTCAATTACTATAAAAAATGTATGTTAAAACTGCTTTTCTAGAAAAAAATGTATATCACTATGAGTAAAATATTCCCTATTCACAGTAAGATCTTTGCCAAATTTCCCCTTGTTTTAAAGAGTAAAGATTTCATATACTAATTTTACAAATTTAGAAATACGTAAATTCTAAAAATGAATGGCCTGAAATGTGTGAAAGCAATGAGAGAATTAGGAATTTACTCCATAACAATCATTATAGATCCAAACATGAAATAAACTATGAAAGGTACTATAATAAATTCAACTAATTTAAAGCAACATAGACATCTTTGGATCAAGTACATAAACACTAATTTTGGCTACCGTATATATAAAATGCATTAAAATCCCTTAAACAGAGGAGAGTGGAGCCAAGATGGCGGCACGAGTAGAGCAGCGGAAATCTCCTCCCAAAACCACATATATTTATGAAAATATAACAAAGACAACTCTTCCTAGAATAGAGACCAGAGGACACAGGACAACATCCAGACCACATCCACACCTGCGAGAACCCAGCACCTCATGAAGGGAGTGAGATACAAGCCCCAGCCCAGCGGGACCCGAGCACCCCTCCCCCCAGCTCCCAGCGGGAGGAGAGGAGTCAGAGCGGGGAGGGAGAGAGAGCCCAGCACTGCTGAACACCCAGCCCCAGTCATCCGGACCAGAGCGCAGACACAGTGCATGTGTGGGGTCCTGGATATTGGGAAACAGGACAGCAAGACCGCTGAGTGGGTCCCAGAGGCAGGCGCCCTAAGACAAAGAAAAGCAAGCGGTTTTTTTTTTAATTATTTATTTAATTTCTTTCTTTTTTTTTTTTTTTTTTGGAAAGTGCTTTTTGGAAGTCTTAAAGGGACAGGGACCCCAAAATCGGACAGAAGCATCCTGGGACACTTAGTCCAGAGGCAGGGAATCTGGGGATCTCTGGGCACTCTAACCCGTGGGCAGCAGGGAGCATGGAGGCCCCTCATGGAGATAAATAGCCTCCCGGCCGCTCCCCCTCCAAAACAACTCCACCATTTTGGAGCAGGGGCCCGAGCCAGGCCATGCCCACAGCAACAGCGGAGATAAACTCCATAGGAGTGGGGCAGGAATCAGAAGCCCTCTCTGCATGCAGCTGCCCACCACAAGCCAGTAGAGGTCGCTGTTCTCCCAGGAGAGGAAGGCCACAAACCAACAACAAGAGAAGTTCTTCCAGCCGTCACTCGTTCCAGCTCAGCAAACTATTTCTATCACCAAGAAAAAGCAAAATTACAGGCAAACCAAGATGACAGAGACAACACCAGAGAAGGAGACAGACCTAACCAGTCTTCCTGAAAAAGAATTCAAAATAAAAATCATAAACATGCTGACGGAGATGCAGAGAAATATGCAAGAGCTAAGGGATGAAGCCCGGAGGGAGATCACAGATGCCAGGAAGGAGATTACAGAAGTGAAACAAACTCTGGAAGGATTTATAACCAGAATGGATAAGATACAAGAGGCCATTGATGGAATAGAAACCAGAGAACAGGAACGCATAGAAGCTGACATAGAGAGAGATGAAAGGATGTCCAGGAATGAAACAATATTAAGAGAACACTGTGACCAATCCAAAAGTAACAATATCCGTATTATAGGCATATACCAGAAGAAGAAAAGAGAGAAAAAGGAATAGAAAGTGTCTTTGAAGAAATAATTGCTGAAAACTTCCACAAACTGGGGGAGGAAATAATCGAACAGACCACGGAAATACACAGAACTCCCAACAGAAAGGACCCGAGGGAGACAACACCAAGACACATAACAATTAAAATGGCAAAGATCAAGGACAAGGAAAGAGTCACCTAGAGAGAAAAAGGTCACCTATAAAGGAAAACCAATCAGGCTAACATCAGACTTCTCAACAGAAACCCTACAGGCCAGAAGAGAATGGCATGATATACTTAATGCAATGAAACAGAAGGGCCTTGAACCAAGGATACCGTATCCAGCACGACTATCATTTAAATATGATGGTGGGATTAAACAATTCCCAGACAAGCAAAAGCTGAGGGAATTTGATTCCCACAAACCACCTCTACAGGGCATCCTACAGGGACTGCTCTAGATGGGAGCACCCCTAAAAAGAGCACAGAACAAAACACACAACATATGAAGAATGGAGGAGGAGGAATAAGAAGGGAGAGAAGAAAAGAATCTCCAGACAGTGTATATAACAGCTCAATAAGCGAGCTAAGTTAGGCAGTAAGATACTAAAGAAGCTAACCTTGAACCTTTGGTAACCACGAATCTAAAGCCTGCAATGGCAATAAGTACATATCTCTCAATAGTCACCAGAAATGTAAATGGACTTAATGCACCAATCAAAAGACATAGAGTAATAGAATGGATAAAAAAGCAAGACCCATCTATATGCTGCTTACAAGAAACTCACCTTAAACCCAAAGATAAGCATAGACTAAAAGTCAAGGGATGGAAAAACATATTTCAGGCAAACAACAGTGAGAAGAAAGCTGGGGTTGCAGTACTAATATCAGACAAAATAGACTTCAAAACAAAGAAAGTAACAAGAGATAAAGAAGGCCACTACATAATGATAAAGGGCTCAGTCCAACAAGAGGATATAACCATTCTAAATATATATGCACCCAATACAGGAGCACCAGCATATGTGAAGCAAATACTAACAGAACTAAAGAGGGAAATAGACTGCAATGCATTCATTGTAGGAGACTTCAACACACCACTCACCCCAAAGAATAGATCCACCGGGCAGAAAATAAGTAAAGACACACAGGCACTGAACAACACACTAGAACAGATGGACCTAATAGACATCTATAGAACTCTACATCCAAAAGCAACAGGATATACATTCTCCTCAAGTGCACATGGAACATTCTCCAGAATAGACCACATACTAGCTCACAAAAAGAGCCTCAGTAAATTCCAAAATATTGAAATTCTACCAACCAATTTTTCAGACCACAAAGGTATGAAAGTAGAAATAAATTCTACAAAGAAAACAAAAAGGCTCACAAACACATGGAGGCTTAACAACATGCTACTAAATAATCAATGGATCAATGAACAAATCAAAATAGAGATCAAGGAATATACAGAAACAAATGACAACAACAACACTAAGCCCCAACTTCTGTGGGATGCAGCGAAAGCAGTCTTAAGAGGAAAGTATATAGCAATCCAGGCACACTTGAAGAAGGAAGAACAATCCCAAATGAATAGTCTAACATCACAATTATTAAAACTGGAAAAAGAAGAACAAATGAGGCCTAAAGTCAGCAGAAGGAGGGACATAATAAAGATCAGAAAAGAAATAAACAAAATTGAGAAGAATTAAACAATAGCAAAAATCAACGAAACCAAGAGCTGGTTCTTTGAGAAACTAAACAAAATAGATAAGCCTCTAGCCCAACTTATTAAGAGAAAAAGAGAGTCAACACAAATCAACATAATCAGAAATGAGAATGGAAAAATACGACAGACTCCACAGAAATACAAAGAATTATTAAAGACTACTATGAAAACCTATATGCCAACAAGCTGGAAAACCTAGAAGAAATGGACAACTTCCTAGAAAAATACAACCTCCCAAGACTGACCAAGGAAGAAACACAAAAGTTAAACAAACCAATTACAAGCAAAGAAATTGAAACAGTAATCAAAAAACTACCCAAGAACAAAACCCCGGGGCCGGAAGGATTTACCTCGGAATTTTATCAGACACACAGAGAAGACATAATACCCATTCTCCTTCAAGTGTTCCACAAAATAGAAGAAGAGGGAATACTCCCAAACTCATTCTATGAGGCCAACATCACCCTAATACCAAAACCAGGCAAAGACCCCACCAAAAAAGAAAATTACAGACCAATATCCCTGATGAATGTAGATGCAAAAATACTCAATAAAATATTAGCAAACAGAATTCAACAGTTTATCAAAAGGATCATACACTATGACCAAGTGGGGTTCATCCCAGGGATGCAAGGATGGTACAACATTCGAAAATCCATCAACATCATCCACCACATCAACAAAAAGAAAGACAAAAACCACATGATCATCTCCATAGATGCTGAAAAAGCATTTGGCAAAATTCAACATCCATTCATGATAAAAACTCTCAGCAAAATGGGAATAGAGGGCAAGTACCTCAACATAATAAAGGCCATATATGATAAACCCACAGCCAGCATTATACTGAACAGCGAGAAGCTGAAAGCATTTCCACTGAGATCGGGAACCAGACAGGGATGCCCACTCTCCCCACTGTTATTTAACATAGTACTGGAGGTCCTAGCCACGGCAATCAGACAAAACAAAGAAATACAAGGAATCCAGATTGGTAAAGAAGAAGTTAAACTGTCACTATTTGCAGATGATATGATACTGTACATAAAAAACCCTAAAGACTCCACTCCAAAACTACTAGAACTGATATCGGAATACAGCAAAGTGGCAGGATACAAAATTAACACACAGAAATCTGTAGCTTTCCTATACACTAACAACGAATCAATAGAAAGAGAAATCAGGAAAACAATTCCATTCACCATTGCATCAAAAAGAATAAAATACCTAGGAATAAGCCTAACCAAAGAAGTGAAAGACTTATACTCTGAAAACTACGAGTCACTCTTTAGAGAAATTAAAGGGGACACTAGGAAATGGAAACTCATCCCATGCTCATGGCTAGGAAGAATTAATATTGTCAAAATGGCCGTCCTGCCCAAAGCAATATACAGATTTGATGCAATCCCTATCAAATTACCAGCAACATTCTTCAATGAATTGGAACAAATAATTCAAAAATTCATATGGAAACACCAAAGACCCCGAATAGCCAAAGCAATCCTGAAAAAGAAGAATAAAGTAGGGGGATCTCACTCCCCAACTTCAAGCTCTACTACAAAGCCATAGTAATCAAGACAATTTGGTACTGGCACAAGAACAGAGCCACAGACCAGTAGAACACATGAGAGACTCCAGACATTAACCCAAACATATATGGTCAATTAATATTTGATAAAGGAGCCATGGACATACAATGGCAAAATGACAGTCTCTTCAACAGATGGTGCTGACAAAATGGAACAGTTACATGTAGGAGAATGAAACGGGACCATTGTCTGACCTCATACACAAAAGTATATTCAAAATGGATCAAAGACCTGAATGTAAGTCATGAAACCATAAAACTCTTAGAAAAAAACATAGGCAAAAACCTCTTAGACATAAACATGAGTGACCTCTTCTTGAATATATCTCCTCGGGCAAGGAAAACAACAGCAAAATGAAAAAGTGGGACTACATTAAGTTGAAAAGCTTCTGTACAGCAAAAGACACGATCAATAGAACAAAAAGATACCCTACAGTATGGGAGAATATATTTGTAAACGACAGATCCGATAAAGGCTTGACGTCCAAAATATATAAAGAGCTAACTCACCTCAACAAACAAAAAACAAATAATCCAATTAAAAAACGGGCAGAGGAACCAAACAGACAGTTCTCCAAAAAAGAAATTCAGATGGCCAACAGACACATGAAAAGATGCTCCACATCGCTAGTCATCAGAGAAATGCAAATTAAAACCACAATGAGATATCATCGCACACCAGTAAGGATGGCTACCATCCAAAAGACAAACAACAACAAACGTTGGTGAGGTTGTGGAGTAAGGGGAACCCTCCTACACTGCTGCTGGGAATGTAAATTAGTTCAACCATTGTGGAAAGCAGTATGGAGGTTCCTCAAAATGCTCAAAATAGACTTACCATTTGACCCAGGAATCCCACTCCTAGGAATTTACCCTAAGAATGCAGCACTCCAGTTTGAAAAAGACAGATGCATCCTCAACTTTATCGCAGCACTATTTACAATAGCCAAGAATTGGAAGAAACCTAAGTGTCCATCAGTAGATGAATGATTAAGGAAGATGTGATACATATACACAATGGAATATTATTCAGCCATAAGATGAAAACAAATCCTACCATTTGCAACAACATGGATGGAGCTAGAGGGTATTATGCTCAGTGAAATAAGCCATGCAGAGAAAGAGAAATACCAAATGATTTCACTCATCTGTGGAGTATAAGAACAAAGGAAATACTGAAGGAACAAAACAGCAGCAGAATCACAGAACCCAACAATGGACTAACAGGTAAAAAAGGGAAAGGGACTGGGGAGGATGGGTGGGTAGGGAGGGATAAGGGGGGGGAGAAGAAAGGGGGTATTATGATTAGCATGCATAATTGCAGGGTTGGGTGAAAGGGGAGGGCTGTACAATACAGAGAAGACAAGTAGTGATTCTACAACATTTTGCTATGCTGATGGACAATGACTGTAAAGGCGTTTCTGGGGGGGACCTGGTATAGGGGAGAGCCTAGTAAACATAATATTCTTCATGTAATTGTAGATTAATGATAACCAAAAAAAAAAGAAAGAAAGAAAGAAAAGGCAGATTACTCCCTGATAGGATAAAACTAACTGTGAATCAACATTAATGCATGCTTTAAAAAACCTTAATTTTCATCATTTAAAGGGTGTCAGATGATCAGCTATGGAAATACATTTTTCTGATAATATTCCTTTCTCTAAAAAAAAAAAAAAAGAGGGGCAGTTCCTGCGTGGTTATCTCCAATAGATTCTTCACAATGGCATAAAGGGCATATCAAAGTGTGGGCAAAGGGTTTGTTTGTGTTTATACAGACGATCAAAGCCTCACTTGGCTACCCAGAAAACGAATTAAGATACGATATGAAGAAGAACTTCCAACATCAACATTCTCTGGAGGAGTCATTCCAGAAGATGATCATCAAAAAACTTCAACAAAGATCCTGGCACTGTTGCAGTTGTAGCTGCATTCATCCCACCGGTTCCTGGACTTGCCATTGAATGAAGAAGGAGATACCTAAGCTGGCCTGTGCATACAGTAAAACAACAAATTTGACTGGATCTATACTGTCAGAACTCAACCAAGAATTAGGAGAAGTGCAAGTTGCAGCGCTCCAAAATCTTGCGACTATAGACTATCTACTGTTAAAAGTAGGGATAAAAGTAGCCATATGGGATGTGAACAGTTCCCAGGAATGTGTTGTTTTAATTTGTCTGATTTTTCTCAAACTATTCAAATTCAGTTAGCCAATATCCATCATATCATTGATAAGTTTTCACAAATGCCTAGGGTGCCTAACTGGTTTTTTTGGTTTCACTGGAGATGGCTGGTAATTGTAGGTCTGCTTTGGTTATGTAGCTGTATTCCTATTATGTTAATATGTGTATGCAATTTAATTAGTAGTTTGTTAAAACCTATACATGCTTATGTTACTCTACAAGAAGATATGTCAAAGAAATAATCAATCTTCCCATGTTTTCTTCCGTCTGCTACTTCTATAGCTTTTCTTCTTCCTTCCTAATTACAACCCTTAAGTAGAATTTGTGCCTCATATCGAAATTACGGAGTATCATAATTCTTCCAAGTGGTAAAGATACCTCACGACAAATGCTGGGCATAGAAGCCACAGGGCATAAATCTGCAAAGAAGTAAAAAGCTAACCTTTTCAAAGAATGTTGCTTCTCTCTCACTTACTAACTTAACATTTCCCTGTATGGCCCCGGAAGATGACTGGTTAGCCAGAGATGGGTAAGATTCCTCAAGGGAGGAACAACCTAAGACAGGCACAGTTGCAGGGGGGCCATCAGGTGAGAAATTGGGGATCAACAGAGGTGAGGCTAAGAACCTCACCCCCCCTGTTTTGAGAGAAATCTTCAGCATCCGTGGATGTTTTATTGCCCTTGTCTAGCTTGGATTAATACTTAGTCTATAGGCACACACCTGATCATCTACATTTGCCCTCTTACAGCACTAAACTGTTTTCTACCTTTATCTTGTATCTACCTACCACTACAGCAGTTTATTAAAAATAATAATAATAATAATAATAATAATAATAAGGGAGATATGTGGGATTCACATATAAATCAATTATAAAAATCAAATGAATATTCATATTTGACCTAAATGTTTATAGCTCATAATGCGTGACCAAAACCGAAAGTTTCTGTGATGACTGCCCTTGCACTGTTCACCATGTAAGAACTTATTCACTATGTAAGAATTTGTTCACCATGTAAGAACTTGTTCGTTATGCTTCAGAAGATTGGAGACTGTTGGGAAATAGGCTTGGGGTTGATTAATGATTGTGCGTTGAGTCCCCTATACAGAATTTTATTGTTGTTAACAACCATTTGATCAACAAATATGAGAGGTGCCTTCTCAATAAATAAATAAATAAATAAATAAATAAATAAAATCCCTTAAACATTTCTTAAACAATTATAACCTTTAACTAAACTCCAAAATTTTCCAAATATGAAATAAGAGTGGCCAAAATGTCTTAATAAGGTGATTCCAACACAGTTGGAATTTACTGCTCACTAAATTTAGACTGAAAATAAATTTTAGTTTATATGAAATTAATCATTGCCAGAGAAATTCATAAAGATTTTTCTTATTTTTAACAGAAAGTTTCTAAGGGTGATAAGAAAACAAAGAAACCTGAACAGCTTTCTGGCATACTTCTCTGCCATGTTGATTTGTCAAATAGAATAAATCAATTTTGAAAATTGTGTGAATGATCTACAATAAAAATTTTCACCTAAAATGTATCCATTACAACAAAAACATTTTTCCCTCATCCACATGATTATTTCTCAAAGTATGTTGTAAACAGCACAAGGTCCACAAGACATATCTCTAAAAATAGGTTCCATGGTCAAATAAAGCTGGGAAATGCTTTATACTCACTCCCCATCTTAGAGGTTAGGATAGTTCAAACATGTTTAACCCAAATTTCCCAAGTTTATCTTGACCACGGAACACCTTTTTTTAATACTCATAATTCAAATTAATATTACAGGGAACATGTACCCAAAGAAGACATTTTAGGAAATTCTAACCCTGAGAGTCTTCTATGTTCTTACTTTGCTGGTGGCCTGAATTAATTATAAAGGATATGTTCCCATAATCAGCACTGTATTCATTCAACTATTGCCACGACTAGTAGAATACTATCTTCAACAAAGATATTTACCATTTGAAAACAGACCAGGGAAAAATAATATAGAAAGTTAAAGAGTGAAACCATAAAACTCTTAGAAGAAAATATAGGCAAAAATCTCTTGGACATAAACATGAGCAACTTTTTCCTGAACACATCTCCTCAGGCAAGGGAAACAAAAGCAAAAAATTAACAAATTGGACTACATCAAACTAAAAAGCTTCTCTATAGCAAAGGACACCATCAGTAGAACAAAAACACATCCTACAGTGTGGGTGAATATAATCAGAAATGACATATCCGATAAAGGGCTGCCATCCAAAATATATAAAGAGCTCACGTACCTCAACAAATGAAAAGGAAATTAGCCAATTAAAAAATGGCCAGAGGAGGTGAACAGACAGTTCTCCAAAGAAAAATTCAGATGGCCAACAGGGACATGAAAAGATGCTCCACATCACTAATCATCAGAGAAATGCAAATTAAAACCACAATGAGATACCACCTCACACTAGTAAGAATCACCACCATCCAAAAGACAAACAACAACAAATGTTGGCGAGGATGTGGAGAAAGGGGAACCCTTCTACAAAGCTGGTGGGAATGTAAATTAGTTCAACCATTGTGGAAAGCAGTATGGAGGTTCCTCAAAAAACTCAAAATAGACATACCATTTGACCCCGGAATTCTACTCCTAGGAATTTACTCTAAGAGTGCAGCAGCCCAGTTTGAAAAAGACATATGCACCCCTATGTTTATCTCAGCACTATTTACATATCCAAGAAATGGAAGCAACCTAAGTGTCCATCAGTAGATGAATGGATAAAGAAGATGCGGTACATATACACAATGGAATATTATTCAACCATAAGAAGAAAACAAATCCTACCATTTGCAACAACATGGATGGAGCTAGAGGGTATTATGCTCAGTGAAATCAGCCAGGCAGAGAAAGACAAGTATCAAATGATTTCACTCATCTGTGGAGTATAAGAACAAAGAAAAAACTGAAGGAACAAAACAGCGACAGACTCACAGAACCCAAGAATGGACTAACAGTTACTAAAGGGAAAGGGACTGGGGAGGATAGGTGGGAAGGGAGGGCTAAGGGGGAAAAAAGGGGCATTACAATCAGCACACATAATGTAAGGGGTGCCACAAAGAAGACAGCACAACACAGAGAAGACAAGTAGTGATTCTATAGCATCTTACTACACTGATGGACAGTGACTGTAATGGGGTATGTGGTGGGAACTTGATAATGGGGGGAGTCTAGTAACCATAATGTTGCTCATGTAATTGTACATTAATAATACCAAAATAAATAAATAAATAAAAAGAAAGTTAAAGAGTGAAATCATAAAACTCTTAGAAGAAAACATAGGCAAAAATCTCTTGAATATAAACATGAGCAACTTTTTCCTGAATGCATCTCCTCGGGCAAGGGAAACAAAAGCAAAAATGAACAAATTGGACTACATCAAGCTAAAAAGTTTCTGTACAGCAAAGGACACCATCAGGAGAACAAAAAGGCATCCTAGAGTATGGGGGAATATATATTTGTAAATGATATATCCAACAAGGGGCTAACATTCAAAATATATTAAAAACATGCCTCAACACCCCAAAAGCAAATAACCCTATTAAAAAATTGGCAGAGGAAAGTTAACTAGTTCAACCATTGTGGAAAGCAGTATGGAGGTTCCTCAAAAAACTAAAAATAGAAATACCCAGGAACTCCACTCCTAGGAATTTACCAAAAGAAAACAATTTCTCAGATTCAAAAAGACATATGCACTCCTATGTTTATCACAGCACTATTTACAATAGCCAAGATATAGAAGCAACCTAAGTGTCCATCAGTAGATGAATGGATAAAGAAGATGCGCTACATATACACAGTGGAATACTATTCAGCCATAAGAAAGAAACAAATCCCACCTTTTGCAACAACATGGATGGAGCTAGAGGGTATTATGCTCAGTGAAATAAGTCAGGCAGAGAAAGACAAGTACCAATTGATTTTCCTCATTTGTGGAGAATAACAATGAAGCAAAACTGAAGAAACAAAATAGCAGCAGACTCACAGACTCCAAGAAAGGACTAGTGGTTACCAAAGGGGAGAGGTGGGGGAGGGTAGGTGGGGAGGGAGGGAGAAGGGGATTGTGGTGTTTCATGATTGGTGCACATGGTGTGTGTGGGGTCTCCGGGAAGACAGTGCAGCTCAGAGAAGACAAATAGGGACTCTGTGGCATCTTACACTGATGGACAGTGACTGCAATGGGGTATGGGGGGAGACTGGATAATAAGGGTGAATGTAATAACCACATTGTTTTTCTAGTGAAATCTTCATAAGAGTATATATCAATGATACCTTAATTTAAAAAAAAATTGTAATAGGAATCAAGAAGGAATATTAAAATCTCTCATTATAAAAAAAAGTGATACTTAGCAAGTTAGATACAGTATCAAAGAAGAATATCCAGTTATGTGAATAGGCAATTAAAATACCCCTATTTTTCCCAATTACATATCTGTGTGAGGTTGGGTGTATTTCATATACTTGAAGCCAAAGAACATATTCAAACAGTTTAAATGCGGTACAGATATGAGATCCCAATTGTCTTCTGTTGAGCCAGACATTAAAGAGATTTGCAAAACTATAAAACAATGCCACCATTCTTACGAATTTGTCTTGGAAAATATAATTATTTTTCATAAAATATTTTATTTATGCTAACATGTACTGGGTTATTATTGCTATTTTTAAAAGTTAGTGAATAAGTATTTTAAAACAAGTTTTAATTTTGAATACAATAAAAGTTGATAAGATATAAAACCACCTAAATAAAAGGCACAGGATATGAACAAACTATTCTTCAAAGAAGAAATTCAGATGACAAACAGGTGCATGAAAAGATGCTCCACATCGCTAATTATCAGGGAAATCCAAATTAAAACCTCACACCAGTTAGGATGGCCAACATCGAAAAGATTAGGAACAACAAATGCTGGCAAGAATGCAAAGAAAGGGAAACCCTCCTACACTGCTGGTGGGAATGTAAGCTAGTTCAACCATTGTGGAAAGCAATATAGAGGTTCCTCAAAAACTAAAAATAGAAATACCACTTGACCCAGGAACTCCAGAATATAAGTTCTCAGATTCAAAAAGACATACACACCCCTATGTTTACCACAGCACTATATACAATAGCCACCTAAGCTACCTAAGTGTCCATCAGCAGATGGATGGATAAAGATGTGGTACATATACATAATGGAATACTATTCAGCCATAAGAAAGAAACAAATCCTACCTTTTGCAACAACATGGATGGAGCTAGAGGGTATTATGCTCAGTGAAATAAGTCAGGCAGAGAAAGACAAATACCAAATGATTTCCCTCATTTGTGGAGTATAACAACAAAGCAAAACTGAAGGAACAAAACAACAGCAGACGCACAGACTCCATGAAGGGACTAGTGGTTCCAAAGAGGAGGGGTGGGGAGGGAGGGAGAAGGGTATTGAGGGGTATTATGATTAGTACACATGGTGTGTGGGGGGTCACAAAACTAACCTTCTGTCCTCACCTATTTCAGAATATCCACCGATTTCTCATCTTAATTGCTGGCTCTTCACTAACTGGTCAATCTTACAAAAGCTTTAATTTGGTTAACATGAAGCAGTAGTTAAGCATCTGTGTTTCATTTCTGTCTCTACCACTTCTTGGCTGTGTTGGGGTCAGTCTTGCAATATTATTTAATCTCTTTCTCACAGCTTCCATACGGTCTTAAGGAGAATAACGAGAATACTTACATCACAGGGTTTAGGATTTGTTTTTTAGGATTAAATGAGAGAAGGCACAAAAAACATTAGTCCAGCACCTAGCACGAAATAAATATTCAACATATGAGATATCTATAACTATGAGAATAATACTATTACAGCACCAGTAGTCACGAAATCCAGTCAAAGCTAAAGAAAGTAAAAACACTATGCTGCCACCCAGTGGGCACTGTGATATAAAAATTGATACTAGGTTCCTTCCCGATACTACGGTATGAAGCAAATATCAAAATTAAAATATTCTCTCAAATTACACTAGCACACTTCATAAATCACCAAGTGGGGAATGTAATTTTTTAAAATGCAATAGCTACTTCAAGCCAACCCTGAAACCAGGGAGGGTTCTCCTAAAACACTCAAATAGGCTAAAATATGGCTAGCAATGAAAAAACTGTGAAGGATTGCAAAATAAATTCCAGCCACACAGTACGTGATTTTCAGGTTGGAATATTACTGTAAGGGGTTTTTCTTCAGAGTACAAAACAAAGACAGCAAGACACATTTATTGCAACTAAAGCAAAAACAGCAGATAATCAAGTTAAAGGATTTCATTAATCTAAATCAAAGATTCTTGGTGAAATGTTCACATTTTCTTCCTTAGTGTACTGATTAAAAAGGTTCTCACAAATGCCTTAGGATTTATCATCACTAATTACTTCCAAAAGCAAAGCTAAGTGGAAGATTAAGATAATGACATGAATAATTTAAATGTATAATTAAGCATTATGGGGATTAGCAAGTCAGTCTTTCCGTTCCCAGAGAAATTCCATTTCACTTCACTTGTTCAAGGCACTTGCGGGGGAATAAAATTACCATACGAAAAATGAAACCCGGACACATTTTCGTTGGGGATTTATACTTTTCTGCAACTGCTCACTGATCTAGAAGAATTTTTGCACTATACCTCAAACATTCTGCAAAGTAACGTCCACTAAAGAAAGTCGAGATTCACCAATAACAGTTCAAACTGTTGCAAACTTTGAGCACCACTCGAAACGCTTCACAAGGATGACCAAACATTATTACACTTATTCGTAACCCAAACATGAGGTTTGGAAACAAACAAAACCTAAAAGCACATGTATAGGATGTCCCTCTATATTGAACAGACAAAGCCCACAGTACTTACTGGCAGCGTGGATACTGTTTCAAGAAAAGCCAGGATAACTCCAAGCTCAGAGAGCGAGGTGCGACGTCTGAGGGCTCCGGCCTCTCCCTGGCGGACTCCAGCCACCACCAACACAACTGGCAGGAAATGCGGGGCCAGGTCAAACCCTGAGCAGCTGAAAGGACGGAGGGATAGGTCAGGCAGCGAGAGATGCAGATCAAACCCTTAAATCGACCCTGCATATAAAAAAATTGGGCTTATGAGGTACTCACCCGCAAACCAGCGTCCGCGGACACCTCAGCCAAGTGCCTTCCACTCGCCGGCGCTTCCGGTTCGCCTTTTCCCTCTCTGAGGCAGCACTTCCGGTTTCCCGCAGGGCATGGGTGTGGAATCTTGAGTTCCTTGGGGCAAAATGTAATTTTTTTTTTTTTTTAAGATACAAACTCTTGGAGAGTTATCTCTGGATGTTCCATGTTTTTGTTTACCTTAAATAAAACATATATTGGTTTATATAGCCATGTTAAATAAAAATCTTTTGAAAGAAAAGGAAAATCTAATGTGTCACCTATTGGAAGTGATGGGAACTTTGAGGAGGGAACAAGAAGAACTCACTGAATGCCTTTTTGTGGTTTGTATGTTTGAATTGTGCGAGTGTTATCCATGCAAAAAAATTAAGTGTTGATTATGTTTTAAGTGAAATAATAGAAAAACTGTAGCTTGAAACATACTGATGACCACACCTATTGCAGCACCTAACTAAAATGAAATGACTTGTATTTCAGGCCCCATACATAGATTTGGGTTGCGCAATCAAAATATGAAAAAAATAGTCCCTGTTTTTTTGGGTCAAATTATTTTTATTACTAAGGTATCATTGATATACACTCTTATGAAGGTTTCACATGAAAAGCATTGTTTTTTACTACATTTACTACATTGTTTTTACAACATTCACCCACATTATCAGGATCCACCCACACACCCCGTTGCAAACTATCAGCCTAGTAACATGTCATAGAGTCATTATTTGTCGTCTCTGCTACACTGTGATGCCCATGAGCCCCACACACACTATGTGTGCAATCATAACAACCCTTAATCCCCTTCTCGATCTCTCACCTCTCCCCTTTGGTTAACCATTAGTCCCTCCTTGGAGTCTGAGTTGGCTGCTGTTTTGTTCCTTCAGTTATGCTTCTTTGTTAAATTCCACAAAAGAGGGAGATCGTTTCATACTGTATTTCTCTGCCTGGCTTATTTCACTGAGCATAATACCTTCTAGCTCCATCCATGTTGTTGCAAAGGTAGAATTTGTTTCTTTCTTATGGCTGAATAGCATTCCATTGTGTATATGTACCACCTCTTCTTTATCCATTCATCTACAAAAGAACACTTAGGTTGCTACCATACCATGGCTATCGTAAATAGTTCTGTGATAAACATAGGGTTGCATATGACTTTTTGAATTGGATAAGTTCTTTTCTTTGGGCAAATTCCAAGGAGTGGAATTCCCAGGTCAAATGGTATTTCTATTTTTAGTTTTTTGAGGAACCTCCACAGTGTAGGAGGGTTCCCTTTTCTCCACATTCTTGCCAGCATTTGTTGTGCTTAATCTTTTTGATATTGGCCATCCTAACTGGTGTGACGTGATCTCTCATTGTGGTTTTTAGTTGCATTTCCCTGATAATTAATGATGTGGAGCATCTTTTCATGTGTCTGTTGGCCATCTGAATTTCTTCTTTGGTGAATTGTCTCTTCATATCCTCTGCCCATTTTTTAATCAGGTTATTTGCTTTTTGGGTATTGAGGCATGTGAGTTTTTTATATATTTTGGATGTTAACCCCTTGTCGGATATGTCATTTACAAATATATACTCCCATACTGTTAGATGCCTTGTCCTTTGTTGTACAGAAGTTTTTTAGCATGATGTAGTCCCATTTGTTGATTTTTGCTTTTGTTTCCCTTGCCCGAGGAGATGCATTCAGGAAAAAGTTTCTCATGTTAATATTCAGGAGATTTTTGCCTATGTTATCTTCTAAGAGTTTTGTGGTTTCATGACTTACATTCAGGTCTTTGATCCATTTTGAGTTTACTTTTGTGTATGGGGATACACAATAATCCAGTTTCATTCTCTTACATGTAGCTGTCCAGTTTTGCCAACACCAGTTGTTAAAGAGGCTGTCTTTTCCCAATTGTATGTCCATAGCTCCTTTATTGTATATTAATTGACCATATATGCTTTGATTTATATCTGGGCTCTCTAGTCTGTTCCATTGGTCTATGGGTCTGTTCTTGTGCCAGTACCAAATTGTCTTGATTACTGTGGCTTTGTAGTAGAGCTTAAAGTTGGGAAGTTAGACCCCCTGCTTTATTCTTCCTTCTCAGGATTGTTTTGACTATTCGGGGTCTTTTGTGGTTCCATATGAATCTTAGAACTGCTTCCTCTAGTTCACTGAAGTTTGATGTAGGTATTTTGATAGGGATTGCATTGAATCTGTAGATTGCTTTAGGCAGGATGGCCATTTTGACAATATTAATTCTTCCTATCCATGAGCATGGGATATGTTTCCATTTATTGGTATCTTAATTTCTCTTAAGAGTGTCTTGTAGTTTTCAGGGTACAGGTCTTTCACTTCCTTGGTTAGGTTTATTCCTAAGTATTTTATTCTTTTTGATGCAATTGTGAATGGTATTGTTTTCCTGATTTCTCTTTCTCCTAGTTCATCATTAGTGTATAGGAATGCAACAGATTTCTGTGTATTAATTTTGTATCCTGTAACTTTTCTGAATTCCGATATTAGTTCTAGTAGTTTTGGGGTAGATTTCTTAGGTTTTTAATGTACAATATCATGTCATCTGCAAACAGTGACAGTTTGACTTCATCCTTATCAATCTGGATGCCTTTTATTTCTTTCTGTTGTCTGATTGCTGTGGCAAGGACCTCCAGAACTATGCTGAATAAAAGTGGGGAAAATGGGCATCTTTGTCTTGTTCCCGATCTTAGGTGAAAATCTTTCAGCTTCTCACTGTTAAGTAACGTTGGCTGTAGGTTTGTCATATATGGCCTTTGTTATGTTGAGATGCTTGCCCTCTATACCTGTTTTATTGAGAGTTTTTATTATGAATGGCTGTTGAATTTTGTCCATTGCTTTTTCAGCATCTATGGAGATGATCATGTGGTTTTTGTCCTTCTTTATGTTAATGTGGTGGATGATGTTGATAGATTTTCTAATATTGTACCATCCTAGCATCTCTGGAATAAATCCTACTGATCATGACAGATTATATTTTTTATGTATTTTGAGTATTTTGAGTATTTTTGCATCTATGTTCATCAGGGATATTGGTCTGTAATTTTCTTTTCTTGTGATGTCTTTGCCTGGTTTTGGTATTAGAGTGAGACTGGCCTCATAAAATAAGTTTGGAAGTATTCCCTCCTCTTCTACTTTTTGGAAAACTTTAAGAAGGAATGGGTATTAGGTCTTCACTAAATGTTTGATAACATTTAACAGTAAAGAAATCTGGCCCGGGGATTTTGTTCTTAGGTAGTTTTTTGATTACCAATTCAATTTCTTTGCTAGTAATTGGTATATTCAGATTTTCTGTTTCTTCCTGGGTCAGCCTTCGAAGGTTGTATTTTTCTAGAAAGTTGTCCATTTCTTCTAGATTATTGAATTTGTTAGCATATAATTTTTCATAGTATTTTCTAATAATTCTTTGTATTTCTGTGATGTCCATAGTGATTTTTTCTTTCTCATTTCTGATTCTGTTTATGTGTGTAGACTCTCTTTTTTTCTTTATAAGTCTGACTATGGGTTTATCTATTTTGTTTATTTTCTCAAAGAACTAGCTCCTGCCTTCATTGATTCTTTCTACTGTCATATTTTCCTCAATTTTATTTATTAATGGTCTGATCTTTGTTATGACTCTTCTTCTATGGACTTTGGGCCTCATTTGTTCTTTTTTTCTAGTTTCATTAATTGTAAGTTTAGACTGTTCATATGGAATTGTTCTTCTTCCTGAAGTAAGCCTGTATTGCAATATACTTCCCTCTTAGCATGGCCTTCACTGTGTCTCAGAGATTTTCTTCCTCCCCCACTTTTATATATGAGGTGTCATCTTCTGTACTCTTTCTGTATCCCTTAACTGACTTTGTGAGTAGTTGATTTAATTTTGTATTTTCTTGCTAATTAATTGGTCTACTTCCTTTACTGTGGCTTTATTTTCTCTGGTGCTAGCTATTTAGCCTTAGGAGCACTTCCACCTGGAGCAGTCCCTTTAAGATACACTGTAGAGAAGGTTTGTGGGTGGTGAATTCCCTCAACTTTTGCATATCTGGAAATTATTTAATCCCTGCTTCAAATTTAAATGATAGTCTTGCTGGGTAGAATATTCCTGGTTGGAGGCCCTTCTCTTTCATTTCATTAAATATATCATGCCACTCCCTTCTGGCCTGTAAGGTTTCTGTTGAGAAGTCTGCTGATAGCCTGGTGGGGTTTCCTCTATAAGTGATCTTTTTTCTCTCTCTTGATGCTTTTAGTACTCTGTCCTTGTCCTTGAAACCTTTGCAATTATGATATGTCTTGGTGTTGTCCTTTGGTCCCTTGTGTTGGGAGACCTGTGCACCTCCATGGCCTGTGAGACCATCTCCTTTCCAAGACTGGGGAAGTTTTCAGCAATTATTTCTTCAAAAACACTTTCTATCCCATTTTCTCTCTTCTTCTTCTTCTGGTACCCCTATAATGCCAATATTGTTTCATTTGGATTGGTCACACAGTTCTCTTGATATTCTTTCGTTCCAGAGATCCTATTTTCTCTCTGTACCTCAGCTTCTTTATATTCCTGTTCTCTAATTTCTATTTCATTTACCATCTCCTCTACTTCATCTAATCTGCTTTTAAATCCCACCATGGTATGTTTCATTTCAGATATTGTATTTTTCAAAGTTTCTATCTCTTTCTTGAATTCCTCCCTGAGGTCTTGAATATTTTTCTGTAGCTCCATGAGCATGTTTGTGATTTTTATTTTGAAATATTTTTCAGGAAGATTGGTGATTACAGTTTCACTTGGCCTTCTTTTTGGTGTTCATGGGATTTGGGGTTGTACCACATTCTTTTGATGTTTCATATTTGTAATAATAACTTGGTGTAGGCTGCACCCTCTGGTTCCCAAGAGCTCTAGTCTCTGGAGCTGCTCAGCCCCTGGGATGACAGCAGGGACCTGAGGTGAGCAGTGCTGGTGCATGCCAGGAGAAAAGAGCTCTTTCCTGCTTCTCGGCTGCCCTGCCTGCCTCCACTGCCAGGGCCTATGGGCCAAGCACACATGGAAGAGCCTCTGTGCTACATCCCTGTATCTGCCATAGGAAGCGCTGCCCGCTAGCTGGCCTGGTGCAATGGTGGGGCCATCAGGTTCAAGAGCCAGTGCTGGCCAGGTGGAAGGAGCAGTAGGCTGCATATTGCAGTGGTGGGGGGGTGCTCAGAGCTGCATTGCCAGCCAGGGGGATGGAGCACCTGAAGCTCCTGAAAGTTCCCAACCTGCTGGGTGAGTGCACCCGGACAATTTTGTCCACCTATCCTTTCTCCTGAGCAGCAAGCTCTGTGCAGTCCTTGCCCTTTAGCAGTCCTCTCACTGTTGGGAAATCTCTCAGAGTTCCCACCTTTCTTTTGTCCCAGAGTAGCTGGTTGTGGGTACCTGTTGTCCACAAGTGGCTGGAATCTCAGTCTCTCCAAGTATTCCACCTCTCTTAGCTTTCCAACCCCACTAATCTCCAGAGTACCATGTAATGTAAGTTTGTGCTCCCAGAGAAGATCTCTGGGGCTGGGTGTTCAGCAGTCCAAGGCCTCCACCCCTTCCCTGCTCCATTTCTCTTCCTCCCTCCAATGAGGTGGGGTGGGGCTTGGATCCCACTGGATCACAGCTATAGTACTTTACCCTTTTCAGTGAGTTCTGCTCTTTTCCCCAGATATACATTGTCTGTTGCAGCCTTTTTTCCTGTTCTTCTTTCAGGATTAGTTGCATTTGCTTATTTTCATACTATATGTGGTTTGGGGAGGAGGTTTGTGTCTTACCTCCCACTCCACCATCTTTAAGCCCATCTCCCCTGTTGTCAAAATTTTAACTGTATTCTAAGTAAAAGTCTGTCTGGAATTTTCTTTTTATTCCCTCACTTCCTTCATATCTTTGCCAAAATGTAACCACATTAGGGAGATCTTCTCTTGCTACATTATATAAAATAATAACACTCACACAAATACTCTATTCCCTCCCCAACCTTGCTGTAGTCTCTATAATCAGCACAAAATCACCATCTGATATGGTATGTCATCTATATCCTAGAATATAAGCACCATGATGGCAGACTAGTTTCATTCACTTCTGCACATTAAATTCTAGAATAATGCCTGGCATATTAATACTAAATAAATCAATGGATGAATATGGCCGTTCAATTTGTTGTATGCTATTATTGCTATGCTCTAATAATAACTAATATTTACTGATCATTTACTATGTGTCAAACAATAAGCTCTTTTACTTGCCTCTTTTTAGTCCCCACAACACCCCTATTTTTATTCATATCTTTCTCAGTTTAGGATGGAGTCTCATCCTGATAAACCCATTGTAATTTGAAAATACTTAATTCAAAACTGCATTTAACACACCGAAGCTATGGAACATCAGAGTTTCACTTAGCAAACCTTAAATGTGCTTGAAACACTTAACATTAGCCTCTAGCTGAGCAAAATCATCTAACACAACTATTTTTTTTTGAGAGGGCATCTCTCATATTTATTGATCATATGGTTGTTAACAACAATAAAATTCTGTATAGGGGACTCAATGCACAATCATTAATCAACCCCAAGCCTAATTCTCAACAGTCTCCAATCTTCTGAAGCATAACGAACAAGTTCTTAGATGGTGAACAAGTTCTTACATAGTGAATAAGTTCTTACATGGTGAACAGTGCAAGGGCAGTCATCACAGAAACTTTCGGTTTTGATCACGCATCATGAACTATAAACAATCAGGTCAAATATGATTATTCGTTTGATTTTTATACTTGATTTATATGTGAATCCCACATTTCTCCCTTATTATTATTATTATTTTTAAAATAAAATGCTGAAGTGGTAGGTAGATGCAAGATAAAGGTAGAAAACATAGTTTAGTGCTGTAAGAGGGCTAATGTTGATGATCAGGTGTGTGCCTATAGACTAAGTATTAATCCAAGCTAGACAAGGGCATCAAAACCTCCACGGATGCAGAAGATTTCTCTCAAAACAGGGGGTTGAGGTTCTAAGCCTCACTCTGTTGATCCCCAATTTCTCACCTGATGGCCCCCCTGCAACTGTGCCTGTCTTAGGTTGTTTGTTCCTCCCTTGAGGAATCTTACCCGTCTCTGGCTAACCAGTCATCTTCCGGGGCCATACAGGGAAATGTAAAGTTGGTAAGTGAGAGAGAAGCAATATTGTTTAAAAAGGTTAGCTTTTTACTTCTTTGCAGATTTATGCCCTGTGGCTTCTATGCCCAGCATTTGTCTTGAGGTATCTTTACCACTTGGAAGAATTATGATACTCCGTAATTTCGATATGAGGCATGAATTCTACTTAAGGGTTGTAATTAGGAAGGAAGAAGAAAAGCTATAGAAGTAGCAGACGGAAGAAAACATGGGAAGATTGATTATTTCTTTGACATATCTTCTTGTAGTGTAACATAAGCATGTATAGGTTTTAAACTAATTAAATTGCACTAACACAACTATTTTATAATAAATATTGAATATCTCATGTAATCTATTGAATACTATACTGCAAGTGAAAAAAATGGTTGTATGGGTCCAGAATGGTCATAAGTGTATAGTCATTGACCCTCACGATGATGTAGCTGTCTGGAAGCTGCAGCTGGCTGCCCCTGCCCAGCATCAGGAGAGAGTATATTACATCACCTATTGCTCTCTCGGAAAAAGATCAAAATTCAAAATTTGTAGTAGTGTTTCTACTGAACATATATAACTTTAACACTATGATAAAGTAAAAAAAATTGTAAGTCAAGCCATCGTTAAGTCAGGGACTGTATGTACACATTTTGCATATTAGGAAACTAAGGTGTTGAGAGGTTAAAGAGTTAGCTTGGTGACCTCTGATCTCCTTCTAATTCAGTGCAAATTTCCCAATGACTGGTAAACATAAAATAAAAGTTTGTTCCTCGAAGAGAGATTTAAGATAATTTCCAGAATTTTTTTTTGCGATTTCTCCTTCTCTAAAATATTAATTATAGGTTTGTCCAATTCAGTAGAAACCATCTTGGTTTCAGCTGAAGTGCCTACTTTAAAGGATTTAATCACTTCAAAATAACTTCATTGTTACATAAACAAGAATAAAACTGAAAATATCCTTTGAGCCAGTAATCCAACTTTTGAGGTAACATTCCAAGGGGAAAAATTAAATGGAGACAGGAGAAGGAAGAACAGCATTTGTACAAAGGTATTAATAGCAATCCTATTTACAGTGATGAAAATTTTGAAAAAGGCATTCTGAAATAGTTGTGTATTTTAGAAAGCTACAGTACATTAAAATAAGTTCAAAAGCTTCATAACCTTAAAAAAGTATATTGTTTCAATGCATAAAAATGTAATTTCAAATGAAAAAGAAGGAAGCAATGGGCACAATGGTCAAAACTATGTTTGTCTTTAAATTCTGAGAAGGTTCAGAGAAAACTTTAGCACTATGCCTCATTTAAATTCATAGAACTTTTCTATTGTTAATGTATTTAACAAAAGTTGATAAATTCTAACACCTCATTCTTTCAAGTTATAGCCATATAGTCTTGCCTTAAGCCATAACTGAAATTTTCTTTTATATATAATAAGAGAACCCAAGAAGAGACTATTCTTGTGGTTCCTCAAAGAATTGCAACTCCACATTAATCTGAAGTACTATTTTACTCCTGTTACATTAGCAATTTTTGTTGTAGTTGAATCATAGTACTAATTCCGGTGAATTGTGCAATTAACCTGATCACTCATACTAGGTACAAACATTTTGGAAAGCAATCTGTTAATACACAAGAAAAGCTAAGAAAAAAAAATTTTTTTCTCATTCCTGGGAATTTGTACTAAGGAAATACATGATGGAAAAAATATGTATGCAAAGATATTTATCACAGCATTATCTATGGTAGAATGAAATTGCAAATAACTTAAAATATCAAAATAAAAATAATTTAATCAATTATAGTGCACTAAAATGATGTTTTGAAAATTACACAAAAATAATAGGGAAATTATTGTGAGGGAATGACATGAGCAGGTCAGGAAGTATGGATCTGCAGGGTATAGAGAAATGAACTTAACACCCTCAACTTTGTACGAATCACACGGTTTATTCTGCACTTTCCTTTTACACATCACTGAAAGGGGGATCACATATAGCATGGTTCAAAACATCTCATACCCGTCACCAACGCATGGTTTGGGTCCGGGTGGTCCCAATCAGCCTCTCATTTTTCCTAAGGGGAAAGCGATGCAGCAGAGACAGTTCCAGTGGAGCGATGAATCCCTGATGGAGCAGTGTCATGAGCAGATGAGCAGAGCAAGTCTCGAAGCACGCGTCTGCTGTCCAGTGTCAGGGACCTCTGGGACAAGCTTGCCACAGGGGCTCTGTGTCCTATCCCTTATATAGTCCAGTCCACCCATCTGGAGGTCAGGGATAAGAGGGGACAGTCCACATCTGGTTTGGGCATTCACTGGCAAGCCCTTTTAGGTGAGGTATGTCTAAGCATATACGGTGTTATCTGGTTCCCCTGTTTACTAGCACACCTTTTAGGGTGGTGAGTGTTTACAGAGGTAGTCGGCATGAAAGTAGGCAAACCTGCCATAAGCAACTCCATATTGGATGCTCACATCAGGGAACAAATACCTTTTTATCATAGTTATAATATTGTTACTACATAGAATTTTTACTTATATGAGTACCGTAATGACTTAATTACATAATTATTATATGATTATTTAATGGACTCATAAAGAAACAATACTACCTACCCCTCTGTATCCATCACTGATGTAATTCATGACATTAGTTAATTATGTGGGGAAAAGGTGAAAAGAAGAATCTAAACACTAAGGGAAAATCTAAAGGATGGCTTTACTATGCCCATCTGACCCCACCCCAGGATTCCTTCAGAAAGGGCCTGTAAAACTCAGAGAATTTAAACGTGGACTCATTTTAATCTAGATGCCTTTCCCCAAGTAGAGATTTTCTCTCATTTACCTCACAGACAGAAGCCTCAAGATTTCATACCATATCATACATTGCCTACCATGCCTTTTCCTCTCTGAACACCAGAACTTTAATTCTAATAACCAGATAGCAACTACCTGGTCTGGAAACCTGTGTCAAAATACCTAAATGTTATTTTAATATAGTATAATAAGATGGAAATTCTATTTTCTACAATATCCACATGTACAATGGCCTAAAAGTGATATCCCCAACATGACACTGAATCCCCAAAGCAAAAATAATGTTTGAGCAAGTCCTTTAATTTTTAAATTTTTTACTTAAAGTTGTTAAATTTTATAGTTAATTCTATTTAATGGATTGGCTATTTTGTCTTTGAGTAAGTTGCTAATGGAGACATGTCCTATCTAAAAATTAATGAACATATTAAAAATGTTTAGAATTCCATATACTTCTTACACTTGCTTGGCCTATCCTTGTAGTCCTTTCTGGGCTCTCCCTCCTGAGCACCACACCCCAAACCAAAGTTCCCTTAGCCATTGCATATGCTGCTCCCTCTCCTACCTTTCCTGTCACCCTGCCTGCCTAAAAACTCCTCTTTCTTTAAATTCCAGGTCACAGTTCTCCTCTCTGAAATTTCATCAACCCTCCACTGCCATCTAAGCAGAATTAATCATTCCGTCCTTGGTACAATCACTGTATTCTACATACCTTTATTGTAATATTCATCACACTGCTCTGTAATTACTTGCACTTTCTTTCTGCTAATAAACTGTGAACTCTTTGGGGGCAGGGACTCTGGTCTTATTGACTCTTGAATCTTTTAAAGGCCAGCACCATAGATGGCATATATGTAGGGGTTAGGAGCAAATGGCTTGATAAAAAGCCTTATGCTGACATTTACTAGCAGATGACCTAGGACACAGCATTCATTCTCTCTGTACCTCAAAATACACATAGGTAAAATTGGGGATAATGATACAACATACCTCAAGGATACAAATATTATAAATGATGTGCATAAAGTGCATAGTACTGAATCCGGAAAGTAGTCAGCATTCAAAAAGTGATGAGTATTATTATTATTGTGACTATTGTTTTTAGGAACTCAATAAGTAATAATTGACTGAATGAGTAAATGAACCAGCTATATTTTATGTGGCTATCAGGCATCTAAGTCCAAAGTCAGTTGACGAGTAGTTCTTTCTCCCACTCTCCATTTTTCCCCTTTTATCTCACCACCATTCTCCTTTCTCCCTCATTTAATCTGATGGAACTTCATTTATACACAAGTAAGTTTTCCTCACTACAAGTCTGTGTTCTTTTTTATGACTAGAATGTGCATCTTTATTATATAATGTAGAATAATTTTTATACTTGACATAGATTAAGGCCTTAAAATGTCTTAATCTAATCCTAACCATAATTGTCAGAGAGTGAAAATATGTCATTTTTACTTGATGTAGTAAAGGGAGTGAGCATATTTACAAGTCTCCTAAACTAGGTTCTCTATAATCACAGTTTTCATATCCTATATTAATAGGCCTGGAGTTACTTAGAACTTGTCATAAATAAGCACAACGACTCCCTGGGAGAATAACAGGAGATAATATATACATTGAAGAATAATGTTATATGCACAAAGTAAATGAACAGGTTTCTACAGCCTACATAGTAAATGCTACAGTGAAAACAAGTGTTGTAGCTTGTTACAGTTACTGCACTTATCACATTTCATTATAGTTATTTGTTTCTACACCTGTGGGAAGGGATTGTGTCTTATTCATTCTTGTATCTGCAACCTCAGCTGAGTGCTTGGCATCTGATATACATTTAATAAATGTTTATAGAGATATACATTAATTTGAAGTCAAAGTTGCATATACCTCGAAGAATACTAGTTGGTAGTGCCACAAATTATTGTAGAAACATCTCTGAAATTTGCTGAATATATTAGATTTTCACTCTGGTTTTTCACTTTGACATATATAAGAATGTAACATATCAATTAGCTGTTGAATTTTAGGTGTCAGTATCAGGATGATAGATTAATTAACTACCAAATATCAACTGGAAGAGGTATTATATATATTCCATATACTATGGGAGAGGTTTTATTGTGAGCTATGATTTGCTGATTTTATTTAACCTTATGTTACATATACACGACAGGAGAAAAAAAATTAAATGTTATTGTTGTTAGAAAATTTGTGCTAAACATATTCTTCCAAAGACTTTTACTTTTTTCTTAATATACTGAGATTTTTTAACTTTCAATTAAAATCTTAACAAAAAGCAGTAAGACAATGCTCCCTCAACCAGATCCTCTTCCTGCCCCATGTTACACTATTTTTATATTTTTTAATATTTATATTTATATATTATATAATGTATATAAATATAAATTTCTATTATAATGTATATTATATTTATATTATATTATCTATATTATAATATAAAATATAAATGAGTATAAATTTATGTTACCCTATTATTATAACATCACTCTACCAGTTAATTAGGACCAAACTTCAGAGTAACAGTATTCTTCTCTTTCCCTCTCTCTTCTCCAAGTTACACCTACTTTGGATGAAGTAGGTGAAGGAAAGTGAAATAATGAATTCTGAGGTTCCGACTTGAGCAACTGGGTAGATGGTGTGACCATTTCAGTGAAATGGGAGAAGAAAGAAAGGTCAACCCTATTGGGGTGAAAACTTTTATCAGTATAAATAACAAAAAACTTCAACCCAAATTGAATTACTCAGCAAGCAAATATATTATCTGAGGTAACAGGAAGTCAAGAAAGGGAGGACTCCAGATTTGGTTTATTAGTAATATGCTCAATTTCCCAGTTCTTCTTTGTTTTGCCCTCTTCTGCTGTCGGCTCCATTCTCACATTGGTAGCAAGATAGCTTTCAGTTCTGAGCATCATATCCAGGTACAACAATATGAAGAGGAAGAAAAGGGCCATATTGTTTAGAATCTACTTAGAAGGAAGAAAAATATTTTCCAGAAGTTCTCAGCACACATCCTCTCATTCATTCAAACTCACTCACATGCCTATCTCAAACCAATAACTGATGGGAGGAATAGGATAATCATGATTGGCTTAGATAATAAAGATCTACCCCTAGAGTTGGGGTCATCCATCTTCCTACGAGCTACATGGTGAGGAGGGGTGTGGAAAAGACAAAGCAAAATCAAGATTCTGCCAAGAAGAAAGAAGGGAGAAACAGAGTTGAATGGACAACCAACACCATTTGCTACAAAAATCAATGTATGTTTATAGCTGTGAGACGTCTACATTGGAAAAGTCAAGAAGGCAACTGGAAATATCAGTCAGAAGCTCAGAGAAAGGTCTCAGCTGGAGGTATAAATTTGGGAATCAAATTTGCTTAATCTTTGAAAATAGACCAGATAATCCAGAAAGACACTATAAAGAAGAGGGCCTTAAATTGATTATCTTTAAAACAGAGATGATGACATAACCTACTGTGGGGAAGCTGGAGTTCCTATGACCAGGATCCTCACTGAACTTAGACCACCTGATAATGTAACTAGCCTGTTGCTAGGCTACCGCTTCCACACCTTTTGGCAATAAGCTATTATTGCACTATATAGAGAGCTCGGCGCAATTTCTTTGGTCACATTGAAAGCATAGTGAACTTGCCCGGGGCTAAAACCAATTAGCAAGACAATTGGTGAAAGTTGGCAGGGTTCATTGTTGACCAAGGAAAAAGACAGGCTGCCATTATGGGAGGGGTGCTTCAGCGGGCTGCCCCTGTGAATGGGGAGACAGTGGATTGTCCCCCAGTGGGTATGTGGTCTGAGGCGGCTTGCCTCCTAGAGGACTTGGCCCCACACCAGAACTGGAGGCAAGTGGAGGTGACACCTGAGGCTGTAGGGGTGGCCCTTGGCATACTAAGTAGGTTCTTTTGAGAAACAGAGGGACTGTGAGGCAGCAGGGACTGTGGATTGGCTGCTTCTCACAGTATTAAAAAGGTCTACAGAAGAGACCCAAGAAATGGCGGCACAAGAATGTTAGCTGCAAATTTCTGTGGATTCCCTGAAGATGGAAATTGCACTGATGCTAGAGGAGGCAGCATGAGAATGCCAGCAGCAAGGTCCATTGAAGAGGTAAAAAATTCCTTACAGAAAGAGACAGCAATGCTGCCAGGTGTTCTGAAGGAGGAAGAGGCCATCAAGGAAAAAGATGAACTCCTGAGGGAAGCACAGGCAGAGGTGGCCTGAGAATGTCATCTGTGAAGCATTGAGGTGAAAGTAAGAGAGCTTCTGAAGACTGAGCTAGCATTGCTGCAAGGCAAAGAAGAAAAGTTAAAGGTTGTAGCAGAGGAGGCACTAAGGAGAGGGGAGAGAAAGGTGACATCAGCCCCAGAAATTGAGGAGATTTGTGACCATTACAGTGAAATGGGAAGGATGAAGGGGTGGTGCCAGAGGCACTGGCCCCTCCTGTATTGAAAGCATGCCCAGTGGTTGTAAAGAAAATAAAGAGCCAGCAGCTGAAAGTTCCCCAAGAAGAGAAGCAGCCCCACCCAGGTCATGGAGCACTCTATGGTACGCCGCTATACTCAGGCTGAGCTGGTGGATTTGGGCTCCCAGTTTAGAAAGAAGCCCTTGGAGTCAATATCAGCTTGGCTCCTGCATCTGTGGGACTTAGGGGTGGATAGAATTGTTCTGTCGGGATCAGAGATGGGAAAGCTGGCTTCCCTGACAGTGCAGCTCACCTTGAGGCAGCAATTACAAAATGCACATCAGACCCCAGGGAGTCACTCCCTCCTCGATTGTTTATGGCTGCACTTTGTGCTGTGTGGCCCAATCTGGGTGATTTACCATCTTCTCCTGTTAGATGGCAGATGTATGCTGAGCTCCAATAGGTGTTATGAGAGCTAGGCATAAGAAATGCCATCTATAGTCCAGAGAATTATGGCCCAGATGAAGAGATTTTCACTACTGGAATGAGAAGTATTGTACTTCAAACAGCTCCTACATCCCTCTTTGGGTCTCTAGTGGCCATTCTTTCCCCTCACTTAGGGCATCCCATAAGTGAGGTGACACGTACAGTAGCAGACTTAGGAGAGGCTGAAGCAATGAGAACCCATAAAGAAATAAGATCTGTTACTCACAAGAAAAATTTACAGGGCCCCATGAAGGTTACAAGGACCCAGAAGTGGGTTGATTTAAACTGGACAGTTAAGGCCATGTAGGCCTTCAGTGTGATAGACCCATCAAGGCCCTGTGAGCTGAATGTTTATGTGACTGAAGATGGTTATGGCTGGGGTCTCTGGCAGCGGCTTGAAAGAACTCACCGACCTGTTAAATTCTGGTTACAACTCTGGGAAGGAGCAGAGGTACAATACACTTTGATAGAAAAACAACTGGCTGCCATACATCACACCTTGCTGGCTACAGAACCCATCACTGGAATGGCCCCAATAAAGGTAATAACCACCTATCCCATCTTGGGGTGGGTTCAAGACTGGCCCTAAAGCCAAGGAGTGGTGTGGCACAAATGCCCACACTAGCCAAGTGGGGTGATTACCTACAGCAGCATAGTACCTTCTGTACTAGCCCCTTGAGTGAAGAACTCCAACGCTTATCGGGGCCAGTGACATAAACTAGTGAAAAGTAGTAAGAACTTGCTTTTGTACCATTAGTAACAGAGAGTCCCTGTTGGGAGGGAAGAACCTCTAAACCTGAAGATGCATGGTACACAGATGTCTCCAGCCATGGGCAGCCCCTAAAATGGAGGGCCATAGTTTTCCATCCTAAGACTGAGACAATATGGATGGAAGATGGTGAGGGAAAGAGCAGCCAATGGACAGAGTTGCAGGCCGTGTGGCTTATGATCAGGAGGCCTCCCCTATAGTTGTCTGCACTGAGAGCTGGGCTGTCTATCAGGGCTTGACCCTGTGGCTACCAACCTAGTACTATGCCAACTGGCTGGTTGGTCACCGACCCCTTTGGAGGCAAGAATTGTGGCAAGACTTATGGCCCTGTGATCAGATTAAAATAATCACAGTATACCATGTGACAGGTCATTTGCCACTGGTATTCCCAGGAAATGATGAGGCAGATAAATTGGCCCAGATACCTTGATTATAAGGAAAACCTGCCTCTGATGTAGCCGAATGGTTACATCAGCATTTGTTGCATGTGGGGCAAAAGACAATGTGGGCTGTTGCCTGTCGGTGGGGCTTGGCTTTGGCCTTCAAAGAAGTTAGTAGAGCCTGGCAGGAGTATGTTGTGTGCTCCAAAAGGGACTTACACTGAGTTCCACAGCAATATGGGACAATAGCTAAGGGACCTATACCCCTTGTCAGGTGGCAGAAACTTCCATTTGATTCCCAGCTGTTGCACCCACAATCCTACCACATCAGGTGTAATAGAGAGGCACAATGGCTTGTTAAAATCTGGACTAAAGTCAGATACCAGTAGTCTGCAAGGATGGTCAGTCTGCTTATTGACCATGCTATGGAATTTGAACAAGAGACCCCGAAAGAGAGCCCTGAGCCCCATAGACATGTTAACACATATGGGTACCTCCCCTATACAACTCCAAGTACAAACCAAGGAAGAATCATTGAAGCTGAGGTTCAGCCACCAGAATAACATCTTGCTGCCAGCACCAACTGCACTGAACCCCAGAGACTCCATTGAGTGGACGTGGCCTTGGACCTTTCAACACATGGACCAATGATGGCTGGCTCTCCTGGCACGTTGGGGACAAGGCCTGGAAGCTGGCCTCCTGTGTAGTCCTGGAATAACAGCAGACTGGCCACCAAAGAGTATATCCTGAATGGCCAGAAGATAAGTAAGATTCTCTTTTGTTTTATCATTACAGCCAGTGCATGCACCTCCAGTAGCACTATATATAGACCCTTCAGTAACCCCCATGGGGAAAGGAGTAAAAGTATGGTATACTAGACCTGGAAGGGACCCCCTTCCTGCTACAGTCCTATCACAGGACCACTCTCTTGCATGCATCCTACCTGATGGATGAGATTTGCCTATGTTGGTGGCATTGAAACATGTGTCTCATCACCCCTAAAGTCTTTGTAGATTTGGAACTTCCTCTGGCTTGAGGATTATTATAATTTTTTATTAGGAACCTCCTCTGGCTTGAGGATTATTATAATTTTTGTTACCTGTATCAAAATCTTGCTGTATCTTAATTTTTATTATCTCTAAGTTGTTATCCTCTGTTGCTATTGTGGAATCTGGTTACAGTGCTCCAGCTTTCTCACACAGGGACCATTGTGGAAGACTGAAAGCGTGTAGATTGTAAGGCAAGAATCCTGGAGGGGTGGAGTGTGGGGAAGTTGGGGTTCCTATGGCCAGGATCCTCAGTGAACTTAAACCACCTGATGATGTAACTGACCTGTTGCTAGGCTACTGCTTCCACACCTTTAGGCAATAGTCTATTATTGTGCTAAACACAGAGCTCAGCTCAGTGCTCTGGGCAGAGGCAGGAATGCTAGTGCTTGACCTACTGCCCGGAGAACAAGCTGGTAATAAACCATTTGACCCCAAAGACCTTTTTGCTGTCAATTTCTTTGGTCACATTGAATCCATAGTGAACTTGCCTGGGGCTGAAACCCATTGGCAAGACACCTACCTTTTCAGATTATTATGAGATTCAGTTGAGATAATCAGTATAAAGCATTGGATACATAGTAAACACTCAATATCTATTAATCATATGTTAACCAATATCTCTGATGGCCAAATTGGAGTCACAGTAACATGACAATAGGGAGATATTTTTCATTAGGCTAGCCACCAAATATCTTTGTGCTATCAGGCTTGAATGTGCTCCCCAGGCTAGCTACAGGTTCTGCTCCCCAACACTAGCTTAATTTAAGTTTATGTGTGATTGCTTACTATACTAACATTTATTGTTCTCTCTGGTATATTGCTATGTGGAATGTCTAATTAATTCAATATTCTATTTTTAAAGAGTTACTAATATCATAAATTCGCAGCCAATTTTCAAATACAGCAAAATATATTAAATATCAGAACACATCAATTGTACCTTAATCTTACTTAGTGACTCAAAAAGTCTGTGACCATCATGACATCTCTTTGTCTTCATGAATATCACCAATTGTGATAATATTGGTTAGTATGAAAGGAGCTTCAG
Source organism: Manis javanica (assembly GCF_040802235.1). Classification (NCBI taxonomy): domain Eukaryota; kingdom Metazoa; phylum Chordata; class Mammalia; order Pholidota; family Manidae; genus Manis; species Manis javanica. The sequence goes on from NC_133166.1 coordinate 52,556,946, forward strand.
GAGGAAGGGTTCCCTGACCAGGGCATGTTCTCTATGAATTTGGTGAGACTGAAAAGGCAAGGGCAAAAATTGGGGGGAAATGGGGTTACCACATTTATTCTCACCGCAGTTACAGGCAGTTCAGTGTACACAGCAGGCTTGAATGCGCTCCCCAGGCTAGATACAGGTTCTGCTCCCCAACACTAGCTTAATCCTCTAGGCAGTAGACCCTAGTCTCTCCTTGTTCCCCTCCCTCCAAGCTCCCTGCTTCCACACTTGGGCTTAAATCCAAAGGAGCACTAGGGCTCCATGGCTCCCTGTCTGCTCTTCTCATGGCCCAGCTCCCTGCTCTCACACTCCAGGAACAACTCTGTGGGCCTGTCCCTGGTGACTGGTGGATGCCTGACCAATTATGTACCAAGAACACAAGGCAGAGGAGAGAATGGGTATTTCCTCTCTACCTCTCCCCTGGGCAGGTACTCCCATGACTGACCAGCAGCTCTATTGCCCAGTAAACATCCCATAAATGTGCAAACATGCTATTATACACACAATGGAAGCTATTAAGACCATACAGGAATCCTGGTCAGAAAGTTCTATTTTCCCCACAATGACATAACACAGTTATGCTAGGATTATGCATTTCTATAAAGAAGTGATAGATGATCAAAGAGAAAGTTGAATACCAAAATATAAAAGCAAAATATACAAGCATTGATAAATAGTTGATGGACTTACATGTGTCCAGATTCTTCCTAACAAAACCTCATGCTACATTATAAACTTGTTCTAACAAGCAATTCCTAGAGATGATTAAACTAAAATTTGTGAACCACTCACTAATAACCACTGCTATAATAATTACTCTTGTGTCTGGCTATCCCAGCTTCAAATCATCCCTTTTTCCTGAAACTATATTCACCATAACAACTTCTGATCCTAATTTGTCTTTACCAAGAGACCAACACACTAAACCACATGAACTTCTTATTGAATACTAACAAATCACTTATTAATATGTTTCATATGATTCAGTTCTTCAGTCAAATCAATTTCATGAGGGAAGATATAAAACTGAATTTTTATACCTTTACTTAAGAACTGGACATTGAACTCTGTATGTTGTCACCAAATTGCAAACTATTACATGTTGCCATGAGTGAAATAGTGCCCATTGTTTATCCTAGATACTATAATGTGTCATGCTGTAGATTTTTCTTTACATTTGAAGATTAGACTTCTAATTATGATTGGCTCTCTTTAATTCAAGTATGACCTCAAAGTCCAATACATGACCATTTTGTGATTTGTGACCACTAGTTATGATATTCTTGTCAAACTGAAGGTACCATTTCTAGTATCTCTTCTCTTCATGGTTATGAGTTTTATTTACCAACTAGAACTGTTTGAAACACCAGAGAGGATCAGGGGATTTGAATTAGCTCCATCTTCATATTAACAGCCAACTGACCCAGACTGGAGTTACCTTTTGCCTAGGGCTTCAAATTCTGAACCGTTTCTCTGTTCAATAAGCCAAGTATTTTCCCACAAATAGTGTTGACGGGTTGTCCTGAGGCCTCCACTTTCTTCCCTTTCTTTTATACTGTGGTTAAAGATTTAGTATGTAACCTGAAAACAAAGGCTTACTTAAGCCCTGTCTATACTGAACACTGAAAGGAAAGGAGCAACACATAGCAGCAATTCACCGGAGAGTTCCGCTTTATTAGGGAAAGGTGCTGGGTTATATAGGAAGGGGCATAGGGTGATTGTGGTGTTACTTCTACGGGGCTGGTGGCTGTTGGCTAGGTGCTGGGATTGGGAGGGGGGCGAGAGGTGATTGGGCTTCAGGTGGCGCCGGTGGGAACCGAGGACCCTGAAAAGAAGCCGGAAGTTTGCCATCTTACTGGTGGGGACCCTTCAAACACCTTTAATGAATGAAACAGGAATATTCTTCATTGAGTATTTACGTTGAGCTAAAAAAGAGACCTCAGTTATGTTCAATTATGTAATGTAATACAGATCTCTGCCCAACCTCTGCCTCTTCCTTCCTCCAGAATTAGTTGTAGAATATAGATAAAACAGGGAAAAATATTTCATCAGAAGAAAGTAGTTCTATCCTTGAAACCGTTGATATATTAATTCAAACATACAAGAACCTTTTTTCTGAAAGAACACACCTCCATTACCCAACTTGAGTAGTGAGCCTCTCCCAACACTCTGTCCTAACCTTAAACTGAAAAAATGAGGCAGTTACTCAAATAATTAATTCAATTTCCCCTCCAATTCTCTTTGATTACTAATATGGACATATCTTCAACATCTCATTTTATTCTGTTCAAGTTAATGCTATTTAAAGTTTTATATGGTGTTCATAAATACGTAATACCATTTATATACCTAAAGACTGCTTACAAACTTTTCAAGGACAAACACTCCCTTCATTTCAATCACAGTAAATCCCTCTGACATTAATACGAATTCCACATAAGTAGAAAAAGGATGAAAGAGCTCTTAAAATTTATACTGCTATAAAATATACTAAAATGCTTGTTGGATTCCTTTATCATAGAGTTCAGTAAGCCAGATCAAGAGTAAGAAACTGTATCCAAAATGTGGATCTAAGTAAATAAAAATATAAAACACAAGGCCAACCTGAGGTAAATTTCTGAAGAAATTCTTCAAACCAGATTTATCTGACATGCAAATTTGTATTCTGGCCACTTGTGGCTTAAGGCATTCTTATCATATCAGTTATAAACAATTCCACAAGGCCTAGCAAGAAAGTTGTGGACCAGTCTTGGAAAGAACTACAGTATTATTTTTCAGTTAATTTCTATGGTATTATAAATTCAGTTGGGACTTTTACCCCTGCTCCTCACCAGCCCTCTGAGCCACTGAGGGAGTCTCTGTGGAAACTCACTGGGGTTGACCACTGTTACAGACTCCAGAATTGTACTCAACAGTATAGAATTTTAGAGCTGGAAGCAAATAATTTTCAATTCTAACTACAATTCTGACAATTGAATAATCAAAAGGCCAGAAAAATTCAAATACTTTTCCCAAGTCAAATAAGCTAATATTAATTCCAAATCTGATTAATTTTGTGGCCTAATCAGGGGCTAAGGAAAGCCCTCTTTTCTTGTGATGAAGTAGTAAACTAATTTACACGGGGTAATTATGGTATTTAACTCACATTGCCCTATGTGAACTTTCTAGTATGTGTATAATTCATGCTGTGAGCAGGAAACCAGGCAAACAAAGTTAAAAATCAAAGTTTATTCAAAACAGCAGTAGGCTCATAGATATTGAGAAGTGACTGGTGGCTACCATGGTGTGGGTAAAATTGCAATATTTCCAGAATCTCTTGCCTGGTTTTAGTGCATCTCCATACAATAGGTGTTCCCATGGGGTGGAGACAGTTGAAAGGGTATCTCGCTGTGACCCTCCTTACCCAGAATAACTCAGGAGACATGGGACCACACAAGAGATTTTATTATCTGAAAGAGAAAGTGGCTGCCCCCAGAGGGAGGGGAGAGAGAGACAGAGACAGCAGAGAGACAGAGAGAGCAGCCACATGGTGCAGAGTTGTGCCTTTTATTGTGGCGGATCCACTCAGCCTGTTGCCTTGGGGAGGGTCGGGATATTTAGAGATAAGGTGGGGCAAGCCCCAGGTAAGTCCAGGCATAATTCTCACCAGCTTATGTGCTTGGGACCGTGGGGCAAATGGACAAATTACTATATTCTTACATTCCTCCCTTTTCTGTTTTATAAGTGGTAGAGGATTTGGAAGGGGTTAAGGTCAGTCTTCAGTAACTGCTTCCTGCTGATTAGGGGCGATGAAGTTCATTTTTGTATTGATGGGGGCTGAAAGGAAAGGAGCGACACATAGCAGCAATTCACCGGAGAGTTCTGCTTTATTAGGGAAAGGTGCTGGGTTATATAGGAAGAGGCATGAATTGATTGAGGTGTCACTTCTACGGGGCTGTTGGCTGTTGGCTAGGTGCTGGGATTGGGAGGGGGGCGAGAGGTGATTGGGCTTCAGGTGGCGCCGGTGGGAACTGAGGACCCCGAAGAGAAGCCGGAAGTTTGCCATCTTACTGCTGGGGACCCTTCATTCCCCCCTTTCTCCTCTATGGGTTTGTGGACGTTGCTTTCTCTCTGGCTGCTTCCTGCTGAACAGGGGCGGAGAAGGGAGTGAGGGCTTGAGGATTGGGAGGAAAGGGTTGATAGGACTCCCCGCAGTAAAGACGAGTAGATGTGGAATTCTTCAGGTTTGGAAATCAATGAAGGTTCCCTGTAACTATAGGTTGAGGACCTGTTGATTCCAATGGTGCCAAGAGGATACGGGTGTCAGGAGCCAGGCGTCTGTGGCCATTGTTTCCAGGAACACTTTTTAGTGAAGAGAGGGGTCCATCTCAGCGTGTGGTGAGGAGGTCACGTGAGGGTGAGGGATATTCTGTGGCCAGAAGCTGGTAGTTCCTGAGTAAAAGCTGGTTGAAAGCTTGATTAGAGATTTTTCTGATTTGGGATTTGATGAACTTTATTATACAGGGTAAGAAGAGACAGGCGAGAAGAATGACTATTATGGGGCTTGCAATGGGCCAGAGCTAGGTGAGGAGGGGGTTTGTTAGTATTGAAGAGAATGGGTTGGAATTGGAAGCAGAGTGGAGGCTGGAGGCAAGGTCGGTGAGTTTGGTAATGTCAGTTTCTACAATGCCGGAATAGCAGCACTCTTCTAAGAAGAGAAAGACGCAGGTGCCGCCCTTCTCAGCTGTAAGCAGATCTAGGGCCCGCCGGTTTTGAAGGGTGACTTTAGCTAGCAAAGTGACCTGTCTTTGGAGAGAGGCTAGGGAATCGGCAGTGGATGTCAGGGCTCCCTCAAGTTTGGCATTGAGATCTCTAACTGCCTATAGATAGTGACCAAAGGCTTCTCCCGAAAAACCCTGCCCCAATGGCTGAGGTGATCAAAGAGCGACTGACCATGATGGGAAGGAAAGCAGCTCTTTTTGTGTGCGAGGGCAGGGGAGGTTGGAGCTCAAGAAATTCTGCCATGCTGTAAAGTGTAAACTGTGGGATTAGGGTGATGAGAATGCAGGGTGTATATCGGAGTTGAGAGGCACTGAGTTGAAAAGGCTGCCGTTACACCAAAAGAAGTGTCCCGGTTGCGTAGAAGTCTTAGAGCTGGAGGTAGGGGTGTAGATAGAGAGGCAGTGAAGGGCGCTGGAGGGGGGTGGAGTTGGGCCTACACAGTGGTGGATGGTGAGATTATCTGCGTATTCTGGTTCCCATAGGGGTATGTCTGCCAGGGGGCAGAGGGGTTGTCCTTCTGCATGGAAGGAGTAGTTGGAAATATTAAGGTGCACGGCGGCCAGCAGTGGGCGCTGTAGTGATAGGCACAAGAAACAATTGGCTGTGTTAAGGGTGTGGTTGAGAAAGATGGTGGTGTCCTGAATGAGCTGTAATGAAGAGTAGGAGAAATGGGAAGAGGGGCGGGGATAAGAAGATGAAGAGGCGCCGTCAAGAGTTTGGATAATGACTTTTTTGGAATGTCTGCTATCTGATGCAACTTGAGAGATCTGGGAATGAGAGGGAACTTACTTTTGAAAGATATGAAGGGTACTGTGGGGGTCGAGGACCCCCCCATAGTAAACTGAGGCTGTGACTCTGGCAGCTCATCAAGAGTCCCAGGGATCTGGGATTGATAAGGAGAATGAGCCGTTGGGATATTTCATGAAACGGTTGGAAGAGTAATACTGTGGGTACTGGAAGTTACTCATGTAGTTAATTGCACAAGACCGGTAAGGACATCCCCCGTAGGTGTCTGGCTATCACCTGCAATAGGCTTGTTTTTGGTCATAGAGGAAGCAGAGGTAAGGAGAATAAGGGTAGCTGCTAGTGAACACTTCGGTGGAGGGAGGAAAGTGGAGGTATAAAGGCTCAGAGCAGCTTTTCAGAGGGCAGTCTGGTGTGGCAATGAGGGCAGTAACTTTTGTTTGATGCTGTGTGTAAGTCTGTCTGACTTTGAATCGCCATACAAAGGAGGCTGGGGTGGTGGGGAAGACAATAGGAATGAGGGAAAAAAGCGAGAGAGCAGTAAAGGAGGAAAAAGTCATGATTCGGGTATGGATGGCAAAGGGGGTGAACGGGATTTGAGGAAAGAGGACAGTAAGGTCAGGAGTCTGGAGGGAGGGAGAGTCTGTAAACTTTTGTAGGTTAAGAGATCTTTTAGGTGATGTGGGGACAGAATGGTAAGGGGCGCTCTGAATGTCAGTTTATGAGCTTTTTTCTGCAAGAGCTGTCTAGCGGCTAATGCTCGTAGGCAGGGGGCCCATCCCTGAACTGTGGGGTCTAATTGCTTGGAGATATAAGCTACTGGGGCAAAGCATATTGGCCTCGGACTCCTAAAGCTTGACTGGACCTCTCATGAATGTATAATGAGAAGGGTTTCGACAAATCAGGAAGATGGAGAGCTGGGGCTTCTACAAGGGCTTGACAGAGCTTAATGAAGGAGTGTCGGGGTGAGGAGGATAATGGTTTTTTAGGGGGGCTCTTGCTGAGGTCGTATAGGGGTCTTGCCAACAGGGTGCAGGGAGAAGTTAGGGATCTACGTTCTAAAATATCTAGCTAGGCTTAGAAAGGGCCTAGAAAGGAAAGGATTTTTGTTTTGGTTTTGGGAATGGGCAGGTCAGAGAGGAGCCATTTTCTGTCTAAGGTAATGGACTTTCTTTGTTGAGATAGAAGGAATCTGAGGTAAGTGATAGGAGGGGAAGAGATTTGAGCTTTGATGGGGGATACTCAGTAACTTCTGGAAGCTAGAAAGTTAAGTAGGGAGGCAGTGTCAAGTTGAGACTGTTCCCACGAGAGACTGCAGAGTGGAAGATTGTCTATGTATTATAAGGTGGACTTGAAGTGATCATGATGAAACTGTTTGAGGTCCTGAGCTAGGACCTGTCTAAAAATATGGGGACTATCTCGGAAAAAATCTTGAGAGCAGGGGTCTAGAGGGATAGAAAAATGGGTCTTTGAGATCTAGGACTGAGAAGTGGGATGCTCAGGCTGTATGGATTTGGAACTAAGGGATGGATAGGGACAATGGCTATGCTGATGAGGCGAAGGTCTTGGACAAGGCGGCAAGATCCATTGGTCTTTGAGATCTAGGACTGAGAAGTGGGATGCTGAGGCTGTATGGATTTGGAACTAAGGGATGGATAGGGACAATGGCTATGTTGATGAGGCAAAGGTCTTGGACAAGGCGGAAAGATCCGTTGGTTTTTTTAACAGCTAATATGGGGGTATTAAATGGGGAGTGAGTGGGTCTGCTTGAATGATGGGTTGGAGGCTTATGAGGGCTGAAGTGGTTAGGGGGTATTGGGCCTGACAGATATAATGAGAGGGGTCACATAATTTGATAGAGGCAGGGGGACATAGGGCCACAGAGGGGCTTGTAATGTCCCAAACTTTGGGATTTACAGGGTGTATGAGGGCAGAACCGGAGCTTTCATTGGGTAGAGGGGGGGTCGTCAGCTATGAGGGCCATCAGAAAGGGAGTACTGGGGGCTGTGGGAGTGGATATAGTTATGGAAACGTGGAGGAGGGAAAGGATGTCTCGTCCTAGTAAAGGGATGGGACACTGGGGCATAACCAGGAAGGAGTGGGAGAAAGGTATGGGATTGTCTTGGATTGTGCATAAAAGGGTGGGTGGGGGGTTTAATGGGAAAATCTGTTTACCTCCTACTCTGACTATAGGAGTAATGGCTGGTGTGGTAGGGCCCCGGTATTCTCACAAGACTGAGAAGGTGGCTCCTGTATCTAGGAGGAAGGAGATGGGGTGACCGTCTACTGTTAAAGTAACCCTGGGCTCCTGTTTGGTGATGGAAATGGTCGGGTGAGAAGCCCCTGGGACCCATCAATCTTCTGGAGGAGGGGCACGCCCTTGACCAATGTCCCTCTTTTAAACAAGCTCTTGGGGGGGCTTGTTTGTAGAGGAGCAGCCAGGTTGTGGTTTATCAGCTGGGCCAACATCTGGAAATTGGCCTGATCAGCCTTTTGTTTACGGCATTCTTTCTCCTCCTCCCGCTTTTGGAAGACTTTAAAGGCCACTGTTAGGATCTCAGTCTGTGGGGTAGCGGGGCCCTGTTCTAACTTTTTGAGTTTAGCTTTAATGTCGGGGTAGCCTTGAGCTAGGAAGTATGTCATAAGGACATGTCTTCCTTCAGGTGTTTCTGGGTCCAGGCTGGTATACTGTAATAGGGCTTGAGTGAGTCTGTAGGCAAAAATATCTCGAGAGCGGAGACTCATGGCGGTGTTATAATTTCAGTGTGGGTCTTGTTCGGGGACAGCAGTGGGGCCAGGGGGATAGGTGGGGTCAGTCCTGTGGGTTTCAGTAGCCTGCATTTGGGTGAAGTCCTAAACTCATCTACGCTCTTCAGGGAGGAGAGTATTGTCCAGGAGCATGAAAATGTCATGATGTGTGAGGCTGTAAGACTGGAGGGTCTATTGAAACTCCCTGATGTATGTCATGGGATCAGTGGAAAAGGAACTTAGGCATTTCTCTAGTTGGGCTAAATCTCTTAAGGAGAAAGGGACGTGAACGCACACGATGCTTTTGGATCCTGCTACTTCCTGGAGGGGGGTGATAATTTTGGGAGGCTCTCGGGACTGAGTCTGAGGGGGACTGAAGGGTTCTGGCTCAGTCTGTGGGGGAGTGACGCAGTCTAGCCGTGCCTAGTCGAGCAGGTCCTGAAGTGCAGAAGGGGGGCAATGAAAATAAAGAAAGATAGAATCGGATCCACATGTCGCCAGCTAGCAGCTCAGCTGCTTACTTCTGCTGCTCTAGTTGGGCTTGAACTCATGATTCTGAATTAAGAGTCCCATGCTCTACTAACTGAGCTGCAGCAGGGCTCTAGTTAATTGCTTATGGAATACGTAAACAGAATGTTCTTTGTTCTCCATTCCTGCCACATCTGCAAGTGGGGGAAGGGCATATTTAGAAGCAGGGGTGGTGTTTCTACACATCTTCAAGGTCTCCCTATTTTCAGAGTGAGGTGTCTTGGCAAGATATGTTTTTGTGGACAGATAACTTCTAAGGACTGCACCGGTTGTTCTCTAGCTTGTGCTTTCCCATGCTGCGTTCAGACATGGGGGAAGGTGCTTTCCCATTCTCCCTACAAACATGTGAGAAGACAAAGGCGGTCCCTAACAGGGGAGAAACAGGTGATGAGGGCAAAGACGGAGGAGGCCCCTGGGACCTAGTTAAAGGGGGCTGAAAGGCTCAGGCTTAATCTGCAGGGAATGAAGGTGGAGGAGGTGAGATGGGGGAGGAGATGGTTGGGGAGGAAGGGAGAAGGGCTGTTGTAAGAGAAGAAGTGGAAGGGAGTGAACGGGAGGCTTCTGCGGGGGTGGCGGCTTGCAGGCTAGGAGAACTTGGGAGGGGGTGGGGAGAGGAGGAGGCGGAAAACTTCCATATAGGGAATCTCCTTCCATTTTTTCAGGCGCTGGCAGTAGTTAAAAAGATCGTGAGTGATGTTAGGATCAAGAGTTCCCCCTGCAGGCCATTGGTTTTTATTGTCTAGGGGGTATGTCGGCCAATCTTGGGAGCAATATTTACGGAGAAGTTTTGGTTTTGTATCAGGCATCAGGGAGAGGGTAGCCAGATGCTTAAGCAGGCATTCAAGAGGTGAACTTTCAGGGAGGGATGAGGAGGCTCCCATGGCTAAAGGACAGAGAAAGAGACAAACAGTGGAAGACGAACAGAGGTCCTCGGACTGGAAGCAGACCACAAGGAGACAAAGGGCATCCCCGATGATCCTTGGTGGTCTGCGGAAACTCGTATATGAGTCGGAATTTCTTGGGAAGTGTGGGTCGTCACCCAGACTTCCCTAAGAAGGCAGAGTGCCGGAGTCACAAGGTACCTAGCGCTAGGCGTTTTCGGCGGACGGAGCAGAAGGAAGAGGGGGGGAAAGGGAGCGTTCTCATCCACAAAGGAGTCACCTCGTTTATGGCTGTTGGAGGGGGGTGCCTGAGAGTCGGCCGTAGCCGTGAAGGCCTGAGGCGGAGATTTATGACTGTCGGAGGAGGGGCCTGAGCGTCCGCCGCAGCTGTAAAGGCTTGAGGCAGGGATTTTTGGCTGTTTGGTGAGGGGCCTGAGGGTCCACCGCAGCCGTGAAGGCCTGAGGCGGGGAGAGTTCCCTCCTCATCCCCAAGCGTCAGGGCCTTGCCGGACGATCACGGTTAATGGCACTGCGATAGCTCGGGGAAGAGTGGCCCACCCCGGGGTAATTTTGCTTAAAAACTTTCAGCACTGATGGAAGGGATGGTGAATGCGTTTATGACTGTTGGAGGAGGGGCCTGAGCATCCGCCACAGCCGTAAAGGCTTGAGGCGGGGATTTATGGCTTTTGGAGGAGGGGCCTGAGGGTCCACTGCAGCCGTGAAGGCCTGAGGCGGGGAGCGTTCCCTCCTCATCCCCGAGTGTCAGGGCCTTGCCGGAAGATCACGGTCAATGGCACTGCAATAGCTCGGGGAAGAGTGGCCCACTCCAGGGGGAAAACTTACCTAAAGGCCAGAGAGGAGTGGTGAGTGTGATGAGCCAGCGCCGGAAAAAGAGGACGAGGGCAAGCTGCTGCTGGTGTCGGGGGAAGACGGGGCCCAGTTGGGGTGTCCCGTCTCCCGGGTTTCGGCACCAATGAAAGGAAAGGAGCGACACATAGCAGCAATTCACCGGAGAGTTCTGCTTTATTAGGGAAAGGTGCTGGGTTATATAGGAAGGGGCATGAATTGATTGAGGTGTCACTTCTACGGGGCTGGTGGCTGTTGGCTAGGTGCTGGGATTGGGAGGGGGGCAAGAGGTGATTGGGCTTCAGGTGGCGCCGGCGGGAACTGAGGACCCCCCCCCCCGAAGAGAAGCCGGAAGTTTGCCATCTTACTGCTGGGGACCCTTCAGGGGCGGTCCTCAGATGAGCCCTTGGTCTGCAGTGGCAATGGTGTGTTCCACGTTTAATAATGATCATCATCTTTGGAGAGGGGTTCGTAATCCTGTAATATAAGCTGGTTAAGGGTTTGGTTAGAAATTTTTTGCATTTGGGCTGATTTCTATGTTTAGGTAGGGCAGTTGAATTAATAGCATTTTGGGGGGACATATGTGTAGGCAGAAAAGCAACCTGTAGGGCAAAGGGAATGTTTGATGGTGCAATCTTTTGGACAGTATGAAAGAGAAGAAAGGGCTGTCATTGGGAAGATAGGTCTGGTGAAAGAATAAGTGTTGAGACCAGAGTTAACAATCCTGAGGCATGGTGGTTGTAAGGGAGGTCTTAGGACTCAGTGCTGGCAGAAACTTCTTCAGTGATGAGTGGAAGTGGAGATGAGCAGTGCGAAATGCGGAGTAAGAGGTCCCGTCAGGGTGGAGGAGTAGAAACCTGTTGGAGATTTGGTGGGAGGGGAATAAGCTGAGACAAATGGCTTAAGGTGGGAGTTGTGTATCTAATGGGAAAGACCCTGGAGTTTAACTGCAGTTGGCGTGGAAAGGATTACTGTGTATGGTCCTTTGCCATTTGGGAGTTAGGGGTGGTGTCTTTGTTGTTTGGAATGGCATGGTTTGGAGAAATTTTTTCCTTTCTCTGGTAATGGCCTTGTAATGCGGGGAGAGCTGAACTCCCAGGTATGTGACCTGAGAGGCAGACAGCTGAACTTTGGAAGGTGAAACCCGATAACCATGTTCTGAGAGAAAGTTTAAAAGGAGACTAGTATCCTGTTGAGAGGTTTGTAGGGAGGGACTGCACAGGAGAAGATCATCTACATATTGAAGGAGGGTGGAGCTCGAGAGAGTAAGAGATTTGAGGTCTTGTGTTAGAGCCTGTCCAAAAAGGTGGGGACTATCTCTAAAGCCTTGGGGAAGGACTTGTTAAGTGTTCTCTGAATATTAAAAATTAACTTAACATAAGGAATTTCCTGCCTTGATTTTTCTCTGGGATACTGGTGTCTTTGTCTGGGAGCATATCAAAAGGCTGCCTGCTGGGCTCCCAAGGTGGGCTGAGGTATTGTCTATTTGCTAAAGAATCCTGCCTTTTAATATGCCATCTACATATGGGTCTGCATGCTAAGTTAGTTGCTCAGTTTGCAAAATTACTTCATCAGATCTGAAGGAGGAAAGACAGCTCATAGGCCTGGGCTTTTTAGTATGCTAAAGTGAATTTTACACATCGTTACAAATGATTAGCATAATAAAACGTGCTACTTTTCTTTATCTGGAGAACATTAACTTATTTCACTGAAGAATGACTCTAGAGCTTAATGTTCAACATAAGTTTTAGTAGGGAGTGGTTTCCTAGCATGTAGTTACATTGCTCTGACTGCAAATATCCTGCCTTGCTTTTTCCAGAGGCTCTCGCTCTACTCTCTCTAAGCTTATGGTCCCTGTCTCATTCTCCCCTCTACAGAGAGACCTTAGCTGCTGCTAGGGAAAGGGGGCGACGACCGCTCTGGCTGCTTCATGCTGAGAGGGGGCACAGTACAGGGTGCAGTTAGGTCTCCATCTCTGGTCAGTTGTGAGGGCCTCAGAAGGTTGGCGCTTCTATTCCGGGTTTCATTTCTATTACTATTTGCAGTTTTGTGGCTTCTAGGCAAGATAGAACAAATTGTGTTAGGTTAAGTAGCAACATCTGGAGTTGGACTTTCCATTCTGGAAGGACAAACTTGACGAGATTAAGAATGCATGGCTGAATATGAGAACTAGAAATATGAAGAGTCTAATTGAAAATCATAGCCAGGTATCATGGGGAAACTAGAATTCTGGATCGAGTTTACATCTCAATGACTAGTACTAGGATTTAGTATAGATAAGACTGCATTATTGAAACAATACTTTTCTCTAAAATCACCCTCATCTTTATTAGAAGTAACCAGGTTAAGAAAATAAGTAACACTTGGCTTTATTATTTGCATAAGTGCAGCAAGAAGAGCAATTGATTACATAGGCTCTTTTAAATATGCTTTGCTGGAACTTTTTATAATGAATTTCAGATTGAAGTTTTAAAGGCTTTTTGAGGCCAGAAAGCCAAGCCAGACTTGCTATCAGGTTGTGCCTGCAGTATCTGCAGATTTGGGTGAATTCCTTCCTCTCTTCTTGAGGTCTCCGAGACATTTTGAGTTTCCTGCACCTGCCAGGAAGTGACCTTCCTTACTCACCTGGTAAGGCTGCTGGGAACTCTGTAAGCAAGGTACCAGGCCAGTTCTTCCAAGAGGCTTTGTTGGCTCTATAAAGTCAATCTTAGTTCCTTAAAGCTGTCTGTTCATATCTGAGTTTACGCACGTGTCTCTCAGGTATGACATTCCAGTCAGAGCCTTGGTAGTATAACCTGTGTTTTTAATTGGTCCTCTTACAAGGAAAGCTGATTCTTATTGAACTTAAGCAAATAAACATACTGACATGAAATATAAAAATAGTCACTGAGAGTTTTTAAAATATGGAGGGATCGATCGGGTAGAGAGGAAGATAAAGTTTCAATTCTGCTTAAAAAGATTAGTCATTTAATAAACTGTTGTCAGCTTAAGAGAACAAGCTTAAAACACTTTATCAGCAACATTTGAAACAAAAAGCCACAAAATCATCTTCCTGATTTACTTAGTCTTATGTAACTAATACCTGCTCTGTTGAAATCTAGTTTTTACTAGTTTAGGATATTTGTTCTGCTGGAATTCAGTTTTTTACTAGTTTAAGAGTAATAAAACAGTGACTATAAGTGACAAAAGACTTACAAATGACAACAGTTAAAGATCTGATGAGAACTTACTGTAAGACAGTTGTCATAAGGAAATATGGATATTTCTGTAACACAAAACATTCAGTAACAAAGTTTAGCATCATTCCCTTTGACAGTACTTTTTAGGTAAATATGTATTAGATAAATAAGCCAAATTAGCCAAATATTTTCCTTAATGAGGAGAAGAAATTCCTCTGACATGTTCCAGGGGCCCTCTGGAAAACATCAGAGTGAACTAGAGGTAAAAGTACCTTTTTGAATTTGATTTTTTTTTGCACTTGCCTAAATAGGATTATAGGTTGCCATTAAAGAAATACTTATACATTTAACCAGAATGACAATAAAATACCTCAAAGGCAAATAAAGAAGGTTACACAGTTGTTAGCAAAGTTTAGCTTTTAGTCCTTTTAATATTAAGATCTCATTTTCTTAAATACTCAGACAACTCATTGAGACTTTAAGCATGAGGAACTGCTTTGATAAAACAATTAGAAGAACCCTTTGCAATCTTTCAACATTAGCGGTTGACTAATCTTTTTCTTTTAACAAAGAATTCTAGTTTTGCTGTGTACTTGATATTGAGACTTACTTGCGTTAATTTCACACAGCATGACTATATCAATTTTCCACAAACTTTCTACAACTTTCTTTTTACATTCAGTGTTCTCCCTCTAAATAAACAGCTGTACTTTAGAACAAAGTTACTTTCTTTTATCAAAAGACACATTCTTTAGCATGTAGAAATGTTTTCCTTATTACTTTAGGTAGTTTTCATTAGAACTTAAAACTATTAGGTACTTTAATTTTCAGTGAACACTGAGAAGAAACCTATATAAACTGTTACATCAGCATTCTTTAGATTGACAAATTTATAAACACATTTTATAATTCCTGGAACTGTGTGCTTTGCAGCACAATCTTACTAAGCACAAAATGTGTGTAAACTTACCAAAACTTTAAGATTTTAGGTTACTACAAAAACTCTCAGGCTGTAGGTAGGCATACACACTGTAACACACAATTATTAAGATGTTCACTTGCTATACTTAGTTTATTCATTCCCAACAATTATGATACTTTACTCACATTAGACAAAGCTACACTTCACTTTAAGCAATTTTCTTTGAAAGATTTAACAGATACCATCAACTTAAATGAGTTTAGTTAAACGTAGGCAGCTGATAACCATAAGGACATGTCTATTTCAGTTCAACTTATATTAGCATTAATGCTTAATATCTTCTATTAGAATTTTCTAGAAGTTTTAGAATGCCCAAGTTTCACAAGTGCTTGTCTTTAAATCAATTTTTATTAATACCATCTGGAGGTAGAAAAATATTTTTCATTTACACACTTAGACACACAAACATACAGATTGAGACATAATGATACAGTGAGAGGACAGACAGAGCTCTTGGCATGAGCTAGGAGGGGACAAGAGAGCCCATGGTGATGCATTGTCTAGGAGTTTTATAGGCAGTTGAGGATATTTGGGAACATGAAAAAAGCTTAGGGGTGAGGACTTTAAGGCATGTAGTAGGTGTTTAGGATTGCAGGGGAGACAGAGAGAAAGAACTTGGTTTGGAGTTAGGAGAAAGCCTGGATATATGTGATCTCTTTCCATTTGCCCGTGCACTTACTGAAGTTGTATAAGTCACGGAGAATTTTACGATCTAAAGAGCTATTTGGGGGCCATTTAGACTGATTGTCCAAGGGATATTGGGGCCAGATCTCATTACAGTAGTGAACAGGTTTGAGGTCTGGAGTTAGGTGGAGGGGCTTTAGATTATTGACTAAGCACACTACCGGTGAATCTGTGGGAACAGAGGGGCCAGATTCCATGGTGAGAACGAGACCATTCAGAAGTCGCTGAGGCATCCCTGAGTGATTGAGAAGGTCATGGAGAAGACCAGGCACAGTTAGAGGGTCATCACCACCTCTAACTGCGGGGTCCAGGTGAAAACGCTGGGGAGGCTCGGTACCTTATACACCTTGTACCAAGAGTTTACAAGTAGAGTAGATACGTAGATAAAGGGAGACTGGGCCTCAGTGAATGAGGATTCTCACCATGGGGAGGCAGAGAAGGGTCAACTATGGGGATCAACCATGACTCTGAAAGGTGGTTGGGGGTGCCCCTGTCCTGGAGGAGCCCTTGGGGATGCCAAACACTCAACGGTCACTTCCCAGGTTCCAAAGGGACATTTAAGTCAACCATGAAGGGGAGACTCACCAAATCGAAGGCCGGTGTTGGGCGAGAAGATGAGCGACTAGGGAAATGGACGGTGAGCCCGTGAAGGAGGATCGAGCAGTGAGGGTTTCCAAAGCAGCTCAGGTTCCCGGAGGAAGAGCAAAGTCAATGGGAGAGCCTCATACGAAGTCATGGAACCAATGAAAGGGGATCTCGCCACGACCCTCCTTACCCAGAATGACTCAGGAGACACGGACCCTCACAAGAGATTTTATTATCTAAAAGAGAAAATGGCTGCCCCAGAGGGAGGGGAGGAAAGAGAGAGGGGGGAGGGGGAGGGAGAAGAGGGAGAGGGGAGATGGGAGAGGAGATGCAGAGTTGTGCCTTTTATTATGGCGGATCCGCTAGGCCTGTTGCCTTGGGGGAGGGTTGGGATGTTTAGAGATAAGGTGGGGCAGCCTGCCAGGCATAATTCTCACCAGTTTATGTGCTTGGGACCATGTGGTAAATGGAGGATAAATTACTATATTCTTACAGTAGTCCATTTTCATATGAATAGGTAATTATGAGGGCAAGTGAGGGATTATCTGGACAGGAGAGGTTGGGTGTGAAGGGCCCCCACCAGTAAGATGGCAAACTTCCGGCTTTTCGTCGGGGTCCTAGGTTAACGCCGGTGCCACCTGAAGCCCAATCACTTCTCACTCCCCTCCCAATCCCAGCACTTAGCCAACAGCCAACAGCCCCGTAGAAGTGACAGCTCAATCAATTCATGCCCCTTCCTATATAACCCAGCAACTTTCCCTAATAAAGTGGAACTCTCCGGTGAATTGCTGCTATGTGTCGCTCCTTTCCTTTCATTGGTGCCGAAACCCGGGAGACGGGACACCACAACTGGGCCCCGTCTTCCCCCCGACACCAGCAGCAGCTTGCCCTCGTCCTCTTTCTCCGGCGCTGGCTCATCACACTCACCACTCATCTCAGGCCTTTAGGTAAGTTTTCCCCCTGGAGTGGGGCACTCTTCCCTGAGCTATCGCAGTGCCATTGACCATAATCGTCCGGCAAGGCCCTGACGCTCAGGGATGAGGAGGGAACTCTCCCCGCCTCAGGCCTTCACAGCTGCGGCGGACCCTCAGGCCGCTCCTCCGACAGCCATAAATCCCCGCCTCAAGCCTTTACAGCTGCAGCGGACCCTCAGGCCCCTCCTCCAACAGTCATAAATGCATTCACCATCCCTTCCATCAGTGCTGAAACTTTTTAAGCAAAATTTCCCCGGGGTGGGCAACTCTTCTCCGAGCTATCGCAGTGCCATTGACCGTAATCGTCCGGCAAGGCCCTGACGCTCGGGGATGAGGAGGGAACTCTCCCCGCCTCAGGCCTTCACGGCTGCGGCAGACCCTCAGGCCCCTCCTCCAACAGCCATAAATCCCCGCCTCAGGCCTTCACGGCTGCGGCAGACTCTCAGGCACCCCCCTCCAACAGCCATAAATGAGGTGACTCCTTTGTAGATGAGAACGCTCCCTTTTCCCCCCCTCCTCCTTCTGCTCCGTCCACCGAAAACGCCTAGCGCTAGGTACCTCGTGACTCCAGCACTCTGCCTTCTTAGGGAAGTCTGGGTGATGACCCACACTTCCTAAGAAATTCCGACTTGTATGCAAGTTTCCGCAGACCACCAAGGATCATCGGGGACACCCTTTGTCTCCTTGTGGTCTGCTTCCAGTCTGAGGATCTCCGTTCGTCTTCCCCTGTTTGTCTCCTTCTCTGTCCTTTAGCCATGGGAGCCTCCTCATCCCTCCCTGAAAGTTCACCTCTTGAATGCCTGCTTAAACATCTGGCTACCCTCTCCCTGACGCCTGATATAAAACCAAAACTTCTCCATAAATATTGCTCCCAAGATTGGCCGACATACCCCCTAGACAATAACAACCAATGGCCCGCAGGGGGAACTCTTGATCCTAACATCACTCGCAATCTTTTTAACTACTGCCAGCGCCTGAAAAAATGGAAGGAGATTCCCTATATCAAAGCTTTCCACCTCCTCCTCCCCCCACCCCCTCCCAAGTTCTCCTAGCCTGCAAGCCGCTGCCCCCGCAGAAGCTTCCCGTTCACTCATTTCCCCTTCTTCTCCTACAACAGCCCTTCTCCCTTCCATCTCCTCCCCATCTCACCTCCTCCACCTTCATCCCCCGCAGATTAAGCCTGAGCCTTTCAGCAACCCCCTTTAACTAGGTCCCAAGAGCCTCCTCCGTCTTTGCCCTCATCACCTGTTTCTCCCCTGTTAGGGACCGCCTTTGTCTTCTCACATGTTTGTAGAGAGAATGGGAAAGCACCTTCCCCCATGTCTGAACGCAGCATGGGAAAGCACAAGCTAAAGAACAACTGGTGCAGTCCTTAGAAGTTATTTGTCCACAAAAACATGTGCAGTCCTTAGAAGTTATCTGTCCACAAAAACATATCTTGCCAAGACTCCTCACTCTGAAAATAGGGAGACCTTGAAGATGTGTAGAAACACCACCCCTGCTTCTAGCTATGCCCTTCCCCCACTTGCCATGTGGCAGGAATAGAGAACAAAGAACATTCTGTTTACACATTCCATAAGCAACTAAATAGAGCCCTGCTGTAGCTCAGTTAGTAGAGCATGAGACTCTTAACCTCAGAGTCATGAGTTCAAGCCCAACTAGAGCAGTACAGGCAAGCAGCTGGGCTGCTAGTTGGCGACACGTGGGTCCAATTCTATCTTTCTTTATTTTCTTTGCCGCCCTTCTGCACTTCAGGACCTGCTCGACTAGGCGTGGCTAGACCGCGTCACTCCCCCACAGATTGAGCCAGAACCCTTCAGTCCCCCTTAGACTCAGTCCCGAGAGCCTCCAAAATTATCGCCCCCCTCTGGGAGGTAGCATAATCCAAAGGCATCGTGCGCGTTCACATCCCTTTCTCCTTAGGAGATTTAGCCCAACTAGAGAAACGCCTAAGTTCCTTTTCCACTGATCACACGACATACATCAGGGAGTTTCAATGGACCCTCCAGTCTTACAGCCTCACACATCATGACATTTTCATGCTCCTGGCCAATACTCTACTCCCTGAAGAGCATAGACGAGTTTGGGACATTGCCCAAACGCACGCTACCGAAACCCACAAGGACTGACCCCACCTATCCCGCTGGCCCCACTGCTGTCCCCGAACAAGACCCACACTGAGATTATAACACTGCCATGAGTCTCTGCTCTCGAAATATTTTTGCCTCCTACTTAACAGCAGGTCTGAACAAGGCAGCTCGTAAAGTAGTCAATTTTCAAAAGCTCCAAGACATAATTCAAAAGAGAGATGAAATCCCCTCCAAGTTCTTAGACAGACTCACTCAAGCCCTATTACAGTATACCAGCCTAGACCCAGAAACACCTAAAGGAAGACATGTCCTTATGACATACTTCCTAGCTCAAAGCTACCCCGACATTAAAGCTAAACTCAAAAAGTTAGAACAGGGCCCCGCTACCCCTCAGACTGAGATCCTAACAGTGGCCTTTAAAGTCTTCCATAAGCGGGAGGAGGAGAAAGAATGCCGTAAACAAAAGGCTGATCAGGCCAATTTCCAGATGTTGGCCCAGCTGATAAAACCACAACCTGGGCGCCCCTCTACAAACAAGCACCCCCAAGAGCTTGTTTCAAGTGCGGAAAAGACGGACATTGGTCAAGGGCGTGCCCCTCCCCCAGATCTCCAACCACCCCATGCCCCAGATGCCACAAAAAGGGCCACTGGGGGTCTGATTGCCCAACCACCCGAAGGGGAGGCTGGACGAACAACCCCCATCCTAAGCCCGCCGTAGTGGGGCTGGCAGAAGAAGATTGATGGGGCCCGGGGGCTTCTTGCCCGACCATTTCCATCACTAAACAGGAGCCCAGGGTTACTTTAACAGTAGACGGTCACCCCATCTCCTTCCTCCTAGATACAGGAGCCACCTTCTCAGTCTTGTGAGAATACCGGGGCCCTACCACGCCAGCCATTACTCCTATAGTCAGAGTAGGAGGTAAACAGATTTTCCCATTAAACCCCCCACCCACCCTTTTATGCACAATCCAAGACAATCCCATACCTTTCTCCCACTCCTTCCTGGTTATGCCCCAGTGTCCCATCCCTTTACTAGGACGAGACATCCTTTCCCTCCTCCATGTTTCCATAACTATATCCACTCCCACAGCCCCCAGTGCTCCCTTTCTGATGGCCCTCATAGCCGACGACCCCTCTCTACCCAATGAAAGCTCCAGTTCCGCCCTCATACACTGTGTAAATCCCAAAGTTTGGGACATTACAAGCCCCTCCATAGCCCTATGTCCCCCTGCCTCTATCAAATTATGTGACCCCTCTCAGTATATCTGTCAGGCCCAATACCCCCTAACCACTTCAGCCGTCATAGGCCTCCAACCCATCATTCAAGATCTCTTAAACATAAATTACCTCAGACCCACTCACTCCCCATTTAATATCCCCATATTAGCTGTTAAAAAAACCAACGGATCTTTCCGCCTTGTCCAAGCCTCATCAACATAGCTGTTGTCCCTATCCATCCCTTAGTTCCAAATCCATACACCCTTTAATCGCAAATCCCTGCCTCAGCATCCCACTTCTCAGTCCTAGTTCTCAAGGACCCATTTTTCTATCCCCCTAGACCCCTGCTCCCAAGATTTTTTCACCTTCACCTGGACGGACCCATACACAAGACATTCTGAACAACTCACTTGGACAGTTTTGCCACAAAGCTTCCGAGATAGTCCCCATATTTTTAGACAGGTCCTAGCTCAGGACCTCAAACAGTTTCATCATGATCACTCCAAGTCCACCTTATTACAATACATAGACAATCTTCTACTCTGCAGTCCCTCGTGAGAACAGTCTCAACTTGACACTGCCTCCCTACTTAACCTTCTAGCTTCCAGAAGTTACCGAGTATCCCCCGTCAAGGCTCAAATCTCTTCCCCTTCTGTCACTTACCTCAGATTCCTTCTATCTCAACAAAGAAAGTCCATTACCTTAGACAGAAAATAGCTCCTCTCTGACCTGCCCATTCCCAAAACCAAGACAGAAATCCTTTCCTTTCTCGGCCTGGCTAGATATTTTAGAGCGTAGATAACTAACTTCTCCCTGCTCCCTGTTGGCAAGACCCCTATAAGACCTCAGCAAGAGCCCCCCTAAAAAACCATTATCCTCCTCACCCCGACACTCCTTCATTAAGCTCCGTCAAGCCCTTGTAGAAGCCCCAGCTCTCCATCTTCCTGATTTGTCGAAGCCCTTCTCATTATACATTCATGAGAGGTCCAGTCAAGCTCTAGGAGTCCTAAGCCAATATTATGGCCCATCCTTTGCCCCAGTAGCTTATCTCTCCAAGCAATTAGACCCCACAGTTCAGGGATGGGTCCCCTGCCTACGAGCATTAGCCGCTAGACAGCTCTGGCAGAAAGAAGCTCATAAACTGACATTCAGGGCAGCCCTTACCATTCGGTCCCCACATCACCTAAAAGATCTCTTAACCTACAGAAGTTTACAGACACTCCCTCCCTCCAGACTCCTCACCTTACTGTCCTCTTTCCTCCAAAATCCCATTCACACCCTTTGCCATCCATACCCGAATCATGACTTTTTCCTCCTTTACTGCTCTCTCGCTTTTTTTCCTCATTCCTATTGTCTTCCCCACCACCCCAGCCTCCTTTGTATGGCGATTCAAAGTCAGACAGACTTACACACAGCATCAAACAAAAGTTACTGCCCTCATTGCCACACCAGACTGCCCTCTGAAAAGCTGCTCTGAGCCTTTATACCTCCACTTTCCTCCCTCCACCGAAGTGTTCACTAGCAGCTACCCTTATTCTCCCTACCTCTGCTGCCTCTATAACCAAAAACAAACCTATTGCAGGCGATAGCCAGACACCTACAGGAGATGTCCCTACTGGTCTTGTGCCATTCCCTACATGAGTAACTTCCAATACCCACAGTATTACTCCTCCAACCGTTTCATGAAATATCCCAATGGCTCGTTCTCCTTATCAATCCCAGATCCCTGGGACTCTTGATGAGCTGCCAGAGTCACAGCCTCAGTTTACTATGGGGGGGTCCTCGACCCCCCACAGTACCCTTCATATCTCTCAAAAGTATGTTCCCTCTCATTCCCAGATCTCTCAAGTTGCATCAGATAGCAGACATTCCGAAAAAGTCATTATCCAAACTCTTGACGGCGCCTCTTCATCTTCTTCTCCCTGCCCCTCTTCCCATTTCTCCTACTCTTCATTACAGCTCATTCAGGACACCACCATCTTTCTCAACCACACCCTTAACACAGCCAATTGTTTCTTGTGCGCATCACTACAGCGCCCACTGCTGGCCGCTGTGCCCCTTAATATTTCCAACTACTCCTTCCAAGCAGAAAGACAACCCCTCTGCCCCCTGGCAGACATACCCCTATGGGAACCAGAATACGCAGATAATCTCACCATCCACCACTGTGTAAGCCCAACTCCACCCCCCTCCAGCGCACTTCACTGCCTCTCTATCTACACCCCTACCTCCAGCTCTAAGACTTTTAGGCAGCTGGGACACTTCTTTTTTTGTAATGACAGTCTTTTCAACTCAGTGCCTCTCAACTCCAATACACCCTGCATTCTCGTCACCCTAATCCCACAGTTTACACTTTACAGCATGGCAGAATTTCTTGAGCTCCAACCTCCCTTGCCCTCGCGCACAAATAGAGCTGCTTTCCTTCCCATCATGGTCAGTAGCTCTTTGATCACCTCAGCCATTGGGGCAGGGTTTTCGGGAGAAGCCTTGGGTCACTCTCTATGGGCAGTTAGAGATCTTGACGCCAAACTTGAGGGAGCCCTGACATCCACTGCCAATTCCCTAGCCTCTCTCCAAAGACAGGTCACTTCGCTAGCTAAAGTCACCCTTCAAAACCAGCGGGCCCTAGATCTGCTTACAGCCGAGAAGGGCGGCACCTGCGTTTTCTTCCGGGAAGAGTGCTGCTATTAGATCAGCGAATCCGGAATTGTAGAACTGACATCACCAAACTCACCGACCTTGCCTCCAGCCTCCACTCTGCTTCCAATTCCAACCCATTCTCTTCAATACTAACAAACCCCCTCCTCACCTAGCTCTGACCCATTGCAGGCCCCATAATAATCATTCTTCTCGCCTGTCTCTTCTTACCCTGTATAATAAAGTTCATCAAATCCCAAGTCGGAAAAATCTCTAATCAAGCTTTCAACCAGCTTTTACTCAGGAACTACCAGCTTCTGGCCACAGAAGATCGCTCACCCTCACGTGACCTCCTCACCATACGTTGAGATGGACCCCTCTCTCCACTGGAAACTGTTCCTGGAAACAATGGCTGCAGATGCCTGGCTCCTGACACCCATATCCTCTTGGCACCATTGGAATCAACAGGTCCTCAACCTATGGTTACAGGGAACCTTCATTGATTTCCAAACCTGAAGAAGTCCACATCTTACTGTGGAGAGTCCTATCAACCCTTTCCTCCCAATCCTCAAGCCCTCACTCCCTTCTCTGCCCCTGTTCAGCAGGAAGCAGCCAGAGAGAAAGCAACGTCCACACCCCCATAGAGGAGAAAGGGGGGAATGATGCGCCCCCACCAGTAAGATGGCAAACTTCTGGCTTCTCTTCGGGGGTCCTCGGTTCCCGCTGGCGCCACCTGAAGCCCAATCACCTCTCACTCCCCTCCCAATCCCAGCACCTAGCCAACAGCCACCAGCCCCGTAGAAGTGACAGCTCAATCAATTCATGCCCCTTCCTATAGAACCCAGCACCTTTCCCTAATAAAGTGGAACTCTCCGGTGAATTGCTGCTATGTGTCGCTCCTTTCCTTTCAGGGTGGGGGGGTTCTTCCTGTGCAGCCTGGTCGAGAGAGACACAGGGGAGCAGACATGGATGACTGCTTGTAAGACATAAACTTTATTTCTCCCTTTGACTGATTTCAGTTTCAAAGGTATTTACCCAGGATTTTCTTCTTACACATGGGGAAGGGGTTGGGGGGGTGGGACTCTTTTGGGAACTGTGAGGGGGGATAAAGGGGCACAAAAATTCTCAATTGTAATATAAGTTGGTCACAAGGATGGTAGTACAGCATGGAGAATATAGCCAATGATTTGGTAACATCATAACTACTAGTGCAGTTAACAGATGGTAACTGCACTAGTAGGGGTAAGGATTTAATAATATGGGTAACTGTTGCACCATGGTGTTGTATATATTTGAAAACAATATAAATTGTAGATCAAAAATATTTAAATTTTAAAAATGCAAATTTCAATTATTGATTGTAGCTATTTATGTCAAGCCAAAATACCTTAAAATAACGCTTTTAATTTCTATCAGCTTATGTTAACAGGAAAAACAGGTAAGAGCATGGGAAAAAAAAGCTAGTCTCCCAAGTATACTTTTTCTAGGCAAAAGTCTCCCTGGATGCAAATCACAATGCTGGCCACAGAGGCAGAATGGTTAAGGGCATCTTCAGCAAAGTATGAGCAGTGGGGCCAGGGTAGTATGAGGAAGAAGGTTGGCACAACAGAGAATTCTAATTTGATGAGTCTGATATGGGGCCTCAGGCAGGCAAAATTTGAAAAGGCCCCTATTTGATTCTGGTACTAACCCCTTGTCCATAATCCTTAGTGATAAGCAAATAAAGAAAAGTTTCTTGGCCTCTATAACATTCTGAAATTCCAAAGGAAGAAACCACCTAGAATGGGGTCAACACACTTTCTCTGTAAAGGGCCAGATAGTAAATACCAGGTTTTACCCAGTTTGTGGCAATGAGGCAGGGTTGCCTAGCTACAGGAAAGTAGCTTCCATAGCCTTTACAGTGCAAAAAGAGCCATGGACACTACGTAAATGAAGAGGTGTAACTGTATTACAATAAACTTCATTTGCAAAAAACAGGCAGCTGAAAGCGGTAGTTTGCCCACCCATGCCAATGAATAATCAGAGGAATGACTGCCTCTAAAATAAATCTGCTACAGCAACGAGAAAAAAGTTCAGAAAAATTTCTGAATCTTATTCCCAATAAGATCCAAGAACAGATTATATTTATGAGATCAAAATAAGCACTCATAAAAATCAGTTATAGAATAGAAAAGATTGGATTTAAAATATGATTACCAAATTTAAAATTGCACTGAAGGCAGTACATAAAATTGGAAGCAGAATTATTATAGGTTGATTCTGTTCCCCTCGGTTCCTGTCCCCGCCACAACAATGAATTAAAAAGCAGAGACAACAGGGAAGGAGAGCAAGTTTTATTTTAATACACTCCAAGGGAGGTGCTGCCAGAGTCAAAGCAAACAAAGGCCTCAATACTTTAGGCGGGAGGCCTCTAAATTGCATTCTGGCTAGGAGGCACCTCTTTGATCGACAAGGTAGGGTTATTTGATTGATAGTCTCCCTATACAACCATCCCTCTCAGTGTGCATGTCCTTTCCCATTATGGGGTATGTTTTGGGCAATTCTTTGTCTTGTTCGATTGTGCCCAAGTTGAGATCAGGTTGGGACCAGTTTGGTCTGGTCCCAGTAGGCAAAGAAGTTATCTTCCTGCAAAGCCTTTGTTGTTGAAAGGAAAGGAGCGACACATAGCAGCAATTCACCAGAGAGTTCCGCTTTATTAGGGAAAGGTGCTGGGTTATATAGGAGGAGGCATGAATTGATTGAGGTGTCACTTCTACGGGGCTGGTGGCTGTTGGCTAGGTGCTGGGATTGGGAGGGGGGCGAGAGGTGATTGGGCTTCAGGTGGCGCCAGCGGGAACTGAGGACCCCGAAGAGAAGCCGGAAGTTTGCCATCTTACTGCTGGGGACCCTTCATTCCCCCCTTTCTCCTATATGGGTTTGTGGACGTTGCTTTCTCTCTGGCTGCTTCCTGCTGAACAGGGGCGGAGAAGGGAGTGAGGGCTTGAGGATTGGGAGGAAAGGGTTGATAGGACTCCCCGCAGTAAGGACGAGTAGATGTGGAATTCTTCAGATTTGGAAATCAATGAAGGTTCCCTGTAACTATAGGTTGAGGACCTGTTGATTCCAATGGTGCCAAGAGGATACGGGTGTCAGGAGCCAGGCGTCTGTGGCCATCGTTTCCAGGAACACTTTTTAGTGAAGAGAGGGGTCCATCTCAGCGTGTGGTGAGGAAGTCACGTGAGGGTGAGGGATCTTCTGTGGCCAAAAGCTGGTAGTTCCTGAGTAAAAGCTGGTTGAAAGCTTGATTAGAGATTTTTCTGACTTGGGATTTGATGAACTTTATTATACAGGGTAAGAAGAGACAGGCGAGAAGAATGATTATTATGGGGCCTGCAATGGGCCAGAGCCAGGTGAGGAGGGGGTTTGTTAGTATTGACGAGAATGGGTTGGAATTGGAAACAGAGTGGAGGCTGGAGGCAAGGTCGGTGAGTTTGGTAATGTCAGTTTCTACAACGCCAGATTCATTGATGTTATAGCAGCACTCTTCCCAGAGGAAGACGCAGGTGCCGCCCTTCTCGGCTGTAAGCAGATCTAGGGCCCGCTGGTTTTGAAGGGTGACTTTAGCTAGCGAAGTGACCTGTCTTTGGAGAGAGGCTAGAGAATCGGCAGTGGATGTCAGGGCTCCCTCAAGTTTGGCATTGAGATCTCTAACTGCCTATAGAGAGTGACCCAAGGCTTCTCCCGAAAACCCTGCCCCAATGGCTGAGGTGATCAAAGAGCTACTGACCATGATGGGAAGGAAAGCAGCTCTATTTGTGCACGAGGGCAAGGGAGGTTGGAGCTCAAGAAATTCTGCCATGCTGTAAAGTGTAAACTGTGAGATTAGGGTGACGAGAATGCAGGGTGTATCGGAGTTGAGAGGCACTGAGTTGAAAAGGCTGCCATTACACCAAAAGAAGTGTCCCAGTTGCGTAAAAGTCTTAGAGCTGGAGGTAGGGGTGTAGATAGAGAGGCAGTGAAGTGCGCTGGAGGGGGGTGGAGTTGGGTTTACACAGTGGTGGATGGTGAGATTATCTGCGTATTCTGGTTCCCATAGGGGTATGTCTGCCAGGGGGCAGAGGGGTTGTCTTTCTGCTTGGAAGGAGTAGTTGGAAATATTAAGGGGCACGGCGGCCAGCAGTGGGCGCTGTAGTGATGCGCACAAGAAACAATTGGATGTGTTAAGGGTGTGGTTGAGAAAGATGGTGGTGTCCTGAATGAGCTGTAATGAAGAGTAGGAGAAATGGGAAGAGGGGTGGGGATAAGAAGATGAAGAGGCACTATCAAGAGTTTGGATAATGACTTTTTCGGAATGTCTGCTATCTGATGCAACTTGAGAGATCTGGGAATGAGAGGGAACATACTTTCGAGAGATATGAAGGGTACTGTGGGGGGTCGAGGACCCCCCGTAGTAAACTGAGGCTGTGACTCTGGCAGCCCATCGAGAGTCCCAGGGATCTGGGATTGATAAGGAGAATGAGCCGTTGGGATATTTCATGAAACGGTTGGAGGAGTAATACTGTGGGTACTGGAAGTTACCTATGTAGTGAATGGTGCAAGACTAGTAGGGACATCTCCCGTAGGTATCTGGCCATCGCCTGCAATAGGCTTGTTTTGAAGGAAGCAGAGGTAGGGAGAATAAGGGTAGCTACTAGTGAACACTTCAGTGGAGGGAGGAAAGTGGAGGTATAAAGGCTCAGAGCAGCTTTTCAGAGGGCAGTCTGGTGTGGCAATGAGGGCAGTAACTTTTGTTTGATGCTGTGTGTAAGTCTGTCTGACTTTGAATCGCCATACAAAGGAGGCTGGGGTGGTGGGGAAGACAATAGGAATGAGGGAAAAAAGCGAGAGAGCAGTAAAGGAGGAAAAAGTCATGATTCGGGTATGGATGGCAAAGGGGGTGAACGGGATTTGAGGAAAGAGGACAGTAAGGTCAGGAGTCTGGAGGGAGGGAGAGTCTGTAAACTTTTGTAGGTTAAGAGATCTTTTAGGTGATGTGGGGACAGAATGGTAAGGGGCGCTCTGAATGTCAGTTTATGAGCTTCTTTCTGCAAGAGCTGTCTAGCGGCTAATGCTCGTAGGCAGGGGGCCCATCCCTGAACTGTGGGGTCTAATTGCTTGGAGATATAAGCTACTGGGGCAAAGCATATTGGCCTAGGACTCCTAGAGCTTGACTGGACCTCTCATGAATGTATAATGAGAAGGGCTTCGACAAATCAGGAAGATGGAGAGCTGGGGCTTCTACAAGGGCTTGACGGAGCTTAATGAAGGAGTGTCGGGGTGAGGAGGATAATGGTTTTTTAGGGGGGCTCTTGCTGAGGTCGTATAGGGGTCTTGCCAACAGGGTGCAGGGAGAAGTTAGGGATCTACGTTCTAAAATATCTAGCTAGGCTTAGAAAGGGCCTAGAAAGGAAAGGATTTTTGTTTTGGTTTTGGGAATGGGCAGGTCAGAGAGGAGCCATTTTCTGTCTATGGTAATGGACTTTCTTTGTTGAGATAGAAGGAATCTGAGGTAAGTGATAGGAGGGGAAGATATTTGCGCTTTGACGGGGGATACTCGGTAACTTCTGGAAGCTAGAAGGTTAATGGGGAGGCAGTGTCAAGTTGAGACTATTCCCACGAGAGACTGCAGAGTAGAAGATTGTCTATGTATTGTAAGGTGGACTTGGAGTGATCATGAGGAAACTGTTTGAGGTCCTGAGCTAGGACCTGTCTAAAAATATGGGGACTATCTCGGAAGCTTTGTGGCAAAACTGACCAAGTGAGTTGTTTAGAATGTCTTGTGTATGGGTCCGTCCAGGTGAAGATGAAAAAATCTTGGGAGCAGGAGTCTAGAGGGATAGAAAAATTGGTCTTTTAGATCTAGGACTGAGAAGTGGGATGCTGAGGCTGTATGGTTTTGGAACTAATTGATGGATAGGGACAATGGCTATGTTGATGAGGCGAAGGTCTTGGACAAGGCGGAAAGATCCGGTGGTTTTTTTAACAGCTAATATGGGGGTATGTCTTTGAGATCTAGGACTGAGAAGTGGGATGCTGAGGCTGTATGGATTTGGAACTAAGGGATGGATAGGGACAATGGCTATGTTGATGAGGCGAAGGTCTTCGACAAGGCGGAAAGATCCGTTGGTTTTTTTAACAGCTAATATGGGGGTATTAAATGGGGAGTGAGTGGGTCTGCTTGAATGATGGGTTGGAGGCTTATGAGGGCTGAAGTGGTTAGGGGGCATTGGGCCTGACAGATATAATGAGAGGGGTCACATAATTTGATAGAGGCAGGGGGACATAGGGCTACGGAGGGGCTTGTAATGTCCCAAACTTTGGGATTTACAGGGTGTATGAGGGCAGAACCGGAGCTTTCATTGGGTAGAGGGGGGGTCGTCAGCTATGAGGGCCATCAGAAAGGGAGTACTGGGGGCTGTGGGAGTGGATATAGTTATGGAAACGTGGAGGAGGGAAAGGATGTCTCGTCCTAGTAAAGGGATGGGACACTGGGGCATAACCAGGAAGGAGTGGGAGAAAGGTATGGGATTGTCTTGGATTGTGCATAAAAGGGTGGGTGGGGGGTTTAATGGGAAAATCTGTTTACCTCCTACTCTGACTATAGGAGTAATGGCTGGCGTGGTAGGGCCCCGGTATTCTCACAAGACTGAGAAGGTGGCTCCTGTATCTAGGAGGAAGGAGATGGGGTGACCATCTACTGTTAAAGTAACCCTGGGCTCCTGTTTAGTGATGGAAATGGTCAGGCGAGAAGCCCCCGGGCCCCATCAATCTTCTTCTGCCAGCCCCACTATGGCGGGCTTAGGATGGGGGTTGTTTGTCCAGCCTCCCCTTCGGGTGGTTGGGCAATCAGACCCCCAGTGGCCCTTTTTGTGGCATCTGGGGCATGGGGTGGTTGGAGATCTGGGGGAGGGGCACGCCCTTGACCAATGTCCGTCTTTTCCGCACTTGACACAAGCTCTTGGGGGTGCTTGTTTGTAGAGGGGCGCCCAGGTTGTGGTTTTATCAGCTGGGCCAACATCTGGAAATTGGCCTGATCAACCTTTTGTTTACGGCATTCTTTCTCCTCCTCCCGCTTATGGAAGATTTTAAGGGCCACTGTTAGGATCTCAGTCTGTGGGGTAGCGGGGCCCTGTTCTAACTTTTTGAGTTTAGCTTTAATGTCGGGGTAGCTTTGAGCTAGGAAGTATGTCATAAGGACATGTCTTCCTTCAGGTGTTTCTGGGTCCAGGCTGGTATACTGTAATAGGGCTTGAGTGAGTCTGTCTAAGAACTCGGAGGGGATTTCATCTCTCTTTTGAATTATGTCTTGGAGCTTTTGAAAACTGACTACTTTACAAGCTGCCCTTTTTCAGACCTGCTATTAAGCAGGAGGTAAAAATATCTCGAGAGCGGAGAGTCATGGCGGTGTTATAATTTCAGTGTGGGTCCTGTTCGGGGACAGCAGTGGGGCCAGGGGGATAGGTGGGGTCAGTCCTATGGGTTTCAGTAGCCTGCATTTGGGCGAAGTCCTAAACTCGTCTATGCTCTTCAGGGAGGAGAGTATTGTCCAGGAGCATGAAAATGTCATGATGTGTGAGGCTGTAAGACTGGAGGGTCTATTGAAACTCCCTGATGTATATCATGGGATCAGTGGAAAAGGAACTTAGGCGTTTCTCTAGTTGGGCTAAATCTCTTAAGGAGAAACGGACGTGAACGCGCACGATGCTTTTGGATCCTGCTACTTCCCGGAGCCGGAGAGGGGCGATAATTTTGGGAGGCTTTCGGGACTGAGTCTGAGGGGGACTGAAGGGTTCTGGCTCAGTCTGTGGGGGAGTGACGCAGTCTAGCCGTGCCTAGTTGAGCAGGTCCTGAAGTGCAGAAGGGGGGCAAAGAAAATAAAGAAAGATAGAATCGGACCCACATGTCGCCAGCTAGCAGCCCAGCTTCTTGCCTCTCCTGCTTTAGTTGGGCTTAGAATCGGACCCACATGTCGCCAGCTAGCAGCCCAGCTGTTTGCCTCTGCTGCTCTAGTTGGGCTTGAACTCATGACTCTGAGGTTAAGAGTCCCATGCTCTACTGAGGTACAGCAGGGCTCCAGTTAATTGCTGATGGAATGCGTTGTTTTCTATTCCTGCCTCATCGGCAAGTGGGGGAAGGGCATAGCTAGAAGCAGGGGCGGTGTTTCTACACATCTTCAAGGTTTCCCTATTTTCAGAGTGAGGGGTCTTGGCAAGATATGTTTTTGTGGACAGATACCTTCTAAGGACTGCACCAGTTGTTCTCTAGCTTGTGCTTTCCCATGCTGCGTTCAGACATGGGGGGAGGTCCTTTCCCATTCTCTCTACAAACATGTGAGAAGACAAAGGCGGTCCCTAACAGGGGAGAAACAGGTGATGAGGGCAAAGACGGAGGAGGCCCCTGGGACCTAGTTAAAGGGGGCTGAAAGGCTCAGGCTTAATCTGCAGGGAATGAAGGTGGAGGAGGTGAGATGGGGGAGGAGATGGTTGGGGAGGAAGGGAGAAGGGCTGTTGTAAGAGAAGAAGTGGAAGGGAGTGAACGGGAGGCTTCTGCGGGGGTGGCGGCTTGCAGGCTAGGAGAACTTGGGAGGGGGTGGGGAGAGGAGGAGGTGGAAAACTTCCATATAGGGAATCTCCTTCCATTTTTTCAGGCGCTGGCAGTAGTTAAAAAGATCGTGAGTGATGTTAGGATCAAGAGTTCCCCCTGCAGGCCATTGGTTTTTATTGTCTAGGGGGTATGTCGGCCAATCTTGGGAGCAATATTTACGGAGAAGTTTTGGTTTTATATCAGGCATCAGGGAGAGGGTAGCCAGATGCTTAAGCAGGCATTCAAGAGGTGAACTTTCAGGGAGGGATGAGGAGGCTCCCATGGCTAAAGGACAGAGAAGGAGACAAACAGGGGAAGATGAACGGAGGTCCTCGGACTGGAGGCAGACCACAAGGAGACAAAGGGTGTCCCCGATGATCCTTGGTGGTCTGCGGAAACTCGTATATGAGTCAGAATTTCTTGGGATGT
The DNA here is from genome assembly GCF_040802235.1 of Manis javanica. Taxonomy (NCBI): domain Eukaryota; kingdom Metazoa; phylum Chordata; class Mammalia; order Pholidota; family Manidae; genus Manis; species Manis javanica. The sequence continues at coordinate 52,588,860 of NC_133166.1, forward strand.
GTGGGTCATCACCCAGACTTCCCTAAGAAGGCAGAGTGCCAGAGTCACGAGGTACCTAGCGCTAGGCGTTTTCGGCGGATGGAGCAGAAGGAGGAGGGGGGAAAGGGAGCGTTCTCATCCACAAAGAAGTCACCTCGTTTATGGCTGTTGGAGGGGGGTGCCTGAGAGTCGGCCGCAGCCGTGAAGGCCTGAGGCAGAGATTTATGACTGTCGGAGGAGGGGCCTGAGTGTCCCCGCAGCCGTAAAGGCTTGAGGCAGGAATTTATGACTGTTTGGGGAGGGGCCTGAGGGTCCGCCGCAGCCGTGAAGGCCTGAGGCAGGGAGAGTTCCCTCCTCATCCCCGAGCGTCAGGGCCTTGCCCGACGATCACGGTCAATGGCACTGCGATAGCTAGGGGAAGAGTGGCCCACCCCGGGGAAATTTTGCTTAAAAACTTTCAGCACTGATGGAAGGGATGGTGAATGTGTTTATGACTGTCGGAGGATGGTCCTGAGCGTCCGCCGCAGCCGTAAAGGCTTGAGGCGGGGATTTATGGCTTTTGGAGGAGGGGCCTGAGGGTCCGCCGCAGCCTTGAAGGCCTGAGGCGGGAGCGTTCCCTCCTCATCCCCGAGCGTCAAGGCCTTGCCGGACGATCACGGTCAATGGCACTGCGATAGCTCGGGGAAGAGTGGCCCACTCCAGGGGGAAAACTTACCTAAAGGCCAGAGAGGAGTGGTGAGTGTGATGAGACAGCGCCGGAAAAAGAGGACGAGGGCAAGCTGCTGCTGGTGTCGGGGGAAGACGGGGCCCAGTTGGGGTGTCCCGTCTCCCGGGTTTCGGCACTAATGAAATGAAAGGAGCGACACATAGCAGCAATTCACCTGAGAGTTCTGCTTTATTAGGGAAAGGTGCTGGGTTATATAGGAGGGCGCATGAATTGATTGAGGTGTCACTTCTACGGGGCTGGTGGCTGTTGGCTAGGTGCTGGGATTGGGAGGGGGGTGAGAGGTGATTGGGCTTCAGGTGGCGCCGGCGGGAACTGAGGACCCCGAAGAGAAGCCGGAAGTTTGCCATCTTACTGGTGGGGACGCTTCAGTTGTCTTCATATAGGGTCCCCTACCAGAGTTGGGGCAGTGTTTACCGTTGAACTTTTGTCTTCCCTTCCCCAGCAGCTCATGCCTATCTTTCTCCCTAACAGAATTAGTAAAGCAGGAAGCAAAGTTAGAAATTCAGCCAAAATAATGAAATAAAGGATAAAGGGAAGAAAAATATAAGAATAAGGAATTCATGGAAGAAAGATGTTGCATGAGAATTCCTAAAAGGGAAAGTAACATGGAAGAGAAGGAATAATCAAGGAAATGAAAAAACCTTTCTGAGCTGTAATTTAGCACTACTGGAGAGTAGGGCGCCTATGAGATGAAACAAGACAGGCCATGTGTTAATTGTTGATGACCATATTATTTCTATGCTTGTAAGAACTTGACAAAAAAACTCTAGAGCACCAATTCATTATTTTTTATACGATTCTCTAAAAATGGTAAATGGGTACATTTGGATAAGACCAAACTGCATCTGGTATTAGTTAATCTTTAGTTTTTTATTATTCAGAAAGCCTCAGATGCCTAAGTAGTTGTTCCCATTCTATGTTTAACTGATATTTCTCAATTTGAAATTTTAATATGCCATCACAGGCTTCTGTTGTTTCTTCATTTCATGTTACTTTTTTCTGTATTCTACAAATTCTCTATGCCTTCCTTCTGTAAGCATGTTGGTGTGAATGAAGTTCAGTTAGGAAGCAGTTTAGAAATTAAAAGAGTTTACTATAAATAGCCCTGGGATTTACTAGCTGTGTAATTCTGAGCTGGCTGCTTCTCTGAGACACCTTCTTCACCTGCAATATGAGAATCATCATAGAGGCCTTGTAGGGTTGTTACATCCAGTAGTGTGTAAGAAATTGCTTAATAAATTTTTTTTTAATCAAAAAGCTCTAGAGCCCAAGAGGTCTTTGAAACAAAAGCGTTTGTTGAACCTTTACAGATACTCGCCAGAATAAACCCTGAGTCGTGGTGTTGCAGTAAGTGGGAAGCCAGACATGTGCAGGTGTTACTGGCAGAACATTTTGTGTTTCCCTGATTCTTGCCTTAAGTTAAGAATTCAATCAAGAGACTCTTTTAAACAGCAGGAGTTTATTAAGCAAAGCATAAGTATACTCTCAAGAAGGGTGGAGAGTGGGCTCTCTAGAAACCAGAAGTGTTATTGCTATTAGGGTTAGGTTGACTTTTATTTTTTCTTAAGGTTCCCTGCCCTGCATCTTACGACATTTGATTGACAGGTTGATTGACGGCTTTAGGTTATGTAACCATTTTCTCTGTTCTCAGGCACCTTACCCATAAGTACCTAAGCGAAGTCCACAAGGGGGCCAAAACCACAATGCTAATTAGAGTTAAATGTTATTTTAATGCGGTGGGGTTACTTTCAAACAAGTCATCAGACCTTGCGCGCGTGCCCTGTAATCAGGGAAGCCCCTGTGATCTTGGGTCTCTTGAGAATCTAGGTGTTCTTGACTATCTGGGCCTCCTTGACTGTGGACCTGGGAACTAAGGAGGGCTTAGGGGCTGGTCAGGGCAGAGCCTTCGTGACGCGCTGGCCCCTTTTTCCTGCTTATGTCTAACGCCTACTCTAACACAGGGAGGGCACTGGGGACTTTGGTTAGATGCTTGTTCATATTTTAAACATTCCATGTAAACTGTTCTTGTGGTTTGCAGGGAGAGAGGGTATTGATACCAGAACTGCCATCACACCCCTTCGTGCCATGACAGTCCAAGGAAGACCATCTAAAGACAAAAAGAGGGTATCACCCTATTTCCCAGAAATCCCCTCCCTATTCCAAGAAAACCCCAACTGACCTGATGAATATTCCACCCTTGCCTAAACTCCAGCTATAAGACCACCAACCTCTACCCGGCCACTCACCTCTGGCACATACCCACACTCCCTCCCTAAGTGTGCACTTTGCTTTATAAAACTACTCTTTGTTTGTACCTACTCAACCTGTTGATGAATTCTTTCTCAGAGTCAAGAACCCTCCCTCAGGTTGAGGTCTCACCTAGCATGCCATCTCCCCAGTACTGAGACAGCAAGTTTCTGCTTCACAAGCAGCAACGCCAATTAACAGAAACAACTTGTCCACCAGACTCCAGAAACAAGGCACATTGTCACGAGGTCTCAAGGAAGGAAAGCTCTTTAAATTCACACTGGCTATAGATAGGGAGGTGAGCCAAAACAAACCTGGGAAAGTCCTGGAATAGGTGGCTAGTCCATAGAGAAGGCTTATGTATTGACTGCTGCTGATGGTCAGACACTGGTCATGAGCCAGGGGGATGGGGTGGTCCTAGGGGCCTTCTAGATGATTGTTGAAATGACTTCATCCAGGAACGTGAAGTTTCTGGTTAACTATGGTCCAAGGCTACTTACTGACCATGACCTTATCTCACTTCCTCATTCTCTGACTCTATGTCACTTAATTTAGAATATTTCAGAATTTCCATATCAAACTATTTTTTCTTTTTTGTGAATTTCCATAAGAAACAATTTTACATTATTGTGGGTTTTTCATAATTATATATGATAATTTTTAATTTTAAAAATAAAGCACAAAGAACTCTAGCCCATAATTCCACTACCTAGATATTACCCCACCAATATTTTCATTATCCTTTCAGTACTTTTTTCTGCTCACATGTATGTTTATAAAATTTAGACCATTTTTTAGATACTGCTTTGTATCTTGTTTTTCTTTGTTTGATGTAATGGAAATATTTTCGATCTATGTTTCCATTTTAACTTTCTTGATTTAGGTCCAGTAAAAAAATATGTTTGACATTATCCTAAAGGCCATATACACAGGCTTATTACAGTTTTGCAGCTAGATTAAAATAATAGAGAAAAATTTTAATTAATGCAACACTTAACATCATAAGCATATAGGACAATTCAGGGATTAAAATATGGTGCCTTCAATAGAAGTAAGATTAAGGAAACCTGTATAAAGTGCAAGCAATTGAAATCAGGTCTGGCTAACATAAGCAGGAGAAGAATTTATTGGAAGAGTATTGGGCAGCCCACAAGCACCTGGAGGGGGAGAATCAGAGCCATGAAAGTCTATGAGCAGCAGAAGCCACAACCCAGATAGTACCAGAGAAGCAATTTGTTTAGGATGCTGAGATGAGTCACACATCAGGGGACAACTGACATCAGACATGCAAACCCATTGTAGACTCTTGCTGTCTTTGCTATTACAAGTAATTTCTAAATTGTTCCTGCATCTGTGTGTTACTCCCTGAAGATCTGAGGCCCTAAACTGGAGTGTCCAAATCCTAGAACCTAGGTAAGGTGCCCTTATCCTGGCTGCTCCCAGACTGGAGAGACAGAAGATCACCCCTTTGGTTTTGGAAAGTGGAATGCAGGCCCCTGCATCCCACTAGGGTTGCATATAACAGGGAATTGATCCTAAATAGAAATAAAGAATGTGGATGGGGCAGGAATATATATATATATATGTATATATAATGTATATATTTGTATATAAAGAGAAAGAGAGCTAGTCTTAGTGTTCATGACAAAAAATAACTATATGATCACAACCTACTCCTTGACTTTTAATATTCTCCTTTAAAATATGAGAACAATGCTTGCTCCTGCTAGAGTCATTGATGTGTTGTAAAGATGATTTAATATCTGCTAGCTACACTGAACACCTTAGGAAAAGAATGCATTATAGATACAAGTTATTTTAATTAGAAAAACTATAATTAGTAAAGATCATAATATCTGCTGTGCTTCAGACAGGTAACACTCAAAATTGTTACAAAGTCAAAGATATTTTGACTGCAGATCCTTTTGCTCAAATAACATTACTATATATAAACTTAAGCCTTAAAATTGCATATTTCATTAACTGTTTAAATCTTGTTTATATAAAATACAGTTCCAGACCTTGGAATTGGAGAAGGAAAGAAAGATGTGTAGACTGCTCACTTGGTTGGATCTGTTACATTAATTTTACAATCTGTGAAGGAGTGGATTGCCCCTTGAATGGTAATGGAAAATTAGTTTCTTTATTTCTTCATTAAGACTGGGGGAGGAAAATTAATACTCTCTTCAGCTTTTCCAAATTAATAGAATATATCTTTATTAAAATGATAAATGTACATGCCCACTTTTTTTTTGGTTGAGAGCTTTCTAACTCATAGAATGACAGAACTAAAAACTGAGCCTTAGAAATCATCTTGTTAAGGAAACTGAGATTCAGTGAGACTTAGTTACCCAAGGTCACACAATTAATTGAGGACAGAACAAAACTGAAAACATGGATCTCTGACTTTTAATCCAGGACTTTCAAAATTCTTCACGTCATTTAAAGGAGGAAAAAAGAAAATTCCTTTATTGTACTTTTCACATTGTTAGTACATGTAATGTTTTCAATTCCTATGCCCTGATGGATAGTAATAACTTATGCACAATAATAAAGAAAATGTGTACCTTTTTCCAATTTTCTTTTTGGAGGTTCAAGTGGAAATAAATAGAACCCCTACCTTGGAAAAGAACAACCTTGGGCAAAACTGTGAAGCTGAGTCTTTCTTCAGTTAGCTCTTCCCCATTTTATACTCTGACACAAACCCAGGTTCCCAATTCAATAATTCCTCTTCCCCAACCCTTTTTCATGAAAACTACTCTGAGATTTTATTTTACTCTGTCATGCATTAACAGTGTATGTGATACAGTCACACATGCCTAGGTGTACCCAACACCTACTTTGGGAAATTAACATACCATTGGTATACCACCTCTTCTTTATTTCCCCTTGATTGCATCTTCTCTCCCATGTTCAGAAGTAACTGACCACTCTCCTGTCATTTCTTTCTTCTCTATCATTTTTTTGCTTTCCTGTATAGTTTTACTACATGGTTTAGTTTGTGTATGTTTTCAAACTTTATGTAATTGGCATAAGCATAAATATGTTTCTATAACTTTCTGTTTTCACTCAACATTTCATTTGTTGAAAATTGTTATATGTTGCTTTACTGTGTTGTTTTCCACACTATATTGCATGTTATCAGATAAATACCACAAAATGTATTTATCCATTCTTCTTTTTATGGCCAACTCAATTTTTTGCTGTTACAAACAAAACTGCCAAGCATATTATTGTACCTCTGTCCTCCAGTGAAATCACCGAGTGGTAAGGTATGCGCATCTTCAAATTTGAGATAATGCCAAATTGTGTTCTGGAATTATTTTTACAAACTTTACTGTACTTAGTAGTAATTATGAGTTCCCATTGATTTGTATCCTCATTAACACTTGAAAGTGTCAGATTTATTTCATTTCTTCCAATCAGATAGTTTTATTTTACATTTTTCTGATGAATAATGATATTGAGCATATTGTCCCATATTTATTGGCCATTCTGAATCCTCCTCTAATGATTAGTAAGAGATTTTTAAACATATTCTGAACATCAATTGTCAATTATCTGTTTTGAAAATATTTCTTCTTATTTATGGCTAGTCTTTCGAAAATTTTTCAGTATGTTTGCTGAAAATACTATTTTATTTCATTTATCAATATTCTTCTCTGAGAAGTGTTTTTGTTCCTTGCTTAAGAAATCCTTCCCAGAGGGACATAATAAAGATTAGAGAAGAAATAAATAAAATGGGAAGAATAAAACAATAGAAAGAATGAATGAAAGCAAGAGGTGGTTCTTTGAGAAAATAAACAAAATAGATAAACCCCTAGCCAGACTTAGATAGAGAAAAATGGAGTCTACACACATAAACAGAATCAGAAATGAGAAAGGAAAAGTCACTATGGACACCACAGAAATACAAAGAATTATTAGAGAATACTATGAAAAGTTATATGCTAACAAACTGAATAACCTAGAAGAAATGGAAAACTTTCTAGAAAACTACAACCTACCAAGGCTGACCAAGGAAGAAACAGAAAATCTGAACAGACCAATTACCAGCAATGAAATTAAGCTGGTAATCAAAAACCTACCTAAGAACAAAATTCCTGGACCAGATGACTACACCACTGAATTTGGTCAAACATTTAGTGAAGACCCAATACCCATTCCTCCTTAAAGTTTTCCAAAAAATAGAAGAGGAGGGAACACTTCCAAACTCATTCTATGAGGCCAGCCTCACTCTAATACCAAAACCAGGCAAAGACACAACAAAAAAAAAGAAAGTTACAGACCAATATCCATGAAGAGCATAGATGCAAAAATACTCAACAAAATATTAGCAAACTGAATTTAAAAATGGATCAAAAAGATCATCCATAATGATCAAGTAAGATTTATTCCAGATATGCAAGGCCAGTACAACATTGGAAAATCCATCAACTTCATCCACCACATCAACAAAAAGAAGGACAAAAATCACATGATCATCTTCATAGATGCTGAAAAGCATTCAACAAAATTCAACATCCATTCATGATAAAAACTCTCAACAAAATGGGTATAGAGGGCAAGTACCTCAACATAACAAAGGCCATAAATGACAAGCCCACAGCCAAAATTACACTTAACAGCGAGAAGCTGAAAGCTTTTCCTTTAAGATCAGGAACAAGACAGGGATGCCCACTTTCCCCAATACTATTCAACATAGTACTGGAGGTCCTAGCCATGGCAATTAGACAACATAAAGAAATAAAAGGCATCCAGATTGGCAAGGAAGAGGTTAAACTGTCACTGTGTGCAGATGACATGCTATTGTACATAAAAAAAACCCCTAAAGAGTCCACTCCAAAACTACTAGAACGAATATCTGAATTCAGCACAGTTGCAGGATACAAAATTAATCAACAGAAATATATTGCATTCCTATACACTAACAATGAACTAGCAGAAAGAGAAATCAGGAAAAACAATTCCATTCACAAATGCATCAAAAAGAATAAAATACCTAAGAATAAACCTAACCAAAGAAGTGAAAGACCTATACTCTGAAAACTAAAAGATACCAATAAATGGAAACACATCCCATGCTCATAGACAGGAAGGACTAATATTGTCAAAATGGCTATCCTGACTAAAGCAATCTATAGAGTCAATGCAATTTCTATCAAAATACCAACAGCATTCTTCAACAAACCAGAGAAAATCATCCTAAAACTCATATGGAACCACAAAAGACCTTGAAGAGCCAAAGCAATCATGACAAGGAAGAATAAAGTGAGGGGAATTATGCTCCCCAACTCCAAACTCTACTACAAAGCCACAGTAATCAAGACAATTTGGTACTGGCACAAGAACAGACCCATAGACCAATGGAACAGTCTAGAGAGCCCTGATATAAACCCAACCATATATGGTCAATTAATATATGATAAAGGAGCCATGGACATACAATGGGGAAATGACAGCCTCTTCAACAGCTGGTGTTAGCAAAACTGAACAGCTACATGCAAGAGAATGAAACTGGATTATTGTTTAACCCTATAAGCAAAAGTAAACTCGAAATGGATTAAAGACTTGAATGTAAGTCATGAAACCATAAAACTCTTAGAAGAAAACATAGGCAAACATATGAATATAAGCAGGAGCAACTTCTTCCTGAATGCATCTCCTCAAGAAAGGGAAACAAGTAAAAATGAACTCATGGGACTACATCAAACTAAAAAGTTTCTGTACGGCAAAGGACACCATCAACAGAACAAAAAGACACCCTACAGTATGGGAGACTATATTTATAAATGACGTATCTGACAAGGGGTTAACATCCAAATATAGAAAGAACTTACACGCCTCAACACCCGAAAAGCAAATAACCCAATTAACAAATGGGCAGAGGATATGAAGAGACAGTTCTTCAAAGAAGAAATTCAGAAGGCCAACAGACACATGAAAAGATGCTCCACATCACTAATCATCAGAGAAATGCAAATTAAAACCACAACGAGATATCACCTCACGCCAGTAAGGATGGTCAGCATCAAAAAGACTAAGAAAAACAAATGCTGGTGAGGATGCAGAGAAAGGGGAACCCTCCTACACTGCTGGTGGGAATGTAAGCTAGTTCAACCATGTGGAAAGCAGTATGGAGGTTCCTCAAAAAACTAAAAATAGAAATACCACTTGACCCAGGAATCCCAGTCCTTGGAATGTACCCAAAGAATACAACTTCTCAAATTCAAAAAGACATATGTACCCCTATGTTTATCGCAGCACTTTTTACAATAGCCAAGATATGGAAGCACCCTAAGTGTCCATCAGTAGATGAATGGATAAAGAAGAGGTGGTGTATACATATACACAATGGAATGCTATTCAGCCGTAAGAAGGAAACAAATCCTACCATTTGCGACAGCATGGATGGAGCTGGAGGACATTATGCTCAGTGAAATAAGCCAGGTGGAGAAAGACAAATGCCAAATGATTTCCCTCATTTGTGGAGTATAACAATGAAGCAAAACCAAAGAAACAAAATGGCAGTAGACTAAGAGACACCAACAATGAACTAGTAGTTACCAAAGGGGAGGGGTGTGGGAAGGTGGGTGGGGAGGGGGGGAGAAGGGGATTGAGGGGTATCATGTTTAGTACACATGGTGCAGGGAATCACGTGGAGAACAGTGTAGAACAGAGAAGGCACATAGTGAATCTCTGACATCTTTCTACTCTAATGGACAGTGACTGCATTGGGGTATGGGTGGGGACTTGATAATATGGGTAAATGTAGTAACCACATTGTTTTTTCATGTGAAACTTTCATAAGAGTGTATATCAATCATACCTTAATAAAAAATTTTTTTAAATTAAAAAAAATAATGTAGATGGAGAAGAGACAGCAGGTGCCAGGGGTTAGAGTTGGTGGGGTAAGGGAGAGAAGTGGGTGTAAGTATAAATTGTAGCATAAGGGTGGTATTTGTGGTGATGGAATAATTCTGTATCTTGATTGCAGTGGTGGTTACATGAACCTGTGCATGAAATAAAGTAGCATAGAACCATACACATACCTTGTTCCAATATCAGTTTCCTGATTTTGATATTATAGTATAGTCATGTTAAGATGTACCTCTTTGGAGAAATTGGGTAAAGGGTACATGGAAACTCTCTGTACTATTTTTGCAACTTTCTGTGAATTTATAAATACCTCAAAATAAAAAAAATTTCAAGAAAAAAAAGAAATCCTTCCCTTCCTTAATATTGTATATTCTTCTCTATTTGTTTCTAAATGTAGTAAACTTTTCCTTTTTACATGTAAGTCTTTAAACAACCTAAACTTCATTTCATGTATCATATGAGGACTGAATTTTTTCCCATTTGGATAACATTGTCATAATACCATTTATTGAAGAGTCCTTTTATCTTTATGACTGACAATGCCACATCTACTCATATACTAAGTCATAACTTTCCCATGTTTCTGTTGCTGGACTCTATTTTTTCTTCCATTAATCTATTAGCCTAATATTATACCATCTTAATCACTATAACTTTGTAAGTCATGTGATAATCTGGAGCACAATTCCCCCTCCACCTTATTCTTCTTCAGGAGTGTCTTGGTTAATCTTGGCCTTTTGCTTTGCCAAATCAATTTTTAGAATTATTTTGTCAGGTTCCAAAAATAAGTGTTGGGATTTTTATTGAATTGTACTTATTTAGATTATATTAGGGAGAATCAAATCTTTCTTTCCTTGAACACGTTATTTCTCTTATTTAGCTCTTGTTTGGTGTCTTTCAGCAAAATTTTATAATTTTCCCCCATGAAGTTTATATACTTCCTTGGTTGGATTTGTTTCTAAATCTATTTCTATGTGGACTACCTTATATTTTGCTCTGAGAATCGATGTTCATAATTAAATTATGCCGAATTACTTTAGCCAGGAGCTGCAAATTCAATTATGAAGCCAGGTATAAAAGATCAATGTAAAAGTCAGTCCAAGTGCATCTTACTACACTGATGGACAGTGACTGCAATGGGGTATCAGGACAGGCAGGGACTCGATAATATGGGTGAATGTAGTAAGCACATTGTTTTTCATGTGAAACCTTCATAAGAGTGTATATCAATAATACCTTAATAAAAAATTGTTATAAAATAAAAACACAGCCCAAGTGTAAGATAGTAGACAATAATGAAGACTGAAGGGCTTCTACTCAGCTCCAGCCAATTGTTGCCAAATATTACCAGAACCTCCAGATATTCCAGACTTGCTAGAAATTTCCTGGTTTTTAAAACACTGTCTAGGCTTCCAGTTCCAGTCATCCTCAGATACTTTAAAATAAAGAATGATAAGTGAAATATCAGGTTTCAGCCAGCGAGATAGGACTTCAGAGAGCAGCAAGGACAACAGGCCACTAGAATGGCTATTTTTTTTTTAAAAGACAATAAAAAGTGTTGACAAGGATGTAGAAAAATTGGAATCCATTGGTAGAGGGAATGCAGCCATTTTGGAAAACAGTTTGGCAGTTCATAAAAAGTTAAAAACAGGGTTACTATTGACCCAGCAAGTCCACTTCTAGATATATCCACAAAAGAAGCAAAAACATGCATCCACACAAAAACTTACAAGTAAATGTTCATTGCAACATTATTCATAATAGTCAAAAAATGAAAACCACCCAAATGCACATGACCTGATGCATGGGTAGATAAGAAGTGATATATCCAAATAAGGCATATTATTTGGTCATGTAAAGGGACAAAGGGCTAATACAGGGATGAACCTTGAAAACATGCTAAGCAAAAGAAGCCAGTCACAGAGTGCTACATATTATATGACTCCATGTACATGAAATATCAAGAATAGGCAAATCCATAGGAATAGAAAGTTTCTGTAGTTCTGGAGAGAGAATAGAGAGTAATTGTAAATGGGTATTGGGCTTATGTTGGGAGTGATAAAAGTGTCCTATAATTAAATAGTTGAGATGGTTTCACAACCTTGTGAAGATACCAAAAACATTGAGTTGTATGTGTTAAAAGGATGAATTTTACATAATACAAATTACATCTTAATTTCAAAAGTTTTAACATAAAAAAAGAAAAAGCAAGCAAGTATGTACTGGACCTTCCTTCAGAGGTAAAATCTGCCAACATAAAGTTAATTGTGACTTTGAGATTAAATGAATTCACCCAAATCTAAAAGTGAACATTTGCATTTGTATTATTTTCCCTTTTTTCATAACTGCTTTTAACGGTAACACCTTTGACATCGTACATTTAGCAAGACCTATTCTTCCACAGGGTATGGAAAACATTTGTAATATCTCTTTGCTTATTAAAACACTATGATTTATGTTGCCTTGGGTTAGTACGATTTTTTCTTTACTAGTATTTCTAAAAAAAGATTGACTGAATGTTTCTTCCAGGCCCCTGTTTAGGTCTTCACCCAAACCTGCTGTCTTTGCTGTGAATGCCATCTTCTCTCCCTAGGAACCTCCCTTCCTTTCTAGCATCATCCCCTTAAAACCTTTGGAACTCCCTGGGTTACCACCCCCATGCACCTAGTTTTCTCAACCAACCCAGGCCTCCTAGGTCTCTGTGCCTTCATACATCATGTGCTCCCTTTAGGGAAACTTATGTGGAGTGGCAGTAGCAATGGATAAAAAGGGGCTCAAGGCTTTATTTTGGAGGCAGTACTAAACAGACTTGCTAATGAACTGGATATAAGGTAGGAAAGAAGAAAAGAACCAAAAATGCCTACGGGACTTTAGTAACTTTTCAGATGGTACTGACATTTCCCAAGTTTGGGAAGACCAGGGTAGGGGAGGACCAACTTTAACATGATAAGCTTCAGTTATCTATGAGACGTCAAATGGAGATATCTTAGTCTGAAGTGAGATAATACGTATCTGGAACACAGAAGATTTGTGATAGGGGTATAAGCTGGGAGTTGTCAGCACGAAAGTAATAGTTCAAACCATGGATATGAACATAGTCACCTAGGAAAGAATGTTTCCAAAGAGTACTCAGTAAGTATCAGGTAGTAACAGGTTGAATCATAATTTATTTAATAAATCCCTTTTTAAAAATGTTTTCCTAATGTTTTGTATAATTCAAGAGTAATTTGTGTAACAGCTACAAATATTTACAACCATTTTTTCTAGTAAAAATCATCTTTTTTTAATTAAAATATCATTGATAAACAATCTTATGAAGGTTCCACATGAGCAACATTGTGCTTACAACATTCACCCACATTATCAAATTCCGCCCCACACCCCAAGGCAGTCACTGTCCATCAGCATAGTAAGATTAAAAGCCAGCTTTTCAAAAAAGAAGGACTACTCAGAATAGACTGATTTCCAAAATCAAGCATAAAAAGTAACTTAACAGTGAAAGAACAGTTGGAAGAGTAGAACTGTGTGGAAGGGTCAAAGAGATGAGGATGCCTGCGTGGCACTGTGGAGAAAAGCAGAAATGTCAAAAGGGAATTTATCAAATTGCTGAGTCTTTCAAATTTTTTTTAAAAAGCTCCTCTTTCATCCTCTTTACATAATCTTTAGTAAATTCAACACTATTGACTAAGTGGTTTTCATGCAATGAAATGATTTTCATGGAGTAGGAGTAGCAATGGATAAAAAGGTGTTAGTAGCTGTATTTTGGAGGTAAAACTAAATGGACTTGCTAATGAATTGGATATGGGGTAGGAAAGAAGGAAAATAATTGAGATGCCTACTAAGTTTCTGATTTTAGTTACTTTTTAGATGGTACTGCCACTTTTCAAGGTTGGGAAGGCAGTGAGTTAAATGATGAGTCCTGACACAAATGGAATGGTAACAAAAAGGAAAACTACACAGCCAGTATCTGAGCTACATTTGTTTTTTAAAATGGCAATGCAATGAACATCTTTGGAGCTATATCTTTGCATATGCTCAGGATTACTTACCTGGCATGAATTTCTAGATAGTGGATTAAAAACAATGGAATATTTTTTTAAGGCTCTTTATACACATTACCAAATTGCCTTCCAGAAAAGTTGAAATACACCAGCAGAGTATTAGTGTTCATTTCCTCACACCCACATTTTAATCTTTAATCAAATTAATGGGAAACATGGTAGCTCCCTGTTTTTTTTTGTGTGTTTTTTTTTTGTATCATTAATCTACAATTACATGAGGAATATTATGTTTACTAGTCTTCCCCCTTCACCAAGTCCCCCACAAACCCCATTTCAGTCACTGACCATCAGCATAGCAAGATGCTGTAGAATCACTACTTCTCTTCTCTGTGTTGCACAGCCCTCCCCATCCCTCCCCCCACATTATACATGCTAATCATAATCCCCCTTTCTTTTTCCTCCTCCTTATCCCTCCCCAGTCCCTTTTCCTTTGGTAACTGTTAGGCAATTCTTGGGGTCTGTGATTCTGCTGCTGTTTTGTTCCTTCAGTTTTTTCTTTGTCCTTATACTCCACATATGAGTGAAATCATTTGGTACTTGTCTCTCTCCACCTGGCTTATTTCACTGAGCATAATACCCTCTAGCTCCATCCATGTTCTCAAGCATGGTAGGATTTGTTTTCTTCTTATGGCTGAATAATATTCCATAGCGTATATGTACCACATCTTCTTTATCCATTCATCTACTGATGGACACTTAGGTTGCTTCCATTTCTTGGCTATTGTAAGTAGTGCTGCGATAAACATAGGGGTGCATCTGTCTTTTTCAAACTGAGCTTCTGCATTCTTAGGGTAAATTCCTAGAAGTGGAATTCCTGGGTCAAATGGTATGTCTATTTTGAGCTATTTGAGGAAACTCCATACTGCTTTTCACAATGGTTGAACTAATTTACATTCCCAGGAGCAGTGTAGGAGGGTTCCCCTTTCTCCACAACCTCACCAACATTTGTTGCTGTTTGTCTTTGTGATGGTAGTGATTCCTACTGGTGTGAGGTGATATCTCATTGTGGTTTTAATTTGCATTTCTCTGATGACTAGCAATGTGGAGCATCTTTTCATGTGTCTGTTGGCCATCTGAATTTCTTCTTTGGAGTACTGTCTGTTCAGCTCCTCTGGCCATTTTTTAATTGGGTTATTTGCTTTTTGTTTGTTGAGGTGCATGAGTTCTTTATATATTTTGGATGTCAACCTTTTATCAGATCTGTCATTTATGAATATATTCTCCCATACTGTAGGATGCCTTCTTGTTCTACTGATGGTGTCCTTTGCTGTAGAGAAGTTTTCAGCTTGATATAGTCCCACTTGTTCATTTTTGCTTTTGTTTCCCTTGCCCGTGGGGATATGTTCATGAAGAAGTCACTCATGTTTATGTCTAAGAGAATTTTGTCTATGTTTTTTTCTAAGACTTTTATGGTTTCATGACTTACATTCAGGTCTTTGATCCATTTCTAATTTACTTTTGTGTGTGGAGTTAGACAATAATCCAGTTTCATTCTCTTACATGGAGCTGTCCAGTTTTGCCAACACCAGCTGTTGAAGAGTCTGTCATTTCCCCATTGTATGTCCATGGCTCCTTTATCGTATACTAATTGACCATATATGTTTGGCTTAATGTCTGGAGACTATTCTAGTCCTCTGTGGCTCTGTTGTGCCAGTACCAAATTGTCTTGATGACTGTGGCTTTGTAGTAGAGCTTGAAGTTGGGGAAGCGAGATCCACCCCACTTTATTCTTACCTCTCAGAATTGCTTTGGCTATTCGGGGTCTTTTGTGGTTCCATATGAATTTTTGAACTATTTGTTCCAGTTAGTTGAAGAACGCTATTGGTAATTTGATAGGGATTGCATTAAATCTGTAGATTGCTTTGGGCAGGATGGTCATTTTGACAATATTAATTCTTCCTAGCCAAGAGCATGGGATGAATTTCCATTTGTTAGTGTCCTCTTTTATTTCTCCTAAGAGTGTCTTGTAGTTTTCAGGGTATAGGTCTTTCACTTCCTTGGTCAGGTTTATTCCTAGGTATATTTTTTTTTTTACGCAATTGTGAATGGAATTGTTTTCCTGATTTCTCTTTCTATTAGTTCATTGTTAGTATATAGGAAAGCCACAGATTTCTGTGTGTTAATTTTGTATCCTGCAACTTTGCTGAATTCAGATATTAGTTCTAGTAGTTTTCTAGTGGCGTCTTTAAGGTTTTTAATATACAGTATCATGTCATTTGCAAATAGTGACAGTTTGACTTCTTCTTTACCAATCTGGATTCCTTATATTTCTTTGTTTAGTGTGACTCCCATGGCTAGGACCTCCAGTACTATGTTGAAAAGCAGTGGGGAGAGTGGCCAACCCTGTCTTGTTCCCTATCTTAGAGGAAAAGCTTTCAGCTTCTTGCAGTTAAGTATGATGTTGGCTGTGGATTTATAATATATGGCCTTTATTATGTTGAGGTACTTGCCCTCTATACCCATTTTGTTGAGTGTTTTTATCATGAATGGATGTTGAATTTTGTCAAATGCTTTTTCAGCATCTATGGAAATGATCATGTGGTTTTTGTCCTTTTTGTTTATGTGGAGGATGATGTTAATGGATTTTCAAATGTTGTACCATCCTTGCATCCCTGAGATGAATCCCACTTGGTCATGGTGTATGATCCTCTTGATGTATTTTTTAATTCGGTTTGCTACTATTTTGTTGAGTATTTTTCATCTATGTTCATCAGGGATATTGGTCTGTAATTTTCTTTTTGGTGGGGTCTTTCCCTGGTTTTGGTATTAGGGTGATGCTGGCTTCATAGAATGAGTTTGGCAGTATTCCCTCCTCTTCTATTTTTTGGAAAACTTTAAAGAGAATGGGTATTAAGTCTTCTATGTTTGTCTGATAAAATTCTGATGTAAATCCATCTGGCCCAGGAGTTTTGCTCTTCGGTAGTTTTTTTATTACCTCTTCAATTTCTTTGCTGGTAATTGGTCTATTTAGGTTTTCTGTTTCTTCCTTGGTCAGTCTTGGAAGGTTGTATTTTTCTAGGAAGTTGTCCATTTCTTCTAGGTTTTCCACCTTATTAGCATATAGGTTTTCATTGTATTCTCTAATGATTCTTTGTATTTCTGTGGGTTCCGTCATGATTTTTACTTTCTTGTTTCTGATTCTGTTGATGTGTGTTGATTCTCTTTTTCTCTTAATAAGTCTGGCTAGAGACTAATCTATTTTGTTTATTTTCTCAAAGAACTAATTCTTGGTTTCACTAATTCTTTCTATTGTTTTATTCTTCTCAATTTTATTTATTTCTTCTCTGATCTTTATTATGTCCCTCCTTCTGCTGACTTTAGGCCTCCATTGTTCTTTTTCCAATTTTGATAATTGTGACTTTAGACTATTCATTTGGGATTGTTCTTCCTTCTTTAAATATGCCTGGATTGCTATATACTTTCCTCTTAAGATTGTTTTCACTGCGCCCCACAGTAGTTGGGGCTTTGTGTTGTTATTGTCATTCATTTCCATATATTCCTTGATCTCTATTTTAATTTGTTCGTTGATCCGTTGATTATTTAGGAGCATGTTGTTAAGCCTCCATGTGTTTGTGAGCTTTTTTGCTTTTTTTGTACATTTCATTTCTAGTTTTATACCTTTGTGGTCTGAGAAGTTGGTTGGTAGAATTTCAATCTTTTGGAATTTGCTGAGGCTCTTTTTGTGCCCTAGTATGTGGCTGTTCTGGAGAATGTTCCATGTGCACTTGAGAATAATGTGTATCCTGCTGCTTTTGGGTGTAGAGTTCTATAGATGTCTGTTTGGTCCATCTGTTCTAGTGTGTTGTTCAGTGCCTCTGTGTCTTTACTTATTTTCTGTCTGGTGGATCTGTCCTTTGGAGTGGGTGGCATGTTGAAGTCTCCTAAAATGAGTGCATTGCCTTCTTTTTCCTCCTTTAGTTCTGTTAGTATTTGTTTCACATATGCTGGTGCTCCTGTGTTGGGTGCATATATATTTATAATGCTTATATCCTCTTGTTGGACTGACCCCTTTATCATTATGCAATGTCCTTCTTTATCTCTTGTTACTTTCTTTGTTTTGAGGTCTATTTTGTCTGATATTAGTACAGCAACACCTGCTTTTTCTCCCTGTTGTTTCCATGAAATATCTTTTTCCATCCCTTGACTTTTTTTTTTTTTTTTTTTTTTTTGAGAGGGCATCTCTCATATTTATTGATCAAATGGTTGTTAACAACAATAAAATTCAGTATAGGGGGGTCAATGCTCAATGTACAATCATTAATCCATCTCAAGCCTAATTCTCGTCAGTCTCCAATCTTCTGAAGCATAACGAACAAGTTCTTACATGGTGAACGAATTCTTACAGAGTGAATAAATTCTTACATGGTGAACAGTACAAGGGCATTCATCACAGAAACTTTCGGTTTTGATCATGCAATATGACCTATAAACCATCAGGTCAAATATGAATATTCATTTGATTTTTGTACTTGATTTATATGTTGATCCCACATTTCTCCTATTATTATTATTATTTTTATTTTTAATAAAATGCTGAAGTGGTAGGTAGATGCAAGATAAAGGTAGAAAACATAGTTCAGTGCTGTAAGAAGGCAAATATAGATGATCAGATGATCAGATGTGTGCCTATGGACTAAGTATTAATCCAGGCTAGACAAGGGCAGCAAGACATCCACGGATGCAGAAGATTTCTCTCAAAGCAGGGGGGGTGAGGTTCTGAGCCTCACCTCTGTTGATCCCCAAATTCTCACCTGATGGCCCCCCTGCGACTGTGCCTGTCTTAGGTTGTTCCTCCCTTGAGGAATCTTACCCGTCTCTGGCTAACCAGTCATCTTCCGGGGCCATACAGGGAAATGTAAAGTTGGTAAGTGAGAGAGAAGCCATATTGTTTGCAAAGGTTAGCTTTTTACTTCTTTGCAGATTTATGCCCTGTGGCTTCTATGCCCAGCACTTGTCTCGAGGTATCTTTACCACCTGGAGGAATTATGATACTCGGTAAATTCGATATGAGGCACGAATTCTATTTAAGGTTTGTAATTAGGAAGGAAGAAGAAAAGCTATAGATGTAGCATATGAAGGAAACTTGGGAGGATTGATTATTTCTTTGACATATCTTCTTGTATAGTACCTTAAGTATGTATAGGTTTTAAACTACTAACTAATTTGCACACACATATTAACATAATAGGAATACGGTGACATAAACAAAGCAAATCTATAATTACCAGCCATCTCCAGTGAAGCCAAGAAAACCATTTAGGCACCCTAGGCATTTGTGAAAATTTATGTATGATATGATGGATATTGTCCAACTGTACTTGAACCATCAGACAAATTAAAGCAGCCCATTTCTGGGATCTGTTCACATCCCATATGTTCTTTTAACCATAGATAGTCTATAGTCATGAGATTTTGGGGTGCTACAACTTGCACCCCTCCCAACTCCTGGTTGAGTTCCAACAGTACAGATCCAGTCAAATTCGTTGTCTCACTGTATGCACATGCCAGCCTAGACATCTCCCTCCTCCTTCTTATGGCAAGTCCAGGAGACGGTGGGCTGGATGCAGCCACAACCGCAGCATCGTCCGGATCCCTGTGGAGGCTTTTTGATGATCATCCCCCGGCACGAGTCCTCCAGAGAGTGCTGATGCCGGAAGCTCCTCCTCATATCGTATCTTAGTTCATTTTCTGGGTATCCAAGCTAGGCCTTGATCTTCTGCGTAGAAACAAACAGACCCTTTGCCCACCCTTTGACATGCCCTCTATACCACTGTGCAGAACTCATTGGAGGTCAGCACACAGTAACTGCTTTTTTTTTTTTTTTTTTTTTAATTAAGAGAAAGGAATATTATCAGAAAAGAGTACCTCCATAGCTGATCATCTGACACCCTTTAAGTGATCAACATTAAGGATATTTAAAGCATGCGTTGATCTTTGATTTACCAATAGTTTTATCCTGTTAAGGAGTAATCCCCCTTTTCTTTCTTTCTTTCTTTTTTTTTTTAAATTTTTAATCTACACTTACCTGAAGAATACTATGTTTACTATGCTCTCCCCTATATCAGGTCCCCCCTAACAACCACATTACGGTTACTGTCCATCAGCTTAGCAAAATGTGGTAGAGTCACTACTTGTCCTCTCTGTGTTGTGCAGCCCACCCTCCCCTTTCTCCCTCCCCCCCATGCATGCTAATCTTAACACCCCCCTTCTTCTTCCCCTCCCTTATCCCTCCCTGCCCACCCATCCTCCCCAGTTCCTTTCCCTTTGGTACCTGTTAGTCCATTTTTGGGTTCTGTAATTCTGCTGCTGTTTTGTTCCTTCAGTTTTTCCTTTGTTCCTATACTCCTCAGATGAGTGAAATCATTTGGTATTTCTCTTTCTCCGCTTGGCTTATTTCACTGAGCATAATACTCTCCAGCTCCATCCATGTTGCTGCAAATGGTTGGATTTTTCCACTTCTTATGGCTGAGTAGTATTCCATTGTGTATATGTACCACATCTTCTTTATCCATTCATCTACAGATGGACATTTAGGTTGCTTCCAATTCTTGGCTATTGTAAATAGTGCTGCGATAAACATAGGAGTGCATCTGTCTTTCTCAAACTTGATTGCTGCGTTCTTAGGGTAAATTCCTAGGAGTGGAATTCCTGGGTCAAATGGTAGGTCTGTTTTGAGCATTTTGATGCACCTCCATACTGCTTTCCACAATGGTTGAACTAATTTACATTCCCACCAGCAGTGTAGGAGGGTTCCCCTTTCTCCACAGCCTCGCCAACATTTGTTGTTGTTTGTCTTTTGGATGGCAGCTATCCTTACTGGTGTGAGGTGATACCTCATTGTAGTTTTAATTTGCATTTCTCTGATAATTAGCGATGTGGAGCATCTTTTCATGTGTCTCTTGGCCATCTGTATTTCTTTTTTGGAGAACTGTCTGTTCAGTTCCTCTGCCCATTTTTTAATTGGGTTATTTGTTTTTTGTTTGTTGAGGCGTGTGAGCTCTTTATATATTCTGGACGTCAAGCCTTTATCAGATCTGTCATTTTCAAATATATTCTCCCATACTGTAGGGTTCCTTTTTGTTCTATTGATGGTGTCTTTCGCTGTACAGAAGCTTTTCAGCTTAATGTAGTCCCACTTGCTCATTTTTGCTGTTGTTTTCCTTGCCCGGGGAGATATGTTCAAGAAGAGATCACTCATGTTTATATCTAAGAGGTTTTTGCCTATGTTTTTTTCCAAGAGTTTAATGGTTTCGTGACTTACATTCAGGTCTTTGATCCATTTTGAGTTTACCTTTGTATATGGGGTTAGACAATGGTCCAGTTTCATTCTCCTACATGTAGCTGTCCAGTTTTGCCAGCACCATCTGTTGAAGAGACTGTCATTTTGCCATTGTATGTCCATGGCTCCTTTATCAAATATTAATTGACCATATATGTTTGGGTTAATTTCTGGGGTCTCTAATCTGTTCCACTGGTCTGTGGCTCTGTTCTTGTGCCAGTACCAAATTGTCTTGATTACTATGGCTTTGTAGTAGAGCTTGAAGTTGGGGAGTGAGATCCCCCCTACTTTATTCTTCTTTTTCAGGATTGCTTTGGCTATTCGGGGTCTTTGGTGTTTCCATATGAATTTTTGAATTATTTGTTCCAATTCATTGAAGAATGTTGCTGGTAATTTGAGAGGGATTGCATCAAATTTGTATATTGCTTTGGGCAGGATGGCCATTTTGACGATATTAATTCTTCCTAGCCATGAGCATGGGATGAGTTTCCATTTATTAGTGTCCCCTTTAATTTCTCTTAAGAGTGACTTGTAGTTTTCAGAGTATAAGTCTTTCACTTCCTTGGTTAGGTTTATTCCTAGGTATTTTATTCTTTTTGATGCAATGGTGAATGGAATTGTTTTCCTGATTTCTCTTTCTATTGATTCGTTGTTAGTGTATAGGAAAGCTACAGATTTCTGTGTGTTGATTTTGTATCCTGCAACTTTGCTGTATTCCGATATCAGTTCTAGTAGTTTTGGAGTGGAGTCTTTAGGGTTTTTTATGTACAGTATCATATCATCTGCAAATAGTGACAGTTTAACTTCTTCTTTACCAATCTGGATTCCTTGTATTTCTTTGTTTTGTCTGATTGCCGTGGCTAGGACCTCCAGTACTATGTTAAATAACAGTGGGGAGAGTGGGCATCCCTGTCTGGTTCCCGATCTCAGTGGAAATGCTTTCAGCTTCTCGCTGTTCAGTATAATGCTGGCTGTGGGTTTATCATATATGGCCTTTATTATGTTGAGGTACTTGCCCTCTATTCCCATTTTGCTGAGAGTTTTTATCATGAATGGATGTTGAATTTTGTCAAATGCTTTTTCAGCATCTATGGAGATGATCATGTGGTTTTTGTCTTTCTTTTTGTTGATGTGGTGGATGATGTTGATGGATTTTCGAATGTTGTACCATCCTTGCATCCCTGGGATGAACCCCACTTGGTCATGGTGTATGATCCTTTTGATATACTGTTGAATTCTGTTTGCTAATATTTTATTGAGTATTTTTGCATCTACATTCATCAGGGATATTGGTCTGTAATTTTCTTTTTTGGTGGGGTCTTTTCCTGGTTTTGGTATTAGGGTGATGTTGGCTTCATAGAATGAGTTTGGGAGTATTCCCTCTTCTTCTATTTTGTGGAACACTTTAAGGAGAATGGGTATTATGTCTTCTCTGTGTGTCTGATAAAATTCCGAGGTAAATCCGTCCGGCCCCGGGGTTTTGTTCTTGGGTAGTTTTTTGATTACTGTTTCAATTTCTTTGCTTGTAATTGGTTTGTTTAACTTTTGTGTTTCTTCCTTGGTCAGTCTTGGGAGGTTGTATTTTTCTAGGAAGTTGTCCATTTCTTCTAGGTTTTCCAGCTTGTTGGCATATAGGTTTTCATAGTAGTCTTTAATAATTCTTTGTATTTCTGTGGAGTCTGTCGTGATTTTTCCATTCTCATTTCTGATTATGTTGATTTGTGTTGACTCTCTTTTTCTCTTAATAAGTTGGGCTAGAGGCTTATCTATTTTGTTTATTTTCTCAAAGAACCAGCTCTTGGTTTCGTTGATTTTTGCTATTGTTTTATTCTTCTCAATTTTGTTTATTTCTTCTCTGATCTTTATTATGTCCCTCCTTCTGCTGACTTTAGGCCTCATTTGTTCTTCTTTTTCCAGTTTTAATAGTTGTGATGTTAGACTATTCATTTGGGATTGTTCTTCCTTCTTCAAGTGTGCCTGGATTGCTATATACTTTCCTCTTAAGACTGCTTTCGCTGCATCCCACAGAAGTTGGGGCTTAGTGTTGTTGTTGTCATTTGTTTCTATATATTCCTTGATCTCTATTTTGATTTGTTCATTGATCCATTGATTATTTAGTAGCATGTTGTTAAGCCTCCATGTGTTTGTGAGCCTTTTTGTTTTCTTTGTAGAATTTATTTCTACTTTCATACCTTTGTGGTCTGAAAAATTGGTTGGTAGAATTTCAATATTGTGGAATTTACTGAGGCTCTTTTTGTGAGCTAGTATGTGGTCTATTCTGGAGAATGTTCCATGTGCACTTGAGAAGAATGTATATCCTGTTGCTTTTGGATGTAAAGTTCTATAGATGTCTATTAGGTCCATCTGTTCTAGTGTGTTGTTCAGTGCCTGTGTGTCTTTATTTATTTTCTGCCCGGTGGATCTATCCTTTGGGGTGAGTGGTGTGTTGAAGTCTCCTACAATGAATGCATTGCAGTCTATTTCCCTCTTTAGTTCTGTTAGTATTTGCTTCACATATGCTGGTGCTCCTGTATTGGGTGCATATATATTTAGAATGGTTATATCCTCTTGTTGGACTAAGCCCTTTATCATTATGTAGTGGCCTTCTTTATCTCTTGTTACTTTCTTTGTTTTGAAGTCTATTTTGTCTGATATTAGTACTGCAACCCCTGCTTTCTTCTCACTGTTGTTTGCCTGAAATATGTTTTTCCATCCCTTGACTTTTAGTCTATGCTTATCTTTGGGTTTAAGGTGAGTTTCTTGTAAGCAGCATATAGATGGGTCTTGCTTTTTTATCCATTCTATTACTCTATGTCTTTTGATTGGTGCATTAAGTCCATTTACATTTAGGGTGACTATTGAAAGATATGTACTTATTGCCATTGCAGGCTTTAGATTCGTGGTTACCAAAGGTTCAAGGTTAGCTTCTTTAGTATCTTACTGCCTAACTTAGCTCGCTTATTGAGCTGTTATATACACTGTCTGGAGAGTCTTTTCTTCTCTCCCTTCTTATTCCTCCTCCTCCATTCTTCATATGTTGTGTGTTTTGTTCTGTGCTCTTTTTAGGGGTGCTCCCATCTAGAGCAGTCCCTGTAGGATGCCCTGTAGAGGTGGTTTGTGGGAAGCAAATTCCCTCAGCTTTTGTTTGTCTGGGAATTGTTTGATCCCACCATCATATTTAAATGATAGTCGTGCTGGATACAGTATCCTTGGTTCAAGGCCCTTCTGTTTCATTGCATTAAGTATATCATGCCATTCTCTTCTGGCCTGTAGGGTTTCTGTTGAGAAGTCTGATGTTAGCCTGATTGGTTTTCCTTTATAGGTGACCTTTTTCTCTCTAGCTGCCTTTAAAACTCTTTCCTTGTCCTTGATCCTTGCCATTTTAATTATTATGTGTCTTGGTGTTGTCCTCCTTGGATCCTTTCTGTTGGGGGTTCTGTATAATTCCATGGTCTGTTCGATTATTTCCTCCCCCAGTTTGGGGAAGTTTTCAGCAATTATTTCTTCAAAGACACTTTCTATCCCTTTTCCTCTTTCTTCCTCTTCTGGTATCCCTATAATACGAATGTTTTTCCTTTTGTATTGGTCACATATTTCTCTTAGTGTTGTTTCATTCCTGGAGATCCTTTTATCTCTCTCTATGTCAGCTTCTATACGTTCCTGTTCTCTGGCTTCTATTCCTTCAATGGCCTCTTGCATCTTATCCATTCTGCTTATAAATCCTTCCAGGGATTGTTTCACTTCTGTGATCTCTCTCCTGACATCTGTGATCTCCTTCCGGACTTCATCCCACTGCTCTTGCATTTTTCTCTGCATCTCATCCCATTGCTCTTGCATTTTTTTCTGCATCTCTGTCAGCATGTTCATGATTTTTATTTTGAATTCTTTTTCAGGAAGACTAGTTAGGTCTGTCTCCTTCTCAGGTGTTGTCTCTGTGATCTTTGTCTGCCTGTAGTTTTGCCTTTTCATGGTGATAGAGATAGTTTGCAGAGCTGGTACAAGTGACCGCTGGAAGAGCTTCCCTTCTTGTTGGTTTGTAGCCTTTTCCTGGGAGAATAGCGACCTCTAGTGGCTTGTGCTGGGCAGCTGTGCGCAGACAGGGCTTCTGCTTCCTGCCCAGTTGCTTTGGGGTTTATCTCCGCTGTTGCTGTGGGCTTGGCCTGGCTGGGGCTGTTCCTCCAAAATGGTGGAGCCCCGTTGGAGGGGGAGCAGCCAGGAGACTATTTATCTCCGTAAGGGGCCTCTGTGCTCCCTGCTGCCCAGGGGGTTAGAGTGCCCAGAGATCCCCAGATTCCCTGCTTCTGGTCTAAGTGACCTGTCCTGCCCCTTTAAGATTTCCAAAAAGCACTCTCCAAACCAAAACAACAGCAGCAACAATGAGAGAGGGAACAGAAACAAAGAGAAAAAAAAAAGGAAAAAAAAGGAAAAAACAAGCAATTTTTTTTTTTTTTTTTTTTTTTTTTTGTCCTCAGGTGCCGGTCCCAGGCACCGGCTCTCTGGTCCTGCTGCCCTGTCTCCCTAGCACCAGGGTCCCTGTCCTTTCAAGGCTTCCAGAAAGCACCCACCCACCGGTCCCGCAGGGAAGGAACGCTCAATATTCTTTGTCCTCAGGCACTGGTCCCACGCACCCGCTCACCAGTCCCGCCGCCCTGCCTCCCTAGCACCGGGGTCCCTGTCCCTTCAAGGCTTCCAAAAAGCACTCGCCAAAAAGAGAGAAAAAAAAGGGGAAAAACGCGCGATTTCTTCCGTCCTCAGGTGCTGGTCTCAGGCACCCACCCACCGGTCCCACAGGGAAAAATGCGGGATATTCTTTGTCCTCAGGTGCCGGTCCCAGGCACCCGCTCACCAGTCCCGCCGCCCTGCCTCCCTAGCACCGGGGTCCCTGTCCCTTTTAGGCTTCCAAAAAGCACTCGCAGAAAAGAGAAAAAAAAAAGGGGAAAAACGCGCGATTTCCTCTGTCCTCAAGTGCCGGTCTCAGGCACCCGCCCACCGGTCCCGCAGGGAAAAACGGGGGATATTCTTTGTCCTCAGGCGCCGGTCCCAGCCACCCGCTCACCAGTCCCGCCACCGTGCCTCCCTAGCACTGGGGTCCCCGTCCCTTCAAGGCTTCCAAAAAGCGCTCGCCAAAAAGAGAAAAAAAAAAAAAAAAGGGGAAAAACGCGCGACCTCCTCCGTCCTCAGGCACCGGTCTCAGGCACCCGCCCCCAGGTCTCGCAGGGAGAAACGCGGGATATTCTTTGTCCTCCGGCGCCGTTCCCAGGCACCTCCTCACCGGTCCCGCCACCCTGCCTCCCCAGCAACGGGGGCCCGTCCCTCTAAGGCTTCCAAAAAGCGCTCGCCAAAAAAAAAAAAAAAAAAAAAAAAACCGCTCCGGTTTCTCTCCACCCGCCGGGAGCCGGGGGGAGGGGCGCTCGGGTCCCGCCGGGCTGGGGCTTGTATCTTACCCCCTTCACAAGGCGCTGGGTTCTTGCAGGTGTGGATGTGGTCTGGATGTTGTCCTGTGTCCTGTGGTCTCTATTTTAGGAAGATTTTTCTTTGTTATATTTTCATAGCTCTATGTGTTTTTGGGAGGAGATTTCCACTGCTCTACTCACGCCGCCATCTTGGCTCCGCCCCCTAACTTGCTTATTGAGCTATTATAAACACAGTCTAATGATTCTTTATTTCTCTCCCTTCCTATTCCTCCGCCTCCATTCTTTATATGTCAGGTGTTTTATTCTCTGCTCTTTTGTGTTTCCTTTGACTGCTTTTGTGGGTAGTTGATTTTATTTTTTGCCTTTAGTTAGTATTTGGTTGGTCTGCTTTCTTTGCTGTGATTTTATTTTCTCTGTTGACATCTATTTAGCCTTAGGAATGCTTCCATCTAGAGAAGTCCCTCTAAAATACCCTGTAGAGGTGGTTTGTGGGTGACAAATTCCCTCAACTTGTGCTTGTCTGGGAATTGTTTAATCCCTCTTTTATATTTAAATGATAATCATGCTGGATACAGTATCCTTGGTTCAAGGCCC
Organism: Manis javanica; assembly: GCF_040802235.1. NCBI lineage: Eukaryota > Metazoa > Chordata > Mammalia > Pholidota > Manidae > Manis > Manis javanica. The sequence goes on from NC_133166.1 coordinate 52,616,040, forward strand.
TTCTCTTTCACTGCATTAAATATATCATGCCATTCTCTTCTGGCCTGTAAGGTTTCTGTTGAGAAGTCTGATGATAGCCTGATGGGTTTTCCTTTGTAGGTGACCTTTTTCCTCTCTCTGGCTGCCTTTAAAACTCTGTCCTTGTCCTTGATCTTTGCCATTTTAATTATTATTTGTCTTGGTGTTGTCCTCCTTCAGTCTCTTGTGTTGGGAGTTCTGTGGACTTCCATGGTCTGATTGATTATTTCCTCCCCCAATTTGGGGAATTTTCAGGAATTATTTCTTCAAAGACACTTTCTATCCCTTTTTCTCTCTCTCTTCTTCTTGTATCCCTATAATGCGGATGTTGTTCCATTTGGATTGGTCACACAGTTCTCTTAATATTCTTTCATTCCTAGAGATTCTTTTATCTCTCTCTGCCTCAGCTTCTAACTCTCTCTGCCTCAGCTTCTCTGTGTTCCTGTTCTCTGACTTCTATTCCATTAATGGCCTCTTGCATCTCATCTATTCTGCTTTGTAAGTCCTTCCAGAGACTGTTTTATTTCTGTATTCTCCTTCCCAACTTTATCTGTTAGCTTTTGCATTTTTCTCTGCAGCTCTATCAGCATGGTTATGACCTTTATTTTGAATTCTTTTTCAGGAAGATTGGTTAAGTCTATCTCCCCAGGCTCCTTCTCAGAGGTTGTCTCTGTTATTTTGGTCTGAGTCAAATTCTTCTGCCTTTTCATGGCGATAGAGGTAGTCATGGGCAGTTAGCACATGTGTCGTAGCTCCCTGTTTTAACATGGCTTTATCATCCACTAAACCATAAGCAGTTTCCTTGTTTCTAATCTTTCTCCTCATCAATTCATTCTGTATGCCACTGCCAGGTTAATCTTATAGTAGGTTTCCTATGATACTATTCCCTTGTTCAAATATCTATAATGGTTCCTTATAATGTACTGAATTAAGTACAAACTCTTCAGTCTGTCATTTAAGGTACCCTTAATATGGCCTTATCACATATTGCCACTTTCATGCATATACCCTATAACCCAGACAAAATCATATAGTTATTGTTTTCCAGAACATGACCTGTAATTTCTCATTGCTATGTTGTAATAGTCCAGTGATGAAAATTTTATGATTAGTGTTTCAAATGTCCCCTCCCCTGTGCTTAGCAGCTACTGCTTATCAGTCATTGTACTCTTTCCTACTGAGTTGGGATTCAGTGTCTCAGTACAGTCCTACTGATAGCCACTACTAATAAACTAGAATTGGCACATGAGGCAATGTGCCAATAAACTGGATGGCCATGAACTTGCCATCCAGACAATGGTCCTTTCACCTAGTTGGCCTTTATCCCAGCTCCTGTTCTTGAATTTGTTCCCATAAATAAAAGTTCACTTCAAATGTTCCCTCTCCTAGAAAGCCTGTCCTGACTCCAATTATCTAAGGACATTACATGGCTGTTAGACCTCTTACGTCATCTTGCCTTGTTATTTGTATGCTGTTTGCTGCCCTTTTTTGAACCATATGTTTCTTAAAGTATTAAAAGTAGTAAAGAGTTCAGATTCTGGAGCTAGACTGGCTTAGTTCAAATCCTGGATCTGTTTCAACTAACTGTGACCACTTGAGCAAGTTATTTAACACTTTTGATTACAGTGTTCACAACTGTAGAATGGACACACTATTTGGACCTACTGCAGAAAGTTGTGAGGATTCAATGAGAAAATGTAAGTCAAGTGCTTAGCTAAGTGCCATTCACATATTAAGCCTTCAGAAATATTACCTATTTCTCAAAAACTTAAGCCAGACAGTTACCATATGATTTACCAATTCCATTCCGAGGTGTAATCCCAAGAGAATTGGAAGCGTGTTCACACAAATTTTCATAGCAGCATTATTCATAACAGTAAAAAAATGGAAGCAGCACAAATGTCCATCAACTGATGAATAAGCCAAAGGTGGTATATCAACACAACATAGCAAGGAATGGAGAATTTCAACCAGAACCCCCATCTTCCAGTAATTCACCAAAATGACCAACACAAAAGGAAAGAGGAGAAGTACTTGGTATATGTTTCTAGATCTTTTAGAAACCATGGAGTTGTTCCTTTGGCTACATACATGCAAATTTACAGGAAAGGTGTTAACAGGAGACATCGAAGAATAGGCACTGTTCTAAAAGGAATGCCAGACAAGTGTTACCATGGCAAAACTGAAAGAGTCTACAGTGCATGCTCCCTGGCATTCTGTGTTGGTATTGTGATAAACAAACAAGTAAAGGGTAAGATTCTTGTAAAGATAATTAATGTACGTATTGAGCATATTAAGCACTCCAAGAGCCAAGATAGCTTCCTGAAGCACATGAAGGAAAATTATCAGAAAAAGAAGAAAACCAAAAGAAAGGTACTTGGGTTCAACTGAAGCACCAGTCTGCTCCACTCAGAGAAGCACACTCTGTGAGGACAAATGGAAAGGAGCCTGAGCTGCTGGAACCCATTCCCTATGAAACCATGGCATGATAGGTGTTTAAAGAAAAAGACCTCTAGACTGTTAAAAAAAAAAAAAAGAATGAAGTACTGATGCATGCTACAACATGGTTGAAATTTGAAAATATATGCTAAGTGAAAGAAGTCAGGCACAAAAGACCATATATATGTGGTGACATTTATAAGAAATATGCAGAATAGAGAAATCCATAAACACAGAAGTAAAGTAGTGGTTGCCAGGGTGAGGGTGCAGGGGAGTGGGGAATAGTAACTACTAATGTGTATTAGACTTATTTCTGGAGTGACAAAATGTTCTAGAATTAGATAGTGGTTATGGCTGCATAATGTGAAATACTGAAACCCACTGAGTTGTACATTTTTAAATGTTTAAAATGATGAATTTTATATTATGTAAATTATTTCTCAATAAAAAATTGTTACTTATATGCTATTCATCTGTGTCCTAGAATACCAGTGAGACACCATTAAGAAAGTGATTTTTTTTAAAGGAAAGGTATTTAATATGGCCTTAAATACAAAGGTGAAATTATTCAGGTAACTTCTATAAATGGTAGTGATTACAATTGGCATGCAGAGCAAACCATAGATAAATGGTAGTTTATTGCTCTGTAGAAATTCTAAGAATAGACTAGGCCGAACTAAAACCAAATATTTCCAACAGTCTTGTGATTGCACTTCGCTAAAATACAATGTAGCAAGAAATACTACTCGGAACTCAAAAAAGAACTATAAATATCATTGATAGATATTTAAAAATCTAATTAAAATATATGGCTGTTTTTGGAACTCTTTTTAAAAATGTTAATATCCACCACTGACATGGAGAAATTATGGTCTGACTTGTAATTTCCCATTATACATAGGTGGGCATATACATTTATAATACTTTCTGGAGGGTGATTTGACAACATGTATGATATATACATATATCTATGGCTAGATAAAGGCCTGGAATGATGTACTCCAAGTGGTAACTTGAAGGTAGAATTAGGGATTTTTCTCCACTGTCATTTTCCAGTAAATTTTTCTACAATAAACATAAGTATTGCTTTTGTAATAGAAAATACTGATAGTATTTCTTAGCTTTTTGAAAAGTCATGGGGGCAAGGGGAACCAGTTCACTTTTTAAATCAACTTGTTAACTTTTTAAAAATTTATGAATAAACTAGAACCCTTTTAAGCTTCTTACTGGTATACCTATAAAGTGATAAATAGGTAAAATAGAGAAATAACTAAGAAGACATTTAGATCTGCAGTTGGAGAATGACTCCTGAGATACTATCTTTACAAATCAGCAATGCGAAAATACAGTATTATAATTAGTTTGATGAAAATAGATGAGGCAATAACCCCTTGGAATGTTTTAGAACAGAACTTTCACTTACTGAATAGCTAAATTGCCTTCCAAAATGATTATTCAGAGAATGCCCTTTCTACCACACCATTCTCAGTACTCAATGTAACTAGCAAAAAATTATAATCTCATTTTACTTTGCATCTCTTTATTAGTGAAACTGAATATTTGCTAAGGTTATTTATTGACTATTTGTGTTTCTTCTTTTGTGAGTTGTCTGTTCACCTGTAATATCTGTTTTTTAAATTATCTTTTTTTTCTTGTTGATTTGTTACAGCATTTTAAAGGGTAAAGATCTGAACTCCTCATCTGTCTGTTGCTCCAGGAGGAAGGGGATCCCGCTCTGGACAAGTTCACTATGTATTTGGTGAGACTGAAGGAAGACAAGGGCAAGTTGCAGGTGTTAAAAGGGGTTCATACCACGTCTCACAGCAGGAGGTCTCACCTCCCCTGACTCTCCCTCTAGGCTTCCCTCCTCTGCTTGCACCGCCCTCCTGCTCAGCTCTCCCTCTCACGTTCTTCTCTGTTCTTTCCTGCCCCTAGCACCAGGAAGAACTCTGTGGGTGGATCCTCCGTGGTGACTAGTGGACACCTGACCAATTAGGTGCCAGGAACTTAGGAGAAGGGAAAATGGGTGTTTCCCTTCCACCCCTCCCTTGAGAGGGTACTCCCATGACTGACCAGCTGCTCTGTGCCTGGTAAACATCCCATAGATATGCAAACAGCTCTCAATGTACACAATGGATGATATCAAGGCCAGGAGAGTATCCTGGTCAGAAATTTCCATTTTCTCTATTCTGTTATACATGTTTCATATATTTTTTCCAGTTTATCATCTGTCTTTTAACTTTAATAGTGTCTTATAATATCTAAAACTGTTTAATTTTTATGAGGTTAAATGTATCACTTTTTAAATATTTTTTCCTTTGTTTTTATTATTAGAGAGTCTTTACTCTAAGAGTAGATACTTTCCACCTGCATTTTCTTCTAAATCTTTTATGGGGTCATTTTTTTCTGAAAGCCATCTGGAGTTTATTTTGTAGAAAGATGTGAGAAAGGCAACTATTAAAAACAAATTTTAAAACATTACATATTGCAACAGATTCTGTGCAAAGAAAATATTTGCAATATTAAATATGTCCAAGGAGTCATCACTTAGTACCACAATATTTCCTATGACATAAACATTTAAACAGTTCTTCAGAGTTACTGGGCTGTGTGAAAACTTATTTTAACAGTTTTCCTTTGGGAAAGGTGTCTTTTTACTAATTAACATATATTATTTGAATGTTTTTCAAAGGGTTCATATTGCTTTGCTATTAAGTAATTGGAAATGTATTTTTTAAAAAAAGAAAGGTTACATGAAAGGTTGATGCTACGTGTGAGAGTCAGATCTTGAACTTAACCTTTCTGTGACTAAAAGAGAACAATAGAAACTCTTCATGAATCATATGGTGTGAATCATAAACACAATTACTGAATAGAATTCTAATGCCTATGAGGTGAAGTGGAAATCCTGCTGGGTAAAACCAGAAATCCTAATTTCAGTACTCCCTCTGACTCACTAAATTTCCTTAGATAAATTTCTGATAATTTCTACATCCATTCATCAATGCACTAAGCAAAGATCTTCGTTGTTAGCAAAGATGGACTTATAAGTTAACATACTAAAGTATTAAAAGCATCTTAACAATTCTTCCAAATAAAAATTAAATAAGAAAGTGGTTTGCTTGAGGCCACTCTGTATGGGAAACTGGAAACCACCTGAGCCCCAGTTCTTTCCACTGTCTCAGGCTGACTTAAATATTTATAGTTCTAGAATACATCATGTTTTCTTATAAGTTTAGCTTCATGTTTCTTTACCTTTACTCATCTCTTTCATTATTTGTATTTCTTAATCCCTGTTTGTTAGTAAATTTCTGAACTGTAACTATATGGCAGTGAGAAGGACCCCTCTCACCTAGTTAGAAGAAGACCTCCTTTGTAACCTGGGTATGGAAAAGGTCAGGGGCAGGAGAATGGAGAAAGGAAATAAATTAGAATTTTCTTTTTTTAACTACAGTACTAAACTAAAAATCTTCAGATAAGGTCAGTAATTCTACAGACCAGCAACTCAGGAAACCTAAAATTTTTCCTTGATTAATAAGTCTCTTCTCAAAGGCTAGCTATTATTTCAGTATACATAAATTCTCAAAGGTCCATTGAGGGTAGTGGAGTATCAGAGGTGAATGTTCTGGGGAATAACAGATACTTCATGTTACTGCTAATGAGACTGAAATAATAATGTATTTTAAGAAACCTAACCTTACTATTTTTAAATTCTAAATTCTAAGGATAAAAGAGAAAAATGAAAAATTATGAGGCAATTGGAGAGCTAAAACAGGAAAAATGGCAGTAGAGATACAAAACATATATACATATATTTATACACACATAATCCAAATCCAAGAAAAAGATAGCAAAGTTGGAAAGGAATAATATAGAGGTTCTGACAATAGAAAAAAGATTCTGCAGCAATGTCACCTGATAACAGAAGAAGGAAAAATATAAATCAAGTTATCAGAGTAGAGAAACCAAAGAAAGTCAATCTTAAAATGTTTTAAAATCTTTTGCCACATAGAAAATTATACTAATTTCCCATTTTGTATAATTATGGGTGAACAAATTATAAAGTACATAATATGTCTATATGTATAAATTCTAAAATTGATATTTCAATATTGATTTCCTTTTAAATTACATAAATTATATAACAGCAAGTAATCCAAGACTGTCCAGAGCAGGGAAGAATAAGAGCAGATTACTTAAATAGAACCCTCTTTCTATTTTATTATTAAGGGTGGTCAAAGAGCCATAGAATTTTAGCATAGGAAAGAATCATAGTTTATTCAGACCAAACCTTAATTCTCAGAAGGGACAGAGAGAGTTCAGGGAAGTGATTTGTTCCAAGTTATCTAGCTAGAGACAAGCAGACTTAGGACCAGAATGTATATTTTCTTTCATTTTACTTAGCAGTCAGGAAATCCTGCTATGTGCCAGGTGAGGTACAAAGTTTGGTGAACTTTTTTCCTCAGTCTTAAGGAGTGAAGTGGCAGTGTTGAGGGTGGATAAAGGAGAGCATGAACTTTACTCAAGCCATTCATGTATATCATTAAAAGAAACAATGCTTAAAAGCCCACATTTTATATGCTAAAAAACTCAGTTACTGAGAATTCTCATTTGAGGGCTTCAAGCCATGGAAGTACATGAAATAACAAAGGAGAATCTTTCACAAAAAAAGGATAAATGAGATCCTAGGTTCTAGGTTTCCTAACAGCTCTTCCATATAATGTGTGTTTTTAATCAGTAGCAGCAATATCAACATAGTGTTATTATCCTTCTTTGATACAGAATAAATGAATAATTCTTAAATACTGTCAATGATATAGCTGAGATACATGATTTGCTTATGTTCCCTTTTTTCATACGTTGTGTGTGGAAAATATGGTTTTGCAATTGATGCCAAATAAACTTGTACGTGAAAAATATCTGTGTTTACTTACATCATCATGACTACCTGAACATGAATTTATAAAAAGGAGGTACACAAAAAAATTGTGTGGTAATCAGAGAGTAAGATTATGATGATAAAATGAGTGATGAGTGAAATAATTAATTATCGTTGTAAAAATGCCAAGGTGTGAACAAAGAGTGAGAGTTTTGTGACCACCTATGACACAGGTCCTTGCCCCAGGACCCTGAGGGCAGCTCAGAACCACACTGATTCACATTCCTGTGTGCCTTGTAAAGATTAGTATAAGGATTGCTATTTTTAAAAGCATGACATGTAGCTGTTATTATTACCCACAGTGGGACATGAAACCAGATAACCTCTCACACTGTTCTTGATTTTCTTTAATTTTGTTATTAACAATCATTGTTCTTAGATCATAAAAATTAAACATAAGCTCTGGCAAAAGTGCCATTAGAGGGTGTGCATAAAATTGTAACATTTCCAGAATATCTCATCTGGCTTTAGTACATCTGCATATCAATAGGCATTCAGAGGTGGAAAGAAGTATGGCTTTAGTGCATTTGCATCATTCCTCAGGGGTCCAGAGAAGTTCATCTCCATATCTGTGGGTAATTACCTGGGCAAGGAGGGCTTATCTGTACCTGAGAGGTGAGAGGGAGGGACAGTTTTGCTGCTGCTGGAGCAGGAGAGAGAGATGGGTCGGACTGCAGTTTTGCAAGCAATAAACAAGGTTTAAACTTTATTTCTCCCTTTGACTGATTTTGGTTTTTAGAGGTATTTTGCCCCGGGATTTCCTTTCCTCAGACTTACATCTGGCACAGTTGGTAGGATTCCTCTGAACCCAAAATCTGTCATAATGGGTGTGACCTTTGGGTGGGCTGCCCCTAGAAATGATGGGGAAAAGTGGTGCCTGCTCCGAGGGGCATGCGTTCTACAGCCATGTGATCGTGGAGGTGTCACTACTGCTGCTGGCTGCGCTGACCCCAGCCCTTGGCCAGAGCCTAAGGCTACTGCTTCTGCCACTGCTGCTTCTCCTGCTGCCAGCCTGAGCCTGGTCACAACTATGGAAAGGAGCAGAGGTCTGGTATGCCTTATTAGAGAAGCAACTGGCTGCTGAGTACCACGCCTTGCTGGCTACAGAGCCCATCACCGGAAAAGCTCTGACCAAGGTAATAACCACCTATCCCATTATGGGGCGGTTGAGAGACTGGACCCAAAGGCCATGGAATGGTGTGGCACAGACACCTACTATATATCATGTGACTGGCCATTTGCCTTTGGCATCTCCAGGAAATGATGAAGCAGACATATTAGCCCAGGTGTGCTGGCCAAAAGGAAAGCCTGCCTCTGATGTAGCCTAATGGCTACATCAGTATTTGTTGCACATGGGGCAAAAAACAATTGGGCTGTAGCCTGTCAGTGGGACTTACCATTGACCTTTGATGAAGTCAAACGAGCCCAGAAGAAGTGCCCTGCACATTGTGCAGATCAGCAAACCACCAAGAGAGGCCTAGAGCATCTCTTTGCAGCCTATGACTGGCCACAGGTGATTAAGAGCAATCAAAGCACCCACTGTATTGGACATGTGTTGCAAGGATGCAGCAATTAGGAATTAGGAATTAGGAATTAAATGGATGTGCAGCAATTAGGAATAAAATGGACATGGCCCTGGACATTTCAACACATGGACAGGTGAAAAAGGCCTGGAAGCTGGCCTCCCATGTATTCCTGGAATAACAGCAAAGTGGCCCCCCCATAATCACAGTTATTTGCTTCTACAGTCCTTGTGTCCTGGATGTGACCCCTCGCTGTGGCTGCCATGTTATGGCTGGAATAGATGAGCTTTGGACTTAATCTGCATGGGACTTTGAACCTAGATAAATCCTCAGGCTTGAGAATTATCATGATTGTGTTGTTGTTCTCAAGAAAAAAATGCTTACACAGAGGCTTGACTTTGTCTAATGTTTGGTAAAAGTTTTGTGAGCAATCTAGCATAGTTGTTAGGAATGAGTAAATAAGTGTAGAAACATATGTTGTGCTTAAAGACTGTGCTATAAAGTACATTTACTTAATCTGCATAGGCTGAATCCTCTGGCTTGAGGATTATCAAGATTTTATTGCTGTTGCTATTGTATGTTAGAGGGGGAAGGAGTAAATTGTAAGGCAAGATTTCTGGAGGGGTGGCCTGTGGGTAAAATTGTAATATTTCCAGAATATCTCACCTGGCTTTAGTACATCTGCATATCAATAGGCATTCAGAGGTGGAAGGTGAAGGGGAGGGACGGTTTTGCTGCTGCTGGAGCATGAGAGAGAGATGGGCCGGACTGCAGTTTTGTAAGCAATAAATGGGTTTTAAACTTTATTTCTCCCTTTGACTGATTTCAATCTTTAGAGTTATTTTGCCCCAAGATTTCCTTTCCCCAGACTTACAGAGGGCTTTCAGCAAATGTTTCAAATAAAATATTTAATCCCTTTACCTATTTGTTGAATATGAAAATAACCTACATACAGATATAAAGTCAACCCTCAACAGGACGGGTTTTTTATTTTCCACCTACAGATTTTACTGGGACAAATTAAAACAGTAAACAATTGTTGAAATGTCATGGCTAAAATATCACAGAAACACCAAGTTCAGTAAAGTTGCATCTCTTGTTCTGAGAAGCATAATGGTACAGTCATCAGTGTGTGTTTAAGGTGTGGATGTGACCTTAAAACACAAAGCTTCATGGCTACAACCTTAACATTTCCTGTCACAGTCTTTGAGTCAGTCCTCATGCCCACACAATAAAGTGAATTTCCATTTCATTCTTGAGTTCACACAGGTAAGTGGGTGGGTATATGCTCACACTCAGAGATGCATTATCACATTAATCCAAGTCCATTAATCTTATTGCTCTGATTTTTTATTTATTTTTAAATTAAGTAATTCTTTACATACTGCCCTCCACTGTGTGGTAATAACTCAAAAAAGCACTGGCAAAAGTCAAGAACCAGGCTGCTACTTGGCCAATGACTGTTCAGGACCCTTTGCTTCATGCTTCAGTATCCCACTTTGTAAAATGAGAATCATAATATCTGGCCGAACTCCATAGATGGTCAGAATAAAAGCTCTTAAAGTGCTTTGGAAGAAAGGCATAAGAATATTGTGACTTTAAAAAGCAAGTGATACAATGAGATATCACCAGTTAGAATGGCCACTATCCAAAAGACAAGAAATAACAAATGCTGGCAAGGATGCACAGAAATGGGAACTCTCCTACACTGTTAGTGGGAATGTAAATAGGCTGCTTAAGTTTGTGCAAGAGAAGTTTGACACCGTCCAACTCCTGGTCCTTCGCCAAAAATATCAGGCCCTAGATACCGCTGCGGAAGATTCCTTAGTCTGATCAAGAAAAGGGGGGAAATGTAAAGGAGGGCAGAGGGCATCAAGAGTCAGGAAAAAGGACTAATAACATTTAACCTAACTGCCTAAAGCATGGGCCACCCAGTTTTGAATAAACAACCCGAGGCTAAGCTTAGAAATGCGCCTGCTTTAAGTTAGATAACTAGAAGTGGGCAACAGCCTGGGGGCGTGATCTGTGATAAGTCACATAGACATGCTTGGGTAAGCAAGAGATAACAATTGAAGCGGTCAGGCAACTGGAGTGTTCCCTAAAAGGTTACAATATAGAATGTGTTTTAAAATTATTGGTTGTAGAAATGCGCGGACTTCGGTGTAACGGCTGTGAAAATCCTATATAAGCAATACCTAAAGTTGCCTGGGGGTCGGCAGCTCGGACTCGGCCTGCGTGTCAGGGGAGGTGCTGTCGACCCCAGCTTGCTGGCTGAATAAAGACTTTGCCTGTACTTACATCTCCATGTCTGTGTGCTTTGTTCTCTCGGGAAAACCCTGAGTTCCTGGACCCTAACAATGTACCCACTGTGGAAAGCAGTATGGAGGTGGTGCCTGGGTTCTGGTTTGCGGAGCTGAAGAATGAGCTTCACAAACACTCAAGGTAGGAGAGCAAGGTATACGCTTTTATTTAGAAATAAAGTGAGAGGAAAGAGCTCCTGGCTCATGCCAGAAGGGGACAAGAGAGCCCTGGGTGGTGTGTTGTCTTGGGAATTCATAGCAGTTGAGGATTTGGGGGAATTGAGGGCTTAGGGTGTGGACTTGTACCACCTGCCCTGCCCTCTAGGTGGACTGGGTTGTTGTCTGTTTGCTAGGGCTGTTCACAGTGAAGTCACGGGTTATGCTGAGATACCCTTGCAGAACACTCAAACACTCCAGGCCAAGTTGCTCCTGGCCTTTGACCTTTAACTGATCTCACTGAAGATGTCTATATTCCTAGTCTAGTATCTTTGCCCTAGAAAATTAGTGTGACCTTGACTTTGCATAATGCTGAACACAAAGTTACAGTATGGACTTTACATTGTTACAGTGCTTTGACAGTAAATATCTTGCCTTGCTTTTTCCGGAGGCCCTCACCCTACTCTGTCTAAGCCCATGGTCCCTGTCTCAGAGGTTCCCAAAAAAACTAAAAGTAGAAGAACCATTCAATCTAGTAATTCCACTTCTAAGAATTTACCTGAAGAAAACAAAATCCCTGATTTGAAAAGATATATGCACCCTTATGTGTATGACTGCACTATTTGCAATAGCCAAAATATGGAAGCAATGTAAGTGCCCATCAATATATGAATGGGCAAAGAAGATGTGGTACATATACACAATGGAATATTATTCAGCCATAGAAAGAAAAGATATCCTGCCATTTGCAACACCATGGATGGATCTAGAAGGTATTATGCTCAGTGAAAGAAGCCAGGTGGAGAAAGACATACCATATGATCTTCACTTATTTGTGAAATATAAAAATAAAGCAAAACGGAATGAACAAAACAGCACTAAACTCATAGTCACTGAAAACTAACTAGTGGTGACCAGAGGGGAGGGGCTGGGGTGGGTGAACAAGAAGGATGAGGGAAATAAAGGGGCACAATAATTTGTAATCACAATATGTTGGTCATGGGAATGGTAGTACATCATGGAGAATATAGTCAATGATTCTGTAACATCTTTCTGTGTTGATAGTAGCTGCACTAGAGGGGGTGTGCGGCACAACAGGGGATAACTTGAATCACTTTGTTGTACATTTGAAACCAATATAAGATTGTATCTCAATGATACCTCAAAAAAAAAGCAAGTGGTACAAAATAAGATGAATACAGCAAGTAAATAACAAGAAATCAATCATGAACAATAATGTTAACTGGCCATTATTTTTTCTCCCTTTTGCTATCTAATCTTAGTATACCTTTTAATTCCACAATGGTTGAAATTTGCATGCATACTGGCAAAGGCTATAATATTCTTTAGAATCCAATATTACAGAGAAATATGCAGGGATATAAATCACCATCAAGAAACAGACTTTCATTTCTGTATTTGACTGTCCTCTGAGACTATAAGCTCTGATATCTGATGTGAGCACAAAACCTCATTTGCTTTTCTTTTGTTTTTTTATTTTTTATTTTATTTTAGTACCATTAATCTACAATTACGTGAGGAACATTATGTTTACTAGACTCACCCCATCACCAAGTCCTCCCCAGAAATCCCATTACAGTCACTGCCCATCAGCATAAGATACTGTAGAATCACTGCTTGTCTTCTCTGTGTTGCACAGCCCTCCTCATGCCCCGCCCCCACACATTATATATGCTAATTGTTATGCCACCTTTCTTTTTCACCCCCCTATCTCTCCCTTCCTAGCTATCCTCCCTAGTCCCTTTCCCTTTGGTAACTGTTAGTCCATTCTGGGGGTCTGTGATTCTGCTGCTGTTTTGTTCCTTCAGTTTCTTCTTTGTTCTTATACTCCACACATGAGTGAAATCATTTGGAACTTGTCTCTCTCCACCTGGCTTATTTCACTGAGAATAATACCCTCTAGCTTCATCCACGTTGTTGCAGATGGTAGGATTTGTTTTCTTTATATGGCTGAATAATATTCCATTGTGTATATGTACCACATCTTCTTTATCCACTCATCTACTGATGGACACTTAGGTTGCTTCCATTTCTTGGCTATTGTAAATAGTGCTGTGATAAACATAGGGGTGCATCTGTCTTTTTCAAACTGGGTTGCTGCATTCTTAGGGTAAATTCCTGGAAGTGGAATTCCTGGGTCAAATGGTATGTCTATTTTGAGCTATTTGAGGAAACTCCATACTGCTTTTCACAATGGTTGAACTAATTTACATTCCCACCAGCAGTGTAGGAGGGTTCCCCTTCCTCCACAACCTCACCAACATTTGTTGTTGTTTGTCTTTGTGATGGTAATGATTCTTACTGGTGTGAGGTGATATCTCATTGTGGTTTTAATTTGCATTTCTCTGATAATTAGTGATGTGGAGCATCTTTCCATGTGCCTGTTGGCCATCTGAATTTCTTCTTTGGAGAACAGTCTGTTCAGCTCCTCTGACTATTTTTTAATTGGATTATTTGCTTTCTGTTTGTTGAGGTGTCTGAGTTCTTTATATATTTTGGATGTCAACCCTTATTTGGATCTGTCATTTATTAATATATTCTCCCACACTGTAGGATGCCTTTTTGTTCTATTCGTGGTGTCCTTTGCTGTACAGAAGCTTTTCAGCTTGATGTAGTCCCACTTGATCATTTTTACTTTTGTTTCCCTTGCCCGGGGAGATATGTTCATGAAGAAGTCACCCATGTTTATGTCCAAGAGATTTTTGCCTATGTTTTTTTCTAAGAGTCTTATGGTTTCATGACTTACATTTAGGTCTTTGGTCCATTTTGAATTTACTTTTGTGTATGGGGTTCGACAATGATCCAATTTCATTTGCTTACATGTAGCTGTCCAATTTGCCAACACAGCTGTTAAAGAGGCTGTCATTTCCCCATTGTATGTCCATGGCTCCTTTATCAAATATTAATTGACTATATATGTTTGGGTTAATGTCTGGAGTCTCTACTCTGTTCCACTGTTCTGTGGGTCTGTTCTCGTGCCAGTACCAAATTGTCTTGATTACTGTGGCTTTGTAGTAGAGCGTGAAGTTGGGGAGCAAGATCCCCCCCACTTTATTCTTCCTTCTCATGGTTGCTTTGGCTTTTTGGGGTCTTTCCTGGTTCCATATGAATTTTTGAACTACTTGTTCCAGTTCATTGAAGAATGCTGTTGGTATTTTGATAGGGATTGCATTGAATCTGTAGATTGCTTTAGGCAGGATGGTCATTTTGACAATATTAATTCTTCCTAGCCAAGAGCATGGGATGAGTTTCCATATGTTAGGGTCCTCTTTAATTTCTTTTAAGAGTGTCTTGTAGTTTTCAGGGTATAGGTCTTTCACTTCCTTGGTCAGGTTTATTCCTAGGTTTTGTGGGGTTTTTTTGATGCAATTGTGAATGGAATTGTTTTCCTGATTTCTCTTTCTATTAGTTCATTGTTAGTGTATAGGAAAGCCACAGATTTCTGTGTGTTAATTTTGTATCCTGCATCTTTGCTGAATTCAGATATTTGTTCTGGTAGTTTTGGAGTGGAGTTTTTAGGATTTTTTTATGTACAATATCATGTCATCTCCAAATAGTGACAGTTTAACTTCTTTTTTATCAATCTGGATTCCTTATATTTCTTTGTTTTGTCTGATTCCCATGGTTAGGACCTCCAGTATTATGTTGAATAACAATGGGGAGAGTGGCCAACCCTGTCTTGTTCGCTATCTTAGAGGAAAAGCTTTCAGCTTCTCACTATTAAATATGATGTTGGCTGTGCATTTATCATATATGGCCTTTATTATGTTCAGGTACTTACCCTGTATACTCATTTTTTTGAGAGTTTTTACTATTAATGGATGTTGAATTTTGTTGAATGCTTTTTCAGTGTCTATGGAGATGATCATGTGGGTTTTGTCCTTTTTGTTGATGTGGTGGATGATGTTGATGGATTTTCAAATGTTGTACCATCCTTGCATCCCTGAGATGAATCCCACTTGGTCATGGTGTATGATCCTCTTGATGTATTTTTTAATTCACTTCACTAATATTTTGTTGAGTATTTTTGCATCTATGTTCATCAGGGATATTGGTCTGTAATTTTCTTTTTTAGTGGGGTCTTTGCGTGGTTTTGGTATTCAAGTGATGCTGTCTTCATAGAATGCATCTGCAAGTATTCCTTCCTCTTCTATTTTTTGGAAAACTTTAAGGAGAATGGGTATTAAGTCTTCTCTGTGTGTCTGATAAAATTCCAAGGTAAATCCATCTGGCCCGGCAGTTTTGTTCTTGGGTAGTTTTTTGATTACCACTTGAATTTCTTTGCATGTAAATGGTTTGTTTAAATTTTGTGTTTCTTCCTTGGTCAGTCTTGGAAGGCTGTATTTTTCTAGGAAGTTGTCCATTTTTTCTAGGTTTTCCAGCTTGTTAGCATAGAGATTCTCATAGTATTCTCTAATGATTCTTTCTATTTGTGTGGGGACTGTCATGATTTTTCCTTTCTCATTTCTGATTCTGTCAATGTGTGTAGCTTCTCTTGACAAGTCTGGTTAGGGGTTTATCTATTTTGTTTATTTTCTCAAAAAACCAGCTCTTGGTTTCATTGATTTTTTTCTATTGTTTTATTATTCTCAATTTTACTTATTTCTTCCCCGGTCTTTATTATGTCCCTCCTTCTGCTGACTTTGGGCCTTATTTGTTCTTCTTTTTCCACTTTCAATAACTGTGACTTTAGACTATTCATTTGGGATTGTTCTTCCTTCTTTAAATATGCCTGGATTGCTATATAGTTTCCTCTTAGAACTACCTTCGCTGCATCCCACAGAGGCTGGGGCTTTGTGTTGTTGTTGTCATTTGTTTCCATATATTCCTTGATCTCCATTTTAATTTGGTAATTGATCCATTGATTATTTAGGGGCATGTAAGTAAGCCTCCATGTGTTTGTGAGCCTTTTTGTTTTCTTTGTACAATTTATTTCTAGTATTATGCCTTTGTGGTCTGAGAAGTTAGTTGGTAGAATTTAAATCTTTTTTAATTTACTGAGACTCTTTTTGTGGCCTAGTATGTGGTCTATTCTGGAAAATGTTCAATGTGCTCTTGAGAAGAATGTGTATCCTGCTGCTTTTGGGTGTAGAGTTCTATTGATGTCTTTTATGTCTATCTGTTCTAGAGTGTTGTTCAGTGCCTCTGTGTCCTTACTTATTTTCTTTTTTGTGGGACTGTCCTTTGGAGTGAGTGGTATGTTGAAGTCTCCTAAAATGAATGCATTGCCTTCTATTTCCTTCTTTAATTCTCTTAGTATTTGTTTCACATATGTTGGTGCTCCTGTTTTGGGTGCATATATACTTATAATGGTTACATCCTCTTGTTGGACTGACCCTTTAATCATTATGTAATGTCCTTCTTTATCTCTTGTTATTTTCTTTGTTTTGAAGTCTAGTTTGTCTGATACAAGTACTGCAACAACTGATTTTTTCTCCTTATTGTTTTTCCATCCCTTCACTTTTAGTCTGTATATGTCTTTGGGTTTGTGGTGAGTCTCTTGTAAGCAGCATATAGATGGGTCTTGCTTTTTTATCCATTCTGTTAGTCTGTGTCTTTTGATTGGTACATTCCATCCATTTACATTTAGGGTGATTATTGAAAGATATGTACTTATTGTCATTGCAGGCTTTAGATTTGTGGTTACCAAAGGGTCAAGGGTAGGTTCTTTACTATCTAACAGTCTAACTTAACTCACTTATTAAGCTATTATAAACACAGTCTAATGATTATTTCTCTCCATTCTTATTCTTCCTCCTCCATTCTTTATATGTTAGGTGTTTTATTCTGTACTCTTTTGTGTTTCCTTTGACTGCTTTTGTGAGTAGTTGATTTTATTTTTTGCCTTTAGTTAGTATTTGGTTGGTCTGCTTTCTTTGCTGTGATTTTGTTTTCTCTGTTGACATCTATTTAGCCTTAGGAGTGCTTCCATCTAGAGCAGTCCCTTGAAAATATCCTGTAGAGGTGGTTTGTGGGAGGCAAATTCCCTCAACTTTCGCTTGTCTGAGAATTGTTTAATCCCTCCTTCATATTTAAATGATAATCATGCTGGATACAGTATTCTTGGTTCAAGGCCCTTCTGTTTCATTGCATTAAATATATCATGCCATTCTCTTCTGGCCTGTACGGTTTCTGTTGAGAAGTCTGATGATATCCTAGTGGGTTTTCCTTTGTCAGTGACATTTTTTCTCTCTCTGGCTGCCTTTAATACTCTGTCCTTGTCTTTGATCTTTGCCATTTTAATTATTATATGTCTTGGTGTTGTCCTCCTTGCATCCCTTCTGTTGGGAGTCCTGTGGGCTTCCGTGGTCTAAGAGACTATTTCCTCCCCCAGTTATAGAAGTTTTCTGCAATTATTTATTCAAATGCACTTTCTATCCCTTTTTCTCTCTCTTCTTCTTCTGAAACCCCTATAATGTGAATATTTTTCCATTTGGATTGGTCACACAGTTCTCTTAGTATTCTTTCATTCCTGGAGATCCTTTTATCTCTCTCTGCCTTAGCTTGTCTGTGTTCCTGTTCTCTGATTTCTAGTCCATTAATGGCCTCTTTCACCTCATCCAGTCTGCCCTTAAGTCCTTTCAGAGATTGTTTTATTTCTGTATTCTCCCTCCCTACTTGATCCTTTAGCTCTTGCATATTTCTCTGCAGGTCCATCAGCATGGTTATGACATTTATTTTGAATTCTTTTTCAGGAAGTTTGGTTAAGTCTATCTCCCCAGGCTCCCTCTCAGCAGTTGCCTGTGTTATTCTGGAATGGATCAAATTCTTCTGCCTTTTCATGGCTATAGAGGCAGTCATGGGCAGTTGCCATGTGTGTTAGCTGGGAGAACAGAGTCCCTTCCTGCTTGCTGGTTGCCTTGCAAGTCCTCGGAGCAGCTTCCAGTTTTATTTCCTGTGCCACGGCGGGCAGGGCAGCCCAGAGCCCTGCAGGGAGGGGCAGGCGTGCCAGGTGTGCCCTCCTATGTGAATGGAAACCCTTGACACCTTGTCCTGCTTCCTCTGTGTGTGCTCGGCTGCTGCACACCGGTGCGTCCTCTGGGTCTGGCCCAGGTGGCTGCAGAAGAGGCTCTGGGTGATTGCTCTGAGCGCAGCTGCTCTCAGGCTGCTCCCTTCATATGGCGGGGATGCACCAGAGAGGGAATGGATGCAAGGATGTTTATCGCTGTGAGAGGCTTCATAGCTGTGCTGCCTCCCAGGGGACTGGAGCTCCTGAATTTCCCCAGGATTCCCAGCTGCTGGACTGAGTGTACTGGGACACGTCCATCCAGCTGTAAGGCCCCTGTCCCTTTAAGACTTTCAAAAAGTGCTCGCTTTTCTTTTGTCCCAGGGGTGCTGGCTGCTGGGACCCACTCGAACAGTTTCGCTAATATCCAGCACACCACGCAATGTGTATCTGCGCTCCCATGCAGATGACTAGGGCTGTGTATTTAGCAGTCCTGGGATTCCACTCCCTCCCCGCTCCGACTCCTCTCCTCCCACTGAATGGCTGGGGTGGGGGGATGCTCGGGTCCCACGAGGCCGCAGCTTGTATCTTACCACCTTCGTGAGGCGCTGAGTTCCCACAGTTGTAGATGTAGCCTGGCTGTTGTACTGTATCTTCTGGTCTCTTTTTTAGGAATAATTGTATTTGTTGTATTTTCAAAAATATGTGTAGTTTTGGGAGGAGATTTCCACTGCCCTACTCACACTGCCATCTTGGCTCCTCCCCATCCTCATTTGTTTTTGATCCAAATATCCTGATGTGTGGGTGGGAGCCTTCTACCAAAGAATGTCATCAAAGTTCATGTTTGCCTATTCTACACCATGAGGTGTCTGACCATTTGCCTCTCCCAATATAATGTGAAGCACTTTTCCTACCTGAAAATAAATAATTTCCACCTAAAAAAAAGATGTTTGGAGCATAACAACATAGAAGACACTTTGCTGGGTACTGTGGAGGATATGAAGATGTATAAGTAAGTTTTTGTACTTGATATGAACTTTAAAGGCCTACATTCTTAGATACAGATCTTAGATTAAATTCCTTAAAACAGGGACTGTTGCTTATCTCTATGCTCAGAGCTTAGCGATGTAGTTTAGCTAAATGAATGACTAAATAGAATGGGTGTTCTAATGAACATGTTTCCTGTTCTAGGATATCAGCTCTAAGAAATCATTTTTTAGCCTCTTCAGTTGATCCCAATAGCTTAAGAACAATAAAATGATTGAAGAGGGAGAGAAGGATATATCTTAAAAAAATATTTAGCAAACAAGGTGGACAAATGGAAATCAAGGAAGAAAAGACTGGGAGAAGGGAAAAGAAACTGCAGTGTCTAGAAGGCATTAGGAAAGCAAAATTTCTGCAGAAAGTTTAGGAAGAATTCAGTTTATTCTAAATAAGTAGAATAAAATAGGCCTTTGTGGGGAGAAAAAAAGAATTGAGTGGAAATTGAATTAAAGATTAGGAAGGGGGAAAATGTTTCCTCAGGCTTCTAGCTAGTACCAAGCCTCTCTGGCCAAAACATAGAACCTTCAATAATGTCCCAAAGAACTGTTAAGCATGTATTTGGACAAGGAAGTATGTGAACATCACCTGGCATAGGTGTTCTTCATTACTTGAAGCAGTAATTCTCAAACGCTTTGATCTTGGGACCTCTACACTCTAGCATCATCAAGAGCCCCGAAGAGCTTTTATTTATGTGAATTATATCTAATGGTACTTATCATAATATTACACCTTAAAACTGAAAAAATTTCGAAATATTTCAAATCAAGACAACACAGTGTACTTACTCTTTGTTTCCACATAGACTCAAAGAAAAGTTTAATATTTCAAGATAACTATTCGTTTCAAAATAATGAGGTTGCAGATATCCCGAAAGGTGTGAGCAAAGATTATAGAAGTACGTGAGCCCTGAGATGAAATTTTATTAATCTCTGTAAAAATGTACATGTTGGTAAACCTACTAGCATACAAGAATATACACATGCAGACATTCTGTTAGCCAAATGATGACACCATTGCATCTCAAATAGCCTCTGGAAATTTCCACTGTATGCTCACGAAAGAATGAAAGTGAAAGAGGCAAATCATGTCTTATTACTACAACAGAAACAGTTTTGACCTTGGGAACCCCTTGAAAGGATCTTAGAGATGTTCCAGATCTGGTGAAGCACAATTTGAGAACCAATGTAATCGATTAATCTTAAAGTCACTTCCCATTTCATATTACTAATAAAGTGGATTTCTCTAATGAATATTTTGTTCTCGTTGCTGGACCACCCTTCGAGAACCCTTGACCTAAGGTATCCACAAGACAGACCCTTAGCCTAGTGGAGCCCAAAGCAAAAAGCCCGGAACACGCGGAGGGCGCTCGGCTTAGCCCTGAGAACTGGAAATGCTCCCTGCAATTCGCAGAGAACGCTGGCTCTAGAAACCAGCGCAGAACCCGCCACGGCGCTCCAGGGCGGGGCCATAACTGGCTGCGGGCGGCCGGGCTCGCCCAGCGCTCTGGGCAGAAGTTTCGGCGGTTGCGAGAACAAAGCGCAGGCTACCCGCAGACGCCCGCCGGGGGCCCACCCGTCGCAGGTCGGCCGGCCCCCGGGGGGAGGAGCGCAGCCTGGTGTTCCCCAAGCAGCCGCCGCCTCCTCGGCCACAGCTCAGCCCCGCGGCCTCCGGGCGTCTAAGCGGGAGCTCGGCTTCGCGCGTCCCCGCGGTTCATGCAAGGCGCCCTTCTGCGAATCCCAGGCGCTTCCTCAGTCGGAGCGCGGCGTTGCCGAGATTTGGGGGCCGCTGAGACCGAGGGTCTGGCGGCCGCAGGGACTACCCAACGAAGGGGCTCCGGCCCGGGAGGTGCTGGAACATGGGCGCGGAGCTGCAGGTGCGGGGCCCGGCCGCCTAGTCCGTGCTGGAAGTGGGTTACTCGGAGGGGGCCTCCTAGGCGAAATCAGTCTGATTCAGGCGCAAAGCAGACGGTCGCCCGCGGCGACAGGTGCTCGCTCACCGTCGGGAGAGTCCCGGTGCTTGGCATTTGTCCCTAGGCGCTCTTGGGGCCGCTTTCCCAGCGCGGGTCGGTCTGGGGCGACCGAAACTGAGTGGGGCGCAGTCGTTCAGTGGCTTTGAGCACAACAGGTTGGTGAGTGAGCTGCCCAAGAAACTCAAAGTGCTGAGCCAGGCGCTTTTTTGACGTGTTTTTTTTTGTTGTTGTTGTTATTTTTGTTTAGTTTGTTTGACAGTTGCCAGACTATGTTTACATTTCTGGTTCTACTCAGCCAACTGCCCATAGTAACCTTCGCGTTTCCTCATTGCACAAGAAGTCCAACGGAATCTGGGCATGCGGGAAAAGAAGGTAAGCATGGCTTCAACTTGCAAGAAAACCCTCTTGGAAACCCGAGATCTCAAACGAGAAATGTGTAATATTTGAAATTACACGCCACCGTCAATCATAGAAGCACTGAAATATCCTTTGCTTTAACTTGGGGTTTATCTGGTAATGTTGTTTGTTAAGTACAATTTATACAAATTTATTTCTGTGAGTTTTGATAAGTACATAACTAAGACCTGGTTTGTGGTTAATTGAATGGTAAACCTGTTTCAGCTTCTGAAAATCAGTGAGTGCTGTTTTTCTAGATAAGGCTGTATGGTAATTATATGAAGCATATCATTGTTTTTCCTAGAAAGGTAGATGGGGAATCCAAGACTTAGTCTGGACTTACTAGACCCTGGGCAAATTCCTCAACCCCTTTAAGCTTGAATTTCTTCATCCATAAATTGATGGGGGTGAGGAGTCGAATGATCTCTTAAGTCCCTTTTCACTTCAAAGTGTTTGGTTATCTTGATAAAGTCAGATGGTTGTGAGAAGGATAGGTTTGGGGCTTGCCAAACTAGCATTCAATACCTTGTGAGATCCAGGTTATAAACAGACTGGTTCCTGCCCACATTTTAAAAGCCTAACCTAGAAAAACCAGAAAGGAAAAGAAAAAAAATGTCTTTGGCTCTCAGCATCCTTCTCTCTGCCTAGTCATTGTACTCCCTATACAGTGCCAGTACTTTGGATCTACTTTCCCACACATTCCTGTCCCTTGTTCTTTCTTACCAGATTTCCTACTATCAGGTCATTTTCATTTGGGAAGGATCTGTTACACTAATATTCCTGGATGACTTATTAATGATGAACACAGTTAAGTGTGTTAAACCTTCTAGGAGGGTGTGTGTATGTGCATGTGTATTTTAAGATAAGGCAGTATCTTAGCCTAAAGGAATCAAACCTCAATGGCAGAATTCTAGGGACAGGCCAGGGGGGGGGCGGGGGGGGAAGAGGGAGAGATTCTGCAAGGTCCTTCTTGGTACCTCCCAAGTTGCACCATATATAAGGTGTATGGTCATATATAAGGTTGATGGTCCATACTCAGTTGGACCAGATGCTGATCCCCAGAATGCTTATGAGTGTATTCATTCACATGATACAGGCATAAAAGACACTCTCAAGGACATAACGAACTATGAAGGGATTTTAGATATCACACTTGAGTGTGGAAGGCTGGAAATACACGTAGGATATGTACATGCAGCATCATATATTTTAAAAGCAGATACGTTCATCCAGTAACCACTTTACTAACACATACTATGTGCGCCAGGTCCTCTGCTAGGTACTGGTGGTTTAGAAATGAAAGACCATAATCCCCTACCCTGAAGAACCTCTTCAACTGGTGGGGAAGGAAGGGTGTAAAGAGATACTCTCCATAAACTGTCCTACAGAGAGAGCTCAAGGGCAGAGAAAAGAGTGAGTAGCAGTACCTCTGTCTCAGGAGAGCTATGTGGCACAGAAGCTAGTGCTGTCTGCCAATGTGATATATAAATAGGTGGGAGATATGAAAAGTAACTGGGAAAACAAGGGACCTTAAGCTAAATTCATATAAAACCCAAGGGTGGGGTTAAAATGACTTAAAAACATAAGAAGGTGGGGAAAAGGAAAAGAACAAAATATCTGGGTTGGTGTATTCGATATATTAGAATGCACAGCCTCTTGGGATGGGCTAAGATGAGAGAAATAGAGATGGGAAGAGAATCTGGGGAAGCAAATACAGAAGCACAGAGGCCATGCATCCTTCAGCAATGGCCAGAGGAAGTTCTTGCTGGAAGTTCAGAATGCTCCAGAGACAAAGAAGTTTGCTTCTCTCAATTACAAGGAATTCAGGGTTACTTAGAACCCACATACCAATGGACAAGTATTTCTGCAAAGATCGTAAGGGAGGAAGGGAAATGTTTGATAAGGCTCTGAAGGTCTAAGGTCAACCACTGAGTGAATCAGAATTGTCACACTCAAGGAGGTGGCAAACAGCAGCATGTTTAATACAGAGGGGAAGACTTTTTATTGGCATAAATATCATTTCAAGAATGTTTATGACTCTTTTTTGTTTTCCCTTCAAATTGAAAGTAGCTTTATTGAGTTCCACTTGGAGGACAAGGGATATTTCCAACTTAGATAACCTACTTGAATAAAAGACTGAGAATGAGAAATTTGGCACTGCTTTTTTAGCTGATAAAATGTACAGATCTGGGCACATCAGCAAAGTAGCCTTACTGAGGCAGTTACCTAATTCTCCATTCTGAAATTAGATTTGATGTAGTAAGAATAGCTAACTTGGGCAGGCTCTGAATTACTTCATTGCTGGTTTAGTATTTTGAACCCATGCCAATCTGAGAACCACCAACCTTACCTGTGAATTGCTTCAGTGTAGAATTTAGGCTCTAGAGTTCCTTCCTGCTATAGGGAAGTGAGTTCATTCACTCGTTTAGTAAGTAGTTTTTGAGCACCTCTTGTGTATCAGTTACCAACATCACTGCGTTACTTAATGGAACTTTCACTCTAGTGAGGGTTACAAATATGTGTAAGTACGTAAAGAACACCAGATGGTGATAAATACTACAGGGAAAATGGAAATATAATAGGGAGTGCCAGAGTGGGTGGGTGGGGATGGGAGTTCAAGGTAACACTGAATAAAATCCTAAAGGAGGTGAGAGAGCAAACTAAAAGAAAGTTTTGTTCAGAGAAAACAGAAAATGCAAAAGCAGATGAGAACCAGGTGCATTGGAAGCCAAACTATAGAGCACCAAGGAGACCTCTTAAGAGGCCATTGCAAGAATCCCAATGAGTGAGTGATGATGAAGAATTGGAAAAATTTAATTCTGTCTCTATTTGGTGACAGCATAAAATCTCAAGAAGGCATGGGAGAATTAAACACAAATATTTCATCACACTGATCTGCCCTTTGGAATGTTTCTTAAAACAACTATCACTAATGATCCCATTCTAGCTTCCCCCTAGGTTCAAATAGCCCATATATATTATGTATAACATAGAAATGAATATGCTAGAATGGTTCTGGCCAATAGAAATAGAATGTGCACTACAGAAATAATTTAAAATTTTCTAAACTTTTAAAAAGTTTAAAAAATAGGTGAAATCAATTTAAGTGATGTGTTTAATTTAACCAATATATCCAAAATCTCATTTCCAAATATAAGCAATATAAAAACATGGAGATATTTCAGTTTTTTTTAAAACTAAGTCTCTGAATTTCCTTGTGTATTTTACACATACAACACAATTGAGACTAGCCACATTTCCAATACTCAGTAGCTATATATGGCTAGTGGCTACTGTATTGTACAAAACAGCTCTGTAATATTTAGACCTGTTTGGAAAGATGATTGGTTAATAGAAAAAATACCCTGCATGTTACAACTTTTCTTAAGGGGCTGTGAATAAATGGTTACCCTGAGATTACTCACAAATCAGTATTAGTCTTCTTCCAGACCATGATCTCTTATCAGTCCTGAGCTGTCTTCCAGTTACCAGTTACCCACTTCACTATATTCTTCCTTTAATAATGGTTAGAAGTGAGAAATACCAGCACTTTAACATTCTAAGCATTCAGAGAGTGCCTGAATTCCAGTTCAGTAATGTGATCTGGGGCAAGGTCACTTAAGCTTTGTTTGTGTGATACTAGAACGAGTCTAGAACGAGTCCAGAGTTTGTGAGCTTTGAAAATACTGCCATGATGGGGTATTTTGGTTTTGTGTCAGCCTGTGCTTAATGCTTCATGTTTCCATTTACCTTCCCCACAAATGAAGAGGGAGTCCCATAAAGGAGGGCCCATAGTAGGGGATGGGTAAAGGAGAAACATAGCGGATGACTGGAAGGAGGGGAGCTACTCCTTTAAGAAGGGCTGAATATCTTTTACTTAGTCTTACAATTATCCTATGATTTTATTATCTTAGATGTTTAAAATTTGATAAGCTTTAGTATAAACTTGATATAACAATTTTAATATGAATGTATGGATTTATAATTTTAAAACATAAAGAGATCTTCGTGATTCTTAGTTCATTTCCCAATTTTATAAATGAGGAAATGGCAGCCCAGAGATATGTGACTTATCTCAGGATGCAACTAATGGATAAGCCAGATCAAAACCAAGAATGTGCCTTCTAACTTAGTTGAATACTCTATTACACCAGACTTAATTATTCTCAGTCAAGATGATAGGGGACCAACCTTTTAGAAATAGAATAGTATGGCCTGTCATTTATGTCATTTACTGGCAAAATAATTGTCTGGAGGGACGTTTAAGTAACTTTCATTTTTGCTGATAATTTTGAACACATTGACACAAGTATCTGGAGTTATATTTATATTTCATATTTAGCAGAGATTATTTTTCCTGAAGGTATCTCTCTTTTTGTCAGATTTTAAAACCATACAAGAAACTTTGGTATAATTTAACATATCAGGGGAACTATTCATGTTTTACAATTAAGACAGGAACTTTCTGCCTTATTTTCATCAACGGTTGAGGTCTTTCTCTTTCTTTATTAGTCTTTACATCAAAAGAAGAAGCAAACTTTTTCATACATAGACGCCTCCTATATAATAGATTTGATTTGGAGTTCTTCACTCCTGGGGACCTAGAAAGAGAGTGCAAAGAAGAACTGTGTAATTATGAAGAAGCCAGAGAGATATTTGTGGATGAAGATAAAACGGTAATTTGGTTGATGATGTTATTTGGCTGGAAATTTATTAAATTGTACTTAAGAAAATGGCACTTTTAGTCAGTAGAAATTTTATACTTTAAATAAAATCAAGATTGTATGTCTGTTATCTCTCTCTACTTCCATAAAATACTAATTAACCTATTTAGACTTGGCTTCATACTTTTGGGCTTACAGTAATTAGCAAATTATCAATTATGTTGTGATTTTGTATGTTTAATATTTATTATGTTTAAAACAGTCGTGAAGCAGAGTGAATTAAACCTTAGTATATTATTTGAATTCATTCTACGATTCAGGTCAATCATTCAAGACTCAGAGCAATTTTTCTACCAGTGCCCTTACCCTGTTTGATTACCGTATTTATATTATAAGTATTTATTAACAATCTGCTAGCTGTTAAGTGCACTGCCAGAGCCTAAGGATACAAAATAATCCGGTTCCTGCATCCAGAAATTTATTGTTTGGTATATCTGGTAGCTTAAAGGAGAAACTTTTAGATGTTAAAAATATAATTAAATTCTATCCTGTTTGTTAATCTTGGAAAGATTCAAAACAGGCAGACAGTACTGTCACTGTTATAATCTGGCATATTATTGAAGAATGTTAAGTAACAAAAATTCTGTACTTTTGTAGATTAAATAACCCAAGCTCCTTTTCCTCTCCCTCAAGACTCCTATTTTATTGACTAACAACAAGGTATTGTACATATCCTTCAAATGCAGGTGTTAATGGAATTCAGTTCTTTTTTCTTCCAAAATTGTGCCCAGCCTCTCACTCCCTACTAAGATCTGCTTCATCTATTAGAGAAGGAAAATGAAGTCTATACTTTATAGTTGCGCCTGTTGAGATTTTACTGTTTTTCGTAAACCCATCTTCTAATTTTATCACAGTTCTGTAAAATCCACTTCCATTTTCTCAAGTAACACTGAGCTTAAACAGTCTTAGGGACATCTTTCCAAATCAAAAAATACCTTTGACTAAGACCCCCTAGCAAATTGAGGACCCACATAGTGTAGAAAAATTCAGACTCCTTTTCAAACATGATACAGAGTCCACTGCCTCAATTCAAGTACCTTTGGTACTTTCACCAACTCTTTAAGGCAACAGTTTCCCCTGGCGCCTGAGGAGGGGCTCAGAGCAGGGAAAAGGAAAATAGCAGAGTATAGTCATAGAGAGCTGGCACTGGTAGCAGTCCCCTTACCAATTTCAGAGTTGGGAGAGACAGTGGTGGGTGGTAATGTTTTCATTAGAGTGAGTCATGCCCTCCTTGAATGAACTGCTGTCTTACCTGTGGCACATGCCATGAATTTTTTTATTAAGGTATTGTTGATAATACGCTTTTATGAATGTTTTACATGACAAACAATGTGGTTACTACATTCACCCATATTACCAAGTCCCTACCCATACCCCATTGCAGTCACTGTCCATCAGTGTAGTAAGATACCACAG
This sequence comes from Manis javanica, assembly GCF_040802235.1. Taxonomy (NCBI): domain Eukaryota; kingdom Metazoa; phylum Chordata; class Mammalia; order Pholidota; family Manidae; genus Manis; species Manis javanica. The sequence continues at coordinate 52,643,931 of NC_133166.1, forward strand.
ATTTGCTATTTGCCTTCTCTGTTCTACACTGTCTTCCCTGTGACCCCCCCACACCATGTGTACTAGACATAATACACCTCAATTCCCTTCACCCTCCTACACCACTCCCCTTTGGTAACCCCTAGTCCCTTCTTGGAGTCTGAGAGTCTGCTGCTGTTTTGTTCCTTCAGTTTTGGCACATGCCATGAATTTACCACCCCTAGTCTAGCTCACTGGGACCAAGTGAAATGATAATAAATTAAACTTGGAAAATTTGCCTTTCTCTTAGATGACATTTTGGCAGGAATATTCGATTAAAGGACCAACCACAGAATCAGGTAAGACAAGAATTGATCAAATTTAATGTTTCTCCTACCTTTAGTCTATTATAATTCATTTTAGTTTCATTCTTTGAGGTTAGTTGTTGCTCAACCACATAACTTGTAAATCCAAGGAAGTTTTCTCAATTACACACTGGGCTTTCTACGCCACAGCCACATTCATCTTTACATACTGAAAATCAAGTTTGGTGAGATACTAGGGAAATGAGATAATATGTTTAAAGTTGTTTTAAACAGCTCATCTAAGTGAAGACTTGCACAGGATAAAAATAGGACTCCATTAGTTTGAAGTAGTAAAGTATTTTAACTTTTTTCCCACCACTACAAGGAAATGAAATACTTGTGCTAGTACATAAATAAAGATTGTTAGAATTTAGCATCTTCTAGGGAAGGGAGATCCCTTATTTTATCTGTACTAATCATCTTTAGCTGCTTTTTTTAGTCAGGTGTTTTTTTCTGCTAGCTCTTCTTTCTTTCCCCTTCTGTAGGACCCCAGCTAGAGAGAGAGTATATTAACATGGCTTCCTTCCCTAGAGTTGCTGAATACATTTACCTTAATTGTTAATACCAAAATGTGTCTAGTTGAACAAAAAATATCTTTATTCCTCTTAGTCTTGAATATTATCCTTAATATGACCTATTTAAAAGAAGTGAAACCATAGCTAGGGCTTTTAGGAAGTGTCATTTAAAATTGTTCAAGGTCATATGTCTAGCACAAGACTTTTAAAATACATCAATATTAAAGAGGGTAAATCTACTTGAAACCAATATAATATTGTATATCAACTATACTTCAATAAAAAAAGAGGATTAAATAAATAAGTACAATACAATAAATCTATTATTAAATGCTTAATAGTATGCTTAGATACAGTGTTAAATTTATTGCAATATTAGAGGGTGCTTTTCAGATGTGTTTTTTTTATTAAGGTGTTACTGATACACACTCTTATGATGGTTTCACATGAAAAAACAATGTGGTTTCTACATTCACCCATGTTACAGTGTCCCTCCCATACCCCATTGCAGTAACTGCCCAATACCCATGTTACATTTATGTTATTTTAATGGTTTCTCTTAAGATGCCAACAGAGAGAAAATCGATGTTATGGGCCTTCTGACTGGATTAATTGCTGCTGGAGTATTTTTGGTTATTTTTGGATTAGTTGGTTACTATCTTTGTATCACTAAGTGTAACAGACAAAGACATCCAGGGTAAGTACCAAGAGTAGTATTTAATTCATTATTCTACCTTAATGAATAATAGAATATGAATTTTAATTTTAATTTATAGAATATGAATTTTTTTAAATGGCTGCCCTTTTTTTTGGTATCAATCTATAATTACATGAGGAACATTATGTTTACTAGACTCCCCCCATCATCAAGTCCCCCCCACATACCCCATTACAGTTACTGTCCCTCAGCGTAGTAAGATGCTATAGAATCACTACTTGTCTTCTCTGAGTTGTACAGCCCTCCCCGTGCCCCCCCACACACATTATATATGCTAATCATAAAGCCCCCTTTCTTTCTGCCCCCACCCCTTGCCCTCCCTTCCCACCCATCCTCTCCAGTCCCTTTCCCTTTGGTAACTGTTAGTCCATTCTTGGGTTCTGTGAGTCTGCTGCTGTTTTGTTCCTTCAGTTTTTTCTTTGTTCTTATACTCCACATATGAGTGAAATCATTTGGTACTTGTCTTTCTCTGCCTGGCTTATTTCACTGAGCATAATACCCTCTACCTCCATCCATGTTGTTGCAAATGGTAGGATTTGTTTTCTTCTTATGGCTGAATAATATTCCATTGTGTTTATGTACCATATCTTTATCCATTCATCTACTGATGGACATTTAGATTGCTTCCATTTCTTGGCTATTCTAAATAGTGCTGTGATAAACATAGGGGTGCATCTGTCTTTTTCAAACTGGGCTGCTGCATTCTTAGGGTAAATTCCTGGGTCAAATGGTATTTCTCTTTTGAGCTTCTTGAGGAACCTCCATACTGCTTTCCACAATGGTTGAACTAATTTACATTCCCACCAGCAGTGTAGGAGTGTTCCCTTCTCCACATCCTCACCAACATTTGTTGTTGTTTGTCTTTTGGATGGTGGCAATCCTTACTGGTGTGAGGTGATATCTCATTGTGGTTTTAATTTGCATTTCTCTGATGACTAGTGATGTGGAGCATCTTTTCATGTGTCTGTTGGCCACCTGAATTTCTTCTTTGGAAAACTGTTCAGCTCCTCTGCCCATTTTTAAATTGGATTGTTTGCTTTTTGTTTGTTGAGGTGCGTGAGCACTTTATATATTTTGGATGTCAACCCCTTATTCGATCTGTTATTTATGTGCATATTCTCCCATACTGTAGGATGTCTTTTTGTTCTATTGATGGTGTCCTTTGCTGTACAGAAGCTTTTCAGCTTGATATAGTCCTACTTGTTCATTTTTGCTTTTGTTTCCCTTGCCCAGTGAGATATGTTCATTAAGAAGTCACTCATGTTTATGTCCAAGAGATTTTTGTCTATTTTTTTTTTTTAGGAGTTTTATGGTTTCATGACTTACATTCAGGTTTTTGATCCATTTTGAATTTACTTTTGTGTATGGGGTCAGACAATGATCCAGTTTCATTCTCTTACATGTAGCTGTCCAGTTTTGCCAACCCCAGCTGTTTAAGAGGCTGTCATTTCCCCATTGTATGTCCATGGCTCCTTTATCATGTATTAATTGACCATATATGTTTGGGTTAATGTCTGGAGTCTCTATTCTGTTCCACTGGTCTGTGGGTCTGTTCTTGTGCCAGTACCAAATTGTCTTGGTTACTGTGGCTTTGTAGTAGAGCTTGAAGTTGAGGAGCAAGATCACCCCCACTTTATTCTCCCTTCTCAGGATTGCTTTGTCTATTTGTGATCTTTTGTGGTTCCATATGAATTTTAGAACTATTTGTTCCAGTTTGTTGAAGAATGCTGTTTGTATTTTGATAGGGATTGCATTGAATCTGCAGATTGCTTTGGGCAGGATGATCATTTTGACTATATTAATTCTTCCTAGCCAAGAGCCTGGGATGAGTTTCCATTTGTTAACATCCTCTTTAATTTCTCTTAAGAGTGTCTTGCAGTTTTCAGGGTATAGGTCTTTCACTTCCTTGGTTAGGTTTATTCCTAGGTATTTTATTCTAATGGCTGCCTATTGTTAAAAATAAGCTTTTTATTTTGGAATAATTCTAGATTACAGGGAAGTTGCTAAAATTGTACAGAGTTCCCATTACATCCTTCACCCAGTCACCCTCATTGTTAGCATCACACATTGTACATTTGTAAAACTAACAAACTGACATTGGTACATTACTATTGACTCAGTTCCAGACATTATTTAGATTTCACCTATTTTGCCATTGGTGTACTCTTTTTCTCCACGATCCAATCAGGATACTCCCTGCATGTAGTTGTCATGTCTCCTCTAGTCTGTGGCAGTTGTTTGTTACCTAATTTAACACTTACATAAACAACTTAATGATGCTATTTCTCATGTCCTTCAAGAGAATACCAGAAAATTCACAAAGGCTAACTTGATTTTTCAATATTTCCTTCTTAAGCAGGAGGTAGATGCCAGTGTCCCCATATTTCCAGAGCATGAAGTCCCATAGTTCACTCTAAGTCACAGCATTTACGGGTCTGGCCATGTAGCTACCCAAGTAGAAATAGTGTAACTAGTATTTAAATTAAATTATTTTTATTGATATTTTAATTTAAATAACAATAAAATAGTTGCTGTTGAGGCAAATAGCATATTAATACAGCTTAATAAAGATTCATTAGGCCATAATTGTTTGCATAATAGAATCTCAACATCCTTACTAGTATAAAAAGTCATTATCTTCTGTATTATCTATATTACCTTTTCAGTGATTATGGATGGGTGACTATAGAATTAACCTTATTTTAAAAAAAAAATGCCAGGTGCTAGACAAGCAATTGGAAGTTGATGCTTACATATCCCTAGTCACACTTCCAAATTATGTGACCAAATTCATGATCGTGACCAGGGGACAAGAGCGTGATGGAGATAGCGGTGATGGTTTCACAACACTGCAAATATAATTAATACCACTGTATTGTACACTTAAAAATTATTAAGATGGCAAATTTTATGTTATATAACACTTTCTATAATAAAAATTTAAGGTGAATGTTTAGAGCAACAGATATAGAATTAGGATTCATCTATTAGGAGATAAAAGTTGAAGCTGAAAGAGTAGGTAAGTTCTCTGAGTGTGATGACAGGACTCAGAGCTTTAAAGGATGCCCACAGTAAGGGTGCAGAGAGGAGACAAGCCAGCAAAGAGGGCAGAGGGCATGAAGCAATGTAAGTGTATTTCTATTCCCAAGCTGGTATTCCTGAGCAGCTTCCTGAGGCATTAACATGAGTTACGGGCATGGACTAAGGAGTCTGTCAGAGACCTCTGTAAATCCTGTAAAACTTTGAAAAATGAGAAAATATGGAAGAATTTGTTTAATTTTTCTTAAGCCACTATATCTGTTGAGGTGAGAGATTAACTTTCTGTTAACTTCTCTTGTTGAACAGATAGGAAATTTGCATAGTCTTTCCATTTTCTAGGCCTTTTGACTAAGATTTTATTCACTGTGGCTTTCTCCACAAACTTGGGGGAGTCCAAGAAACTCACAGGTTAATGAAGAAATAAGCAAGATGTATCTTTGGAGACTCTTCTTGCCCTTTATCTTTCCTCCTTTTTCACCCCATTCATAGTTTTTCCAGAAAAGTTCATGTATGCCCTCGTGTTTAGCAATGACACTTAGAGGTCTGTGATAGCATAGCCATTACTCAGTGTCCTCATGTTTGACATTTCCTTCTCTTTTCTCCCCTGTTTTTCTTCATTTTTCTACCATCCTGCACTACTACATCTTCTTATGTCTTTTTTCTCTGAAACCTAGCTTCTTCCCTGCATGAGGTCAGAAGCAGAATTCAAGGACACAGGGAGCAAAGTGGTGCCATTATTATGCATGCTTTCTGTGTGTTAATGTAAATATTTAAAACCCCGAATATCTCTTATTTTAAAAGTAAGATTACTGAGAAGGAAGAATAAAGCAGAGGGGATCTTGCTTCCCAATTTCAAGCTCTACTACAAAGCCACAGTAATCAAGACAATTTGGTACTGGCACAAGAACAGACCCACAAGACCAGTGGAACAGGATAGATAGTCCAGACATTAACCCAAACATATATGGTCAATTAATATATGATAAAGAAGCCATGGACATACAATGGGGAAATGACAGCCTCTTACAGCTACATGTTCTCTTTCTTATTTTGCAAAGCTAGAGATCAGGGAGGGGTGAGGGAGTATTTGAGAAAGAAAAGAGTAAAAGGTAAGATTATTTTCAGAAACGTCTGTCTCTCATTTCTTTGTAAAAACATGTCAAGAAATGAGAGACAAGATCTTTTCATTTCTTAGTTTCTGTATTTTATGAGGGGAAACAAGTATAATATGATGATGTCAGTTTATTTGAGATGTTATTGGTACATACTTGATTTCAATGATTTAAGGTGTATGTAAGAAATCATTATGTAGATATTTAATGACTTTGATGTAATTATTATATTGTTTATTTTAAATTTTGGAAGTCAACATAGAATAATTTATTTGTTCAAATAAAACATGTCTCTCCTATTATAAGCAAACAAATAGAACTTTTTGTCACAAACTAATGAATGTGGCAAGTGACTAGCCTACCGTGAATTCATTCCAGATTTCTGGCAGAGGAGGAATTGTGTTGAGCTGTCTAAGTAAAGTTCTGATAGATGCTCTCAGTCACCCCTCAACTATTGAAGGGCTGATTATCCAGTTCCTAGATTGACACGAATCTTTTTCTTGTCTTCTCTTGTCTGCAGTTTTCCTCTTTCCTTCCCTCTAATTTCAGATCTCATTATTTATTACCTCCAAAGGACAGGTGTTCTAACACGCAAATCAAATAGTTTAGTTTGGAAAAGTTTACAGTATTTGGGTCTGCTAAACTGTCTAATTAGGAAGATCATTGTAAATATTGACTAGAGGTTGGGGATTATTTATGAATTGTAAATATCTTATTAGCCATAACTATAGGAGGTTAATTTTTGCATAATATTTCATAGGCAGCCAATTTTGCAGTCTAAACAGATTGATTTACTAATACTTAAATTATAATTTGTAATTTGCAAGTGAGAAGAGAAAACGTAGGTTCAAAACACCAGACCAGTGTTCCGTTTCAATTTTCATTTACTGATGTAGCTGACAAAGTTTTGTGAAAATGGTGGTACTTCAGCTAAGCCATTTTTTTTTTAAATCATTGAGCATAGATCATTGGAATGGGGAAAAGACAATAATATAAGAAAGGGAACAATACCAGGGAAAGCACAGAGACCGGACAGAGAATTCATTGCATATGCAGAGGAGTATAAAGAGACCCCCTTGGCAAGAATAGAGAGCTAGAAAACATAAGGCAAGGCCAGAATAAGGGGGGCTTTGGAAAGGAGGCACTGGAGTTAGAACTTGACTCAGGGGGGAGTAGGCTGCAGGTTAGGCTTCCTCAGAGCAGAGTGAAGTGAGGGCTACTTGAGGGATATTGTTTAGGAGGGATGGATCAGGTAGCAGGACTGCAGCGGGAAAGTGAGGAGGGAGACAGGCATCAACTGCTGTTGTTATCTAACATGAGTTTCCTTGGCTTGGAGTTGTGCTGTCTTTCAACAAAGCCTGGATTTGGTTTCACACCATACTTTGAGAAAGTTTTAATTCAGGAGTGGGAGACAAAGAGAATTTGCATGTTTTGAGTCCTTATTTAGTGTTCTAGCCACTGCTTTGATGCTTTGCATATGACATCTTTCTTAATCCACACAAAATGACTATTGAGGTAGCTGTTACCATCCCCATTTAACAGAGTAGGAAACTGAGTTAGGTAAATTGCCTTCGTTCACAAAGCTATGAAATGAGAGGAGCTGGTTTCATATCCATGCCTGACATCCAAGCCCCTAATCTTTCCACTATTCCAAGACTCTTTCAGAGTTTAGAGGTAAAATAAAACTTGTTATATTAATAAGTTGGATCTAACTTCTCTCAAAATAGTCAGTTGGATTTTTTAACCTAAAAATGCTTCCTTTCCCAGACGTAAATGCTGTCTCTCTGTTTAGTTCTTCAGCCACATATGTGAGGGGCAGGCATGCTTCCTCCATCATTTTCAGAAGACCTGAGGAGGCTGTCTTTTCTCCATCACCACCTTCACCAGAGGACACAGGATTACCTTCTTATGAACAGGCAGTGGCATTGACTAGGAAACACAGCGTTTCACCACCACCACCATATTCTGGGCCAGCAAAAGGATTTAGGGTATTTAAAAAGTCTATGTCGCTCCCATCTCGCTAAGCCCATTTTGCCATCTTGGTGGTATGGAAGATTCATCTTATTTGAATGGTTTGTGTTTCCTGAACCAGAAAGGACAAACTGCAGGGAACAGAGGAGGAATAAGCACTAGTTCTATACCGCAGAAGTTCTGTCAGCATCTTGGACCTGAACCTGATTATTATCAGCTTGTTAAGAAACTTTGACTCCATATCCTTTCAGTTAAGCAGAGAAGACTTTTTTTGTTTATTTTAATGGTTCAAAAAAATCTGTGTCATGGATGTCAAAGATTGAACTGATGAAATATCTGATCCTGTGTACAAATAAGGGATGGAGATTTCTTCTTGTGTTGAGTATTTTAAAAAATAAAAGAGTTTCTAATCATTAGATTATCCCAAGTCATTATATTGGACCCATTCTTTACTAGCATCACTTTTTTGGTTGGTAATACTTCACAGAATTTGACATTTCAGTGTAAATTGGTGGCCTTAATATGATCACTTGGTTTTAAATTTTAATTATTGCATAGCATTCATATTTTGTAGGTTTTAGTTGTTAACTCTTGTTATTAGTCATGTTTTATTATGGAGAGTGGGGTCAGTAGTTTTTTTTTTAAAAAAGACACCTACTTGCTAGGGAGTTAGATCTTCAGTGGGCACAGTACTGCAATGGCAAGACGTGAAAGGGTTGTTATTGTAGCAAATAAATAAGTAGGCCTCAAATCTAGGAGTGACTAGAACTTGATAAAGTTGTCCATGTTACTGACAAGTAGAAACACCCATTTTCATTGCTGAATTACCTATATATAACTATTATGTATCTTGAAATTTTATTAAGGCTTGATAAATAATAGTTTGAAAACATAATTTACTTTTCTGGTATTAAAATTATACTGATTACAGTTACCAGCAACCCATTGTACATCTTAATGTCTGGACAAAACACCATAAGTCATTATTTTACCCTGTACTGCTAATTCTATATATGACCAGTCTCTTCTTAAGAATGTAGTAGAGTATAAGCTATAAACCTTCGGAGTGAGTGTGGGACCAAAGTTATGTTAGTAGGTGTGTATATATCTGTGAATTTGTTTCCTCTTTGTAGGAGCTCAAGAAATAACATACCCCTGAGAAATAGAACATTGTGTTTTGTTTTTGCCAGTATTGCATTTTCCTATTATTTAAGATCATTTATGAAATTGTATTTTGTTTCATAATTTTCATTAGGGTAAAACTAAAACCCACATGCATTTGATAATTCTTTCCAAATTAAACGTTTAGAAAGTATAAATCATTATAGTATGTGAGAGTGTATGTGTCTCTTTTAAGACAACATGATCTCAAGTCAGATAAAAGCAAGGCCTTAATCATCATAGACTGCCAGAGACTTTATTGTTTCAGATTCTTGGCATCTCTTCAGTTTTTTGTCATAAAGCAATCATCTAGCAACATTTAGATATAAGGGAAAGTCGACTTTTTAAAGCCACCTACATTACCTATAAAAATTTTACTATTAGTCATACCTTGGCCTTACAGAGCACTTTTTCTCTTGTAACTGCACTTTGCACTTATTTTAATCTTCTTTAAAAGGTCAGAGGCAAACTCTATTCACTTTGTAACAGTCAGACTAAAGCATGGAAGGATAAATTTGCCCCAAATCTAGTATGTTGGTGAGAGCTAAGTTTAGAATGAGCAAGCACATTTTTCTAGGCCCATCTTGTACCTATAGAATTATACTTTCTCCAATTACAAAACACAGGAATCTTGTTAATTAATTAAGTCTGTATGAGAAATTTATAAGCATTTGTCATATATACATAAAATGATGGTACATTTATTACATATGTGTACATGTATTCTTACATATGTATTTCTTAAGATTAATAGAAACAAGCTATGATGGATCTTCTATTCATTGTAATTTGAAATAGTCCATGAATTTGTTTACTCCCACTGACTCACAAGTGTCTAACTGCAAAACTAGCTTTGGAACCTGTGATAATCCCTTTTCCCTAGCAGCAGCCTAGATCTGTCAAAGGCTGTCATTTAGTGTAAAACTGTTGCTCTAAGGTGAGTTAAGATTGTGAAGTTACTGATACTTGTATAGCATCCAATGTTGAGCTCATAATACTTTAATATAAAAAGGGAAATGTGATAGAACAGTTATATATGAATGTTAATATTTATGCTTATTTTTCCTTTTTTTTTTTTTTGAGAGGGCATCTCTCATATTTATTGATCAAATGGTTGTTAACAACAATAAAATTCTGTATAGGGGACTCAATGCACAGTCATTAATCAACCCCAAGCCTATTTCTCAATAGTCTCCAATCTTCTGAAGCATAACGAACAAGTTCTTACATGGTGAACAAGTTCTTACATAGTGAATAAGTTCTTACATGGTGAACAGTGCAAGGGCAGTCATATCACAGAAACTTTTGGTTTTGATCACTATGCTCCTTTACTTTTAATCAAGGGAATGAGAAGACTAGTGACTAAGAAAATATTTACAGAAAACACATGATAAAGGACTGTTACCCAAATTATACAAAGAATTCGTAAAACTCAACAGTAAGAATGCTGATAAACAGTGACTGCAATGGGATGTGTGGGGGGGTGATAATATGGGTGAATGTAGTAACCATGTTGCTCATGTGAAACCATAAGATTGTATATAAAGGATACCTTAAAAAACTCAACAGTAAGAAAATAAACAACCCAATTCAAAAAATGAATACATACCTCCTAAAGAAGATAAACATGGTGAGTAAGCACATGAAAAGATTTTCAACAAATCAGAGAATCACAAATGAAACAAGATAGCACACACACCTACTGAAACATCAAAATCCAGAAACCAGACAACACCAAGTGTTGATAGGATGTGAACCTACATTGCTGGTTGGGTTGCAACAGTCACTTTGGTAGACAGTTTGGCAGTTTCTTACAAAACAAATACACTCTCAACCATTTGAACCAGATATTGTATTCCTTAGTATTTGCCCAAATGAGTTGAAAATTTATGTCCACACAAAAACCTGTACATGGATGTTTACAACTGCTTTTACTTATAATTGCCAGAACTTGGAAGCAACAAAGATGTCCTTTAGGCAAACAGAGAAACTGTGGTACATTTAAGCAATGGAGTATTATTCAGTGCTAAAAAGAAGTGAGTTATCAAGCCATGAAAAGGCATAATGGAAACAAATATGTATTAAGTGAAGAAGCCAATCTGAAAAGTCTGCATACTGTATGATTCCAAATATGTGGCTCTGAAAAAGGCACAACCATGGGGAGAGTAAAAATATCAGAAGTCGTCAGGGATCAGGGTGTGTGAAGAGGAATGATGAGTAGGTGGAGCACAGAGGATTTTAGGGCAGAGAAACTACTTTGTACAATACTTTAATGGTGGATAAATGTCATTATACCTGTGTCCAAAACCCATAGAATGTGCAATACCAAGAGTGAACTGTAATGCCAGTTAAGGACTTTGGGTAATAGTGATGTCAGTGTAGGTTCGTTGATTGCAATGAGTGTACCACTGTGGTGTGGGATGTTGATAATGGAGAATGTTGTTCATGTGTGGGGACAAGGAGTCTATGTACACTCCACTCAATTTTGTTGCTTTATTAAGTTTATTAATAAAAAATTACTTTAAAAAGTTTTCTTAAAGCCAATTGAAAGATTTTTTTATAAATACTTATATACTGTTGAAGACTAGGAAAAAAAGAATGAGTTGTTTTAGTAATGATTTTTATGTAATAATTAACTAGGTGAAGTCTATAAGTAAAATTTCAAGGGATTCAAAAATAAATCCTAGATTTTTATTGTGACAAGATAGTGAAAGAAACAGAGAAATGAACTTTTAAAAACTAGATGGAATAGCCACACTTCATCTAGAGGGAGAACCTGTCCTAACAGCTTAGTAATATGCTTCCAACAGAGATACTGACTTGGAGAAGAAGGAGAACTTTGGGGACTAGAACCACAGAGATCTGGGAGGTAGGGCTGATGAGATACACCCTTATAAAGTTAACATAGTATTATCTGACTCTGAACACATTTTTGTCACTTGGGCACAAGAAGAAATTATGTAAGGTCACTGGTAAATACATTAGGAAGTAGGGTCTAAAAGATACTGTATCAGTCTGAACTTCTGGTTGAAAGTCACAAAAACTTGATTCAAAGTGACCTACAAATCTGGGAAGTCTAAGGTTGGAACATTCGCCATGGACTTAATGTCTCAAGTTCTTAAAAAGTCTGCTTTTTGTATTAAAACTTTCCAGCTGCATGTTGGCCTTCTCACTGGGTGTCCAGGGAAGGGCACAGCCACAGGATTACATCATTACTCTTCAGTGTCGACCAAGAAGAGATTTTCTCTCACTCAACATCTATATAGTACAAGCAACACTCCTAATTGACCACGCTTGGGTCACAGGACCTCAACTGGGCCAGTCAGTGGGCAGGCAGGCCTGGTTCCTGCCTATATCCAGAGTATAGCATTCTATGATTGGAGGTTGGGGAAAAACAGTTCCTCAAGAGAAATTGATGGTGTTATTAATCAGGAACAGGTGAATTTGGGCAGAAAAACCAGCAGCTCTCTCCCTCAGACAGCATTATCATCCCAAGAAGGGTGGTAAGATCTATCAGAATCTCTTGCACCAAACCAGATGAGATGGGGTGGGGTTAACCAGGTCAGCACCAAGAGCAAGGTCAGGAAAAAAGCAATTAGACAGCAGTCCTCACTTCATTTACATTTCAAATCTACCAACATTTGTGGAGCACTGTGCTCATTTCCTTTTGCTGCATAACAAATAACCACAAATTTAGCAGCTTCAAACAACAGAGTTATTATATACCACAGTTTCTATGAGACAAGAGTTTAGGTAGCTTAGCAAAGTCCTCTTCTTGGGTCTAACAAGGTAGCAGTCAAGGTATTGGCTGGGTCTGTTCTCATCTGCAAGCATAACTGTGGAAGAATCCACTTTCAGCCTTACTTGGATCATTGCTCATTTAGGTTGTGAGACTGAGGGGCCTTATATATGACATCACGATACCTTTGCTATATTCTCTTAGAACAAAGTCACAGGTACTGCCTTCACTCAAGGGAAGGAGATTCTACAAAGGTGTCACTCCTGAAGTGAGGGTTGCTGGGATCACCTTAGGTTCTGCCCACCATAAGCATCTGTCATGTGTCAGTTCCTGGGTCAAATGCTTTCTCTATGATCTTTCAGTTCATGTAAGCATGTTTTAAAAGAAATCTTTCAGTTGTAAAGTGTTATATAAATGTGAGTTGACATTTAAGACTAATATTATTCTTGTTTCTTGAAAACTTTCTAATGTCTTATTATTTACCATTTTCATTTATCTTGTTCATTTTCCTATACTTCCTAGCATTAAATAGCCTTAAACAAGTTAAAATGCTTATATCAGACAGTAATATTGAAAACAATTTTGGAAATTAGTCCTATTCCTTAGCTGGCCAAGGCACATCCAAAGGAAAAGGAGCTGAAAAAATGGATCAAATTGCTAATCCTTGCATGCCTCTGAATGTCTTTTTTGCTCCCACATTTCACTTACAATTTGACTGTGTAAAATGTTCTAGGTTAAAAAGCATTTTCCTTGGCATATTGCAGCTATTGCTCTAATATCTCTTAGCATCTAATTCCCATTGAGAATTCTAATAGCATTCATATTCCATTCATTACATATGACCTTTTAATTCCCTCTGGAAAACTTGTTTTTCCCTTAAAATAAATGGAAATTTATTTTCTTAAAATTCTCGAGGTTAGAAGTCTGAAATCAAGGTTGACAGGGTTTATTTCTTCTGAGGCCTCTCTATTTGGCTCATAGATGGCCATCTTTTCTCTGTTTTTACATGATCTTCCCTTAGTGTGTGGTGTCCCTGTCCTAATCTCTTCTTAGAAGGACACCAGTCATACTGGATTAGGGCTCACCCTAAAGACCTTGTTTTTACTTAATTGCCTCTTTAAGGCTTCTGTCTCCAAATCCAATCGCATTCTGAAATAAAAGGTTAGGGCTTCAACAACTGGATTTTGGGAGGACACAATTCAGCTCATAACACTGTCTCCCTTTTTTGTTTTGTTTTTGTCTCTAAAAGTGTAATTTCGTCCTCTGGAATCTTTTACAATTTTTTTATCCCTGGTGATCTCAAATTCACAATTCTGATCCGTGGTGTAAGTTTTCATGTATTGTTCACGGCATCCCATGCCTCCTTTCAATATAGGGAACAATGCTTCCCACAACCCAGTTCTAAAAATTTTTCTTATATAATTTTTTGCTACTTTCTTCTTTGTTTTCTCCCCTGTTTGTGTGATTCCTGGTCGTTGAATATGTCAGACTTTCTGGATTTACCCACCATTATTTTCTATTTCTTCCTCCAACTGTTCTACTTTTGGCATAAGTTCTCATATTTTGACTTCCGACTCTGTTAAACTTTCATGTGTTTAGATTGTCATGTCTTTAATTTCCAAGAGCATTTTTGTTTTCTCTGGGTTTTTTTTTACAGTTATAACAATTTTATTGGTGTATAATTTATATACTGTAGAATGAAGCCATCTTCATGATCATCAAAAAACTTCAACAAAGATCCTGGCACTGTTGCAGTTGTAGCTGCATTCATCCCACTGGTTCCTGGACTTGCCATTGGAATGAAGAAGGAGATATCTAAGCTGGCCTGTGCATACAGTAAAACAACAAATTTGACTGGATCTATACTGTCGGAACTCAACCAAGAATTAGGAGAAGTGCAAGTTGCAGTGCTCCAAAATCATGCGACTATAGACTATCTACTGTTAAAAGAACATATGGGATGTGAACAGTTCCCAGGAATGTGTTGTTTTAATTTGTCTGATTTTTCTCAAACTATTCAAATTCAGTTAGACAATATCCATCATATCATTGATAAGTTTTCACAAATGCCTAGGGTACCTAACTGGTTTTCTTGGTTTCACTGGAGATGGCTGGTAATTGTAGGTCTGCTTTTGTTATGTAGCTGTATTCCTATTATGTTAATGTGTGTACGCAATTTAATTAGTAGTTTGTTAAAACCTATACATGCTTATGTTACTCTACAAGAAGATATGTCAAAGAAATAATCAATCTTCCCATGTTTTCTTCCATCTGCTACTTCTATAGCTTTTCTTCTTCCTTCCTAATTACAACCCTTAAGTGGAATTCATGCCTCATATCGAAATTACCGAGTATCATAATTCTTCCAAGTGGTAAAGATACCTCAAGACAAATGCTGGGCATAGAAGCCACAGGGCATAAATCTACAAAGAAGTAAAAAGCTAACCTTTTTAAACAATATTGCTTCTCTCTCACTTACCAACTTTGCATTTCCCTGTATGGCCCCGGAAGATGACTGGTTAGCCAGAGACGGGTAAGATTCCTCAAGGGAGGAACAACCTAAGACAGGCACAGTCGCAGGGGGGCCATCAGGTGAGAAATTGGGGATCAACAGAGGTGAGGCTTAGAACCTCACCCCCCCCTCCCCCCGTTTTGAGAGAAATCTTCTGTATCTCTGGATGTTTTGTTGCCCTTGTCTAGCCTGGATTAATACTTAGTCTATAGGCACAGACCTGATCAGATTTTACATGTAAGTATAATTTTTGTGTGTATGTGAAGTTAACATCAAAATTCATTTTTCTCTCTTCAATTCTGTGGTTGTTTTAGCAAAATTTGGTTAAAAGGACATCTTTTACTCACCCAATGATCTGAATTATCTTGGAACCTTTGTTGAAAATCAATTGATGATATATTTTGGGGGTCTCTGTTCTGTTCCATGAATCTCTGTTTATCCTTATGCCAATACTATACTGTTTTGTTTTGTAGTAAGTCAGTCCTCCAACTTTATTCTTTCCCAAAATTATGTTGGTTATTCAAGGCACTTTGCATCTCCATATATATTTTAGAATTCCTTACTTCTAAATCAAAATAATTCTGGGAATTTAACTGGGATTGCATTTAATTTATAGAAAAAAAATGGAAAAGAATCAGTTTCTTAAAAATTATAAGTCCTATCCATAGCCTGGTTTTCAAAATACTGAAATCTTTTTAATTTCTTTCCACAATGTCCATGAATTTCAGTGTACAAGTGTTCCATATATTTTGTTAAATTCATCCTTAGGTAGTTCAGGTCTTTTCATATTATTCTAAATGTCCTTTTTAAAATTTAATTTTCCAACTCCTAGGCAGATATGTCCAAGAGAATAAAAAACATACATTCACACAAAAACTTGTATACAAATATTCATACCAGCATTATTCATAATAGCCAAAAAAAGGAAACACACATATTATATAGTTATAAAAAGGACCAATGCTACAACATGGATGAACATTGAAAACATCATGCCAAGCATATTGCATGATTCTATTTATATGAAATGTTCAGAATAGGCAAATCCATAGGGACAGAAAGATTAGTGATTTTCAGGGGCTAGAAAATGTGAAGGGAGAATGAGGAGTGTTTGCCAATGTATACGAGGTTTATTTTGGGGTGATGTAAATGTTCCAGAATAAGAGTGATGATGGTTGCACAATCTCATGAATATATTAAAAAACTACTAAATTGTATACTTTAATATGACATAACATTTTGTGTATTACATCTCAATTTTTAAAAATTTCATTTTCCAATTTTTATTGTCACTTTTAGAGTTTATATATGTACATATATAAATGTAATTTATTTTTATTTATTGACCTTGTATCCTGTGATCTTGCTAAATTCAATTATTAGCTGTACTTTTTTCTTTTTGGTAGATTTCTTAGTATTTTCCATGACATAATCATGCCACTCACAAATAGAGTTTTACTTTTTTCTTTCTATTTTCCTCATATTGCACTGGCTAGACCTCCAATACAATGTTGAATAGAATAGTGTGTGAAAGAGATTGAAAGAAAATGTGGTAAATGTTAATAAATGATAAAAGGTATTCTTTGTACTATTCTTTAATCTTCTTTGTGGTCAAAATTAAAAGTTAAAAAAAAAACCCAAGAACTATCTGCAAACACTGTTTTAAGCAAATACTAAGTTATTTAGTTCTCTTAGCCACCTCTATGAGACACCTTTATCACCCAGTTTTATAAAAGAGGAAACTAAAGCACAGAAAGGTTAAGTAGATTACCCAAGGTCACATAGTAAATAGCAGAAGCAGTATGTGAATCAAGGTTATGTGAATCAAAACTCCAGAGTCTATGTTCTTAAACATTGTGCTGTTCTGTCTCTTCAAAAAGTATATCTTCTGTTTTTAACTTTGGTTACAGGTACCTTCAAAAATATCCACCCCTCTAACAATATTTTCCTATTAGGTTAAGTTCCTCAACTGGAATTTTTCTTAGCCTTAAGTTTTTGGTTTGTTTGTTTATTCATTTTTTGGGAACTCAAGCTTGATAGCTGAAGAAGGGCTACTGAATTTTATTGACTTTGATAGATAAGTGTCTGAAAACACTAGTAGAGAGCTGCCACTCTAATAAAGATGGCCCGGGACGGGCACAGAGAACCAAGATGGCGGCGTGAGTAGAGCAGCAGAAATCTCCCAAAACCATATATATTTTTGAAAATACAACAAATACAACTATTCCTAAAAGAGACCAGAAAACACAGGACAACAGCAAGACTACATCCACACCTGTGAGAATCCAGCACCTCTCAAAGGGGGTAAGATACAAGCCGCAGTCCAGCAGGACCCAAGTGCCCCTCACCCCAGCTCCTGGTGGGAGGAGAGGAGTAGGAGTGGGGAGGGAGAGGGAGCCCAGGACTACTAAACACCCAGCCCCAGCCATCCGCACCAGAGTGGAGACACACAGTGCATGCGTGGGGTGCTGGATACTAGGGAAACAGGACAGTAAGACCTGTGAGTGGGTCCCCGCAGCCAGCGCCACTGGGACAACAAAAAGCGAGTACTTTTTGAAAGTCTTAAAGGGACAGGGACCTCACAGCTGGATGGAAGCATCCCGGGACACTTAGCCCAGCAGCTGGGAGCCCCAGGGAACTCTGGGCACCCTAAAGCCCTGGGCAACAGCACAGCCTGGAGGCCCCTCATGGTGACAAACAGCCTCCTGCCCATTCCCCCTCCAACGTGGCTCTGCCATATTGGAGAAGCAACCTGAGGCTGGCCACGCCCACAGCAACTGAGGAGCTCCACAGGCCAGGCAAGAATTAGAAACCCTGCCTGCACGCAGCTACCCAGCACAAGCCGCTAGGGGTCGCTATTCTCCCAGGAGAGGAAGGCCACAAACCAGCAAGAAGGGACTTTCTCTTAGCCAACACAAGCGCCAGCTCCCCACAAATATCTCTATTGCCATGAAAAGGCAGAAGAATTTGATACAGACCAAGATCACAGAGGCAAACCCTGAGAAGGAGATAGACCTAACCAATCTCCCTGAAAAAGAATTAAAAATAAAGCTCATAACCATGCTGATAGAGCTGCAGAGAAATATGCAAGAGGTAAGGGATGATGTCCAGAAGGAGATTACAGAAATGAAACAATCTCTGGAAGGATTTATAAGCAGAATGGATAAGATGCAAGAGGCCATTGATGGAATAGAAACCAGAGAGCAGAAACACACAGAAGCTGATGCAGAGAGAGATAAAAGAATCTCCAGGAATGAAACAATATTAAGAGAACTGTGTGACCAATCCAAAAGGAACAATATCTGCATTATAGGGGTACCAGAAGAAGAAGAGAGAGAAAAAGGGATAGAAAGTGTATTTGAAGAAATAACAGCTGAAGGAAATAATTGATCAGACCATGGAAGTGCACAGAACCCCCAACAAAAGGGACCCAAGGAGGACAACACCAAGACACGTAATAATTAAAATGACAAAGATCAAGGACAAGGACAGAGTATTAAAGGCAGCTAGAGAGAGGAAAAAGGTCACCTACAAAGAAAACCCATCAGGCAATTGTCAGACTTCTTAACAGAAACATTACAGGCCAGAAGAGAATGGCATGATATATTCAATGCAATGAAACAGAAGGGCCTTGAACCAAGAATACTATCCAGCACGATTATCATTTAAATATGAAGGAGGGATTAAACAATTCCCAGACAAGCAAAAGTTGAGGGAATTTGCCTCCCACAAACCACCTCTACAGGGTATTTTAGAGGGACTGCTCTAGATGGGAGCACTCCTAAGACTAAATAGATGTCACCAGAGAAAATAAGATCACACCAAAGAAAGCAGACCAACCAAATACTAACTAAAGGCAAAAAATAAAATCAACTACCCATGAAAGCAATTAAAGGAAACACAAATGAGCAGATAATAAGACACCTGACATATAAAGAAGGGATAAAAATAAAGAACCACCAGACAGTGTTTAAAATAGCTCAATAAGTGAGTTAAGTTAGACAGTAAGATACTAAAGAAGATAACCTTGGACCTTTGGTAACCACGAATCTAAAGCCTGCAATGGCAATAAGTACATATCTTTCAATAATCACCCTAAATGTAAATGGACTGAATGCATCAATCAAAAGACACAGAATGGATAAAAAAGCAAGACCCATCTCTATGCTGCTTATAAGAGACTCACCTCAAACCCAAAGACATGCACAGACTAAAAGCCAAGGGATGGAAAAAGATATTTCATGCAAACAACAGGGAGAAAAAAGCAGGTGTTGCGGTAGTATCAGACAAAATAGACCTCAAAACAAAGAAAGTAACAAAAGATAAAGAAGGACATTACATAGTGATAAAGGGCTCAGTCCAACAAGAGGATAGAACCATTATAAATATATATGCACCCAACACAGGAGCACCAACATATGTGAAACAAATACTAACAGAACTAAAGGAGGAAAGAGAATGCAATGCATTTATTTTAGGAGACTTCAACACACCACTCACTCCAAAGGATAGATCCACTGGACAAAAAATAAGTAAGGATACAGAGGCACTGAACAACACACTAGAACAGATGGACCTATTAGACATCTATAGAACTCTACATCCAAAAGCCACCATTTACAATAGCCAAGAAATGGAAGCAACCTAAGTGTCCATCAGTAGATGAATGGATAAAGAAGGTGTGGTACATATACACAATAGAATATTATTCAGCCATAAGAAGAAAACAAATCCTACCATTTGCAATAATATGGATGGAGCTAGAGGGTATAAATAAGCCAGGCGGTGGAAGACAAACACCAAATGATTTCACTCATATGTGGAGTATAGGAACAATGAAAGACTGAAGGAACAAAACAGCAGCAGAATCACAGAACCTAAGAGTGGACTAACAGTTACCAAAGGGAAAGGGACTGGGAAGAATGGGAGGGAACGGAGGAATAAGGGTGGGGAAAAAGAAATGGGGTATTACGACTAGCATGTATAATGTGGAGGGGCATGGGGAGGGCTGTGCAACACAGAGAAGACAAGTAGTGATTCTACAGCATCTTACTACGCTGATGGACAGTACTGTAATGGGGTTTTTGGGGGGGACTTAGTGAAGGGGGGACCCTAGTAAACATAATGTTCTTCATGTAATTGTAGATTAATGACAAAAAAAGAAAAAAAAAGATGGCCCAGGAGGTGGAGATGCTCATTTCATGAGGATGCCTCGTATAGGGCTGGGGGCAGAGGGACTTTTGTCTAAAACTAGAAAAAAAAAAAAGTAAATGGAAAAGGGAACGGTAGTGATCTAAGCTCATCCATTTTATAAAGCAAATGGCACAAATGTGGCTATTGTTATGTTATTTTCAACTGTATAGATCTAAAAGGACACATGCACTCATTGCTGACATGGGTGAATGCAAAATAGTGCTTTCCTGTACTGTGGGTGGGAGAGGAATCCACACCATCTTTCTAGAGAATAATGTATCAGGGACACACTTTGATACATTGTCTTTCTTGACAATATGTATCAGGGACATCAAGGAGCATCAAGGAACCTTGAGGAGCATTCAAGTCCCACAGGAAAGAAAGTCCACTTCTAGGAATGCACCCTAAATAATCAAAGGGTTTATATGTTTTCAGAAAGTTGACCATACAATATTTTCAGAAAGCAAAAAATTGCAAAAAACTTGAATGTCCAATTACAGACAAATTAGTTACATTATGGCAGGTCAATATAATAGACTATGATGTAGCTATCAGAATTTTAATGAAATGAGAAAACTTTTATAGATAAAATGTTAGCACCCAGTTTTATCCAGTCACCCTCCCATTTCACGCATATCAGCAATTTTCATTTCTGTGTCCTGTTTTCCATTTCTTGCATGGCTTCTAGTTACTTGTCTGGCCCTCCTAGTAGTTGTGAAACTATCTTCATAGAGGCCTTGGAGTTCTACAAGTTGCCTTGAGAACTGGGAGTGGGAAGCAAGGGAGAGGGCCAGCAAGCCTCAGGATTCCACTTTTATCATGTACTATATACTAAAGGGGCCAATAAGCTTTTGTTTGGAAGGACACCAGTGTTTAAATAAAAGACCCAAACCCACTGGTTTCACCTCATGTATTAAGAGCTTCTTTGGGATTTTACGTCCCAGTTCTAACTTCTTGAGCATGCTCTCAGGATGTAACTTAGCTGTTTTAGTGGTGTTCTTTCAGTCTACCTAGTCCCCTTAGCCAATCTATAGCTGACAGGAGCATATTCCATAACTACTTGGGCTTGGGGACAGCCACTTAAGAAAAGACATACGTAAAAACTTAAATTATAACTTTAAAATTAAGTAGTCCTATCAAGCAATAACATGTTTCCCCAAAAGCAGAATATGAAACAATGATTTGGGTGCAGGTAGTTTAATTGGGAGGCCACAAGAATATCAGAGAAAGGAGAGAGATAAGACAGGAGGACAAGCCAAGGACAAATTATCAAAGTTACTGTTATTGGCAACAAGGGCTCACTTCCATGCAGCCAACTGGAAGGGCACAAAATGCCTCCTATAATAGCCCACCTGGAAGCTGAGAGGCTGGAGTCTTTATCTACTGATTTCTATTCTCCATTGATTGAAGTTTTCTCCTGATGGGGAGATGCAGACTCCCCTGCAGGCCAGGGAGCTCCAATGGTGTCAAAGAAAGAATAATGAAGAAACACACATAGTAGGGTCTTAGGGTAGGGTGCTGAGGGTATCAAGTAAGTCAAAACTACCTTAGGGGATGTGATGTGGACAGTAGAGAGGTCTGATACAACATGTCATGAGCAGTGTTTCCTCTGAGTGTTTAAAGTTGTGAGCAAGCAGCCATATTACATGAGCAATAGAAAAATGAGTACACATAAATATAATAAAATGGGCAGAATGAATAGTCTTGTGCTTACTTTGTTGCTTTCATAAATGCTTTTGATGAGTGAATTATCTGTGTGTGTGTAACTCTTGAAGCAGCCGAATTTCCACTTATCCTCTGAACAGAAAAAGCACTCATGGAAGCAGAAGAAACTTGAAGGTCTGTTGAGCAACAGACTATGTTTCCCCAGAATTTGCAAAAATTTGGGCCAGGGTTTTGGACCTCTACAAGATGTTTGAGCTTACCTTATCTGGTCTTAAGTACTGAGAAATTCCATATGACCAAATTGAATCTAATACAACTAATGACATGCTTAGTACTTAGTATACACATAATAACATTAATGTGCATTATAAGTAGGTGAAATCTAGATCTTTCCCAACAAGCTTACCACCAAATTCAGGGCTTTGGGATAAAGGGAACAGAGAAGTAACAAGAGAAGGGAGAGGATACAAACCAGCCAGACAGTGGGCTTTCTGCTCATGTGGAGCATGCTTTAGTGCCTTACACCTAGGTTGTAGCTGAGAGAAGCTGGAGGCTTGAGAACACATGCTCTACCACTCTTGGTATGAAGTTCAGTTCTCTGAAAAATATTTGCCTCAAGTGGTGTTTGCAAACAACCAGGACAATAGGAGTATAATGGGACTGCCCTAAGTAGTAAAATATTTTTTCTTTTCTTGTTGGTGGTGGTGTTATGTGTGTGTCTTATGGAGGGACTGTGCTTCTCATGTTGGTCCACCAGTGACTCATCAAGGCTGATGATGTAAACTAGTGGGACATTGGGAAGGGCAAGGGAATGTTCTCTATGACTTTGATCATGTCACTCCCTGCTTAAATGGTTCTCATTGCTCCTTATTGTGAGGAAGTATAGGAAAGTAATACAATGTTTTGATTTGGGGTCAAAGATGGGACTATCTGAACATCAAAATAAATATGGTAATGGATTATAATCCTGTGTTCAAGAACCCTCAAGATCATCCCCACTAATGCAATGATTTGCTAGAAAAACTCAAAGGTCAGAGAAGCTGTTATTCTGATGGTTACATTTTGTTGCAGTGAAAGGATATAGATAAAAATCAGCAATGGAAAAAGGCACATAGTGTAGAGTGTAAGGGAGACCAGGTGCAAGCTTGCAGTTATCCTCTCCTAGAGGAATGTGGTAGACGTTAGTCTTGTGAAGTATTGCCAACCAGGGAAGTTCACCTGAGCTTTAGTATCCAAGGGTTTTTACTGCTTATCACATGGGCATGGCTGACTGCCCTGATGGCTGGTCTTGATTCTACAGCTCCTCCAAAAGTCAAGCTGATACTGTGTTCTGAAGCCTCCACCATAAATTGCATTACCATAAACTTTCTGGTGTGGCCCCAGGCTTCAGGTAAACAAAAACACTCTTAATAGACAGGATATTCCAAGTGCTTAGAAGTTATTGCCCCTAGAGCATAGCAAGGGCCAAATCTTTTTTTTGAATGGACAGGGTTTGGACAACCTGGAGCTGCTGAGTTATTCCTTTACTGCACAAATCTATTGAATAAAATAAAAATCATGAGTCTATATTGAGATAGATAGATAGATAGATAGATAGATAGATAGATAGATAGATAGATAGATAGAGGATAAGGAAAATTCCCTCTTGTAGAAAAATGATTAATAATGATTATAGAAGAAATAATGGAGTTAGAAAAGTCACCATTTGGTAACCATAACAGTAATCGCTTCAAGAAAGAATGATTTATGGATGTTGTAGTGAGTTCATTGGTACCTCCCAAAAATGTGTCCATGTCCTTCTCAGATGTCCAGGAACATCTGAATGTGACCTTATTTGGAAAAAGGATCTTTGCCAATATAAGTAAATTAAGGATCTTGAGATGAAATCATCGTGGCCCTAAATCCAATGACAAGTGTTCTCATACAAGAGAGAAGGCAATGTGAAGACAGTGGCAAAGACTGGAGTGATGTGGCCACAAACCAAGGAATATCACCAGAAGCTGGAAGAGGCCTACAGAATTGAGACAATAAATTTCTGTTGTTTGAAGCAACACAGTTTGTGCTAATTTGTTGCAGTAGCCATAGGAAACTAATGCTGATGCTAAAATCAGTGGTGAAAGAATACCTCAGGAATTTACATAGTCTTAAAGTACCCACAAAATACTTTTTAATCATAAAGGAAAGTATAGTAATTCTTCAGTAGAGAAATCTGGCAGTAGCTCTTTAACCAAGCTTTCTGTGTTTTGGAGTCAAATACAGCTGCTTTGAAGCTTTACTTGCACCATCATCCATTTATATTAGCTTGCATGATTTGGGGAATTGCTTAATTTCAATTTCTTAAACCTCAATTTCTTGTAAATTAGGGATAACAATAACCCACAACCATATCTTAAGGATATTTTGAGGATGAAATGATACAAACCATCTAAAGCCCATAGCACAGGACCTAACACATATATATTCAATATATATTGGTTATTCTGATGAGAATAGCTATCATCTACAGAATGAGGTTTAAATTTCCTATAATCTATCCAGGGAGATAAAAGATACACTCAACAAAAGACTTCATGATCAGGCCACACCTCTATCTTTCCAGCTCATACTTAAATTGTGTTTCATCCCCAGACCTCCAGGTCTCTGAGCATTCAACCTTGGTTCTTCCAGATCCATGATTAGCTAAATCATTCACCAGGGCCTAAGAATCCAACCATATACATAGCTCAGGCTATTTCCTATACTTACAAAATTAATGATCAAGTATACTTCTTGAAGCTTTGCTCACTGGGAGGGATGTGACTTATCATTGCCTTTCAGTGACACCTCTGAGTGAGGCTGCAGCTTCCAAAGAAGCAGACTTAAATGCAGTTCTTCTGAGTCCATTACTGTCTCCCTGTGGGGTAAGACAGGCAGCAGAGAAAGCAGCTGAAGACAACTGATAGGGTCAAGAGAGACAGAGAAAATGATAGTGAAACTTATTTCATTTCTGAGCTTGACCTAAGGGACTGAAATTAGGGCTGTCCTGGCAAAGACAGGGCTTATAGTTCCCCCCAGTGCCAAAAAAGAAAGGAAAAAGTGGAAAACTAAGCCTCCTTTTTCTATTCAACCCACTTCTCACAAAACGTATGAATCATATTCTTAGTTAAACCACAAACTTGACCTTCTTGGATTTTTCTAACAATGGTTGGTCTATTTGTAACAACATTAGAATATATGGATATACAGACTACCCCAAATTCTGCATTTCCCAACAAGTCTATAAACAAGACTACCTCAGTGGAGATTGTTGGATCCATGTAATCGACCTCCAAATAACCGGGAGACATGTGGATGCAAAAGCAAGAGCATTTATCGGGTAGCCAGCATGCTGGGGTCTCGCACTCGCAGGTGGAGACCCCAAAGTACAAGCTCATTCTTCTTTTATACACAGGAATGAGGCCATGCACAGAGCAGGCTGTGTGCAGAGCGGGCAGTGCGCACGTGTGCAAAGTGGGCCGTGCGCAGAGTGGGCCATGCACAGAGCGGGTTGTGCGCAAAATGGGCCACGCGCAGAATGGGCCACGCGCAGAGCAGGCATGACCTGTTTCCCACAAAGTCATTAAAAAATGGAGTAGCTTATGCCCGGACTCTTTAGTCAGGACTCTTCATTCCCCCCTTGAGTTTTGTTCTATTTCAAATCTTTGAAGTAACGGAATAGGGTCTTCCTTATTCGAGGGCCTGTACTGAGATCTAAGGACCATCCATGAGTTGGATGGTGGAGATCTGTTTCTGTACAAATTTGAGGAGGGCATTGATAAGGCCACATGTAAGATGGGGCCACATGTAAGAGCTAGTATCAGAAGTAAGAGGGGGCCTGCTTCTGCTGATAATAAAGTTGTTAGCCAAGGGGACCAACTGAAAAGGCTTTCATACCAGTTTTGGGTGGCTGCTCTATTTCTCTGCCGGTTTTGAATTTTAGTTTTTAGTTCAGTCAAAGACTTTTGAATAACACCTGAGTGATTGGTATAGAAACAACACTGTTCTCCTAAGGCTACACATAGTCCTCCTTGTTGCAAGAGCAGTAAGTCAAGTCTTCTTCTATTTTGTAGTACAACTTCTTCTAGGGAGGACAAATACTCTTCTAGCAGGGATAGAGTAAATTCTACTGTTTGGAAATTGTGGTCGATAGCATCACTGAGGGCTTTGTAATTTTTATCTTGGAGGACTAGAGATGCTATGCCTGTACCAGCACTGGCCAGCCCAGCCCCCAAAATGGCAGAGACTACTATGGTGGAAATAATGTCTCATTTTTGCCTGCTTAGACTCCTTTGACCTAGGGAATAGCTATCAATTATTTCTTCACCATGCACTACTATCCGGGGGATGAGTTGCACAAGAATGCAGACATCATCATGAGTTCTAAGGGTGTCAGCATGAATACAAGCAGTTATTTCTGTTTTAGAGGCCCACCAAGTGTTGGGAGGGGCTACTAGGTATGATTGTATCCCGGAATTAACACTTAGGGTCTGGCTACATAAGTGAGGGTAAGGAGGCAGATGGTTGGTGGCAACACAAAGTCTTTGCCCTGTGAGGGCCTGTAGGGTAACTCTAGGAGCACGCTCAAAATTCCCTTGGGACCACCGGCATTTGGAGGAGTCAGTCTCAGTAGAGAAATTGGCTACTAGAGCAATGCTATCATAGAAAGGGGGGTCTAGAGTCTAGGCAAAGCCAGCAGGATCAGGTTACTTCTGGTTTGGAGATATTTAATACCTGATAAGTAGCCTCTTCTAGGTGGAAGACGGGGTTAGGGATGAGGTTAAGTGGCATAGCTTTGAATCTGACCTTGGATCTGCCCTAGGCAAAGGGTAGGTAGGTCCTTCAGTAGATTTCTGAAGTTCCTCCGGGAGTGGAGGAGAGGCACTGGGTTTGGTCCCCAAATGAATGGTGGTTTATTTAAGAGTGGGGCCTCCCAGAGCATAATCGTAAAAAGAGCTCTGGGGTCTGCTCCCTCTGCATAAAAGCGAAGGCCCCACATCCTCCCTGATTTCCATTCTTCCCACTTAGTTTTTCTTATGGAGGTGAAGTGAATGTGGATCGGGTTACAGTCTAGGTTACTCCAGCAGGTAGGCCCCTTAGATTGGCTAACTTGTATCCAATCACCTTGTACAGAGGGTTTCCAATCTCTTTCCCGTAGACTCACAGCCCCAGACAGCACAGAAGAAGTGTTCTTGGCCCCCACATTTGGCCTGCTGAGACTAACTTTGGCTATGTCTGGTACAGACATAGAAATTGTGTTGACGTGTCAGGTCTCATTACCCTGGGGTCCTACACCCTATTCCTTGGGTTGGACATGGGTACTTGGGGTCCCCTCTTAAGCTCCAGTTTGTCCCAAACAACTTACAAACATCGAAGTACAGATTGGGGAACCATGACTTAGGGTGTCCTTCTTGTTCTGTAGAGTTGATAATGTCTCCAGTCTCGGCTTGATGATGATCCACTCAAGTCTCCTTGGGAAGTGGGGACTTCCGGCCACTGCTGCCACCATTGGTTCCAGGGTTAAAGCCTGGAGAACTAGAAGCGGCCACATGTCAGGTAATTTTTACTCTCAGAGGGTCAGTTGGATGGGCTTGAATTGTCGATGTAGACTCTTGATCTCTAGGAGTGGCCTTGACCTGAGTGTGATAGATCCATGCAGCTATTCCGTCAACTTTGGTCGCCATGGGAGTTGCTAGGATGATTGTGTGAGGTCCTTTCCAACGCGGCTCTAAGGTTTCTTTTTGATGTCTTTTGATCAGTACCAAGTCTCCAGGTTGGAAATTGTGGGGCTCCAGGGGAGGCTTGTAGTACACTGCCTCTAAGTTCTGACGTAAGGCTTCTTGGACTTGAAACAAAGCTTGTAGGGAGGAAAGAAAGTTTTAATCTTTTTGCTCAGCTAACAGATCAGCTTGCAAGTTGGGAAGAATTGGGGGAGGCCTGCCAAATAGAATTTCAAACGGGGTCATGCCTAGTCTGTAGGGAGTGTTCCTGATCTTGAACAGAATGAAGGGGAGGAGAGTCACCCAGTCACCGCCAGTTTCTAGGGTTAATTTGGTTGAAGTCTTCTTAATTGTCCGATTCATCCTTTCTACTTGACTTGAGCTTTGGGGATGATATGCACAGTGTAGCTTCCAATTAGTCCCCAATATATGGCTCAGCCCTTGTGTTACCTGAGAGACAAAAGCTGGTCTGTTGTCTGACCCAATAAAAGCGGGAAGGCCATACCTTGGAATAATGTCTTCCAGGAATTTCTTGGCAACTACTACAGCAGTTTCTCTTTTGGTTGGAAAGGCTTCTACCCAATCGGAAAAGGTATCTACAAATACTAGCAAATACTTGTAAACATATTTTCCTGGTTTGACCTCTGTAAAGTCTACTTCCCAATAGGCTCCAGGTCTTGTACCTCTTTCTCAGACCCCCTTTTCGGTTGTTCCTCCCTTCACGTTCACCAACTGGCAAACTTTACACCGAGAGACTACCTGATTGACTAATAATTGGAGGCCATGGACCTGGAGATGGGAGCTCCAGAGCAGTTCTGTCATTTGACGCTCTCCCAGGTGCGTGACCTGATGAATGTGTGAGACTAGTTGGGCAGCTAGGAAGGAGGGTAGAATGTAGTCCCCTCTTGGGTCTCGATATCATTGTCCATCTTTATGAGCATAATGTGATCCCCACTTCTGGATCTCAGACAGATCTTTCTGAGTGTACTCTGGTACTTCCGGTAAGGTGGGAGTAATAGCATTTGTTGGGGGGGGGGGTTGGCTGCTACCAGGGCCTTGGGTGCATCTGCTACGGTGGCTTCCTTGGCTGCCAAGTCTGCTTTATTATTTCCTTGGGCCACTTGCCCTTCACCTTTTTGGTGCCCAGGACAATGTATGATAGCAATCGCCTGGGGAAGCCAAATGGCCTATAGCAAGTCTAGGATCTCTTGCTTGTTTTTGATAGTTTTTCCCTCAGCTGTTAATAGTCCTCTTTCTCTGTAAATAGGCCCGTGTATGTGAGCTGTGGCAAAGGCATACCTGCTGTCAGTATATATGTTTAGCCGCTTACCTTTTGCCAATTGAAGAGCTTTGGTGAGGGCTATCAGTTCTGCTTTCTGAGCTGATGTTCCTGAGGGTAGGGGGGATGCCCATACAACTTCCATCTCTGTAGTCACTGCTGCCCCTGCATATCTTACCCCATTTTTGATGAAGCTGCTTCCATCCGTGAACCAGGTAGTATCAGGATCCAACAAGGGAACATCTCCCAGATTGGGGTGTGTCCCCTTTAGGTGGCTGAGGATCTTCTTGCACTCGTGCGAGGACGAATCTAGATTTGGATCTGGTAGCAAGGTGGCTGGATTCAATGCTTTGCTAGCAGCAAAGCGGATATGAGGCAGATTAAGGGGCAGAACTTGATAGTGGGTGACACGTGAATTTGACAGCCATCGGTTGGGAGGGCATTTTAAAACTCCCTAGATGGCGTGGGGTGTCGTGACCACAAGAGTCTGGCCCAGTGTCAACTTGTCTGCATCTTTAACAAGAAGTGCAGTGATGGCTATGATGCAGAGACATGGTGGCCTTCCGCTGGCCACTGGGTCTAATTTCTTTGATAAGCCACTGGTCTCACCCAGGGGCCCAGCTTCTGGGTGAGAACTCTTTTTGCCACTTCCCTCCATTCGTCTACATACAGGTGGAAGGGCTTGGAGACATCTGGAAGGGATAGGGCTGGGGCCTACAGGAGAGCCTCTCTGATTTTGACAAAAGCTTCTTCCATCTCAGGCATCCACGCAAAGGTGGGTTCCTGTACTCAGGTGGCTTCATATAAGGGCTTAGCTAGTTCAGAAAGCCAGGAATCCAGAGGTGGCAGAACCCTGCTGTCCCCAAGAACTCCCTGACAGCCCATCTACAGTCTGGCCTTGGTATCTGGAAAATAGTCTCTTTTCTGGCCTGGGATAGCCATCGGCGTCCCCCCACGAGTTTATATCCCAAGTAGGTGACTTCTTCTAAACAGAGTTGAATTTTTTTTTTTTTTTTTTTTTTTTTTTTTTTTTGAGAGGGCATCTCTCATATTTATTGATCAAATGGTTGTTAACAACAATAAAATTCAGTATAGGGGGGTCAATGCTCAATGTACAATCATTAATCCATCTCAAGCCTAATTCTCGTCAGTCTCCAATCTTCTGAAGCATAACGAACAAGTTCTTACATGGTGAACGAATTCTTACAGAGTGAACAAATTCTTACATGGTGAACAGTACAAGGGCAGTCATCACAGAAACTTTCGGTTTTGATCATGCAATATGACCTATAAACCATCAGGTCAAATATGAATATTCATTTGATTTTTGTACTTGATTTATATGTTGATCCCACATTTCTCCTATTATTATTATTATTTTTATTTTTAATAAAATGCTGAAGTGGTAGGTAGATGCAAGATAAAGGTAGAAAACATAGTTTAGTGCTGTAAGAAGGCAAATGTAGATGATCAGATGATCAGGTGTGTGCCTATGGACTAAGTATTAATCCAGGCTAGACAAGGGCAGCAAGACATCCACGGATGCAGAAGATTTCTCTCAAAGCAGGGGGGGTGAGGTTCTGAGCCTCACCTCTGTTGATCCCCAAATTCTCACCTGATGGCCCCCCTGCGACTGTGCCTGTCTTAGGTTGTTCCTCCCTTGAGGAATCTTACCCGTCTCTGGCTAACCAGTCATCTTCCGGGGCCATACAGGGAAATGTAAAGTTGGTAAGTGAGAGAGAAGCCATATTGTTTGCAAAGGTTAGCTTTTTACTTCTTTGCAGATTTATGCCCTGTGGCTTCTATGCCCAGCACTTGTCTCGAGGTATCTTTACCACCTGGAGGAATTATGATACTCGGTAAATTCGATATGAGGCACGAATTCTATTTAAAGTTTGTAATTAGGAAGGAAGAAGAAAAGCTATAGATGTAGCATATGAAGGAAACTTGGGAGGATTGATTATTTCTTTGACATATCTTCTTGTAGAGTACCTTAAGTATGTATAGGTTTTAAACTACTAACTAATTTGCACACACATATTGACATAATAGGAATACGGTGACATAAACAAAGCAAATCTATAATTACCAGCCATCTCCAGTGAAGCCAAGAAAACCATTTAGGCACCCTAGGCATTTGTGAAGATTTATCTATGATATGATGGATATTTTCCAACTGTACTTGAACCATCAGACAAATTAAAGCAGCCCATTTCTGGGATCTGTTCACATCCCATATGTTCTTTTAACCATAGATAGTCTATAGTCATGAGATTTTGGGGTGCTACAACTTGCACCCCTCCCAACTCCTGGTTGAGTTCCAACAGTACAGATCCAGTCAAATTCGTTGTCTCACTGTATGCACATGCCAGCCTAGACATCTCCCTCCTCCTTCTTATGGCAAGTCCAGGAGATGGTGGGCTGGATGCAGCCACAACCGCAGCATCGTCCGGATCCCTGTGGAGGCTTTTTGATGATCATCCCCCGGCACGAGTCCTCCAGAGAGTGCTGATGCCGGAAGCTCCTCCTCATATCGTATCTTAGTTCATTTTCTGGGTATCCAAGCTAGGCCTTGATCTTCTGCGTAGAAACAAACAGACCCTTTGCCCACACTTTGACATGCCCTCTATACCACTGTGCAGAACTCATTGGAGGTCAGCACACAGTAACTGCTTTTTTTTTTTTTTTTTAATTAAGAGAAAGGAATATTATCAGAAAAGAGTACCTCCATAGCTGATCATCTGACACCCTTTAAGTGATCAACATTAAGGATATTTAAAGCATGCGTTGATCTTTGATTTACCAATAGTTTTATCCTGTTAAGGAGTAATCCCCCTTTTCTTTCTTTCTTTCTTTTTTTTTTTTTTAAATTTTTAATCTACACTTACCTGAAGAATACTATGTTTACTATGCTCTCCCCTATATCAGGTCCCCCCTAACAACCACATTACGGTTACTGTCCATCAGCTTAGCAAAATGTTGTAGAGTCACTACTTGTCCTCTCTGTGTTGTGCAGCCCACCCTCCCCTTTCTCCCTCCCCCCCATGCATGCTAATCTTAATACCCCCCTTCTTCTTCCCCCCCCTTATCCCTCCCTGCCCACCCATCCTCCCCAGTTCCTTTCCCTTTGGTACCTGTTAGTCCATTTTTGGGTTCTGTAATTCTGCTGCTGTTTTGTTCCTTCAGTTTTTCCTTTGTTCCTATACTCCTCAGATGAGTGAAATCATTTGGTATTTCTCTTTCTCCGCTTGGCTTATTTCACTGAGCATAATACTCTCCAGCTCCATCCATGTTGCTGCAAATGGTTGGATTTTTCCACTTCTTATGGCTGAGTAGTATTCCATTGTGTATATGTACCACATCTTCTTTATCCATTCATCTACAGATGGACATTTAGGTTGCTTCCAATTCTTGGCTATTGTAAATAGTGCTGCGATAAACATAGGAGTGCATCTGTCTTTCTCAAACTTGATTGCTGCGTTCTTAGGGTAAATTCCTAGGAGTGGAATTCCTGGGTCAAATGGTAGGTCTGTTTTGAGCATTTTGATGCACCTCCATACTGCTTTCCACAATGGTTGAACTAATTTACATTCCCACCAGCAGTGTAGGAGGGTTCCCCTTTCTCCACAGCCTCGCCAACATTTGTTGTTCTTTGTCTTTTGGATGGCAGCTATCCTTACTGGTGTGAGGTGATACCTCATTGTAGTTTTAATTTGCATTTCTCTGATAATTAGCGATGTGGAGCATCTTTTCATGTGTCTCTTGGCCATCTGTATTTCTTCTTTGGAGAACTGTCTGTTCAGTTCCTCTGCCCATTTTTTAATTGGGTTATTTGTTTTTTGTTTGTTGAGGCGTGTGAGCTCTTTATATATTCTGGACGTCAAGCCTTTATCAGATCTGTCATTTTCAAATATATTCTCCCATACTGTAGGGTTCCTTTTTGTTCTATTGATGGTGTCTTTCGCTGTACAGAAGCTTTTCAGCTTAATGTAGTCCCACTTGCTCATTTTTGCTGTTGTTTTCCTTGCCCGGGGAGATATGTTCAAGAAGAGATCACTCATGTTTATGTCTAAGAGGTTTTTGCCTATGTTTTTTTCCAAGAGTTTAATGGTTTCATGACTTACATTCAGGTCTTTGATCCATTTTGAGTTTACCTTTGTATATGGGGTTAGACAATGGTCCAGTTTCATTCTCCTACATGTAGCTGTCCAGTTTTGCCAGCACCATCTGTTGAAGAGACTGTCATTTTGCCATTGTATGTCCATGGCTCCTTTATCAAATATTAATTGACCATATATGTTTGGGTTAATTTCTGGGGTCTCTAATCTGTTCCACTGGTCTGTGGCTCTGTTCTTGTGCCAGTACCAAATTGTCTTGATTACTATGGCTTTGTAGTAGAGCTTGAAGTTGGGGAGTGAGATCCCCCCTACTTTATTCTTCTTTTTCAGGATTGCTTTGGCTATTCGGGGTCTTTGGTGTTTCCATATGAATTTTTGAATTATTTGTTCCAATTCATTGAAGAATGTTGCTGGTAATTTGAGAGGGATTGCATCAAATTTGTATATTGCTTTCGGCAGGATGGCCATTTTGACGATATTAATTCTTCCTAGCCATGAGCATGGGATGAGTTTCCATTTATTAGTGTCCCCTTTAATTTCTCTTAAGAGTGACTTGTAGTTTTCAGAGTATAAGTCTTTCACTTCCTTGGTTAGGTTTATTCCTAGGTATTTTATTCTTTTTGATGCAATGGTGAATGGAATTGTTTTCCTGATTTCTCTTTCTATTGATTCGTTGTTAGTGTATAGGAAAGCTACAGATTTCTGTGTGTTGATTTTGTATCCTGCAACTTTGCTGTATTCCGATATCAGTTCTAGTAGTTTTGGAGTGGAGTCTTTAGGGTTTTTTATGTACAGTATCATATCATCTGCAAATAGTGACAGTTTAACTTCTTCTTTACCAATCTGGATTCCTTGTATTTCTTTGTTTTGTCTGATTGCCGTGGCTAGGACCTCCAGTACTATGTTAAATAACAGTGGGGAGAGTGGGCATCCCTGTCTGGTTCCCGATCTCAGTGGAAATGCTTTCAGCTTCTCGCTGTTCAGTATAATGCTGGCTGTGGGTTTATCATATATGGCCTTTATTATGTTGAGGTACTTGCCCTCTATTCCCATTTTGCTGAGAGTTTTTATCATGAATGGATGTTGAATTTTGTCAAATGCTTTTTCAGCATCTATGGAGATGATCATGTGGTTTTTGTCTTTCTTTTTGTTGATGTGGTGGATGATGTTGATGGATTTTCGAATGTTGTACCATCCTTGCATCCCTGGGATGAACCCCACTTGGTCATGGTGTATGATCCTTTTGATATACTGTTGAATTCTGTTTGCTAATATTTTATTGAGTATTTTTGCATCTACGTTCATCAGGGATATTGGTCTGTAATTTTCTTTTTTGGTGGGGTCTTTGCCTGGTTTTGGTATTAGGGTGATGTTGGCTTCATAGAATGAGTTTGGGAGTATTCCCTCTTCTTCTATTTTGTGGAACACTTTAAGGAGAATGGGTATTATGTCTTCTCTGTGTGTCTGATAAAATTCCGAGGTAAATCCGTCCGGCCCCGGGGTTTTGTTCTTGGGTAGTTTTTTGATTACTGTTTCAATTTCTTTGCTTGTAATTGGTTTGTTTAACTTTTGTGTTTCTTCCTTGGTCAGTCTTGGGAGGTTGTATTTTTCTAGGAAGTTGTCCATTTCTTCTAGGTTTTCCAGCTTGTTGGCATATAGGTTTTCATAGTAGTCTTTAATAATTCTTTGTATTTCTGTGGAGTCTGTCGTGATTTTTCCATTCTCATTTCTGATTATGTTGATTTGTGTTGACTCTCTTTTTCTCTTAATAAGTTGGGCTAGAGGCTTATCTATTTTGTTTATTTTCTCAAAGAACCAGCTCTTGGTTTCGTTGATTTTTGCTATTGTTTTATTCTTCTCAATTTTGTTTATTTCTTCTCTGATCTTTATTATGTCCCTCCTTCTGCTGACTTTAGGCCTCATTTGTTCTTCTTTTTCCAGTTTTAATAATTGTGATGTTAGACTATTCATTTGGGATTGTTCTTCCTTCTTCAAGTGTGCCTGGATTGCTATATACTTTCCTCTTAAGACTGCTTTCGCTGCATCCCACAGAAGTTGGGGCTTAGTGTTGTTGTTGTCATTTGTTTCTATATATTCCTTGATCTCTATTTTGATTTGTTCATTGATCCATTGATTATTTAGTAGCATGTTGTTAAGCCTCCATGTGTTTGTGAGCCTTTTTGTTTTCTTTGTAGAATTTATTTCTACTTTCATACCTTTGTGGTCTGAAAAATTGGTTGGTAGAATTTCAATATTGTGGAATTTACTGAGGCTCTTTTTGTGAGCTAGTATGTGGTCTATTCTGGAGAATGTTCCATGTGCACTTGAGAAGAATGTATATCCTGTTGCTTTTGGATGTAAAGTTCTATAGATGTCTATTAGGTCCATCTGTTCTAGTGTGTTGTTCAGTGCCTGTGTGTCTTTACTTATTTTCTGCCCGGTGGATCTATCCTTTGGGGTGAGTGGTGTGTTGAAGTCTCCTACAATGAATGCATTGCAGTCTATTTCCCTCTTTAGTTCTGTTAGTATTTGCTTCACATATGCTGGTGCTCCTGTATTGGGTGCATATATATTTAGAATGGTTATATCCTCTTGTTGGACTAAGCCCTTTATCATTATGTAGTGGCCTTCTTTATCTCTTGTTACTTTCTTTGTTTTGAAGTCTATTTTGTCTGATATTAGTACTGCAACCCCTGCTTTCTTCTCACTGTTGTTTGCCTGAAATATGTTTTTCCATCCCTTGACTTTTAGTCTATGCTTATCTTTGGGTTTAAGGTGAGTTTCTTGTAAGCAGCATATAGATGGGTCTTGCTTTTTTATCCATTCTATTACTCTATGTCTTTTGATTGGTGCATTAAGTCCATTTACATTTAGGGTGACTATTGAAAGATATGTACTTATTGCCATTGCAGGCTTTAGATTCGTGGTTACCAAAGGTTCAAGGTTAGCTTCTTTAGTATCTTACTGCCTAACTTAGCTCGCTTATTGAGCTGTTATATACACTGTCTGGAGAGTCTTTTCTTCTCTCCCTTCTTATTCCTCCTCCTCCCTTCTTCATATGTTGTGTGTTTTGTTCTGTGCTCTTTTTAGGGGTGCTCCCATCTAGAGCAGTCCCTGTAGGATGCCCTGTAGAGGTGGTTTGTGGGAAGCAAATTCCCTCAGCTTTTGCTTGTCTGGGAATTGTTTGATCCCACCATCATATTTAAATGATAGTCGTGCTGGATACAGTATCCTTGGTTCAAGGCCCTTCTGTTTCATTGCATTAAGTATATCATGCCATTCTCTTCTGGCCTGTAGGGTTTCTGTTGAGAAGTCTGATGTTAGCCTGATTGGTTTTCCTTTATAGGTGACCTTTTTCTCTCTAGCTGCCTTTAAAACTCTTTCCTTGTCCTTGATCCTTGCCATTTTAATTATTATGTGTCTTGGTGTTGTCCTCCTTGGATCCTTTCTGTTGGGGGTTCTGTATAATTCCATGGTCTGTTCGATTATTTCCTCCCCCAGTTTGGGGAAGTTTTCAGCAATTATTTCTTCAAAGACACTTTCTATCCCTTTTCCTCTTTCTTCCTCTTCTGGTATCCCTATAATACGAATGTTTTTCCTTTTGTATTGGTCACATATTTCTCTTAGTGTTGTTTCATTCCTGGAGATCCTTTTATCTCTCTCTATGTCAGCTTCTATACGTTCCTGTTCTCTGGCTTCTATTCCTTCAATGGCCTCTTGCATCTTATCCATTCTGCTTATAAATCCTTCCAGGGATTGTTTCACTTCTGTGATCTCTTTCCTGACATCTGTGATCTCCTTCCGGACTTCATCCCACTGCTCTTGCATTTTTCTCTGCATCTCATCCCACTGCTCTTGCATTTTTCTCTGCATCTCATCCCATTGCTCTTGCATTTTTTTCTGCATCTCTGTCAGCATGTTCATGATTTTTATTTTGAATTCTTTTTCAGGAGGACTAGTTAGGTCTGTCTCCTTCTCAGGTGTTGTCTCTGTGATCTTTGTCTGCCTGTAGTTTTGCCTTTTCATGGTGATAGAGATAGTCTGCAGAGCTGGTACAAGTGACCGCTGGAAGAGCTTCCCTTCTTGTTGGTTTGTAGCCTTTTCCTGGGAGAATAGCGACCTCTAGTGGCTTGTGCTGGGCAGCTGTGCGCAGACAGGGCTTCTGCTTCCTGCCCAGTTGCTTTGGGGTTTATCTCCACTGTTGCTGTGGGCTTGGCCTGGCTGGGGCTGTTCCTCCAAAATGGTGGAGCCCCGTTAGAGGGGGAGCAGCCAGGAGACTATTTATCTCCGTAAGGGGCCTCTGTGTTCCCTGCTGCCCAGGGGGTTAGAGTGCCCAGAGATCCCCAGATTCCCTGCTTCTGGTCTAAGTGACCTGTCCTGCCCCTTTAAGATTTCCAAAAAGCACTCTCCAAACCAAAACAACAACAGCAACAATGAGAGAGGGAACAGAAAGGAAAAAAAAAAAGAAAAAACACGCGATTTTTTTTTTTTTTCCTCAGGTGCCGGTCCCAGGCACCCGCGCACTGGTCCTGCTGCCCTGTCTCCCTAGCACCAGGGTCCCTGTCCTTTCAAGGCTTCCAAAAAGCACCCACCCACCGGTCCCGCAGGGAAGGAACGCTCAATATTCTTGGTCCTCAGGCACTGGTCCCACGCACCCGCTCACCAGTCCCGCCGCCCTGCCTCCCTAGCACCGGGGTCCCTGTCCCTTCAAGGCTTCCAAAAAGCACTTGGCAAAAAGAGAGAAAAAAAAGGGGAAAAACGCGCGATTTCTTCCGTCCTCAGGTGCTGGTCTCAGGCACCCACCCACCGGTCCCACAGGGAAAAATGCGGGATATTCTTTGTCCTCAGGTGCCGGTCCCAGGCACCCGCTCACCAGTCCCGCCGCCCTGCCTCCCTAGCACCGGGGTCCCTGTCCCTTTTAGGCTTCCAAAAAGCACTCGCAGAAAAGAGAAAAAAAAAAAGGGAAAAACGCGCGATTTCCTCTGTCCTCAAGTGCCGGTCTCAGGCACCCGCCCACCGGTCCCGCAGGGAAAAATGGGGGATATTCTTTGTCCTCAGGCGCCGGTCCCAGCCACCCGCTCACCAGTCCCGCCACCGTGCCTCCCTAGCACTGGGGTCCCCGTCCCTTCAAGGCTTCCAAAAAGCGCTTGCCAAAAAGAGAAAAAAAAAAAAAGGGGAAAAACGCGCGACCTCCTCCGTCCTCAGGCACTGGTCTCAGGCACCCGCCCCCAGGTCTCGCAGGGAGAAACGCGGGATATTCTTTGTCCTCCGGCGCCGTTCCCAGGCACCTCCTCACCGGTCCCGCCACCCTGCCTCCCCAGCAACGGGGGCCCGTCCCTCTAAGGCTTCCAAAAAGCGCTCGCCAAAAAAAAAAACTGCTCCGGTTTCTCTCCACCCGCCGGGAGCCGGGGGGAGGGGCGCTCAGGTCCCGCCGGGCTGGGGCTTGTATCTTACCCCCTTCACAAGGCGCTGGGTTCTTGCAGGTGTGGATGTGGTCTGGATGTTGTCCTGTGTCCTGTGGTCTCTATTTTAGGAAGATTTTTCTTTGTTATATTTTCATAGCTCTATGTGTTTTTGGGAGGAGATTTCCACTGCTCTACTCACTCCGCCATCTTGGCTCCTCCCCCCAGAGTTGAATTTTTTTAGTAGATGCTTGGTACCCTTGTTTTCCCAGTGTCATAAGTAAATCTTTAGTGGCTGCCTGACATTCTATTTCTGTCCGGGCAGCTATGAGTAAATCATCTACATATTGAAGCAGGCTCACCTCTGGGTGGAAACGCTGGTACTCACTCAGATCTTCATGGAGGGCCTCGTCGAAGATGGTCGGTGAGTTCTTGAATCCCTGAGACAACCTGGTCCACGTCAGTTGACCATTCAATACATCCTCCGGGTCTCTCCATTTAAAAGCAAACAGCGGTTGACTCGAGAGGGCTAGTGGTAAGCTGAAGAAAGTGTCCTTTAGGTCTAGGATGGTGTATACGACCCTGTCAGGTGGCAGAGAGCTCAAAAGGGTGTAAGGGTTGGGGACTGTGGGGTGGATGTCCTCCACCCATTTATTAATTTCTCACAAGTCCTGTACTGGACATAAGTCATTTGTCCCTGGTTTCTTAATAGGAAGTAGAGGGGTGTTCCAAGGCAACTGGCATGGGACTAGAATTCCCACCTGTTGCAGGCATCAGATATGAAGGGCAATGCTCAGCTTTGCTTCTTGGGGGATTGGGTACTGCCGCACATGGACAGGAATGGCAGTGGCCTTTAGTTGGACCACTATCGGTGCCCGATGCTTTGCCCATCCAATGCCTCCCATCTCGGCCCATACTTCCGGGATCTCTTTTAGTCACTTATGGAGGAGTTCATAGTTGTCTTTTTCTCTTCTCGGGTTAGGGTAAAGTCTATGTTCATCATTAAGCAATAAGGTAAGAATGCTGACAGGGGCTCCGTTCTGGTCATTTACGAAAACCGAGTCACCCTCAAAGTGGATGTGTGCTCCCACCTTGGACAGCAAATCTCTCCCCAGAAGTGGGTAGGGGCACTCAGGGATAACCATGAATGAGTGGGATACCCATCCCAATTTTAGGTCTATGGATCTTCGGGTAGTCCATGAATATAGGTTAGATCCTGTGGCTCCTTGTACCCAGGACTGTTTGGGAGAAAGGGGCCCCATGAGGTTCTTAAGAATTGAATGCTCTGCTCCAGTGTTGACCATAAAAGTCACTGGTTTCCTCTCCACGTTCAGGGTTACCCAAGGCTCGGGGAGGGGGACCGTATCCCGTCCCCCTCAGTTATCTAAGCCTTCCATCTGGAGGAACTTGGATTGTTCCCTGGCTTCTCTCTTGGGGCACTCATTTTTCCAGTGGCCTCTCCCTTTGCAGTAGGCACACTGGTCTTTTTGCAGCGGGTTCTAGCCCTTGGGGGAGGTTTTGGAATCTCGAGGGCCCCATTGTTCAGTCAGCCTTTTTAATTCTTGGTTCTGGGCAGGACCTTCTAAAGAATTAACCAACAAAATCTTAGCCAACCTGCAGGTCAGTCACTCTTCTGGGGTGTCTTGGTTATTGATCACTTAGCTGCCAAAAGTTCAGCTAGCCTTTTTCCCTCAAAACCTTCTAATCTTTGTAACTTCCATCTGATGTCTGGGGCCGATTGATTGACAAAGGCCCCAGATTGATTACCGCAGACCGGTTTTCAGCAGCTTCTGGGTCCAGGGGAGTGTAGGTCCTGTAGGCTTCCAGCAGTCTCTCAAGGAAAGCTTCAGGAGATTCTGTGGGCTCCTGTTTCACCTGACTTACTTTAGACAAATTAGTGGGATGGTGTGCCACCGTCTGGAGACCCCCCCATCAGAATCTGGCTGTAGACAGTGAGCCTCTCCTTACCTTTGTCTGTATTGAAGTCCCAGCTGGGTGTACTTGAGGGGAATCTGATGTTTATAATATCTAAATCCGTGGTTGGTTTCCCATCAACCCCTGGGACTAGTTTCTGGGCTTCAGTCAGGACTCTCTTTCTTCAGTGGTGAAGAGAACCTGTAAAAGCTGATGGCAGTTATCCCAGGTGGGCTGGTGGGTAAAAAGAACTGAATCTAACAAATCTATAAATTTACTGGGTTTCTCAGAGAAGGGGGGTTCTGCATTTTCCAATTATACAAGTCACTGGTAGAGAAAGGCCAATGAACTAAGAACTGTTGGCCATCGGGGCCTGGTGGGCCCGCTGCCCGCAAAGGTAGGGCCACTGTGCCTAGGGTGTTCTCGGGAGCTCATCGGTCTCGAGAGCGAGTATGGGGAGGACTAATCAACATAGGTGGGTCCTCTGGGTCAGGTTCCTCTTCCATAGGTGAAGGTTCAGGAGGATTGGGAAGAGGAGCGGATTCATATGATGGCGGATAGGGAAAGGATAGATCTTCCAAAGGGTGGTCTGATGGGGGGAGGACAGGATAAAGAGATGGGGCTGAAGGAACCAAGGGATTTGGATTCGACTTGTGGGGTGCCTTAGAGGAGCATGGAGCTTTTGAGGAAGCAGTGGCCACGAGGGTTGCCTTTAAAGGCAGAAGAAGGGGAGACAGCCATTTAGGTCAACTTTCCACTACAGTCTGCCAAATGGTGATGTAAGGAACATGGTCGGGGTGCCCAGGACGACTATATACAAGGTCCTTGACTCTGAAAATGGTGGGGAGGTCAAAGTGCCCTCCTCAGGCCACCCGACTCCGAACTTAGGCCATTCGTTCCTGCAAAAGATAGAAAGTTTACCCTTTTTGACAGGAAAACCAAGCTTTTTAGCCTGGGTTCGAAAGTCACTGAGGCGAGATATGAAGATAGAGGAGTAGAGGGAGTAGAGTGCGACTGGCCCATGCTGAAGAGAAACAAGAAGGCAAGACAGACAAATATGAGTATACAAACAGAGAACACAATGTAAGGGTGCCTCTTTCCAAAAAGAAACCAGATGAAGAGGGACAGACTCTCCTGTAAAAGGGCTCCATCAGGGAGAGACCTCCCTTCTCCCACCAGACTGAAAAATAAAGTCCAAAAAACAGAAGTGAGCGAGGGATGTCTCCTTGCTCACCAAGGTGCGGGGAAAAATAGTGCGTCCACCTAGTCCCCGGACCACCAGATCAGGTTTCTGTCAACAAACAGCACAAATACAAGGACACACGGCACATAAACAGGCAAACACTGCAGTCACACTCACACTTATCCGCACGCTCCACACGGTCACCAGTTATGGGAGCACGATCCCAGACGAGACCCCAAATGTTGGGTCCATGTAATCGACCTCCAAACAATCAGGAGACGCGTGGATGCAAAAGCAAGAGCGTTTATTGGGTAGCCAGCATGCTGGGGTCTTGCACTCGCAGGCGGAGACCCCAAAGTACAAGTTCATGCTTCTTTTTTACACAGGAATGAGGCCGTGCGCAGAGCGGTCGTGACCTGTTTCCCACAAAATGAAGTCATTAAAAAATGGAGTAGCTTATGCCTAGACTCTTTAGTCAGGATTCTTCAGAGATGAAGTTCCAGTACTACTTCTCCCAACTGATTTTCTCTGTCACCTTCAAGCAACTCATTGAACTCTGGGTCTCAGTTTCCTCAACAACAAAATGAAGCTGATAAACTATTCAGTCTAATTCCAAGCTTCCTTGAAATACCAGTTGAAATACTGAGTGAATTTTGAATAGGATGGGAGGAAGGTTAAGAAATGTGGGGACACTGTTCATAGACATATTCTAAGCCATCACTAACCCCTAGACAATAAACTCAGAAGAAAGTGAAATGGGGGTCAGGGAAGACTCCTTCTTAAGTGTAGGATTTCAATTCATCTTGTAACTGAACTGCCTTTGATTTAATTAATTTTCAAACCCTGTCCCCAATTTTAGGATTGAGATACAAGTAGTGGTTTTTGTTTTTACAGAAAGGGTATGTAAATGACTAAATGAGATTTCTGAATGGGTATTTAAAAAATAATATATGTATTTATTCATTTAACAAACATGTACTTAGAGCATAATATAATGCCAGATATAGCATTCCATGCTGGGGATACAAAGAGGAATTAAATACAACTCCTGCCTTTAAGGAACTCTTGATCTGTGAGCTTAAGAGGCTGATACACACCTATTTGCAATGCAATATGATAGTGTTAAATATAATAAGCACCATAGGGCAATTGAAAAGCAAGCAATTGTTTTTTTGCCTTGGAAGTTGGGAAATGTCATGGAAGACACAATATTCAATCTAGATCTTGAAAGATGAGTAGAAGTTTCACAAGCAGAGAATGTAATGAATGTATTTTTTTAAAACAAGAACAACAAAGCTAATTGTAGACTTTTGACTGTCTAAATTGAAATTAAAGAAGTTTTGTTGGGAATTATTTGAAAGCGATGACGAAAACTGCACTGTTGGGAATATATTTTCAGTAGGATAGAATTCTTCAGATATCAATTTTATCAAAAAGATTTAATGATGTTATTTGTGGACATGTAACATTGGAAATACACTTGTACTGACAGGGTAAACTAAGGAAATTTCAGTTAATGGGCAAAGAAGCATCACAGATGGTGACTGGGTAATATTATTTTTAAAATACTAAAAGTTTCCCTTAATATATTTTCTCTGATTTATGTGACATACACAAACTACATAATGGTGTGACGGACTATAAAGGTTTTATTGCCACTTATTTGGTATTGCCTGCATAACTCACTCTGAGTACCAGTTGCGGGTATCTCAAACCAAGTGTCATAAACATTTATAGCATGCCACTCCACTTCCTACTTTCCATAGAGACAAAACGTTAGTGCTCACAAAAATACTTATAAATCTAATAGTTTGTAGTGAAAACTTTCATTTTATTTAGATTACAGATCTCCAGTCTGCAGTAAGAAAAACAAATGTAAGGAAGATTTATGTTACTTCTCTGCAGGACTCCAATTATCTGGCAAATTCCTTCCTCAGGGAAAACTACTTTTCAAAGATATCCTCAGTAAACGCATACTTAAATTAACATAAAATTGGCAAGGTCACTTCTATCTACACCTTTGAATTCATTTGTAAATAACGACTACTCACTTCCTTGCTTCCCCAACCGGGACCAGACTCCAAGCATCACAGGTGCCGAAAAGACTTACAAAAAGGAATGAATAAGAACAAAAGGATGTAGGCGCCAGGAGGAAAACAATTTCCTATAACAAAATTAATCTCAGAAGGAATAGCAGATCCAATACCTGGTATTACTGAAATTTAAATTGCTTTTAACATGGTGATCAGAGATAGTGTATCACATTTATGAGGTCTTCTACTATGCCTGATTTGCTTAAACCTTTGTTAGGCTTATCTAGAGGGATAGATTTCTGTGCTAAGCACATTAATAGGTGTTAAACCAGTACTGATTTCTTTTGAAGGTGGTGGTCAAGAAATAAAGCTTTATTTTTAACTTTAACTTTATGCCATAGGATCAAACGGTGATTTCTATGATCCCTACATTTCTATACTCATGAGTTATTACAAGAAACACAATTCTGATACACAATAGAACCTCAAATAATCATTGAATTACCTCCCACCAAACAACTTGGAGTTCAGATGGGAAATGTTTGCATAGAGTCTTGTTGAAGTTCCAAGTCTCAAATAAGAAGTCCAACACAAAGTGAACATACTGAGCTAAATTTATTGTAACTAGTCATCCAGATGGTAGTTGAATTAATCAGTAAAGAAGCAGTATTTATTTGGGATGGAAGATTCTGAAATTCAGAATGAGAAAGTCCCCAAGGTGGGGGTGGCGACAGTTAATAAGAGCCCTTGGGAAAGGTGCTTTCAGCGAGGATTGGAAAATAATACGTTTGAATTTGAATCTCTTTGAATATAAATCTCCCCTAACAGCAGGAAAAGGGTCCTCTAGCCCAGCAAGCTTTGGGCAGGAAGGGAGTAAACGGAACTGTGAAACAGCCCTCTCAGCTGTTTCTGGTTTGGGACGAGGCTCAGAGAAAGAAATTGCGATGTGGGAACTGAGTATTTCAATCACTCAAAATAACTCGAAGGGTCAAGTAACGAACTCCATGCAAAGCGTTGACAAGCCTCCCCCTTCGCAGCACCCCACGCTGGGTTTCCGCTCAATTTCCCCTCCCTTCTCCAAGGGCAGAGACGGCCGGCACGGCCCCTTCCCACGCGGGGTGCGGCGAGCGTGGACAGCTCCCCTTGGAGCAGCCGAGGGCGGGAAGTCCGCGGTCCGCGGGTTACGGCTGGCGGGCGCCCATCCGGGGCCCGAGCCGGCTGGGCCGGGCAGGCCTCGAGCCTTTCCC
Source organism: Manis javanica (assembly GCF_040802235.1). NCBI lineage: Eukaryota > Metazoa > Chordata > Mammalia > Pholidota > Manidae > Manis > Manis javanica. The sequence goes on from NC_133166.1 coordinate 52,688,790, forward strand.
CACCCGGGCTGGCCCTTCAGAAGCGATCGGTGGCTGCGAAGGCCTCGCCCGGCCCGCGAGCTGCGAGCGCTGGGTGCCGAGGGGAGGCGGGGCGAGACCGCGGGGCGGAGGGGGGACGGGAGGTGCATCCTGGGAAATCCACCAACATGGGGCGAAGCGGCGGCCGCCGCCGTGAGTCCTGGCCGCAGATGCCGCCGCTTCCCTGACGTCCGCTGGGGCCTCGCCGCGCGCCGCGGCCCGGGTGTCCCCGGCACAGACCGGCCCGCGCGCTCTCTGGCCGTCCGCCCCGCAGGGCCATGTGAGGGGGCAGCGCCCTCCGCCACCGCCTTCTCCTCCTCTTCCTCCCCCGCCCCCTCCCGCCCCCCACACACTGGGCCCTAGAGGAGCCCCCGCTGCCGCCCTCCCTCCCTACGCAGCCCCCGCGATGGACAGGAACTACCCGACCTCCGGCTTCGCCGGCCCGCTGCCGCCGCCTCCCGCGCCCCCGGTCGCCCCCGCCGCCTCCCGCGCCGCCGCACCACCCCTCGCCCCCGTCTGGGCCTACGAACCCCGAGCCGCGGCCGCCGCCGCCAGCAGCTGCAGCAGCCCCAGCCTCAAGGCCAGGTAGGGAGAGCGGGCGGAGGGGTCGTGGTGGTCCGAGGAAGGCCGGTGATGCGTGTGGGGCCTTCGCCCCTGTGCAGCGCCGCCCGGGGGGCGCGGGCCGCGCGGAAAGCCCTCCACGCTTCTCGTCGGCCTCGCCCCCGCCGGGAGAGGCGGCTGTGGACTCTTCTGCGGTGCGCGCGGGGTGGGTGGGGGTGGGTGGGAGAGCCCAGGGCGGGATCCGCGCCTGGGCTGGCCGGGGACGCTAGGTACAGGGAATGCTGGGCGGGAGTCGTGGGTCTCCGTTGCCTCCCGATCTTGGGCTCTCCCACGGTGAAGTTTGGGTTCTCGGCTGAACTCGGCGATCAGGGAGACCCGCACTGGCTCCTGGGGCCTAGGGGGCCGCCAAGATGTTTGGGGTAGTGACATGCCATTGTACTGGAACCGACAGTGCGGTATTGGGGGCCCCGGCAGTGTCAGGGTGGTGGAGGCGGGAGAGAAAGAGGCGCCGAGCCGCGTTCCTGGCGTTGGGGGACCTGGGAGGGTTGGGCTGCAGGAGAACCCCCGGGGCGTGGGGCCCGGGAGGGGGCCTGGCGAGGCGCGAACGCTGCGCCTGGGCTGGGTGACATATGTTTGCGTTGGTGGCTAAGATTTAGCTATTTCTCCACGCGTTTAAAGTTACTCTTGGGTTTCCTCCCCTTTTAACAGCAGGAAGTAAGGAATCTCTCTTTGCTTTCCGTGTCTTGGGGTGACTAAGAGTTGGGAAGAAATTGGAAGGGGGATGGTCAGGGGTATGGTCAGTGAAAGCCATAAAGGTTGAAGAACAGAAGCATGCTTCTCCATCTCGGCTTCTGAAGCCCTGGTTCATTATGTAGAGTGGGGTTCAAGAGTTCATCTTTGCTCCAGCATGGCCAAGGGAATATAAAATATTGACTTTTACTGGATATTTAAGCTCTCGGGAAATGTGTAATAGTACCACACTGTGAAACGGCCTATTTGAATGATAACTGGAAGGCGTGGTTTGGTTTGGACGGTTCGGGAGCCGGGTGTTTTAAAGCCACCTCTGCCGAACAATGCAGAAGCTGGTAGGTGCAGCTTCTGATTACAAGGACCAGGGAATCCTGGGTTGCTAATGACTTCATCCTCAGCTACCAACAGGAAGCTTCGTGGCTTTATGATCTCATCAGATTTCTTCATTATTGTCACAACATAAGTTTTTTGTTTTTGTTTTTTTACTTTATGTATTAGTGTTAGAGCTTGTCATCTTTGTTTTTACAAAAGTTCACATTCATAATTTGGAAAATACGTTTGAAGAGTAGCTGGCCTTTGTCTTACTACCTTGGGATGATAGAGAATGAGAAAAAATTGGTTCAAGAAAAGGGAATAAGCTCTCTTAGATTTTAGATCCTTTGTTTAAAGGAGCTGGGATTTAATAATAATAATGTAATGTGTGAATTTAGAGCTAAATAAATGCTGAAACCTTTCAGAAATAGCCATAACTTTGTATTATATACAATTAAAATTTAATTTTAAATGAAAAATGTTTTATTAGGTAAATGAAACAAATGCTACCTAGTTATTTCTGTTATTTCTTTTAGCAGAATACTTCTGAGGCAAGAAACTAAAATCTACTTGTCATATTTTCCAAATGTTATTTATCAAAGTAACAAAGAATGACTTCCCAAACACATTTGAAAACAGTAAGTAGATTCATTTGGAACACATGATCTAAAAGAGATTTATTTTGTTTATTGGAGATTATTGATTCTTAAATGCTAAGCCTCCCCCTTTTAAAAAAATGTATTTTAGGGTGGGTCAGCTAAATCATAGCATAGAAAATGCAGGCTTTCCCCCTCCCCCACCAACTTGCTTTGTTAACATCTTGTGTTAGGATCAGGCCATCTGTACAGGGTACACACACTTCTTAATTGTACCTCATTTTATTCCATAAGCTGTGCAAAGTCTTCTTTCATTTCAGTTTATAGAAAATATAGAATCTGAAATATGCCGTGTAAGCCTTTATTGTGTTTTCAGAGGCTTATTCATATTTTTATAAACATTTAAAAAAGCATTTTCATAATTCACGTATCAGTAGAATTTTTGTTCCCCTTTGTGGCAGTTTCTTCTTGAAGGTGCAAATGAGTACTACTTGTGATGATATAATATATGGATATTTATCCGTGAAGAATAAACCTGTCTGTCACCTTATTTCCAGTAGCCTAACATGATAATGACATTCAGGTGGTACTGACATGGGATCTAACATCCTACTTTTATAAAGTCTTTGGTTGGTCCTGAAGTGGATCATCTGCATCAGTTGTTAGGAAAGAACATGGTAAACAATTTTTTGTGTCTTTAAAATAATACTTTTTTGGTATAACAGCTCCATCAGATATTAGATATTTCTACTGTTTTAACAATTAAAAAGTAAAGAACTAATGGGAAGCCCTAGTATTTTATCTTAAAGAAGGTGTATGGAGAGATTCCTGAATATTTCTAAAAACAGTATGTGCTAGGTACACGGGGAGTTCAGGGATAAGAACTGGTCGTATAAGTCTCCCATTTATTTGTGCTCTTTCCAGTTAATCTTAGGGACCAAATAAGCATATCTTTGCCTATTACCATGCCGTTGGAAGTACTTTTTGTTGAGCTATTTTAGATACTAAATACCTTTGCATGTTTTTGGAAATGAGATGATCATCAGGAAGCTGCAGACCTGCTGTCCTTTCTCTACCTGATATTTATATCTTGTACAGAATAGGAAGAAACAGGCTGATTCATTATGGTGATGATAGATATTTTATTTGTATTTGAGTATACACCAGAAAGTGACTAAATGGAAATACTTAGTTATAAGCAGACTTATACTTGGTTTTTGTCTTTGTAACTTGAAAGTCTGTTTTTTTTTGCCACCAGTTTTTAGAATTTCCTAGTACATAAGTTCTTTCTGATTGTAGTGTGAGTATGCAGTGAGTGTGATAGGCATCTTGCCATAAAACAAAGCAGTGATTAGCTTCTCTAAAAGTGGTCATTTTTAATAGATTTTAAATCCAGAGTTTCCCTCAAGGCTTTTGGAAAAAGACCTTGTAAGATCACAATTTATGAGGATTAGTGAAAAGTTACTTCAAGCAAACTGCGTTCAGAAAGTATTTTCCCATAGAAACAATTTTGTAAGTAATAGGAGGGGTTACTTACTGAGCAACTAATTTGTGTGAGTTACTGCTTTGATATACACACACTCTTACGCTTTCATTTATTTAATCCTCACAGTGGTCTTTGAAGTAGATATTATTTTTACCTTTTGTGAATGAGGAAACTAAGGCATAGACACATTAAGCAATATACTTAGAACCACGTAGCTAGTAAATAGTGAGCTGGGGTTTAAACCTGGACATTGTGGATCTGGAACCTGCATGGTGAATTGCCATACTGTATTATTTCATGGTAAACTAGTCTAATTCTGTAATCTCCCTAGTTATATGGCTTACATGAGCTTCTGTAGCTTTCCCGGAAACTTAACCGTCATTATTACTCTTATTTCAGTCTTCTTGGTCACTCTTGAGCATTTTTTTTTTAATTGAAACATGCTTCCTTTCGTTTCCATAACATTGTATTTTCTTGGTTTCCCTCCTCTCTCTCTGGCCCACTTGTTTGTTTACTATGTCTTAACGCTTCTAATCTGTGCATGTTGTTGTTTCCTCAGGGTTTGGGATTGATACGATTTCTTGTCCATTCTGAAGTGCTTTCTCCTGAGGGCATTGCATCCATGTCCATGCTTTAATATTGTCTCTGGAGATGCCCATATGTATGTCTAAAGCCCAAACCTCTTCTGAGCACCTAATCTGCGCATCTGGCTGCTTCTTTGAGCTTTTTTTTATTAGGGTATGTACTGGGCATTTAGTGATGAACGCATGCATTCCCCATCCACCGCACCTCTGCTTGTCTAGTGAGGATGTCTCTGTACGTCACACCACTATCCAATGCGTTGCTCAGATCAGAACGTAGGAGTTTGTTTATGCTCAGTCATCAAGCCCTACTACTTTTCCATCTCTTAAGTAATCTTGAAATTGTCTACTTATTTCTGTTTCTGCTGCTCCACCTTAATCCAAGCCGCTATTATTTTTCACTTGGATAACTGCAGAAGCCTCTCAAGTAATCCTGAATGTTTTCTTTCCTTCAATTCATTCTCCTCATATGATCCAGATGGTTTTTTAAAAAACATACATCTACCATTTTGATCATGTTGCTTCTTTGTTTAAAATCATTCCATTGTAATTCCTACATCTTAGGGTAAAGTTTTAAAAAATCTGTAATATGAAGTAATATGGCCCTGCGTTACTGGCCTGCTTAAAATTCCTTGGATCATCCTAAATTCCTTTCTAAACTTATATGCTGTTTATCCACCTACATGACTCTCACCTTTTCCTCATCTCCTAACGTAAGGGTATCTCATGTTAGAAACCTATCGACCCCTGTTGGTTTGTGCAATGATATGTTTTCACAGTGCATTTTACTGTCCTTTCATATATAATTGACTCTTGAACAATATGGCTTGAACTGTGTAGGTCTATTTATACCCAGATTTTAAAAAATAAATACATTGGAAAAATTTTTGGAGATTTGCAACGATTTGGAAAAAAACATTTTCTCAAGCTTACTTTATCGTAAGAATATAGTATATAATACATATACAGAATGTGTGTTGATCACCTGTTTATGTTTTTGATAGGGCTTCTGATCAGCAGTAGGCTATTAGTAGTTAAACTTGGGGGGAGTTAAAGTTATATGTGGATTTTCAACTGCACGGTGTAGGGAGGGACAGCATCCCAGCCACCCCAACCCCTGTAGGGGGTTGACTGTAATTCTTAGAAATATAATTATGCCTATATGCTGTTTATATAATCTTATGCTTTAGAATGGAAGTTCTCTGAGGGACTGTCTCTTTTACTTACTGCTGTATACCTAGTACTTTAGTGCCTAGCATGTAGTTGTTAACTTAATACATATTTATGACATGAAAGCCAGAAGTCTGCTTTAGTGAGGGAATTGGAAGTCCTTTTTTTCCTGCTGTAGCCTCTAGGGCTTTTCCCCATCCTCCTCCTCCTCTTCCCTGTAATAGGGACCAAGATGAAGGATTTATGGTGTTTGTAATTTTCATAGGTTAGAAGTGTGGGGATAGGCTGCTGCTTACTTTCTACCTACCCATGTTATGTTCTCTGGAACAAAGTGAATACTAAAATGTGTAGCAAAATTAAGTTTTTTTTTCTTTCATTCATTAAGTAAGTATTTGAGTACCCACTGTATGCAAGGTATGGTTGCCTTTATTCTCAAGTATTACATTTATGCAGTGAAGCCTTGAGAATTCAAATGGCAAGCATTCACTCACTTGTTAGAATGTGCTGGCATCTCTGAATTTCTGTTACTAAGTTCTCCAGGGTACCACAAAAATGACAAAGACACTGTCCTGCCTCTCAAAGGACTTATGATCCACAAGAGTGACAGGGTAATACACTGTTTCCCTACTTGGTTTTTAAATACCGAAGTACCCAAGAACTTGGAGTTCATCCTTTTTTCTTCTCTCTCAACTCACTCAAGTTGAAATTCACACATATGTCAAATGACTTACAAATTTGTGTCTCTAGGTTTATATCTAGCTGCCTCCCAATCATCTTCACTTGGATATTGAATAGTTACTTGAAACATATTATTTCCAAGACATAATGATCACTCTAACCCTCAACCTGGTCCACCTTCAGTACTCGCCACCACAGTAAATAACATCACCATTTACTTTGTAGTGCAGGCCCAAAAGGTTAATGTGCCATCTATGATTCATTTCTTTACTCCCATATTCACTCCCTCAGTAAATCCTGTTGGTTGGTCTCAGTTTCCCATATAGACTATTGCAGTTGCTTTCTATTGCTTTCCTTGGTTTCACTTTGCCCTTCTAGAGTTGATTAAGCATGCAATAGCCAGAGTTAACATTTAAAAATCTGTATCAGGTTATGTTATTATTCTGCTTAAAATCTTCCAGTGTTAGAGGAAAAACCAAAGTCCTTATCATGGCCTACCAAGCCCTACATGATCTGAGCCTCAGCTCATTCTCCAGCATCACCACTCCTACCAGCATCCTTTAGCCAGACTGGCTTTACTTCTTTTATTTATTTATTTATTTATTTATTTTTATTTTATTATTTTCTTTATGTTGGTATCATTAATCTACAATTACATGGAGAACATTATGTTTATTATGTTTCCCCATTCACCAAGTCCCCCCAACATACCCCTTCACAGTCAACTGTCCATCTGCGTAGTAAGATGCTGTAAAATCACTACTTGTCGTTGTGTTGCACAGCCCTCCCCGTGCCCCCCATGCACTATACATTCTAATCGTAATGCCTTTTTACTTTTCCCCCCACCCTTATCCCTCCCTTCCCAACCATCCTCCCCAGTCCCTTTCCCTTTGGTAACTGTTGGTCCATTCTTGGGTGCTGTGATTCTGCTGCTGTTTTGTTCCTTCAGTTTTCCTTTGTTCTTATACTCCACATACGAGTGAAATCATTTGGTACTTGTCTTTCTCCGCCTGGCTTATTTCCCTGAGCATAATACCCTGTAGCTCCATCCATGTTGATGCAAATGGTAGGATCTGTTTTTTTCTTATGGCTGAGTAATACTGCGTTGTATATATGTACCACATCTTCTTTATCCATTCATCTACTGATGGACATTTAGTTTGCTTCCATATCTTGGCTATTGTAAATAGTGCTGCGATAAACATAGGGGTGCATCTGTCTTTTTCAAACTGGAGTGCTGAATTCTTAGGGTAAATTCCTAGAAGTGGAATTCCTGGGTCAAATGGTATTTCTATTTTGAGCATTCTGAGGAACCTCCATACTACTTTCCACAATGGTTGAGGTAATTAATTTACATTCCCACCAGCAGTGTAGGAGGGTTCTCCTTTCTCCACAACCTCGCCAACATTTGTTGTTGTTTGTCTTTTCTATGATGGAGATCCTTACTGGTGTGAGGTGATATCTCATTGTGGTTTTAATTTGCATTTCTCTGATGATTAGCGATGTGGAGTACCTTTTCATGGTCTGTTGGCCATCTGGATTTCTTCTTTAGAGAACTGTCTATTCAGCTCCTCTGCCCATTTTTTAATTGGATTATTTGCTTTTTGTTTGTTGAGGTGTGTGGACTCTTTATATATTTTGGATGTCTATCCTTTATCGGATCTGTCATTTATGAATATATTCTCCCATACTGTAGGATACCTTTTTCTATTGATGGTGTCCTTTGCTGTACAGAAACTTTTTAGCTTGATATAGTCCCACTTGTTCATTTTTGCCTTTGTTTCCCTTGCCTGGGGAGATATGTTCATGAAGAAGTCACTCATGTTTATGTCCATGAGATTTTTACCTATGTTTTTTTCTAAGAGTTTTATGGTTTCATGACTTATATTCAGGTCTTTGATCCATTTCGAATTTACTTTTGTGTATGGGGTTAGACAGTGATCCAGTTTCATTCTCTTACTTGTAGCTGTGCAGTTTTGCCAGCACCATCTGTTGAAGAGACTGTCATTTCCCCATTGTATGTCCATGGCTCCTTTATCATATATTAATTGGCCATATATGTTTGGGTTAATGTCTGGAGTCTCTATTCTGTTCCACTGGTCTGTGGCTCTATTCTTGTGCCATTACCAAATTGTCTTGATTACTGTGGCTTTGTAGTAGAGCTTGAAGTTGGGGAGTGAGATCCCCCCCACTTTATTCTTCCTTCTCAGGATTGCTTTGGCTATTCAGGGTCTTTGGCGTTTCCATATGAATTTTTGAACTATTTGTTCCAGTTCATTGAAGAATGCTGTTGGTAATTTGATAGGGATTGCATCAAATCTGTATATTGCTTTGGGCAGGATGGCCAATTTGACGATATTAATTCTTCCTAGCCGGGAGCGTGGGATGATTTTCCATTTGTTAGTGTCCTCTTTAATTTCTCTTAAGAGTGTCTTGTAGTTTTCAGGGTATAGTTCTTTCACTTCCTTGGTTAGGTTTATTCCTAGGTATTTTATTCTTTTTGATGCTATTGTGAATGGAATTGTTTTCCTGATTACTCTTTCTATTTGTTTATTGTTAGTGTATAGGAAAGCTAGAGATTTCTATGTGTTAAATTGTATCTTGCAACTTTGCTGAATTCTGATATTAGTTCTAGTAGTTTTGCAGTGGAGTCTTTAGGGTTTTTTTTATGTACAATATCATGTCATCTGCAAATAGTGACAGTTTGACTTCTTCTTTACCAACCTGGATTCCTTGTATTTCTTTGTTTTGTCTGATTGCCATGGCTAGGACCTCCAGTACTATGTTGAATAACAGTGGGGAGAGTGGGCATCCCTGTCTTGTTTCCGATCTCAGAGGAAAAGCTTTCAGCCTCTCACTGTTCAGTGTGATGTTAGCTGTGGGTTTATCATATATGGCCTTTATTATGTTCAGGTACTTGCCCTCTATGCCCATTTTGCTGAGAGTTTTTATCATGAATGGATGCTGAATTTTGTCAAATGCTTTTTCAGCATCTATGGAGATGATCATGTGGTGTTTGTCCTTCTTTTTGTGGATATGATGGATTTTCGAATGTTATACTATCCTTCCATCCCTGGGATGAATCCCACTTGGTCATGGTGTATGATCCTCTTGATGTAGTTTTGAATTCGGTTTGCTAATATTTTGTTGAGTATTTTTGCATCTACATTCGTCAGGGATATTGGTCTGTAGTTTCTTTTTTGGTGGGGTCTTTGCCTGGTTTTGGTATTAGGGTGATGTTGGCTACATAGAATGAGTTTGGGAGTATTCCCTCTTCTATTTTTTGGAAAACTTTAAGGAGAATCGGTATTATGTCTTCTCTGTATGTCTGATAAAATTCTGAGGTAAATCCATCTGGCCTTGGGATTTTATTCTTGGGTAGTTTTTTAATTACTGATTCAATTTCTTTGCTGGTAATTGGTCTGTTTAAATTTTCTGTTTCTTTGTGGGTCAGTCTTGGAAGGTTGTATTTTTCTAGGAAGTTGTCCATTTTTTCTAGGTTTTCCAGCTTGTTAGCATATATTTTGTCATAGTATTCTCTAATAATTCTTTGTATTTCTGTTGTGTCCTTCGTGATTTTTCCTTTCTCGTTTCTGATTCTGTTGATGTGTGTTGACTCTCTTTTTCTCTTAATAAGTCTGGCTAGAGTCTATTTTGTTTATTTTCTCGAAGACCCAGCTCTTGGTTTCATTGATTTTTTTCTACTGTTTTATTCTTCTCAATTTTATTTATTTCTTCTCTGACATTTATTAATAATGTCCCTCTGTCTGCTGACCTTAGGCCTCATTTGTTGTTTTTCCAATTTCGATGTGACATTAGACTATTCATTTGGGATTGTTTTTCCTTCTTTAAATATGCCCGGATTGCTATATACTTTCCTCTTAGAACTACCTTTGCTGCGTCCTGGGGCTTTGTGTTGTTGTTGTCATTTGTTTCCATATATTGCTGGATCTCCATTTTAATTTGGTCATTGATCCATTGATTATTTAGGAGCTTGTTGTTAAACCTCCATGTGTTTCTGAGCCTTTTTGCTTTCTTTGTACAATTTATTTCTAGTTTTATACCTTTGTGGTCTGAAAAGTTGGTTGGTAGTATTTCAATCTTTTGGAATTTACTGAGGCTCTTTTTGTGGCCTAGTATGTGGTTTATTCTGGAGAATGTTCCATGTGCACTTGAAACGAATGTGTATCCTGTTGCTTTTGGATGTAGAGTTCTATAGAAGTCTATTAGGTCCATCTGTTTGTTCTAGTGTGTTGTTCAGTGCCTCTGTGTCCTTACTCATATTCTGTCTGGTGGATCTGTCCTTTGGTGTGAGTGGTGTGTTAAAGTCTCCCATAATGAATGCATTGCATTCTGTTTCCTCCTTTAATTCTATTTGTATTTGTTTCACATATATTGGTGCTCCTGTATTGGGTGCATATATGTTTATAATGGTTATATCCTCTTGTTGGACTGAGCCCTTTATCATTATGTAGTGTCCTTCTTTATCTCTTGTTACTTTCTTTGTTTTGAAGTCTGTTTTGTCTGATACTAGTATTGCAACACCTGCTTTTTTCTCCCTGTTGTTTGCATGAAATATCTTTTTACATTCCTTGACTTTTAATCTCTGCCTGTCTTTGGGTTTGAGGTGAGTCTCTTGTAAGCAGCATATAGATGGGTCTTGCTTTTTTATCCATTCTATTACTCTGTGTCTTTTGATTGGTGCATTCAGTCCATTTACATTTAGGGTGATTATTGAAAGATACGTACTTATTGCCAATGCAGGCTTTAGATTCGTGGTTACCAAAGGTTCAAGCTACCAAAGTAGCTTCTTTACTACCTTACTGTCTAACTTAACTCGCTTATTGAGCTGTTATAAACACAGTTTGATGATTATTTCTCTCCCTTCTTATTCCTCCTCCTCCATTCTTTATATGTTGGGCATTTTGTTCTGTGCTCTTTTTAGGAGTGCTCCCATCTAGAGCACTCCCTCTAAAATACCCGGGAGAGTGGTTTGTGGGAGGCAATTCCCTCAACTTTTGCTTGTCTGGGAATTGTTTAATCCCTCCTTCATATTTAAATGATAATCATGCTGGATACAGTATCCTTGGTTCAAGGCCCTTCTGTTTCATTGCATTAAATATATCATGCCATTCTCTTCTGGCCTGTAAGATTTCTGTTGAGAAGTCTGATGAGAGCCTGATGGGTTTTCCTTTGTAGGTGACTGTTTTTCTCTCTCTTGCTGCCTTTAATACTTTATCCTTGTCCTTGATCTTTGCCATTTTAATTATTATGTGTCTTGGTGTTGTCCTCTTTGAGTCCCTTCTGTTGGGATTTCTGTGTGCTTCTGCAGTCTGAGCAACTATTTCCTCCCCCCAGTTTGGGGAAGTTCTCAGCAATTATTTCTTCATATACACTCTCTATCCCTTTTTTTCTCTCTTCTTCTGGTACCCCTATAATGCAGATGTTGTTCCTTTTGGATTGGTCACACAGTTCTCTTCATATTGTTTCATTCCTTGAGATCCTTTTATCTTTCTCTGCATCAGCTTCTATGCATTCCTGTTCTCTGATTTCTATTCCATCAGTGGTCTCTTGCATCTTATCCATTCTGCTTATAAATCCTTTCAGAGATTGTTTCAATTCTGTGATCTCCCTTCGGATGTCATCCCTTAGCTCATGTATATTTTTCTGCAACTCTGTCAGCATGTTTATGATTTTTATTTTGAATTCCTTTTCAGGAAGACTGGTTAGGTCTATCTCCTTCTCAGTGGTTGTGATTTTGCACTATCAAATTTTTCTACCTTTTCATGGCATTAGAGATAGTTTGTGGAGCTGGCGCAAGTGATAGCCAGGAGAATGTCCCTTCTTGTCGGTTTGTGGCCTTCCTGTCCTTGGAGAACAGTGACCTCTAGCAGCTTGTGGTGAGCAGCTGCGTGCAGACGGGGCTTCTGATTCTTGCCCGGCTGCTGTGGAGTTTAGCTCCATGTTTGCTGTGAGTGTGGCCTGCCTCGGGCTGCTGCACTGATATGGTGGAGGTGTGTCGGAGGGGAAACGGCTGGGAGGCTGTTTATCTCCATGAGGGACCTCCGAGCTGCCCTGCTGCCCAGGGGGTTAGAGTGCCCAGAGTTCCCTGGGATTCCCAGCACCTGGGCTGAGTGTCCCGGGATGCTTCCATCCAGCGGTGGGGTCTCTGTCCCTTTAAGAGTTTCAAAAAACACTCACTTTTCTTTGTCCCAGTGGTGCCGGCTGCGGGGACCCACTCACAGGTCTTACTGTTCTGTTTCCCTGGTTTCCAGCACCCCATGCATGCACTGTGTCTGCGCTCTGGTGCAGATTGCTAGGGCTGGGTGTTTAGCAGTCCTGGGCTCCCTCTCCCTCCCCATTCTGTCTCTTCACCTCCCCCCGGGAGCTGGGGTGAGGTGCGCTCGGGTCCTGCTCTGCTGTGGCTTGTATCTTACCCCGTTTGTGAGGCGCTGGATTCTTGCAGGTGTCGATGTGTCTTCTGGTCTCCCTTTTAGGAGCAGTTGTATTTGTTGTATTTTCAAAAATATAAATGGTTTTGGGAGGTGATTTCCACTGCTCTACTCATGCCACCATCTTTGCTCCACCTCCATGAGCAACATTTTTAATAAGATTTGTTATTCATCTACAGAATGAATTAGAATTGGCAGAAGTAGAAAACAGGATACCAAATGAGAGGCAGTTTATCAGACCAGACAGGAGGAGGTTGTATTAGGGCTGTCCTGAGAAAGAAATAATAGGGACGGTAGATGTGTTTGTGTGGGTGTGTGTGTACACACACACCCACACAAACACACACACACATACATGATTTATTATGAAGAATTGGCTCACATGATTATGGGGGCTGAGAAGTTCCATGATCTGCTGTTTGTAGTCTGGAGGCCAGGAAAGCCTGTGGTGTAATTCATTCTGAGTCCAAAGTCCTGAGAACCAGGGGCACCCATGATATAAATCCATCTGAGGGAAGGAAAAAATGAGATGAGATGTGCCAGCTCTAGGAGTGAAGCAGTTAAAAAGGGGCAAAATCTGCCCTCTGCTTTTTGTTCTATTCAGGTTCTCAGTGAATTGAATAATGCCTGCCTACATTGGGGAGGGTAGTTTTCTTACTCATTCCACTGATTGAAATGCTAAACTCATCCAGAAACATGCTCACAGACACACCCAGAAACAATGGTTAATCTGAGTACCCCTTGGCCAGTGAGGTTGTAACACAAAATTAACCACAAGTCTACCCCTTGCCATACTTCTTTGCACCCATAGGTATCTCCTTAAACCATACTTTATCTCCAAATAAAGACAACAACAAGGTCATAATTTCTCCTAACATGATACAACTATCCTGCATAAAACTGAAAACATGCCAATCTGTTCCCTAGGAGAGCAGGTAAAGTCCTTGAGTGATGTTTACTCTTCTCCTTGCTATCTCATAATGTAAATACTATAATGTAAAATTAACAATAAGTAAGTACTGTGATATAAAACCAATACATTTTATGTCATATGATAGGGAATAAGAGAGGAAAGAAAAAACAAATGTATGTATATACAGTTGACTCTTGAACAACATGGGTTAGGGGTGCCAACCCCCTGCACAGTTGAAAATCTACATATAACTTTTGATACCCCAAAAACCACTACCAAAAAACCTACTGTTTACTGGAAGCCTCACTGAACATAAACAGCTGATGAACATATATTTTGTATGTTATATGTATTACATACTGTATTCCAACAATAAAGCTATACGGAAAAAACTTTTTTCAAATCGTCACAAATCTCCAAAAAATTTGCTGATACACTGATTGAAAAAAAATCCACATGTAAGTACCCATGCAGTTCAAACGTGTTGTTCAAGGGTCAGCTGTATATGTGTATGTGTGTGACAATCCACGTACAACTTTTGACTTACAGTGAAGTTGTTGGGGAGTCAAAAATTATATGGATTTTCATACATACACACTTAAGCCAACATAATAATAAGCCAACGTAATTTAAGGAGGATACATACTCATAGCGATTACATTCCATGTTTAACTGGTTACATGCTCATAGGTGGGATAACTACCTTTTCTACTACCCATTTTTCTTGCCTTTAGCAAGTACCTCAGTTGGTTGTGGTGCTTTACTTGGTATGGTGACCCAGACCTTCATTTCTGAAAGATCCAGGCCATTAGTCCAGCTGGGATTGAGGTGTAGTTTTCCATTGATTTTAATCACAGGGCATGGTAATACTAAGAGACACCTTCATTACCTACATTGTGGAGTATTTCAATTTTCCCTTGATAGGATTATTCACCCCATCCAAAACTGTAACTCTCTTTGCTTGTTGATTCAGAGGCATGAAGAACCTGAAGTAGCCAGGTGGCAGTCTTAACTTCCAGTTCAGTGGAATTATTATTGGGTCTCACGTTAAAGCATTCTTCCCTCTGTGGACCTTAGACCTCTAGGCCAACAGAGCATAAAGTTTTTGGGAAAGGAAGCAAAAATTTGTTAGTGGGTCACTACAGGTGTTAGTGAATGGTGCCACTCTGATTCTGCCCCTTCACTCCAGGACCCATGAATCCTGGCTATCAGAGAAACAGTACTAGGCAACAGGATGCTCATTCAGAGCACCTACAGCCCTCTGGAGAAACTTGGCCCAGTGCAGCAAGGTATTACAACCTAGTAGGTACTATAACTGAATTTTCAAAAGGCCATTCCAGTGTTCTCTCAAGCCAGCTGCTTCAGGATGGTGGGGAAACATGGTAAGACCACCACATTCCAAAAGCATGGGCCCATTGCCATACTTATATACTGTGAAGTGAGTTCCTTGATCACAAACAGTGCTATGTTGAAATACCATAATGGTGTATGAAGAATTGGCATTTTGTAAGTCCATGGATGGTAGTTTTGACAGAATCATTGATTACAGGGAAGGCATATCCATATCCAGAATAAATATCTATTCAAGTAAGAACAAAACACTGTCCCTTCCATGATGGAAGCTGTCCAGTGTAATCTTCCTGCCACTAGGTAGCTGGCCGGTCACCCTGGGAAATAGTGCCATATAAGGGGCTCATTGTTGGTCTCTGTTGCTAGCAGATCAGCCTTGGTGAGTGAAGTCCATGTTGTTGAGCCCATGCATAGCCTCCATCTCTGCCACCATGGTGCCTTTGTTCATTAGTCCAAGGGATGGCTGGGGTAAAAGGCTGACTGTTATCCATAGACCAAGGCATTCTATCCACTTGATTGAAATATTCTATTGAGGTCACCCTTAGGTGAACATTCACATGGAACACAAATTTCTTCATTGTTTTTGCATTCAGAGTTCTATCCATATACCTCTTTCCCAGATTTCTTTGTCCTCATTTTTCCAATCATGTTCCTTCTGAGTTGTGTCCATCCAGCCAAATTATTGGCCACAGCACATGAATCAGTATATAATTGCTCATGTGACCATTTCTCCTTCCAAGCACAGTGGACAACCAGGTGGCACTGCTGAAGTTCTGCCCACTGGGAGGATTCCCCTTCACAGGATTTCTTCACAGGTGTCCCAGAGAGGGGCTGAAGTGCTGCAGCTAGCTGCTTTCAGCTGGTGTTTGCATATCTTAACAGAACCACCTGTAAACCAGGCCCATGTCTTTTCTCTTCATCTGTCACCTGATCATTAGGGTGCAGGCTGGGGAAGAGAAGGCTGTGTAGCAGGAGGGGGGACCATAGCATTTGGGGTACTTAATGTAATTTGTGTCTTCAAGGCCTTCTTGGGTCCAGTCATATATATACCACTTCCATTTGATGATAGGGTATTGCTGTGTATGCCCCAACTTATGGTTTGGTGGATCAGATAATACTGTTTATGATGGGTAGTCCAGGTCTCATGTTACTTTGGTGACCCATGGTTAAACATTCAGTTCTACTAAAGCCCAATAGGCTGGATCATATGGCCCAAGAAGCAGAACAGCTTACAGCAGCCCAGACCTGTTGCAGAGCCTTCTCTTGTCGCTCAAACCTAGCAGCTTTTGGGTCACTCAGTAAATGGGCCAGAATAACACACCCACATGAGTAATATGTTGCCTGTGAACTCCAGAGAGGCCCATTAGGTGTTAATGCCCTTTTCTTGGTTGTAGGAGAGTCTGAGACAACAACTTACCTTCACCTTAGCAGGGATATCTGTACATGTCCCATAACACTAGACCCCTAGAATTTCAGGTGGAAGACCCCTGAATTTTAGTCTGATTTATTTCTCTGTGACATGTAAGTATCCTACTGATAAGGCTAGAGCAGTTACTGCTTCTTGCTCATTATGTCCAGTCAACATAGTGTTATCAATGTAATGGGCCATTTTACATTGGTAATGGACCAATGTAATGATATCTTATAGAAAGGAAAGGTGATCAAGATTTCTGCCACTACATTATGACATACGGCTAGAGAGTTAATATAACCCTGAGGTAGAACAGTGAAGATTTACTGCAGACCTTGCCAGTTGAAAGCAAACTACTACAGACAGGTATGGAGAGAAAAGAATTTGCCAGATCCATAGCTGCATACGAAGTACCAGGCAAAGTGTTATAGTTTGTGAAATTATATCTGGTACAGCAGCAGCTACCTGGTTGCCGATTATTCACCACCTGGTTAAGCATACAGTAAACCACTGTCATTCTCCAAAACCTATCTGTCTTCTGCACAGGCCAAGTAAGTTGAATGGGTATGTGGTGGGAATCACCACCCCTGCATCTTTCAAGTCCGTGATGTTGGCACCAATCTCTAGTCCCTCCAGGAATTTGTTACTGCTTTTGGTTTTTTATTTTCAAGGTAGAGAGCAGTCTAATGGTGTCCACTTGTCCTTTCCCACCAATAGCCCTCATTCCACAAGCCAGGGACTCAGTGTGAGGATTCTGCTAGTAGCTAAGTATGTCATTCCAATTATGTATTCTCAGACTTGGGAATTAACCACAGGATGGGTTCAAGGACCCATTGGACTCACTGTGGGATGGACTGCAGCCCAGACTCCCATCACTTGACCTCCCTAAGTCCCTACACTGGCTAGTGGGCTCCAGTGACATTTTGGATCTCCTGAAATTAGTGTAAGGTTAGAACCTGTACCCAGTATTCACTGAAAAGTCTGACATTATTTCCTTTTCTACAAAGTACAGTTACCCTGGTAAAGGCCATAGGTCCCTTTGGGGAAAACTGGGAGAAAGAGCAACAATATACATTTCCAATAGGGTGCTATGGTCCTTCCTCAAGAGGACCAGGCCTCCCCTTCATTCAAAGGGTTCTGAGTCTAAACTGGCTCAAGTCTGGGAATTAACTTAGGGGCTCCTTTTTTTTTTTTTTTTTTTGAGAGGGCATCTCTCATATTTATTGATCAAATGGTTGTTAACAACAATAAAATTCAGTATAGGGGGGGTCAATGCTCAATGTACAATCATTAATCCATCTCAAATCTAATTCTCGTCAGTCTCCAATCTTCTGAAGCATAACGAACAAGTTCTTACATGGTGAACGAATTCTTACATAGTGAATAAATTCTTACATGGTGAACAGTACAAGGGCATTCATCACAGAAACTTTCAGTTTTGATCACGCATTATGAACTATAAACAATCAGGTCAAATATGAATATTCATTTGATTTTTATACTTGATTTATATGTTGATCCCACATTTCTCCCTTTATTATTATTATTTTTATTTTTTTTATTATTTTATTATTTTTTTTTTTTGAGAGGGCATCTCTCATATTTATTGATCAAATGGTTGTTAACAACAATAAAATTCAGTATAGGGGGGTCAATGCTCAATGTACAATCATTAATCCATCTCAAGCCTAATTCTCGTCAGTCTCCAATCTTCTGAAGCATAACGAACAAGTTCTTACATGGTGAACGAATTCTTACAGAGTGAATAAATTCTTACATGGTGAACAGTACAAGGGCATTCATCACAGAAACTTTCGGGTTTGATCATGGAATATGACCTATAAACCATCAGGTCAAATATGAATATTCATTTGATTTTTGTACTTGATTTATATGTTGATCCCACATTTCTCCTATTATTATTATTATTTTTATTTTTAATAAAATGCTGAAGTGGTAGGTAGATGCAAGATAAAGGTAGAAAACATAGTTTAGTGCTGTAAGAAGGCAAATATAGATGATAAGATGATCAGGTGTGTGCCTATGGACTAAGTATTAATCCAGGCTAGACAAGGGCAGCAAGACATCCACGGATGCAGAAGATTTCTCTCAAAGCAGGGGGGATGAGGTTCTGAGCCTCACCTTTGTTGATCCCCAATTTCTCACCTGATGGCCCCCCTGCGACTGTGCCTGTCTTAGGTTGTTCCTCCCTTGAGTAATCTTACCCGTCTCTGGCTAACCAGTCATCTTCCAGGGCCATACAGGGAAATGTAAAGTTGGTAAGTGAGAGAGAAGCCATATTGTTTGAAAAGGTTAGCTTTTTACTTCTTTGCA
Source organism: Manis javanica (assembly GCF_040802235.1). NCBI lineage: Eukaryota > Metazoa > Chordata > Mammalia > Pholidota > Manidae > Manis > Manis javanica. The sequence goes on from NC_133166.1 coordinate 52,707,402, forward strand.
GATTTATGCCCTGTGCCTTCTATGCCCAGCACTTGTCTCCAGGTATCTTTACCACCTGGAGGAATTATGATACTCGGTAACTTCGATATGAGGCACGAATTCTATTTAAGGGTTGTAGTTAGGAAGGAAGAAGAAAAGCTATAGAGGTAGCACATGGAAGAAAACATGAGAGGATTGATTATTTCTTTGACATATCTTCTTGTAGAGTACCTTAAGTATGTATAGGTTTTAAACTACTAACTAATTTGCACACACATATTAACATAATAGGAATACGGTGACATAAACAAAGCAAATCTATAATTACCATCCATCTCCAGTGAAGCCAAGAAAACCATTTAGGCACCCTAGGCATTTGTGAAAATTTGTCTATGATATGATGGATATTGTCCAACTGTACTTAAACAGTCTGAGAGAAATCAGACAAATTAAAGCAGCCCATTTCTGGGATCTGTTCACATCCCATATGTTCTTTTAACTGTAGATAGTCTATAGTCATATAAGATTTTGGAGTGCTACACCTTGCACCCCTCCCACCTCCTGGTTGAGTTCCAACAGTACAGATCCGGTCAAATTCGTTGTCTCACTGTATGCACATGCCAGCCTAGACATCTCCCTCCTCATTCCTATGGCAAGTCCAGGAGATGGTGGGCTGGATGCAGCCACAACCGCAGCATCGTCCGGATCCCTGTGGAGGCTTTTTGATGATCATCCCCCGGCACAAGTCCTCCAGAGAGTGCTGATGCCGGAAGCTCCTTCTCATATCGTATCTTAGTTCATTTTCTGGGTATCCAAGCTAGGCCTTGATCTTCTGCATAGAAACAAACAGACCCTTTGCCCACATTTTGACATGCCCTCTATACCACTGTACAGAACTCATTGGAGGTCAGCACACAGTAACTGCTTTTTTTTTTTTTTTAAGAGAAAGGAATATAATCAGAAAAGAGTACCTCCATAGCTGATCATCTGACACCCTTTAAGTGATCAACATTAAGGATATTTAAAGCATGCATTGATCTTTGATTTACCAATAGTTTTATCCTATCAAGGAGTAATCCCCCTTTTCTTTCTTTCTTTCTTTTTTTTTTTTTTAAATTTTTAATCTATACTTACATGAAGAATACTATGTTTACTATGCTCTCCCCTATATCAGGTCCCCCCTAACAACCACATTACGGTTACTGTCCATCAGCTTAACAAAATGTTGTAGAGTCAATACTTGTCCTCTCTGTGTTGTGCAGCCCACCCTCCCCTTTCTCCCTCCCCCCCATGCATGCTAATCTTAATACCCCCCTTCTTCCCCCCCCCTTATCCCTCCCTGCCCACCCATCCTCCCCAGTTCCTTTCCCTTTGGTACCTGTTAGTCCATTTTTGGGTTCTGTAATTCCGCTGCTGTTTTGTTCCTTCAGTTTTTCCTTTGTTCCTATACTCCTCAGATGAGTGAAATCATTTGGTATTTCTCTTTCTCCGCTTGGCTTATTTCACTGAGCATAATACACTCCAGCTCCATCCATGTTGCTGTTGGTTGGATTTTTCCACTTCTTATGGCTGAGTAGTATTCCATTGTGTATATGTACCACATTTTCTTTATCCATTCATCTACCGATGGACATTTAGGTTGCTTCCAATTCTTGGCTATTGTAAATAGTGCTGCGATAAACATAGGGGTGCATCTGTCTTTCTCAAACTTGATTGCTGCGTTCTTAGGGTAAATTCCTAGGAGTGGAATTCCTGGGTCAAATGGTAGGTCTGTTTTGAGCATTTTGATGAACCTCCATACTGCTTTCCACAATGGTTGAACTAATTTACATTCCCACCAGCAGTGTAGGAGGGTTCCCCTTTCTCCACAGCCTCGCCAACATTTGTTGTTGTTTGTCTTTTGGATGGCAGCTATCCTTACTGGTGTGAGGTGATACCTCATTGTAGTTTTAATTTGCATTTCTCTGATAATTAGTGATGTGGAGCATCTTTTCATGTGTCTCTTGGCCATCTGTATTTCCTTTTTAGAGAACTGTCTGTTCAGTTCCTCTGCCCATTTTTTAATTGGGTTATTTGTTTTTTGTTGTTGAGGCGTGTGAGCTCTTTATATATTCTGGATGTCAAGCCTTTATCGGATGTGTCATTTTCAAATACATTCTCCCATACTGTAGGGTTCCTTTTTGTTCTATTGATGGTGTCTTTTGCTGTACAGAAGCTTTTCAGCTTAATGTGGTCCCACTTTCTCATTTTTGCTGTTGTTTTCCTTGCCCGGGGAGATATGTTCAAGAAGAGGTCACTCATGTTTATGTCTAAGAGGTTTTTGCCTATGTTTTTTTCCAAGAGCTTAATGGTTTCATGACTTACATTTAGGTCTTTGATCCATTTTGAGTTTACCTTTGTATATGGGGTTAGACAATGGTCTAGTTTCATTCTCCTACATGTATCTGTCCAGTTTTGCCAGCACCATCTGTTGAAGAGACTGTCATTTTGCCATTGTATGTCCATGGCTCCTTTATCAAATATTAATTGACCATATATGTTTGGGTTAATGTCTGGAGTCTCTAATCTGTTCCACTGGTCTGTGGCTCTGTTCTTGTGCCAGTACCAAATTGTCTTGATTACTATGGCTTTGTAGTAGAGCTTGAAGTTGGGGAGTGAGATCCCTCCTACTTTATTCTTCTTTTTCAGGATTGCTTTGGCTATTCGGGGTCTTTGGTGTTTCCATATGAATTTTTGAATTATTTGTTCCAATTCATTGAAGAATGTTGCTGGTAACTTGAGAGGGATTGCATCAAATCTGTATATTGCTTTGGGCAGGATGGCCATTTTGATGATATTAATTCTTCCTAGCCATGAGCATGGGATGAGTTTCCATTTATTAGTGTCCCCTTTAATTTCTTTTAAGAGTGACTTGTAGTTTTCAGAGTATAAGTCTTTCACTTCTTTGGTTAGGTTTATTCCTAGGTATTTTATTCTTTTTGATGCAATGGTGAATGGAATTGTTTTCCTGATTTCTCTTTCTATTGATTCATTGTTAGTGTATAGGAAAGCTACAGATTTCTGTGTGTTAATTTTGTATCCTGCAAGTTTGCTGTATTCCGATATCAGTTCTAGTACTTTTGGAGTGGAGTCTTTAGGGTTTTTTATGTACAGTATCATATCATCTGCAAATAGTGACAGTTTAACTTCTTCTTTACCAATCTTGATTCCTTGTATTTCTTTGTTTTGTCTCATTGCTGTGGCTAGGACCTCCAGTACTATGTTAAATAACAGTGGGGAGAGTGGGCGTCCCTGTCTTGTTCCCGATCTCAGAGGAAAAGCTTTCAGCTTCTCTCTGTTCAGTATGATGTTGGTTGTGTGTTTATCATATATGGCCTTTATTATGTTGAGGTACTTGCCCTCTATTCCCATTTTGCTGAGAGTTTTTATCATGAATGGATGTTGAATTTTGTCAAATGCTTTTTCAGCATCTGTGGAGATGATCATGTGGTTTTTGTCCTTCTTCTTGTTGATGTGGTAGATGATGTTGATGGATTTTTGAATGTTGTACTATCCTTGCATCCCGGGATGAATCCCACTTGGTCATGGTGTATGATCCTTTTGATATACTGTTGAATTCTCTTTGCTAATATTTTATTGAGTATTTTTGCATCTACATTCATCAGGGATATTGGTCTGTAATTTTCTTTTTTGGTGGGGTCTTTGCCTGGTTTTGGTATTAGGGTGATGTTGGCTTCATAGAATGAGTTTGGGAGTATTCCCTCTTCTTCTATTTTTTGGGACACTTTAAGGAGAATGGGTATTATGTCTTCTCTGTGTGTCTGATAAAATTCCGAGGTAAATCCGTCCGGCCCCGGGGTTTTGTTCTTGGGTAGTTTTTTGATTACCGTTTCAATTTCTTTGCTCGTAATTGGTTTGTTTAACTTTTGTGTTTCATCCTTGGTCAGTCTTGGGAAGTTGTATTTTTCTAGGAAGTTGTCCATTTCTTCTAGGTTTTCCAGCTTGTTGGCATATAGGTTTTCATAGTAGTCTTTAATAATTCTTTGTATTTCTGTGGAGTCTGTAGTGATTTTTCCATTCTCATTTCTGATTACGTTGATTTGTGTTGATTCTCTTTTTCTCTTAATAAGTTGGGCTAGAGGCTTATCTATTTTGTTTATTTTCTCAAAGAACCAGCTCTTGGTTTCGTTGATTTTTGCTATTGTTTTATTCTTCTCAATTTTGTTTATTTCTAATCTGATCTTTATTATGTCCCTCCTTCTGCTGACTTTAGGCCTCATTTGTTCTTCTTTTTCCAGTTTTGATAATTCTGATGTTAGACTATTCATTTGGGATTGTTCTTCCTTCTTCAAGTGTGCCTGGATTGCCGTATACTTTCCTCTTAAGACTGCTTTCGCTGCGTCCCACAGAAGTTGGGGCTTAGTGTTGTTGTCATTTGTTTCTATATATTCCTTGATCTCTTTTGATTTGTTCATTGATCCATTGATTATTTAGTAACATGTTGTTAAGCCTTCATGTGTTTGTGAGCCTTTTTGTTTTCTTTGTAGAATTTATTTCTACTTTTATACTTTTGTGGTCTGAAAAATTGGTTGGTAGAATTTCAATATTTTGGAGTTTACTGAGGCTCTTTTTGTGAGCTAGTATGTGGTCTATTCTGGATAATGTTCCATGTGCACTTGAGAAGAATGTATATCCTGTTGCTTTTGGATGTAGAGTTCTATGGATGTCTATTAGGTCTATCTGTTCTAGGGTGTTGTTCAGTGCCTCTGTGTCCTTACTTATTTCCTGCCCGGTGGATCTATCCTTCAGGGTGAGTGGTGTGTTGAAGTCTCCTAAAATGAATGCATTGCAGTCTATTTCCCTCTTTAGTTCTGTTAGTATTTGCTTCACATATGCTGGTGCTCCTGTATTGGGTGCATATATATTTAGAATGGTTATATCCTCTTGTTGGACTGAGCCCTTTATCATTATGTAGTGTCCTTCTTTATCTCTTGTTACTTTCTTTGTTTTGAAGTCTATTTTGTCTGATATTAGTACTGCAACCCCTGCTTTCTTCTCACTGTTGTTTGCCTGAAATATGTTTTTCCATCCCTTGACTTTTAGTCTATGCTTATCTTTGGGTTTAAGGTGAGTTTCTTGTAAGCAGCATATAGATGGGTCTTGCTTTTTTATCCATTCTATTACTCTGTGTCTTTTGATTGGTGCATTAAATCCATTTACATTTAGGGTGACTATTGAGAGATATATATTTATTGCCATTGCAGGCTTTAGATTCGTGGTTACCAAAGGTTCAAGGTTAGCTTCTTTAGTATCTTACTGCCTAATTTAGCTCGCTTATTGAGCTGTTATATACACTGTCTGGAGATTCTTTTCTTCTCTCCCTTCTTATTTCTCCTCCTCCATTCTTCATATGTTGTGTGTTTTGTTCTGTGCTCTTTTTAGGGGTGCTCCCATCTAGAGCAGTCCCTGTAGGATGCCCTGTAGAGGTGGTTTGTGGGAAGCAAATTCCCTCAGATTTTGCTTGTCTGGGAATTGTTTAATCCCACCATCATATTTAAATGATAGTCATGCTTGATACAGTATCCTTGGTTCAAGGCCCTTCTGTTTCATTGCATTAAATATATCATGCCATTCTCTTCTGGCCTGTAGGGTTTCTGTCGAGAAGTCTGATGTTAGCCTGATGGGTTTTCCTTTATAGGTGACCTTTTTCTCTCTAGCTGCCTTTAAAACTCTTTCCTTGTCCTTGATCCTTGCCATTTTAATTACTATGTGTCTTGGTGTTGTTCTCCTTGCATCCTTTCTGTTGGGGGTTCTGTGTAATTCCATGGTCTGTTCAATTATTTCCTCCCCCAGTTTGGGGAAGTTTTCAGCAATTATTTCCTCAAAGAGACTTTCTATCCCTTTTCCTCTTTCTTCTTCTTCTGGTATCCCTATAATACGAATATTATTCCTTTTGGCTTGGTTACATAGTTCTCTTAGTGTTGTTTCATTCCTGGAGATCCTTTTATCTCTCTCTGTCAGCTTCTATACGTTCCTGTTCTCTGGCTTCTATTCCTTCAATGGCCTCTTGCATCTTATCCATTCTGCTTATAAATCCTTCCAGGGATTGTTTCACTTCTGTGATCTCCTTCCTGACATCTGTGATCTCCCTCCGGACCTCATCCCACTGCTTTTGCATTTTTCTCTGCATCTCATCCCATTGCTCTTGCATTTTTCTCTGCATCTCTGTCAGCATGTTCATGATTTTTATTTTGAATTCTTTTTCAGGAGGACTGGTTAGGTATGTCTCCTTCTCAGGTGTTGTCTCTGTGATCTTTGTGTGCCTGTAGTTTTGTCTTTTTATAGTGATAGAGATAGTATGCCGAGCTGGTACAAGTGACCACTGGAAGAGCTTCCCTTCTTGTTGGTTTGTGGCCTTCCTCACCTGGGAGAATAGTGACCTCTAGTGGCTTGTGCTGGGCAGCTGTGTGCAGACAGGGCTTCTGCTTCCTGCCCGGTTGCTATGGGGTTTATCTCCACTGTTGCTGTGGGCGTGGCCTGGCTGGGGCTGCTCCTCCAAAATGGTGGAGCCCCGTTGGAGGGGGAGCGGCTGGGAGGCTATTTATCTCCATAAGGGGCCTCTGTGCTCCCTGCTGCCCGGGGGGTTAGAGTGCCCAGAGATCCCCAGATTCCCTGCCTCTGGTCTAAGTGACCTGTCCTGCCCCTTTAAGACTTCCAAAAAGCACTCTCCAAACCAAAACAACAACAGCAACAATGAGAGAGGGAACAGAAGAAAAAAAAAGGAAAAAACACGTAATTTTTTTTTCCTCAGGCGCTGGTCCCAGGCACCCGCTCACTGGTCCTGCTGCCCTGCCTCCCCAGCACCAGGGTCCCTGTCCCTTCAAAGTTTCCAAAAAGCACCCTCCCACTGGTCCCGCAGGGAAAAACGCGCGATATTCTTTGTCCTAAGGCGCCGGTCCCAGGTACCCGCTCACCAGTCCCGCCACCCTGCCTCCCTAGCACCGGGGTCCCTGTCTCTTTAAGGCTTCCAAAAAGCATTCGCCAAAAAGAGGGGGAAAAAGGGGAAAAACACGCGATTTCCTCCGTCCTCAGGTGCTGGTCTCAGGCACCCGCCCACCGATCCCACAGGAAAAAACGCGGGATATTCTTTGTCCTCAGGCGCCAGTCCCAGGCACCCGGTCAGCAGTCCCACCGCCCTGCCTCCATAGCACCGGGGTCCCTGTCCCTTTAAGGCTTCCAAAAAGCACTCGCCAAGAAGAGAAAAAAAAAGGGGGGAAAACGCGCCATTTCCTCCGTCCTCAAGTGCTGGTCTCAGGCACTCGTCCACTGGTCCCGCAGGGAAAAACGCGGGATATTCTTTGTCCTCAGGCGCCGGTCCCAGGCACCCGCTCACCAGTCCCACCGCCCTGCCTCCCTAGCACCGGGGTCCCTGTCCCTTTAAGGCTTCCAAATAGCACTCGCCAAAAAGAGAAAAAAAAAGGGGAAAAACGCACGATTTCCTCCGTCCTCAAGTGCCGGTCCCAGGCACCCGCTCACCAGTCCCGCCACCCTGCCTCCCTAGCAACGGGGTCCCTGTCCCTTTAAGGGTTCCAAAAAGCACTCGCCAAAAAAAAAAAAAAAATTGCTCCGGTTTCTTTCCACCCGCTGGGAGCCGGGGGGAGGGGTGCTCAGGTCCCGCCGGGCCGGGGCTTGTATCTTACCCCCTTCGCATGGCGCTGGGTTCTTGCAGTTGTGGATGTGGTCTGGATGTTGTCCTGTGTCCTGTGGTCTCTATTTTAGGAAGATTTTTCTCTGTTATATTTTCATAGCTCTATGTGTTTTTGGGAGGAGATTTCCACTGCTCTACTCATGCCGCCATCTTGGCTCCGCCTAGGGGCTCCTTTTATGATCTGAGTTAGACTCTTGTTCACTTGACCTAGAAGTTTGTGCTTATACACAACAAGTAAGTTTCACTTTTAGAAACACCATAATCAACATCTTAGGGCTTTGTGAGTCAAACTAATCTGATTTGCTGCTTTGACTGTGCTGTCCATTACAGTAATCATGTCCGCCTTGCCTTTCATGGTTGGCTCTTGGCTCCTGCCATCCTGGAGTCTAATTACTCCTATTGTATTTGGGTTTCCCAGTTAATTGACTGCAGTTCCCTCTGTGAGGTTTGTCCTACAGGGAAGGTTGATCACAGACCTCTTTAAGGATGTTGGGACCGCACTCACAAATTTATTCCTCACAGTATTGGTGAAAGGTATGTCTTCTGAACTTCCCAGTTGTGGGGGAGTAGGTCTAAAATGACAGATTTACTCGAATATTCCAGTCCTTTGAATCCCTTCTTCTACGTTAAACTGAGGTATGTTGACATTTCCATTTACTCATGGTAGTCACCTTTTAGTCCATTTTTCAGCCAACGAGTCAGACTGTTAGTCCTTTTTAAATCCTCAAGCTGCAACATTAAATGCAGAATCTCTGCTTAGTAAGCTCATGTCATTAAATTTGGCCTGATCAAACTTTAGGTATCTGCCATTATAGCCCACACATGTATTCATCCCCATACATGGGCCTCAGTTTTCTTTCTGTATGAATTAGAAAAGCCAAGTAGTTCTTTAGGAGTGTAATACACCTCCTCATGGACCACACATTGTACCTCTCAGCTTTAGGGGCCTGCTGGGACTTGATTCTAATTATAGATCTAGAAGCAAAGAAGGGTGGTAGGGGATGGGCTCTTAGGAGAATCAGCTTTTTACATGACAAGCACCTCAGGGGAAGCCATTACAGTTTCGTCAGGCACTGTAGGGTTAATATCCCTTTAAATGGAAATAGAAAGGAAGCTTCTGCTGGGGATGGGAACACCTCTTCCAATGGTAAAAAGATTCATCAGAATCTAGAGGCTTAGTGTCCCCACCTTCTTCGGGTCTTCCCACATATCCCCATCCCATCCCATCCCAACTTTAATAGGATCCCATTCTTTGCCACTTAGTGTCCTCACTTTTAACAGTAGATACCCTGGGAAGCTGGGAGTTCCTCCTGGGTAGTAATTCCAACAGCTGCAGGATGAGGTTCTGGGTTCCAATTTCAGCTGTTTTAGTCCTGTGACTACAGGAGATAAGGCTGTCCCTCAGTGACACCTACAAGCTCTTCGGTCATTTATGCTGCACTACAGCTAGAAATTTGAACCCCTGAGTTCATCATTTTCTTTCACTACTTTGTCCAGTGATGTTAGAAGCAAGCAACCAACATTATTATGTGTTAATTTAAAAAAAATGTTTAAGAGTATGACATACAGGGTCATTTAGATCCTTGCTTCTTACAAGGGGTTTATGAGGAATATCCAGTGCAGTTATGTATTTTTATTAAGGTATCATTGATACATATTCTTATGAAGGTTTTACATGAAAAACACTGTGTTTACTACATTCACCCATATTATCAAGTCTCCCCATACCCCACTGAAGTCATTGTCCATTAGTGTAGTAAGATGCCACAGAGTTACTACTTGTCTTCTCTGTACTACACAGTCTTCCCCGTGATCCCCCTCACACCATGTGTGCCAGTCATAATACCCCTCAATCTCCTTCTCCTTCCCCCACCCCTCCCTTTGGTAACTGCTAGTCCCTTCTTGGAGTTTGTGAGTCTGCTGCTGTTTTGTTCCTTCAGTTTGTCTTCATTGTTGTACTCCACAAATGAGGGAAATCATTTGGTACTTATCTTTCTCCATCTGGCTTACTTCTCCAGTGCAGTTACTTTACATGTCTATAGTTAATGCTGTGGCCTACCATTGCTCCCTTTACTACTGGAAATAGTCATTTGCCTCTTTACAGCTAGTCAGATTAGAGAACCAATTCCAGAAATCCCAGAACCAGCTAATAAAATCCATAAAATTCTATTCCTTTAGAACCACTATTGGTACCGAAATCTATATTGGTTTGTGATTTCCAGAGAAACAGATAAATAGGAAATACATACATACATATGTGTGTGTGTGTATAATGGAAATTTATTACAAGAAATTGGCTCATGCAATTCTGGAGGCTGAAAAGCCCCATGATCTGCTATTTGCAGCCTGGAGACCCAGGAAAGATGGTTGCATAATTCATCCTGAGACCTAAGACCTGAGAACCAGGGGAGCCCATGGTATAAATCTCAGTTCCACAGCAGGAGAATATGAGATGTTCCAGGTCAACCATGAAACTGGCAAAAAAGTATAAATTCCTCCTCCTACCTTTTCTGCTATTCAAACTCTTAGTGGATTGGACCTGCCCACCCACACTGGGGAGGACAATCTGTCTAACTGAGTCCACTGATTCAAATGCTAATTTCATCTAGAAACATCCTCACAGACACATCCAGAAATAATGTTTATTTTTACTCTGGGCAACCCTCTGGCCAGTGAAGTTGACACACAAAATTAACTATCACAGAGGGAATAGGAGATTGGTAGTAATATTAGTATAGAAAGCAGTACATGGATGTGACAGATGTTAAAGATGAAACTGCTGGAGATTGTTGTCAAGGGTAAATGTTAAAAGGTAAGAAAAAGGGAAATAATTAACCTTTTTCTAGTGACTGGAAGAAGAATGATACAGTGAAGAAAAATAGAAATGTTAATTCATTTCACTCAACAAATGTGCAGCTTTTCTAGGCATTGGGTATTGAGTGGCATTTAAGGACAAAATCTGTTTTTGTGAAGCTTATATTTTTGGGTGGCTGGTGTGTCAGACAAGCAAATAAGGAAATATTTCCTGCTTGAGGAAGTAGCATTTCCCTGAGATCTGAAGAAAGCACGTGCAAATGTCTTAAGGCAAAAACAAATCTGGTAATTCCTTTCAGTGACATGATTTTTACCTAGATCAGTAGTTGTCAAATTGAGAATCCTCCAGAATCACCTAGAGGGCTTGTTGAAGCACTGGTTACTGGGCCTAACCCAGAGTTTGTGTATCAGTAGGTCTGGGATAGAGCCCAATATGTGCATTTCTAACAAATTCTTAGGTGATGCTAATGTTATTTGTCACCTTACTGTCTTTGGCTTCTTGACATTCTTTATTTTAAGGTATCATAGATATACAATCTTATGAAACATAAGCAACATTGTGGTTACTGCATTCACCCATATTATCAAATCCCCCCCACCCCCACCCCATTGGAGTCACTGTCCATCAGCATAATAAGATGCTATAGAGTCACTACTTCTCTTCTCTGGGCTATACTACCTTCCCTGTGACCCCCTAGATTATGTGTGTGCTAATTGTAATCCCCCTTCTCCCTCCCTCCCCACCCACTTTCTCCACCCCCTTTCCCTTTGTAAACTGCTAGTCCCTTCTTGGAGCCTGTGAGTCCACTGCTGTTTTGTTCCTTCAGTTTTGCTTTGTTGTTATACTCCACAAATGAGTGAAATCATTTGGTACTTGTCTTTCTCTGCCTGGCTTATTTTACTGAGCATTATACCCTCCAGCTCCATCCATGTTGTTGCAAACGGTAGGATTTTTTTCTTATGGCTGAATAGTATTTCATGTGTATATGTACCATATCTTCAGCCATTCATCTATTGATGGACACTTAGGTTGGTTCCATATCTTGGCTATTGTAAATAGTACTGTGATAAACATAGGGGTACACTTGTCTTTCTAAGTCTGGGATCTTGTTTTCTTTGGGTAAATTCTTAGGAGTATAATTCCTGGGTCAAATGGTGTTTCTATTTTTAATTTTTTGAAGACCCTCCATGTTGCTTTCTACAATGGTTGAAATAATTTATATTCCCACCAACAGTGTAGGAGGGTTCCCCATTCTCCGCATCCTCACTAGCATTTGTTGTTCCTTGTCTTTTGGATGTTGGAGCTTCTTGACACTCATATATGCTTAAAAATCATCCCTCCGCAAAGGTCTTCCCTGATTGCCTCATCTGAAGTAGTCCCACTAAATTTTCTTTATTATAACACTCATTTTCTTCAAAGTATTTGTCCTCAACTGATGAGCCCAGATAGGTGAATTTAGGAGTCTAAATAGACATTTGTTTGGAAAAATAGTGGAATCTCAGAGATTAAAATTTCTGGGAATGAAGAGTGGGGGTGCTGAGAACTGAGTTTTACTGTTGGTGATAACTAGTATTTTTTAAATACCTACCATGTGCTAAGCTCTGTTCTGATATTATGTGTTACCTCATTTAATTCTCAACAACTCTGAGATAAATACTATTATTGTTAGTCCATCTTACAGACCAATAAACTAAAGCAAAGAGCTGTTAATTATGTTGCTTAAGGTCATACTAGTCAATAGCAGAGGAAGTATTTGAACCCATGAAGTGTGACTTCAAAGACTGCTGTTAATCCCTAGGTATTCTGACTCTCAGAGAAAACTTTTTGGGGGTGGGGATTTAGGATGAAGTACCATTGGTGTTAGTAATTGGAGCCTTTTAAGAAGGATGTTGTATCTTTTGGTAGTTAATATCTATGCTGGAAGGTTATACTTTCTCAATTATTTTAAAATTAGAATTTTCTCAGAGCATACTTACATGAAAAGGTTTTGAAGAAAACTTGGATAAATTGGTTTATATCAGATTGAATGGTTACCATAAATTATGGGAGTTTCAGAGATGTTCACTGAGCATCTCTCCCATATTAACTATATAAAACACTGTTTTGGGAGCTTGGTATATACATCAGTGAACAAAACCAAGATCCTTCTGCCCTGGTGGAGAATTTAAACTGGGTGTGTGGAGTGCGATTACTAGATAGAGATTACTAGATTTGTAAGTTACCAAGTATGTTGGGAGGTGGTATGAGAAAAAAGTAGGGTAAGAATGGAAGATGCAGGCTGGTGGGCATTGCAGATTTTGTGTGGGCTGCGCAGCCTAATTGAAGTAGTGAATTTGAACAAGGACATGATGGTGGTAATCTTGTGAAAAACGAAGAGAAATACTTTCTATTGAAAAGTGGGGAACTTAAAAAAATTGGGCGTGGTTGGTTTTTTTTTTTGCCATGAATTTAAACGAGACTACAAATTTTGTAAAAAAAAAAAAAAAACCCCAAATTCCTATTCCTTTGGTAAACTTGCTTACATAAAAAATAATGTTTTTTTTGTTAAATGTTTATCCTTTGTTACTGCTGCTGCTGTTTTAAGTTTTAGCAAGATGCTAGATGACTTCTTGTTACTGGGCTGCTGCTAACCCAGATTCCTAATTTTCACTCAGACCAATCTAGCGAAGCCTTTGCAGTCTAGGCCTTTTTGTAATGAATACTCTTTTCTTTTTGTTCAGTAATAAGCATTTGTTAATCAGTGTGCCAGCTGTATGTGAATGTGAGTGGGGATATTGTATAATATGAAGAGGAAAATGGGAGGACACAGGCTTGGTTTGAGCATATCCACTCATTTTGCATAGAACTTTGACCACAGAGTCTCCTTTGCCCTCTGTCTCTTTTATCTCTGGATGAAAGATAATTTTTCCTTGTTGCTTGAATGACAACAGGAATGCACTTACCTCAGGGTCTTTGGGCTCTTTGCTCTGCTAGGACCATTCTTCCCTCTGATGATCTGCATGGCTTTCTCCTTCATTTCATTCAGTTCAAAATGTCACATTGTTTTGAGAGTCCTCTCCTTAGTATCTTCAGTGGAAAGGTATCTGCTGCTTCCCCCATCACTGTCTAGTCCAATGTCCTGTGTTAAGTTTCTTCACAGCATTTATCAGTCCTTGATAATAAATACTTGTTATTTATTGTTGGTCCGCGTTCATAATGGTAGGTGTTTCTTGACAGTTCAGTTGAGCTTGTTTTTTTCTCTATATAACTGTCATATAATAACTGTTCAATAAATGTTGATTTAATAAAGAATATATTTGATTTAGTATAGTGTGCTTTGACTTATTTAATATTTCAGAGTTTAAATTTGGCCTTCATAAACTGAGGTTCTTAGGGATACCAATCATGTAGTTTGTCCTATGCTAGTAGGCCTTTTAGGTATTTGTGTGGTGTAACTAAACATAATATAATGAAATTTTTGCATAACTTAATGGCCATGATTCTCATTACTCTACAACCATTGATCCTATTTAAATAACTTGAAACCAGATTTGTCTGATGCAGTGAAGCATGGCAAACACAAAAATGTGGATAAGCTAAAATATTTTTGCTTGGATTTGCTTAATTCGATGGCTTAACATTTTAAAACATTTCTCATATTAAGCAAAGTGAGTATTACTCTGGTGAAGTAGCTGGTGCTATCCTCATTTAAAGGGACATTTAAATCAAAGTTTGATTGGCCAGAGCCACAAAGGGTCTGTTGAAATAAGCACCGTTTGGAAGGATGAGATTGAAGTAGAACCATGACTATACAAAAACAAAAAAAACAAAAGTAGAAATGGTGCTCTTTTGCTATTGGTTAATATCCTTGTGATTTTTTTTTTTAATAAGAGCAAGTTTGGGCTCAATCTGATCCTCTTTCAAATACTTATTATTATAATTGATTCTAAGACTTATAAATTGTGTTCTAATACAGCATAGGAGATGATGGTTCCAAACCTGCTGTTCAAAGCTAATCTAGTATATCAGCTGATTAACTTTGATCTACTGCACACCTTTATGGCCATTTTAGCTTCATCATAAAGTGTACTTTGGAGTTAGTATGTCTGTTATTCAAGCTTCATAGACATATTTATGATGAAATTTTAAAGTATTAACTTGGTAAATTATGACACGTGAATATTTTATGAAATATTCTAAAACATTTCAAAATACATAACCTTTCTGTAATGTTCATTATAATTTCTTCCTCTGAATTAACCTTTGTTGTGAATCAGAAATCCAGAACATGAATTAGCCACTTAGTTGATTTTCTCTAATATAAACAATAATAACATTTTTATTATGGAAGATTTCAAACTGAGCACATTTAGAGAGAATGGTATAATGAACGCCCATGTATCAATTAGCCAGCTTCAAACAATTTCAATACATGGTCAGTTTTGTTTCATATATATCCCCACCTACTTTCTCTCCCTACTTTGCATTTGCTTTGTATTATTTCAAAGCAAATTTCAGGCCATGTATGGATCTCTTTAAATCATAGTAAGTTTCTGCAAGATGAAGACAAATTTTTTTTTTTAGCAAAACCACAATACATAGAATATTTTAAGGCAATCAATAAGTATTCTACTGCTTTGGTGTCTTAAGTCAATCTTGTAATAATATGTAAAGTAGTATGATTATAATTGTGTAAAATATTAGTGGTTTTATTATAAGTCTTTGGTTAGTGGGCTTAGAAATTTCTGGAAAACAGTATCAAATCTTTTTGGTTTCTGAGATTCTGGAAAATATCTTAATTTTTACTAAACTTGTAGAGAGGAAGAAACAGTACATTGTGTATGAATATAAATATTATAGCTTTCACTTTTGATTCATGTAAAAATCTTTTTCTGTACTCAGATGTTAACAAGTTCTTATATTAAACCAAAGATATGTAAAAGTTTGTGTATAAATCTAATGTACAGGTGTGAATTGTGATATGCCTATCTTTAGACAGGCTCACCTTACCCAATGCCAGAAGTCCTACACCATCTTAATAATGAACAAAATTGTGATCTAAGAGTTTGGCTTTCCTAGTTTCTCTTGAAAGGAATTTAATTTGGTAAGGGAAAGACTGGGCCACAAAGAATAAGAAACATTGAAGAAACTAAAATAAAACATTTCAAAGCACCCATCCATTGGAATTATGGAAATATGAACTCTTGTTATCTGTTGTGAGAAGTAACCAGCTATATATTTTTTTCCAACTGTATTTTTTTTTTAATTAAGGTATTATTGATACACAGTCTTACCAAGGTTTCACATGAGCAGCATTGTGGTTTTAACATTCACTCATACTATCAAGACCCTCCCTCACCCCCACCGCCACGCCATTGCAGTCACTGTATCAGCGTAGTAACATTCTGTAGAGTCATGACTTGTCTTCGTGCTGTACTGCCTTCCCCATGACCTACCTATAGTATGAGTGCTAATTATAATACCCCTAAATCCCCTTATCTCTCCCTCCCCAGGGACCCTTCCCAACCCCATCTTTTTGGTAACCACTAGTCCCTTCTTGAAATCTGTGAGTCTGCTGCTGTTTTGTTCCTTCAGTTTTGCTTCATTCTTATACTCCATAAGTGAGGGAAATCATTTGATACTTGTCTTTCTCTGCCTGGCTTGCATCACTGAGCATAATGCCCTCTTGCTCCATCCATGTTGTTGCAAATGTACCCAGCTATATTTTTAAAAATTCCTTTACAGCCTGAGAAGAGAGAGACCCACATGACCATTTTTGTCTAGCTTTTAAATGAACTTGTTACTATCTAGACATTGCAAGTAGTTAATACACTGCAGCAATTTGAATCACAAAATAATTTGCTCTCAAGCATTTTTTTTTTAAAGAAAAGTATTACAGAAAAATATTGGAGATGGGACAAGTTGGACTAAAAATTTTGTCTTTGTTCAAAGGAAAGGTCAGCAGTGCAAATATTGACAGAAAAGGAAGAGGATGAAATGGAATTTTGGACTTGTGTCTAAAGCAGGCCTTGGTGACTCTTGTCATCATGGATATAGCCAAGCATATGCCACATAATCACCATACTTCATTATTTCCCAACAGAATGACAGATGGAAACTCTTAGCAGCCTTGCCTTCAGCATCATTTTTTCTTGGGCATCTGTTACAAATGCCTGTCTGTTTCTATGTTGTAGATGTTGGGAACTGATAGATTGATTTTTTAATATACTCTTAACATTTCACTAGGCAGGAAATAACAGTCTACTCTTCACTTCACCTTCTTAGTGAAAACAGAAACACCTTCTGTTTAACCAACTTAAGTATATCATTTGTACAAAATGAAGTAGGATTTCTTTGGTAAAGATCATTAATGATGTATATAGCAGTTAAAACATTATCTGAAGAAATCATATTCAACTTAACAATAACTTGTTGATACAAAGTACCAGTTGTACCTTCTTTACACCAGTTATTGGTTGGGGGCCCTGCATAAAGCATAATTTCACTGATTCATCTTAGGCCACTTTAATGAAGGGCTCAGTTTTATAGTTGGGGGTGGGGTTTAAGGGAACCAAAAAGGGTGTTGAAACAGTGAATGAGTAGCAGCAGTGTGAAGCTACTTCTAGGCCTGCGAAGGGGCAACAGTTACCAGACCCCAGAAGGAGCTATAGGCATGAAGGGATGCTGCATGGCTAAAACCATGGTTGTGAGGGAATGGACAAATAATACTCCTCTCTTCTTTTTGATCTTCTGCAGAACCAATCTCTAATGGCCCATAGAGAGCATAGGTGATATGGTATATAGGAGTTACCTGTGCTCTGAGGTAGTCTTAAAAATGAGTGAATTAATGCCCAGGATCCTCTTAGAGCTAGTGAATTCAGGTCATTTGACTCCTCCAGCATTTAAAAAGAGAAAAATGAACAGCTTTATTGAGGTTTAATTTATATACCATATAATAAAAATTATTGAATTGTACCCTTAGTACAGAAGAATTTTATAGCATATAAATTAAATCTCAGAAAAGCTGTTAGCACAATCTAATCTTCAAACATTTTCATTACCCCAAAAAGAAACCTCATGCCCATTTATAATCACTCCCCATTCCCATCCCTAGTTCTAGGTAACTATTTGTCTATTTTCTGTTTCTATAGATCTGCCTTTTCTGAAAATTTCATGTAAATGGAATTATAAAAATGTATGTTCTTTTGTGTTTGGATTCTTTGAGTAAACAATGTTTTTGACTTCATCCATCTTGTAGCATGTGTTGGTACTTACAAATACTTACAGCAGAATAATACTCCATTGTATAGATATAATTAATTTTGTTTATCCATTTGCTAGTTGATGTACATTTAGGTTGCTTTCATTTTTTGGCTCTTGGGAATCATGCTGCTATGAAAATTTGCATTAAAGCGTATGAACACATATTTCATTTTCCTTGGATATTGATCTTGGAGTGGAATTGTTGGATCACATGGTAATTCTATGTTTAACATTTTAGGGAACTGCCAAATTGTTTTGTAAAGGAGATGTACATTACATTTTTTTGCCCATTAGCAGTGTATGAAGTTTCTAGTTTTCTCACATCCTTGTCAACATTTGTGATTTTTTTTTGATCATAGCCATTAATATCCTGAAAAGCTAACCATTTCTAAAACATAGATTTGTCTCTTCTCCCAAAAGTTTCTGCAGAGTCAGGTCCAAGGGAAGGGAAGTATCTTTTATCCTCAATAGCTTTGTTACTTTCACTGTTTTTTAAACTAAAGAACACTACTGTGGAATTACTCAGTACTTGGTAGCTACATTCATTAAACTCCATATACTTTAACCTATATTTTTAAAGAAATTTTTAGTGAAAATTGGAATTACTTGGGTAGTCCTGTGTATATGGGGGGATGGTTATGACATTGACAGTTGTATTTGACTTTTAGGATTCACTTTACTTTTGATTTCAGTTTGGGAACTGAGGAAAATTTTATAACATGTAGCAGCTACCTTTAAAAAATGTAATCACTCCCATGCTTAAAAACCCTTCAGTTAGAGGGGAGGAGACAAGATGCCGGCGTGAGTAGGGCAGTGGAAATCTCCTCCCAAAACCATATGTATTTTTGAAAATACAAAAAGAGCAACTATTCCTAAAACAGAGACCAGAGGATACAGTACAACAGCCAGGCTACATCTATACATCTGCAAGAACTCAGTATCGCACAAAGAGGGTAAGATACAAGCCGTGGCCCAGTGGGACCCGAGTGCTCCCCCCACCCCAGCTCCCTGGTGGGAAGAAAGGAGTCGGAGTGGGGAGGGAGTGGAAGCACAGGACTGCTGAATAACTACCTCTAGTAATCCGCACCGGGAGCACAGACACATATTGCATGGATGGAGTGCTGGATATTAGAGAAATGGAAAAGTAAAATCTGTGAGTGGGTCCCAGCAGCTGGCTCCACTGGTAAAAAGGAAAAGCAAGTGCTTTTTGAAAGTCTTAAAGGGACAGGGGCCTCACAGCTGGACGGAAGCATCCCGTCACACTCAGCCTAGTAGCTGGGAATCCCGGGGAACTTCAGGTGCACCAGACCCCTGGGAGGCAGGGTAACTCTGAAGCCCCTCACGGCGATAAACAGCCTGCCAGTCGTTCCCTGGCTGGTGCAGCCCTGCTGTGGCAGCCAAGCAGCCAGAAAGGGGCCCCGTGCATGTGCGCACCGGCTGAGCAGCCAGAGAGGGCCGTGCATGGGCAGCGGCGAACCACTGTGGAGCAGCAGCATCCACAGCAACAGCCCAGAATCTCCCAGCACACAGCCACTGGGCCAGACCCAGAGGCCACTGCCAAGGTGCAGCGGCCCGGCACAGGCAGAGTAAACTGGGGCAAGGTTCGAAGGGGTGCTGTTCTTGCAGAAGAGCACACCCGGCACGCCTGCCACTCCCCACAGGGCTCTGGACTACCCTGATGGTGACTCAGCCCACGGCAGCTTAGGGGATTAATCTGGAGGCTGTGCCAGGTGTGCAGGTAACCGACACAGGCAGCAGAGGAGAGCAAGTGATCAACAAGCAGGAAGGGACTTTGTTCTCCCATCTAACACATGCCAACTTCCCACGACTACCTCTAGCACCATGAAAAGGCAGAAGAATTTGATCCAGTCCAGAATAACACAGACAATGGCTGAGAGGGAGCCTGTGGAGATAGATTTAACCAGTCTTCCTGAAAAAGAATTCAAAATAAAGGTCATAACCATGCTGATGGACCTGCAGAGAAATATGCAAAAGCTAAGGATAAACTTAGGAGGGAGAATACAGAAATAAAACAGTCTCTGTAAGGACTTAAGAGCAGACTGGATAAGATACAAGAGGCTGTTAATGGAATAGAAATCAGAGAACAGGAACACAGAGAAGCTGAGGCAGAGAGAGATAAAAGGATCTCCAGGAATGAAAGAATATTAAGAGAACTGTGTATTTCATTAGTAGTTTGTTGAAACCTATACATGCTTATGTTACTCTACAAGAAGATATGTCAAAGAAATAATCAATCTTCCCATGTCTTCTTCCGTCTGCTACTTCTATAGCTTTTCTTCTTCCTTCCTAATTACAATCCTTTAGTAGAATTCGTGCCTCATACAGAAAATTACTGAGTATCACAGTTCTTCCAAGTGGTAAAGATACCTCAAGACAAATGCTGGGCATAGAAGCCACAGGGCATAAATCTGCAAAGAAGTAAAAAGCTAACCTTTTCAAACAATATTGCTTCTCTCTCACTTACCAACTTTAAATTTCCCTGTATGGCCCCGGAAGATGACTGGTTAGCCAGAGATGGGTAATATTCCTCAAGGGAGGAACAACCTAAGACAGGCACAGTCGCAGGGGGGCCATCAGGTGAGGAACTGGGGATCAACAGAGGTGAGGCTTAGAACCTCACCCCCCCTGTTTTGAGAGAAATCTTCTGCATCCATGGATGTTTTGTTGCCCTTGTCTAGCTTGGATTAGTACTTAGTCTATAGGCACAGATCTGATCATCTACATTTGCCCTCTTACAGCACTAAATTATATTTTCTACTTTTATCTTGCATCTACCTACCACTTCAGCATTTTATTTAAAAAAATAATAATAAAGGAGAAATGTGGGATTCACATATAAATCAAGTATAAAAATCAAACGAATAATCATATCTTACTTGATTGTTTATAGTTCATGATGCGTGATCAAAAATGAAAGTTTCTGTGATATGACTGCCCTTGTACTGTTCACCATGTAAGAACTTATTCACTATGTAAGAACTTGTTCATTATGCTTCAGAAGATTGGAGACTGTTGAGAATTAGGCTTGGGGTTGATTAATGATTGTGCATTGAGCCCCTTATACAGAATTTTATTGTTGTTAACAACATTTGATCAAAAAAAAAGAGAACTGTGTGACCAATCCAAATGGAACAATATTCGCATTATAGGAGTACCAGAAGAAGAGGAGAGAGAAAAAGGGATAGAAACTGTCTTTGAAGAAATAATTGCTGAAAACTTCCCCAAACTGGGAGAGGAAATAGTCTCTCAGACCATGGAAGCCCACAGAACTCCCAACACAACGGACGCAAGGAGGATAACACCAAGACATAATAATTAAAATGGCAAAGATCAAAGACAAGGACAGAGTATTAAAGGCAGCCAGAGAGAGAAAAAAGTCACCTGAAAAGGAAAATCCATCAGGCTATCATCAGACTTTTCAACAGAAACCTTATAGGCCAGAAGAGAATGGTATGACATATTTAATGCAATGAAACAGAAGGGCTGAGAACCAAGAATACTGTATCCAGCACAATTATCATTTAAATATGAAGGAGGGATTAAACAATTCCCAGACAAGCAAAAGTTGAGGAAATTTGCCTCCCACAAACCACCTCTACAGGATATTTTCAAGGGACTGCTCTAGATGGAAGCACTCCTAAAGCTAAATAGATGTCAACAGAGAAAATAAAATCACAGGAAAGAAAGCAGACCAACCAACTACTAACTAAAGGCAAAAAATAAAATCAACTACTCACAAAAGCAAAGGAAACACAAAAGAGTACAGAATAAAACAGCTAACATAAAGAATGGAGGAGGAGGAATAAGAAGGGAGAGAAATAAAGAATCATCAGACTGTGTTTATAATATTTAATGAGAGTTAAGTTAGACAGATAGTAAAGAAGCTACCCTTGAACCTTTGGTAACCACAAATCTAAAGCCTGCAAGTGGCAATAAGTGCATATCTTTCAATAATCACTCTAAATGTAAATGGACTGAATGCACCAATCAAAAGACAGAGTAATAGATTGGATAAAAAAGCAAGACCCATCTATATGCTGCTTAAAAGAGACTCACGTCAAACCCGAAGACATACACAGACTAAAAGTAAAGGGTTTGAAAAAGATATTTCATGCAAACAACAGGGAGGAAAAAGCAGGTGTTGCCGTACTTGTATCAGACAAACTAGATTCCAAAACAAAGAAAGTAACAAGAGGTAAAGAAGAACATTACATAATGATATAAGGGTGAGACAACAGGACAATATAACCATTATAAATATATATGCACCCAATACAGGA
The DNA here is from genome assembly GCF_040802235.1 of Manis javanica. Classification (NCBI taxonomy): domain Eukaryota; kingdom Metazoa; phylum Chordata; class Mammalia; order Pholidota; family Manidae; genus Manis; species Manis javanica. The sequence continues at coordinate 52,729,447 of NC_133166.1, forward strand.
GCACCAAAATATGTCAAACAAATACAATCAGAATTAAAGGAGGAAATAGCATGCATTTCATTCATGAAGGAGACTTCAACATACCACTCACTCCAAAGGACAGATCCACCAGATGGAAAATGCGTAAGGACACACAGGCACTGAACAACACACTAGAACAGATGGACTTAACAGACATCTACAGAACTCTACACACAAAGCAGCAGGATACACATTCTTCTCAAGTGCACATGGAACATATTCCAGAATAGACCACATACTAGGCCACAAAAAGAGCCTCAGTAAATTCAAAAAAACTGAAATTCTACCAACCAACTTTTCAGACCACAAAGGCATAAAACTAGAAATGAATTATACAAAGAAAACAAAAAGGCTCACAAACACATGGAGGCTTAACAACATGCTTCTAAATAATCAATGGATCAATGACCAAATTAATACAGACTTCAAGCAATATATGGAGACAAATGAGAACAACAACACAAAGCCCCAACTTCTGTGGGACGCAGCAAAAGCAGTTCTAAGGGAAAGTATATAGCAATCCAGGCCTATTTAAAGAAGGAAGAATAATCCGAAGTGAATAGTCTAACATCACAACTATTGAAACTGGAAAAAGAAGAACAAATGAGGCCCAAAGTCAGCAGAAGGAGGGACACAATAAAGATCAGAGTAGAAATCAACAAAATTGAGAAGAATAAAACAATAGAAAAAAATCAGTGAAACCAAGAGCTGGTTCTTTGAGAAAATAAACACAGTACATAAGCCCCTAGCCAGACTTATTAAGAGAAAAAGAGAATCTACACACATCAACAGAATCAGAAATGAGAAAGGAAAAATCATGAACCCACAGAAATAAAAAAATTATTAGAGAATACTATGCCTAAAGCAATCTACAGATTCAGTGCAATTCCTATCAAAATACCAACACCATTCTTCAACGAACTGGAACAAATAGTTTTAAAATACATATGGAACCACAAAGACCCTGAATAGCCAAAGCAATCCTGAGAAGGAAGAATAAAGTGGGGGGATCTTGCTTCCCAACTTCAATCTCTACTTCAAAGCCACAGTAAAGACAATTAGTACTGGCACAAGAACAGAACCACAGACCAGGGGAACAGAATAGAGAGTCCAGATATTAACCCAAATATATATGGTCAATTAGTATATGATAAAGGAGCCATGGACATACAATGGGGAAATGACAGCCTCTTCAGCTGGTGTTGGCAAAACTGGACAGCTACATGTAAGAGAATAAAACTGGATCATTGTCTAACCCCATACACAAAAGTAAATTCGAAATGGATCAAAGACCTGAATGTAAGCCATGAAACCATAAAACTCTTAGAAAAAAACATAGGCAAAAATGTCTTGGACATAAACATGAGCAACTTCTTCATGAACACATCTCCCCAGGCAACGGAAACAAAAGCAAAAATGAACAAGTGGGACTATATCAAGCTGAAAAGCTTCTGTACAGCAAAATACACCATCAGTAGAAGAAAATGGCATTCTACAGTATGGTAGAATATATTTATAAATGACAGATCCGATAAAGGGCTGACATCCAAAATATATAAAGAGCTCACGCACTTCAACAAACAAAAAGCAAATAATCCAATTAAAAAATGGGCAGAGGAGCTGAACAGACACTTCTCCAAAGAATAAATTCAGATGACCAACAGACACATGAAAAGATGCTCCTCATCACTAGTAATCAGAGAAATGCAAATTAAAACCACAATGAGATATCATCTCACACCAGTAAGGATCACCACCATCCAAAAGAGAAACAACAACAAATGTTGGCGAGTATGTGGAGAAAGGGGAACCCTCCTACACTACTGGTGGGAATGTAAACTAGTTCAACCATTGTGGAAAGCAGTATGGTGGTTCCTCAAAAAACTCAAAATAGAAATACCATTTGACCCAGGATTTCTACTCCTAGGAATTTACTCTAAGAATGCAGCAGCCCAGTTTGAAAAGGACAGATGCACACCTATGTTTATCACAGCACTATTTACAATAGCCAAGAAATGGAAGCAACCTAAGTGTCCATCAGTAGATGAACGGATAAAGAAGATGTGGTACATATACACAATGGAATATTATTAAGCCGTAAGAAGAAAACAAATCCTACCATTTGCAAGAACACGGATGGAGCTAGAGGGTATTATGCTCAATGAAATAAGCCAGATGGAGGACAAGTATCAAATGATTTCACTCATTTGTGGAGTATAAGAACAAAGGACAAGCTGAAGGAGCAAAACACCAGAAGCCTCACGTAACCCAAAAATGGACTAACAGTTACCAAAGAGAAAAGGACTGGGGAGGATGGGTTGGAAGGGAGGGATACAGGGTGGGGCGGGGAGAGAAAGGGGGCATTATGATTATCATGCATAATGTTTGGGGGGGCATTGGGAAGGCTGTACAATACAGAAGACAACTAGTGATTCTACAACATCTTACTATGCTGATGGACATTGACTGCAATTGGGAATGTGCGGGGTACTTAGTGATGGTGGGAGTCTAGTAAACATAATGTTCATCATGTAATTGTAGAGTAATGATACCAAAAGAAAAAAGGAAAAAGAAAAAAGAATTCACAAGCAGATGATGCCAAGTTAAGGAGTTATTTTCCCCTGAGATACATACAAAAGGACATACCAGGGCAACTGGAAGAGAGAATGCCAAATCCACTGAATACATGAAAGTAAAGTCAAAGCAGAAGATACTGGTTGCACAATATAAAAGTATAGTTTAGTTGGTTGCATTTTTTTCTTTCTAATTAGTGGGCTTTATAATTGCTGGAGTCTTAGAATTGAAACACTTCATTATTATTAATGATAATAATTAAAATTTGTAAATTGAAGAAAATAAAAAAATCCTTCAGTTATTTTCCACTGCCCTGGAAATAAAATCCAGACTCCTTATTATGCCCAGAATGCTTTTCACGTCTCCCCCTTGCCTCCTACCTCTCCAGGGGAGTAAATCTCCTGCCCCTCTTCCTTTCCATCAGTATGTTCAAAGCATATTTGTCTCTTTTCAGCTTCCTTTTATAGCAGGTTCTCTCCCACCTGGGCCTTTGCGTAACTCTTTTTGTCCTGTCTCTAGTTTGGCACAGGATTAACTTAGTGTCCCCATAGCTTCTGTCATATGCCCATTTCTCATGTAAGACCCTCTTTTCGTGAGCAATTTCACCCACTTTTCATGACTTAAAAAATATCCAACTAATAATATCCTAATTTTAGATTGCCAGCTCAGATATCTTTGAGAGTTCCAAATGAAAATGTTCATTAGAGTCTTTTAAGTATTTTTCAGTACCTCTGATAAACACCTCACCTCAAACTTGATGCATTCAAAGTTGAACTCTTAAATCTGTCATTCATTGTGTCTAAAAGTAAGGTCTGCATTTACTACAGCTGACATTTATTAACTGCCAAGTATTATGCTAGGCACTAAGACACAGAAATAAAAAGGCCTAAGTAAATAACACTATGAGAAATCATTCCTATCATTCATGATTCCTCTGTCTTCTCCCACAGATCATTGTTGGCTAAGTCTTGTCAGTTCTTTAAGAGTTCTCAAATGTCTGACTATGGTCACTGTTCTGTTATTAATTTTTTACCTGGATTTCTGCAGTAGGATCTTGGCCTTCCTGCTTTCAGGCTTGCTCTGTTCATACTGTTTATCAAATTACTTTTTGAGGTTTCTGAGACAGTGATTCTTTACTGCAGTTGCATGGCAGAATTGCTTTAAGATCTTTTCCAAAGTTCGGTGTCCTATCTCAGAACAACTAGTAAATAACTTCAAGTGAGAAGTAGGAGTGTACAACTTGAAAAAAACCCAACAAATCATGAGCACCTCTGGTTGAAAACCATTCTTTTAAAATACAGATTTAATCATTTTAACTCTGATTAAAATTCTTTTGAGGCTCCTTATTCCCTAGAAGTTAAAATGTCAAGATCTTTATTTTGGTCTATAATTTTCCATAATCTGGCTCCTGTCTGACTCCCATCCTTATCCCCATCCCCCAATACAACATGCAGAATTACTTACAGGTCTACTAATGTACCATCTTATTCACATTTCCAGGTCTTTACATATGTATTGTCTCTTCCTGAAAAAGTCTTCTTGTGTAGTTTACCTTTTCCATTCAGTACTCAACTGTGTTTTCCTAGAGATAATAAGCCTGCTCATACTTGTGTTGCTTGTTTGTGTACTTAGGCTTTTTTTCTTCATGTGTTTTCTAGTGCCTAGCATAATACTTAGCACTTAATCAGTGTCAGTAGTATAAATGCTGACCTCACCTATAGATGCAATAAGAGTAGTGATTGAACATTATGTGCCAAACATAGTATTGTGTTAACTGCGAGATATATATGTTTTCTCATGTACTCTCACAACCATAAGGCAGCTTATTTTCAGTAATACAGTCAAGCATTTTTTTCTTATGGTCATTCTTTCCATAACTCCTTTGTTAACTTCAATCTGTTTCACAGATAAAAACCCATGACAAAAATCTCATCTAAAATGTCAGTTTTTTTAGGGGAATTTGGGATTTAAATTTAGAAAAAAAATTCTGTGAACTACTGTTGCTTCACTCAAAGCTAATTTCATATCAGAAGTAATCCTTATCCCATTGTGCATATATATATATATATATATATATGTTGTATAAAAAACCTTTTATAGAAAGGATATTTCTCTGTATAGTTCTCTTTATGACTTATGGTATAGAACACTCTTAATTTGGACTTTAATAATTAAATCCATTGGATGGTAGCCCAGTTAGATCTCTGCTTATACTGAAAACTCTCTCATACAATGTCTAAAATAAATAAAAGTATCAGGGTATTCAGTTTTATTTGAATGAGCTGACCTTAATGAGCTTAATCTTTTTTGAGTCCCTAACCCTTATCAGGATGCCTAGCAATCAAGTGTGCACCCAGTAAATGTTTGCTTAAGAGGTGGTTAAGTTCTGATTTAAAGGTGATTTCTCTTCTGAAACTGAACATAGATTGCAACTATTTTGTGAGTATCTACTATGTGCCAGGTCCCTTAATGGGTTCTGTGGATATAGCAGTGAACAAAGCGAAGACCCTGTCCACGTGGAGTCTTCCTTTTAGTGGATAATAGGCAAAACTAGTAAAATATGTCCTATTTACTAGTGATGTGGGAGAAAAATAAAGCAGGAAAAGAGGGTTAGGTAGAGTGGAGAGAGAGGATTCAGAGGAAGAATGTTATTTTGCATGAAGTGGTCAGGGAAGTCCTCAGTGAGATTAAATTTGAACAGAGACCTGAGGGGAAATGAGGGAGTGAACTAGGTTTGTGCATTTGAGGGAAGAGCCAAGAGACTTGTGTGGCTGGAGCAGAAAATAGTTAGAAATTAGAGAGTTAAGGGAGCAGTAATTAGATCAGTTCGTTGAGGATTATTTTAAGAACTTTGGCTTTACTTGGAGTAAAATGGGGAAGCCATTGGAAAGATTTGAGCAGAAGAGTTTCCATGATTTGACTTTACTTTCTGAGAGTGACTCAGGCTAAGGAATGGGGAGTGGGAGGAGCAAGGGCAGAATCGGAGATCAGTTAGGAGATATGATTATTCCTTGCCTGTTAAAGAAATGAATGAAGTTAGCATTGGATTTATAAGAAATAACACAAACCCACAATAGAACCCTTTGATATTTACAAATTATCTTGATCCATTATTCTACCTCTTAAGAAGTTCTGTTCAGAGTTAACATTTTTTTAAATATAGACTTTATTTCTGAGAACAGTTTTAGATTTTCAGTTAGTACAGGGCTCCCACATACTCCCTCACCCAGTTTCCACTATTACAAACTTCTTACAACCTTATGGTACGTTTGTTATAATTAATGAACCAATATTGATAAATTGTTATCAACTGATATCCATAGTTTATTCAGATTTCTTTAGTTTCTACTTAATATCTTTTTCCTGACTCTCCAGTGTCTCAGTAGGTTCCTCTTGGCTGTGACAGTTTCTCAGGCTTTCCTTGTTTTTGATGACCTTTACAGTTTTGAGGTGTACTGGTGAAGTACTTTGTAGAATGCCCTTTTCTTGGAAATTGCTGATGTTTCTTCTCATAGACTGGAATAAGGGTTTTCTAGAGGGGGATCACAGAGGTAAAGTGTTATTTTCATTACATCACATAAAGGGTACATCTTACCAGCATGATTTATTATTGATGATATTGATCTTTATCACTTGGCAGAGGTAGCGTTTATAGGTTTCTACATTATAAAATTACTCACCCCCCCCCCCCTTGATACTGTCCCCTTTGGAGGAAAGTCACTATGTGCAGCCTGCACTTAAGTGGGAGGTTATGGTCCATCTCCTTGAGGGTAGAATTTCTACATAAATTATTTGGAATTCTTCAAGAGAGATTGTATTTTTTTCTCCCATTCATTCATTCATTCATACAAATATCTATTTCATTATATCAGTATGGACTCATGGATATATACTATTTAATTTGCTCAAAATGTTTCAGACTTAGTCACTGGGAGCTCTTTGATTTGGAATCTTCCCTTTGACATCCCCCCCAACCAATAAATATAGGGTTTCTTTTATCCCTTCTTCCTTTTCCTCCCTCCCTTCCTCCCTCCCTTCCTCGCTCCCTTCCTTCTTCTTTTCTTCCTCCCTCCCTTCCTCCCTTCCTCTTTCCTTCCTTCCTTCCTTCCTTCCCTCCCTCCCTCACCCCCTCTCTTTTTTTCTTCCTTTTTTTCTCATTTTGGTTGGCCATTCCTCAAAATGTTAAACATGGAGCTGTCATATGACCCAAAAATCCCACTTAAGTATATACCAAAGAAAATTAAAAACCTAGATCCACACTAAAACTTCTAAGTGAAAGTTCATAGCAGCATAATTCATAATGGCCAAAAAATGGAAACAACCCCAATTTCCATCAGTTGTTGAATACCTGCACAAAATGTGGTATACCTATACAATGGAATATCATTCAGCTGTACAATGGAATAAAGTAGTGATGTATCTGTGCTGTAGCATGGATGAGACTTGAAAACATGATTCCAAGTGAAAGAAGCCAGTCACAAAAGGCCACACAGAGTATGATTCTCTTTAAATGAAATGTTCTGAGTAGGAAAATGTATACAGACAGAAAGATTAGTCATTGCCAGAGGCTGGGTAGAGGGGAATATAGGAAGTGATGTTAATGGCACAGGTTTATTTTTGAGGCAATGAAAATGTTTTTAAATTAGATGGTTGCCCAACTATGAATATTCTAAAAAAGAACTAATTTGTACATAAAAGGATGACCTTTATGATATGTGAATTATATCTGAATGGAGTTCTAATTTTTTGTTATAAAAGTATCATTGATACACAATCTTTTGAAGGTTTCACATGAGGAACAAACATTGTGGTTACTTCATTCACCCCTATTATCAAGTCCCTCCTCCCCCGACCCCATTGCAGTCACTGTCTATCAGCATAGTAAAAATGCTGTAGAGTTACTACTTGTCTTCCTGATATACTGGCTTTGCCATGACCCACCTGTACATTATGTGTGCTAGTCAGAATGCCCCTTAATCCCCTTCTTCCTCCCTAACACCTTCCCTTTGGACATGCTAGTCCCTTGGAGTCTGTGTCTGCTACTGCTTTGTTCCTTCAGTTTTGTCAATAAAGCTCTTATTTTAAAAGCTGTTATTTTAAAACATTTAGAACAAAATAACAAATGAAATACTTATGGATAAATATAATGATAATTAGAAATACTGTATACTATTACAAAAGATTGCTGAGAGAAATTAAAGACCTAGGTAAGTAAATATAACATACTAATGGATTAGAAGACTCAGTATCTTTTAAGATGATAGTTTTCCCAAATTGACGTATAAATTCAATGCAATGTTTTTGTCAAAATTGGCAAGCTGTCTCTCAAATTATATGGGATTACCTGGCATAGCCAAAACAATTTTGGCAAAGAACAAAACTGGAAGATGTGTACAACCTAAACAATTTATCAGACTGTGTATTACTAACCTAAGGACAGACATATTAATCAATGTTACAGAACAGGTAAGAATAGAACCACAAATATATGTCCAGTTGATTTTTTTCAACAGAGGTGTCAGGGCAATTCAATAGGTAAAGAATAATCCTTTGAATATATAATACTGAGACAACTGCATACCCAGTTTTTAAAAAAAAAATGAATCCTAAGCCTTTTACAAAACTAACTCTAAATGGATCATAGACCTAAATGGAAAAATTAATACTGTAAAATTTTCAGAAGAAAATATAAGAGAATATCTTTGAGATACTGGATTAGGCAAAGATTTCTTAACTTCAACACCAAAAGTACAATTCATAAAATAAGACATTTTGCTCTTCTGAGTACATTGTTGTGGGAAAAAAAATCCACAGATTGGGAGAAAATATTTGCAAAACATAACTGACCATGGATTTGATTACAGAATATATAGGCAACTCCTAAAACTCAATATGAAAACAAACAACCTAATAAAAATGGGCAGAAGATATGAGTAGTTTACCAAAGATTTATGCACAGTAGATGAGCAAATGATATTTAACATTGTTAGTTATTATGGAAATACAGATTAAAACAACAATCAGTTATCTACTGTGCACCAGTTAGAATGGGTAAAAGTTTTAAAAAGAAAGGAAAGAATTTACAAACTGATGGTACTCCGTGCCAAAGAGGATGCTGAGTATCCATCAGATGTACTTGATTGGCAGGGATGCAAAAAGGGACAGCCAATTTGAAAAACAGGCAGTTTCTCTTCTGCATGTAACTCAGCCATTCCCCTCTTATGTATTTACTCAAGTGAAAAGAATATTTATGTTCACACAAAAACTTATGCACATGTTTATAGCAGCTTTACTCATAATTGTCAAAAACAGGAAAGAAACTTGAAGGTCATGCAATATACAATATTTCCAATGATCATTATATTTATCCATAAGTATTTCATTTTTGTTATTTTGTTATAAAGATTAACAAACTTAAAACAACCAGCAACTTTTGGTGCATCCATACAGTAAAATGCTAATCAGCAATAAAAAGTAACAAATCACTGATATAAATAACAACATGGATGAACCTCAAAAGCATTAAGCCAACTGAAAGAAGCCAGACATATTGGCTACATATTGAAAGGCCACATATTGAATGATTCTATATATTTGAGATTTTGGAAAAGGCCAAACTATAGGAACAGAGAATAGATCAGTGGTTTGCTTGGGGACTAGAGGTGGTGGGAAGGGTTCACACAGAGGGACGTGGGGGAACCTTTTGGTGTGATTGAACTGTATTCTCCTTTGGTTTTTGTAGTGTTTGCACATTTGTCCAAACCCAATGACTTGTACATTAGGAAGGGTAAATTTTACTGTATACAAATTACGCCTTTATTTTTATTTTATTTTGTTATTTATTTTGTTATCATTAATCTATAATTACATGAAGAACATTATGTTTACTAGGGTCCCCCTTCACCAAGTTCCCCCAACAAACCCCATTACAGTCACTGTACATCAGCATAGTAAGATGTTGTAGAATCACAACTTGTCTTCTCTGTGTTGCACAGCCCTCCCCATTCCTCCCCCCCACATTATACATGCTAATCGTAATACCCCCTTTCTTCCCCGCCCTTATCCCTCCCTTCCCTCCCATTCATCCCAGTTCCTTTCCCTTTGGTAACTGTTAGTCCATTCTTGGGTTCCGTGATTCTGCTGCTGTTTTGTTCCTTCAGTTTTTCTTTGTCCTTATACTCCACATATGAGTGAAATCATTTGGTATTTGTCTTCGCTTGACTTATTTCACTGAGCATAATACCCTCTAGCTCCATCCATGCTGTTGTGCAAATGGTAGGATTTGTTTTCTTCTTATGGCTGAATAATATTCCATTGTGTATATGTACCACATCTTTATCCATTCATCTACTGATGGACACAGGTTGCTTCCATTTCTTGGCTATTGTAAATAGTGCTGTGATAAACATAGGGGTGCATCTGTCTTTTTCAAACTGGGCTGCTACATTCTTAGGGTAAATTCCTAGAGGTGGAATTCCTGGGACAAATGGTAAGTCTATTTTGAGCATTTTGAGGAACCTCCATACTGCTTCCCACAATGGTTGAACTAATTTACATTCCCACCAGCAGTGTAGAAGGGGTCCACATACTCCCCAACATTTGTTGTTGTTTGTCTTTTGGATGGTAGCCATCCTTACTGGTGTGCGATGATATCTCATTGTGGTTTTAATTTGCATTTCTCTGATGACTAGCGATGTGGAGCATCTTTTCATGTGTCTGTTGGCCATCTGAATTTCTTCTTTGGAGAACTGTCTGCTCATCTCCTCTGCCCATTTTTTAATTGGATTATTTGATTTTTGATTTTTGAGGTGCGTGAGCTCTTTATATATTTTAGATGTCAAGCCTTTATCAGATCTGTCATTTATGAATATATTTTCCTTTTACCATACGGTACCTTTTTGTTCTATTGATGGTGTCCTTTGCTGTACAGAAGCTTTTCAGCTTGATGTAGTCCCACTTGTTCATTTTTGCTTTTGTTTTCCTTACCTGGGGAGATATGTTCATGAAGAAGTCGCTCATGTTTACGTCCAAGAGATTTTTGCCTATGTTTTTTCTAAGAGTTTTATGGTTTCATGGCTTACATTCAGGTCTTTGATCCATTTCGAATTTACTCTTGTGTATGGGGTTAGACACTGATCCAGTGTCATTCCCTTACATGTAGCTGTCCAGTTTTGCCAGCACCATCTGTTGAAGGGTCTGTCATTTCCCCATTGTATGTCCATGGCTCCTTTATCGTATATTAATTGACCATATATGTTTGGGTTAATGTTTGGAGTCTCTATTCTGTTCCACTGGTCTGTGGCTCTGTTCCTGTGCCAGTACCAAATTGTCTTGATTACTATGGCTTGGTAGTAGAGCTTGAAGTTGCAGAGTGAGATCCCACTCACGTTATTCTTCCTTCTCAGGATTGCTTTGGCTATTCGGGGGCTTTGGTGTTTCCATATGAATTTTTGAACTATTTGTTCCAGTTCGTTGAAGAATGTTGTTGGTAATTTGATAGGGATTGCATCAAATCTGTATATTGCTTTGGGCAGGATGGCCATTTTGACGATACTAATTCTTTCTAGCCAAGAGCATGGGATGAGTTTCCATTTGTTAGTGTCCTCTTTAATTTCTCTTGAGAGTATCTTATAGTTTTCAGCATATAGGTCTTTCACTTCTTTGGTTTGGTTTATTCCTAGGTATTTTATTCTTTTTGATGCAATTGTCAATGAAATTGTTTTCCTGATTTCTCTTTCTATTGGTTCATTGTTAGTGTAGAGGAAAGCCACAGATTTCTGTGTGTTAATTTTGTATCCTGCAACTTTGCTGTATTCCGATATCAGTTCTAGTAGTTTTGGAGTGGAGTCTTTAGGGTTTTTTATGTACAATAACATATCATCTGCAAATAGTGACAATTTAACTTCTCTACCAATCTGGATTTCTAGTATTTCTTTGTTCGGTCTGAATGCTGTGGTTAGGACCTGCACTACTATGTTGAATAACAGTGGGGAGAGTGAGCATCCCTGTTTTATTCCCGATCTCAGAGAAAAAGCTTTCAGCTTCTTGCTGTTCAGTATGATGTTAACTGTGGGTTTATCATGTATGGCTTTTATTATGTTTAGGTACTTGCCCTCTATACCCATTTTGCTGAGACTTTTTATCTTGAATGGATGTTGAATTTTGTTGAATGCTTTTTCAGCATCTGTGGAGATGATTATGTGGTTTTTGTCCTTTTTATATATGTGGTGGATGATGTTGATGGATTTTCGAATGTTGTACCATCCTTGCATCCCTGGCATGAATCCCACTTGGTCGTGGTGTATGATCCTTTTGATATATTTTTGAATTCAGTTTGCTAATATTTTGTTGAATATTTTTGCATCTATGTTCATCAGGGATGTTGGTCTGTAATTTTCTTTTTTGGTGGGGTCTTTGCCCGGTTTTGGTATTAGGGTGATGTTGGCTTCATAGAATGAGTTTGGAAGTATTCCCTCCTCTTCTATTTTTTGGAAAACTTTAAGGAGAATGGGTATTATGTCTTCTCTGTGTGTCTGATAAAATTCCAAGGTAAATCCATCTGGCCTGGCAGTTTTGTTCTTGGGTAGTTTTTTGATTACCACTTGAATTTCTTTGCATGTAAATGGTTTGTTTAAATTTTGTGTTTCTTCCTTGGTCAGTCTTGGGAGGTTGTATTTTTCTAGGAAGTTGTCCATTTCTTCTAGGTTTTCCAGCTTGTTAGCATATAGGTTTCATAGTAGTCTCTAATAATTCTTTGTATTTCTGTGGAGTCTGTCGTGATTTTTCCTTTGTCGTTTTTGATTCATTTGATGTGTTGATTCTCTTTTTCTCTTAATAAGTCGGGCTAGAGGCTTATCTATTTTGTTTATTTTCTTGAAGAACCTGCTCTTGGTTTCATTGATGTTTTCTATTGTTTTATTCTTGTCAATTTTGTTTATTTCTTCTCTGGTCCTTACTATGACCCTCCTTCTGCTGACTTTAGGCCTCATTTGTTCTTCTTTTTCCAATTTCAATAATTGTGACGTTAGACTATTGATTTGGGATTGTTCTTCCTTCTTTAAGTATGCCTGTATTGCTATATACTTTGCTCTTCAGACTGCTTTTGCTGCATCCCACAGAAGTTGGGGCTTTGTGTTGTTGTTATTTGTTTCTGTATATTCCTTGATATCTATTTTAATTTGTTGATCCATTGGTCATTTAGGAGCATGTTGTTAAGCCTCCATGTGTTTGTGAGCCTTTTTGTTTTCTTTTTACAATTTATTTCTAGTTTTATACCTTTGTGGTCTGAAAAGTTGGTTGGTAGAATTTCAATATTTTGGAATTTACTGAGGCTCTTTTTGTGAGCTAGTATGTGGTCTATTCTGCAGAATGTTCCATGTGCACTTGAGAAGAATGTGTCTCCTGTTGCTTTTGGATGTAGAGTTCTATAGAAGTCTATTAGGTTCATCTGTTCTAGTGTGTTGCTCAGTGCCTCTGTGTCCTTACTTATTTTCTGTTCCGTGGATCTGTCCTTTCGAGTCAGTGGCGTGTTGAAGTCTCCTAAAATGAATGCATTGCATTCTATTTCACCTTTTAGTTCTGTTAGTATTTGTTTCACGTGCTGGTGCTCCCATGTTGGGTGCATATATATTTATAATGGTTATATCCTCTTGTTGGACTGAGCCCTTTATCATTATGTAATGTCTTTCTTTATCTCTTGTTACTTTCTTTGTTTTTAAGTCTAGTTTGTCTGATACTAGTACTGTAACACCTGCTTTTTTCTTCCTTTTGTTAGTATGAAATTTCTTTTACCATCCCGTGACTGTCTGTGCATGTCTTTGGATTTGAGGTGAGTTTCTTGTAAGCAGCATATAGATGCGTCTTGCTTTTTTATCCATTCTATTACTCTATGTCTTTTGATTGGTGCAGTCAGTCCATTTCCATTTAGGCTGTTTATTGAAAGATATGTATTTATTGCCATTGCAGGCTTTAGATTCGTGGTTACCAAAGGTTCAAGGTTATCTTCTTTAGTATCTTATTGTCTAACTTAACTCGCTTATTGAGCTGTTATAAACACTGTCTGGTGATTCTTTATTTCTCTCCCTTCTTATTCCTCCTCCTTCATTCTTTATATGTTGGTTGTTTTATTCTATGCTGTTTTGTGTTTCCTTTAACTGCTTTTGTGGGTAGTTGATTTTACTTTTTGCCTTTAGTTAATATTTGGTTGTTCTGCTTTCTTTGCTGTGGTTTTATTTTCTTTGGTGACATCTATTTAGTCTTAGGAGTGCTCCCATCTAGAGCAGTCCCATCTAAAATACCTTGGAGAGGTGGTTTGTTGGAGGCAAATTCCCTCAACTTTTGCTTGTCTGGGAATTGTTTAATCCCTCCTTCATACTTAAATGATAATCATGCTGGATACAGTATTCTTTTTCAAGGCCCTTCTGTTTCATTGCATTAAATATATCATGCCATTCTCTTCTGGTCCGTATCGTTTCTGTTGAGAAGTCTGATGATAGCCTGATGGGTTTTCCTTTGTAGGTGACCTTTTTCCTCTCTAGCTGCCTTTAAAACTCTGTCCTTGTTCTTGATCTTTGCTATTTTAATTATTATGTGTGTTGGTGTTGCCCTCTTTGGGTCCCTTTTGTTGGGAAGTTCTTTGTGCTTCCGTGGTCTGATCAATTATTTCCTCCCCCAGTTGGGGAAGTTTTCAACCATTATTTCTTCAAAGACACTTTCTATCCCTTTTTCTCTCTCTTTTTCTTCTGGTACCCCTATAATTTGGATATTGTTCCTTTTGGATTGGTCGCACAGTTCTCTGAATATTGTTTCATTCCTTGAGATCCTTTTATCTCTCTCTGCGTCAGCTTCTATGTCTTCTTGTTCTCTGGTGTCTATTCCGCCAATGCCCTCTTGCATCTTATCCATTCTGCTTATAAATCCTTCCAGAGATTGTTTCATTTCTGTTATCTCCCTGCGGACATCATCCCTTAGCTCTTGTATATTTCTCTGTAGCCCCGTCAGCATGGTTATGACCTTTATTTTGAATTCTTTTTCAGGAAGATTGGTTAGGTGTATCTGTTCAGGGGTCGACTCTGATTTGGTCTGTATCAATTTCTTTTTCCTTTTCATGGCAATAGAGGTAGTTGTGCGAGTCTGGCGCTGTGTGTCGGCTTGGAGAACCTCCCTTCTTGCTGGTTTGTGGCCTTCCTCTCCTGGGAGAATAGCAACCTCTAGTGGTTTGTGCTGGGCAACTGCTCGCAGACGGGGCCTCTGATTCTTGCCTGGCCGCTATGGAGTTAAGCTCAGCGGTTGCTGTGGGCATGGCCGGCCTCGGTCTGCTGCTCCAATATGGTAGAGCCGTGTCAGAGGGGAGACAGGTAGGAGGCTGTTTATCACCGTGAGGGGCCTACGAGGGTGCTGCTGCCCAGGGGGTTAGGGCGCCTGGTGTTCCCTGGGATTCCCAGCTGCTGGGCTAAGTGTCCTGGGATCCTTCCATCCAGCTGTGGGGTCCCTGTCCCTTTAAGACTTTCAAAAAGCACTCGCTTTTCTTTGTCCCAGTGGTGCCAGTTGCGGGGACCGGCTCACAGGTCTTACTGTCCTGTTTCCCTAGTTTTCAGGTCCCTACGTATGCACTGTGTCTGTGCTCTGGTGCGAATGGCTAGGGCTGGCTGTTTAGCAGTCCTGGGCTTCCTCTCTGTCCCCACTCCGACTCCTCTCCTCCCGCTCGGAGGTGGGATGAGGGGCGCTTGGGTCCCGCCGTGCCGCGGCTTGTATCTTACCCCCTTCGCAAGGCACTCAGGTGTGGATGTAGTCTGGCAGTTGTCCTGTGTCTTCTGGTGTCTCTTTTAGTAATAGTTGTATTTGTTGTGTTTTCAAAAATATATATGATTTTGGGAGGAAATTTCCGCTGCTCTACTCAAGCCGCCATCTTGGCTCCGCCTACACCTTTATTTTTAAGGAAGTTAAAAATGTGAACCTGACTCTTATCTCACACCATACATTAAAAGTTATCTCAGAATGATTCGTAGACCTAGACATAAAAGCTAAAGCTTTAAAACTTATTGAAGAAAACACAGGTGAAAATATTAGTACATTAAAAGCACTAAGTATAAAAGAAAAAAATACTGATAATTCGGTTTGATCAAAAATTTATGGTGGTTGCTAGGGGCTGGGGAAGAAGGAAATGGGAGTTGTTGAAAGGATATAAAATTTTACTTTATGCAAGGTGAATAAATTCTAGAGATCTGCTCTACAACATGGTGCACATAATTAACAATATTGTACACTTTAAGTGGGTAGATCTCAAGTGCTGTTAAAATAAAATTAAGTAATTAAACCTTCATTTAAAGACAATAGAAAATGAAAAGGCAAGCCAGCAGGCTGGAAAAAAACATTCACAATACATGTACCTGGCAAAAAATTAATTAATCCAGAATGTAATTTAAATACCTCTTATAATCTGAAAGATGGCTAACAACACTTAGTTTCTAAGGCAAAAAATCTGTACAAACCATACAAGAGAAGCTGAAAGAATAGCTTATAAGCGTATAAAATGATGCTACTCATTTTTTATTAAGGAAATGCAAAATAAACCAGTGTGAGATAATATTATACCTACCTCGAATAGCTGAAATTAAGGAAACTGAAAAGATGAAGTGGTGACAAGGATGTAAAGTGAAATGGAATCTTGATTCATTACTGATAGTAACGTAAAATGGAATGGTACATGCACCTACCTTATGATCCAGTAATTCCAGTCCTAGATATTAAACTTAGAGAAATGAAAATATGTAGCTGCAATAGAATTATGTACAGATGTTCATAGCAGTTTTATTCATAGTAGCTCCTACCTGGAAACAACCCAAATGTCTATCATTAGGTGAATGGATAAACATAATGTGATGTAGTCATACAATAAAGTGAAAAGGAATGAACTATTCATGTGTGTATTTCAAAGAGTATATATCTTGAAAACACGCTGAGTGGAAAAAATCGAGACAGAAAAAAGTATAAACTATGATTCCATTTATACCAAGTTCTGGAGAGGCAAGCCTGAATTTTAGCGATGCAGGCCTATCAGTGTTTGTCTGGGACTAGGGGTGAGATGAAAATGATATTGATCACAACTGGGGCATGAGAAACCTTTTGTTGTGATGGTAATATTCTGCAGTTTCATTGGGATTGTGGCTATACTGGTGTACACATGTATCAACATTTTATTAAAAATGTACACATTGAACTGTACACTCAAAGTGAGTGTGCTTTATGTAAATTATACCTTAATATAATTGACTTTTAAAGTTTAAGACTTAAAAATACAGTTGACCTTTAAACAATGCAGGGGTTGGGGGTATACTTGACCCCCTCTGTAGTCAAAAATTCATGTATAACTTTGGATTCCACAATCCTTGACTACTAATAGTCTAGTATTCACTTGAAGTGAAGATAATAGCCAATTAACCCATATTTTGTATGCTACATGTATTATATACTGTATTCTTACAGTAAAACTAGGGAAAAGAAAATGTTTCCTACAAATTGTCACAGAGGTTCAAAAAAATTTAATGATAAATTTATTGATAAAAAGAACTGCATGTAAGTGGACTGTGCAGTTGAATTCAAGGGTCAACTGTAATTCTAAAATTGAATCTTCAAACAGAAACAAAATCCTATTCCTATATCTAGTTAATAACATAGCCACACAAAACATAATTAACTTACTTTTGAAATAGTACTCTAAGTGTATAGTATACCCTAGTGGGATATAATCTTGGAACAAAAAGCACCTTGAAGAAATATTGATCTTTATTTAGTAGATTTGTTATTAGGTAGAGGTTGTGTTACAGTATTTTTGAATAGGGCTAATCAGTAGATATGTTGATGTATTTGTGAACTAGATAGAATTCTGACTTGGAAAAGGGGGAATACACATGTAAAATGGGGGAAGATGAGGGATACTATATTGGATTTGAGTTAGAGTTGTTAGTATGAACTCATGTTTAAAAGACATACACTTCCTAGCTTTATCCACTGAAAGGGCCTAGAAGACACCCAGACATTGAACAAACCTGACACCCAGATCTTGATTTCTAAGTGCCAATGCCCACTAAAAGGGAACATAATAGAAATGGTTGATTTCAGGTTCGGGAGAAAATAACAAGGTGAGTTTGAAACATTTTGTTCTAGAAGTTAAGAATGTGTTTGAGCACCAATGAGGACATGTCAAAAGGAGATGGGACTGGAGGGACAAGTTGAGCATCAAGTGTCTGCAATGCTATATCTTAAAATATATATATATACATTTTTGAAAAATATACTAAAACATAGAAGTATAAATATATACACATGAAAGAGGAAAAGAAAAAAAAGAAAAGCTCGTTTCTACTTTTTGGAACAATGCTCTTTTAAATACTGAAAGAATGCCATTATGAAAAAACTACCATTTCCAATTTCCAGTGCAGTAATTGAATTAAAGATAATGATGGATGATGACTAAAACCATGGGCTGTTGCAAGCAAGATATTTACATTGTGTTAAAGTTAACACTTAACAATTACATTCTAATTTCAGAGGAGAAAAGATAACTGCATGGAGAGATCTGACAGATGCACCTCATGACCACTTCAAGTTTGGCATCATCAGTAATGAGACAAACTGATGTTATGTGCATCCTCATGGGATGCTGTAAGAAGTACAAAACATTACTTGTGTACTTCTCACGTGGTAGCAATCGGATAAATCCAGAATTTGGGATCACTTACAGTTCAACTGACTTGGATCCCTCAAAAGAAAGCAAAAAATGTCTATCAGGAAATCAAGACAAAAGGGCCCTGGGACTAGGGCCAGGGTGGAGGCACTCATAAATTTAAAGACAGAATCAAATGCAATTCCTGAATTCTGATTGAATCCTGTATGGAAAGAGCTTTAAAAATCACAAATATTTTAGCAACAATTAGGTGAAAGTGGAATATGACCTCTGTATTACATAGTATTACTGACTTAATATTAAATTTCTTCAAGTTTGATGATGATACTTAGCTATATAGGAGAGTATCCTATTCCTAGGAGATACAACTAAAGTATAAAAGACACGTGTCATGATGTCTGAAAGTATTTTCAGGCAGTTTAGTAACAAAATAAAAGCATATATATGTCTGTGTATAGAGAAGAATAAAGGAAGTGTTAAAAAATGTTAACAGTTGTTGAATCTTAAGTGATAGGTATATGGGTTATTTGTTTACTATTTCCATTTTTCTATGGATTTAAAATATTCAAAGATCAAAGGGAGAAAGAATACCTAGTTTGAATTACTCTCAAAATGTACAAGCTTGGAATTTTCTAGGTGACTTATTAGGAATAGCATTAATTATCAATTCATTTGAATTAACTGATATTCCATAGAATGTTAGAATTAGACCTTAGGGGTTATTTTGTCTAGTCCTTTAGTCGTACATGTGAGGCGATTAGACCAACAGTAATTAAGTCATTTATGGAAATTACACTGTAAACCAGTGGTAGAGCTTGGACCATGAGTTCAGCGTTCCTGTTTTCTGGGATATTGCTCTTCCCACTGTACCATGTTACCTTTCCCAGTAAAAGGACTTTGTTGGAGGTAAAGTTGAATTAAGGAAAATGCTCTTTATCATTTTTCTTCTTAGTGTATCTTTATTTTCCCTATTTTGACAGTATTGTCCAACTGTACTTGATCAATTGATCTATGGGTCAGGAATTTAGTAAAAAAACTTCTACTTTTGCTAATTGCTGTCCTAAAATTTTTTTGATCTGGTTTGGGCTTTGTATTTTTGGTCACTTATTTCTTTGTCCTCTAGTTTAAGCTATGAAGAAAGACATCCCTCACACTCTGAAACAGATCTTCAGAGACAGCCTTTTGCAGGCTCTCTTCAGCTTCCTGGATATGCAGCGACCACACCTCAGCCAACTGGTAAAAATGCTTTTGTGATGTATACTGTGACTCTGGGTACACTCAATGAATAAAAAGAAAAATTAATTTTCACATCTTGGGTTATGAATATGTACAGGATATAATGCCATGGAAAATGTTAAACTGAAAATGAGATTAAAAGCTTTGTGTTTTAATGATAGGAAATGTCTGTGTAATTAATTAGTTGGGAGATCTTTTTGTGCATCTTTGTAGATTTTAAATTGTTAACTATGCTTGGTCAAATTAATATTTGTTGATGTTTCAAATGAAAACAGTTTAGGGTTGTAGAATTTTTGGCCTCAAATTTCAGAGATTCCTTTTTAAAATAGTATCAGGAATATAATTTTTTATTAATATATGTTTTACTTTGGGATATATTTTACTTTCAAATGTAGGTCTTTCTGGAATATTTGATACTAGTGTGAACAGTGCCAGCACTAACACTAAAGAATCTTCAGTGATGAATTTCCTCTCTGATGTTGAATCCCGAACTGCTCAGGCTGCTGCTTCAGGAACTACTCTTTTACCACAATTCAGGGCTCCATCCTGGCAGACAGGTGATTATATTTTCAGAATTTTTAAATTCAGAAAAAAATAGACTTTTTATGGCCTTGCCATTATGATAGTGTGGCTAAGAGTGACATTAATTATAGATTTTCCAGTGAACTTTAAAACCTGGAAGTTTTCACAACTCCTTTTACCATAGACAAAATTGAAGAAATTGTTACTAGCAGAAATTCCATTTTAGCACTCTGATGAAAATGAACAAGTTGAAGAAGGTAGATAATTATTAAAGATAAACCTTAGATGTAAAGGTTTTATCTGGCAATTTAAGTAGTTACTTGTCTGCTTGAGAAGCACAAAGAGTGTTTTTTTCCATTTCAGCTTTATTGAACTATAATTGACATATAAAATGTTAAGATATTTAAAGTGTTCATTGTGGTGATTTGATATATGCTTACATTTTGAATTAATTTCCCTCATCTAGTTAATTAACACATCCATTATCTCACATATTTATCTTCTTTTTTTTTGGGCAAAAGATTAAATCTCATTTATTTTAGTGACCTCAAGCTCAGCAGGTAGTATAGGAAAAAAATAATAGAGTTTTTGTCAGAGTTATGTAACATTATCCTTAATTGAACAGATTAAATCACTATTTAGTAAAAGCTGTTACAAGTTGATATTATATTGTGCCCATGTATATGTACTTTTCTATTTATTTATCTTACTTTATTTTTCAACTGTTTCTCCCTCAAAATTATTTGTATATATTTTTGTTTTTTACAAAATGACAGGAATGTTAAGGGTGTTTTTTTAAAGAATAAGAAATGTCATAGCATATTTCAGGAGATATTCTTGAGTAATAGCTACAGGAAATAATATTTTATCATTCTGATATAAATTCCATTAAAGTATTAAAGACACGTATCAATATGCCTTAGCAGCATTTTTCCACTGCTTCATAGAAGATAATTAATGTCTTAGTGTGGAATAAAAGAATATAAAAAAACAATAGCTTCATATTTTGCTTCATGAAATAATTTTATATTATATGTTATTGCTATTTCAGTTCCTAAGATTATATTATTTTAAACATTAATTCTAAGTTTTACTTACTCTTTCAAGTATAATTAGACATTTTCTGTCCTTGTAATACTTTTTTGACATTTAATGGAAGGAAGTGAGAAGAACTTTTTTGAAGTATAGTTAGATATAATCTTATATTGGTTTAAAGTATACAGCACAGTGGTTCAACAGTTATACCTGTATTGTTAATCCTCACCCTCACTAGTGTAGTTACTGTTAGCATAGGAAGATGATACAGAACCTTTGGCTGTATTCTCCATGCTGCACTACCATCCCCATGACCAACATATATTTGTGACTGAGAATGTTTGGGTCTCTTTATTACCCTCAGCCTCGCCACATACCCACCCACCTCAACCCCTACCCCATGGTAGCCACTAGTCCCTTCTCAGTGTCTATGAGTCTAGTGCTATTTTGTTCATTTTGTTTTGTTTTTAGATTCCACAAATAAGTGAAATTGTACAAATACCATATCTCCAGGTCTTTCTCCACCTGACTTATTTCACTGAGCATGATACCCTCCAGATCCATCCATGTTGTCATAAATATCACAATTTCTTTTTTATGGCTGAATAACATTTTATTTTGTGTATGTACCACATCTTCTTTATCCATTCATCTATTGATGAATACTTTGGTTGCTTCCATATCTTGGTTATTGTAAGTAATGTAGACATGGGTGTATAAATCTTTTCAAAAGAACATTTTTGAAAGGACTAGAGATTCTTTTTTCTCCCAGTCTTCCAAAATGAAAAAAGAATTTTTCAATGCAAGCTGACTAAAAAATGAGTATAAAATGGAAAGTGATAGTTCCTAAGTACAGTCCCCTTATTAGAGATGAATTAGGATACCTTTGTGTATCAAAACATATATATATATACCTACCTAATCTACAGTATTATTAGGATATGCCATAATTATTTGATCAATCCTCTATTTATGAATTATGTTTCTACTTAATATTAAACACAGTAACTATAAGGAATATCTTGTACAAATATCTTTGTATACACTTATTTCCATAGGATAAATTTCTAGAAGTGAAACTTGGATCACAAGGGATCCAAAAAATAATGTGGATCCCACTTTTTTCCTTTTGCTTTGTGTCTAAGTTGTTCAGAAATGTTGATAATCTCTTCTTGACAACACTTTGTTAATGTCTTATCAGTATTTTGTGTTAAGTATGCATCTACTGTTATTGGAAGTTATTCATGGGGAGTCAAAACTTGCAATACAAGCGATTTTTAAAATGCATATATTATGATTAATTTGCATTGTAAAACTCAGTTTATTTTTAGACATTTTGTTAAATGTAGGCAATTTCTCATGTTATGAACATTTTAGTTGATATTTTGCATTGAGATTTCAGAGTTAGTTAATTACTAGAGATTATGCATATTTTTATTGGCTTCTTAACTTTCAAATGGCCTTATCTAACTTTATATATAAATGCATATAGCATATGAATTGCTGATACCTTTGTGGCTTTGTTTTTGCTTTAAAAAGCTAGCTATTTTGAAATGTAATTTTCAAAATTTATATGAAGAACTAATTTGTCAGGCTTTTCAATCTTACAGAGATTTTGATGGGTTGAAGGTTAAGTTATATTAAGTCTCCACTATGAAAACATATGAGTATTTATGCTGTAATTGCATAAAAATCTTTTTCTTATAGGTATGCATTCCTCAGCATCAGCTGAGCTGTTTGTTGCTGGACATTTGCCAACCACTGGAACACTTCCACCCTCTGCCCTCTCTGCTTATCAACATCCCACCACCTTCAGCAATAGAAACTTTGCTACCACCTCACCTTTGGTGCTTCAGGATTCAACTTTTAACACTACATCAAATGGAATTTTAAATCCTCATGACCCTTTGCTACAAATCAAGACTTCCCAGGGAACTGTTCCAACTGCTTTGGCATTTGAGCGTCTGGGCAGTTCGGCATTAAATAACAGCATACCACCTCAGTCTTCAACATACCGCTCTGCTCAAGAATCTGCACCCCATCTTTTACAACCTCAATTTAGTTTGTTGCCTTCAGCACTTGGGGGAGCCCAGCAAACTCCTCAAGCCTACAGTTCAACTGTCTTTACTAGTTCTACTGCTTCCATTGAAAGAGCTCTTCTTCGAGAATGTAGTGTTATTAAACACCATCAGCGGCCTTCAGGTACCCAGCCTATTCAGGCTCAACTGACTGGTTCACAGCATTCCTTACATAGTTATCTATCAAGTGCAAGTGTAGTTAATTTTCAGGAAACAAGCAGGCAGTCATCTTTATCCTGTAGCCCAGTTGGAGATTCTACTCAGGTGAGCAATGGAGGGTTGCAACAGAAGACCTCTCAGGTCTCAGTGGAACTTGCTCAGTCTTACTCATCTGCAATTCCATCATCAGGGTATCCTCCTACTACAAAAGTAAAAAGTTGTTCCACAAAACAACCACTAACATCAGCTAAGACCCCCAAACCTCAAAGTATAATTCCTCCTGTGCAAACACTAAGCTATTCCAAACCTTTACATAACCAGAGTTCTGTAATATCGGGCCAAGCACAAATTTATTCTACAGCACAGCTACCAAGCCTTTTATCAGTTAGTCAGTCCCAGAATTATGGTTTAGTACAGCCACATAATGTGCCATCTATTGTACATTCACAGGTTTATAGATCAAGCAAAGTTGAGAAGTTGCCATCCTTACATAAACCTTTGACTTTCTCTGGGTCATCTGAGACTATAACTTCTGAGAGTCAGACACTTACTTATTCTTCTAATCAGCAAGAGTTATTATCTTCAGTTACAAGTGACAATTACCCTGCTCAAACAAGAGATCTCGCTTCAGCTAGCCAGTCTCAAAGTTACTCATCTGGTCGCTCTCAGGGTTTATCACCTGTTAGCCAGACACAGGTTAGTTACTCATCTCAATCACAAATTTTGTCAGTTGTTAGTCCTTCAGAAAGCTATGCTTCAGGGCAGCCCCTAACATTGACAGCCCCTTCTCTTTCTTATTCTTCTGCCTCGCGGGCTCAGAATTTGCCAGAGTCTAGCCCAACCCAGAATTACATTTCTATGCATTCTTCCCAAAATGTTCAGACTCAAGGATCATCGTCTCCCCAGTCCCAAAAGTTTTTGCCTGCTGTCCAGTCATCATCTTTTGCATCCTCTCCTCATTGTCAGACATTACAGAATAACATACCTTCCCCTGATCCAAAGTCTTACGCTGAAAGAAAACTTGACTCAAATGTGTATACATCTTCCAAGGAAGAAGATGATTTTCCAATGCAAGAGTTACAGGTATTACAGCCACAAGTATCTCTTGAGTCATCAACCCAAAGGCTGTCTGATGGGGAAATTAATGTTCAAGAATCTACATATAAGGTATCAAAGGCAGATGACAGATATTCTCAGAGTATAATCAGAAGTAATTCCCATCTTGAAGATCAAGTTGTTGGGATTGCTCTACAAGGGTCAAAAAAAGAAGAAAGCTTGGTTGGTTCAGTGACACAAATTAACCAACAAATTGGCCAAGTCAATAATGTGGCAACCCTTGATACTAAGAAGGCAACTAATTTAATACAAACTCCACAAATAAGGCTGAATACTAAAGATCTAGACCAGCAGCATTCCCTTATACATAAGATACCTGAGGCCAAGATCCAGGAGCAACATGATCAAATAGTTAATGCTTCATCGCAGATTCAAATTCCAAATCAAGCTTTAGGGCATGACCATCAGGCATCTCTTCCTAATACACAGGTCCTTTTAGATTCTGCTTGTGATTTACAAATTCTTCAGCAGTCAATACTACACGCAGGTTTAGGACAAGTAAAGGCACCTTTACAAGTGCAGCGTGTCCAGAGTCCTCAACAAATAGTACATCCTTTCCTTCAAATGGATGGCCAAATTATTCAGAGCAATGGTAACCATCCTCAGCAGCTCCATCCTCAGAATTCTGAAATTATGAAAATGGACCTCTCTGAGTCTTCAAAATCATTACAGCATCTAACAACAAAAGGCCATTTTAGTGAAACAAATCAACATGATTCAAAGAATCATTTTGTTTCTCTTGGATCAATATGTTTCCCAGAGGCAATGCTTCTCAGTGATGAAAGAAATATTCTATCAAATGTAGATGATATCTTAGCAGCTACAGCAGCAGCTTGTGGGGTTACACCTTCTGATTTTTCCAAGTCAACTTCAAATGAAACCATTCCAGCTGTTGAAGATGGTGATTCTAAGTCTCATTTTCAGCAGACATTAGATGTCAGGCATGTGACTTCAGATTTTAACTCCATAACAGCTACAGTAGGAAAATCACAGAATCTAAGTGACATTTCCTTAAATGGAAGCCATATTACCATGAACCTTTCACCAGTACCTACCCTTCAGTCAAAAATGACTCTTGATCAACAGCATATTGAAACTTTGGGTCAAAATAAAGTGTCTAAAGTAACTTCACCAAAGGTTGGACCAAGTCATGAAGTCCAGGAGCAAAGTTCTGGCCCATTCAAGAAGCAGTCTGCTACCAATCATGAATCTGAAGAAGACGGCGAAGTTCCTGTTGATAGTACATTAAGTAATAACAGAAACCAAGAGTTTGTTTCTAGCAGTAGGAGTGTAAGTGGAGAGAGTGCTGCATCGGAGAGTGAGCTCGCCTTCGGGGTTGACGATAGTGGTGTGTGTGTGAACCCGAGTACGAGCGCACTTGCATTGTTGGTCATGGCCCAGCCTGGAGAGACAGTCAATGTCAAGGTTGAAGAAGAAAACCAAGATTTTATGCATTGTAACCTCCAGAAGAAAAAAACTGGGAAAGGGCACACTAAAGAGGAAGACAACAGTAATCAGAAACAGCTAAAAAGACCTGCCCAAGGCAAACGCCAGAATCCAAAGGGAGCAGATACAAATTTACCGTATACTCCTCCTTCCTCAGAGAGCTGCCATGACGGCTATCAGCATCAAGAAAAAATGAGACAGAAGATCAAAGAAGTAGAGGAAAAGCAGCCGGAAGTGAAAACAGGATTTATTGCCTCTTTCTTAGATTTTCTGAAATCTGGGCCCAAGCAGCAGTTTTCCACTCTTGCTGTAAGAATGCCTAATAGGACTAGACGACCAGGGACCCAGGCTGTGCGTACATTTTGCCCCCCACCACTTCCAAAGGCTTTATCCACAGCAGCCACACCTTTAGTGTCTGAAATGGGGGGTAACAGCCCATCAGAAAAAGTTGATAATGAACTTAAAAACTTGGAACATTTATCTTCGTTTTCTTCTGATGATGAAGATCCTGGAGTATGCAGTTATGATATTTATAAAAGTACCTCTAATACCTTAGCTACTTTGGATGCTACTTCTGATAAAAAGAAGAAAACAGGTAAAATTTTAAAATTTAGATTCAAAACCTATGGCTTTCCACTATTACTTCTTCAGCTATAGATTGGGTTTTGAAGCAGGTCTGTAAATTTTCAGTACAAAATGCATAAGTAGGAACCTTAGGTGCTTATTTTTTTTAATGTTTCTTGCCTATAGGAAAGTTCTGGGTCTTAGGGTGAGTAGTTCTATTTTTCCATGGCTTTTTACCACATGAAGCATAATTTCCATAATATGCTACCCAGATATCTCTTATCTGAAATATCTTGAGGTGGCTTATGGATATGAGGAATTGTATGAGGGGCTTTGTTGTAATATAAACTGGCATCTTTTCTTGATATGCCAATTTTACCTAAAGATTAACATTTTACTCTTAACTATGATTACGTTCTGTGCAGCATGCACATTGATGTATGTAAGGTACAATTTTAAGATTTTATGCTGGCTCCCAACTATATGTCCAAATTTTTGGATGTATGTTTCACTTTTTACTCCATAGTTCAGGGATCATTTAAAGGAACTGCTTTAAGAATCAGTAAACAATTGAGAAATAGATATAAAAGTCACTATTTTAAGGAACATGCTAAAATATGGAAACGTATATATAGCAATAAAATAGCTACCATTTCTGTGCCAGGACCTAGTAGCAATGTTGTGAGCTACATCTCCAAAATAGATGATATAACAGACTAAATGAATTGCCCAGGTTTATACAGCTAGTAAGTGACTTAGCTGGAATCTGAACTCAGTTTTTTCTGATTCTGGAGCCTATATTCCTGCCTTGCTCTTTTAAGTAGAGTGGTGCTTTTTGAAGAGTTAAACCTTTTTTTTTGTCATGTAGTTCTTAGCTTCTCTTTGAACTTGAGAATACCCTTAACTACTAAAGGGATATGGAACAACTGGTATCCCAAATAATCTACTAGCATAAGTGTATGCTAATACATTTCTAAAGAATTCTCATTTTGTTATACATGGAAATTTGCATAATGGAAGGCAAAGAGTCAAAAACACGGCTAATCCTAGTAAGATCTTATACTGTCCCCCAGTTGAGAGTGCTTTGCAATTACTATTATACTTACTCTTATGTTCCAAGAACAAATCTTTTGTAACCTCTGTTCAAAAACATGAATCTAAAATTAGTTTCTTCCAAACAGCTGTTTTCTCATTTTTAGTTAAAATTATCATTGTCAACCGAGTCCTTCCTCTTGGGTCTTTGAAGTTCTCTGCCTACCCTTCCCATTGCCTCCTCATCTGCAAGAAATCATCTCTTGCTTGGGTTACTGCAGCAGACTTCTCATCAGAATCCTTCCCACCAATCTCTGTACAAGTCCATCCTCTATATTGTCACTAGATTTATATTTATAAAAAAGGAAAGCCAGTTGTTATTTCCCTGCTTTGCAATACTTCTTGGTGCTTAGTGGGGGAAAAATAAAAAATAATACATAAAAAATTCTCCCATATTTTACTTCCTTGATCCTCTTTCCACTTGTCCCTCCTCTTGTTCCTTAGACCTGTGAGCCCTTTTGACAGTAGTGAGCCTTTCTTTGCAGAGTTTCTTCTCTGCATAGAATGCCCTTCTCTCCATTTTTTAGCCCAGCAGACAATTAGATACCTTGTGAACAGCATTTTGAAAGTCACTTTGTGGAGTTACAGGCAGAATTCCCCACAGTTCTTAAGTATCTCTGAAGAACGAAAATTTTAAATTGTGATGAGGTCTAATTTACCCATTTTTCCGTTATGATTTGTCCTTTCTGTATCTGAAGAAATCTGTGACTAACCCATAGTCACAAAATTTTCTCCTGCTTTCTTCTAGAAGTTTAACGTTTTGCATTTTACATTTAGGCCAGTGATCTCTTGATTTTATTTTTGTGAAGGTATGGATTGAATTTTTTTTTTTTGTACGATTAAGTCCAGCTTTTCTAGCACCATTTGTTGAAAAGGCATTCCTTTCTCCATTAACTGCCTTTCCACCTTTATAAAAACAATTGACCATTATATGAATGTGTTCTGGATTCTGAATCTTTTACATTGATCTATGTGTCTTTCACCTCCACTAATATCACACTCCCTTAATTGCTGTAGCTTCAGAGTAAGTCTTGTAATAAGGTGCTAGAGTCTTGTATATTTGTTCTTTTAAAAGTTGTTTTGCGGGGCCATCAGGTGAGAATTTGGGGATCAACAGAGGTGAGGCTCAGAACCTCACCCCCCCTGCTTTGAGAGAAATCTTCTGCATCCGTGGATGTCTTGCTGCCCTTGTCTAGCCTGGATTAATACTTAGTCCATAGGCACACACCTGATCATCTGATCATCTACATTTGCCTTCTTACAGCACTAAACTATGTTTTCTACCTTTATCTTGCATCTACCTACCACTTCAGCATTTTATTAAAAATAAAAATAATAATAATAATAGGAGAAATGTGGGATCAACATATAAATCAAGTACAAAAATCAAATGAATATTCATATTTGACCTGATGGTTTATAGGTCATATTGCATGATCAAAACCGAAAGTTTCTGTGATGAATGCCCTTGTACTGTTCACCATGTAAGAATTTATTCACTCTGTAAGAATTCGTTCACCATGTAAGAACTTGTTCGTTATGCTTCAGAAGATTGGAGACTGACGAGAATTAGGCTTGAGATGGATTAATGATTGTACATTGAGCATTGACCCCCCTATACTGAATTTTATTGTTGTTAACAACCATTTGATCAATAAATATGAGAGATGCCCTCTCAAAAAAAAAAAAAAAAAAAAAAGTTGTTTTGCCTATTCTAGTTCCTTTCCTTTTCCATCTACCTTTTCAAGTCAGCTGTCAGTAGCTACAAAAATGAGATCCTGGTGGAATTTTGATTTTGATTCCCTTGAATCTGTACCAGTTTGAGAAAAACTGAACTGTAACAGTATATCGAGTCTTAACAGTTGTTGAATACATTGAATTTTTTTAGTAGTCTTTTGTTGTTTTTGGCATATAAATATCCTGCAGATGCTTTGTTAGATTTATCCCTAAATATTTTTGGTGCCATTTACTGTAATTGATACATTTTTTTTACTTAAAAAAATTAAAAGTATCATTGATACACAATCTTATGAAGGTTTCACATGAACAACCTTGTGGTTTCAATATTCACCCTTATGAAGTCTTTACCCTCCACCCCCCACTGCAGTCACTGTCTGTCAGTATAGTAAAATGCTGGAGTCATTACTTGTCTTCTCTGTGCTGTACTGCCTTACCGCCTTACCGTGACCTACCTGTATTGTGATTGCTAATTATAATGGCTTTTAATCCCCTTCTCCCTCCCTCCCCACCCACCCTTACCAACCCTTTCCCTTCAGTAACCGCTAGTCCCTTCTCACAGTTTGCAAGTCAGCTGCTTTTCTGTTCCTTCAGTTTTGCTTTGTTATACTCCACAAATGAGTGAAATCATTTGGTACTTGCCTTTTTCTTCCTGGCTTATTTCACTTAGCATAATATGCTCTAGCTCCACCCATGTTGTTACAAATGGTAGGATTTATTTTCTTTTTATGTCTGGATAATATTCCATTGTGTATATGTAACATCTCTTCTTTATCCATTCATCTATTGATAGCCACTTAAGTTGCTTTGATATCTTGGCTACTGTAAATAGTGCTGTGATAAACATAGGGGTACATATTTCTTTTTGAATCTGGGTTCTTATTTTCTTTGGGTAAATTCCTATGAGTGGAATTACTGGGTCAAATGATACTTCTTTTTTAGTTAAAGAACCTCCATATTTCTTTTCACAATGATTGAACTAATTTACATTCCCACCCACAGTGTAGGAGGGTTACCCTTTCTTCGCATCTTCACCAGCATTTTGTTCCTTGTCTTTAAGATCTTGGCCACCCTAACTGGTGTGAGGTGATATTTCATTGTGGTTTTAATTTGCATTTCCCTGATGATTAGCCATGTGGAGTATCTTTTCATGTGCCTGTTGGCCATCTGAATTTCTTCTTTGGAAAAGTGTCTGCTCAGATCCTCTGCTCATTTTTTAATAGGGTTATTTGTTTTTTGGATGTTGAGTGAAAGTTCTTTATATATTTTGGATGTTTACCTCTTATCGGATAAGTCATTTATGAATATATTCTCTCATATTGTAGGATGCCTTTTTGTTCTGCTGATGTGTCCTTTACTATACAGAAGCTTTTTAGTTTGATATAGTCCCATTAGTTCATTTTTGCTTTTGTTTTCCTCGCCTGAGGAGATGTGTTCAGGCAAAATTTGCTGATGTTCATACTCATGAGCTTTTTGCCTATGTTTCTTCTAAGAGTCTTCTAAGACTTATATTCAGGTCTTCAATCCATTTTGAGTTTACTTTTGTGTATGGAGTTAGACAATCCAGTTTCATTCAGTTTTGCCAGCATTTGTTGAAGAGGCTGTCTTTTCCCCATTGTATATTCATGGTTCCTTTATCGTGTATTAATTGGCCATATGTGTGGGTTTATATCTGGGGTCTCTATTCTGTTCTAGTGATTTATGGGTCTGTTCTTGTGCCAGTACTGAATTGTCTTGATTACTGTGGCTTTGTAGTAGAGCTTGAAGTCAGGGAGGGTAATTCTCCCAGCTTTGTTCTTCTTTCTCAGGATTGCTTTGGCTATTGGGCTCTTTTGTGGTTCCATGTGAATTTTAGAACTATTTGTTTTAGTTCATTGAAGAGTGCTGTTGGTATTTTGATAGGGATTGTATTGAATCTGTAGATTGCTTTAGGCAGGATGGCCATTTTGACAATATAAATTCTTCCTATCCATGAGCATGGGACGTATTTCCATTTATTGGTATTTTCTTTAATTTCTCTCTTGAGTGTCTTGTAGTTTTCAGGATATATATGTCTTTCACCTTCTTCATTAGGTGTATTCCTAGGTATTTTATTTATGATACAATTGCAAATGGAATTTTTTTTCTGATTTCTCTTTCTGCTAGTTCATCATTAGTATGTAGGAATGCAACAGATTTCTGTGTATTGATTTTGTATCCTCCACATTTGTTGGATACAGTTATTAGTTCTAGTAGTTTTGGAGTGAATTCTTTAGGGTTTTCTGTACAATATCATGTCATCTGCAAACAGTGACAGTTTAATTTCTTCCTTACCAATCTGGATGCCTTTTATTTCTTTGTGTTGTCTGATTGCTGTGGCTAGGACCTCCAGTACTATGTTGAATAAAAGTGGTGAGAGACGGCGTGCTTGTCTTGTTCCCAGTCTTAGAGGAAAAGCTTTCAGCTTCTCTCTGTTCAGTATGATGTTGTCTTTGGTTTTGTCATATATAGCCTTTTTTATGTTGAGGTACTTACCTGCTATACCCATTTTGTTGAGAGTTTCTATCATGAATGGGTGTTGAATTTTGTTGAATGTTTTTTCAATATCTATGGAGAGGATCATGTGGTTTTTGTCCTTTTTGTTGATGTGGTGGATGATGATGATTGATTTTTGAATATTTACCATCCTTGCATCCCTGGAATAAATCCCACTTGGTCATGATGGATGATCTTTTTTATGTATTTTTAAATTTGGTTTGCTAATATTTTGTTGAGTATTTTTACGTCTGTGTTCATCAGAGATACTGGTTTGTAATTTTCTTTTTTTGTGGTGTCTTTGTCTTGTTTTAGTAGTAGAGTGCTGCTGGCCTCTTAGAATGAGTTTGGAAGTATTCCTCTTCACATTTTGGAATAGTTTTAGGAGGATGAATATTAGCTCTTCTTCAAATGTTTGATAAAATTCAGTCGTGTAGCCACCTGGTCCAGGAGTTTTGTTCTTAGGTAGTTTTTTGATTACCGATATAAGTTTGTTGCTGGTAATTGGTCTGTTCAAATTTTCTGTTTCTTCCTTGGTCAGCCTTGGAAGGTTGTATTTTCCTAGAAAGTTGTCCATTTCTTTTAGGTTATCGAATTTGTTAGCATATTTTTCATAGTATTCTCTAATAATTCTTTGTATTTCTGTGGTGTCCATAGTGATTTTTTCCTTTCTCATTTCTGATTCTGTTTATGTGTGTAGACTCTCTTTTTTTCTTGATAAGGCTGGCTAGGGGGTAATCTATTTTGTTTATTTTCTCAAAGAACCAGCTCCTGGTTTCACTCATTCTTTCTATTTTATTCTTCCCAATTTTATTTCTTCTCTGATCTTTATTATGTCCCTCCTTCTACTGACTTTGGCCCTCATTTGTTCTTTTTCTGGTTTCACTAACTGTGACTTTAGACTGTTCCTTTGGGATGATTCTTCTTTCTTGAGGTAAGTCTGTATTGCTATATACTTTCCTCTTAGACTTGCCTTCACTACATCCCACAGGTTTTGGTCTGTTGAGTTGTTGTTGTTATTTGTCTCCATATGTTGCTTGATCTCTGTTTTTATTTGGTCATTGATGCATTGATTATTTAGGAGCATGTTGTTCAGCCTCCATGTATTTGTGGGCTACTTTGTTTTCATTGCATAGTTCATTTCTAGTTTCATACCTTTTGGTCTGAGAAGCTGGCTGGCACAATTTCAATATTGTAAAATTTACCAAGGCTCTTTTTGTGACCTAGTTATATGATCTGTTCTGAAAAACGTTCTATGTACACTTGAAAAGAATGTGTATACTGCTGCTTTTGAGTGGAGTGTTCTGCAGATGTCTGTTAGGTCCATGTATTTTAATGTGTTGTTCAGTGCCTTTGTCTCCTTATTTTCTGTCTGGTTGGTCTGTCATTTGGTGTGATTGGTTTGTTGATGTCTCCTAAAATGAATATGTTGCATTCTATTTTCCCCTTTAATTCTGTTAGTACTTGTTTTACATATTTAAGTGCTCCTATATTGGGTGCACTTAATAATATTGGGATATTTATAATGGTTATATCCTCTTGTTGGACTGACCCCTTTATCATTGTGTAATGTCCTCGTTGTCTCTTGTTAGTTTCTTTGTTTTGAAATAAAAGTCCTGCTATTCCTGCTTTTTTTTCTCCCTGTTATTTTTATGAATTATTTTTTTCCATCCCTTCACTTTTAGTTTGTGTATGCCTTTGCATTTGAAGTGAGTTTCTTGTAGGCAACATATAGATGGGTCTTGTTTTTTTGTCCATTCTGTAACTCTATGTCTTTTGATTGGTGCATTCAGTTCATTTACATTTAGGGTGATTATTGATAGATATGTATTTAGTGGTATTGCAGGTTTTAGATTCGTGGTTACCAAAAGTTCATGGGAAGCCTCCTTACTATCCAACAGTCTGTCTTAACTCACTTATTATGTTATTTCAAACACAATTTGTATGTTCTTTTTTTTCTCCCCTTCTACTTCCTCTCCACTTTTATATATGAGGTGTCATATTCTGTACTCTTTGTGTATCCCTTGAGTGTCTTTGTGAGTAGTTGATTTAATTTTGTATTTGCTTGGTAATTAATTGGACTACTTCCTTTACTGTTGTTTTATTTTCTCTGGTAATAGCTATTTAGCCTTAGGAGTACCTCCATCTGGAGCAGTCCCTTTAAGATACACTGTAGAGACGGTTTGTGGGTGGTGAATTCCCTCAACTTTTGCTTATCTGGAAATTATTTAATCCCTGCTTCTAATTTAAATGATAATCTTGCCAGGTAAAGTATTCTCGGTTGGAGGCCCTTCTCTTTCATTGCATTAAATATATCATGTCACTCCTTTCTGGCCTGTAAGGTTTTTGCTGAGAAGTCTTCTGATAGCCTGGTGAGCTTTCCTTTATAAGTGATCGTTTTTCTCTCTCTTCTTTTAATACAGTTTCCTTGTCTTTGATCTTGGTGTTATCTTCCTTGGCTCCCTTGTGTTGGGAGATCTCTGCTCTTCCATGACCTGAGAGACTATTTCTTTCCCAAGACTGGGGAAGTTTTCAACAATTATTTCCTCAAAGAGACTTTGTATCCCTTTTTCTCTCTTCTTCTTCTTGTTCCCCTATAATGTGAATATTGTTCCATTTGGATTGATAACACAGCTCTTTTATTATTCTTTCATTCCTAGTGATCCTTTTTGTCTCTGTGCCTCAGCTTGTTTGTTTCCTGTTCTCTAATGTCTATTTCATTTACCATCTTCTCTTCCTCATCTAATCTACTTTTAAATGCCTCTATTGTATTTCATTTCAATTAATATACTTTTCAAAGTTTATGTCTCTTTGTTGAAGTGCTCCTTGAGATCTTGAATATTTTTCTATAGCTCCATGAGCATGTTTATGACTTTTATTTTGAAATCTTTGTCAAAAAGATTGATTTCAGTTTCAATGAGCTTGCTTTCTGGTGTTTTTCCTGCAGTTTTGTTTGGACCAAATTCTTTTGGTGTTTCATTTTTTTAGTGTTTCCTATGAAATAATAACTGTGCAGGTCACACCCTCTAGTACCCTAAAGCTTACTCTCTGGAGCTACAGAGCACCTGCAGCAGTGGTGAGGTTGTAGGCAAGTGAAACTGGTGCTTGCTGGGAGGAAAGAGCTCTTTTCTGCCTTCCTAGCTGTAAGGCCTGCCTCCATTGCCAGGTTCAGTGGGCTGGGTGTGCAGGGAGGAGCCTCTCTGCTATGCCCCTGTAACTTCTGTAGGTAGGGCCACCCTTCTGTTGGGCTGGCAGAGTAGTGAAGGCAGTAGGTGAGTGGGACAGATGCCTGGCAGGAGGAAGGTGCACAGGCTGTAGTGCACAGTGGGGGGCCTCTGGGCTGTTACCAGCCAGGGGGATGGAGTGCTTGAAGCTCCTGAGAGTTCCCAACCTTCTGGGCTGAGTGTGCCTGGATAATTTTGTCCTCCTGCCCTTTCTCCTGATCTGCATAAGCTTTGCTCTTTAGTGCTTCTGGGAAGACTTTTAAAGTGTCCACCTTTTTTTGTCCTGGGGGGCCAGTTGTGTTTACCTGTTTTCCACAAGCGGCTGGAATCTCAGTCTCTGCCAGTATCCCTCCCATATGTGCTTTCCAACCCCACTAATCTCCAGAGCACCAGGTAATGTGGGTTTGTGCTCCCAGAGCAAATCTTTAGGAATGGGGATTTCTACTCCCTCCCAGCTCTGTTTTTCTTCCTCCCGCCTTTGGGCTGGGGTAGGGGAAGGGCTTGGGTCTGACCCACCAGATCGCGTCTTTGTTTCTTTACCCTTTTCTGGTAAGGTCTTCTCTTTTCCCCAGATGTAGACAGCCTGTTCTGCCATCTTTGGGTTGCTTTTTTCAGGGTTAGTTGTATTTCCTGTATTTTCATGTTTTACGTGATTTTGGGAGGAGTTTTCTGCCTCAATTTTTCCTCTCCACCATCTTTTCCTCTCTGTGATCTATTGTAATTGATATTTTACAAATTTTTCAAATTTCAGTTATTTATTGGTAGATTATAAAAATGCAGCTGATTTTTATATGTTGATCTTCAATCCTGCAAATTTGTACAGCTCATTTATTCTAGGATTAAAAAAAATTACATGGTATTTTCTATGTAGAAAATGACATCATCTGCAAATTATGATAGTTTCATTTCTTCTTTTCCAGTCTTATGCCTTTTCATTCCTGTCTTAATATACCAGTTAGGACTGCCTATACAAGGGTTAATAAGAGCAGTAAATGTGGACATCCTGAACATATTCTTGATCTTTGGGGGAAAGAAATCAATCTTTCACTATTAGGTATGATGTTCACTGTAAGGTTTTGTAGATGCCTTTTACCACATTAGAGACAATCCTTGAATTTCCTAATTTGCTGGCAGTTTTTATAATGACTGGAGGTTAAATTTTGTCAAATGTTTTTTATTCATCTGTTGAGATGATCTTGTGATTTCGTTAGTCTTTCAGTGTGGTGAATTACATATATTTTCAAGTCTATTTGTGGCCTTGCATTCCCAGGATAAATCTCACTGACTGATATATTACCTTTTTAAAAATACATTGATGGATTCAGTTTTCTAACTTCTTTTCATGTGTGTTCACAAATGATATTGGTCTGTAGTTTTCTTGTTGTAATGTCTTTGTGTGGTTTTGGAGTTTGGTGGTTATTAATGACCTCATAAATGTGTTGGAATGTTTCCTTCTATTTTCTGCAAGAGACTGGATAGTATTATATTTTTTCCACAAATGTTTCCTCCACAAGTGGTTGAATTTGGTAGTGAAACTGTCTGGACTTGGCGTTTTCTTTGTCAGAAAGTTCTTAACTACAAATGCAATGTCTTCAATATGAAACAATTTGTCTATTTCTTCTTCACTGTGTTTTGGTAGTTTGTATGTTTGAAGGAATGATCCATTTCATCTGAGTTGTCAAATGTATGGGTATATGTTCACTAGTAGCATTTCCTAATGTTGGTAATTTGTGTCTTCTCTCTGTTTGTCTTGATTAGTTTGTATAGAAGTTTGTTTTACTGATCTCATCAAAAGACCAGCTTTTAGTTTCATTGATTTTTCTCCTTTGTTGACAGTTCCATTTTATTTATTTATTTATTATGCTGTTCTCATTATTTCCTTTTTTCTGCTTGACTTGGGTTTATTAACTTTATTTGTTCTAGTTTCTTATGGTAGAAACCTAAGTCATTGATTTGAGACCTCTTTTGTGCTATAAGCATATAATTTTATCTAATCCCTTCTTTAGCTACATCCCACATATTTTATTTTTATTATTCCTTTTTATTTTTCAGTTCAGATTTTTAAAAAATTCCTTCTGATGTTTCCTCTCTGATCATGAGTTATTTAGAATTGTATTGTTTAGTTTTCAAATATTTGGGGATTTTGCAGACATCTTTCCTTTATTGAGTTCCTTTATTGATTTTTACTTTGCAATTTCATTTATTTTAAGTTTATGAAAGTTACCTTAATAACCCACAGTATTGTTGATTTTAATGAATATACCATGTGCATTTTAAAAGAATGTGTTTGCTGCTGCTGTTGTGTAGATTGTTCTATAAATGTCAATTAGATCAAGTTGGTTTTTTAGTGTTATTTGGATTTTCTATATCCTTTCTGATTATGTTTACTTGTTCTATCAATTATTGAAAGAGGAGTCGTGACATCTCCAAGTATATGTGTGGATTCATCTGTTTCATTTCTATCAGGTATATTGCTTAGTTTGAGCTCTGTTTTTAACTGTGTTGTACACTGAGGGTTGTTAAGTCTTGGTGAATTGACCCTTTTATCAGTATATAATGTCCTTCTTTATCCTTGGCAATAATCCTTATTCTTAAGGATTATTATTCTATCCTTTTACTTATCTGTGACATTATATTTAATTTGGGTATTTTGTAGACCCAATATATTTCATTTTGTATTTTTTTTAACTCTAATCTTATGATCTCTATCTTCCAGTTGGTGTACCATTTACATTTAATGTAATTTTTGATATAGCTAGAGCTTCTGTTTTATTTTTTCTCCTATTTTGTGTCCTCTTTCCTACTTAAAAAAAATTAAACTTTATTTAGTGTTTCATTTTTTAAATTTATCTCTGTTTCTGGGTTGTGTCTTTTTGTATTGGCAATTATAATCCACTTAGAGGTAATATTTTAATGATTTCAAATAAAATATAGAAAGCTAACAACCATACAGGTCACTTTACCCTTGTCCTTATGTTACATGTATTTGTCCTGTATATTACATTACATAAATAGAAAACCCTGATGAAGTAGCAGTTTTACTTTAAACAGTCATATGATATGTATTTTAAATAGTTTAAGAGAAAAATATTCTGTTATATATACCCAGATATTTTTAATTTGTGTCTTACTTCCTTTATCTCTGATGTTATAAGTTTCCTTCTGGTATCAATTACCTTCAGCCAGAAGTACTTCCTTTTTCAAGGTGTTTTCTTTTTCTTTTGTTTGCAGCAATATAATCATTTATCTGGGTAAGGTTTATCCTGGTGGGAGTTCATTGAGCTTCATAAATCTGTAAAATGTATGGCATTTACCAAATTTGAGATGTTTAGGGGCATTATTTTTTCTCCACCAATTTCATTCTCACCTTACGGAACTCCAGTGGCAAATGAAAAACTTTTGATACTGTTCGTCAGATTCTTGGGGTTCTGTTCATTTTTTTAAATCTATTTTTCTCCCTCTGTTCTTCAGATTATATAATTTTAATTGGTCTGTCTTCCAGTTCATTGGTTTTTCAGCTTTTTTAATTCTGCTATCCAACCTGTCCAGTGAATTTATTTCAACTACTTTTTCAATTTAAATATTTGTATTTGTTTTTTTTTTCTAGTTTCTATTTCTCTGCTGAGAATTTGCATATTTCTATTAATTTCAAAAGTATGTTCATCTTACCTCATGGAGCATAGTTATAATAACTGCTTTCAAGTCTTTTATAATTCCTATATCTGAGTCATCTTGGAGTGGCATCTGTTCATTATTATTTCACTTTGAGAATTGGTCACATTTGTCTTGTTTTCTATATATTAGTAATTTTGAGTTGTATCATAGACATTTTGAGTACTGAATTGTAAGACTCTGGGTTCTATTAAAATCCTCTGGAGAATGTTGATTTGTTTTAGCAGACAGAGCAGGGGTTTTGTCTCACCTTTATGTGCTGGTTCCATAGTTCAGTTTTTGAAGCCTTGGCTGCTGCTCGCATGTGTCAGTGGCTAGTCTGAAACTTGGGTGGATGGCAGACTTTACTGTAATTTAGTTCTCACAGCCTTTGTCATGCTTTTGGGTGTGTTCTGCATATGTTCAGCTTGGGCATGAAACCAGGATTTTTGTGGGTTTGTACACAATTAGAGGATACCATTTTCCAGCTCTCTGCTCCTTTGGAATTTCCCCACTCTACCCAGCTCCCACATTTCCCTTTCCTAGTCATTTGACTGGACTGCTGGAATTTTTCTTGGCATTTTAGCTGCTCATGTTTAACACAAGTCTGTACAACTGGGGCTGCCCTTGGGGTAGTGCAGTGAGAGAAGAAAGGACAGGGAATACCCCTATTCTATTTCCCAGCATCTTTATTAGATATAATTGACATATAACATTCCCTACACTTTTCATGCCATAAAGTCCTTGTTTCTGGATTCCCCAAAAGACAAGTGTTCTGTCAGGGTTGAAGATGTGTAGCTTACCACCAGTGCATTTGCAGCTTTGTAACTTGGGCTGTCCTAGGGGCAGGGCTGGGAGAGGGAAAGAGGAGAAAAAAGAAATGTCAGTTGGGCCCACACTCTTAACTTGCGTGGGGCTCCTTTTCCTATTCCTCTGTCCAGAAAGACAGGTTTTCTTACAGTTTTTGATGTCTGTGCCCTTTATGCCTTATTTGTAGTTCTGCATAGGGGCCATACTCTCTGGTGATTGCCTGGTGATAAAAGAGGAAAGAAATTAGGAAATATCTCCATATAAAGATTACTGTTTAAGTTTGGGATTCTGTTCCCAATCTTTACTAACTTTTCAGAGTCCTCAAGTACTTGCATTTTATATTTTGTCTAGTCTTCATTTGTAATTTGTGTAAGTTTTATATCATTGCAGTGGATGATAATAGGCTCTAGTTCTGTTCCTCAGATTCTTGGGATTTTTTTTCATCCTGATTGTTCTATTTCATCTTGATTGGCACCAGAAGCCTTTCATGAATTTTAAAATATTCATTGTCTTGTCAATTAAAGTCATCATTTCTGATGCTCAAATTGTTCTGTTATGGCCAGTAGGAGCCCCTTAAGTGTTTTAGGATTTTGATTGTTACTCTATTGAATTCAGAAGTTAATTTTAAGGGAGAATTGGTGTCTTTACATTACTGTCTTTTCATCCACTTACCTACTTACTAGATAGTATTTTAGTATTATATAATTTTCTCCATATAGATATATTATAGTTTTATCAGTTTTTAAATATAATTTTCCCCTACTTTTTTTTCTCTCCCCACCCCCCACACTTTTTTTAACTGGCTATTGATAATGTATGGCAGTGATTTAGTTTCATATCCATCTTGTGTTTGGCATTTTTGTTAAATTTTTATCTCAACAGTTTTTCCTGTTTCTCTTGCATTTTTAGTAGATTATTAGATCTTTTAAAAATAATGGTAGTTTTATATTTTTCTTTCTCATTTTTTTGTAACTTATTGGCTGAGCCCTCTTGTTTAGTTGTAACAATGATAGCATCCTGGTCTCTTGCTTGATAGTAAGCAAAGTATATAGTGTTTGAATATAAAATATATTTGTTAGTTTCTAGTATGCTATATATACTCTTTAAGAAAATTTCCTTCTGTTTTGAGGTTAACATTTTTTAAAAATTGGTAATGTGTATTGCATTTTATCAGATTCTCTTTTGAATTTCTGATAAATTGGCTTCTTTCTTTCCACCCTAGTCTTTTGATTACATCATGCTAAACCTGTTGTGAGGTTCTTAAAGAAATTTTTAAAAATTATCAATGGGTATTGAATTTTGTCTGTTTTTTGAGCTTCTTCTGATGAATCTGCTTTTTTCCCACATTAATCTATTACTTGATTTTCTAATCCTGAACCTTTTGAAAAAGAATTCTACCATGAACTTTGCTTTGTTGTGGTGAATTACTTTAATCCATTGCAAGATTTAAGTTGCTAGTATTTTATTTGGAATTTTGACACCTAGATTCATAAAATGAGAGTAATGATAGTGTCTTTTGTATTAATGTTGTTCAGTTTTATATTCAGAAATATGCTGGTCTTACAAATTGAATTGGGAAAGTTTTTGTAAAAAGTTTAACACACATAATATGGATTTAGAAGAACTTCCTAAGAATATGTTAGGAGTTTTCCAGTTTTGTCCTAAGGTGTCTGAGTCAATTTAAGAAAGGTATATTTTCTTGTAAAATCATCCCTTTTGTTAAGGTTTTTAAATTTGTTATCATAAAGTTAGGCATAATATTCCATAATAAGTTTTTAGTCTTCTCTGTTTCTGTAGTTATGTTCTCTTTTTTGCCCTAAATGATTATTTAAATATTTTCCTTAATCAGTCTCTGAAAGGTTTGCCTACTTAGTGGATCATGGTTCTTTTAAAAACAATAATGTCCTTTTCCTGTTTTGCTCCTCTTACCGGGTTGTATTCACATTTCCTTAAATTCTGCTCTTATCAGTTGTTTTCCCCTATCTTCCCTGGGTTCCATTATTCTCTCTCTGGCTTCTTGAGTTTATTACTCTGTTTTTGTATTTGCTTGATTTCTAATGAATGGCATTAAAATAAGTTTTCTTCTTTACATCACAGTCTGGCTCTATCCCTCTGGTTTCAATTTGCAATGATTTTACTGTCCTTTCTAAGTGGTTTGTCATTTCAGTTTTAATTTCCTTTTTAATCCTAGAGTTATTAAAAATGGTGATGTTTTGCCTGTTTTCCAGTAGTTATTGTTGTTGTTATTGGTATCCCTTTGTTACTGACTTACTGCTCTATTGACTTGTGGTGAAGGGAATATGACTTACTGCCTGCATTTTGAAATTAGTGGAAATTTTGTTAGTGGCTTTGCAAATGACCAGTTTTTATAAATATCCCATGAATACTAAATACAAATAGATTTTATTTGGTAATACTGTTAAAAATCTTTGTATCTTTTATTTGTTGTTTAATAAGAGTTTAATAATAAATGACATTAGGTTATGTAAGAAAATGTATATGTATATGTTGCAGTAAATGACAGGTCTAGAATTTGTCTTAAACTTTCCCAGCAAATATAAAAGGGGTATCAGATAGATGAAAGAAGTATACCCAAATGTTCGTGGCTGTTGCAGCTAGCTTATGCATAGTGTAGGGATTTGTATTCTTTGTGTATGTTTGAAATTTTTAATAAGTTTTAAAATTCTCACTTGTTTTTAGATTGCTTGATCTGTTGATTCCTGAAAAAGGTGTGTTAAAGTTTCCAACAATGTTTTATTTTATAAGTTTTTCTGATACTATTTACTTAATATGTTTTGAACCCATGTAATTGGATATCCATAAATTTTTCCTATAGTTAAACTACTTTTTTTCTTGAAAACACATTTTTATTTTTTATTTTGGTATCATTAATATACAATTACATGAACAACACAGTTACTAGACTACCCCATTATCAAGTCTCCACCACATACCCCATTACAGTCACTGTCAGTCAGCATAGTAAGATGCTATAGAATCCTTACGTGTCTTCTCTGTGTCATACTGCCTTCCCCATGTTCCCCCACCCACATTATGTGTGCTAATCCTAATGCCCCTTTTTGCCTCTTATCCGTCTCTTCCCACCCATCCTCCCCAGTCCATCGGTTCTGTGAGTCTGCTGCTGTTCTGTTCAGTTTTTTCTTTGTTCTTATACTCCACGGATGAGTGAAATCATTTGATATTTGTCTTTCTCCAACTGACTTATTTCACTGAGCATAATACCCTCTAGCTCCATCCATGTTGTTGCAAATGGTAGGATTTGTTTTCTTCTTATGGCTGAATAATATTCCATTGTGTATATGTACCACATCTTCTTTATCCATTCATCTACTGATGGACACTTAGGTTGCTTCCATTTCTTGGCTATTGTAAATAGTGCTGCAATAAACATAGGGGGTGCATATGTGTTTTTTTTTTGGTATCATTAATCTACAATTACATGAAGAAAATTATGTTTACTAGGCTCCCCCCTTCACCAAGTAGCCCCCACATACCACTTCACAGTCACTGTCCATTAGCATAGTAAGATGCTGTAAAATCACTACTTGTCTTCTCTGTGTTGTAGAGCTCGCCCCGTAAACCCCCCCCCCACATTATACATGCTAATTGTAATGCCCCCTTTCTTTTTCCCCGCCCTTATCCCTCCCTTCCCACCCATCCTCCCCAGTCCCTTTCCTTTTGGTAACTGTTAGTCCATTCATGGGTTCTGTGATTCTGCTGCTGTTTTATTCCTTCAGTTTTTCTTTGTTCTTATACTCCACAAATGAGTGAAATCATTTGGTACTTGTCTTTCTCCACCTGGCTTATTTGACTGAGCATAATATCCTCTAGCTTCATCCATGTTTTTGCAAATGGTAGGATTTGTTTTCCTCTTATGGCTGAATAATATTCCATTGTGCATATGTATCACATCTTCTTTATCCATTCATCTACTGATGGACATTTAGATTGCTTCCATTTCTTGGCTATTCTAAATAGTGCTGTGATAAACATAGGGGTGCATCTGTCTTTTTCAAACTGGGCTGCTGCATTCTTAGGATAAATTCCTAGAGGGGGAATTCCTGGGTCAAATGATATTTCTATTTTGAACATATTGAGGAACCTCCATACTGCTTTCCACAATGGTTGAACTAATTTACATTCCCACCAACAGTGTAGGAGGGTTCCCCTTTCTACACTATCTCACCAACATTTGTTGTTGTTTGTCTTTTGGATGGTGGTGATCTTTACTGGTGTAAGGTGATATCTTCTTGTGGTTTTAATTTGTATTTCTCTGATGACAATTGATGTGGAGCATCTTTTCATGTGTCTGTTGGCCATTTGAATTTCTTATTTAGGAACTATCTATTCAGCTCCTCTGCCCATTTTTTAATTGGCTTATTTGCTTTTTGTTTGTTGAGGTGTGTGAGTTCTTTATATATTTTGGATGTCAACCCCTTATCGGATATGTCATTTATGAATATATTCTCCCATAATGTAGGATACCTTTTTGTTCTATTGATGGTGTCCTTTGCTGTACAGAAGCTTTTTAGTTTGATATACTCCCACTTGTTCATTTTTGCTTTTGTTTTCCTTGTCCTGGGAGATATGTTCATGAAGAAGTTGCTCATGTTTATGTCCAAGAGAGTTTTGCCTATGTTTTCTTCTAAAAGTTTTATGGTTTCATGACTTACATTCACATCTTTGATCCATTTTGAGTTTACTTTTGTGTGTGGGGTTATACAGTAATCCAGTTTCATTCTCTTGCATGTAGCTGTCCAGTTTTGCCAACACCAGCTGATGAAGAGTCTGTCATTTCCCCATTATATATCCATGGCTCCTTTATCGTATATTAATTGACCGTGTATGCTTGGGTTTATATCTGAGCTCTCTTGTCTGTTCCACTGGTCTATATGTCTGTTCTTGTGCCAGTACCAAATTCTCTTGATTACTGTGGCTTTGTAGTAGAGGTTGAAGTTGAGAGGCGAGATCTCCCCTGCTTTATTCTTCCTTCTTAGGATTGCTTTGGCTATTCAGGGTCTTTTGTGGTTCCATATGAATTTTAGAACTATTTCTTCCAGTTCACTGAAGAATGCTCTTGGTATTTTTATAGGGATTGCAATGAATCTGTAGATTGCTTTA
The DNA here is from genome assembly GCF_040802235.1 of Manis javanica. NCBI lineage: Eukaryota > Metazoa > Chordata > Mammalia > Pholidota > Manidae > Manis > Manis javanica. The sequence goes on from NC_133166.1 coordinate 52,774,053, forward strand.
GGCAGGATGGCCATTTGACAATATTAATTCTTCCTAGCCAAGAGCATGGGATGAGTTTCCATTTGTTAGTGTCCTCTTTAATTTCTCCTAAGAGTGTCTTGTAGTTTTTAGGGTATAGGTCTTTCACTTCCTTGGTTATGTTTATTCCTAGGTATTTTATTCTTTTAGATACAATTTTGAATGGAATTGTCTTCCTGATTTCACTTTCTGCTAGTTCATCATTACTGTATAGGAATGCAGCAGATTTCTGTGTATTAATTTTGTATCCTGCAACTTGTCTGAATTCAGATGTTTCTTATAGTAGTTTTTGAGGGGATTCTTTAGGGTTTTTATGTACAGTATCATTTCATCTGCAAACAGGGATAATTTGACTTCTTCCTTTGTCAATCTTGATGCCTTTTATTTCTTTGTGTTGTCTGATAGCCATGGCTAGGACCTCCAGAACTATGTTGAATAAAAGTGGGAAGAATGGGCATCCTTGTCTTGTTCCCAATCTTAAAGGAAAAGCTTTCAGCTTCTCGCTGTTAGTATAATGTTGGCTGTGGTTTTGTCATATATGGCCTTTATTATGTTGAGGTGCTTGCCCTCTATACCCGTTTTTTTGAGAGTTTTTATCATGAATAGATGTTGAATTTTGTTGAATGCTTTTTCACCATCTTTAGAGAAGATCATGTGGTTTTTGTCCTTTTTGTTAATGTGGTAGAAGATGTTGATGGATTTTCGAATGTTGTACCATCCTTGCATCCCTGGATGAATCCTACTTGATCATGATGGATGATCCTCTTGATGTATTTTTGAATTCAGTTTGCTAATATTTTGTTGAGTATTTTTGTATCTATATTTATCAGGGATATTGGTCTGTAATTTTCTCTTTTTGGGGTGTCTTTGCCTAATTTTGGTATTAGAGTGATGTTGGCCTCGTAGAATGAGTTTGGGTGGAGTATTCCCTCCTCTTCTACTTTTTGGAAAACTTTGAGGAGGATGGGTATTAGGTCTTCACTAAATGTTTGAAAAAATTCAGCAGTGAAACCATCTGGAACAGGGGTTTTGTTCTTAGGTAGTTTTTTGATTTCCAGTTCAATTTCCTTCCTGGTAATTGGTCTATTCAGATTTTCTGGTCGTTTCTGGGTCAGGCTTGGAAGGTTGTATTTTTCTAGAAAGTTGTGCATTTCTTCTAGGTTATCCAGTTTGTTGACATAATTTTTCATAGTATTCTTTCATAATTCTTTTTATTTCTGTGGTGTCTGTTGTGACTTTTCCTTTCTCATTTCTGATTCTGTTTATGTGTGTAGACTCTTTTTTTTTGATAAGTCTGGCTGGAGTTTTATCTATTTTGTTTATTTTCTTGAAGAACCAGCTCCTGCTTCCATTGATTCTTTCTATTGTTTTATTCTCCTTGAATTTATTTATTTCTGCTCTAATCTTTATTATGTCCCTCCTTCTACTGACTTTTCACCTCATTTGTTCTTTCTTTTCTAGTTTCATCCATTGTGAGTTTCGACTGTTCATTTGGGATAGTTCTTTTCTGAGGTAGGCCTGTGTTGCAGTATACTTCCCTCTTAGCACGGCCTTCGCTTTGTCCCACAGATTTTTGTGGTGTTGAATTATTGTTGTCATTTGTCTCCATATATTGCTTGATCTCTGTTTTTATTGTGTCATTGATCCATTCATTATTTTGGAGCATATTATTAAGCCTCCATGTGTTTGTGGGCTTTTTGCATTTTCTTTGTGTAATTTATTTCTAATTTCATACCTTTGTGGTCTGAGAAGCTGGTTGGTACAATTTCAATCTTTTTGAATTTACTGAGGCTCTTTTTGTGGCTGAGTATATGATCTATTCTTGAAAATATTTCATGTGCACTTGAGAAGAATGTGTATTCTGTTGCTTTTGAATTGGGTGTTCTGTAGTTCTAGTGTATTGTTCAGTGTCTCTGTGTCCTTATGTTATTTTCTGTCTGGTTGATCTGTCCTTTGGAGTGAGTGGTGTGTTGAAGTCTCCTAATATGAATGCATTGCACTCTATTCTCCCCTGTAATTCTGTTAGTATTTGTTTCACATATGCACCCAACACAGTGGTCCTGTGTTGGGTGCATTGTTATTTATAATAGTTATATCCTCTTGTTGGACTGGCCCCTTTATTATTATTTAATGTCCTTCTTTGTCTCTTGTTACTTTCTTTGTTTTGAAGTCTTATTTTGTCTGATACAAGTACTGCAACTCCTGCTTTTTTCTCCCTATTAGTTGCATGAAATATCTTTTTCCATACCTTGACTTTCAGTCTGTGTATGTCTTTGGGTTTGAAGTGAGTCTCTTGTAGGCAGTGTACAGTTGGGTCTTGTATTTTTATCCATTCAATGACTGTGTCTTTTGATTGGTGCATTTAGTCCATTTACATTTAGGGTGATTATAGATAGGTATGTACTTATTGCCATTGCAGGCTTTAGATTCGTGGTTACTGAAGGTTCAAGGGTAATTCCCTTACTGTCTAACATTCTCATTTAACTCACTTTGTATGCTATTACAAACACAACCTAAAGGTTCTTTTTTTCTTCTCTTTTTTATTCCTCCTCCATTCTTTATATGTTAGGTATCATGTTCTGTACTATTTGTCTATCCATTGATTGACTTTGGGGGTAGTTGATTTGATTTTGCATCTGCTTTGTAATTAATTGTTCTACTTTGCTGTGGTTTTATTTCCCCTGGTGACATCTCTTTAGCTTTAGGAATACTTACATCTGTACAGTCCCTCCAAAATGCACTGTAGAGGTGGTTTGTGGGAAGTAAATTTTCTCAGCTTTTGCTTATCTGAAAATTATTTAATCCCTCCTTCAAATTTAGATAACCCTGCCGGTTAGAGTATTCTTGGTTTGAGGCACTTCTGCTTCATTGCATTAAATGTATCATGCCACTCCCTTCTGGCCTCTAAGGTTTCTGTTAAGAAATCTGATGATAGCCTGATGGGCTTTCTTTTGTATGTGATCTTTTTTCTCTGTCTAGCTGCTTTTAGAAGTCTTTCTTTATCCTTGATCTTTGCCATTTTTATTATTGTATGTGTTGATGTTGTCGTCCTTGGGTCTCTTGTGTTGGGAGAACTGTGCACCTCCATGTCTTGAGAGACTATCTCCTTCCCCAAATTGGGGAGGTTTTCAGCAATTACCTCCTCCATGTTACTTTCTAACCTTTTTTCTCTCTCTTCTTCTGGTACCCCTATAATGCGAATATTGTTCCATTTGGATTGGTCACACAGTTCTCAATATTCTTTCATTCTTAGAGATCGTTTTTTCTCTCTGTGCCTCAGCTTCTTTGTATTACTCTTTTCTAATTTCTATTCCATTTACTATCTCTTCTGCTACATCCAGTCTGCTTGTAAATCCCTCCATTGTATGTTTTATTTCAGACCTGGAATTTCTTTATGATTGAAACTTCATCTTAAATTCATTACTGACCTCTTTAATATTTTTCTTTACCTCTATGAGCATGTTTGTGATTTTTATTTTAAACTCTGTTTCAGGAAGATTGGTGAGTTCAGTTTCATTTGGCCCTTTTTCTGGGGTTTGTGAGATTTTTGTCTGAACCAGGGTCCTTTGACGTTCCGTATTTCTATATGGTGCCCTCTAGTGCCCAGAAGATCTAGTCTCTGGAGCTGCTCAGCCCTAGAGTGAGGTTGGTGGTCGTAGGGGAGAGGGGCTGGTGCCTGGGGAAGGAAAGAGCTGTTTCCTGATTCCCAGCTGCAGTGCCTTTCTGCAGTATCAGAGCCAGTGGGATTAGCACACAGGTGTAAGTCTCTGTGCTTTGTGTCTCTGGCTGTTGTAGCCAGGACCTGCCTCTGGCTAGCCTGATGCCAGCACAGTGACTGCTGGTTTGCAAGCCAGTGCCTGTAGGCCAGGAGGAAGGCACAGCAGGCTGTGTGTCATAGTGGAGGACCTCGGAGCTGAGTAGCCAGCCAGGGTTATGGAGCATCTGAAGCTCGTCAGAGTTCCCACCCTGCTGGGCAGAGCACACCCAGACAACCTTGTTCACCTGTCACGTCTGCTCAGCAAGCTCTGTGCAAACCCCATCCCTTTAGCATCTCTCTTGTTGCTAGGAAGCCTCTCAGACCACCTGCCTTTCCTTTGTCCCAGACTGGCCGGATGTGGATCCCCTTCCTTCACAAATGGCTGAAATCTATCAAGCACTCTGCGTGTCCCACCTACCCAACACCACCAACCTCCAGAGCACTACACAGTGTAGGTTTGTGCTCCAAAGCAGACCTCCAGGGCTGGGTGTTTAGCAGTCTTAGGATTCCACCCGCTCCCTGCTCTGTTTCTCTTCCTCCCACTGGTGTGCTGGGGTCGGGGAAGGGCTTGGGTCCCATCAGATCAAGGCTTTGGTACGTTACCCTGGTTCGTCAGGTCTGCTGTGTTTGTGAGGTCTGTATGCAGTCTGGTGCAGCCTTCCCTCCTGTTGCTGTTCCTTGGTTAATTGCATTAACTATATTTTTGTACTATATGTGACTTTGGGAGGAGTTCTCTGTGTCACCCCTCACACCACCATCTTGAATCCCCAATTTTTTGGAGTTTAGGATGGATTCATATACTTACTTAATTATTCACAAAACCCAATTATGAACCCATTTGGACCTATGCTTATCTTTGTGGGGTATTTAAATTTTTCTTTTTTTCTCTTTCTTTTTTATTATTCTGTTCAGATATTCTATCTCCTTGAAGTTTTTAGGTATTTGTGTCTCTATTCTCTTTAAAACATCTTTGTACTACTTAAGTGGACTTGGGACAAATATAGGTCAATGGAGGTTCTCTGTCTGATTTTCATCCAGATGCAGTTCTTACCACTTTGGTTCTTGGAAACTGACAACCATTCTTTAATTCTTTCTGTCATTTTCATTGTTTGAAACAATTTGGTGGCAAAAATAATCAAGTCCTTCTTTTTAAACAGTTGAGATTTTACTCAAAACAAGTATGTTTAATTATTTGTATTGTTGATTTGCACTTGTTTTGATCTGGTTTTAGAAGTCCTACAGGTGGCAACTACTAGCCCAACTACCAATACTACTGGTACTTCTACTTCCTCCACCACTGTGGGTACAGTTAAGCAAGAACCTTTCTACACTACTTCACCTGCAGTAAATACCCTGGAAAACATAAGCTCAACACATCCCCCGAAGCCCTTCGAACAAGGTGGTCTTCCTTCAGACCAGTTTGCAAAAGGACAGAGCACTGTTGCCATACAAGGTTTCACAGATGAGGAGAACACAGAAAGCGGAGGAGAAGGCCAATACAAAGAACGTGATGAATTTGTGATAAAGATAGAAGACATAGAGACGTTTAAGGTGATGTTAATGTTCACACACATAAAGGTCATAGTTTAGTGGGAGTGCACTATGAATAGCCTTCACGACAACTTTAATAGCAAGCATATAGCTTGAATTGCAAAAAGTTGTGTTTTTTTTTTTATTATTCTGTTATAATTGCTAAATAATAAACTAGTGGATGTCAGATATTTTGGAAAAGCAAATAGCAGAACATGATTTTAAATTATATTTTGGTTTTATATATTTCAACTAGTCAGTACGCTGCATTTAGGTGCTAGTGATCAGAGCAGTTTTGAAATGTTAATTCTTTCCAAAGTTTCCAACTCATTGTATATTAGGTGTTTGGACAAAATGGTTATTTGCCTAATTTAAAAGTTTAAAGAAAATAACAGGAATGTAATGTAAAAATAGAATTAGATATATTTCCATAATTTCAAATTGTAGAATCATGATTTAGAATGTTAAAATTTCCTACAAGGAAAGTTTAGCTATGTTTAAGAAAACCTGTTTTAGGGCTTTTGTTTGCTTGTTTTTTATTTTTATTTTTATTTTTTTAACTGGGGCAGAGGGGAATGGCATTAAAAAGTACAGTAAAGGACATAACATTCAAATTATCTATATACTCCTATACACAATTAACTACTATTAATATTTAAGCATATTTGTTTCTGGTCTTTATGAGTATGTAAATAGTTATTGAATTTCATAAGTAGTATATGACAATGTCATTAGAAGAAAACTTTCCAAAAGCCATGCAGAAGGGTGATAGGCTACTTTGCATGTTGGTGTGCTCCCTATGTCTGGAAGAATTTAACGAGATACTGAAGAGCCAGCTTATAGGAATTATTCAAAAGTTCAGCTAGGAAAATGATAAAAAGTTTAAGTTAGATAGGTCTTTAAGATTCCTTTCACCTCTAAGATTGTATAAATCTGAATATGTTGCTAGTTTTTATAAATGTAATTAATTCTCTATATTACAGGAGGCTTTAAAAACAGGAAAAGAACCCCCAGCTATTTGGAAAGTACAAAAAGCTTTATTACAGAAGTTTGTTCCTGAAATTCGAGATGGGCTAAGAGAATTTGCTGCTACAAATAGTGTAAGTAAAATGCTTGTTTAATTAGCCTTCCTAGTTTTTGACAGTGATCCTGGGGAAATTACAGAATGATTTAAACTTGAATGTATTTTATATTGAGCATTTCTGATGTATAATAGCATAAAAATTGAACTACAGAGTATATGATACTGAGAGTTTGATTTTAAAATAAAATCAATGTGTAAATACCAGCTACTTAAAAGTCTTTTCTTACTGTTGTTTAGTCTTTTTTTTTTTTTTAAGGAATTAGTATTATTCTGTGAAGACTTCAGATGGACACAGAGACAGGCTCTTTTACTTTTTAATTTTTTTAAAGTGTAGTTGATACACAATCTTATATTTGTTTCAGGTATAAATCACAGTAGTTCACCAGTTACCCACATTACTAAGTCCTCACCCCAACTAGTGCAATTACTATTCTGTCACCATAGAAAGATGTTACAGAATCATTGGCAATATTCTCCATGCTGTACCAACATATACTGTGATTGAGAATTTGGGTGCCCCTTTATCCCCATCACCCTCTCCACCCACCGACCCCAACCTCTCCACCATGGGACCACCAGTCACTTCTCAGTGTCTATAAGTCTTCTGCTATTTTGTTTTGTTTTGTTTTTAGATTCCACAAATAAATGAAATCATGCAGTATTTGTCTTTCTCCATCTGCCTTACTTCACTGAGCATAATACCCTCTATGTCCATCCATGTTGTCACAAATGGCAGGATTTCTTTCTTTTTTATGGCTGAATTAAAAATTCATTGGTATACATATTTCATTGTGTATATGCACCACATCTTTTTTATCCATTCATCTATTGATAGACACTTTGGTTGCTTCCATATCTTAGCTATTATAAATAATGTGGCAGTAAACACGTATCTTTTTGAATCAGAGATTCTGTTTTCCTTGGATAAATTCCTACAAGTAGAATTACTGGGTTGTATGGTATGTCTCTTTTTAGATTTTTGAGAAACCTCCATACTGCTTTCCATAATGGCTGCACCAATTTACTTTCCCACCAACAGTGCAGGAGGGTTCTCTTTTCTCCACCTCCTCGTCAGTACTTGTTATTGCATGTCTTTTCTATAGTGGGCATTCTGACTAGTGTGAGGTGATATCTCATTGTGGTTTTGATTTGCATTTCCCTAATGGTTAGTGAGGTTAGTGATGTGGAGTGTCTTTTCATGTGCCTGTTAGCCATCTGTATTTCTTCTTTGGAGAAATGTCTTTTCAGGTTCTATGCCCATTTTTTAATTGTTTTGGGGTTTTTTTTGGTGTTGAGGCATAGGAGTTCCTTATATATTTTGAATGTCAACTCTTGTCAGATAAATCATTTATGAATACATTCCCCCATACTGCAGGTTGCCTTTTTGTTTGGTTGATGGTGTCCTTTGCTTTACAGTTTCATAGTCTCACTTTTTCATTTTTTATTTTGTTTCCCTATCCCTGGGACATGTGTCCAGGAAGAAATTGTTAATGCTTGTCTTCAAGAGATTTGAGCTCATGTTTTCTTCTATAGGTTTTATGGTTTCATGTCTTACTTTGAGGTCTTTGATCCATTCTAGGTTTAGTTTTGTTTATGGAGTTAGACAGTAATCTGGTTTCACTCTGCTGTATGTAGCTATCCAATTTCCCAGTACTAGTTATTGAGGACCCTGTCTTTTCCCCATTGTATATTCATGGCTACATTATCGTGTATTAATTGACTTTATATATGTGAGTTTATATCTGGGCGCTCTATTGTGTTCCATCAATCTATAGGTCAGTTCTTGTGCCAGTACCATACTACTGATTAGTGTAACTTTGTAATATGGCTTGAAGTCAGAGCATAATCCCGCCAGCTTTGTTCTTTCTCAGGATTGCTTTGGCTATTCAAGGTCTTTTGTGGTTCCATGTGAATTTTAGAACTGTGTTCTACTTCATTGAAAAATGCTGTTCATATTTTGATAGTAATTGCATTGAATCTATAAATTGGTTTGGACAGGATGGCCATTTTGATAGTATTAATTCTTTGTATTCATGAGCACAGTCTAGATTTTCATTTATTTGTGTCTTTAATTTCTCATAAGTGTCTTAGAGTTTTCAGAGTAACAGGCTTTTACTTGCTTGGTTAGGTTTATTCCTAGATATTTTATTCTTTTCATGGAATTGTAAATGGAATTGTTTTCCTGATTTCTCTTTCTGCCAATTCATTGTTAGTATATAGGAATGCAACAGATTTCTGTCTATTAATTTTGTATCCTGCAACTTTGCTGAATCCACTTATTAGTTCTAATAGTTTCTTGGTGAAGTATTTAGGGTTTTTTCTTTTTTTCTTTTGCTATCATTAATATACAATCACATAAGCAACTTTATGGTTACTAGATTCTCCCCATTATCAAGTCTCCACCACATACCCCGTTACCATCATGGTCCATCAGCGTAGTAAGATGCTATAGAGTCAATACTTGTCTTCTACGTGGTATACTGCTTTGCCTGTGCCCCCCCTACATAATGTGTGCTAATTGTAATGCCCCTTATTCCCTTTATCTCCCCTTCCCGCCCACCCTTTCCCAGTCCCTTTCCCTTTCCCTTTGGTAACTATTAGTCCATTCTTGGGTTCTGTGAGTCTGCTGCTGTTTTGTTCCTTCAGTTTTTTTCTTTGTTCTTATACTCCACATATGAGTGAAATCATTTGATACTTGTCTTTCTCTGCCTGGCTTATTTCACTGAACATAATACCCTCTAGCTCCATCCATTAGGTTACAAATGGTAGGATTTGTTTTCTTCTTATGACTGAATAATATTCCATTGTGTATATGTACCACATCTTCTTTATCCATTCATCTACTGATGGACACTTAAGTTACTTCCATTTCATGGCTGTTGTACATGGTGCTGCGATACACACCCATCCTACCCAGTCCCTTTCCCTTTGGTAACTGTTAGTCCATTCTTGGGTTCTGTAAGTCTGCTGCTGTTTTGTTCCTTCAGTTTTATCTTTGTTCTTATACTCCACAGATGAGTGAAATCATTTGATACTTGTCTTTCTCTTCCTGGCTTATTTCACTGAACATAATACCCTCTAGCTCCATCCATGTTGTTGCAAATCGTAGGATTTGTTTTCTTCTTATGGCTGAACAATATTCCATTGTATAATATGGAACATATCTTCTTTATCCATTCATCTACTGATGGACACTTAGTTGCTTCCCTTTCATGGCTGTTGTAAATAGTGCTGCAATAAACATAGGGGTGCATATGTCTTTTTCAAACTGAGCTGCTACATTCTTTGGGTAAACTCCTAGGACTGGAATTCCTGGGTCAAATGGTATTTCTATTTTGACTTTTTTGAGGAACCTCCATATACTGCTTTCCACAATGGTTGAACTAATTTACAGTCCCACCGTGTAGGAGAGTTCCCCTTTCTCCACAACCACGCCAACATTTGTTGTTGTTTGTCTTTTGGATGGTGGTGATCCTTACTTGTGTGAGGTGATACCTTATTGTAGTTTTAAATTACATTTCTCTGTAACTAGCAATGTGGAGCATCTTTTCATGTGTCTGTTGGCTATCTGAATTTCTTCTTTGGAGAAGTATCTGTTCAGACCCTATGCCCATTTTTTAATTGGATTATTTGCTTTTTGTTTGTTGAGGTCTGTGAGCTCTTTATATATTTTGGATGTCAACCCTTTATCGGATCTGTCGTTTATGAAGATATTCTCCCATACTGTAGGATGCCTTTTTGTTCTATTGATGGTGTCCTTTGCTGTACAGAGCTTTTCAGCTTGATATTGTCCCACTTGCTCATTTTTGCTTTTGTTTCCCTTGCCTGGGGAGATATGTTCATGAAGAAGTCGCTCATGTTTATGTCCAAGAGATTTTTGCCTATGTTTTTTTTTTCCTATTTGAAATATATTTATTAAATAAACACTGTATCAATAGTAACAGGGAATAAATAAGTACTTAAAGAACTCATAGTCTTACCTCCTTATAAATCTATTGGGTGATCTTTAGTTTAATTGTATTCTGATGGCTCAGGTGCTGTTCACTCTTTAGTTTCCTATGATCATTAATTAGCTATCTCTGTTTACAATTTTTTTTTTGAGAGGGCATCTCTCATATTTTTTGATCAAATGGTTGTTAACAACAATAAAATTCTGTATAGGGGACTAAATGCTCAATGTACAATCATTAATCCACCCCAAGCCTAATTCTCATCAGTCTCCAATCTTCTGAAGCATAACGAACAAGCTCTTACATGGTGAACAAGTTCTTACATAGTGAATAAGTTCTTACATGGTGAATAGTACAAGGGCAGTCATCACAGAAACTTTCAGTTTTGATCACACAGTATGAACTATAAACAATCAGGTCAAATATGAATATTCGTTTGATTTTTATACTTGATTTATTTGTGAATCCCACATTTCTCCCTTATTATTATTATTAATAATTATATTATATTTATATTATTTTTATATTTTATATTTTATATATATATAATTATATTTTATATTATATTTATATTATATTTATATTAGTAATAATAATAATAAAATGCTCAAGTGGTAGGTAGATGCAAGATAAAGGTAGAAAACATAGTTTAGTGCTGTAGGAGCAAATTTAGATGATCAGGTGTGTGCCTGTAGACTAAGTGTTAATCCAAGCTAGACAAGGGCAATAAAACATCCACAGATGCAGAAGATTTCTCTCAAAACAGGGGGGCTGAGGTTCTAAGCCTCACCTCTGTTGATCCCCAATTTCTCACCTGATGGCCCCCCTGCAACTGTGCCTGTCTTAGGTTGTTCCTCCCTTGAGGAATCTTACCTGTCTCTGGCTAACCAGTCATCTTCCAGGGCCATACAGGGAAATGTAAAGTTAGTAAGTGAGAGAGAGGCAATATTGTTTGAAAAGGTTAGCTTTTTACTTCTTTGCAGATTTATGCCCTGTGGCTTTTATGCCCAGTATTTGTCTTGAGGTATCTTTTACCACTTGGAAGAATTATGATACTCGGTAAATTCGATATGATGCATGAATTCTATTTAAGGGTTGTAATTAGGAAGGAAGAAGAAAAGCTATAGGAGTAGCAGATGGAAGATAACATGGGAAGATTGATTATTTCTTTGACATATCTTCTTGTAGAGTAACTTAAACATGTATAGGTTTTAAACTACTAATTAAATTGCGTACACACATTAAGATAATAGGAATACAGTTACATAACCAAAGCAGACCTATAATTACCATCCATCTCCAGTGAAACCAAGAAAACCAGTTAGGCACCCTAGGCATTTGTGAAAACTTATCTATGATATGGTGGATATTGTCCAACTGTACTTGAACAGTCTGAGAGAAATCAGACGAATTAAAACAACCCATTCCTGGGGACTCTTCACATCCCATATGTTCTTTAACAGTAGATAGTCAACCTATGTTTTTTTAAAAGAATTTTATGGTTTCATGACTTACATTCAGGTCTTTTATCCATTTCTAATTTACTTTTGTGTATGGGGTTAGACAAAAATCCAGTTTCATTCTCTTACATGTAGCTGTCCAGTTTTGCCAACACCAACTGTTGAAGAGGCTGTCATTTCCCCATTGTATGTCCATGGCTCCTTTATCGTATATTCATTGACAATATATGTTTGGGTTAATATCTGGACTCTCTATTCTGTTCCACTGGTCTGTGGTTCTGTTCTTGTTCCAGTAGCAAATTGTCTTGATTATTGTCGGGCTCCTTCATTCTTAGGGTAAATTCCTAGCAGTGGAATTCCTGGATCAAATGGTATTTGTATTTTGAGTTTTTTGAGGAACCTTCATACTGCTTTCCTAATGGTTAAACTAATTTACATTCCCACCAGCAGTGCAGGAGGGTTCGCCTTTCTCCACATCCTTGGCAACATTTGTTGTTCTTTGTCTTTTGGATGTTGGCCATCCTAACTGGAGTGAGGTGATACCTCATTGTGGTTTTAATTTGCATTTTTCTCCTGATTAGTGATCTGGAGAATCTTTCTATGTGTCTGTTGTCCATCTGAATTTCTTCTTTGTAGAAGTGTCTGTTCAGCTACTCTGCCCATTTTTTAATTTGGTTGTTTGTATTTTGTTTGTTCAGGCACGTATGGTCTTTATATATTTTTGATGTCAACCCTTTATTTGATATGTCATTTATGAATATATTCTCCCATACTGTAGGATGCCTTTTTGTTCTACTGATGGTGTCCTTTGCTGTGCAGAAGCTTTTTAGTTTGATATAGTCCCATTTGTTCATTTTTCCTCTTGTTTCCCTTGCCTGCAGAGATATGTTCATGAAAAAGTTGTTCATATTCAAGAGAGTTTGCCTATGTTTTTTTCTAAGAGTTTTATGGTTTCATGACTTACATTCATGTCTTTGACTTATTTTGAGTTTATTTTTGTGTTAGACAGTAATTCAGTTTCATTTTCTTACATGTTAGCTGTCCAGTTTTGCCAACACCAGCTGTTGAACAGGCTGTCATTTCCCCATTGTATGTCCATGGCTCCTTTATCATATATTAATTGACCATGTATGCTTGGGTTAATATCTGGACTCTCTGTTCTGTTCCACTGGTCTATGTGTCTTTTCTTGTGCCAGTACCAATTGTCTTGATTACTGTGGCTTTGTTGTAGAGGTTGAAGTTGAGAAGCGAGATGCCCCCCTGCTTTATTCTTCCTTCTCAGGATTGCTTTGGCTATTTGGGGTCTTTTGTGGTTCTATATGAATTTTAGAGCTATTTATTCCAGTTCTTTGAAGAATGCTCTTGTTATTGCATTGAATCTGTAGATAGATTGCTTTAAGCAGGATGGCCATTTTGAGAATATTAATTCTTCCTAGCCAAGAGCATGGGATGAGTTTCCATTTGTTAGTGTGCTCTTTAATTTCTCTTAAGCGTGCCTTGTAGTTTTCAGGGTATAGGTCTTTCACTTCCTTGGTTAGGTTTATTCCTAGGTATTTTATTTTATTTTATTTTATTTTATTATTTTTTTTTTGAGAGGGCATCTCTCATATTTATTGATCAAATGGTTGTTAACAACAATAAAATTCTGTATAGGGGACTCAATGCTCAATGCACAATCATTAATCCACCCCAAGCCTAATTCTCGTCAGTCTCCAATCTTCTGAAGCATAGCGAGCAAGTTCTTACATGGTGAACAAATTCTTACATAGTGAATAAGTTCTTACATGGTGAACAGTACAAGGGCAGTCATCATAGAACCTTTTGGTTTTGATCACGCATTATGAACTATAAACAATCAGGTCAAATATTAGGTATTTTTTTTTTTGAGGCAGTTGTGAATGGAATTGTTTTCCTAATTTCTCTTTCTGCTAGTTCATCATTAGTGTATAGGAATGCAGCAGATTTCTGTGTATTAATTTTTTATCCTGCAACTTTGCTGAATCCACTTATTAGTAGTTGTAATAGTTTTATGATGAAGTGTTTAGGGTTTTCTATATAGTATCATGTCATCTTCAAATAGTGACAGTTTTACTTCTTCTTACCAATTTGGATGCCATTATCTTTTTGCCATGGCTTGGACCTCCAATACTATGTTGAATAAAAGTGGTGAGAGTGAACATCCTTGTCTTGTCCCTGATCTTATAGGAAAAGCTGCCAGCTTTTTGCCATTGAGTATTGTGAGCTGTTAGTTTGTTGTATATGGTCTTTATTATGTTAGGTACGTTCCCTCTGTACACATTTTGTTGAGAATTTTTATCATGAATGGTTGTTGAATTTTTCAAACGCTTTTTCAGCATCTATTGAGGTGATCATTCAAAGGCTTTTATATTGACTATTCTGACAGTAAATTATCCTGATTTACCAAAAGACTTAGTTACACATTAAGGTTTTATACTTATGTAGTTTAATAGCATTCAGTAAGCAATCATTTGGTGATTAGCCAAATGAGATGGTTTCTATATGTGGGCTTGCAATTAAGAATGACCCTGGGGTCATTTTCATTGAGGGCGAAATTAGCCTGGCCAGAGCTGCATTTTGGAGAACTTTAAGGATGGTTGTGTGATACTCAAGTCAACAGAGTATATTTTTTTGTACAGAATGTATAATTATGTAATTCAAAGTGTTTCTTTCCTTAGTACCTTGGATATTTTGGAGATGCAAAGAGTAAATATAAAAAGATATATGTGAAGTTCATTGAAAATACAAACAAAAAGGAATATGTTAGAGTGTGTTCCAAAAAGCCAAGAACTAAGCCTTCACAGACTATCAGGTATTTATTTTCTTACATAATAAATTTGTGTAGTAATTACTGGAAGGCTTATTACAGCAATGTCTTACATCAATTAAAGACAGTGATTTTTTTTTTCATTGTGTATAAGAGTGAAACTACAAAGCCAGAAAAGAGATAATTACTTTTGTAGTAATGAGTCAGGAATGGTAGAGCTTCTGGCTCTCTGAGGGGATTGGGTACCCTTTTCTTTACCTGCGCCCTTTCATTGTCACAGATTAGGTTCAAAAGTTTTGAGTCTAGCTTTCTCTGATATAGAAAGACATCTTTCTGAGGCCCTTCTTTATCTATAAAATGAAAATATAATGAATGTCAAACTGAAATAAATCTCGAGAAGAAAACTTGAGGTCCTGTATACAAGTAGGCAAGTATACAATTGAATTATCATTTATTAATGTGACTCTGGATTGTCTGCAGCATCAAATTGGAAGATAACTGACCTACCCACATTCCCTGAGATCTATATGGGAAAGAGAGTTTGCCTATGTTTTTTTTTCTAAGAGTTTTATGGTTTCATGACTTACATTCATGTATTTGACTTATTTTGAGTTTATTTTTGTGTTAGACAGTAATTCAGTTTCATTTTCCTACATGTTAGCTGTCCAGTTTTGCCAACACCAGCTGTTGAACAGGCTGTCATTTCCCCATTGTATATGCATGGATCCTTTATCATATATTAATCAGTTCTAGGAAGGCCTCAATCTAGTTCTAGGAAGGCCTAGCGCAATTAAGATTCCAATTTTTTGGAATCCTTATTTTTATGATGGAATTTTATCCCCTCAAATCTCTAGAACTAGCATACAGCTGATCTTGAGGGCCTGTAGGCCAGGTACACTTGGTTGTCCACAGTCAAAACCTGGCACCACCAGAGCCTGTGAACATTTCTTATGGTCAGAACTAGGTGTAATTATCAAGGATTTATTGTGCATTACTTCCCAAGGCCCATTGATCATCTGTTGTACAGGTCATATAGGACAATGTGTTCATAAAGGGAGGGGAAGAGTGAAGAGAAACAGATTGAATTAATAGTTCCATAATAACTGAATATTGAATGTCAGTAGTTGAAGAGTATATTTCAAGAGAATTTGGGGAGAATCACCACTGGAGATGTATAAGAATGGACTTTATTTTGGAGGTGTCACTAAGGTAATTAAGTATACTTTTTTTCTCCAGAGTTTCTTGTTTGTCTTATTTAGTTTAATTTGACACAGTTTGTGTGTTACCGATGTTTGTTTGTCACACTGTAGAACTGTTCAGGCCAAACCAAGTAGCAGCAGTAAAACGTCTGATCCTCCACCACCAAAAACTGCAAACCCAAAAGCCCCTTCCACAAAACCTAAAGTTAAACAGCTGAAAGTAAAGGCTGAGCCGCCACCAAAGAAACGGAAAAAATGGAAAGAAGAATTGTCATCATCCCAGTCTGACTCATGTCCTGAGGTCCATTCTAGTAGCAGCGATGATGAGGGTGAGTGTTCCATAACATGAATACCTGGGTAACTTCACGTTCTCTACACAAATGGAGAGGAGCAATGGTGCTGGCAATTCAAAATGTATTTGTTTTTCAGGGGATTTAACAGCCTAGTTAAATTCTGCTTACGCTTTTATAAAAATAAATTCAGTGTCTGAACACACTAACCAAAAGCGCAGTTTGCCCACTCATACAGTCTCAAGAAATAGAAAAGCTGTGAACTGAAAGAAGACCATGTGAGTTCTAGCCACTGCAGTGCTTGTTACCTCCTCTTCAGGTCGGGTGGGCATTCAATCAGATGATTTTTAAGACTCTAGTTCTAAACTTCTGAGATTGTGTTTATGCTGGTAGAAGAGAGTAATTATACAAGTTTAGGCAGCAGCAATTCAAACTATGGGTAATGGGCCATACTCTAACATATATGGTAATATATGCTCCCACATATATAGGATATATTTACTAATTGTATAATGAATACTCCTGTATCTCTGCCACTAGCCATCCAGGGTTCAGCTAGTTAACCCCTCTGCCTCAGTTTTCTATAAAAAATTTTTTTCTTTTATTGGTAACTTGAATTACCACTAGGTGTCACTAATAGGCAAGCATTTTCAGTGCTTCTTACAAAGAAAGCAGATATTGACAATAAAGAGATTTATAGGGTGATGATTTTCAAATTGTTTCAAGATTTCTTCATAATCTTTAAATTGAGGATTTCAAAATACTTTGGTTTTTGTGGGCTATATCTATTAATATTTACCAAATGTCAATTAAAGCAAAAAAAATATTTTAACATCTTTATGTATTTATCTAAACGAACAGTCTTTAGTTGAGTATTATTTTCATATTTGCTTCTATATTCAGTTTGTTCTTATGTATTATTTTGGTTAAAGTATATGAGGAAAACCCAGCCTTATATACATATGTCATTGGGAAAGGGAGAAGTATTTTAATTGCCTTTTCATATAACTTTGGATATTTTTATTTGATACCCCAAGTTGTTAATTTGATAAACTTGACAAGTGCTAGTTTCTTCAGCTTCTCATTCTCACTACATTAGAATCCATTCTTTTGTTTTATTCCTTGAATGTATCTTTCATCCAGGAATGATTTTGTAACATTATTTATTGGTCATGTGAAAATATTTACTAGCTCATTAATGTACATATTCTATATCATTTTCATTCACATTTAAAAATATTGTGGTAATACATACATACATATATACATAAAAAGTTTGTGTGTATATATATATATACACACATATATATATACTTGTCATTTTAACCATTTTTAAGTGTACAATTCAGTAGCATTAATTATGTTTATGCTGTTGTACAACTATCTATTTCCAGAATTTTTTCACCACTGCAAACAAATTTTGTAACCATTAAGCAATAACTCTTCATTCTCCCTTTCCCCCAGCTACTGGTAATCTCTAATCTACTTTCTGTCTCCAGTAGTTTGCCTACTCTAAATATTTCATGTAAGCATATATGGTTTATTTAACTTAGCATAATATTTCAAGGTCCATCTGTGTTAAAGCATATATTCAAACTTACTTTGTTTGGATGAATATTATTCCATTTTAAGTGTATCCATTGTGTGTTCATTTTGTTTTCATCTGTTGGTGGACACTTGAGTTTACACCATTTGACTATTGTAAATAATGCTGCAGTGAACATTGGCATACAAATGGTTGTGCCCTTATTTTCATTTGGCCCAGGAGTGAAATTGCATACTTAGCTTTTTTTTTTTGTATCATTAATCTACAATTATGTGAGGAACGTTATGTTTACTAGACTCCCCCCATCACCAAGTCCTCCCCAGAAATCCCATTACAGTCACTGCCCATCAGCGTAAGATACTGTAGAATCACTACTTGTCTTCTCTGTGTTGCACAGCCCTCCTCCTGCCCCGCCCCCCACACATTATATATGCTAATTGTTATGCCACCTTTCTTTTACACCCCCCTATCTCTCCCTTCCTAGCCATCCTCCCTAGTCCCTTTCCCTCTGGTAACTGTTAGTCCATTCTTGGGTTCTGTGATTCTGCTGCTGTTTTGTTCCTTCAGTTTTTTCTTTGTTCTTATACTCCACATATGAGTGAAATCATTTGGTACTTGTCTCTCTCCACCTGGCTTATTTCACTGAGCATAATACCCTCTAGCTCCATCCATGTTGTTGCAGATGGTAGGATTTGTTTTCTTCATATGGCTGAATAATATTCCATTGTGTATATGTACCACATCTTCTTTATCCATTCATCTACTGATGGACACTTAGGTTGCTTCCATTTCTTGGCTATTGTAAATAGTGCTGCAATAAACATAGGGGTGCATCTGTCTTTTTCAAACTAGGGTGCTGTATTCTTAGGGTAAATTCCAGAAGTGGAATTCCTGAGTCAAACGGTATTTCTATTTTGAGCTTTCTGAGGAACCTCCGTATTGCTTTCCACAATGGTTGAACTAATATACATTCCCACCAGCAGTGTAGGAGGGTTCCCCTTTCTCCACAACCTCCCCCAGCAATTGTTGTTGCTTGTCTTTTGGATGGTGGCCATCCTTACTGGTGTGAGGTGATATCTCATTGTGGTTTTAATTTGCATTTCTCTGATGACTAGCAATGTGGAGCATCTTTTCATGTGTCTGTTGGCCATCTGAATTTCTTCTTTGGAGAACTGTCTGTTCAGCTCCTCTGTGCATTTTTTAATTGGATTATTTGCTTTTCATTTGTTGAGGTGTGTGAGCTCTTTATATATTTTGGATGTCAAGCCTTTATTGGATCTGTCATTTATGAATATATTCTCCCATACTGTAGGATACCTTTTTGTTCTATTGATGGTGTCCTTTGCTGTACAGAAGCTTTTCAGCTTGATATAGTCCCACTTGTTCATTTTTGCTTCTGTTTCCTTTGCCCCGGGAGATATGTTCATGTAGAAGTCACTCGTGTTTATGTCCAAGAGATTTTTGCCTATGTTTTTTTCTAAGAGTTTTATGGTATCACAACTTACATTCAGATCTTTGATCCATTTCTAATTTACTTTTTGTATGGGGTTAGACAGTGATCCGGTTTCATTCTCTTACATGTAGCTGTCCAGTTTTGCCAACACCAACTGTTGAAGAGGCTGTCATTTCCATATACTTAGCTTTTTGAGGAACCACCAAACTATTTTCCACAGTGGTACATCATGTTACATTGTCACCAGCAGCAATGTGTGGGGTTCAAATTTCTTCACATCTTCACTAATACTTGTCCGTCAGTCAGTTAGTTATTAAAACCACCCTAGTATGTGTGAAGTTGTATTTCATTGAGGTTTTGATTTGTATTTCCCTAACAACTAATGATGAACGTCTCTTTTGTACTTACTTGCCATTTACCAATCTTCTTTGGAAAAGTATCTATTCAGGTCCTTCACCCATTTTTTTAATTGGGTCATTGTTCCTTTTGTTCTTAATGTTTGTAGGAGTTCTTTATATAGTCTAAGTATTAAACCCTTGTCAGATATATGATAAGTTCCATAAGTTGGCATTTCACTCTCTTAATGTCCTTTAATGCACAGAAGTGGGAAATTCTGGTGAAGCAAAATGTATCTATTTTTTTCTTCTATTGCTCATGCTTTTGGTATCGTTTTTAGAGACTTGTCCTATATTTTCTTCTAGGAGTTTTATGATTTTAACTCTTATAAAAAATAAATTTAATAACACCACTGATGTTATCAATGAAGTCTTCAAATACTAGGATGTTGTCATGCTCACAGTGGTAAATAGAAGTTTTCCAGAATTCTGGTTTTCACTTGAAATCTTAAATTTTAGCATTGGCAACAAATATTGTCAGCTGTTTTCCTTGAAGTAATGGTGACAGGTTCAACTTTGTTAATTTTTTAGAAAGAGCCTGAATAGGCATAGTGTGTCTATATCTTTATTTCAAATAAAAATGGTGTCCAAAGGGGGAAAAAGTGGCTAATTCATCTTGTAACTCGAACAGTGCATGGATTCTCTTCCTGGAGATAATCATCCTATTTTATAACAGAAGTACTACTTTGTATGTACTTCTTGTTTCATCACACACAGAGTATTAAGACATTTACTCAAGAGTAAAGATTTAATATAATTAATCATTTTTACTGCTTTGTCAAGGACTATTAAGTGAAACTGGCTTTTTCTGTGCATGGCATAGCAGTGAGATAGCAAAGTATATGGTCACTAGTGCAGTTTGGTGTCACTGTCTTGGTTCATGCTAAGTAAGGCACCAGGTGTTTTACCCCACATTACTTTTACAAATGTCAACAGAGTGAAAAAGGTAGACAGCATCTCAGTTCTATTATGGAACCAACAATTTTTACATCAGAGACCCTTGAAAGGGTCTTGGGGTAGACCATGAGGGGTCCTTGGATCATAGTCCAAGAACTGCTATTAAAGGCTGTGATAATGGTTACATTTGAATGAAAAACGTCAGAATCAAAACACACTTCTAATTTTATAGTTCTTGCCATTGAATTTGAGTGAAATTTCCTGTATGCATAAGCTACGTTTACATTAAAAAATTTTTTTAAATATGTCTTGGTTCTACACCAGCATTTTACAGGAATTTAAGTTTAGAAGTCAAAAGAAAAGAAGAGATATCAGAATATTAACTCAGACGTCTTATGGTTTTTTAATGTTACTAAATATAGAAAAATTACCGTTCTGGAAAAGCACAACCTGGCAGAAGATATCTGTGGTGGGGATAGGGAAGGAGAAATAGGTTCCCATGGAGCCAGCATTTTGAAATGCTGGGCTAGTTTTGGGTTTCAGAGTCACCTGGGGCCTTTTTTAAAGTACAATATTTAAGCTTCATCACCACCCCTACCAAAATTTTGTTTTCAACGTTCAGCAGTCTATTTTTTTGTTTTGTTTTAAAAACTCTCTGGTGATTGTGGTGTGCAAAAGAACTTTGAGAATCTCTTACCTGGGGTGTTCATAAAGGCAATGTGGGAGTACCTTGGATTTGCAGAAAATTTATCTGCAACCTTTTATCTACTTATAGGCTCTTACTATAAAGAGTAGTGTTTTTATAGTTGTCAGGAAGGATCTTTAATATCTCATCTTTTCTCTTTCTCAGCATTTGATCCTCCAACTCCATTTGTCACTCGTTTTTTGAACACAAGAGCAATGAAGGAAACCTTTAAGAGCTACATGGAACTGCTTGTTAGCATTGCTTTGGACCCTGATACAATGCAAGCCTTAGAGAAGAGCAATGGTATACAGTCTGCTAAGTCATACTTTCTTATTAGTATTTTCTGGATCTTTTTTATTTTTGTCTGTTAGTTATGTGTTAAATATATGGTTTTTGTAATATATATCTATACATTTTCAGGTAACATATTCATGATACTGATTCAATAAAATTGTCTATTTTTTCATGAATTGACTATTTGAACAAATTATATTACTTTCTGGTCCATTGCTTTTTTTGACCATATTATCAGAAATAGTAATCCATACATCAGTCATTTGCAAGTCATGTAGAGCTGGAAGAGGCTTTTGAGATGACTTATTCTAAACATTTATATTGTAGACTAAAGTTCAAAGAAAGTGAATGTATTTCCTCAAGTTATAAAACAAGTTAGTGGTAAAAGAACCATGAGCAAAACCTAATATAGTCTATTTCCCTGGTTGGCATTTTTGCCATTAAATTTTTTTTCTCTCAATCAAAACCCTCTGAATCATAAAATACACATCTCTTAGTAGTGGTTGTTTCTGGGTAGTTGTATTTTAAATGATTTTTTTTCGATTGCTTTTTACTGTTTTCTGATTTTTCTCCATTTACTGTAAGGGGGAATGGTTTTAATAGTTACATTTAAAAATCCACAAATAATGGACTTTTTTGTGAAGTGTAGTTCTTATAATATTTGAACAGATTTAATCACTACTAGAAATAGAAAGACAGAACAGGTATGTTGTAGTAACCTTAGAAGGCATTCCTCATCAAGGACTTTTTGTTCAATTAGAAGTGTTCTTTCACTGGTCACTGTGTTTGTGTTTGTATTCAAACTCTATGTAGAGTCATTTTATTCAGATATAAAATTAGTAACCTGATTCTGAGGATCATATATACATTTCCAGAAAAGTCATTAAAGCTAATTAGTATTAATAAGGTATGTTATTTACTATGCTAATAAATTAAGAAATAGTCTAATAACCTAAAATATTTAATACAGCACCAAAAGTAATTAACTTATACTCTGAAAGTGCTTTTCTTAACAGAGTTTAAAGTTTTTATTAAAGAAATAAAAAAGAAAGCAAAACATTTTGAGTAGAAATCTATCACACTTTTACTCTTTCCTTTTCTAAAATAACTATTTTGATCATCCCTTGTGTTTTTGAAACTAGATTTAGATCACCTTTCTTCCACTTTTCATTGCCCCAAACCACAGTGAATTAAGAAAATCAAACTCAGTATTTTATAAAATTTCATAGTGTTAGATAAAGTGATATTTTGTAATACAACTATTGTTCAGGTGGTAAATGGGGTCTGGAAAAATTAGGCAATTTGCCTACTGGCCACTTGGCTGCCATCCATCAGTTCTAGTGACAGAGATAGGGCTAAAACCCAGAACTTGTGATCCTGTCATCATACTACGCTGAGTCTTTCTCACTTGGCTATTGTAAACCTATTCTTTCAAGTTAGCTTTTGTTGAGAAAGCTTCATGTCCAGTGTTCTAAAAGCAATACTTTATATAAGCCAATGAATTTAATGTCCTAAAATATTAATGTTTTGAGAAAAGTTGTATTTTTAACAAGTTTTGTGTTGATAGTTTATCCTGTTACAACAAATTTTTTATCTTATTTTAGATGAGCTACTTTTGCCTCATATGAAAAAGATAGATAGTATGCTGAATGATAACCGCAAGAGACTTCTTCTGAATCTTCATTTGGATCAGTCATTCAAGGTATTGCCTTCAAATGATCTATTAGCAAATTATTTGGCAATTATCGTCTTAAATATAATAGGAAGAAAAATTTATGAAAGTCATTCTCAATTTTATAAAATTTTTCATCCAACAAAAATTTGATGTTTATTCACCATGAGTCTGTTTAGCTTGTCTTTTCATTTTATTAAGCATATTCTTAGTGTTAATCATTTGCTTTTCTCTGCTTAAATTAATTTATCAGGCTTTTATATTGATCTAGTATTCCTTCTGTATAATAAATTTTCAAGTGATTTCAAAACTACTTTGTTTAAAGTACAATATTCCAGTCTTGTTTTTCTTTTAAACCTGTTCCAATCTTTTTTTCTTTTAAACCTGTCCAAAATTTTCATCTGTAATTAGAAGTGGCCTTTTCTTAACATAGTTATCAAAATTCCCTTTACTTGCTTGTTTTACTCAATATCTGAGGAAAAAATTGATCCTCACATAATGGTAGGAGATATATATAATTATGTCTGTTACTCTACCTTGATGGTATAAACTGGTTTTGGTGTTATCACAAATAGAGAACAACAAAAAAACAACCAAAACTCAGAAAGTTTTTCATAGAAGCTACTTTAGCAGTCAAAAAATTTCCAGCTTTTCTTATCCAAATACAACATACAACATCTAGAATCATTTGATTATATCTACATTGGGAGAATTTTTTTTACATTTGTGTAACTTTTTTTATTGATAGACTTTATTTTTTAGAGCAATTTGAGGTTCACAGCAAAATTGAACAGAAAGTACAGAGTTCTCATATAACGTCTGTCCTCACAAAAAGACAACCTCCCCCTTTATCAAGATCTCCCACCAGAGTGGTACATCTGCTACAGGTGATGAATCTATATTGATACATCATTATTACCCAAAGTCCATAGTTTACATTGCAATTCTCTCTTGCTTTTGTACATCCTCTGGCTTTGGACAAATGTACAATGACATGTATCCACCATTACAGTATTATACAGAGTTTTCAGTGCTCAGAAAATCCTTCGTGTATTTATCCCTTGTTCCCTGCTAACCCCTGGCAACTACTGATTTTTTTACTGTCCTCATAGTTTCTACTTTTATAGAATGTCATATAGTTGGAACCATACAGTATATAGCCTTTTCAGATTGGCTTTGTTCACATAGTAATAATGTATTTAAGGTTCCACCATGTCTTTTCATGACTTAATAGTTCATTTCTTTTTAGCATTGAATAATATTCGACTGTCTGAATGTACCACAGTTTATCTCTTCGTGTACTGAAGGACATTATGGTTGCTTCCTAATTCTGGCAATTATCAATGAAGCTGTTATACATACCTGTGTGCAGGTTTTTGTGTTGACAAGTATTCAACTCCTTTGGGTAATTTGTACAGATTTTTCACATCCCTGTTTTAATCTTAACTCCATAAAAAGTGAAAATTGACTACATTGTAGTGAGGTAGAAATTAAGGCCCTGAGATTGAGTTTGAAGTTAAGTGACACCAAACCCTACTAGTAGTACTATAATCTTCACTGACATTTATTTATAGAGGAATAAAAAAAAACAGGAAAAAAACCAACAGAAGCTAGTAAGAAGCTCAATACTAGAAATTTAGTCTAGTGATTCCTTGTCCAGTATTGTCTGCTTAACTGCTATCTTCAAATGAAATATTCCTTTGGGAAATTATACGTTTTCTGTAGACAAGGCTATATTTATACTTGGCTGTATGTTTTCTAAACATTTACTAAATCTGAAAAATAACCAGTTTTGACTAACCATTTTGGAAATGCCTAATCAGTTCTCTAGTCACTTGTGTTAAAATAAGGCCACTACTTGGAATATTTAGGCTTGTGTTAAATGCCTAATCAGTTCTCTAGTCACTTGTGTTAAAATAAGGCCACTACTTGGAATACCACTCAGTAGATATTTAGAGCTTACGTAGTAGTTTATGGTGAACAGCTGAAAAATTAGTTTTCATAGTCTTATTGTCACAAAAAAATGTCAAATTTGGAAATTATAGTAATTTTGATAATTTTCATTTATAGCAATTTGCATTTCAAAGCCAAAATACATACACAGTATTAAAAGTTAGAATGATTTGATGGAAAATATTACCAACAATAGACTATAAAAGATTTTCTGTTCCTTAGAAATAATTGGCACCATTTCCCAAGATGGTCTTGGTCATTTTAGGAGACCTAAAGCCTTTTGAAGTTAATGCTGTTCTTTTTCACCCTGAAATCCATGTATCCAAGTCATCTTTGGCATCTCATGCTTATTATATCATTTGAGTTTTTTCCTTTCATTCCATTGTCCTAGTGTTCATTGTTTCCAAATTTAGAATCAAGGTTTTGTCTTTAAATTCCATTTATTGTAAATTGTAATTCTGGGCTCAAAGTTTTCAAGCCTGGGCAGGTTTTATATGGAAAGCACCAAAACATGTAATAAAAGTACAAATAATTAAGAAAGAATAAAACTGGAAATTAATGATAGCTCCCTCTGGTAGAAAGTGCCAAAAATTCTGTTGTTTTTATTAAATGAAACTTAGTTCCCTTCTATACTTATACCTAAAAAAATTAAGTTATGTGGTAAAAATGAAGTTCTGAGGGTCACGGGTGCTTAGGAACTCATACAGAGTATGGAAAAGAGTGGCCTTGAAGCTTATAAATGGTTATGAAACAGGATCTATCAAACAATAACTACATGCTAAATAATAAATATAATGGGGAAAATATTTAATGGGATCACTTATACCTTTAGTGTCAAAATAATAAATAATACTGGTAACTCAATGTACTTTTTAAAAACAATAATCAAACTACTTAAATTTGGCTGCAAATATCATTCAGTTATTTGAAGCATTTCATGTCAGGATGATTTGCCAAGTAGGTCAGCAGTGGCTTTTAAAGAATGGACTGAAACTGGCTCTGCCACATGGCCACTAACCTGTCAGTGATAATTATGTTACTGTGGTCAGAAAACTCATCAAGCTCTGTCTCAGAATCTTATCTCACAACTGCTCACAAATCAAAAGAAGCAAGAGAAGTGGTAAAGCCAGAGAGCATTATAATGCTTCTTGTTTTGCTCTGTTCTCATCCTTATCTGAGATCAGATGAATTCTTTGTAGTAGGACTTGGCCAAGTTCCAGGGTGTTAACACTGGTAGAGCCCATAGGAAACATATATGTTCTTCCTACCTTGGAACCAGAGGCATAACCAGAAAGAGCTCTTCCTCCTCATTCAGGAGTCTCTACAGTGTCATGTGGTGTTGCTTAAAGCAGCTCATGAAGTTGGCCCCAATTCAAGGGGTTTGGAAACAGATTCCACAGGTTGATGAAGGAGCTACAGAGAATTTGTGGCTATATTTAACACTCCACATGTATATATGTATGTATGTATATGTACATGTATATATACCTGTAATTTGAAAAGAATATTTGAATAGCTGGAGATGGTTTGGATTAATTTTCTTCTGATATTAATTATTTTTGCTCTATTTTAAAGAATGCTTTGGAAAGTTTTCCTGAACTAACAATAATTACTCGAGACTCTAAAGCAAAAAATGGGGGATCTGCTATTTCTAAAATCAAAATGAATGGCAAAGCTTATAATAAGAAAACTCTAAGGACTTCTAAAACAACCACTAAATCTGCACAAGTAAGTACATATTTATTCATATAATTATATCTCTTACAGTTGTTAATATAATTCCACTTAAAACATTGAAACAAGCACATATTTTACTATACTATTGTAAATGTGAAGTCTTTTCACATATAAATGAGCAGCTCTGGCCTAAAGAACAGGGATTAGGTCTAATTTGGTTTCCTCCATGCCTAGCATAAGATCTGGCATCTAGGGAGTGCCCAAAATGTTTTGAGTAGACTAATAATCAAGGAATCATCCCATGCTTGTATTTATATTTTTATGTAGTTTTTTTTTGTCCTTGGATACACATGCATACAGATAAGTGAGTGTGCACACGTGCCATAAGAATCAATATTCCATATCTGCAAAATTACTAAAATTGGAATTCATTTTCAGACTTAGTCTAAATTATTATCTTTTCAGAAAAGTTTAGCAACATAATCAATTTTACAACAAAAGTGTATCTGTAGAAACACATTCACAAATACACAAAAGCATATGCTTTTGCCCATTGCAGAATTGCTTGTAAGAGCACTCCAGCTATGTATCACCAGTGTGAGACTGGATAAATAGTCACCCAGATAATGTAATACCTTGTACTTTTTAAAAATACGATCCATACATTCATTGTTTCCATTAAGTAATTGAGTACTTTGAAGTGCAGTATTGAAATATTCTTCAATAAATACTCATTCTTCAATAAATATATTGTCTGTAGTGTGCTAAATATAGTTTTAAGTACCATGAATACAACAGTGAAAAGTGATTTTAAAGAATCCCTGCTCTCATATAATTTATATCAGAAGGGATATATGTAATAAATAGAAGAGATATCTTCATTTTAGTTAGGTAAAAAAAAACGAGTTATAAAAAATAAACTTGCAGAACAATATGTAATAATATGATTCCCTTCCCATTACAAAATTAGTGTTACTAATGTATGTTAAACATACAGGGGAA
This sequence comes from Manis javanica, assembly GCF_040802235.1. NCBI lineage: Eukaryota > Metazoa > Chordata > Mammalia > Pholidota > Manidae > Manis > Manis javanica. Next base: position 52,801,700 of record NC_133166.1, read on the forward strand.
AAATGGAAGAATACTTATAACATGCCTGTTTTAAAGAATGCTTTGGAAAGTTTTCCTGAACTAACAATAATTACTCGAGACTCTAAAGCAAAAAATGGGGGCTCTGCTATTTCTAAAATAAAAATGTGCCAAATATAGTTTAAGTACCAGGATTAACCATGTTTATCTCTGAAGCAATAGATCATAGAATTCTTTTACTTTATAAGTCATCTTATATGTTTACTGGTTAGATTTTTCTATAATGTTAAGTTTTTGAAATGGTGTATATTAAATTCAAGGAAAAGAATGAAGATTTTAAAATACAATTTAAATTCTTATTTTGAATAAGCATCTTGACCATATTAATACAAGGTAGTATCTAGCCAGATAAGTCATTTTTAAGACTTCCATTGAGACTTTTGGGCTAGTGTTTTCATAAAAATATTCTTAGCTCAGATATTCCATGAAATGAAGATATATATAAACTCTTTTCATTTTTATAGGAGTTTGCTGTTGATCCAGAGAAAATACAGTTGTATTCTTTGTATCATTCACTCCATCATTATAAATACCATGTTTATCTGATATGTAAAGATGAGGTAATTATTTTTTCATTTATTTAAAAAAGTAATGTATGTTTTTCTGAATTTAAGGAGACTGTAGCTATAGTATTTTTTAGTGTCTTAAAAGAGAATTGTTAAAAAATTGTGTCTGTGTTCTTCTGTAAATAATGACCAGATGATTTATTGTTTTGAGTATTATGTGTTATGCTCAGATTAATCTGAGGCTCACCACCTCTCATAGGAGCTATATGTAATAATGTATTTAAAGTTGCTTAAGTTGCTCAGAAATTATGTATGACAGTAATACCACTTTGTGGGTGGGATATGAGGGTTAATTTCCTCAGAGGTAACCTAATTGGTTATAGACAGTACTATCTTTCCTGGCCAGCACTATTAGTTTTTTAATTAAAAGGGCTAAATTGGCTCAACGCTATGCCTGATGTATTTGGTTATGGTCTGGTATGGAAAGATGTTCATAAATAACCTCTGCCTAGCAAAGGAAAAAGTAAAGATGGTCATGAAAAATATGTTGATTATTTTTACAAATGCTCTGAAATGCAGTACTGACCTCTAAATTTGTTATTCAGCTTGTAACACAATTGGAAGAAATTGAGAAAGTTGGAAGCACTTTTCCCAAGCCTTCCTCCCTGACCCCATGGAGTCAAAAATGATAGGATTACACTTCACCCAAGTTTATATGAAGTAACCATTCTCCATGGATGGAATTAAAAAGAAAAAAGATCAGAGCTTGTAGTTGAACTAATAATCCTCTTTTCATTTAGGATATAGAAATAACAAGCCCTTGTGAAGTCTATAAAGTGATACGCTTAAGCTAATAATGTGGCAATTATCTTTATTTTAGATTTCTTCTGTGCAGAAAAAAAATGAAGATTTAGGACAAGAAGAAATTGTTCAACTTTGTATGAAAAATGTAAAATGGGTGGAAGACCTATTTGAAAAATTTGGAGAACTTCTAAATCATGTACAGCAGAAATGTTCCTAATATTTCCACAAAAACCCCATCTATTTTAAGGCACTAATGAAATGGTGGAGAGGAATGGCCAAAGAGGGTCTAGGGCCTCATATAATCATGTGTCAAGCAGTGGTCTCCTGTGGACATCCCTGCTTTGACCATGGAACTTGCATTATGACCTCTGCTGAGGAACAGTGGTGCTGTGCTGCCAAGGAAGTCAGTCCTTTGGGAACAGATCTGTATCCCACCACGTTTTTATCCTAATGAATGATTTTTCTATTTTGTAAACCATTGGATAACTGAGTTTTATTTTCAGAAATGTTTTTTGACAAATGATGAAGCATGCACTAAGTATAATTTTTCTTTATTGTTAGAGAGATAACACTTCAGTAACTTGATTATTTTTTTCTGATTCTGACTAAACACCAGAATTAAAGAGAGGTGGCAGAGGTATATGTTTATATTCATGTCTGGCCACAAAATGGAAAGTATTGTACATTATGTAAACAGATCTGGTGTGATGTGACATTTTGTATGAGAATATCATCAATTTAAAATAGAAAATTCAGAACCTGCATTCTGCTTTATGAACTCCTTTTACTCTGAACATGTTCAGGAAACTGGATGTGGAATTGGTGCAATTCTGTGACTGCTTTTTGTGTCAAATTATATTGTGATGAAAAAAACAATGAACATGCTATTTTCCCTATCTCAAAGAAAAGTATTTTCCTTTATACTGTTTTACCTTTGGAAAATTTTTCAATTGTACATTTGATTTCACTAATAGGTGTATTTTTCACAAGGAAATGTTGTGGTTACGTTTGATGTTATCTGTACTACACTTTTCATTATTTTCAGTAAATCTTATTTAGTTATATATTGAATTTCTATTGTGAATTCTATCTTGAGGTAACCATTTTTGTTTATTCAGATTCGCTTCAGTGTTACCCAGAATATGCATTCATTTCTAGAATTAGTTTAGCTTTATAAATGGGGTTGTGTTAGACACTGCAGTAATTTTCTAATTCATGAAAATTAATTTTCTGAGAAACAAGCACTTGATTAACTGATATGTCAAAATAAAAATTAACCACGTGTATTTTGATGAATAAAGTGTGTAATTAGATGATATGCAGTGTTAAACACAAGTTTACTTAATTCTTAGAACTGGAAATGGTAGAGCTCTCCGTTTGGTGCCTTTCCAACCTTTATACATGCTATTGTAGCTTTCTTTAGTTTGATAGCTAGTGTTTCAAGTAGTTTAGCTGAGGAGACAGTGAATGTATTAGGTTCAACATGACCACCTTGTGTTTTATTTGTGTTTGCCAACAGGATGCCTTATTGGTTTGAGAAAAAGATTTACTAGTGTCCTTCTAAATGATCTCTTTTTTAGGGTTTCTAAAGAAGTTGTTAATCATCATACTTTTGTTTGTTTTACCACCATTTAGTGCCTTAAGTCCTATCAAGAAAGCAGTGTTACTGCTCAATCCCCAAATAAGATGTGGATATTGCCATGGTCTTGATTTTGAGTTAACAAGCCAACTTCTTATACTTAAAACCTAGGTAAACTGGCAAAGAATTAAAGGTAACTTGTGGCTTGATTTGAGAATAAAATGTAGCATTGGGTGAAAAATGAGTATTTGAGTTAAGTTTTCATATTTATTTCTAATGATTGTCTTACTTAAAGCAATAATCCTTACTCCAACAATCCTTGTACCTGCCACTAGACAAGATAATGGAAGTTTCTCTCAAGGGTTAAATGTTCCATTTCTGAAAGGTTTTTTTAAGATTTGTTTAGACAGCTTATTTTGAAAACAAAAGTAACCTGGTAGATTGATTTTAGCTAACACAAATGAGAGAATAGCAGCAGTGAGAGAGCATCATTAAATCAGTTTTGCCAAGTGGAGAAAAGTGGGAAGCAGCCATATTTCTTTCTGATACTGACTCTGGACAGAATTGGTTTCTTTCTAAAGTGCAGAGTAGGTAACTACACCTCTTAATGTAGTGTTGTAAGTACAAATCTTTATACTACTCTCCCAGCTTACTTTCCTGAATCATTGAGGGTTTAAACAATAAAAACCATCTTGCATTTAGGTAACTCTTGAAGTACATGTTTGAAATCACTAGCCTCATTTCCTTTATAATGAGACCCATGAAAACTGTCTTACGTTTCCTGGAGAAAATAACCCATTTCCTTTTCAACTGCAGTCAACCTCAAACTGTTTACAGTTGTATTCATTTCAGTAAAACAAATGTTTTCATAATATCAGGCCAAGTCTGTGATATTGCCTGGAGGAGACCCTACTGTTTTGCACCATCTCTTATTTGATACATAGAACATAAGGCAAAGATACCAAATTTGGGCCTTAGTGAAAAGTGGGACTCTAATTATGACATCCATAAATGAGTCCTTTCTTGGTATGAAGTTGAATAAACACCTAGCTGGTCACCATTCCCATACTTTGTTAGGGGGTTTGAAATTTATAATATAGAAAAAAGCTTAGATTGTAGAATTAAAGAGTTAAAGCACATGTTGCGAGGAAAACATTTTAAAGAAAGATTGAATTTTCCTACCTATAGCTATGTGGAAATAATCTAATATAAAAAATCATTTTGTTTTGGTGTTTGTTTCTAGTTCAGATTAGTGGTTGGAGAAGGGACCTCCTTGTTCCCATCTTCATGATACCCAATTTCCACTTATTTGATCCTCTAATGTAAAGGCATTAATTTATAAAGATCTATGAATTATATCATAAGCCAACAATAGAAAAACACCCGTTTTCCTATTACACTATCAAATAGAAAATGTTGGTAAGATGAAAGAAATCTTTATTTAAAATGGCTTAGAAAATGTTCAGATTATCTTTTGTGAATTCTAAATTTCTAAAATTTAAAATTATAGATGACTCATACATTATTGCTGTTTTCAAAACTTTCCTCACATCTTTTAAAGTTTCACTTTGTTTTTAATATATGTATTTATTTTTATTAAAGCAACTATTTCCCAGCTTATGACTTTGGAGATATACATACCATAAAACCAGTATAGCAGTGGGGAGATTGAATCAGCTTAGGGTCCCAAAAGTTGCTTCAGATTTGCAAGTTATGAATTTTATTGTATTTGTAGAATACATTTTTTGTTTTATACTGTAGTTCCATCTGTTTCTCAAAAATGTTTTTTAAATAGAGTGAAATATCCCAGGATAATTCCTTCTGTGTCAGTTGCACTTGACACATAACTGCACAAATGAACAATGTACACTATTAGTGGTGCATTAACTTACATGTACATCTGGCATATGTGTTCACAAATGCATGTTTTTGCAAATCACCTTTATTTATAAGTGACTATAATTGAAGTTTAGGATACAAAGAAACCTGCATTTGTAGTCCAGAGTTTTAAGTGGTCCATAATACAATGTATGGAAATGTGAAAGACAATTTTGTATATTCGTTTGTTACTAACTCAGATCATTAAAATGAAAACAATTTTTTAAACAACAAAATACAAATGTTTGGTTTTTTTTTAGAATTGAAAATTGAGGTATTATCCAAAAGCAGCAGCATTTTATTAGATTCCTCTTCCTCACACAACACACATCATGTTACAGAGTCTTAAAGTTATTAGGTACAAATGGTGTAAGACTTACCACTGTTTTCTCAAGTAATTAAGTCCATATTTGATTAATTATGCAGCCTCAGCTGACTATCAGAAAATACTAGTTTCTGGGTTATGATAGAACTCTTTTAGGCCTTTTCCACCTATAAAGAAGTACAAATCTATTAAGTTGCGTTTCTAATTTTTATTTGAAAAGAGTGCATAACTAGAAGTAATTGCTAATATCAAGACTTTTTTATTATCCGTATAAACTATGAAATAGGTAAAAATAGTTTGAACTGACCAATCCTTTAATTTTCATAAAAATAGGAATCTGCCTTTGTCTTCATGTAATATTTGAAAATATTAAGTATTTCAACTAAAAACAATGGTCAGCATATTTGCTGTTTTAATCTGGTTTGTTGTAAAAGGATTTACTTTTCATTCCTTTATTTTACACAAAATAGCTCAAAAATAAAGTTTTAACCAAATATCTATCAAAATACGTTTTAAAATTCTGTAACCTATTTTATTCCCCATTAAACAAAATTCATTGCTGAAATTGCTGTTCATTTTAGAAAATATTTAGTCATTCAAATATTTTATGAAGTAGTCATTATTCAGATTATCTCTTGCAAACCTAAATAATAGCATTTAGACTACACTGCTTTATAAATGTCTTGTTAGTATATGGTTATATTTTTTAGTATTTTTTTTAATATACTTTGTATCTCAGAGAAGCTCTCTAATCTCTATTATTTAACCAGACCTTCTCAAGGAAGATGTGGAAGAGGATACTTCTCTTTGTTTTCCATTTGGGCATATTTTTATTACCAGAAAAATATTAAAGCTACTCATGTTTGTTTAAAAAAAAGGCCAAAGAATATGAAAAAGTGTAAAGAAAAAGGTATAAACCACTCTCTACTAAGTCTTGACATAATCCTAAAACATATTCTAAGTTCCCAGTACAGGATGGATCACAATAATCAGGTATTATGGATTGGTCCTTTTATGTGGTTTGGCTTTAACTAAATTCCTAGATTTTAGAGATACCCACCTTTAAATGAAAATTTTAAAACATACTCCCAAGTGAAATAGAAATGATCTGTATTTTTTATCATTTTAGGTTATGTATTGACTGTTCTTCAGTTAACATGAATAATTTAAAGCTGGTTTCAAATAAAAGGAAGATACTGTTACCTATTGGTCTATTGTTAAACCTTATCTATTTTGTGATGTTAATGAGGAGTCAAGAAATTGCTTTGTAGGAATAACTTTGACCTAAATCAAATACAGATTTTCTTTTGATTTAGCTCCTTATATAGTATTTAGAAAAAGGCAACAGTGAAAATCATTGACAGGATAACATATAATATGGTATAATTGTTTTTCTTAAATTGCAGACAGAATTATCTTTCCTGTCCTTCCCTTCTTTATGACCTTTCCATGGCTTTTCATTATTTTTTACCCAAACTCACAGTTTACAAAGCCCTTTCTAAAGTGGTCCCTCCTTACCTCTCCTGCCCTTCCTCTGTAATGGCCAAGGCTTAAGGAACTTCTTAAAATTCTTCAAATGTATGAAGAACGCATAGTAAGTTTGGATCAGTAAAATTCTGCTTCAGTTCTGCCACTAAACTACCTCTATCCTCAGGCATGTGAAGCCTAATCTGAATCTTTTCTCATCCTGAAAGTGAGGTAAGAAAAAATCTTCAAAAGCTATTAATATTCTTTGTAAATAGCTAGAATGTAGGAACAAATGCAAAGTGATTCAGCACCAAGAGAGGCATAATAAAACAGAATGGCCTTACTTTATTATTTATAATCTCTTACTAATTTACAAGACTTACATAAAAATCATTAGGCAGGTGTTTTATACACACACACACCCTGAAAGAATATCTTATGTCTCCCAACAGCATGTAGTCTTTTACACACTAGACACTAATAGATAAGTGTTGATGTGTTGAATAGTTGGATGAATGTAAAAATGAGAGTTTATTTGAAATCAGTTTAAAGTGTTTTTAATCTGGCCTCCAGGTAATTCAAATGCATATTGTCGTTAGTCTGGTCTCTGCTTTCTCTACCTTTAAAAGAAAACATCTCTTTTATATAGTTGCCATCCTTTGCATGTCACTCTGAGTTCTCACTGTGCTTCTCAACAGACAAGAATCCATTCCCTTAATTTTTTTTATTAAGGTATCATTGATATATGATTTTATGAAGGTTTCACATGAGCAACATTGTGATTACTACATTCACCCATATTATCAAGTCTTCCCCCGCCCACCCCTTTGCAGTCACTGTCCATCAGTGTAGTAAGATGCCACAGTCACTACTTGTTGTCTTTGTGATATATTGCCTTCCCTGTGACCCTCCTACATTATGTATGCTGATCATAATGTCCCTTAATCCCCTTCTCCCTCCCTCCCATCCCCTTCCCTTTGGCAACCGCTAGTCCCTTTTTGGAGTCTGAGTCTGCTGCTGTTTCCCTTAATTCTTAATTTCCATTTAATCTATGGAAGTGAATGGGCTATATCAGAGAGGAGCCATCTTTATGCAGTGAAGCATGAGAATTCAAAACACTAGCAACAGCCTAACAAAATGTTTTTAGAATGAATATTTTTAATTAGCTTTGTTTGCATAGACTCTTAATCAATGACTTAGAAACTGTTAATGGGCTGAACAGTAGAAGGTCTTTTCAATGCTAGTCCTCAGCACAATAAAAGATAATGTTATTTGACTTAAGTAAAAGTCAGAAAGTTAAGATTTTTGACAGCTGACACTAATGCAAATGCATTAACATTATCACGAGAGTTTGCAAACAGTTCACTATCAGAAAGACGTCTTAAAGCACCATTCATGTAGCACTGCCAAGCAAAAACTTGTCTTGCCTTTTTGAAAGTATGCCCATACTGCTATGAACATACACTCAGCCATCGAATAAGAAACATGAGAAGTCAAAACTACATCCAGTAGCTAAGCACCACTGTATAAGCCTTCTCAGCTGCTGTAACAAATTACCATGGACTAGGTAGCTCAAACAGAAATTTATTCACAATTGTGGATGATAGAAGTCCCAGGTCAAGGTCCAGCAAAGTCAGTTGCCAGTGAGGACCCTCTTGCTGGCTTGCATACCGCTTGCCTTCTTGCTGTGGCCTCAAATGGCAGATATTGAGGGCACTAATCCCAATGTGGGGGCCCCACACTCATGACCTCACTTAACTCTAATTACCTCTTAAAGACTCCATCTGCAAATATCACCACACTGAGGATTAGGGCTTCAACATCTGATTTTGGGGAGGACATAACCACTGAAGTGTCAACTATGGCACAGAAAAGTTGAAAGCTGCCTTGCAAATAGTCATCACTGGCTTAAAATTACTCTCTGATCTATCCAGAAGCAAGAATACTGTTAATATACACCCCTCTCTTTGGCTATCAGATTTTCAGAGGTTCACAATAAAACTCTTATCACATGGTGAGGATGTAAATTGGTGCAGCCACTATGGAAAGCAGAATGCAGGCTTCTCAAAAAACTAAAAATAGAAGTATGATCCAACAATTCCACTTCTGAGTATCCAAAGAAAAAACATTAATTTGAAAATATATATGCACCCCTGTATTTTCTGCGGCATTATTAACAATAGCCAAGATGTGGAAGCAATGTTAAATGCCTACTGATTTATGAATGGGTAAAGAAGATGTGGTATGTATACAGTGGAATATTACTCAAACATTAAAAAGCATTGAATCTTGTCATCTGTGACAATATGGATGGACCTAAAGGGTATTATGCTAAGTAAAATAAGAGAAAGAAATACCATGCAAGCTCATTTTTATGTGGAATCTAAAAAATGAGACAAATGAACAACGACAAAAAAAACCCTAAAACAATCTTACAAACTGGCAGTTGCCAGAGGGGAGGGTAGTGGGGGAAATGGTGAAATAGATAAAGAGATACAAAGTTCCAGTTACAAAATAACTAATTCATGGGGATATGATGTACAGCAGAGGAATACAGCCAATAATATTGTAATAATTCGGTACAGTGACAGATGGTAACTAGGCTTATTCTTGTGAGCATTTTGTAATGTATATAAATGTTGAATCAGTATGTTGTACTCCTGAAACTAATATATTGTATGTCAGTTGTACTTACAAAATAATAAAATGAATCAATGAAAAACTCTTACCATGGGGTTAGAGACTGGGTCATATCCTTGGAACTACAACAACCCTCATAATATTAGCCTATCCTGTATTTCTCAGTTAACCTCCCTTTGGCTCCCATCTCTGCCCTTCTGGACCTTACTCTAGCCACACAGTGTTATTTATTGCTGAGTATGCCATGTTAAGCATGTTTTTGTGCTTTAATTATATTTCTTCTGCCTGTCTGGAAATCCTCTACTTCTTCTATTTGGTAAACATCCTTTAATGCCTACAGGGGAACCATCTCTTCTTTCCCAATCTGACTATCCTTTTGAGATCCAGCAAATTCTGAAAATGCCTCCATCATAACAAAGTTCACATGGCTCTGTTTATTTATTTATTTATTTTTTATTAAGGTGGTATTGATATACACTCTTAAGGTTTTACATGAAAAACAGTGTGGTTACTACATTCACCCATATTATCATGTCCCCCCATGCCCCATTGCAGTCACTGCCCATCAGTATAGTAAGATACCACAGAGTCACTATTTGCCTTCTCTGTGCTACACTGTCTTCCCCATGTTCCCCCTCACTGTGTGTGCTAATCATAATACCCCTCAATTCACTTCTCTCTCCCTTCCCACCTGCCCTCCCCAACCCCTCCCCTTTGGTAACCACTAGTCCCTTCTTGAAGTCTGTGAGTCTGTTGCTTTTCCTTCAGTTTTGCTTTGTTATACTCCACAAATGGGGAAAATCATTTGGTACTTGTCTTTCTCTGCCTGGCTTATTTCACTGAGCATAATATCCTCCAGCTCCATCCATGTTGTTGCAAATGGTAGGATTTGTTTCTTTCTTATGGGTGAGTAGTATTTCATCGTGAATATGTACCACATCTTTATCCATTCATCTACTGCTGGACACCTAGGTTGCTTCCATTTCTTGGCTATTGTAAATAGTGCTGCGATAAACATAGGGGTACGTCTGTCTTTTTCAAACTGGGCTGCTGCATTCTTGGGGTAAATTCCTAGAAGTGGATCAAATGGTATTTCAATTTTTAGTTTTTTGAGGAACGGCCGTGTTTCTTTTTAGACATCTTAGTTGTTCCCTCTAGATGGAACTTGAAAAAGGAAGTGCCCTATATCCCTTTGTGTACCCCAGTCCTAACACTACTAGGTAGTTGCTTGATAACCTTCCTGTACTTTCAACCTATATGTATCTTTGAACCTAAATTGTATCTTGCACACGACAAGACGTGCACATGACCAGACATAACTTCAGTGTTCTGGTAGGTTATAACTGCCTTAGACTTCACTTCCTGCTTTTGCAGAGCCTAAAGATCAACCAAAGGTGAGAGATTAGAGTCTTCTCAGGTCATTTTTAGACATGCCCACGGCATGTGCATGCACGTGACTTTCTGTATCCCTAGAATATGTGAGTTTTTCAAAGCTCCCTTTGAAAATGGTATTTAATTCCCGATTTTCCTTATAAGTATTTTGGCCAGCCTCTTGTTGCTCCAAGCAACAATTACTATCTCAGGCAGCTATACTATTAGATGACCACCATTGTTTACTTTTAATCTTTTTTCTTGTAGTGTAGTCAACATGTATTATCATATTAGTTTCAGGTGTACAACATAGTGATTCAACATTTATATGCATTATGAAATGACCACCAGGATAACTCTAGCCTCCATACAAAGTGGTTACAATATTAACTATATTCTCTATGCTGTACATTGCATTTCTATGTCTTGTTTTATAACTGAAAGTTTGTACTGTTTAATTCCCTTCCCTTTCACATTCCCCTAACCTCCCTTCTGGCACATACCAGATTGTTCTCTGTATCTTTGAATCTGTCTGTTTTGTTAATGTTTTGTTTTTCAATTCCACATGTAAGTGAAATCATATGGTATTTGTCTTTTTCCATCTGATTTATTTCACTTGACATAATGCACTCTATCCTATTGTGAATGACAAGATTTCATTCTTTTTTTTTTTTGAGAGGGCATCTCTCATATTTATTGATCAAATGGATGTTAACAACAATAAAATTCTGTATAAGGGACTCAATGCTCAATACACAATCATTAATCCACCCCAAGCCTAATTCTTGTCAGTCTCCAATCTTCTGAAGCATAATGAACAAGTTCTTACATGATGAACGAATTCTTACATAGTGAATAAGTTCTTACATGGTGAACAGTACAAGGGCAGTCATCACAAAAACTTTCGGTTTTGGTCACTCATTATGAACTATAAATCATGTCAAATATGAATATTCGTTTGGTTTTTATACTTGATTTATATGTGAATCCCACATTTCTCCCTTTATTATTATTATTATTTTTTTAAATAAAATGCTGAAGTGGTAGGTAGATGCAAGATAAAGGTAGAAAACATAGTTTAGTGTTGTAAGAGGGCAAATGTAGATGATCAGGTGTGTGCCTGTAGACTATGTGTTAATCCAAGCTAGACAAGGGCAATAAAACATCCACGGATGCTGAAGATTTCTCTCAAAACAGGGGGCGTGAGGTTCTAAGCCTCACCTCTGTTGATCCCCAATTTCTCACCTGATGGCCCCCCTGCGACTGTGCCTGTCTTAGGTTGTTCCTCCCTTGAGGAATCTTACCCGTCTCTGGCTAACCAGTCATCTTCCGGGGCCATACAGGGAAATGTTAAGTTAGTAAGTGAGAGAGAAGCAACATTCCTTGAAAAGGTTAGCTTTTTACTTCCTTGCAGATTTATGCCCTGTGGCTTCTATGCCCAGCATTTGTCTGGAGGTATCTTTACCACTTGGAAGAATTATGATACTCGGTGAATTCGATATGAGGCACGAATTCTATTTAAGGGTTGTAATTAGGAAGGAAGAAGAAAAGCTATAGAGGTAGCAGGCGGAAGAAAACATGGGAAGATTATTTATTTGACGTATCTTCTTGTAGAGTAACTTAAGTATGTATAGGTTTTAAACTACTAATTAAATTGTGCACACACATTAGCATAATAGGAATACAGTTACATAACCAATGCAGATCTATAATTACCAGCCATCTCCAGTGAAGCCAAGAAAACCAGTTAGGCACCCTAGGCATTTGTGAAAATTTGTCTATGATATAATGGATATTGTCCAACTGTACCTGAACAGTCTGAGGGAAATCAGACAAATTAAAACAACCCATTCCTGGGAACTGTTCACATCCCATATGTTCTTTTAACAGTAGATAGTCTGTAGTTGTAAGATTTTGGAGCGCTACAACTTGCACTTATCCTAATTCTTGGTTGAGTTCCAACAGTATAGATCCAGTCACATTTGTTGTTTTACTGAAAGCACAGGCTAGCTTAGATATCTCCTTCTTCATTCCAATGGCAAGTCCAGGAACCGGTGGGATGAATGCAGCTACAACTGCAGCATCGCCTGGATATTTGTTGAGGTTTTTTGATGATCATCTTCTGGTATGACTCTTCCAGAGAGTGCTGATGTTGGAAGTTCTTTTTCATATCATATCTTAGTTCATTTTCTGTGTAGGCAAATTAGGCTTTGATCCTCTGTATAAACACAAACAGACCCTTTGCCCACACTTTGATATGCCTTTTATACCATTGTGTAGAACTCATTGGAGATCACCACACAGGAACTGCTTTTTTTTTTTAAGAGAAAGGAATATTATCAGAAAAGTGTACCTCCATAGCTGATCATCTGACACCCTTTAAGTGATCAAAATTAAGGATATTTAAAGCATGCATTAATTGTTGATTTACAGTTAGTTTTATCCTATCAAGGAATAATCCCCCTTCTTTCTTTTTTTTCTTTTTTCTTTTTTTTTTTTTGTTATCTTTAATCTACACTTACATGAAGAATTTTATGTTTACTAGGCTCTCCCCTATACCAGGTCCCCCTATAAACACCTCTACAGTCACTGTCCATCAGCATAGCAGAATGCTATAGAATCACTACTTGTCTTCTCTGTGTTGTACAGTCCTCCCCTTTCTCCCACCCACACCATGCATGCTAATCTTAATACTGCTCTTCTTCTTCCCACTCCTTATCCCTCCCTGCCCACCCATCCTCCCTAGTCCCTTTCCCTTTGGTACCTGTTAGTTCATTCTTGTGTTCTGTGATTCCACTGCTGTTTTGTTCCTTCACTTTTTCCTTTGTTCTTATACTCCACAGATGAGTGAAATCATTTGGTATTTCTCTTTCTCTGTTTGGCTTATTTCACTGAGCATAATCCCCTCCAGCTCCATCCATGTTGCTGCAAATGGTAGGATTTGCCCTCTTCTTATGGCTGAGTAGTATTCCATTGTGTATATGTACCACATCTTCTTTATCCATTCATCTACCAATGGACATTTAGGTTGCTTCCAATTCTTGGCTATTGTAAATAGTGCTGTGATAAACATAGGGGTGCATCTGTCTTTCTCAAACTTGATTGCTGCGTTCTTAGGGTAAATTCGTAGGAGTGGAATTCCTGGGTCAATTGGTAAGTCTGTTTTGAGCATTGTGAGGAACCTCCATACTGCTTTCCACAATGGTTGAACTAATTTACATTCCCACCAGCAGTGTAGCAGGGTTCCCCTTTCTTCACAGCCTCGCCAAAATTTGTTGTTGTTTGTCTTTTGGATGGCAGCCATCCTTACTGGTGTGAGGTGATACCTCATTGTGGTTTTAATTGCATTTCTCTGATAATTAGTGATGTGATGTGGAGCATCTTTTCATGTGTCTGTTGGCCATCTGTATTTCTTTTTTGGAGAACTGCTCAGTTCCTATGCCAATTTTTTAATTGGATTATTTGTTTGTTGAGGCATGTGAGCTCTTTATATATTTTGGACGTTAAGCCTTTATCGGATCTGTCATTTACAAATATATTCTCCCATACTGTAGGGTTCCTTTTTTTTCTATTGATGGTGTCTTTTGCTGTACAAAAGCTTTTCAGCTTAATATAGTCCCACTTGTTCATTTTTGCTGTTGTTTTCCTTGCCCAGGGAGATATGTTCAAGAAGAGGTCACTCATGTTTATGTCTAAGAGGTTTTTGCCTATTTTTTTTTCCATGAGTTTAATGGTTTTATGAATTACATTCAGGTATTTGATCCATTTTGAATTTACTTTTGTATATGGGGTTAGACAATGGTCCAGTTTCATTCTCCTACATGTAGCTGTCCAGTTTTGCCAGCACCATCTGTTGAAGAGACTGTCATTGCGGCATTGTATGTCCATGGCTCCTTTATCAAATATTAATTGACCATATATGTTTGGGTTAATGTCTGGAGTCTCTAGTCTGTTCCACTGGTCTGTGGCTCTGTTCTTGTGCCAGTACCAAATTGCCTTGATTACTACAGCTTTATAGTAGAGCTTGAAGTTGGGGAGTGAGATCCCCCCTACTTTATTCTTCTTTCTCAGGATTGCATTGGCTATTCGGGGTCCTTGGTGTTTCCATATGAATTTTTTAATTATATGTTCCAATTCATTGAAGAATGTTGCTGGTAATTTGATAGGGATTGCATCAAATCTGTATATTGCTTTAGGCAGGATGGCCATTTTGACGATATTAATTCTTCCTAGCCATGAGCAGGGGATGAGTTTCCATTTGTTAGTGTCCCCTTTAATTTCTCTTAAGAGTGACTTGTAGTTTTCAGAGTATAAGTCTTTCACTTCTTTGGTTAAGTTTATTCCTAGGTATTTTATTCGTTTTGATGCAATTGTGAATGGAATTGTTTTCCTGATTTCTCTTTCTATTGGTTCATTGTTAGTGTATAGGAAAGCTACAGATTTCTGTGTGTTAATTTTGTATCCTGCAACTTTGCTGTATTCCGATATCAGTTCTAGTAGTTTTGGAGTGGAGTCTTTAGGTTTTTCTATGTACAGTCTCATATCATATGCAAATAGTGGCAGTTTAACTTCTTCTTTACCAATCTGGATACCTTGTATTTCTTTTTTTTGTCTGATTGCTGTGGCTAGGACCTCCAGTTAAATAACAGTGGGGAGAGTGGGCATCCCTGTCTTGTTCCAGATCTCAGAGGAAATGCTTTCAGCTTCTTGCTGTTCAGTATAATGCTGGCTGTGGGTTTATCATATATGGCCTTTATTATGTTGAGGTACTTGCCCTCTATATCCATTTTGCTAAGAGTTTTTATCATGAATGGATGTTGAATTTTGTGAAATGCTTTTTCAGCATCTATGGAGATGATCATGTGGTTTTTGTCTTTCTTTTTGTTGATGTGCTGGTTGATGTTGATGAATTTTCGAATGTTGTACCATCCTTGTATCCCTGGAATGAATCCCACTTGGTCATGGTGTATGATCCTTTTGATATAATTTTTAATTCGGTTTGCTAATATTTTGTTAAGTGTTTTTGCATCTACATTCATCAGGGATATTGGTCTGTAATTTTCTTTTTTGGTGGGGTCTTTGCCTGGTTTTGGTATTAGGGTGATGTTGGCTTCATAGAATGAGTTTGGGAGTATTCCCTCCTCTTCTATTTTTTGGAAAACTTTAAGGAGAATGGGTATTATGTCTTCTCTGTATGTCTGATAAAATTCCGAGGTAAATCCGTCCGGCCCCAGGGTTTTGTTCTTGGGTAGGTTTTTTATTACCGTTTCAATTTCTTTGCTCACAATTCGTTTGTTTAACTTTTGTGTTTCTTCCTTGGTCAGTCTTGGGAGGTTGTATTTTTCTAGGAAGTTGTCCATTTCTTCTAGGTTTTCCAGCTTGTTGGCATATAGGTTTTCATAGTAGTCTTTAATAATTCTTTGTATTTCTGTGTGGTCTGTCGTGATTTTTCCATTCTCATTTCTGATTATGTTGATTTGTGTTGATTCTCTTTTTCTCTTAATAAGTTCGGCTAGAGGCTTATCTATTTTGTTTTTTTTCTCAGTGAACCAGCTCTTGGTTTCGTTGATTTTTGCTATTGTTTTATTCTTCTCAATTTTGTTTATTTCTTCTCTGATTTTTATTATGTCCCTCCTTCTGCTGACTTTAGGCCTCATTTGTTCTTCTTTTTCCAGTTTTGATCGTTGTGATGTTAGACTATTCATTTGGGATTGTTCTTCCTTCTTCAAGTGTGCCTGGATCGCTATATACTTTCCTCTTAAGACTGCTTTCACTGCATCCCACAGAAGTTGGGGCTTTGTGTTGTTGTCATTTTTTCTATGTATTCCTTGATCTCTATTTTGATTTGTTCATTGATCCATTGATTATTTAGAAGCATGTTTTTAAGCCTCCATGTGTTTGTGAGCCTTTTTGTTTTCTTTGTAGAATTTATTTCAGTTTTATACCTTTGTGGTCTGAAAAATTGGTTGGTAGAATTTCCATATTTTGGAATTTACTGAGGCTCTTTTTGTGAGCTAGTATGTGGTCTATTCTGGAAAATGTTCCATGTGCACTTGAGAAGAATGTATATCCTGTTGCTTTTGGATGTAGAGTTCTATAGATGTCTGTTAGGTCCATCTGTTCTAGTGTGTTGTTCAATGCCTGTGTGTCCTTACTTATTTTCTGCCCGGTGGATCTATCCTTTGAGGTGAGTGGTGTGTTTAAGTCTCCTAAAATGAATGCATTGCAGTCTTTTTCCCCCTTTAGTTCTGTTAGTATTTGTTTCACATATGCTAGTGCTCCTGTGTTGGGTGCATATATATTTAGAATGGTTATATCCTCTTGTTGGACTGAGCCCTTTATCATTATGTAGTGTCCTTCTTAATCTCTTGTTACTTTCTTTGTTTTGAAGTCTATTTTGTCTGATATTAGTACTGCAACCCCTGCTTTCTTCTCACTGTTGTTTGCCTGAAATATGTTTTTCCATCTCTTGACTTTTACTCTGTACATGTCTTTGGGTTTGAGGTGAGTTTCTTGTAAGCAGCATATAGTTGGGTCTTGCTTTTTTATCCATTCTATTACTCTGTGTCTTTTGATTGGTGTGTTCAGTCCACTTACATTTAGGGTGACTATTGAAAGATATGTACTTTTTGCCATTGCAGGCTTTAAATTCGTGGTTACCAAAGGTTCAAGGTTAGCCTCTTTAGTATCTTACCACCTAAGTTAGCTCTCGTATTGAGCTGTTATTTACACTGTGTGGAGATTCTTTTCTTCTCTCCCTTCTTATTCCTCCTCCTTCATTCTTCATATGTTGGGTGTTTTGTTCTGTGCTCTTTCTAGGAGTGCTGCCATGTAGAGCAGTCCCTGTAAGATTCCCTGTAGAGGTGGCTTGTGGGAAGCAAATTCTCTCAGCTTTTGCTCGTCTGGGAATTGTTTTATCCTGCCATCATATTTAAATGATAGCCGTCCTGGGTACAGTATCCTTGGTTCAAGTCCCTCTGTTTCATTGCATTAAATATATCATGTGATTCTCTCCTGTTCTGTAGGGTTTCTGTCAAGAAGTCTTATGTTAGCCTGATGGGTTTTCCTTTATAGGTGACCTTTTTCTCTCTAGCTGCCTATAAATCTCTTTCCTTGTACTTGATCTTTGCCATTTTAATTATTATGTGTCTTGGTGTTGTCCTCCTTGGATCCTTTCTGTTGGGGGTTCTGTGTATTTCTGTGGTCTGTTCGATTATTTCCTCCCTCCCCCATTTTGGGGAAGTTTTCAGCAATTATTTCTTCCAAGATACTTTCCATGCCTTTTCCTCTCTCTTCTTCTGGTACTCCTATAATATGGATATTGTTCCTTTTGGATTGGTCACACAGTTCTCTTAGTATTGTTTCATTCCTGGAGATCCTTTTATCTCTCTCTATGTCAGCTTCTATGCGTTCCTGTTCTCTGGTTTCAATTCCATCAATGGCCTGTTGCATCTTATCCATTCTGCTTATAAATCCTTCCACAGTTTGTTTCATTTCTATAATCTCCTTTCTGGCATCTGTGATCTCCCTCAGACTTCATCCCATTTCTCTTGCGTATTTCTCTGCATCTCTGTCAGCATGTTCATGATTTTTATTTTGAATTCTTTTTCAGGAAGATTGGTTAGGTCTGTCTCCTTCTCTGGTGTCTCTGTGATCTTGGTTTGCTTGTAATTTTGTCTTTTCATGGTGATAGGAATAGTTTGCAGAGCTGGGACTAGTGACGGCTGGAAGAACTTCCCTTCTTGTTGGTTTGTGGCCTTCCTCTCCTGGGATAATAGCGAACTCTAGTGGCTTGTGCTGCGTAGCTGTGTGCAGACAGGGCTTCTGCTTCCTGCCTGGCTGCTATGGAGTTTATCTCCAGTTTTTCCGTGGGCATGGCCTGGCTCGGGCCGCTGCTCCAAAGTGGTGGAGTTGCGTTGGAGGGGGAAAAGCCGGGAGGCTATTTATCTCCGTAAGGGGCCTCCGTGCTCCCTGCAGCCCAGGGTATTAGAGTGCCCAGAGATCCCCAGATTCCCTACCTCTGGACTAAGTGTCCCGCCCTGCCCCTTTAAGACTTCCAAAAAGCACCCGCTAAAACAAAAGAAGGACCACAAAAAAAAAAAAAAAAAAGAAATGGCTGTTCATTTTTCTTTATTCTCCAGCGCCAGCCTCCGATACCTGCTCGCCAGTCTTGCTGCCCTGTTTCCCTAGTATTGGGGTCCCTGTCCCTTTAAGACTTTCAAGAAGCACTCACCACAACAAAACAACAACAAAAAAAAAAAGAAAAAAAAGAATAGAAAAAGATGGCTGCTCACTTTTCTTTTGTCCTCCAGCACCGGCCTCTGGTACCCACTCACCATTCTTGCTGCCCTGTTTCCCTAGTATCCAGGACCCCATGCATGCACTGTGTCTGCACTCTGGTCCGGATGGCTGAGCTTGGGTGTTCAGCAGTCCTGGGCTCCTTCTCCATCCTGCTCTGACTCCTCTCCTCCTGCCGGGCGCTGTGGGGAGGGGTGCTCGGGACCCACCAGGCCAGGATTTGTATCTTACCCCCTTTGTGAGGCACTGGGTTCGCACAGGTGTGGATGTGGTCTGGATGTTGTCCTGTGTCCTCTAGTCTTTATTCTAGGAAGAGTTGTCTGTGTTATATTTTCATAGACATTGTGGTTTTGGGAGGAGATTTCCGCTGCTCTACTCATGCCTCCATCTTGGCTCCCCTCAATTTCATTCTTTTTTATGGCTGCATAATATCCCTATCAATGGACACTTAGGTTTCTTTCACATCTTGCCTATTGTAAATAATGCCACAATGAACCTAGTGGTGCATGTATCTTTTAAAATCTATGTTTTCACTTTCCTCAGATAAATACCCAGAAGTGGAATTGCTGGGTTGTATGGTGGTTCTATTTTTTAATTTTTGAGGAACTGCCATACTGTTTTCCATAGTGGCTACATCAATTTATATTCCCACCAACAGACCACGAGGGTTCCCTTTTCTCCACATCCTTACCAACACCTGTTATTTCTTGTCCTTTGAAATAGCTATTTTGACACATATGAGGTGATATTCTCATTGTGGTTTTGATTTACATTTCCGTGATGATTAGTGATGTTGAGCATTTCATGTGTTGGCCATCTGTGTATCTTTTTTGGAGAAATGTCTATTTAGGTCCTCCGCCCATTTTTTAATTGGATTGTTTGGATTTTTTTTGGATCTGTCTTCTCAGTTAAAAGTAATAAAAGCAAAAATAAACAAATGGGACTACACCAAACCAAATAACATATGCACAGTAAAGGAAACCATCAACAAAAAGAAAAGGCAACCTACTGAATGGGAGAAGGTATTCACCAATGATGCAAACAATAAGGGGTTCATATCCAAAATATATTAAGAACTTATACAATAATTGAGTAAGTTTCAAGTCTCACAGAACCTGGATCCACCTCTGGTACTGATGTAGAATAAGAGATAAATAAATCTTTTTTTATGGATAAATGATTAGATCACTTAATTAAGGCCTAATGAAATTATGGTACTAGTCTTTGAATCCTAGAATGGTTCTCTTGAAACATTAAGAAATCACAAGGAAAAAAAATCTGTTTTAAAACATCCCTCAAGCAATGATTTTTTTTTTTTTGAGAGGGCATCTCTCATATTTATTGATCAAATTGTTGTTAACAACAATAAAATTCTGTATAGGGGGTCAATGCTCAATGTACAATCATTAATCCATCTCAAGCCTAATTCTCATCAGTCTCCAATCTTCTGAAGCATAATGAACAAGTTCTTACATGGTGAATGAATTCTTACATAGTGAATAAATTCTTACATGGTGAACAGTACAAGGGTATTCATCACAGAAACTTTCAGTTTTGATCACGCATTATGAACTATAAACAATCAGGTCAAATATGAATATTCGTTTGATTTTTATACCTCAAGCAGTGATTTTAATTGGGTGTCTGCAGTATCTTGATATTTTGGGCAATGCCTTTTGATATTTAAAAAAAGTGAACTGCCAGAAAAACAGCAAAGTGGTGTTCAATTCAGGGTGCTACTTAGACTCTTCAGGCACATTTTTATTTATTATATTTTATCTATTGTCTAAACCCTAAATGTAAGTCTCACTGATCATCTATTCTGGCAGTCCCCAAATCTGGTTGCATTCTAAAATCACTTAGCTTAATTCCAAGTATAAAAGAGAAATTTTTTGTACACATTCTACTGGTAATTATTAAATTATATAGTCTTTTGACTTGCAAGCACCAATTTATAACTGGCTTCTGCCAAGCCACAACTGAAAAAAAAGCTAGTGTACCTTAAAAACAAGGAAAAAATTTGCATTGGAAGGTATGTCCAAACTTTAAAATATTCTTATTAAAGGAGTATTGAATGAGAGATCAGTGAAAGACACCAGAGATGACATTCAGATCCTCTTCCAAAGAAAACAGGATGTTGGTATGGTAAGTAAACAGACGAGATCTTGGCAGAATCCAACTATCAAATCACTAACTCAGAGGAATAAAGAGTGGCAGAAAGGATAGGTCACAAGACTTTAGGAGAGCAGTCCAACTGAAATACTTTCTCCACATTGACAAGGTCTTGGAAAGCCACAGGAGTTGGAAGGCCTCAGCAAACATGCCCACACCAAACATAAGCCAGCAAGTGATGTGGCTTTCCCCACCTAAGAGGAAGTTTCAATGGGAAAGACTAAATATGGTCACATATATATATATGGAATGGGAACTAGACCAAACAAGAAGTTGTAAAGCTGACCCTGGTACAAAGATTTTACCAAATATAAAAAAGAAACTTCTGGGGGGAGCCAAGATGGTGGCATGAATAGAGCTGGGGAAATCTCCCAAAACCATACATATATTTGAAAATACAACAAATACAACTATTCCTAAAGGAGAGACCAGAGGATATAGTACAACAACCAGGCAACTTCTACATCTGCGAGAACTCAGCATCTCATGAAGGGGGCAAGATACAAGCCACGGCCACGGTGGGACCCAAACGCTTCCCCCACTCCAGCTCCCTAGTGGGAGGAAAGGAGTCAGAGCAGGGAGGGAGTGGAGGTGTAGGACTGCTAAAAAACCCACCCCAGTAATCTGCACCAGGAGCACAGACACACATTATACAGTCTGCTGGATATTGGGGAAACAGGAAAGTAAAATCTGCAAGCTGGACCCTGCAGCTGTCTCCCCTGGGACAAAAAAGAAGTGAGTGCTTTTTTTTTTTTTTCTTTTGAGAGGGCATCTCTCATATTTATTGATCAAATGGTTGTTAACAACAATAAAATTCTGTATAGGGGGGTCAATGCTCAATGTACAATCATTAATCCATCTCAAGCCTAATTCTCATGAGTCTCCAATCTTCTGAAGCATAATGAACAAGTTCTTACATGGTGAACGAATTCTTACATAGTGAATAAATTCTTACATGGTGAACAGTACAAGGGCATTCATCACAGAAACTTTCGGTTTTGATCACGCATTATGACCTATAAACAATCAGGTCAAATATGAATATTCATTTGATTTTTGTACTTGATTTATATGTTGATCCCACATTTCTCCCTCTATTATTATTATTATTTTTATTTTTAATAAAATGCTGAAGTGGTAGGTAGATGCAAGATAAAGGTAGAAAACATAGTTTAGTGCTGTAAGAGGGCAAATGTAGATGATCAGATGATCAGGTGTGTGCCTATGGACTAAGTATTAATCCAGGCTAGACAAGGGCAGCAAGACATCCACGGATGCAGATTTCTCTCAAAGCAGGGGGGGATGAGGTTCCGAGCCTCACCTCTGTTGATCCCCAAATTCTCACCTGATGGCCTCATTGTTCAAGGGTCTTGGTAGACTGCCAAAAAACTCTTACTGGAGCATGGGTGGTGGCACAAATGATAAGATATAAAGGAGAGGAGTAGTCAATCTGAACGGAGGTTTGTAGAGAGATAGCTTGATTTATCTGTTCTATAGCAGCAACTGCTAGGGGAGTTAGGGTGTGGGGGGAGAGGGGATGCGAGTTGCCTGCTAGTAAATTGTTTAAGGGAGTTAAGCTTTCAGGGGGGAGTTTCAGGTATGGCCTTAAAAACTGCAGGTTGCCTAGCAATTTTTGAAAGTCATGCAGCATTTTAAGGGAAGAAATGTGGAGTTCTATTTTGGGTGTGAAAATTCGGTGAGCTTGGAGGCTATAGCCCAGGTAAGTATAGAGTTAGGAAAACTGAATTTTATTGGGAGCAATTTTCAAGTGGGAGGCTTCAAGGGTTTCTAGGAGGTGTTGGAAACAGGCAATGCTTTGAGCTTCATCGGGGGAAGCAATAAGTATGTCATCCATGTAATGAAGGAAGTAAATATAAGGCCATTGTCTCTTAACGGGCTACAAATTCTTGGGCTAAGGTAGGGCTATTCACCATACCTTGGGGAAGAACACGCCATTGATACCTAGGCGTTGGTTTGTTAAAGTTGATCTGGGGAAGGCTAAAGGCAAAATCGATACAATTATCTGGGTGGAGGGGAATAGTAAAGAAGCAATCTTGCAGGTCTATAACAATCTTATAATAGTTTATGGGTATAGCAGCAGGGGACGGGAGGCCGGGCTGCAAGGCGCCCATAGGGACCATAACTTTATTAATGGTTCAAAGGTCTTGTAGGAGCCTCCATTTACCTGATTTTTTTGTGATGATGAAAATGGGCGTATTCCAAGGAGAATTGGAAGGCTCAATATGGCCTGCTGCCAGTTGCTCCTGCACAAGCTGCATGGCAGCATGTAATTTTTCTGCATTTAGGGGCCACTGATCAACCCAGACAGGCTCGGTAGTTTTCCATGTTATTTTATCGGCATGTTGCTGGGGGTACAGGCATGATTGTGGCCTCTAGGAGAAAGGGGATTCTAGTCCCTTTCTCTGAGTATTTGATACGATGGTCACAGGAGTTTTAATGCCTTGTGCATTCTTTCCTAACCCTTGGCCAGGCAAGTAGCCTTGTGTCAGCATTTGCTTGGTTACTAACTCGTTTGGGCTACACATAATAATATTCATTTGAGAGAGGATGTCTCGTCCCCACAAATTGACTGGAAGCTTAGGAATTACAAAAGGAATAACTGTCCTTGAATTCCCTTCTTGATCTGACCAATGAAGGGACTGGGAACTAACTTGAGGGTTTTGTGACTGTCCGATTCCCTGTAGGTGGGTGGTGGAGTTTGTAAGGGGCCAGGAAGGGGGCCAATGTTCTTTGGTAATAACAGTGGTATCTGCTCCTGAGTCTAGGAGGCCTTGAAAGGCTTTCCCATTTAAGGACAGAGTTAGCATGGGGCGGGCATGCGTAATTTGTTGAGTCCAATAGACATCTGTGGTGCCTATGTCACTCGTTTCACGGTGCTCTTTAAGGCACTTATTGGAGGAAGGGATAAGGGGTAGGAGAAGAAGTTGGGCAAGGGTATATTCTGCTGGAATATATAGAGGGCCCTTAAGAGTGGACGCTAGGATCTGAATTTCTCCTTTGAAATCTGGATCAATTACTCCAGGGTGATTTGAAGCCCTTTTAGGGAGGCTGAAGCACGTCCCAGAATTAAGCCAAAAGTGTTAGAGGGAAGGGGCCCTCGGATGCCCGTCTGTAGAAGCTTTGTCCCTTCTTCTGGAGTCAATATTGTACTGGTGGTGGAACAGAGGTCCAATCCTGGGCTGTTTTTTGTGGCTCTCCAGAGGTCTGAAATTGATTTTGGGTTACTGTCAAGGGGATGAACCCAATTGCCCCAGGGTTCATCTTCTGCAGGGGGGCCAGCGGCTGCCCCCTGAAGGGGTTTCCCAGGTTCTTAAAAGGGAGGAGCAGACCTTGTATATCGGTTTTTGACCAGCATTCTTTGGCCCAGTGATATCCTTTATGACATCTGGGACAAGGGGTGGAGGGGGAGGGGATGGATTAACTGGTCTGAGGGTATTGCAAGGATTATTAAAAGGGGGTGGATTGGGGTCAGGATTGGGAGGCCGAGGGACTCGGGGCTGTGGGCAGTCTTTGGCAAAATGGCCAGGCTGCTTGCAATTAAAGCAAGTTTTTTGTGTTGAGCCAATGCCTGCCCTCTGCAAGGCAACTCCGATAGCCAGTCCAATGGCATGACTAGTTCCGGCGCTTGTGCAGAGGCACACGAAGTCTGACACTGACTCTTTGCGATGATGCTGAAGCAGGTCTTGACAGACCGATTAGCATTCTCAAAAGCCAGCTGTTTAATAAAAGGGTTGTTGGGCTCTTGGATTCCAAACATGCGCTCAGCCACCTCCATAAGGCGGCTGACGAAAGAGCTGTAAGGCTCGTCTGCTTCCTGCCGTATCTTAGTAGGAGTGGCAGTAGCGGCTCCTTTAGGGGGTAACTTTTTCCAAGCTCCGAGGCCAGCTTGTCTAACTTGAGCCAAGAGGCCTGTGGGAAAGCATGCTTGGACTGCTAGAGTGTTATAAGGAGCTTCACCTAAAATTCTTTTTGCTGTCCAGTCTTGGGAACTGGGTGGGGTAAGATTTTTACTTTCAATTTCTTTAGCGAATTTGGCAAGCTCGGCTTTCCAAAGAACAAAGTCTCCCCCGTTTAAGGCTGCGTGAGCAAGCTGATGGAATTCATTTGGGGTAAGCCAATCATTGGTGATAGATTCTAACAGAGCTAGAGTAAATGGGGCGGAGACCATAATTGGAAACAGCTGACTTGAGCTTCTCTAGAGCTCAGATATCTAGGGGTGAAAAGGATGTTCTTTTTATAGGTGTTGGGTCTCTCATCACTGGAGGCCTGTCGCTAGGACACGTGCCTCTTTCAGCCCGGTCTTCAGGGCTATCGTTTAGGTGGTCATCTCCATCATCATGCCATGAATCTCTCTGGGCTCTATCATCAAGAGTAGTACTCACGGGACCTTATTCTCTCACATCAGGATCAGTGCCCTCTTCTTCAGGATTATCGGGGTCAAATAACTTAGGGGAGGGGCTCCGGGGAATAGAAACCCCACTCCGTAGGGAGACAGGAAAAGTCAGGACAGGGTTGGGTGATTTTTTTGTTTTGTGAAAAAGTGATTTCGAGGGAGGGGGAGTACTTTTAGAGGAAGAATTTGGGGTGTGGGTTAAAAGGGTTAGTTTGGAGAGCTCTTGATCTAGGTCGCGAATGGCTTGTAGGAGTTGGATTTGTTCTTTTCTATTTTTGACCATCTGCCTGAGGACTGAGAGGTCATTTGCAGCATGTAAACACTCACGGGAGAGAGAGGAGAAGGCGGGAAACATTTGGTCAAGAACAGGGGGGTGATAAGATGGCGGGGGAATGAAGGGTGGTAAGGTTACTGCTTGTGGGTGATGTGCAGAGGCAAGGGCGATGGTAGTGGCCTTAGGTGGCCAGTCAGGATTATTATAACATGCTGCCTCTTCTTCTAAAGTGGCTTCATCAGCGGGATCAAGGGGCTCAGCAGGACTTAAGTCGATGAGGCTAGGGTAAATATTTGGGGGAGGGATAGCAGGGAGAGGACAGGAGTCAGCGGAGTTATTAGGGGAGGAAATTTTTTCTGTCAGTGACGGGGAAAGAGACTTGACAGTCGGTAAGGGTGGGAGTCTGTCCGATATTTGAGAGGGGTTTGCAGTGGAATCTGAAGGATGTTCTTTGAGAGAAGGGGAGGCTGGCCGAGAAGCCTCAGAGGGGGCGCGAGTGGGATCTCATGGTTTTTTCTCCCTCAATGACAACTTTTTATAAATCGGGCCACTCACGATGAATGCACAAGATATCATTAATAAGGTTCCAATAGCTAAATGCTGACACAGGTACTTTTTCTGGACCAAAAACTCTGTAATAGTCTTGAAGGCAATCGCCTACTCGTCACCATTTCTTTTCACTAATGGACCCTTCTTGAGGGAACCAGGGACACACATCTTCAATAAAGACTAAAAAACGTTTCAAATCTTTTTTCTTAACCCTTGTTCCTTGTGTCCTGAGGGACTCTTTGAGTCCGGCTATAAACAAATCTTCTTGCGAGGATGCTTGCCCCATGACTTACCTTCTCAAATGCGTCACCGATTGAGTATATACGAGTCTGTCTCACGCCGGGTTCAGAACGTGGCGACTCTGGTGAGCGTCTCGTAGCTGCAGACACCTCCTTTCAAGGGGGGGGCCCACCCCTCCTGGGGGCGACGTTCTCGCCTCTCCGGTCTGTCGGGCCCCACATTGGGCGCCAGTTGTCCCGACCCACAGGACTATCAACGGGGGCCGACGACCTGGAGGAGAGAATGAAGGGGCAAGAGACACAAAGAATGGACAGCAAGACAGGATGTCTGATCAAGCTGACCAATTTTATTTTTCTCAGGCTCAATTTATATAGGTTGTGATGAAAATATATGTGAAGAGGTGATTGGGCTTCAGGTGGCACTGGCGGGAACCGAGGACCTGGAAGAGAAGCAGGAGGTTCGCTATCTTGTGGGTGGGGGCCCTTGGGAGGGAGGTTTAAGGGTGGGGCTTTCCCCTGGGGCAGCGGGTGTTCTTGAGAAGCAGGAGTTTGGCAGGGTTAGAAGGCCAGTGGAAAGAACAGAGGAGGAAACATTGCTTAGCAAACTGACTGCAAGATCTATATTGATTTGGCTAGGAGAGCAACTCTGCCTTACTGCAGAAATGATTGCTGTTGTCTTAAGACTTACATAACTAGTATTGCTTAAAAGTCCATAGGCTTGCTCCCAGCAGGATATAATAAAGATTAGATAGTAATAAAATTGAGAAGAGTAAAACAAGAGAAAAAATCAATGAAACCAAAAGCTGGTACTTTGAGAAACCAAACAAAATAGATAAGGCCCTAGCCAGACTTATTAAGAGAAAAAAGAGAATCTACATGCATCAACAGAATCAGAAAAGGGAAATGAAAAATCACGATGGACCCCACAGAAATTCAAAGAATTATTAGAGAATACTATGATAATCTATAAGCTAACAAGCTGCAAAACCTAGAAAAAAATCAACAACTTCCTAGAAAAATAGAACCTTCCAAGATGGACCAATTGAAGACACAGATAATCTAAACAGACCAATTACCAGCAATGAAATTGAATCAGTAATTAAAAAACTACCCAAGAACAAAACCCCTGGGTCAGAAGGATTCACTGCTGAATTTTTCCAGACATATAGAGAAGACATAGTAACCCTTCTCCTTAAAGTTTTCCAAAAAATAGAAGAGGAGGGAATACTTCCAAACTCATTTTATGAAGCCAGCATCACTCTAAAATCAAAACCAGGCAAAGACCCCACCAAAAAATAAAATTGCAGACCAATATCCCTGATGAACATAGATGCAAAAATACTCAACAAAATATTAGGAAACTGAATTCAAAAATACATCAAAAGGATCATACACCATGACCAAGTGGGATTCATCCCAGGGATGCAAGGATGGTACAACATTCGAAATCCATCAACATCATCCACCACATCAACAAAAAGGACAGAAACCACATGATCATCTCCATAGTTGCTGAAAAACATTTGACAAAATTCAACATCCATTCATGATAAAAACTCTCAGTAAAATGGGTATAGAGGGCAAGTACCTTAACGTAATAAGGGCCATATATGAGAAACCCACAGCCAACATCATACTTAACAGCAAGAAGCTGAAAGCTTTTCCTCTAAGATCAGGAACAAGACAGGGATGCCCACTCTCCCCACTGTACTGGAGGTCCTAGCCACGTCAATCAGACAAAACAAACAAATACAAGGCATCCAGATTGGTAAAGAAGAAGTCAAACTGTCACTATTTGCACATGACATGATATTGTACATAAAAAACCCTGAAGACTCCACACTAAAACTACTAGAACTAATATCTGAATACAGCAGTTGCAGGATACAAATTTAATACACAGAAATCTGTTGTATTCCTTTACACTAACAATACACTAGCAGAAAGAGAATTCAGGAAAATAATTCCATTCACAATTGCATCAAAAAAAATACCTAGGAATAAACCTAACCAAGGAAATGAAAGCCCTGTACCATGAAAACGACAAGACACTGTTAAGAGGAATTAAAGAGGACACTAACAAATGGAAACTCATCCCATGCTTTTGGCTAGGAAGAGCTAATATTGTCAGAATGGCCATCCTGCCTAAAGCAATCTACAGATTCAATGCAATGCCTATCAAA
This sequence comes from Manis javanica, assembly GCF_040802235.1. Lineage (NCBI taxonomy): Eukaryota > Metazoa > Chordata > Mammalia > Pholidota > Manidae > Manis > Manis javanica. Next base: position 52,830,417 of record NC_133166.1, read on the forward strand.
ATACCAAAAGCATTCATCAATGAACTGGAACAAATAGTTTTAAAATTCATATGGAACCACAAGAGATCCTGAATAGCCAAAGCAATCCTGAGAAGGAAGAATAACGCAGTGAAGATGTCACTTCCCAACTTCAAGCTCTACTACAAAGTCACAGTAATCAAGAGAATTTGGTACTGGCAAAAGAACAGATCCATAGACCAGTGGAACAGAATAGAGAGTCTAGATATTAACCCAAACATATATAGTCAATTAATACATGGTAAAGGAGCCACTGACATACAATGGGGAAATGACAACCTCTTCAACAGCTGGTATTGGCAAAACTGGACAGCTACATGTAAGAGAATGAAACTGGATCATTGTCTGACACCATGCACAAAAGTAAATTCATAATGGATCAAAGACCTGAATGTAAGTCATGAAACCATAAAACTCTTGGAGGAAAACATAGGCAAAAATCTCTTGGACATAAACATGAGTGACTTCTTCATGAACATATCTCCCCAGGCAAGGGAAAAAAAAGCAGAAATGAACAAATGGGACTATATCAAGCCGAAAAGCTTCTGTATAGCAAAAGACACCACCAATAGAACAAAAAGGCATCCTACAGTATGGGAGAACATATTCATAAATGACAGATCCGATAAAGGGTTATCATCCAAATATATAAAGAGCTCATGCTCCTCAAGAAACAAAAAGAAAACAATCCAATTAAAAAATGGTCAGAGGAGCTGAACAGACAGTTCTCCAAAAAAGAAATTCAGATAGCCAACGGACCATGAAAAGATGCTCCATATCGGTAGTCATCAGAGAAATGCAAATTAAAACTACAATGAGGTATCACCTCACACCAGTAAGGATCGCCACCATCCAAAAGACAAACAACAACAAATGTTGGTGAGGTTGTGGAGAAAGGGGAACCCTCCTACACTGCTGGTGGGAATGTAAACTAGTTCAACCACTGTGGAAAGCAGTATGGAGGTTCCTCAAAAAACTCAACATAGAAATACCATTTGACCCAGGAATTCCACTTCTAGGAATTTAGCCTAAGAATACAGCAGCCCAGTTTGAAAAAGACATATGCACCCCTATGTTTATCACAGCACTATTTACAATAGCCAAGAAATGGAAGCAACCTAAGTGTCCATCAGTAGATGAATGGATAAAGAAGATGTGGTACATATACACAATGGAATATTATTAAGCCATAAGAAGAAAACAAATCCTACCGTCTGCAACAACATGGATGGAGCTAGAGGGTATTATGCTCAGTGAAATAAGCCAGGCAGAGAAAGAGAATTACCAAATCATTTCATTCATGTGTTGAGTATAAGAACAAAGAAAAAACTGAAGGAACGAAACAGCAGCAGAAATACAGAACCCAAGAATGGACTAACAGTTACCAAAGGGAAAGGGACTGGGGAGAATGGGTGGAAAGGGAGGGACAAGGGTTGGGGGGAAAGAAAGGGGGTATTAAAATTAGCATGTATAATGTCAGGGTGGGGCACGGGACAGGCTGTACAACAGAGAAGACAAGTAGTGACTCTACAGCATCTTACTACACTGATGGACAGTGACTCTAATGGGGTATGTGGGGGGGACTAGGTGATGGGGAGATTCTAGTAAACATAATGTTCCTCACGCAACTGTAGATTAATGATATGAAGATAAAAAATAAAAACAAACTTATCTATGTTGAAGTATAGACTTAGTCATGTAAATTTACACCAATTAGCTCTCCCTCTTTAAGACTGCAAAGAAGGTACTCAAAAACATTACCGTGTATAACGTGGCAATCCAAGAAGAATGTCTTTCCCCTGCGTTTAATTAAACTTGAATAGACTTCTGTCTCTCAAGAATGAAAAAAATGCTGGAAAAATACTCGTAATGGAGCGTATGGAGCAATTCCTCAATGTAAATAACAACACCTAATAGCAAGGAAGAAAGAGTCTAGTTTTTCTTCCTTAACGTACTAATTATTCACTGAACTGCCTACTGTGTGCCAGGCAACATTCTAGGGGCTTGGGATATGTTAGAGATCTTACCCACATGTAGATTATACAGGGGGAGAGGAGGAAATGACAACAGATTTTTTTAACTCAGTATCTGTATTAGAAGGGGATAAGGAATTTGGAAAGGGTAAAAAGACCAGGATAAGGAGGACCTGGAGTGCTGAGGGATAGCTGTGCAAGATTAAGTCATGACTGCAGTGTTTAAGGATGGTGAAGGAAGTCTTCACTGAGCAGATGATATTCAAACCAAAACCTGAAGAATAGGAGAGAGTAGCCATGTTAATGTCAGATAAGAGCACTGCAGGCAGAGTGAACAGCTGTAAAGAGGCTCTAAGATAGGAATGTGCCTGATGGGAATATGTGGAAACTAGGGTGGCTGGAATGGATTGCTGGAAGGGTGGATGTGGGTAGCCTTTGCAGGGGTTTAACCTGTGGCATAATTTTACATGGTTTAAGGACTACTTTACCTGCTTTATTAGAAGAGATTGAAAACGGTGGAGGCAAAGAGAAAAGCAAGATCAATTCGGAAGCTACTGTAGTAATCCGGGTTAAGAGACTATAGTGATGTAGGCCAGAGCAATAGGAATGGAGGTAGTGGTAATGGTCAGACTTGGGATATAATCTGAAAATAGAGCCAACAGATTTTCCTCATTAATTGAGTGTAGGGTGTGAAAGAAAGAGAAGTAAGGAATGACTCTAAGATTTTTGACTTGAGTTACTAGAGAGTTGGAGTTGACATTAATTGAGCCAAACAAGGTTTATGTGGAGCAGATTTAGATGGGGAAGATCAGGAGTTTTTTTTTGACATGTTAAATTTGGGATGCCTAGCGGACATCCACGTGGAGATATATAGAGTTGGTAGCAGGATAAATGAAGCTGAAGTTTTAACAAAATGTTTAAAGTAGAGATGTCATCAAATAGTTTTAAAAGCATGAGATTGGATGAGGGAGTGATTAATAGAGGTGAGGACAAAGGACTAAGCCCTGGGATACTTGGACATTTGTAGGCAAGGAGAAGAGAAATAAGAGGAAAGGAAATTGAGGAATAACAAATAACAAATCAGGAGAAATAGTGTTATGATCTGGAAGCCAAGGACTTAGCTTTGTACTTTGTGGCTATCAGCAAAGGCTTTTCTTGACTGGATGTTGACTCACATAATATGTGAAGTGTAACTTGAGTTCTTTTTTTTTTTTTTCATTTTTGTATCATTAATCTACAATTACATGAGGAACATTATGTTTACTAGAAACACCCCATCACCAAGTTCCCCTCACATATCCCATTACAGTCACTGTCCATCAGCATAGTAAGATGTTGTAGAATCACTACTTGTCTTCTCTGTGTTGCATAGCCCTCCCTGTGCGCCCCCCCATTATACATGCTAACCATAATGCCGCCTTTCTCCCCCCCTCCTTATCCCTCCCTTTCCACTCATCCTCCCAGTCCCTTTCCTGTTGGTAACTGTTAATCAATTCTTGGGTTCTGTATTTCTGCTGCTGTTTCATTCCTTCAGTTTTTTCTTTGTTTTTATACTCCACATGAGAGTGAAATCATTTGGTACTTGTCTTTCTCTGCCTGGCTTATTTCACTGAGCATAATACCCTCTAGCTCCATCCATGTTGTTGCAAATGGTAGGATATGTTTTCCCTCTTATGGCTGAATCATATTCCATTGTGCATATGTACCACATCTTCTTTATCCATTCATCTACTGATGGACACTTAGGTTGCTTCCATTTCTTGGCTATTGTAAATAGTGCTGCAATAAACATAGGAGTGCATCTGTCTTTTTCAAACTGGGCTTCTGCATTCTTAGGGTAAATTCGTTGGAGTGGAATTCCTGGGTCAAATGGTATTTCTCTTTTGAGCTTTTTGAGTAACCTCCATACTGCTTTCCACAATGGTTGAGGTAATTAATTTACATTCCCACCAGCAGTGTAGGAGGGTTCCCCTTTCTCCACAACCTTGCCAACATTGGTTGTTGTTCGTCTTTTGGATGGTGGCCATCCTTACTGGTGTGAGGTGATACCTCATTGTGGTTTCAATTTGCATTTCTCTGATGACTAGTGATGTGGAGCATCTTTTCATGTGTCTGTTGGCCATCTGAATTTCTTCTTTGGAGAACTGTCTGTTCAGCTCCTCTGACCATTTTTTGATTGAATTATTTGCTTTTTGTTTGTTGAGATGCATGAGCTCTTTATACATTTTGGATGTCAACCCTTTATTGGATCTTTCATTTACGAATATATTCTCCCATACTGTAGGATGCCGTCTTGTTCTATTGGTTGTGTCCTTTGCTGTACAGAAGCTTTTCAGTTTTATGTAGTCCCACTTGTTCATTTTTGCTTTTGTTTCCCTTTCCCAGGGAGATATGTTCATGAAGAAGTCACTCATGTTTATGTTCAAGAGATTTTTGTCTATGTTTTTTTCTAAGAGTTGTATAGTTTCATGACTTACATTCAGGTTTTTGACCCATTTCAAATTTACTTTTGTGTATGGTGTCAGACAATGATCCAGTTTCATTCTCTTACATGTAGCTGTCCAGTTTTGCCAACACCAGCTGTTGAAGAGGCTGTCATTTTCCCATTGTATGTCCATGGCTCCTTTGTCATATATTAATTGACCATATATATTTGGGTTAATATCTGGACTCTATTCTATTCCAATGGTCTGTGGATCCGTTCTTATGCCAGTACCAAATTCTTTTGATTACTGTGGCTTTGTAGTAGAGCTTGAAGTTCGTAAGCGAGATCCCCCTTTATTCTTCCTTCTCAGGATTGCTTTGGCTATTCGGGGTCTTTTGTGGTTCCATGTGAATTGTAAAACTATTTATTCCAGTTCATTGAAGAATGCTGTTGGTATTTTGATAGGGATTGCATTGAATCTGTTGATTGCTTTAGATAGGATGGCCATTTTAACAATATTAATTCTTTCCAGTCAAGAGCATGGGATGAGCTTCCATTTGTTAGTGTCCTCTTTAATTTCTCTTAAGAGTGTCTTGTTCCAAAGAAGAAATTCAGATGGCCAGCAGGCACATGAAAAAATGCTAAAAATCACCAATCATCATAGAAATGCAAATTAAAACCACAATGAGACATTGCCTCACACCAGTAAGGATGGCCACCATCCAAAAGACAAACAACCACAAATGTTGGTGAGGTTGTGGAGAAAGGGGAACCCTCCTACACTGCTGGTGGGAATGTAAATTATTTCAGCCATTGTGGAAAGCAATATCGAGGTTCCTCAAAAAACTCAAAATAGAAATACCGTTTGACCCAGGAATTCCACTTCTAGGAATTTAGCCTAAGAATACAGCAGCCCAGTTTGAAAAAGACATATGCACCCCTATGTTTATAGCAGCACTATTTACAATAGCCAAGAAATGGAAGCAACCTAAGTGTCTATCAGTAGATGAATGGATAAAGAAGATGTGGTACATATACACAATGGAATATTACTCAGTCATAAGAAGAAAACACATCCTACCATTTGCAACAACATGGATGGAGCTAGAGGGTATTATGCTCAGTGAAATAAGCCAGGTGGAGAAAGACAAGTACCGAATGATTTCACTCATATGTGGAGTATAAGAACAAAGAAAAATACTGAAGGAATGAAACAGCAGCAGAAACATAGAACCCAAGAATGGACTAACAGTTACCAAAGGGAAAGGGACTGGGGAGGGTGGGTAGAAATGGAGGGTTGGGGGAGAGGGGGAAGAGAGCGGCATTACGATTAGCATGTATAATGAGGAAGGGCACGGGGAGGGCTGTGCAACACAGAGAAGACAAGTAGTGACTCTATAGCATCCTACTATGCTGATGGACAGTGACTGTAATGGGGTTTGTCAGGGGGATTTGGTGATGGGGAGAGTCTAGTAAAGATAATGTTCCTCATGTAATTGTAGATTCATGATACCCAAAAGAAAAAGAGTGTCTTGTAGTTTTCATGGTATAGGACGTTCACTTCCTTGATTAAGTTTATTTCTGGGTATTTGAGTTTTTTTTAATTAGAGAAATTAAATGCTTGTGAATCTGAAGATTTCGGAAGCTTTAAACATTAAGTGGTAATTTTTTAGACTTTGCACATATTACTTCAGAAGAAAAATAAAGTTATATCCATTTTTTAGGGAAAAGAAGAAACTGCATTTGTAATAGAGGAAATAGTTGATTTAAGCCAAATTCTGGGAACCTCAATAAAATGATAACAACAATAGTCAGAGTTTATCTCTATTAGTTTACCAGCCCAAAATATTCACGCAACTTTACTACAGATCTTTTAGGTTCTAAATATTGGTCATGACATATATTAGGTTTTAATGAATTGAAACTTGTATAGGACAAAAGAGTAAAACAACCATTTAATGTATTTCACTACTCCGTGAGAAGGGCCATTGTTAATTTGTGGTTTATATAAAGAATAAAGGGGATGAACTGAGAATAACTTAAATATTTCCACAGAATACTTATGGTAAATGTGATTTATTCTCATTTTTTTCACACAACTCATAGCCTTCAACTGCAAGAAAACCTGAAAAGTCCTGTATTTGAAAGCACAAGAAGGTAAATTATTAATTGTAATTTATTCCTCAGTCTTCTATGATTTAATATCCAAGTAAAATTGTATAAAATTTTATATTAAGAATTATATGCTTTTTAAAAAATACTTAAGATATATCATACATGTAAATGTAAACAGGAAATTGTATATTTGGAATGTTTTTTGTTTTTTTTGCTTGACACTGCATCTGAAATATTTTATTTTTTCAGGTACTCACAAAAATTGTTCAGAACCAACTACCAATCAGGTTTGAAACTAAGCACTGAGGATACAGCAGTGAAAAGACAAAAATACCTACTGTCTTGGAACTTAAATTGAGTGAAAAGTGTCGTATCAAGTAAAAGGAAACTTTATGAGGTGTTAGAAGAATATTTCTCAAATTTAGTTTCTCTGACAGTCTGCATTATAATTAACAGTGGTGCATGTTAAAAATGATGATTTGTGTATTTCACCACATTAAAAAAAAATGATGGAGATTCTCAGCGACACCGTCCCAGAAGCAGAAAATCAAAAAGTGGAGTCAGGGACAGGAATCTGCAGGAACCATTATCAGTAGAAATTTTTTTTAGAATGTGATTTTTAGATTCTATTTAAAGAGTCTTCATAGATCCAGGACCTTTGATCTCCTCTAAAGGCTATTATAAGGATGCAGATCTAATTTTTTTTTTCTGCGTGATGAGATTTATTTACACTTGTTGATATGAACTTATTTGACCTGACATTAATCTGTATACCAAACAATGCAAACTGCTGCTGAGAAAAATCTGTTTAAGGTATAGAAGAGGATATTTTCAGTATTTTACATATTTAATCTTTAAGCTTTTAAGACATTGTAATAGTCTAAATAAATAAAGAAATTAAAAACTTTTTTTCTCCTGTAATATCCAATTATCATTTTCAAAGCTCAGCTTCAAGGCTGTCTCATATAAAATCTTCCTTTGTCTCCTAAATATGTCCATCCAGTAACGTCCTGTTGCTCCAAATTTATTTAATGGAGGACAGTCCTGCTGTACTCAATTAAAAATTAAGATTGAAATGGAAAGGACCTTGGGAAAGATAGTTTACTAACTTCAGTTCACCACAAATTTATGAATTATGTATCAGGTCCTTTCCAGAAAGCAGGGTTTAATTCCCTTCTACTTTCAGTGCTCTCTTCCTTATTTCTCCTACTGTTGGTACCAAAAATGGGAATGAATATTGAGAAGGATGAATTTCCTAAACACAGGTAGTCAACTACATCAATTTTTGGTAGGGTGAACCTTGGTTAAAAATATGAACCTGAAATTTGATTTAGCCAACATTTGAGGTGGAAATTTAAAAATTACCCTTTCTGTTTTAATTGTGAAAAGATGGCACTAAATTGCCACCTTAATAATGAAATAACAAAACAGTTTACTTATCATGGTTTACTTCGCTATGAAACCTGAAGTGTTGGTCGTGGGTTGTTTTTTTGTTTGTTTTTTGTGGATTTAGGATTGTACCGAAACAGACTACTGAATCATAAGCTTTCTGTTCCATTTCCTGCCTCTTGACTGGCCTAAACAAGGTTGGATCAAATGAAATTTCCCCATATGTTGAACATAATACTGACTTAACACACTGCTTGAGAAATACTCATTGAAAGTGATTTTAAAGAACTGTGCATATGAAAAGTAGTTGCAAAAATTACAATCTGGGTGTGTGCTGCTGGCAATTTTACAGTATAGGAAAAAAGAAAAAAGGCTGCACACAGTACAACACTGTATTGGATCAGAAAGGGATGGAAGAAATTTCCTTTCCTTTCATGTCATAAACTAATTGTGATACTTATGAGATATGAGAGGAATTTTTAATGAATTTTTTAATAGTTTTTTTAACTAAGCTAACTAAACACAAAACTTTAGAAAGTATAAAGCTGGCATTTTTTTAAGGCTCTGTATATGATGAGGATAATCAAGACATCGGTTATGTGCCCATGACCACATACTGAATGAAATCTGAAAGGTTAAAATGTGCTCCCTGCCCTGAATGATTTTCCAGTGTTGTTAGGCAATTGAGATGTGTGTGTTGAAATAATTAGGTAGTATCTATACAAAGGGAATGGGGGAATGGGAGCTTAGTAGTAATGTACTTAAGTGCCATTGATGGTCAAAGAAGGAATAATCGGGATAATCTGGAAAAATCTGTCCAGTGAAGATGGTGGGATATGATTTAGACCTCCAGGGAGCATAGAATGTGATTAGGCAGAGAAGAGAAAATACAGCTTTTTGGGTGAGGCAGACAAATACAGCACTACCTGGAAAAGATTATTTTAAATGTTATATAAATTATGTCACTAAGGTCACCTGCCTTTTTCAAAAAAACCCAGTATTAGTGTTTGTCAAGATTCCTTTTCAGAAAGAGAATGAACTTTTTTTCTCCCAAATAGGGAGAATGGACATGTGTGTTCATTCTGTTCTGCAGCATGGGACAGATTAAAGTTAACTATTAGGTTTCTGAAACTGGTCCTAGTTGTATCTTATCTCTGTGAACAGTGACCAGTAGAGAAATGACAAAGGAAATTCCTTGAACTGAAGTAAGGCAAGGTTTTACTACCACCAGGGGGAGAGCACATAAAAGACTGACTCTTTGGCAACCTGTTTAAATCTTAAGAACCGCAATTGCCCATGTCTTGCCCACTAACCTCGGGTCCTTAGGGTCACAGCTTCTTAGAATGTATTATTTGAAACAACTACATGTGTGTGTTCTTAGTATGTTATCTGAAACAACCACATGTAGGAGTTTCTTCTGATAATCTTCTGGTGGGCTAAACAATGAACTCCCGCGTAGATTTATGTATAACCTAACCAGACAGGAATCTTCTTTCTAACACGTTCATTACATGTACCGAAGGTTGCAAAATTCCTAAATTTGTGGGGAGGTGGCGAGGGAAAGTGCCTGGCAATTGAATTATCGGTCTCTTAAGATCACTCACCTTTTCAGAGGTACCCCAGCACAGGCCCCGGGATTCCTAGGTTTCTATTTCCCATTAATAGACCGCCCTCTACTTCCTTCCTTGCCTTCCCTCCTTTTCCATAGCGAACTCGTTCCCTACACACCTGATCCAGAGTTATTCTGGAGGCGGCACCAATATTCTTGGCTGCCAACCCGAAGGCCAGCCAGCTAACTGCCTTCCTGGCTGTGACCTCTAGACATTGCTCTCCTGGGCTAGATAGAGTTTTGTTCTTTACGGGGAGGGATGAGTGGAAAACCCAATGCATTTATCAGCATAATTTTAAACACTTACATTCCTGACCCAATTACTAAAATTCTGAATGTGAATTTGTTTGTGTAATCACTGAAGAAACTCCGAGAAGTGGGTACTAATACTACACCCTCATCGCAGGTGAGGACGCTGCGCAGGGCAGTTAATCTTCGGCGAGACGCGGCTCGCACCCAGCTGGTCGGACCCTGCCTGAGTCTGGGCGATGCCGAGCCGGGTGGGATGCAGGCTGCGGGGGGCGGAAGGCAGGCGGCGCGGACTCGCAGGACCGGGTCACTTAAGCACGTCGCACGCGGCTCGCGCCGGGACCCGCCCTCACCGCGCGTGAGGGTGCGGGCCGCACCTTTCCCTCGCCGAAGGGGCCGCAGGCTATCCTGCGCCCGGGAGGCCACGTGACACCGGCGGGCGGGGCTTGGCGGGAGCCCCGCCCCGTCCCGGGCCGGTTAACTGGCGGCCCGGCGCTGGCGCCCACTTCGCGGTGCAGCAGTGTTAGGAGCCGGCGTTTGGGCGACTGCGGCCATGGCCACGGTGCGGGAGAAGGCGGCGGCGCTGAACCTGTCGGCTCTCCACAGCCCGGCGCAGAGGCCTCCCGGTAGGTGCTGCTGGTAGGGGACCGTGGGGAGCCGGGAGCGGGCCGGGGGTTCCTGCCCTTCTCGCGGGGGGCGGGAACCCCGCCCGGGCCGGCCGGGTCCGCCGCGGCTTCCGCGCGCTCCGCACCGCTGTGGCCTCTCGGGCCGGCGGCCGGCGGACCGCGCCCCTCTCGCGTTGGTGGGCTTAGCCGGCCAACCCTGCCGCCCTCACAGCAGCTTCTGCTAAGTCAGCCGCGCGCGCTCGTCCGTGCGTCCGCAGCGTGCCAGGCACTCTCACGAAGCCTGCAGATATTTCCACATCGTTCCCGGGGACAAGTCCACCTGGAATGGTGCAGCTCTTTACCCCCTGCCCCAGGCACAGACCTTGACTCCACTGTATGGCCAGGCGCCAAGTGCCTCGCATGCCCACTTGGTTCTCCACGCTCTTCTGGGAGTGATGAGGTCTTTAAGTTCAACCGGCAGGAACTTGGCATAAAAAGTATTTATTAGTTGCACTTTCTGGATAAGCAGTATTTTAGTGAACAGAAGCTTTGGACTTTAAAAAAATTGTTGCTTGACAGGAAAAACGTTGATGAATTCTGCCTCTAGCTTAATCATATATTTGGGGCGAGTTTACTTAGCTTCTTGGTTTCTTTACATGTCCAAACAGATTGGATGATCAGTTCTAAAATTCTGATTCTAGTGTCTCTACAGCTCAATAAATAGTTAAGATGGAGATAACACTTGGCTTTTCTTCTCCTTTTAGATGTTACAACTTTCCCCCCTTTCTGTAGCCTCAGTGTGGGGTGTTACAGGGATTAGTTCCCTATCTGACAAAAGCCCTTCATTTGTAAAATGCCAACCAGTGAAACTGTGACTCCTTCCTCAAGGTGACAGTGGTCAGTGAGTTGATTTGGGGCAAATGGGTGCATCTTGGTGGCCATAGTCTTGCATTTGACTTACTAGTGCTCCTTTTATTCTTCAAAATGCTAATCAATTGTGATAGAGAACTCCTTTTCATGTGTACTTTTCGGAGAAGGATCACAATATTAACCTTACTTTCCAATTTAATGAAGGATTCAGATAAGCACATGATGGTTACATTCAGAATTTCTCCTTGTTTTAAATTGTGAAGAAGAGTGAAGGGAAATACTTCATGATTTGGGGATTTAAAATCAAATACTGGAAACAATCTTGAGAAATCTTTAGGCTCACTTCCTGAGTGAAAAGAAATCCCCATATTTTACATGCTTAAAAGCGTGGCACCCTGTCTTCTAACAGTTGAAGCACCAGTTTTGAGCTTTGGACATTTGTGAACTGGTTCTTAGCTGGTGTAAGAGTATTTCAAAATTAATAAATGGCTCCCAAAGGGATTAAACCCAAGGAAGTGTTGGTTTGTGGATTTAAAGCCAAGGAAAGACTGCTGTCCTCTGCATACCAGGGTCAATGGGCAAAGACGGGACAGCTGCCTTTTCTCATTTGTGTACTTGCTGCAGTTGGAAACCTCGTACCTGTTCGCATTTGTTAATCCGTCTTCCACCCTTTGGTTGCCTGGTCACAGTTCTGGAGAGCACAGTAATAAGAGCCTTCAGTTCTTGGTTCCTTGCCATTCCCTTTGTGTGCTCTGGCGAGCAGCTTTGTGCTTTGTTTCTCTGCCTGGTTAGTAACTCTTCCATATCTTAAAGGGCCTGGAACCTGGCATCTGATTGATGTTGAAGGAATAAAACTGTATATGCTAACCTACAGCAAGCACTTAAAAGATATTTGTCTTTTAGTATAGACAAACAAGAAAGTTTTATATTATCCTGTTATCCCTTTCGACTGTAACCTAATTCTTTGAATTCACCTGATACCACTTTTCCAAGGAGCTCAAAGTACTTCCCATATGCTAGCTCATTAATCTGTATGAATTAAAGCAGGGGCCAGTGCCACTCTTGTTGATAGTTCTCTTAACATTTTTTAAATCGTTCTTACTAGGACAGATATATTTTATATACTTTACCTGCCCGCACGCCTTCTTTTCCAAAGCAGTCTTTGTTTCAGCATAACAGGAAAACAAACTTCAGAACTGCCCAAACCAATATGCATAACTGTGTTGCGTGCTGGCCTTGGTGTATGGCAGGGTTTTCTCACTCTTGTCACAAAACAAAGTTCTCTACATTCATCTGTTTTCAGGAGGCTCTGGTTAATGGGCAATAAATGTAGTCCTTTTTCCTTTGTCTTGACAATTCTGTGGATAATGTTTTAAAACTTCTCTTGGAAAAGAAAAGATTCTTGAAATTCTCTTAAATCCTAAATGATTTAGGATTTATATATTTGTTATTTTCTGAAGAAGAATTAAATCTTGTTATGTGTCACATCTTCTTATCTAGTCTTTATTTGATTGAATACTCCAGAACTCGGCATGTCATCAAGGTAGTATGAACAGGTAAATGAAGGGTGGGGGCTGGCTCTTCTTCCTTCAGAGGAAGGAAGAGGAAGAAAGAGACCTTCCCTTTTCTTTTTACTTTTTAAATAAACTTTTAAAAATATTATTTTAGATTTACAAATAAGTAATGAAGTTAGTACATAGAGTTTACATATGTCCTTCACTCAGTTTCCTTTATTAGCTTCTTATGTAAGCATAATACATTTGTCACAATTAATGAACCAGTGTTGATACATTATTGTTAACCAAACTCTATACTGTACTCAGGTAACCTTAGTTGTTGCCTAATGTCCTTTTTCTGTTCCAGGATCCTACCCAAGAGATCACATTGAGTCCACATCCCCTTAGACTTGTCTAGATTATGACAGTTTCCCCCCTTGTTTTTAGCTCTCCATCTGTTAATTGCTGGTACTGTGTGAGGCACTTCACATATATTGTCTCATGATCCTCTAAGTAACTGAGAGAAGTGGAATTAACTTTTTTTTGCAATAGAAAAATTAGGCAGTTTGCCTGAGATTGTATCATTAATAAATGATGGAACCCAACTGTTCATCTCACTCTGTGCACCCACAGAGCCTGTCACTGTGCCTGCTGCATTAATACAAGTCTCCATGTCTCACTGGCATTCAGCTAACTTGGGGCTTCTGAGCTCTGGCACAGTTTGTGTTTTGGGGTCTGCCTGCACACCACAAGTTATTTAGCAGCACTGCTAGCCCCTACCCACTAGATACTTCCCCAGCATGTGGCAACCGGAAATGTCTCCAGTCTTTGCCAGATGCCCAGAGGGGAATAAACTCAGTCATAAGAACTCCTCTTTATAAATCTTCAGTAGTTGGCAGTAATCTTACTATATGAAGTGATGATCGAATTGTTCTTGCCCTTTAATAGGTTTTCATAGCAGGACCACAGTTGATGCTGACTGCATAGATCATCATTGTTGCTGATTATTTCCTTGTAACTTTTGAGTAAATAATTTTTTGACATGTCTTATGACTTGATGTTTAGTGAATTATTGTAATAATGATTAGTGTGCATGTTTAGAAGTGATGACTATTAGTAGTATTACATATATATATATATGTATCAGAGTTTAATATTAGAAGTTTAACTTTTTTATTGTTGGTCAACTTTTTTTTGTTAGATTTCAAGTACATGCAAAAGGCGGTCTTGGCTTTTGAAAAATAGCTATTTTTAGGCAAATAAAGATAAGACTGCTTGAAAAAAGAATGTTAACTAGCCTGTATTTATATAGTGACTTAAGAGCTTGTGTAGTGTTACTAGATCTAATTTAAAACAATTTCTGAGCCTCTTGTTAGGCCACCTTCCAAGAAGCTTTTTATCTAATAGGACCAAATTTGTTGCTTCATTTCTTACCATATTTTATTTAGTGTTCATATCTAAATGGAAAGAGGTATAATGTCAATCTGTGTAACACCTATAATCAGTTTAGACCTGAAACCAATCCTAAACATAGTGTTCAACTCTTGTATTGGTAAATGAAGAAAGCAAACTATAGAGATTAATTCTCTTATGTAGGGTTCTCGCTGTTGGTCTCTCAATTCTTTGATCCTTTAGTTATAATGCTTGTTGAACACACTTGACCAAATGTAAATACGGAAGCATCAAAATGTAGATAGTGATAATTTTAATGAATTGTCCAGCTCATATGCAAATGAGGTTTGATGATAAGCTGAAGCTTAACTTCTGATTGCTAGACTTAATAAAGCATTCATTGTATACTTCTGGTCTCTTGAATCCTGTTTAGAAATCATAATAATTCACTTACTGGGCCATGGTCTGCTATACCAATGTTCATTTCAGCTTGTAGCTGATAAATAAGTTTAAACCAGATGTGTTCAATTGTTGAAGTCAGCATTAAAAAACAGGTTATCCTGGTGTGGGTTTTGGCACATTTACTTGTCAAGTCCCAGGTATGTTATGTATTGAGGTATCTGTATGAACATGAGCTTGTTTGGGTCTGTGGGTGGTGATGCTGGAGGGGAAATATCCCAGGATGCAATGGTTGGGAATTAATGGTCAGTGAGAACAGAGGGGACCTGAAAGGGCTGAGTTGCATTGTGCCTGGAGGACTCTGAAATGTGTGGCTCACAGGTGTCTACTCCCCTGCTCTAACCTGTTCTTTAATCTTTTATACTGTGTTATCCAACCTGCGAAACTTCCTGATTTTCTATATTTAAGCAGTAAGTTAATATGGGGAAATTTATTCTTTACTTCATAATTCCCCTGTGAAGATAATAGCCTTTTCTGTGTCACTAAGGCTGTGACTCCCTACCTCTCTTCCCCTTCAGTTGTCTTACTGATTTCAAACTGAGTGACTCAGCCTTATCTTTTAGGATTTGTATACTAACCTACTTGTAGGTCAATTGGTATGATAAATGTTTCATCATTATTATTATCACTAGCCCAGAAGTCTGTTTCTTTGGTACTCTAAAGGCACTCTGATCTCTACAAGTTTGAATTTTCCTTTCCTGTCTCACCCCTGTGTACTGTGTTTAGTGTATAGTATAAAATTTATGATATCCTACTTTACTTTAGCAGAATAACTAAGTGTTTTTAAATAGCTTGGTCAAGGGTTCACAAATGTTAAAGTTGTTTTGCTTCTTCCAATCTAATTAGCTCCCTTAAAGCTCTTTCCCTTAATTCAAGTCTTCAACAAAAAGTTAATGCTAAAACTGTCTGGTAGCTTATTTTTGATGTATTTATATTTAAATACTTGAGAAAGCTAATGTATATTTACCACCTGTGACACTGAGGACAAGTTTAATTCACTGGGCCTCAATTTCCTCAAAATAGGGTTATTAATAAGTATTTCAGAGAAGTTTATCAGGATTAAATGAGAGAAGGCAGAGCTTGTCATATTGTAAGTACTCAAATTTTGGTAATATATGAAGATTTGAAAAAGACTAAAGAGCATTTAAACCTCAGGTCTGGTATTAGGAAACTAAGAGTATTAACTGTTAACACGCCATTTATTTAGTCATTGTGGCTAGAAATAGCACAGCTCCTCTTGAGTTCTGGATACCAGAAATGACCTGGACATATTTTGAGATTCTATGAAATGCCTGATTCTGACTGTATTTGGTAGAGATTAAATACTGTACCAGTAGTAAATCTAGTTCCAGCTTGATTTATCTAGTGGAGTCTCCAAATTCAATTCTTTAAACTACTCACATGATATTTGGAAGACTGGCCATCACTTACTTCCTTCTTTGTTTAGTACTGGGTTATGAAGTATCTTGAATTTTAGATGTATTTTGCTAATTAGAAAAAATCATGCTGATTGTTTTAATCTAACAGTGGGTAGGTAGTGAATTACCCGTCTACTTTTTATATTGGAAATATACAAATAAACAGTAAAGGGTTTTATGTGTGTGTGGTAAAGATGGTAAAAGGATTTTTTGTGGTAAACTTTCATGATAAAGATGTTAAAATTTCTAGTCGCTACCAAATTACACTGTAAGTGAATATGGTGTGATTGTTCACTACACTCATATTTGTTGCATGCAAAAAAGGGATTCCCAAGGTCCCGCACTCTAGTGCAGTTTTAAAATAGAGTTTTAATGTCCTTCAGGAACTTATCTTTGCTTTCATCTTACACATTCTATAAGGCAGGAAATCAGTTTCCAGCAGCAGTTTCATATAATTCCCCTTATTCCTTACTACTGTACTCATGCATATTGTTGTCCTTTTTAGACTACTTTAAGGGGAACAGTAAGTTTTCAGCTTCTCTGTCAAAATATCCTAAAATTAAAGGAAGTAATGCACTTAACAAAAATGGGGGTTTAAAAATTCAGAGAATCATTGAAAAGTGTAACACACAAAAAGGCATACTCTCTGTTCACATAAAGAAAGAGGGCAAACCAGCCAGCCACCAGCTTGATGATTAGCTGGACGTAGTTCTATCAGCTTCTAAAATTTCAGGTCCATTTTCTTTTTAATTGTTTTTCCTTTTCTTCTTTGTAGTTTTGCCAAATATCAATTGATTACAATGAGGAAAAATATGATAAATCTTTGAAAGAGATAAATCTTTTTTTCTTTTTGGCCTAAACCTCTTTTCTTTCTGTGCTGTTCCTATCTGTGCTGTAGGTTGTAAGCTCCTGTTGGGCAGGTACCAAACTGTTAGTTTACCCTGCTTATAAAGTACTTAACTCGTAAGTCTGTGGACTAGAAAGCTTTACAAATATTAGTTTATTCCAATAACCAAGTGTGTGTGTATATCTATAAGTCTATCCGTATGATAAATAAAATCATTTGGACAATGATCCAAATCCTAGTACCATCTCTTACAGTGTAATGTCTGGAAGTTACACTTAACCTCTGTGAATCTGTTTTCCATCTCTCAAATAGAGAAGATATCTACCTCACAGGCTTGCTATGAAGATTAGATCATCTATGTGAGGTACTATGTAAGGAACTCTACTGAGTTTGTTGCACATAATTAGTAACTGCCACAAGGTCCTACTTGATTTGCATCCACCCCTGTCCCAAGCCCTATCGCTACTCCTCTCTGATCTCACTTCCTACTGTTCTTTCCCTTCATTGCCCACTAAGGCCAGCCTGCCTCCTTACTGCTGTCCTAGCCCGTTGCACTCCCTTCTCAGGGCCTTTGCTCCTTCTGTCTTTATGCTCTTTCCCCAGATACTGCACAGCTTACTTCCTGGCTTTACTCATGCTTCTGCTCAGATGTCCCCTTGTTAGAAAGGTCTTTTCTGACATCCCACGTAAAATAGCATTCTCTTCCTTACCCAGCTTTTTCTTCTTAAATAACATTGACCTAAAACATTTATATTATCTGTTTCTTTCCACAAAGTTTAAGTTCATGAGAGGAGGGACTTAATTTTGCTCAGTGTTGTATCCTCACACATAGGAAGAACAGTGTTCAGCCTATAATAAGCGCTAAATTTTTTAATGAATCACTACTGATAATATTCCAATAACAATAATTAGTTCTCGTAATTGTTCCTTATTAATAACTTTGGAAATTGCCACTTTTTGCTTAAGGATTATTTAGACCTTATTACAAATGAACAAGATTACTCTCTGATCTTTCCCATTCCAGGGTTCAGTGTGGCCCAGAAACCATTTGGAGCCACATATGTATGGAGCAGCATTATAAATACTCTTCAAACACAAGTGGAAGTGAAAAAACGAAGGCACCGTTTAAAAAGACACAATGACTGCTTTGTTGGTTCGGAAGCTGTGGATGTCATTTTTTCTCACCTAATTCAGAATAAATATTTTGGTGATGTAGATATTCCTCGGGCCAAAGTGGTAAGAGTATGTCAAGCACTTATGGACTACAAAGTATTTGAAGCAGTTCCAACCAAAGTCTTTGGAAAAGAC
This sequence comes from Manis javanica, assembly GCF_040802235.1. Taxonomy (NCBI): domain Eukaryota; kingdom Metazoa; phylum Chordata; class Mammalia; order Pholidota; family Manidae; genus Manis; species Manis javanica. Next base: position 52,848,590 of record NC_133166.1, read on the forward strand.
AAAAAACCTACATTTGAAGACAGTAGTTGCAGCCTTTATAGATTCACAACGATTACAAACCAAGACAGTCAATTTGGCAAAGAGAACAACATATATTCACCTTCCAGGTTAGTATATTTCGATTTTCATAGGGATATTGACAAGATTTGTCTACTTTTTAATGTGATGCTGACTAGCTTTATGTTATCTTTGAAAAACTAAATTAGGCTAAAATCTGGGTCTGTAGGTAAATTTGATAAAGTACAGTGAACTTTTATTTGGTGTCTCCTAGAATTCTTGTTTGTTCATATTTTATATTTAGTAGAAACAACAAATTCTGATTTTATCCTTCAGATTACAGACTGTAAAAATGTTAGTGAGTTTATACACAAAGTGGTATGAGGACATAAAGGGTGAAGGCCCGCAAGGTAGGGTAACACTAGAATCAAGAAAATGGCAGATGTGAAGTGTGAAGGGCATGTGAGAGTCATAATACAGAGGGTTTCATATGCGTTTTAAAGAGTTTCCAGTTGATCATAACAGATGTTGGGGAGGCCACAGAAAGGTTTTAAGGAATATGAGACTGTATTTTAGAAAGGTTATCCTGGCAGCTGTATGGACAGCCTAATGGGGAGAGCAAGTTAGGTATCACTGCACTATTTCAGTCTACAGGTAAGGGTGAGGTAGCAGTGGTGGTGGAAGAGTCATTTAAATGGAACGCAGGGGACAGAACCCAGTGTTTGAAATGGATGTAGATGATAAGAACATAATTATCTTAGTTATTTGTCATGAAATAAAACAACTTTCCCCTTTTACTTCCCTCAACTAAGCTGTGTAGTGGTGACTGTGTAATTGAAGCTCTTTAATTCAGATATGAAATTTTACTGTATTGACTTTCAAATGTTTTTTGACTCTATACTTAGAACATGATAAAATTTATCTCTATGTACAGGAAGGAAATAGGAGGAGAAGGTAGGGCACAATCATTATTTCCCAAATGCAGGTCCACTCTCTTTATCTGAAACCTTTGGGACCAGATGTGTTCAGGATTTGGAACTTTGGAAATTTTAGAAGGGTAATTTTCATATACTGTATATTAGATAACATTCTTAGAGGAACCCAGAACAACTATCTCATAAGCAAACACATTAGTATTTCTGCAGTAAACAAAATATTCATACTAATGGGATAAATAAAGACTTTGATAGGTTCAGGACAGGTTTTGTCACTATGAATAAACTAGAATTTTCAAACCTTCTTGGGTTTCAGAACTGTGGATAATGGGTTGTAGATCTCTGTTTGGAAAATGATGAGAACTGTGCACAAGAGAATGCCCCAGAAATACAGATAACACATAAAAACAGTAGCGTAATGAAGTTTATGTTTTAAAATTGGAAACTAAAATTTTAGTTATTAAATTACTTAAATCTAAATGTTTAAAGGAGAATTTATTTAAGGTTATGTATATTTAGGTCTGAGAAAGAAAGTGGGATTTTTTTTTTCTACTTCTATAATTTGCATTTGTTTTGCTTTTGTTCTGAAATACAGACTTTCTAGAAACTGTCATCCTTCAAATATTAAAATGTTTCTGTAGGCTTACTAATAAACATTATGAAATAAATTCTTTTTAGGTATGCAGATGCATTATTTAAGTCATCTGATATCAAATCAGCAAGTTTAGAAGATCTGTGGGAAAATCTGAGTTTAAAGCCTGCTAATTCCCCTCATGTAAATATCTCTGCAACCTTGTCTCCACAAGGTAAGCTAAAGGTGATATGGGTGAGAGACAGAAGACTAACCTCAAATACAGTTACTTAGAATTTTCAATCTTAACTTTTATTAGAATTTAAATATTCAAAGCACAAAGAAAGAGCACTGTGTATTAAAGCTGTTTATGTTAAGTTTTAACAGAGGTCTATTATCTTTAACAAATAGATCAGTGTTGCAATTCTTGAACACTGACTTTTGTCCTATCAGCTGGCAGAGATTCAAATCTGAAATGTTTTGCATGCAGATTTTTATTTATTTAAAATATACTCTCAGATATTTCTTTCCTTTAGATTTCACTGAGTTAAATAAAAATTTCAAAATTACATTAAAACATTAACAGAATTCTTAAGTTCTTCCTTGTCTGTGGCAATGGAATGTAATTTAATGACTGATTTCCACCTTCCCTCCCCCATCCCAGTTGTGGAAACCCTGAGTGGAATAATCTGCAGCCAATAGTTTCAAACCAGTTTTTAGATTGAATGAATCATTCTTTCTTCCAGAGTCCTTATTAACATGTTATATGACTTGATCTCTTATCTCTGCCTATTGCTTTCTACAGTACAAAAATGAAAAGAATTCCTGTTGTCCAAAGTCTATTCTCCTACACTTTAAACAAATCTTGAATTGTTTTACTTTGTTGTAAGGAACTACTTCATAAAATTGCCTCTTTCTTTCTCTCTCTTTCTTTTTCTTTTTTTGCCACAAACTTATTAGCTTTGACCTACCTAGATAAATATTGTGGTGAGGGTTTGGTAACTAATAATTGTTACTTTTCACCTTGTGATTTTTCCTGTGTAGTTATTAATGAAGTATGGCAAGAAGAAACAATCGGGCGTCTATTACAACTTGTAGACCTTCCACTTCTTGACTCCTTACTCAAACAGCAAGAGGTTGTACCCAGAGTTCCTCTGCCTAAGAGGCAGTCTGATTTGGTCAACAACAGTAACTATCTGGATCGAGGAATTCTCAAGGCTTATAGTGACTCTCAGTATGTGGAAATACATATAATAATTTGAGTGTGTTTCTAAGAAGATTATGATAATGGTTTTAAGATAATCTTTTTCATTCTTCTGTCCATAGGATGAGATATGCCTTGTCAGTATTTGAGAAATAAACAAAATTACCTTGGTTAAAATTAGGAAAAGAGATTTAAATTTCATTATTTTTCATATTCATTTTTGTTTCACATATAGCTTACTTGCACATCAAGTGAAGAAAATGATTATGCTCCATCTTATCTTGGTTAAAATGTAGAGCTGTCTAATCTCTTAGGGTTGTCTGGTCTTCAAAGGCATCTGAAACGAAATAGATTTGGCAAATTCTTAGAATCCTTTGACTACATATGCTTTTATATCTCACTAGAATGCCTGTTAAATATGTATTTTTAAAGTTAGTTTCACTGAAGAAATATAGTGAAAGTGATTTCCTGCCTTCATCTCTGATTGCCATTCTCCTGAATATAACCTTGAGATTGGAAGGCGTTAAGTTTGCATTATGGGAATTATGATTTTTTTTCCTTAAGGAAGTGTTTTATATTTCTTATATCTTTGAAATTCTAAGTTAAAATTGTTAAAGGTTAAAAGCTTGTATTTTCTAGCTTACTTAATTTTTTATTATTTTGCCTTAGCAGAAAGTATTCCAGTACAGTTAGGGAGATGGAGATGTTTGAAAGGAATACAACTTACATTTCCAGTACTCTACCAGTTCTGCATTCCAATGAGCTATTAATAAACAACTGAGTGTCAGAAGGTAGCTTAAAACCTTATGAAAAAAGTTAATCCCAACATACTAGTTCTGGAATTTTGCAAATATAATAGGAAGCTTATTCTATAAGAATTTAAATTTCTACAATATAAAGTAAAATGTGAAAACATACTATAATTACCTTAAATTTTAAATACAGAAGGAGACATTATGCTAGAGGTAACCTTAAAGATCATCTAGCTGCATCTTACTATAACCTTGATGAAGCTGATGCCCAGAGAGGTGACATGACCTCAGCCAAGATAATTCACCTGGGTGGGTGGTGGCAGAAATAGTTGTCCTACATCCATTGTAGTAGAGCACGTGATTGATGGTGTTCTTTTAAACTATGTATATTAACAAATTAAATATTAAGTCATTTCATTTCTTGAAATGCAGCAATTTTCTGAAGTTACCCAGCTGACATTTTGTTAGAAAAGATAATTAATACTTATTTTGAAACCCAAACTTACCTTCCTGTATTCTCTCCTTGTTAAAGTGAAAGATTATAGAGCATACTCAAAGCTCTGAAGTAAGCAATACTGTATTTGAAAAATACTGGTCTGGTCTAGGAGACAGATCTGTGTTCTAGTGCTGCCTGGGAACCTGAGCAAGTCACAGAATCTCTGGGCTTCCACTGCAGATTTGAAGAGTAGAGTTTTGAATTTTAATATTCTTTCAACTCTGTATTATAGTGGATAGCTTCTGTTTTTGCTTAAAAAGGAAAAAGACCTATTTTAAGTTGAACTTTTTATTTCTGACACATGACTGAGCTATATATTAAAAAGAATTACACATATCTTTAAGTGTGTAGAAATTCATCCTGTGGCAAACTTGAAATAGCTAGTAAATTAGGTACTGTGTTATTTGTGTTATTCTTTGCTTTTTAAAATAATTCTTTTCTTCCTACCATAGGGAAGATGAGTGGCTCTCTGCAGCAATTGACTGTTTGGAATACCTTCCAGACCAAATGGTGATAGACATCAGCAGAAACTTTCCTGAGCAACCAAATAGAATAGATTTAGTGAAAGAACTTCTGTTTGATGCCATTGGCAGATATTACAGTAGTAGGGAACCTTTGTTAAATCACTTATCTGATGTTCATAATGGAATTGCAGAACTCTTAGGTAGGTAAGATCTTACTGGATACTAGAATTTGTCATTTGGAGGAAAAGAAAAAAATGTCCTCAAAATTAACCAGAGTGGTGCTACTTAAAGCTGGGAGTGGACTTGGATTAATCCATGAAAAGTATGTTTATTCCAAGACCTCTATGGCTCTTTTGGAAAGAGGCTTTAACAAGCTCTAAAGTTGTGCAGGAACTTCTGGTTGCCCTGGGAGAATGCTGCTCTCATTCAAAGGAAGCTTAAAAAAAGCAGAGAGTAGCTAAAAGCATACTAGCACCATCACCATTCTGCCTCAGTCTCTTCAGAATGGCAGACACTCTGGTGTATTCCTCTGCCAGGAGGCCAGACTTCCACTTGGTTTGTTGAAAACAAATTGGGGGTTTCATAGGATCCTTTCTATTTTTCTCAGAGTCGGATACATCAGTACCGTACACATAGTGTACCCTCAAAATGTATTGAATTAATGAAAAACATAGGCTGGTAACTTCCAAAGCCAAGAGGTAGATTTAACATCCTAAGATTATTATATGACAAGGACTTAGGGTTTTAGTTGCCAAGTTGAGTCTAGGCTTCCTTGATGGTACTGGTCATTCATTGCAATTTCTAGTCTTTTTGTTTTGTTTTGCTTTTGAAAATAGTTTTGAGTAAGCTTTAACTTGAATTTTTTTCCCTTTAATATAGTCATATTTAGTCAAAATTAAAAGAAGTTTTTTCTTTTGGCTAAAGTGAATGGGAAGACAGAAATAGCCTTAGAAGCTACTCAGCTCTTTCTAAAGCTCTTGGAACCCCAAAATAGAGAAGAATTTAGAAGACTGTTGTATTTCATGGCTATTGCAGCACATCCTTCTGAATTTAAATTACAGAAAGAAGTAAGTCTTGTCTAAATGTTAATTGTGTTGAGTATCCTTAGTACTTATAGGACCCACATGTCAGATTATTCCATCATCAGCATCAAGTATGCTGAAATAGATAACTTAATATTTAATATTGCCTTTTATAGTAAACTTATTCTTTTAAATGTATACCATTGGGTGTGTTTATTTTATTTTTATAGAGTGAAAACAGAATGGTGGTAAAAAGGATATTCTCAAAAGCTATTGTTGACAGTAAGAATTTATCCAAAGGCAAAACTGATCTTCTGGTACTTTTTTTAATGGATCATCAAAAAGATGTTTTTAAGGTAAAACTCTGCAAATGCTTAAGTTGAGCTTATGTAATAGATTATGATTAAATTGCATTTGAATAATGTCCCATGTCCCTTCTTTTCTTTAAGATTCCTGGAACTCTACATAAAATTGTCAGTGTTAAGCTCATGGCCATTCAGAAGGGAAGAGATCCAAATGGAGACACAGGTAATCTGAGGATCTTCCAAAGATAAATTACTAGTGTTTATTTGAAAGTGTTTTTCTGTAAGTAATTGTACTTAAATTTCAACTAAATGCTAAACAGTCTCCTATTATGCAGACTTAGTAAAGTATCTCCTTATGTCAAAAAACAACTTGACCAGGGTTAGAAAGTCAGCAGAGCTTAGTATTGTCAGTGCATTTTACAAAATAGGGAATACAGTTGTAAATATAAAAATACTGCTTGATTTTTCTAGTTATGTCTGAGGATAGAGTCATTAACTGAGCTTTTTACTTTTAAACTTTAAGGATATATTTATTGCCAGAGAATTGATCAAAGTGATTATTCTGACCATACACGGGAGACAACCAAGGATGAACTATTGACTTTACTAAAAACTATTGATAAGGATTCAAAACTGTCTGCCAAAGAGAAGAAGAAGTTACTAGGTCAGTTTTATAAGTGTCACCCAAGCATCTTTACTGAGTATTTTGGAGACTGAGTTTCTAATGTCTGTATATAACTTGTGTATTTTAAACAATAAATTATGTATCCTAAAGATCTAATCACATTTGCAATCTTGGATGTTCTTGTAACTATTAAACTGTAATTAATAAAACTTTTTTTGTATAATCTTTCATGTCTGAAACTAAGTATTAGGTTGTGTATTGCTGCTAAGTATTGACCCCTCGTAGGTGAGTTGATTTATAATTGTGCACAATATTGTAGAGACTGTCATAGGAATTTAAATGATATGACATTATAGTGTTTACATAAGAAAGTATTAAACAGTAAAGAGGTTTGTAATTACAAGTTAATAGAAGTGTGGTTTGTACTTTGAAAGGAACTCCTTAAACATATAAGGTAGAAACTTCAGCTATGATCATATGAAGTTGCTAACCATCATAAGGTACAAGCAAGTGAGAAATCAAAATGTCCTAATGCTTTAACATCTCTTAATACTTGTGGAGAATTTCAAACGTGTAAAAAAATGGCAGAGCACAGAAAAATGAATTCCCACGTACTCATCATCCAGTTGCAACAGTTGTCAACTCATGGCTAGTCTTGTTTACTCTACATTCCCACCCGTTCCTTGCTCCCTCCCCAGCACATTACAGACATCATATCCCTTCACCTATAAAATCTTATTATGTATGGCTAAAATGTTTACATTAAAGACATAACCACAGTATCATCAGTATGTGCACATAAACCACAATACCTTAATGTCATCAAATATGCAATAAGTGTTCAAATTTTCTAATCTAATGATTTTGACAGTTTATTCATACAGATATTCAAGTAAGGTCATAAACTGCAATTGGTTAATGTGCTTTTTTAAGTCTTTTTTTAATCTATAGATTTTTCTCTCTATCCCTCTTTCCCTTCTCTTTCTCCTCCTTTTCTTTCTCTGTCTCTGTTGAATAAACCCGGTTAGTTGTTCTTCAGTTTCCCAGAGTCTGGATTTTGCTGATTGCAAAATATACTTTCCTTATCATGTTCCTTTGTTCCTGTATTTCTTGTAAATTGGTCATTAGAGCTAGTCTTATACAACTTTTTATCGAAGTTAATGATCATTTTGGAACTGCTGTGCTGTCAAGATGTAGATGTATAATACAATTACAATACAGCTTGAAGTTGTTTATCTTTACAATAATAAAATCAAAGGATTAAAATGAAACTGAATTTTATCTATTTAAACTTGACTGTTAAATTAGATAGGGAAAACATATCAATATGCTAGTATGTCAGTGATCTTTTGTTTTCTAAGATAACTGATATTGATTAGTCTTTAAATGGGAGAAAGTTGAGGATTTATATCTATAATACCTATGATACCAATTCACCTACTAAAGCAGGGGGTAACTTTTGTCAGGGCTGTTCACCCCGCCCCTGCTGCATAGCCTAGAAGAGAAGGCAGCTTTCGTTACAGTAAGGTGAAAGAGAGAAGATAGTTGATGATTTAAGTGTGAGGAAGTTCTCAGAAAGAAACTACTGAAAGTGTGGTGAGACCATTGTTGGCAGAGCAACTGTGTACTTTCTGATTTGAAACCTTTATTTTGTACATAATCAAATAGTATGATTATTTGGCAACCAAAACATCTCTCAGGGGAGAAGACTGAACTAACTGCCTAGTTATATTCATGGTCTTAGAAGCAGCAGCTTAGAATAATTTCATGGAAACTCTAGGAAAACCACAGTGTACCTCAAACTTCATAAGAAGAACAGAATCAAGTTTTGAGAAAAATGGTCATGTTTACTGCAAGCATTGGCAAAGTTTTAAATTGCAGGTCGGGTGCTACCCTGAATGTCTTGGACAATCTTCCTGTATCACCAGCCCTGTCAGTCATTTGCTGTGTGACCTCATTCACTAATCTATGATGGTGTCTTTGGGGCCCCATCCCCACTTATACACCCAATACTTATGTGACCATGAGCTTCACCAGCACCCTAGGTGAGTAGGGCTAAGAACTGGTCCAAGGATAGCCTATCTATAGGTGAATGAGACTAACTTTGTGCAAAAATAAGTTTGGCTAGTCAAATTCTATATAGAAAAATATAAATTATGAGGGAGCAACAACTAAAAAAAAAGTCTCATCCAGAGAGAGGAATGAAGTAGACTGTAGTAAGAAGCAGAGAAGAATTGAGAGTGCCTGTGTGTCTTGGGGAGATAGGGCAGTACTGACCTCTAGCTCTGCCAGCCTTTTCTTGCAGTGAATTCCCCTTATTTTGAGGTCATTAGAATTTCCACTCCTTGCAGCCAAAAATCTTACTGAAAGGTGTCAATAGGTTTTCAGTATTTACAGGAAACAATTGAAAATATATTGTACATCAAGATTACAAGTAAGCCATTCCAAGTCAAATCAGTGGTTTTGGTATTGTAACAGTGTCTTCCCCACAAATGGAAATTGTTTATATTAATCCTTCAGGGAAGATAGGGGCTCTCACTAGGGTCATGAAGGTGGCCAATAGATCTTGCTAGGGAGATGGTTGCAGCCTGGTACATAGAATCACTTGGGAAACCTAGCTTTTCCCTGGCATCATCCCCAGAGTTTCAGATGATAGTTTTTGAATGCTGACCCCCCCCCCTCCACCAATGCCAGGAGAGTCTAAGGTGTAGTTATATGGCATATTAATCGAGATTAGAAAACCACTAATCTAGAGATTCTGTGGTACATTAGTCTGGACTCAAAAGATTAGTTGGGACTCAAAAGTGTGAACTCAATGTTTTCCTGGTGAATCTTAGTTCCAGTTAGTTGAGAATCTTTTTTTTTCCTTAAGTGAATCCTCATCTGAGGCCTTGGTATGTGTGTGTATGTAAGGGAAAATAATGTGCTAGTTAGTGAATGCTTTGAGGGTGGTTTGTATTATACTCAGTCTTCACTACTTTAGGAATAACTTCCCACATGTGATCTATTTAGTAGTTTTTGAAAGCACTAATTACATCCTTTTTTAAAATTAAAGTATTGACATACAATCTATGATGGTTTCAAATATACAACACAGTGGTTCAACATTCACCTGTATTATCAAGTCCTAACCCCCTCCATTGCAGTCACTGTCTAGCAATGTAGTAAGATGTTATAGAGTCATTAATTGTATTCTCCATGCTGTACTACTGTCCCTGTGACCTACCTATATTGTGATTGTGAATTATTGTGCCTCTTAATCCCCTTCTCCCTCCCCTCCACCCCAAACCCTCCCTTTTGGTAACCACTAGTCCCTTCTTGGAATCTGTGAGTCCGCTACTATTTTGTTTCTTCAGTTTTGTTTTGTTTTGTTTTTACACTCAACAAATGAGTGAAGCCATTTGGTATTTGTCTTTCTCTGCCTGGCTTATTTCACTGAGCATAATACCCTCTAGATCCGTCCATGTTATTGCAAATGGGAAGATTTCTCTTCTTTTTATGGCAGAATAATACTCCATTGTGTATATGTACCACACCTTTATCCATTCATCTACTGATATGGAATAGCTTCCATATCTCAGCTATTGTAAATAGTGCAGTGATAAACATAGGGGCACATGTCTTTTCAAATCAGGGATCTTGTTTTCTTTGGGTAAATTCCTAGGAGTGGAATTACTGGGTCAAATGGTATTTCTATTTTTAGTTTTTTGAGGAACCTCCATACTGCTTTCCACAATGGTTGTACCAATTTACATTCCCACCAACAGTGTAGGAGGGTTCCTCTTTCTCTGCATCCTCACCAGCATTTGTTGTTCCTTATCTTTTGAATGTTGGCCATCCTAACTGGTGTGAGGTGACGTTTCATTGTGGTTTTAATTTGCATTTCCCTGATGATTAACAATGTGGAGCATCTTTTCATGTGCCTATTGGCTATCTGTATTTCTAATTTGGAGAAATGTCTGTTCGGGTCCTCCACCCATTGTTTAAATAAGGTTATTTGTTTTTTTGATGTTGAAGCATATGAATTCTTTATGTATTTAGGATGTTAACCCCTTATCAGATAAATCATTGACAGATATATTCTTCCGTACTGTAGGATGCCTTTTTGTTCTGCTGATGGTGTCCTTTGCTGTACAGAGAGGTTTTTAGTTTGATGTAGTCCCACTTGTTCATTTTTTGTTTTCCTTGCCCAAGGAAATGTGTTCAGGAGAAAGTTGCTTATATTTATATTCAAAAGATTTTTCCCTATGTTTTCTTCTAAGAGTTTTATGGTTTCATGACTTACATTCAGGTCTTTGATCCATTTTGAACATCCATACTTTGATCCATACTTTTGTGTATGGAGTTAGACAATAATCCAGTTTCATTCCATCTTGTTTTGATCTAGTTATTTAACAATTTTTAAGGGCTACAGGTAGGGGACTTGCTTATTGCCTTCATTTCGTTTAAGGCATTGTGGGTTAACTGGAAGGTTTCACCCAGAATTTCCCTCCTGGCCTTGGCCTATTTGCATACCAACGACTGTTTACCACAGCAGAGCCTCCAGTCCATCTGGGGTAAGGAGTGGAGAGTGGTGGCCATTCTCTCCTTCCCTCTGTTCCTGGTGCATAATTGGTCTGGTGCCCACCAGTTACCAGGAACCCACCTATGGAGTTCCTCCTAGAAGCGGCAGGCTGGGGAGTGCATGCTGTGGCTGGAGGGACAGATGGAGCTGGCTTGCCAGAGGGCAGGAGAGGAAGGACTTAGGGGTTGATGAGTGGAGCTGAGCAAGTGGGAGGCAGAGAATACCACCTGAGAGAAAGACTGAGCTGTGAGAAATAAAACCTTTCCCCAAACTCTCATCTGTTGTCATCCATCAGTCTGAACAGATTCATAGGCAACTCGCCCCGAGCAGGGTACCCTCTCCCTCCCAGAGCTACAGGCATACATAATTTATCCTCAGTCTTAAAAGCATTTTTGCAAATGAACAGTTAAATGAGTCACACATGTACCTTTTACTTTTGAATATAAGGCACAAAAACTTTTTCTATTAGTGTAGTTTGCTATCAGTGGGGAAAATGAACTTCCTATGGATAGGATCCTCACCTGACCCTAAATTACTTGATGATGTAATTGGCCTACTGCTAGGATAATGCTTCCACACCCATAGGCAATAAGCTATTATTGGCTGAGTCACTGTGTAAAGAGCTCTGCCCAGTGCTCTGAGCGAAGGCTGAGATGGATGTGGATTAATGGACCTGTAGACTGCTGGATCTGGAAGTGATTCTAGCCCTTGACCTATCGCCATGAGAATAAAGCCGAGTATAGACCCTTTTATCCCAAGAACATTCAGTTGTCATTTCTTGGCTTCACTGAATCCATAGTGAACTTCCTGGAGGCTGAAACCCTCAAGCAAGACACTATTTTACTGCTATAGGCTGAGAAAAGCATGGTTTTTTTAGAGAAGCAAGTAGTAGTCCAAAGCCAAGGCAGTCACAGCCTCCACTGCCTGGGACGAAGGGAGGTAAGGCTCCAAAACGGGCTTGTCTTAACCTATTTTTCTTTTTTGGAACACAAATGAAATGCACTGAGTAAACCAAGCTGAACCCTCATGGAAACCATTTGCCTCCACGGCTTCCCTCTTTCAGAGTTAAAATTTTGGTCTTTCTATATAGACAAAATGTAAGTCAGTTAGATAAAAAAGGTGACCCCCCCCAAACCAAACTGACGCTGTACCATTAAAATGAGGCTTGGTGGGCACTTTTAAACAGCAAAATGAAGGGAGGGAGATAAGCTACACCTACAAAACAGGTGCACCTACAGAACAGTGTTTAAATTTGAAAACTCGGGCGGGAAAGGCTTTGCATGCGGTTGCGGATCAGCAGCCTCTCCTTTTCCTTTACTGGCCAGATTTGGCGCCCGCTCCCCGTCCCGCTCCTCTTCCGCTACCCGCCCCGGCCTAGGTGCCCGCCTTTTAGTACGGAAACATGGCGCAGCCCAGCCCAGCGTGGGGCGCGCTCCTCCCGGCTCCCAGTCACCGCCCATTGAGCCCCCATGGGCAGGCCCAGAGCCTACGGCATCTCTGGGCGGAAACAGCGCCTCCCGGCTCTAGCCATCGCCTACTGCGCCCCTTGGCCGGCACGAGGCCGCGCGTCCGGCCTTTCCGTACGGGAACATGGCGCCGCCCTGCGTGGGTGCACGCCTCCTGGCTAAAAGCTGCCTCCCCTTTCCCGACGCCGAGGAGCGGTCGCGTTGGCCGCTACCCACCCGAGCCGGGCGGGGAGGTCCGCCCGCAACGCGGAGAGGGATGCGGCCTCTGAGGGGCAGAGGCTGAGGAGCCCCTGCCCGCAGCGCGTCGCTCGCCGCTCGCCGCTTCCCCCGCGGCGCCGGCCCGCGCCTGATTCCTGGCCGGAGCTGCAGGAGGGAAAACGCCGACTCCACGACAGGTGAGGGCAGCGGGCGCCGAGGCTAACAGCCCTGCCGGGCTCGCACGGGAGGCGCGAGGTCGCAATCACAGGCATTCCTTCGCCTTTCCCCGTCAGGCTGGGTCCCGGTCGTGTCGGATGGAGGCGAGGAAGCGGCAGGGACGGCGGGCGGGTGGACATAGGGCGGCCTTTCTCCCATCCCTCGAGGCTGTGCTCTAGCTGCACCCCGCTTCCATAGCCTGCTCCCGGCCCCGCCACTCCCTCGCCAGCCCAAACAGTTGTTTACGACGGAATCTGGACCCTGAGAGTGAGTGGCATGAGCGCCGGAGGAAGTCATTGCCGGTGTCGGTGGACAGAGCACCTTTCTTTGGCTGAAAGACCTTTTCTGCTGGGGAGTCTCCTGTGTCCAGTTTGGGTCCAGCGTGTGGCTCAGATAAACTGTCTTCACGGCACCTGCGAGGATCCTCCTAACCCATGGCTCCCTTTTTAGGCAGAGCACGAGTTGGTGACTGTTGAGTGAATGAGATCACTGTAACCAATTAAATTGTTCTCTGCTGCATCCTATAGCCCTGTAATTATAAGTACCATTTGTGGAAAGCCGGTTGTGTGCCAGCAGCTTTTACACAGTCTCTGTCATTTAATTCTCCCCCAACCGATGAGGTAGGTAGCTGCATTTTACGCATGAGGAAACTGAAGTTACACAGCTAGTAAAGAGGCAGAATTGGAACCAAGATCTGTGTCTGAGACCAACGCCCATCCTTCCACAAACACTGGCATCACAGAGATGACACAGCTATCAACAAATACTGGGTACCTGTTTGGGGAATATACTTATAGATATGGAGCATGTATAGGAAATATGGTTGGTCTTGGACCTTAAGAAGTTGAAAATCTAGATGAAAAAAATTTAAAAAGTAGAAACTAGCAATTTTATAATCTGGCCTCAACCCATCTTCCCGTTTTATCACCTGCCACTTGTTCTATCTTTTGTGTGCCTTTGCTTGTGCCTTTTCAGAGAACTTGCCCCCCTTGTCTTTCTTTCCTTTTTTATTAAGGTATTATTGATATACACTCTTATGAAGTTTTCACAAGAAAAACAATGTGGTTACTACACTCATCCATATTATCGAGTCGCCCCCCCATACCCCATTGCAGTCATTGTCCATCAGTGTAGTAAGATGCCAGAGTCACTATTTGCCTTTTCTGTTGTACACTGTCTTCCCTGTGAACCCCCCTTACATCATGTGTTGCAATCATAATACCCCTCAATCTCCTTCTCCCTCCCTTCCCACCTCTCCTTCCCCACCCCTCCCCTTTGGTAACCGCTAGTCCCTTCTTGGGGTCTGTGAGTCTGCTGCTATTTTGTTCCTTCAGTTTTGCTCTGTTGTTATATTCCACAAATGAGGGAAATCATTTGGTACTTGTCTTTCTCCGCCTGAAACTTGCCCCCCTTTTTACCTTCTCTGCCCCTCCAAACATTTTTTAATTGGGTGAACCATCTTTCCAAAAAGACCAGCTCAAATGTCACCTTTTCCTGGAAAGGTTATCCCAACGTCCTTGCAGGCTGAATTAGTTCCTCCCTCTGCTATATTCCCTTTGTGATTTCATAATGCCAATTAGGGTTAAATCTCATTATGTTTCCTTGTAAATATGTCTGTGTCCTCCTTAGACCATGCGTTTTCATCTTCCTGTTCCTGTTTAAATAAGATATTTTGATCTGTGTTTAAGACAATGGTGAATGCCTGATGTCCTGAAACCAGCCCTACGGAAGTTCAGAGAAAGGTGCTAACAGGACACCTGGGAGGAGGTGGGGCTTGAGGTTAATTTTAAAAGGATGGGGTTAGTTTACTAAGCTGAGTGTCAGAGACCTGGAAATCCTACCTTTCCTCCTCACTGCATAGAATGACTTACTTTCTGAGCTCATTCTCAACATGTGAAGAGGGTAAAATTAGAAGTGTTTTTGTTTGTGCTTTCTCATAGAATATGCTAGTAATATTATCTTTTGGATCTTGGAGCATTTCCAGAGCCTAATAGGATTTAGGACAGAGAAAAGATGGGTGTCTGCAGTGGGATGTTGGAAGGTAGAGGAGAACTACATTAAAGCAACCTTCATATTAATAATACAAGACTGAAAATGTCAGTTCCAGTAGCTTTATTCTATTTAATGGAGGTACCTGAAATTTCAGATAATTGTATCAAGTGAGTCTTCTGTTCAGTGTGCGGAAGTGAGTCTGCCAAACCTCCAGAAGCAGTCAACGTTTCTTTTGATCCCTGGATTATCTTTCAGGTGTGTAATGAAGTCTAATTAGTGCTTTGAATACGTTTTGTGATCTTTAAGTGCTAATAGTGCAAATGCTAATTATTTGCAGTATTGTTAATGCAGGCATGTGTCTTCTCCTTTAATTAGAAATACTTTAGGAATAGAGAACTCTATGAAAAAAACTGGGGAGCAAAAAAACTTGACAAAAACTTTGACAGTGAATAAGAGGCTACTATTTCAGGCCTTTTTTAACTGGCCCAAACCAATGCTTTAAGTGTAAATCCTATTCTAATCAGCAACTAAAAATATTAAAACCCCACCAAACCACATATATTATGGTTTTTTGTAACTTTCTATTTTACTCACCATTTTTTCCAGCTGACTGGCAGGGAATTAATAAAAATATTTGCTCCACATATTCTTCTTCAATGCCTCATAAGGTTCGACCTAGCTGTCATCCTCAGGTATCTTATCTACAAAATAGGATCAGGAAACCAACTCCTCAGCACAGGGTCTTCATTTGGAAGCTTGAGTAAAAGTATTATTTCCAAAGAGTTTTCCTATCGGCTCTCAGGAATGAAAGTAAAGAATTGAAGAATTGAATCACTGTTTGATTAAAATAGAAACAGGAAGTTTATAGTGTTATCTTCCAACAGTTTAAGGCCTGTGTTCTTGTAACATGGTACTCAGGAGTGGGACAAAATTATTCAGACTAGTTACTCTCTATCTGAGGCACAGGCCCATAAATTTGATAAGTTACAAGTATCATATTACAGGTGTCTGTTTACTCAGTGAAGTAGAATATTATAGCTGGTTAAGATCTTAGCAAGCCCATTTATTTTACAATGAGAACACTGAAACCCAAAGAGAATAAATGATTTGCCCAGAGGTACTCTGCTGCCTAGTGACCGAGCTAGAACATTTTGGTTCATTTTTTTTTTTCTTTCCTAGGAAAGTGAATAAACTTAATTGAGAATGTCTGAAAACCTTGACAAGTCCAATATAAACAAAGCAGGAAAATCAAATGATTCTGAGCAAGGCCTTGAAGATGCTGTGGAAGGTTCTGATGAAGCTTTTCAGAAGGAAAGAAAGTCGGGCTCTCCTAGCACCCAAAGAGTACAAAGACCTCACTGTAAGCAAGTTTGACTTCGGTTAGAAGCAATATTATAATTGTCTTCAGATTATATTTAATAGGCTTCCTTGTACATGTGGCCCTGAGCTAGATTCTAATACCATGATAACATTGCCAGTAATTAGTATTGAAGAATAGCAACAGTTTCTCACATACCAGCCTAGTCACTTCAGGGTTTTCAATTGCTTGAGAAGTTAAAATTTTAGAATAATGTCCAGAATGATACTGTCTTCCTCCAGTCTCAGTGACATTCCAATTTCTCTAAAGTGCTTTGAGAAATAGAAGGGTGGAGTGCAAATTGTAGCTTTAATTAAAAGGGTGTTTGAAAAGTCTGAGGCAGGTTCCAGCCAAGACTGTGCTTGTGCAGGTTAAAAAAAAAGTCTTTGAATGTGAGTGAGGTCACCACACCCTAACTTCACCGCCTGGGGACTTAGTTCCCACGAGGTGGAGGGGATTCATCTGCTGAATGTGTGTGGTGAAGTCATTTCAGATCCCTGGCAGGGAGCAGGTCTTATAGATGAAAGGGTGGCAGTTTCTGCACAAATTCCCACCAGTTGCCCCAACTCATGTCTTTTATTAAGAATGCTTAAACTTTTTGAAGTGAGTCCAAAAATGAAAGTTTTAAGAGGGAGTGTCATAGTCTAAGAATGTCAATGTTGATGTTATCTCTTGAAAGTGTGGATGATCAGTAGTTCTTCGTATTTGAAGGAAGTACAGACATTTTGGGGTTTAAGGTGTGTTTCTTCTAAAATGATCAAAGACCTTCCCAAGTAATTTATTAGTTAACATAGTATTCTTATAGCAAACATTTGTGGAACGCATTTTATTGTGGTTTATTATCACATAGATTTTGATAGATACACTACTAAGTCAAATTGTGTTCAGGGAAACTTGCTGTTAATAACTGTTTATCATGCATGTTTTAGGTCTTGTTTCCAGTATGTAGGGTTAGAAAGCTTCTATTTTCCCATTTTTAAAATGATGAGAATACACTTACGTCTTAGGGTAGTTGTAAAGATTAAATGAATTCATGTGAAGCACTTAGAACAGTGCTTGGCACATAATAAATGCTTGATAAACATTAGTTGGTAATACTGCTAACTAATATATCTTTTGCATTTAAAGATATCGGTACTAATTGCTGCAATGTGGACATGTATAGTTACATTGTTTTATTACCCACAGTTTCTCTTAAAAAGGACATTCAGTTTAAATCTGCAGTCATTCTTTGATTGATGGCCTTGTGTTTGGCATACTGTCAGTCTGATGGCATGACTCCAAGTTAATGTCAAGCCTACACTAGACTATGTTATCCGAAATTGTAGTTATGTCCTTAAGGCAAGAATACTTGTCCTGGGACTTGATCAAGGGTTAGAGGATTCAGGAATGGCCAAAAAAGTATGTCAATAATTGTGTGTATGTACATTTTTCTAGGAAGAAAGTTATGGAAGCTTTCATTAAATTTTCATAATGGTCTGTACCAAAATAAGATTTGAATCAATGCCCTAAAATATTTCATCTGGATTCCTTTCCTTTTCTCCTTATTAGTAATAAGTAGATAGATACAGGGCTATGGGCCCTGTGGTAAAGCTAAGACACCATAAGCTGGTGACCAGGTCGGGAGGCATCACTGCTCCTGTAGAGTGTAAATAAAAATTTACAGAATATGAAATTAACTGTCTGCAGACATCTCCCCCAAACAGTATAAATACAGTTGCTGGGTTTAAAGTAACTCTAAAGTCACTTCTGGAATTCTACAAATTAAAATGTAAATAGCAAAAAGATAACCTTTAGTCTTACAAATTGTAATACAGAGTAATATTTTAAGGTTAGAATTGCTGTTGGTAACTGTGATGTTGTGATTTATAATAAGAAATGTATATTTGGTGTTGGTCCTTTTTCTGGCTCAGAGCTCCTTTGGAATTTCATTAAGTGTGAAAGCTGAAGCTGTCTTTTGATATGACAATGAGGTGACTTTAGGAGAGCACCTAGGTAACCTAAGGGTCTGGGTTGGTTGCCAGAGGACCCAACCTTGTGTTCAGAGGGTTGGAACTTTGAGTCCCACCCCACAACCTCCAGGTCAGTGAGAGGGGCTTGAGATTGAATGAGTTGCCAACTGCCAATGATTTAATCAGTCAAGCCTATGTAATAGAACCTCCATAAAAACCCAAAAGGATGGGGTTCAGAGAGCTTCTGGGTTGGTGAACACATGGAGGTGCTAGGAGAGTGGCATAGAAGCTCCATGCTCTTTCCAGACACCTCCCTATGCATCTCTTCCATTCGGCTGTTCCTGAATTATATCCTTTTACAATAAACCAGTAATTAGTGATCTGTGAGCCATTCTAGCAAATTAATTGAACCCAGGAGGGGGTTGTTGGAATTATGTATAGCTGATAGATCAGAAGCAGAGGGACAACCTGGATTTGCAACTAGGTTTGAAGTAGGGGAGAAGGAAACAGTCTGGTGGAACTGAGCCCTTAACCTGTGATATGACTCTTTCTCCAAGCAAATGGTGTCAGAATTGTAGGACCCCCAATTGCTTGGTGATTTGTCAGAAAAACCCTCACACACACCCCCAATGTAGGAATATGGCATGGAACCTTTAGTAACTAGTATATAATATTAAAAAAGGAAAGATGGCTGGCTTTTGAGAATGGGAGGTGGTGATTTGATTATAAAAGATGGTGTGTTCTTTAAACTTAGAGATCATTAGAGTAAGGATTGGTAAACTGTTAATGTTTCCTCTGAAATCCTCTACTTCGTATAATCTCACAAAGCACCTTCTGTAGTATTTAATCACCTTGTTGAACAGTTAAAGATGCTGTATTCAGATGAAAAAATCAATTGTTATTGTAGTTAATATTTCCCATTTAGCATGTTGTTTTATTAAATCAGGTCCTTGTGAGTTTAATGAGTAGATCCCAGTCATCCTTAAGATAAATGGATGACTCTGATTTCTTACATTTCCAAAGCTCATGACTAATCTTTGAATTATGGTGTCTCTGTATTTAATCAATCAGTACTTATTGAGTGCATACTGTGTTTCAGTGACTCTAACTCCAGGGAGAGGAAATCCCAGGGCAAAATACCTCTAAAACTGAAATCAGTCAAAGGGAGAAATAAAATTTAAAACCGGTTTATTGCTTACAAACTGCGGTCTGGGCTGTTTCTCTCTCCTGCTTGGGCAGAAGCAAGGAAGACCTCCCTTCAACTTCTCAGGTTCAGAAAAGCCCTCAGTTGCCCAGGTAATTACCCATTGATCTGGAGATGAACTACTTCTCTCCACTCCCTAGGAATGCCTGTTGATATGTAGATGCACTAAAGCTAGGCGAGATGTTCTGGAAATATTACAATTTTACCGACAGTGACTTGTTCAAGGTCACACATAACAAAGTTTAGAGGGAGCTGAATTTCTTCCTGATTTGCTCTGCCCGTATGATGAGGCAGCATATAAAATGTCTATTATCATCACTCAGAGTCTTAAAATTGTTGAAAAATTGTAAATTTACTGTGAGAAGTTGGTGTGTTTCTTTTACTTTCATAATCTGTTTTTTGTATTTAAGTATGTCAACATACAACATTAGTTTCAGGTATAGAACATAGTGGCGCAGCAACTACATACATTATGAAATGCTCACTGCAATAATTGTAGTTATCATCTGTCACCATACAGAGATATTAAAATGTTATTGACTATATTCCCTATGCCATACTTTTCATCCCCAGGATTTATTTATTTTATAATTGGCAGTTTATACTTCTTTATCCCCTTCACCTATTTCGTCTATCCCCTCATCCACCTCCTCTCTAGCAACCACTCATTATTCTCTATATTCATGAGTCTATTTCTGTTTTTTTGGTGAGTTTGTTTGTTTTGCTTTTTAGATTCCACATATAAGTAAAATCATATAGTATTTGTTTTTCTCTGCCTAACTTATTTCACATAGTGTAATATCCTCTAAGTCCATCCACATTGTGAATGGCCAGAGTTCATTCTTTTTTATGGCTGAATAATATTCCATTGTTTATGTATACCACATCTTCTTTATCCATTCATCTGTTGATGGACACTTAGGTTGCTTGCATATCTTGTTTATTGTAAATAATGCTGAAATAAACATAGGAGTGCATGTATCTTTTCAAAAAATTAGTGTTTTTATTTTCTTTGGTTAAATACCCAGAAGTGAAGTTACTGGGTTGTGTGGAAGTTCTGTTTTTATTTTTTTGAGGAACCTCCATATTGCTTTCCACAGTGGCTGCACCAATTGATGTTCTCACCAGCAGTGTAGGAAGGTTCCATTTTCTCCACATCCTCACCAACACTTGTTATTTCTTGTCTTTTGAATAGTAGCCATTCTGATTGGTGTGGGGTGATTTCATTGTGGTTTTGATATGTATTTCTCTGATGATTAATGATGTCGAACATCTCTTCATGTGTCTGTTGGCCATCTGTATGTCCTGTTTAGAAAAATGTCTGTTCAGGTCTAATGCCCATTTTTTTTTTTAATTGAGGTATCATTGATATACAATCTTATGAAGGTTTCACATGAGCAATATCATGGTTTCACCATTTAACCATATTATCAAGTCCCCCTCCACCCCATTGCAGTCACTGTCCATCAGGATAGTAGGATGCTATAAGTCCTTACATGTCTTCTCCATGCTATATTGCTTTCCCTGTGACCTACCTAAATTGTGATTGCTAATTACAGTGCCCCTCAATCCCCTTCTCCCTCCCCACCAACCCTCCCCAACCCTTCCCTTTGGTAACCACTTGTCCCTTCTTGGAGTCTGTGAGTCTGCTGAGTTCCTTCAGTTTTCCTTGGTTGTTATACTCCACAAATGAGTGAACTCATTTGGTACTTGTTTTTCTCCACCTGCTTCTGCCCATTTTTTAATTGGACTTTTTTTGGTATTAAGTTGTATAAGTTCTTTATATATCTCAGATATTAACCCCATATTGAATATATTATTTGCAAATATCTTCTCATTCAATAGTTGCCTTTTTGTTTTGTTGATTGTTGTCTTTGCTGTGTAAAAGCTTTTTAGTTTGAAGTCCCACTTGTTTATTTTCACTTCTGTTTCCTTTGCCTGAGTAGACAGATCCAGAAGAATATTGTTAAGGCCAATGTCTAATAGATTACTGCCTATGTTTCTTTTAGTTAGGAGTTTTATGGTGTCAGGTCCTACATTTAGGTATTTAATCCATTTTCAGTTTATTTTTGTGTACAAAATATAAGGAAATTGTCCACTTTGATTCTTTTGAGTTTTCACAGCACCATTTATTGGAGAAACTTTTTCCACATTGTATATTCTTGTCTTCTTTGTTGTAAATTAAATGACCATGTAAGTGGGGATTTATTTCTGGGTTCTCTGTTCTATTCCATTTGTTTATGTGTCTATTTGTATACCAGTACACACTGTTTGGATTAATATATCCTTATAGTATAGTATAAAATCTGGGATTGTGATACCTTATTTTTGTAAATTTAAGATGATGATACATTTGAATATTTTTGTAAAACCAAGGTTAAAACAAAACTCAGAAGCTCTTGTGACAATTTCTGAATTTTTAAGAGATAAGAACTCAGTAGAGCTAATAATTCCTGATGCCTGATATTAATATGCCACAGTGGAGGTCCCATTTTCTGATAAGTGGCAACAGAAAATACTAGCTTAAAGAAATATCATAATTAGCGTGTGTACATATGTGTGTATATATATGTATATATATATAGTGTGTATGTATATGTATATGTGTTTATATATATATATAAGTATATATGTGTATGTGTGTGTGTATATATATACACACATATATATAATCCCTAAGTACCTTATAATTTTTAATCAGCTATTGAAGTGTGGTTTATCTATAATACACCAATTTTAGGTGTGTAATTTGTAATTTTGACAAATACATTTAAAGTTGTGTCACTACCTTCACAATCATGAGCTGCTAGAAAACATTTCCATCACCTCCCCAAATTCTCTTGTGTCCTTGATAGTGAATCATTTTCCCCTATCCCTAGCCCTTGGCAACCACTGATCTGCTTTTTGTCACTATAATTTTACCCTTTTTATAATTTCATATAAATGAAATCATACTGTGCATATAAACATAGTCTTCTATATTTGACTCAAATGGGATAATGCTCTTAAGATTCATCAGTATTTGTACATATCAGTAGTTTGGGTTTTTTTAAATTGCTGAGTAATTTGCTGACCACATTTGTATCAGTTACATAGTAATACTACAATTTGTTTATCCATTCTGCAGTTTATAAACATTTAGACATTTGAATAAAGCTGCTATAAACATTTGAATACAAGTATTCACATGGCCATGTATTTTCACTTTTCTTGGGTAAAGAACTAGGAGTGGGATTACTGGATCTTGCAGTAAGTGCACGTTTTATTTTGTAAGAAACCAAAAGACCGTTTTCCAAAGTGACTACCATTTTATATTCTTACCACTATGTATGGGCATTCGAGATGTTCTGCATCTATGCCAGTACTTTGTATGATCAGTCCCTTTAATTTTGGTCATTCTAGTAGGTGTGTAGTGGTATCTCAGGATGGTTTTAATTTGCATTTCTCTGATTATGAAGGAAAAAACCTACAGTTTTACACATGGTGGGGAAAATGCAGTCCTTCCTCCGGTGTTTTTCTCCCATGTTCTCCCTTACTAATCACAGAGAACATTTCAATTCTGGGCACGAAATATATGTTCTTTTCTCCCCAGCAGAGACAACAGAGAATTGCCTCTGTGATGCCAGCTAGATATCCTACAATCCAACTAAATTCTGACACTGTTTACCTGGAGATAGCATCAGCTCTCAGAGGTTAAGGGCTCAGTCCTACAAGACTGCCCCATTGCACTTCAGATGCCAGTCACAAGCCCTGTGCTTCTCTGACCAACCAGCTATGGATCAGAGATCCCCAAAACCCCCTTTTTGGGTTTGATTAATTTGTTTAGGAAAACACATTTACTAATTTATTAAAGGATATGTTAAAGGATAAAGATGAACAGCCAGATGAAGAGGTACATAGGACAAGGTCTGGGAGGGTCCCAAGCACAGGCGCTTCTGTCCCTGTGGCATTGGTGTATTATCCTGGTGTGGATGTGGTGCCAACCTGGAAGCAATCTGAACCTCCTGTGATTGGGACTTTATGGAGGCTTCCTCATGTAGACAATTATTAATCAATTATTAACTTACTTTCAGCCCCTCTCCCCTCTCTGGAGGATGGGGAATGAGACTGAAGAGGGTTCCAAGCTTCTACCTGTGGCTTGGCCTTTCTGGTACCCAGCCCCCATCTGGGAGTCAACCAGGAGCCCGCTCAGAGTTGCCTCAGTAGAACAGAGATGCTCCTAGTGCTCTTATCACTTAGGAATTTACAGGGACTTTAGGAGCCCTGTTTCAGGGATGGGGTCAAAGACCAAATATTAGAACAAGAAATGTTGCTTGTATTCTTATCACTTAGGAAATTACAAGGGCTTTAGGAGCTTTGTGCCAGGAACTGGGGTCAGAGATCAATATATATATTTTCTATTATCCACACTGATAATTAGTGATGTTAAGCATCTTTTCATGCACCTACTGGCCATTTGTATTCCTACCTTGGAGTCTGTTCATGTCTTCTGCCCATTTTTTTTTAGTTGTCTTCTATTATTGAGTTGTAAGAGTTCTTTATGTATTCTGAATTCAAGTCCTATATCAGATATGTGTTTTGCAGATATTTTCTCCTATCTATGGCATGCCTTTTCATTTTCTTAATAGTTTTCACAGGACAAAAGTTTTAAATTTTGACAAAGATCAATTTATCAGTTTTTTCTTACATTTTGGCTTTTTGTATCCCATACAGAAATTTTGCCTAACCCAAGATAAGATTTCAACTGTGTTTTCTCTTAGAAATTCTGTAGTTTTAGCTCTTATATTTGGTCTGTGCTCCATTTTGAGTTAGTTTTTATTTATCATGTGAGGTGAGGATTGAAAGTCATTCTTTTACATATAGATATCTGATTGTTTCAGTGCCATTTGATAAAAAGGTTAATCTTATTGACCACATTTGTATCAGTCTATTTCTGGATCCTTTGTTGTGTTCAATTGACCAATATATCTCATGCCAAAAACACAATGTCTTGATTACTATAGCTTGATAGTAAGTCTTGAAATCAGTTAGACTAAGTCCTTCAACTTTATTCTTTTTCAAAAGAGTTTTGGCTTTTCTAGGACCTGTGCTTTTCCATATAAATTTTCAAATTAATTTGACAATTTCAACGAAAAAAGCATCCTGGGATTTTGACTAGGATTGCATTTGATCAATAGATCAGTTTGGCAGAAATTGACATCATGATGAGAATTTCTATCTGGGCTTTGCTTTATTATTATACTTTACCAATGTCCATAAAGCAAATTTATTTATTTATTTAATTAATATTCTCTGGAAATGCTGAGAATTTTGTTGAGTTCTCTTACTTGCCTTTATGTGACCAAATAAAAATTTTTACCAGACAGGATATGAACAGCTCTTAGATTTGGTTCCTTTTTTTGGTGAGCAAGAGAAAATAGTAAAAGAGGAAGAAAAAAATCAGTCCACTAACCTAGGAAGATCTTTATACACATTAAATCCTGTGCAAACAAGTGACATCATCGTCTCATCTTAAGCTCAGATCTTATCACCATCCTGTTAATTAATGTAGTCATCTTGAAGGTCAGTGCTTTTCAAAGTACTGTTCTGGGACCATCAGTATCAGCTGGAGACTTGTGAGAAATGCAGATTCTCTGGCCCCACCCCATACCTGCAAAATCAGGAAACCCTGTGGGTGACCAGCAGTCTCTTTTCACAGCCTCTCCACTTCCTGATGCGGATATGAGGTAAAGAACTGATATCATAGACTTTTTTGTTTTTAATTAATTAATTAATTTTTTATTATTTTTATTTTGGTATCATTAATCTACAATACAAGAAGAGCATTATGTTTACTAGACTCCTCCCATCACCAAGTCGCCCCACAAACCCCATTACAGTCACTGTCCATCAGCACAGCAAGATACTGTAGAATCACCACTTGTCTTATCTGTGCTGCACAGCATGTATAATGTGGGGGGTGTGCTGTAGTAGCCACCCTCCACATTATACATGCTAATCGTAATACCCCCTATCTTCCCCCCACCCCTATTATCCCTCCCTTCCCACCCATCCTCGCCAGTCCCTTTCCCTTTGGTAATTGTTAGTCCATTCTTTGGTTGTGTGATTCTGCTGCTGTTTTGTTCCTTCAGTTTTTTCTTTGTTCTTATACTCCACATATGAGTGAAATCATTTGGTACTTGTCTTTATCCATCTGGCTTATTTCAGTGAGCATAATACCCTCTAGTTCTATCCATGTTGTTGCAAATGGTAGGATTTGTTTTCTTCATGTGGCTGAATAATATTCCATTATGTATATGTACCACATCCTCTTTATCCATTCATCTACTGATGGACACTTAGGTTGCTTTCACTTCTTGGCTATTGTAAATAGTGCTGCAATAAACATAGGGGTGCATCTGTCTTTTTCAAACTGGAGTGCTGCATCCTTAGGGTAAATTCCTAGAAGTGGAAATCCTGGGTCAAATGGTATTTCTATTTTGAGATTTTTGAGGAACCTGCATACTGCTTTCCACAATGGTTGAACTAGTTTACATTCCCACCAGCAGTGCAGGAGGGTTCCCCTTTCTCCACAACCTCACCAACATTTGTTGTTGTTTGTCTTTTGGATGGTGGCGATCCTTACTGGTGTGAGGTGATACCTCATTGTAGTTTTAATTTGCATTTCTCTGATGACTACCGATATGGAGCATCTTTTCATGGTCCGTTGGCTATCTGAATTTCTTTTTTGGAGAACTGTCTGTTCAGCTCCTCTGACCATTTTTTAATTGGATTATTTGCTTTTTGTTTGTTGAGGTGCATGTGCTCTTTATATATTTTGGATGTCAACCCTTTATAGGATCTGTCACTTATGAATATATTCTCCCATACTGTAGATGCCTTTTTGTTCTATTGGTGGTATCCTTTGCTGTACAGAAGCTTTTCAGCTTGATATTGTCCCACTTGTTCATTTTTGCTTTTGTTTCCCTTGCCCAGGGAGATATGTTCATGAAGAAGTTGCTCATGTTTATGTTCAAGAGATTTTTGCCAATGTTTTTTTCTAAGAGTTTTATGGTTTCATGACGTACATTCAGGTCTTTGATCCATTTCAAATGTACTTTTGTGTATGGGGTTAGACAGTGATCCAGTTTCATTCTCTTACATGTAGCTGTACAGTTTTGCCCACACCAGCTGTTTAAGAGGTTGTCATTTCCCCATTCTATGTCCATGGCTCCTTTATCATATATTAATTGACTGTATATGTTTGGGTTAATATCTGGACTCTCTATTCTGTTCCACTGGTCTGTGGCTCTGTTCTTGTGCCAGTACCAAATTGTCTTGATTACTGTGGCTTTGTAGTAGAGCTTGAAGTTGGGGAGCGAGATCCCTCCCACTTTATTCTTCCTTCTCAGGATTGCTTTGGCTATTTGGGGTCTTTTGTGGTTCCATATGAATTTTAAAACTATTTGTTCCAGTTTGTTGAAGAATGTTGTTGGTATTTTGTTAGGCATTGCATTGAATCTGTAGAATGCTTTAGGCAGGTTGGCCATTTTGACAATAGTAATTCTTCCTAGCCAAGAGCATGGGACGAGTTTCCACTTGTTAGTGTCCCCTTTAATTTCTCTTAAGAGTGTCTTGTACTTTTCAGGGTATAGGTCTTTTGCTGCTTGGTTAGGTTTATTCCTAGGTATTTTATTCTTTTTGATGCAATTGTAAATGGAATTGTTTTCCTGATTTCTCTTTCTGTTAGTTCATTGTTAGTATAAAGGAAGGCAACAGATGTTTGTGTATTAATTTTGTATCCTGCAACTTTGCTGAATTCAGATATTAGCTGTTGTAGTTTTGGTGGAATGGAGTCTTTAGGGTTTTTTATATACAATATCATGTCATCTGCAAATAGTGACAGTTTGACTCCCTCTTTACCAATCTGGATGCCTTGTATTTCTTTGTTTTGCTGATTGCCATGGCTAGGACCTCCAGTACCATATTGAATAACAATGGGGAGAGTGGGCATCCCTGTCTTGTTCCCTATCTTAGAGGAAAAGCTTTCAGGTTCTTGCTGTTACGTATGATGTTGGCTGTCGGTTTGTCATATATGACCTTTATTATGTTGAGGTACTTGCCCTGTATACCCATTTTGTTGAGAGTTTTTATCATGAATGGATGTTGAATTTTGTCAAATGCTTTTTCAGCATCTATGGAAATGATCATGTGGTTCCTGACCTTCTTTTAGTTGATGTGGTGGATGATGTTGATGGATTTTCGAATGTTGTAGCATCCTTGCATCCCTGAGATGAATCCCACTTGATCATGGTGTATGATCCTCTTGATGTATTTTTTAATTAGGTTTGCTAATATTTTGTTGAGTATTTTTGCATCTATGTTCATCAGGGATATTGTTTTGTAATTTCCTTTTTTGGTGTGGTCTTTGCCTGGTTTTGGTATTGGAGTGATGCTGGCTTAATAGAATGAGTTTGGGAGTATTCCCTCCTCTTCTATTTTTTGGAAAACCTTAAGGAGAATGGTTATTATGTCTTCTCTGTATGTCTGATAAAATTCAGCGGTGAATCCATCTGGTCCAGGGGTTTTGTTCTTGGGTTTTTTGATTACTGCTTCAATTTCTTTGCTGGTAATTGGTCTGTTTAGATTTTCTGTTTCATTCTTGATCCATCTTGGAAGGTTGTATTTTTCTAGGAAGTCCATTTCTTCTAGGTTTTGCAGCTTGTTAGCATATAGATTTTCATAGTATTCTCTAATAATTTTTTGTATTTCTGTGGGCTCCGTCGTGATTTTTCCTTTCTCATTTCTGATTCTGTTGATGTGTGTAGATTCTCTTTTTCTCTTAATAAGTCTGGCTAGGGGCTTATCCTGCTTATTTTTTTCAAAGAACCAGCTCTTGGTTTCATTGAATTTTTTCTATTGTTTTATTCTCAATTTTATTTATTTCTTCTCTGATCTTGATTATGTCCCTCCTTCTGCTGACTTTGGGCCTCATTTGTTCTTCTTTTTCCAGTTTCAATAATTGTGATGTTAGACTATTCATTTGGGATTGTTCTTCCTTCTTTAAATAGGCCTGGATTGTTTTATAGTTTCCTCTTAGAACTGCCTTTGCTGTGTCCCACAGAAGTTGGGGCTTTATGCTGTCGTCATTTTTCTCCATATATTCCTTGATCTGTGTTTTAATTTGTTCATTGATCCATTGATTATTTAGGAGCATGTTGTTAAGCCTCCATGTGTTTGTGAGCCTTTTTTTTTCTTTATACAATTTATTTCTAGTTTTATGCTTTTGTGGTCTGAGAAGTTGGTTGGTAGAATTTCAATCTTTTTTAATTTACTGAGGCTCCTTTTGTGGCCTAGTATGTGGTTTATTCTGGAAAATGTTCCATGTGCACTTGAGAAGAATGTGTGTCTTGCTACTTTTGGGTGTAGAGTTCTGTAGATGTCTGTTAAGTCCTTTTGTTCTAGTGTGTTGTTCAGTGCCTCTGTGTCCTTACTTATTTTCTGTCTGGTGGATCTGTCCTTTGGAATGAATGGTGTGTTGCAGTCTCCTAGAATGAATGCATTGCATTCTATTTCCTCCTTTAATTCTTTTAGTATTTGTTTCGCATGTGTTGGTGCTTCTGTATTGGGTGCATATATATTTATAATGGTTACATCCTCTTGTTGGAATCATTATGTATCATTATGTAATGTCCTTCTTTATCTCTTGTTACTTTCTTTGTTTTGAAGTCTATTTTGTCTGTTATAAGTACTGCAATACCTGCTTTTTTCTCCCTATTGTTTGCATGAAATATCTTTTTCCATCCTTTGACTTTTATATCATAGACTGTTTTTAAAAGCAGCTTTATTGAGGTATAATTGATACACACAAAAAAAGCATAAATGTAACCACTGACTTTTTGAAAATAAGAATTACCCTTTGTTCCTTGGCTCAAACCCTGTAAGGTAAATTTCAAGCTTTATCAAAAGAAAATAGTACAGCAATTGATTATGAGAGTATTGCAGCAGTTAATTTAGCAGTAAAATTTACAGGTCTTGATATCAGGACAATGGAAAGGGAGAACTTAGAAATAACTCAAGGTTTTGATACAGTGAGCCTTCGTTCTGCAAAATTATTGTGTCACATACCCTCCGAGTTTTTTTCATTCGTCAGCTTCAGAATGCTCATATTCTTAGTATCCTGTACAGAGTTAGTGGTTTTAATGCTGTTTGAATGGCAGCTGGCCCTGAAGTACTCCACGCAATTTTAATTTGGAGAAATTCATTCATGACACAGGGTTAGTGGTTGAGCAAAATGTATACTGCTAATGGGAGCAAAAGAGGAAATCTTAAATCTTGTGTCTCCCTATTTTTTTTTTGCATTTAGGATAGGCAGGAGGCAAAGGGATTAGAAAATAAGCCCTTGGCTTCCTGGGAAAATGGTAGTCTTGTAACTTTAAAAAGTTATCCTAAATCTCAGTTTACTGTACAGGCATGCTTTGGAGATATTATGAGTTCAGATCCAGACCACTGTAATAAAGCAAATATCACATTAAAGCAAGTCAAATGAATTTTTTGGTTTCCTTGTGTATAGAAATTATGTTTACACTATACTGTAGTCTATTAAGTGTGCAATAGCATTCCATCTAAAAAAAACCAGTGTATACGTTAATTAAAAAAGAATTTATTACTAAAAAACCATCATCTGAACTTTCAGCGAGTTGTGATCTTTTTGCTGATGAAGGGGCTTGCCTCATGTTGAGGGCTGCTGACCGATCGGGGTGGTGACTGCTGAAAGCTGGGATGGCTGTGGCAATTTGTTAAAATAAGACAGTGATGAAGTTTGCCGCACTGATTGACTCTTCCTTTCACAGAGGATGTCTCTAGCATGCGATGCCATTTGATAGCATTCTACTCACAGTAGAACTTTCAAAAGTGGAGTCATTCCTCTCAAACCCTGCCACTGCTATATCAACTAAGTATATGTAATATTCTAAATCCTTTGTCATTTCAATAATCTTCACAGCATCTTCACCTGGAGTAGATTCCATCTCAAGAACTCACTTTCTTTGCTCATCCCTCAGAAGTAACTCCTTATCTGTTCAAATTTTTTCATGAGATTGGAGCAATTCCATCACATCTTCACACTCCTCTTGTAATTCTAGTTCTTTTGCTATTTTCAACACAGTTATGTCCTCCCCTAAAGTCTTGAACCCCTCAAAGTCATCCATGAGGGTTGGAATCAACTTCTTCCAAACTCGTAATGTTGATATTTTTACCTTTTCCCATGAATCATGAATGTTCTGAATAGCATTTAGAGTGGTGAATCCTTTCCAAAAGGTTTCTTATTTCCTTTACCCAGATCCATCAGTGGAAACACTATCTATGGCAGCTATAGTCTTACAAAATGTCTTCTTAAATAATAAGACTTGAAAGTTGAAATTAGTCCTTGATCCATGGGCTGCAGGATATATGTTGTTCTGGCAGGTGTGTAAACAACATTAATCTCTTTGGACATCTCCCAACAGAGCTCTTCGGTGACTGGGTGCATTGTCAATGAGCAATAATATTTTGAAAGGAATCTTTTTCTGAACAGTAAAGCTCAACAGCAGACCTAAAATATTCAGTAAACCATGCTGTAAACAGATTTGCTGTTAATCTGGCTTCCTTGTTCCCCTTTTATTGAGGACAGGCAGAGTAGATTTAACATAAGTCTTAATGGCCTTAGGATTTTCAGAACGTTGAATGAACATTGGCTTCAACTTAAGGACAGCAGCTGCATTAGCCCCTAACAAGAGAGTCAGCCTGTCCTTTGAAGCTTTAAAGCCAGGCATTGCCTTCTCGCTAGCTGCAAAAAGTCCTAGGTGACATCTTCTTCCAAAATAAGGCTGTTTCATCTACATTGAAAATCTGTTTGGGGGCGGAGCCAAGATGGCAGCGTGAGTAGAGCAGCAGAAATCTCCTCCCAAAACCACATATATCTATGAAAATATAACAAAGACAACTCTTCCTAAAATAGAGACCAGAGGACACAGAACAACATCCACACCATATCCACACCTGCGAGAACCCAGCGCCTCATGAAGGGGGTAAGATACAAGCCCCGGCCCGGCGGGACCCGAGCGCCCCTCCCCCCCAGCTCCCGGCGGGAGGAGAGGAGTCAGCAGGGAGGGAGAAAGAGCCCATGACTGCTGAACACCCAGCCCCAGCCATCCAGACCAGAGTGCAGACACAGTGCATGCGTGGGGTCCTGGATACTAGGGTAACAGGGCGGCAGGACCGGTGACGGGGTGCCTGAGGCCGACGCTGGAGAACAAAGAAATGGGAGCGGTCATTTTTTTTTTTTTTTCTTTGGTGAGTGCTTTTTGGAACACTTAAAGGGACAGGAGGCCCAATACTAGGGAAACAGGGAATCAAGACCGGTGAGCTGGTGCCTGAGACCGGTGCCTGAGGACAAAGAAAATCATGCGTTTTTCTTTTTTTAATTATTTATTTAATTTTTTTTCTTTTTTTTTTGTTGCTGTTGTTGTTTTGGTTTGGAGAGTGCTTTTTGGAAGTCTTAAAGGGACAGGGCAGGACACTTAGTCCAGAGGCAGGGAATCTGGGGATCTCTGGGCACTCTAACTCCCTGGGCAGCAGGGAGCACAGAGGCCCCTTACAGAGATAAATAGCCTCCCGGCCACTCCCCCTCCAACAGGGCTCCACCATTTTGGAGCAGCACCCGAGCCAGGCCACACCCACAGCAACAGTGGAGATAAACTCCATAGCAGCCAGGCAGGAAGCAGAAGCCCTGTCTGAGCACAGCTGCCCAGCACAAGCCACTAGAGGTCACTATTCTCCCAGGAGAGGAAGGCCACAAACCAACAAGAAGGAAAGCTCTTCCTGCTGTCACTCGTACCAGCTCTGCAAACTATCTCTATCACCATGAAAATGCAAAACTACAGGCAGAAAAAGATCACAGAATCAACACCTGAGAAGGAGACAGACCTAACCAGTCTTCCTGAAAAAGAATTCAAAATAAAAATCATGAACATGCTGATGGAGATGCAGAGAAAAATGCAAGAGCAATGGGATGAAGTCCGGAGGGAGATCACAGATGTCAGAAAGGAGATCACAGAAGTGAAACAAACCCTGGAAGGATTTATAAGCAGAATGGATAAGATGCAAGAGGCCATTGAAGGAATAGAAACCAGAGAACAAGAACGTATAGAAGCTGACATAGAGAGAGATAAAAGGATCTCCAGGAACGAAACAATACTAAGAGAACTGTGTGACCAATCCAAAAGGAATAATATCTGTATTATAGGGGTACCAGAAGAAGAAAAGACAGGAAAAGGGATGGAGAGTGTCTTTGAAGAAATAATTGCTGAAAACTTCCCCAAACTGGGGGAGGAAATAATGAAACAGACCACGGAAATATACAGAACCCCCAACAGAAAGGATCCAAGGAGGACAACACCAAGACACAGAATAATTAAAATGGCAAGGATCAAGGACAAGGAAAGAGTTTTAAAGGCAGCTAGAGAGAAAAAGGTCACCTATAAAGGAAAACCCATCAGGCTAACAAAAGACTTCTCGACAGAATCCCTACAAGCCAGAAGAGAATGGCATGATATATTTAATGCAATGAAACAGAAGGGCCTTGAACCAAGGATACTGTATCCAGCACGACTATCATTGAAATATGATGGTGGGGTTAAACAATTCCCAGACAAGAAAAAGCTGAGGGAATTTGCTTCCCACAAACCACCTCTACAGGGCAACTTACAGGGACTGCTCTAGATGGGAGCACTCCTAAAAAGAGCACAGAACAAAACACACAACATATGAAGAATGGAGTAGGAGGAATAAGAAGGGAGAGAAGAAAAGAATCTCCAGACAGTGTATATAACAGCTCAATAAGCGAGCTAAGTTAGGCAGTAAGATACTAAAGAGGCTAACCTTGAACATTTGGTAACCAAGAATTTAAAGCCTGCAATGGCAATAAGTACATATCTCTCAATAGTCACCCTAAATGTAAATGGACTTAATGCACCAATCAAAAGACACAGAGTAATAGAAAGGATAAAAAAGCAAGACCCATCTATATGCTGCTTACAAGAAACTCACCTCAAACCCAAAGACATGCATAGACTTAAAGTCAAAGGATGGAAAAACATATTTCAGGCAAACAACAGCGAGAAGAAAGGAGGGGTTGCAGTACTAATATCAGACAAAATAGACTTCAAAGCAAAGAAAGTAACAAGAGATAAAGAAGGACACTACATAATGATAAAGGGCTCAGTCCAACAAGAGGACATAACCATTCTAAATATATATGCACCCAACACAGGAGTACCAGCATATGTGAAACAAATACTAACAGAACTAAATAGGGAAATAGACTGCAATGCATTCATTTTAGGAGACTTCAACATACCACTCAACCCACAGGATAGTTCCACCGGGCAAAAAATAAGTAAGGACACGAAGGCACTGAACAACACACTAGAACAGAGGGACCTAATAGACATCTATAGAACTCTACATCCAAAAGCAACAGGATATACATTCTTCTCAAGTGCACATGGAACATTCTCCAGAATAGACCACATACTAGCTCACAAAAAGAGCCTCAGTAAATTCCAAAATACGGAAATTCTACCAACCAATTTTTCAGACGACAAAGGTATAAAACTAGAAATAAATTCTACAAAGAAAACAAAAAGGCTCACAAACACATGGAGGCTTAAAAACATGCTTCTAAATAATCAATGGTTCAATGAACAAATCAAAATAGAGATCAAGGAATATACAGAAACAAATAACAACAACAACACAAAGCCCCAACTTCTGTGGGACACAGCAAAAGCAGTCTTAAGAGGAAAGTATATAGGTATCCAGGCACACTTGAAGAAGAAAGAACAATCCCAAATGAATAGTCTAACATCACAATTATTGAAACTGGAAAAAGAAGAACAAATGAGGCCTAAAGTCTCATTTCTTTTTGTTGATGTGGTGGATGATGTTGATGGATTTTTGAATGTTGTACCATCCTTGCATCCCTGGGATGAATCCCACTTGGTCATGGTGTATGATCCTTTTGATATGCTGTTGAATTCTGTTTGCTAATATTTTATTGAGTATTTTTTGCATCTACATTCATCAGGGATATTGGCCTGTAATTTTCTTTTTTGGTGAACAAAATGAGGCAGAAGGAGGGACATAATAAAGATCAGAGAAGAAATAAACAACATTGAGAAGAATAAAACAATAGCAAAAATCAACGAAACCAAGAGCTGGTTCATTGAGAAAATAAACAAAATAGATAAGCCTCTAGTCAAACTTATTAAGAGAAAAAGAGAATCAATACAAATCAACAGAATCAGAAATGAGAATGGAAAAATCACTACAGACTCCACAGAAATACAAAGAATTATTAAAGACTACTATGAAAACCTATATGCCAACAAGCTGGAAAACCTAGAAGAAATGGACAACTTCCTAGAAAAATACAACCTCCCAAGACTGACCAAGGAAGAAACACAAAAGTTAAACAAACGAATTGTGAGCAAAGAAATTGAAACGGTAATCAAAAAACTACCCAAGAACAAAACCCCGGGGCCAGACGGATTTACCTCAGAATTTTATCAGACACACAGAGAAGACATAATACCCATTCTCCTTAAAGTTTTCCAAAAAAACAGAAGAAGAGGGAATACTCCCAAACTCATTCTATGAAGCCAACATCACCCTAATACCAAAACCAGGCAAAGACCCCACCAAAAAAGAAAATTACAGGCCAATATCCCTGATGAATGTAGATGCAAAAAATACTCAATAAAATATTAGCAAACAGAATTCAACAGCATTTCAAAAGGATCATACACCATGACCAAGTGGGATTCATCCCAGGGATGCAAGGATGGTACAACATTCAAAAATCCATCAACATCATCCACCACATCAACAAAAAGAAAGACAAAAACCACATGATCATCTCCATAGATGCTGAAAAAGCATTTCACAAAATTCAACATCCATTCATGATAAAAACTCTCAGCAAAATGGGAATAGAGGGCAAGTACCTCAACATAATAAAGGCCATATATGATAAACCCACAGCCAACATTAAACTGAACAGAGAGACGCTGAAAGCATTTCGTGTGAGATCGGGAACTAGATAGGGATGCCCACTCTCCCCACTGTTATTTAACGTAATACTAGAGGTCCTAGCCACAGCAATCAGACAAAACAAAGAAATACAAGGAATCCAGATTGGTAAAGAAGAAGTTAAACTGTCACTATTGGCAGATGATATGATATTGTACATAGAAAACCCTAAAGACTCCACTCCAAAACTACTAGAACTGATATCAGAATACAGCAAAGTTGCAGGATACAAAATTAACACACAGAAATCTGTGACTTTCCTATACACTAACAATGAACCAATAGAAAGAGAAATCAGGTAAACAATTCCATTCACAGTTGCATCAAAAAGAATAAAACACCTAGGAATAAACCTAACCAAAGAAGTGAAAGACCTATATCCTGAAAAGTACAAGTCACTGTTAAGAGAAATTAAAGGGGACACTAACAAATGGAAACTCATCCCATGCTCATGACTAGGAAGAATTAATATCATCAAAATGGCCATCCTGCCCAAAGCAATATACAGATTTGATGCAATCCCTATCAAATTACCAGCAACATTCTTCAGTGAACTGGAACAAATAATTCAAAAATACATATGGAAACACCAAAGACCCTGAATAGCCAAGGCAATCCTGAGAAAGAAGAATAAAGTAGGGGGGATCTCACTCCCCAACTTCAAGCTCTACTACAAAGCCATAGTAATCAAGACAATTTGGTAGTGGCACAAGAACAGAGCCACAGACCAGTGGAACAGATTAGAGACTCCGGACATTAACCTGAACGTATATGGTCAATTAATATTTGATAAAGGAGCTATGGACATACAATGGCGAAATGACAGTCCCTTCAACAGATGGTGCTGGCAAAACTGGACAGCTACATCTAGGAGAATGAAACTGGACCATTGTCTAACCCCATACACAAAAGTAAATTCAAAATGGATCAAAGACGTGAATGTAAGTCATGAAACCATAAAACTCTTAGAAAAAAACATACGCGAAAACCTTTTAGACATAAACATGAGTGACCTCTTCTTGAACCTTTCTCCCCGGGCATGGAAAACAACAGCAAAAATGAACAAGTGGGATTTTATTAAGCTGAAAAGCTTCTGTACAGCAAAAGATACCATCAATAGAACAAAAAGGAACCCTACAGTATGGGAGAATATATTTGTAAATGACGGATCCGATAAACGCTTGATGTCCAAAATATATAAAGAGCTCACATGCCTCAACAAACAAAAAACAAATAATCCAATTTAAAAATGGGCAGAGGAACTGAGCAGACAGTTCTCCAAAAAAGAAATACAGATGGCCAACAGACACATGAAAAGATGCTCCACATTGCTAATTATCAGAGAAATGCAAATTAAAACTACAATGAGGTATCACCTCACACCAGTAAGGATGGCTGCCATCCAAAAGACAAACAACAACAAATGTTGGCGAGGCTGTGGAGAAAGGGGAACCCTCCTACACTGCTGGTGGGACTGTAAATTAGTTCAACCATTGTGGAAAGCAGTATGGAGGTTCATCAAAATGCTCAAAACAGACCTACCATTTGACCCAGGAATTACACTCCCAGGAATTTGCCTTAAGAACGCAGCAATCAAGTTTGAGAAAGACAGATGCACCCCTACGTTTATTGCAGTACTATTTACAATAGCCAAGAATTGAAAGCAACCTAAATGTCCATCGGTAGATGAATGGATAAAGATGTGGTACATATACACAATGGAATACTACCCAGCCATAAGAAGAGGGCAAATCCTACCATTTGCAGCAACATGGATGGAGCTGGAGGGTATTATGCCCAGAGAAATAAACCAAGCGGAGAAAGAGAAATACCAAATGATTTCACTCATCTGAGGAGTATAGGAACAAAGGAAAAACTGAAGGAACAAAACAGCAGCGGAATTACAGAACCCACAAATGGACTAACAGGTACCAAAGGGAAAGGGACTGAGGAGGATGGGTGGGTAGGGAGGGATAAGGGGGGGAAGAAGAAAGGGGGTATTAAGATTAGCATGCATGTGGGGGGAGGGAGAAAGGGGAGGGCTGTACAACACAGAGAAGACAAGTAGTGATTCCAGAACATTTTGCTATGCTTATGGACAGTGAATGTAAAGTGGTTTATAAGGGGGACCTGGTATAGGAGAGAGCCTAGTAAACATAATATTCTTCATGTAAGTGTAGTTTAAAGATTTTAAAAAAAAAGGATAGAAAGAAAAGGGGGATTACTCCTTGATAGGATAAAACTAACTGTAAATCAGTGATTAATGCATGCTTTAAATATCCTTAATTTTGATCACTTAAAGGGTGTCAGATGATTGGCTATGGAGATACCCTTTTCTGATAATATTCCTTTCTCTTAAAAAAAAAAAGGCAGTTCCTGTGTGGTGACTTCCAATGAGTTCTACACAATGGTATAAAGGGCATATCAAAGTGTGGGCAAAGGGTCTGTTTGTGTTTATACAGAGGATCAAAGCCTAATTTGGCTACCCAGAAAATGAACTAAGATACGATATGAAGAAGAACTTCCAACATCAGCACTCTCTGGAAGAGTCATACCAGAAGATGATCATCAAAAAACCTCAACAAAGATCCAGGCGATGCTGCAGTTGTAGCTGCATCCATCCCACCGGTTCCTGGACTTGCCATTGGAATGAAGAAGGGGATATCTAAGCTGGCCTGTGCTTTCAGTAAAACCACAAATGTGACTGGATCTATACTGTTGGAACTCAACCAAGAATTTAGGAGAAGTGCAAGTTGTAGCGCTCCAAAATCAGACAACTACAGACTATCTACTGTTAAAAGAACATATGGGATGTGAACAGTTCCCAGGAATGGGTTGTTTTAATTTGTCTGATTTCTCTCAGACTGTTCAAGTACAGTTGGACAATATCCATCATATCATAGACAAATTTTCACAAATGCCTAGGGTGCCTAACTGGTTTTCTTGGCTTCTCTGGAGATGGCTGGTAATTATAGATCTGCTTTGGTTATGTAACTGTATTCCTATTATGTTAATGTGTGTGTGCAATTTAGTTAGTAGTTTAAAACCTGTACATGCTTAAGTTACTCTAAAAGAAGATATGTCAAAGAAATAATCAATCCTCCCATGTTTTCTTCTGTCTGCTACCTCTATAGCTTTTTCTTCTTCCTTCCTAATTACAACCCTTAAATAGAATTCGTGCCTCATATCCAATTCACCGAGTATCATAATTCTTCCACGTGGTAAAGATACCTCAAGACAAATGCTGGGCATAGAAGCCACAGGGCATAAATCTGCAAAGAAGTAAAAAGCTAACCTTTTCAAAGAATGTTGCTTCTCTCTCACTTACTAACTTAACATTTCCCTGTATGGCCCCGGAAGATGACTGGTTAGCCAGAGACGGGTAAGATTCCTCAAGGGAGGAACAACCTAAGACAGGTACGGTCACAGGGGGGCCATCAGGTGAGAAATTGGGGATCAACAGAGGTGAGGCTTAGAACCTCACGCCCCCTGTTTTGAGAGAAATCTTCAGCATCCGTGGATGTTTTATTGCCCTTGTCTAGCTTGGATTAACACATAGTCTACAGGCACACACCTGATCATCTACATTTGCTCTCTTACAACACTAAACTATGTTTTCTACCTTTATCTTGCATCTACCTACCACTTCAGCATTTTATTTAAAAAATAATAATAATAATAATAAAGGGAGAAATATGGGATTCACATATAAATCAAGTATAAAAATCAAACAAATATTCATATTTGACCTGATTGTTTATAGTTCATAATGAGTGATCAAAACTGAAAGTTTTTGTGATGACTGCCCTTGTACTGTTCACCATGTAAGAACTTATTCACTATGTAAGAATTCGTTCACCATGTAAGAACTTGGTCGTTATGCACAGAAGATTGGGGACTGATAAGAATTAGGCTTGAGATGGATTAATGATTGTGCATTGAGCATTGACTCCCCTATACAGAATTTTATTGTTGTTAACAACCATTTGATCAATAAATATGAGAGGTGCCCTCTGAAAAAAAAAATCTGTTGTGTAGTGTAGCCACGTTCAATTCATAATTTTTAGCTAGATCTTCTAGATAACTTGCTGCAGCTTCTACAACAGCACTTGCTGCTTCACCTTACCCTTTTGTGTTATGGAGATGGCTTCTTTCCTTAAACCTCATAAACCAACCTCTGCTACCTTCCAACTTTTCTTTTGCAGCTTTCTTACCTCTCTCAGGCTTCATAGACTTGAAGAGAGTTAGCTATGGCTTTGCTGTGGATTAGGCTTTGGCCTAAGAGAATGCTGTGGTTGGTGTAATTTATCCAGACTACTAAAACTTTTTTTTTTAATCATTCATACATTCACTGGAGTAGCACTTTTAATTTCTGTTTGGCACAAGAGGCCTAGATTTCAGCCTATCTTATCTTTTGACATGCTTTACTCACTAAGCTTAATCATTTCTAGCTTTTGATTTAATGACAGACATGTGACTCTTCCTTTCACTTGAACATTTGAAGGCAGTTGTAGGGTTATTAACTGGCCTAATTTCAATATTGTGTGTCTCAGGGAGGCCCAAGGAGAGGGAGCAGTGGGGGAATGGCTGGTCAGTGGGGCAGTTAGAACACACACATTGATCAGTTACGTTCGTTGTCTTAGATGGGAACAGTTCCTGGCACCCCACAATAATTACTAACATCAAGGATCACTGATCACATATCACCATAACAAACATAATAAGGTTTGAAATACTGCAAGAATTTCCAGAATGCGTCAGAGACATAAAGTTAGCAAATGCTGTTGGAAAAAATGGTGCTTTTGGCACCATGATAGGCTTCTTGGCATAGGATTGCCACAAACCTTTATTTTGTAAAGGATAAAATATTTACAAAGTGCAGTAAAGCAGAGTTCAATAAAATGAGGTATGCCTGTAATCATTTTCCATTGATCAGTTGTAAGAAACCAGATGTTTTGATGATTGTAAATGATTTCTGCATTTAGGATTCTAGGTTTAAAAAAATGAATATGAAATGGGTGAAATTCTATTTTTGTTTGTTATTACTAGAGTATTTTCATAAATAGAGGCATAACTGAAATTATTAGCTGATACCAGGGCCACTACCTACTCCTTTAATAGAATTTATAAGGTAGAGAAAGAAATCTCTTATACTGGATTTTTTTGTTACAGCTAGTCCTCCTCGATTTGTGACAGTAGAAGAACTTCTAGAGACAGCAAAAGGAGTCACTAATATGGCTCTAGCCCATGAAATTGTAGTAAATGGAGACTTCCGGATTAAACCAGTTGAGTTACTGCAAGACAGGTAAGGTGGTTATTGAGTTATCTTGTTTAATAGAACACTGGTATTTTCCACTTCTGGGAATGTTTTCTTTACTTGATGCCAACATATTCAAATATCCTTTTGTATATTGTTGTTAAAAAATATTCCTATACTAAAAATTATGAGATTTTGAAAGGAGATCTCAGGACCACTGATCCTTCAAAATGTAAATAAAAGGTCTGGAAATGTCTCCCAGAAATCTCTTATGTCAGCTTCTCCTACTCCACAGGACTTAGCTGCCACATCTTGTGTTTTCATTGTTTCATTTCTTATGACAACCACATTGCACTGTACTTATTTGTTTACTTATGTTCTTCACCATATTGTAAAGTCTACAAAGACAAGTACTGTACGTTAGTCTCTATATATGTAGCACCTGGAGCATATCTATTGAATCTAAAACTCTATTACTTGTTGGTAATTTAAAAAAGCCTCTCAAATAGAAGTACAGCACCAGATGGCTTCACGGCTGAATTCTACGAGAAATTTAAAGAGGAGCTAATACACATCCTTCTTAAAGTACTCAAAAAAGTAGGAGGAATACTTCCAAAGTAATTCACTGAGACCAGTATCAACTAATACCAAAACCAGACAAAGACACTACAAAAAAAAAAGAAAATTATAGACCAATATCCCTGAGGAATATAGATGCAAAAATCCTCAACAAAGTATAGCAAACTGAATTCAA
The DNA here is from genome assembly GCF_040802235.1 of Manis javanica. Classification (NCBI taxonomy): domain Eukaryota; kingdom Metazoa; phylum Chordata; class Mammalia; order Pholidota; family Manidae; genus Manis; species Manis javanica. The sequence continues at coordinate 52,890,031 of NC_133166.1, forward strand.
AATTACATCAAAAGGATCATTCATCATGACCAACTGGGATTTATTACAGGGATGCAAGGATGGTACAATATTCATAAATCAATCAGTGTCATACACCACATTAACAGAAAGAAGGATGAAAACCACATGATCATCTCAATAGAGACTGAAAAAGCATTTCACAAAATTCAAAATCCATTCATGATAAAAACTCTCAACAAATGGGTACAGAGGGAATTTACCTCAACATAATAGAGGCCATATACAACAGATCCACAGTTAACATCATAATGGTGAACAGACAAAAGCTTTTCCTCTAAGATCTGGAACAAGACAAGGATGCCCACTCTCCCCACTTTTATTCAACTTAATGCCAAATACCATGTCCTAGCCATGGCAATCAGACAACACAAAGAGATAAAGTCATCCAGTTTGGTAAAGAAGAAGTTAAACTGTCACAATTTGCAGATGCAGTGAATTCATACGCAGAAATCTGTGGCATTCTTATACACTACCAATGCACTAGCAGAGAGAGAAATCAGGAAAACAATTCCATTCACAATTGCATCAAAAAGAATAAAATACCTAGGAATAAACCTAACCAAGGAAGTGAAAGACCTATACCCTGAAAACTACAAGACACTCGAGAGAAATTAAAGAGGACACTAACAAATGGAAATTCATCCCATGCACTTGGGTAGGAAGAATTATATTGTCAAAATGGCCATCCTGCCTAAAGCAATCTACAGATTCAATGCAATCCCTATCAAAATACCAACAGCATTCTTCAACGAACTGGAACAAATAGTCTTAAAAATCATATGGAACCACAAAAGACCCCGAATAGCCAAAACAATCCTGAGAAAGAATAAAGTGGGGGCCATCTCGCTTCCCAACATCCAGCTGTACCACAAAGCCACAGTAATCAAGACAATTTGGTACTGGCATAAAAACAGAACCACAGACCAGTGGAACAGAATAGATACTCCAGACATTAACCCAAACATATATGGTCAATTAATATATGATAAAGGAGCCATGGACATACAATGGGGAAATGACAACCTCTTCAACAGCTGATGTTGGCAAAACTGGACAGCTACATGTAAGAGAATAAAACTGGATCACTGTCTAACCCCATACACAAAAGTAAACTCGAAATGGATCAAAGACCTGAATGTAAGTCATGAAACCATAAAACTCTTGGAGGAAAACATAGGCAAAAATCTCTTGGACATAAACATTAATGACTTCTTCATGAACATACCTCCCCAGGCAAAGGAAAAAAAAGCAACAATGAACAAGTGAGACTATATCAAGCTGAAAAGCTTCTGAACAGCAAAGGACACCACCAAGAGAACATAAAGGCATCTACAGTATGGGATAATATATTCATAAATGACAGATCCGATAAAGGGTTGACATCCAAAATATATAAAGAGCTCATGCACCTCAACAAACAAAAAGCAAAAAATCCAATTCAAAAATGCGCGGAGCAGCTGAACAGACACTTCTCCAAAGAAGAAATTCAGATAGCCAACAGGCACATGAAAAGATGCTCCACATCACTAGTCATCAGAGAAATTCAAATTAAATCCATAATGAGGTATCACATCACACCAGTACGGATCACTACCATCCAAAAGACAAACAACAACAAATGTTGGCAAGGTTGTGGAGAAACGGGTACCCTCCTACCCTGCTAGTGGGAATGTAAACTAGTTCAACCACTGTGGAAAGCAGTATGGCTGCTCCTCAGAAAGTTCAAAATAGAAACAGCATTTGACCCAGGAATTCCACTCTAAGGAAAAAGACAGATGCACCCCTATGTTTATCGCAGCACTATTTACATAGCCAAGAAATGGAAGCAACCTAAGTGTCCATCAGTAGATGAATGGATAAAGAAGATGTGGTACATATACACAATAGGGTATTATTCAGCCATAAGAAGAAAATCCTACCATTTGCAACAACATGGATGGAGCTAGAGGGTATTATGCTCAGTGAAATTAGCCAGACAGAGAAAGACAAATACCAAATAATTTCACTCATATGTGGAGTATAAGAACAAAGAAAAAACTGAAGGAACAAAACAGCAGCAGAATCACAGAACCCAAGAATGGACCAACAGTTACCAAAGGGAAAGGGAGTGGAGAGGATGGGTGGGAAGGGAGGGATAAAGGGAAGCAGGAAGAAAGGGGGCATTACGATTAGCATGTATAATGCAGGGGGGGTCACGGGGAGGGCTGTACAACGCAAAGAAGACAAGTAGTGATTCTACAGCATCTTACTACGCTGATGGACAGGGACTGTAATGGGGTTTGTGGGGGGTACTTGGTGATGGGGGGAGTCTAGTAAACATAATGTTCCTCATGTAATTGTGGATTAATGATACCCAAGAAAGAACAAAAGTGATTTGTGGCTCAAATATTCTGTTTTTGCCTCTTTTTTTCATTTGCCTTCAGCTTGGAAAAGAGAGTAAAGGAGATTGTACATAAAGCTTTTTGGGATTGCTTGAGTGTCCAGCTAAGTGAAGACCCCCCAACATATGACCATGCCATCAAGCTTGTTGGAGAGATCAAAGAGGTGAGGCAAAGAGCAAATTGTGGTATTTTTCTGGTGTGTTAGGAGTATTCAACCTCTCTGTTACTTTTCAGAAAACTAAAGAAATGGAAGGATCAAAAGACATAGGCACCCCTTTGTTTATTGCAGCATTATTTACAGTAGCCAAATATGGAAGCAACCTAAGTGTCCATCAGTTGATGAGTGCATAAAGAATATGTGGTACATATACACAATGAAATACTATTCAGCCATGAGAAAGAAACCAATCCTACCATTTGCAACAACTTGGTTGGAGCTAGAGGGTATTATGCTCAGTGAAATAAGTCAGGTAGAGAAAGACAAATACCGAATGGTTTCCATCATTTGTGTAGTATAACAACGGAGCAAAACTGAAGGAAAAAAATAGGAGCAGACTCACAGACTCCAAGAAGGGACTACCGGTTACCAAAGGGGAGGGATAGTGGAGGGCGGGTGGGGAGGGAGAGAGAAGGGGATTGTGGGGTATCATGATTAGTGCACATGGTGTGTATGGGGTCACAGGGAAGACAGTGTAGCACAGAGAAGACAAGTAGGGATTCTGTGGCATCTTACTACACTGATGAATTGTCACTGCAATGGGATATGGCGGGAGATTGAGTAATAAGGGTGAATGTCGTAACCACATTGTTTTTCTTGTGAAACCCTCATAAGAGTGTATATCAATGATACCTTAATTTAAAAAAAAAAAGAAAGAGACCAAAGGGTCAAGAAGCTAAAATACTTACCAAGATGTGCATTTAGAGAATTTCTGGCTTAATGTCCTTTTTTTTAATGTCAAAGAAGCTATGATAACCTGAAGGCATTACTTCAGTAAATGAAGAAAAAGTTCGTAGTTTAAAAACAGGTACTTTAAGAAAACAACTTATTTTACAAAATATAGGTGACATGTAAAGTTTTTAATAGGTTTGGACACATTCAATTTATAATGGCCAAAAGTGATTCGGCCTGTGGGATAGAGAAGACATTAAATGGAAGGTTAGGAGTGTTTTTGCAACACTTTTAGCGGTAATATCAAAGAGGACAGGTGTCCATGGAAATTGATGTGTATGGTCAGCTCACAGGCTTCTGCTAATTGTATTTTCCTTTTTTCACTTTTAACAGTTTATTCCTCTTGTGTCCAGTTGATTGCTTCCCAGAGTTTAAAAGGAAACTTAAATAGCTAGTCTAAATGATTTATAAACATGTTTTTCTGTAGATTTGTTGAATAAGAGGTTAAAAATAATATGCAACATTATAGAAACAATTGATAAGCTCTTATTTGAGTAGTTATAAATTCCCTTAATATAATAAAAAATGATGTCTGACTAAGAAACTTTGATTAAACTTGACTGTGCTCTCTTGTAGACTCTCTTATCTTTCTTGCTGCCTGGTCACACTAGACTGAGAAACCAAATAACAGAAGTCTTGGATCTGGATCTGATAAAGCAGGAGGCAGAGAATGGGGCCCTAGACATTTCCAAGCTGGCAGAATTCATCACTGGCATGATGGGGACACTCTGTGCACCTGCTCGAGATGAGGAAGTTAAGAAACTAAAGGACATTAAGGAAATAGTGCCCCTTTTCAGGTACAGGAATCGTACTAATCACCTTCAGTCCACCTAGAATACAGAGCCTGTTTTCAGATTTAGACTCCTCAAGTATAGATACTTTTTAGTTTTTTTCCCTCAACTTTTTTTTTGAAAAATTCTAAACCTACAGAACAGTTGCAAAAATGGTATGATCAACACTCATATATCCTTCATGTAGATTCACAAGCTTTTAACATTTTGTCAGTTTGCTTTCTTTTTACATGATGTATCAGAATGTACATATGGGTGTATATTATTTCCCCTGAACCTTCTCAGGGTTAATGACAAATATTGTGACATTTCACCCTTAAATATTTTAGCAAGTATCTCCTCAGAATGTGGATGTTCTACATAATCAAAATACAGTGAGATATTAAATTTAACATTAATATAATCCCATTAACTAACATGTAGTCCACAGTAACTTCCTTTGGTCTTTTGATTGTTTCTATTTAAATATATGGATTTGTGATCAAGTTTTTGCAGTTTTAGTGCTAATGTGGGAAAAGGATTGACATGCTGCTGCCTGAGAGTTTGACTTTTGGTAACTGCTTAGATCTGCTTTTCTGTAAACAGGTAAAGGTGTTATGCATCAGAATCTTCCTTGGCAATACTGCTGGTAGGGAAAATGACCTCTGATTGTTAAATTGCATCTGGAGTGAAAGGAATGATAATGAACTATACATACTGGATGGGACATGACAACTCTGGACTTCTTTAGTGGGTAATTTATATTTGGGCGTGCCTGCTCCTGGAGACCCAAGAAGCCATTCCATACTATTATTACAAAACACATCAGCATGTGAGGATTTGAAACCA